>NW_008805089.1:0-1458135 GCF_000004825.1 Heterostelium album PN500
ATTTATTCATTTATTTATATAATTCATTTAATCAATCATTCATTAGTTTCCCATTCATAGACACATATTTATTTTTTTATCTATATCATAAGTCCTATAAAATTTCAATAAATTAAATACTATACTATCATTTATTAATTTACTAATATTTTTAAACATTAATGATCTAAAATGGTAATCATACAAACAAATATTCAAGACATTTTGAATTCTTTTGGAAGGATCTTTGAATAAGACATCTGCTCCACTGACCACTTACTGTTCTTGAATAACATATTGGATCTGTTGTTGGCACGAATACAATATTTTTCTGGTCCAGAGATGACAGTTTGACGACAATTAATCAATTAAATCATTGTAGAAACTCTGGAAAGTGATGCTATTCCTCTACTATCTACTTTTCAAACCTCAAATACAAAGCATTGAACCTCTTCTATTATTTGGTAAGTTTTGTTAAACTATTTATTTATTATAAATGAATAACTAACTAACCAACTATAGTTAAAAAGAGAATTGTTGAACCCATGGTGAAAGAGAGAAAAAAACAGTCTATTGGTGAAATATCAATATTGCTCATATTAATATAGGACTGATAATGCACAAACGATTTAGATTTCAAGAAAGTTATGGTGGTGATGCACTATTTGAAGTAGATGATCATACATTTAATATTCTAAATCATTTAATCATTTAAAACCATCACAACACACCTATTCACTCAATCAACTAACATCGATTCATCTAATCTTTATGATTAATTCATTAATTTTTTAGATCAACTCAATTGGGGTGTCATATCAATTTGACAATGAAAGTGGTGATCACACCTATCGCAAACCAACCAGTATGATAAAAAATCGGCTAAGTAGACTTACAGATCATTAGAAAGATGAATCGGATCAACATATTAAGAATATACAATTTACAATTCAAACTTCATCCGATATTTTGAAGAACACACCAACCAATTTCACCTATCAAATTATTCATTAGTAATAATAACAATGTAAACAACGAGAATTACAATTCAAATAAATAATTATAAATAAACTATCTAAATAAGTTTTGTTTTTTATTTGATAAAGTAGAGTTGTTGAACATATGTTTATCTCGATAATTCAACATGTATGTTGTTTTGATAGTGATTGTCGATAAAGAGAACTTGAGTTGATGATGTTTTAGGGTATGATTTTAATTGTAGCAGCAGTTCCTTTAATGCCTGGTGTGTTAGTTGTGAATACTTTTGTATTGTATAAAGAAAAAAACAATTCTAATTCCAATTATTATAGGTTTAATATTAAGATACATCTATATCTATAGATAGTGATTTATCATTTTTTTTGAAAATATCATCAATATAGATACATAAATAATATTTGAGAAGAAAATGAATGATAGAATAGGTTTCAACTAAAGATAAAATATCGTTTAATATATATTATTATTATTCTTTTAAATTGATTATTAAATTCTATAACTATTTTTATAAAAACTATAACAAATAAAAAGATTAAAACAAATTTTTTTTTAAGACTCCAATTTTAATATTAGTTTAATATTAAGATACATCTATATCTATAGTATATTGATTGATCATTAAATTTTGCAATGATAGTCACTTAAATTATTTATTTATTTCAACGAATTCCTATTTTGAATTTGTTCAATATTAATTACGACTTTGTAATTGTGTGAAATTATTCTTTAGAAATTCAACTATTTCCAATTTATCATGTGATTTTGCAATTTCATACAGTCGCTCAACGGCTTCTTCATCTTTGAGAAATGCGGTCTTCTCTGCGAGGTACTGAAACATTGGTAGATGACCATTTATGATTGCATTAGAAAGAGCATTGACACTACACCCTTCCGTACGATTTTCAATGAGAAATTGGACCACATGGAAATGACAGTTACCAGCTGCAAGATCTACGGCTGACTGTGAGCATCCTTTGTCCGATCGTTCGTGAAGCAGCTTCACAATATCCAAATGTCCATCCATAGAACTCAGGTCCATTGCTTCCTGTGTGCATCCTTCACTTCTATTCTCCAAAAGGAAGTGAACCACTTGATAATGTCCATTGTAGGCAGCATAGTTGATGGCGTTTGTAGTGCATTTCGCTTGTCTGCTATGAAGGAACCGTACAATTTCCATGTGTCCTCGCGTAGCTGCATTATCTAAAGCAACAGAAGTAGTGGGGAGATGGTTGAACTGATCTAGCGAGATCAGGATATCGAGATGTCCTTTGTCTGCAGCATACTCAGCTGCTAAATTTGGAATAACCTTCATTTCGAGGAGGAATTGAACCGTTTCCAATTTGCCATTGTTAGCGGCCGCATCTAAACCAAGATGATTACAAACGGTAGCTGTTGAATCGCGAGTCTGATACATCCATTTCAAGACTTGGAGATGACCATTGCTCGCAGCGCAATTCATCGATTTCGTAGTGATCTTTACATCATGATTTCCATAAGTTTCAATCAAGTATTTTAAGATATTTAAATATCCTTTGCCTGCAGCTTTGTTAAATATACTCTTTAAATACTTTTGTTCCAATTTTATAATGCTACATAGAAGTGGTTATTGTTATTATTTATTACCATATCATTGTTATCATAATGTTACACTATGTGTTATTATAATTACCTTTTGGGAGTAATACTCTTTGTTTCTTCTGATTTTTGTTGTTTTGTTGTTGGTAATTCATAGAATTGTGAAAGTAAATAGATGATTAAATCCAAGTTACCATGAGTAGCACTCGTTTTTAATGCATACAATATGTAATAGATAACAAACTTTGGATTTCCATTTCTATTGTTGTTTTTATTGTTTTTATTGTTTTTTTTGTTATTATTGTTATTATTATTATTATTATTACTGTTTGATGATGGTGATGATTGTTCTATTTTAAAGAATTTTGTTTTATTTTTTTTCTTCTCGTTTAAAATTGTACATTGTAAAGTGTATCTATTTTCAATAAAATATTTGATTGTCGATTTCAATTGATCGACATAATTATATAGAACGAGTTGCTGTGGACAAAACGCTAAATCACTCCATTTATATATTTCCAATCCTCTGTCTCGATATTCACCTGATAACCTATGAATTTGCTCAAAAATCAATTCTCTTAATACTTTTGATTTAAATAAACCTCTATATAACTGAATATGCATATTTACAATTATTATTATTATTACAATAATTGTAATTAATTTTCAGATTCTTCAAACAAAAAAATCTCTTTGGATAATGGAAAAAAAATTTAAATTAAAATTTTTTTAAGAATAAGAATTAAAAATCTTCGCGCCTTTTTGATTGTAAATATCTTTATGATGTCGATTCCTTCTCAACTTTGATAATCAAATAATAATATTTTTGAATTATAATAAGTGTGAATTAGAATAGTTAGTTATAAAGTTGTAGTAATACTTTTATCGTTAGTTCTTCTGATCTGTTTGGTTTCTATTATTTTCATTCATTTATTAATTTAAATTATTGATTGGTTTGTTAGACTGTTTGAAGATATATGATTTTTGGAGTTGATAAGATTATAATAAATAATTCTTAAATGTTGTTGTTGTTGTTGATGTTGTTGTTTTGATAGTTATTATTTTTTTTTTAAAATATTTCTTAAGCACGAACTTGGAATTTTCCAGCACGAGTTACACTTCTTACACCCTTAAATGGTTTATATTTTTCACTACATGCAAGTGAGTCAACCTAAAGAAAACAAAGCAAATCAAGATGAATTAATAATTGTTATGAATGTACTTTGTTGTAAAAGTTATCAATATCTTACACCTAAACCAGAAATAGTAAACATTGCAATCTTAAATTGTACCATAATCGATGGGTTAGCCTCTGGCAATGGCTGACCTGCAGCTAGTACTACATTACCAGAGAGCATCGGAGTTTTCTCTTTTGGAATCTTTCCGATGTTCCATTTACAAACTTTATCTTCTGTGAAGTGTCCACCTACGTTGGAAGTGAGGTTGACGGCTGTCGTAGTCTTTGGGAATGGAATGGTAACAAATACATTTTCAACCGGTTTATTATTGGTGTTCTTTGAACCGACCAACACATTTACACGACCTCCACCCTCACCAAAACTAATCTGTGGTTTTACATATATTGGTAGTTGATTTATACCTTTAATTCTATAATAATAACAAAAATAAATAAGTATCCAAAGCAATAATCAATAATTATTATTATTATTACTGTTACTATCATTCATACCTATAATTCATTAATTTAAAAGATCCATCTGGTGGGATAAAACTTAATACACGGTCATTCTCCCAACGTGAATATCTGACACATGGATGAAAACTGACATCGTCCAACATTCTTGGATTATTAAATGTAAGTGTTAAGTCTGGCATTCCACTAAGTTTACAGTTGACTTGAATCTCTCCATTGACTTCACATGATACAACAAATCCATTGCTTTAAATTTTAAAAATAGTATATATTAATATTAAAACAACAACAACAAAACATCCAAATATCTATAACTATAGAAAACATACCTATCGATAATACAATCAATCTCTTCAATGATATCAAAGAATATTTCATTAGATGTATATTTAATACCTGTTTTACGCCATTGAATTGCACCTAATGATCCATCTTTAATAAAATAAATAGAAGAAACAAAGAAAAATAAAGAGTTAGATTATAACATATGTTAGTAATGATTAAATAATAATAATAATAATAATAATAATAATAATAATAATAATAATAATAATAATAATAATAATAATAATAATAATAATAATATCATACTTGGTAGATTATCAGAGATGTTGGAAGTACCGGTAACACCTTGTAAGAGATTCGATACAACGTTGGGTGGTTTGATCATTTCCTTGAGGAAGTTTGGTTCGGTTGTGAACGGGAAACCATTGTCAGCCATCTCTTCGATCAGCTGATAGACGTGCACAAAGTTGTCTCTGATGATCGATTCATTCAGGTTCTGACCAAAGTAATCGATAAACACATCGTAGATACGCTGTAGGAAATCGACTACCAACAACGGTGAACACTCATTCTGCAACACACCCAAAAAGTAAATCGTTGTTCTCTTTATATTGACGAGATAGTATTTCGGTGTGGTTATGACCGGTGCTACACTGCTACCCTCGCTTTCCGCTGAAATCTTTTGATCCCAGAAATATTCACAAATCGATCTATTAATGATACCTCTCCAGTGTTTTTCAATAATAATATCACTATGATGATCGATATCGATTATATGATTAGTTTCAAGTCAATTACTTTTGTTTTCTCGAAGATCTGTTGTGTTGCGTAAATAATAATAACTTAAAACATACCCTGTATCAGCTAAAATAAATAAACTACTCAACATTTTTCTATTCTATTCTATTGTTTTATTACTAGATCTGCACTGTTGGGATGATAAGTAAATGTCGATTAATCTATTATTCAATTGACTATTGATTCTTTTAAAAGTTTGGTTGGTGTAAGGTGGTGTGGTAACTTTTTGTTATTAAGAATAATAGTAAAGAGTGGTGGTTTGTTTATTTGTTTATCGAAAGTAATTACAATGTATGATATTGGTGAGTGTGATGTTCTTGTTTTGTTTTGTAAAAGAGGCAGATTATTATTGTTATTAATATTCTACTTTTAAATTCTTAATGCCTGACCTGTTTTTTTTTTTTTTTTTTTTGATTATTTCAAAAATGAATTTTTTTGTAATTTTTTTAGATATTTAAATTATTCATATGATTTTTCTGGAGTTAGTGGGAATAATTAAAAAAATTAATATATACGAGTAATATGATAGTAAAAAGAGATAATAGTAATGGATATTTAGTTAGTTGTTTATTGTTGTATTTCTTTTAAATTAAAATTTTATTTATTTTTTTTGTTTTGGTTTTGCTTTGTTGGCAGATTGATTTGATAGTTTAGTTAGCGGGTGGCTTTGCTTCTTTGATTAATGCACCGAATTGATTGTGAAGAACGAGTATGGAGAATTTCGATACTTCGTTGATGTTGCCGGTGGATACACTGCTGTAGTCAAAGTAACCGGCGATATCAGAGTAACCGTCTTTCCAGAATTGAACATTTCCAGATGACTTGTTCTTCTCGTAGACCTTGATGTAAGCCTTTGCAATTGGTTTCTTGGTTTGTCTTTCGATGACTCTGAGTTGTCCTGCCTTCTCTGTGATCTGAACTGCGATGTTGTTGGAGTATACTGTGAGATTGTGATGAATACCTGCCGAGTGACAATCAACTACGATATTTGAGTTCTTGAATTCCTCTGGGATGTTAATGACAAACGATCCGTTCTTCTCTTGCAATGGGAACGATTCCTTCTTGTTTGGTGAGATGTAGAGGAATTGTCCCATCTCTTGTTGCACGAATGGGTTGGTTGAGAACAACAACTCGATATCCATGATGTAGTAGCTGACGCTGATGTCGCTGAGATTGCTGTAGTTGACAGAGATCGTTCTGTTGGCTTCGAGGTTGACGTCGAACGATGGTTCGGTACTGACGAGCTTGGCATGACGACGGTCACGGTCATTCTCGGATTCCACGACTTCCATGGCGTCGGTGGCATTGTCGTTGACCTGCTGGATCTTGTTGTAGAGGTCACGGAAGAGTGCATTCCAACGTTGGACAGGGAAGTTCTTGTATTTCTCTGCGATTTCTTTTGCTTTGGTTGGCGCTGCGTTGAAGAAATCGAGGTAGGAAATGAGGTAGTCGTATTGGACCTGGAGGTCTGGCAAGCAAGATGGTTCGTTAAACTCATGGACATCGATGCATTCTGTGGATGAGGTTGCAGCGTCGTCGTCTGCTGTTGTCGAGAGGGAAATCGATACCGATGAAATACCATGAGCTACTTCTTGTGTTGGTGTCGATGGAGAAGCGTCGGTCTTTGACTTCTTGGCGAGTTTTCTTAACTTCTTTTCCTCGTCTTCCTTCTTCTTTCTCTCTTCTTTCTCACGCTTCTTGTCTTCCTTCTCCTTCTTCTTCTCCTCTTTGATTCTCTCCTTTTCACGCTTCTTTTCCTCCTTCTCCTGTTGCTTCTCCTCGGCAGACATCTTTCTCTTCTTATCATTGTCACCGAGTTTTGGTGGGAATTCCAATGCCTCGGAGATGGCTGGCGATGGAAGTGCCGGTGATAGTGGGATGGCGACTTCCGGTGAAGTGCCGACTCTCTTCATGATCTTGACGGTCTCTTCGTAACGATCCTGAGTGAGGAGATAGTAGACCAACGAGAGCAAGTCTCTATCCGATGGATTGACAGTGTAGGTCAAGAGTTTACAGAATTTCTTATACTGTTGACTGAGTTTGTCATTCAAAATGGTACGCTTCTCACCGAGTTGATGAGTTCTAGCGTTGACCAGAGGTGAGTATTCGAGGTAGGAGAAATCACCTCTCTCCAATGGGTGAGAGGTCAGCAATGGACTGACAATGACATCACCAACTGGAATGGAACCGAATGAATTATTCAAGAAATCCTGACAGTAGTGAGAGTCCTTGTGGAAGATGGTGAACGACCAAACAGTGTAGTCGAAATGTTTCTTAGATTTAAGAAGTTCAACTACTTGCTTCCAGAATTCATAGTTGGTCAACTTTGGATAGAGATGATGGATTGAAATACGGTTGATGTTCTCCTTGTTGATGTATTCCAAGATCGCTTGGTTAGTACCGTGATTGGCAATGTACTCCCATGACAGTTGATTAACAATGGTTGGCGATGAGACAACATTGAAGGTGAATGGTTCTACCGATGAGATGATCTTGTCCTTCTCAGAGATGTGTGCAGGGAAGTGAGGGAATTGACCGGTCTTTGGGAAGTAGAAGAAGTACTCAAAGCTATGAGTGGAATACGGTGAGAGCTCAATCGATTCGCCACGAGTGTAGAATGGATTTGGGCCGATTGGAACCGATCCCTTTGCAATTTGGAGAAGAACATCCAACTTCTTTTGTTTCGATGAAAGATTTGCGACAACAACCAAAGCACCATACACCTTGCTAGTGAGGAATTCTTGGCTGACGTAGATCTCGTTTTGCTCGTTAGATTCATATGAATAACGGTTGGCTGGATCAAAGAAATGTTGGCTAACCAAAACATTAGAATCGGCGTTCAAAGGAGCACGAACCAACTCTTGATGGAAAACAATAACGGAACTGGTTGGAGTGAAACTTACTTTACCATCACGATTTCTAATGGAATCCTTATCTTTGGTTGAGAATGGAAGATCCAAAACAGAAAGAGCAAACAACGATGCTGTGAAACCAGTTGGTAGTGTAATGTATCTACTCAAGAAAGGCTGTTGATTGTCATTCTCATTGTTATTGTTGTTGTGCTGGGCAACAATGTATTGAACGTAATCTCTCCAGAATTCATTGCTGGATACTATTTGTGGATCGTTGTAATTGACTTTGTAGTAGTAGGTCTCTGCCCATTCTTCGGTCTTTTCGATCTCCTTGTAGATTGGAGCGGGTGCAACTCTTCTCTTTTCCATCATGGCACTCTCACCGTAACTTGGTGGCACTGGAGCGGGCGCTAATGAAGCGAATGACATCGCACCTGGAGGAGCAGCTGATCTCATGTAATTTGGTGTGCAATCGACTGATTCCGCAGCCATTGCCATCGGCATCATTCTATTTCTTGCGCCACCACCAACACCTCCTAGAACCATTTTCTTGGATTTCGATTTCTTGTGATCTGAAGAACTGAATCCTTCGCTTTCCTCAGCCATATACTCATCATTCTCCAAATCATCATCATCATCTTCTTCTTCTTTTTCATCTGATCCATACTCTCTAAGATCACTGATATCATCTTCATCCAATGCATCGAGTGACAATGCAATCTTGAACAACTTATCATAACGAATCGGTGCCAATGGGTTGTATTGCACTGCATCAACGATCGATGTTTCAATATTCTTGGCATGTTCAGGGAATACTTCGGCAAGCAAGATCTTCTCTACGACATTCAAACGATTGAACTCGACGGAACTAGTAAGATATTTGACCAAACGTTCGTAGTCACCAGAGAGATAGTTGTCCATGAATGTCTTGTGCATCTTGGATGAAACGAATGGTTTGACAACTTGCTCAAAGAACTTTTTATCCTTCTTGTAAATGAAAAAGGCGAGTTCATGACAGTAGAACTTGGAGAACTTTTCATTCTTTTGCTCCTGGCTTAGTGATTCCCAATCAACAACGAAAGAGAAATCTTGAAGTTGATCGGATGGCGCGATTGTCTTGACCAACGATAGGAACTTGGAGAGAGTATCATAGATTGTAAATTTGGCAGAGTCAGCATTGGAGATAGTGAATTCCTGACCGGCTGGAACAGTGGTGATCAACTTCTTCTCGGTGAAATGAGCTTGAGCATCGAGTGAACGAATCAAACTGGTATCCTTAAACGATGCATCGGTATGGTCGATAACAACTTCACGTGAGACAACTTTTTCATTGTCGACTGCGGTAATCTGAACGAGTTGACCGGAGCCTGACAACTGAGAGAGTGGAACAACAATGTTACCCTTGGCATCGGGTACCAAATTCAAGATGACAGTGGATGGACTGTTAAGGAACTCCAAGTAGCTTGAATAGCTGTGTGTTTGACTGGTCATTCTAGCGATGGGAGCGGCATTCGATGCGAAACGTTGCATTGGAGCAACACTTCTGTAGTCGGCAGCTTCTTTTAGCGACTCTTTCTGTTGAGTTGTCTTTCCTACAGACCATGGCTGGAGCAGAAGCGATGGTTTCTTCAAAGAATTACCTGGTAGTGTATTCTTGGCAAGCTTTCTATTGAGAATATAAGTGATTTCATCACCAAGAGCACGACCACTAAAATAAGAGGAGTCAACTTTTGCAAAGTTTTGTTGGAGTGTCGGGGTGGCTCCACAAGATAACGAATCGGTGGTTGGCTTGGCAACGAAATAGCTAGAGATGACATGTACTCTTGTTGAAGGTGATGCGTTTCTCACAGAGATTTCCAAGTTCTTCTTATCGGCGGCGGTGCTCGCATTGACGTTCAATCCATGAACCAACGAAGAGTGGTATGAGAGTGCTCTTGAACTATTAACAATGAATCCTTCCTTGATATCACCATCACACACCTCGATTTGGATCAAACTGTATGGACCGTAGACAATCAGATAGTAGAGACCAGGCGCCAACTTTGAAATTTGTATCTCTTTGTTCTCCTTATCCAAATGCACCTGACTCAACAAGTCAGAGACAACATAGCCACGTCTAACTTCATACAAATTGAAAGCCGAACGAGTAACAGTCGATTCATTTCCGAAATATGGAATAGTAATTGTATCCCCACTCTTTGAATAAATTGTTGATGGGTAACGATTTAACAAACGATTTCCAATAACAAAAGTGAATGATGTTTCGGCATAAACGATAATTGATTCAACCTAATAACAATTTAAAAATATAAATGGTTAGTTATTAAAGTTTAAACTAATTAATTATTATTAACTTACATCATGTAATTGACCTAAATGAATAATACCATCTTTATCAGATTGTAACATTTCATTGATATCTTGTCTTGAGATGACATGGGTGATAGCGACTGATACTTGTTTGTTTGCAACACGTTCACCACCCTTACCAATGACATTCAATTTGTATCCATCTTTGGCGTAGCTCAGATGAATATTAGTGATTTGATCGGTTTCATTGATAGAGTTGATTGGTGTTTCATTTTGGAATGATAAATCCTTGTAGTTTGCAGCACCACTCAAATCCTTTACTCTTGCTTGGAATTTAACAGCAACCTTTCCTACATTCTCTGGTACCTTGAACAAATAACTAGATTCCTCTTTATCTGACAATGGGAATGGCTTAACTTCTTTAGTTGTTACAATCTTTTGTTCAGACTATTAAATTTATATAAAAAAAATTATATATATTAGTAAACGTTTGTCATATTTTGTTTGTTTTTTTTTTTAAAAACTTACACTATCAGTTGTTGTAATTGTTAAAATAGTATCTTCAAGGTTTGAAATTGATATTTGAGTACCATTAAGGTAAAGTTTTCCACGTACGACAATAGGTGCTTTCTCACCTTGAATGAATGTAGAGTTCTCCAAGTAGATTCCACCATCGAGTTTGTAGGTTTCACTCTTACGATTGAATGAATCAAAGGTTGAGAAATCATCGGCTGTTAAGATGATGTTGGTATGTCCGGCGTTGGCAGAGAATGGTACTGTGATGTCACCCTTCTCGTCACTCTTGTAGACGTTGCCATCGATGGTGACGCTACACTTGGTGATCTTTACAGAGTCTTCATCCAACACATGAATCAACTGACCGTTCTGATTGACTGCCGACAAGTAGTTGTATCCACCCTTCTTGATGATGGCACGACTCGATTTACCATTGCCAATGAACTCAATGACAAACAAACCACGTCTACCTTTGAGAGTTGGGAAGTCAAAGGAACGTTCCACCGATTGGATGGGTGGCTCGGTGTAAGCGAAAGTATACTCCTGATTGGCAACCAAACCATCGAGTTTAATAGCTGTATCCAACTGTTTCTGTTCCGCTTTGTAGTAGTTGTAAGTATTGATCTCGAATACCTTGACTAAGAGATGTTGTACGTTCTTGATGGCGCATTTAATGATGACGGCGTCGTCCGGGTGGAAATAGGTTGGATTTGCTGGATCGAATAAGATGTCGACACGCTCCTTCAGTTCCTGGACTGCAGTGTGGTCGAGTAGCTGATACCATTTCTCGAGTTCACCTTGATTGGCAAGCAGCTTCACCTCGGCAAACAACGGTTTCAAAAAGGTCGGACGGAAATACTTGAGGTAGTCATCGATCGATTTCTCAGTCTGGAAGATCTTTCTAAAGAATTTCTTGAGCAACTCTTCATCCTCGTCTCTGGTGATCGTTGGAATCGTTTCGTGTAGATAGTCCTTGCTGAATTGTGCCAAGTTTGCTGGTTGTGAGGTAGCAGTGGTTGTTTCGATGTAGTACCAGGTGCTACGTGGCAACTGGCAGTACTGTTTGAACTTCTCCAAGTCATAGTGATTCTGTTGTTTGATTTGGAATTGAAGATAGTGATGGAGAACATTCATTTTGGCGCTATTGAAAGTAGCCGGTAGTTTGTTGACGTAGGCATATACGGTTTTGAAAGTTTGCTCGCCGAGTGCACTCTCTGACTTCCAGTCGGAGACGACCTCTTGTGATGGCAACAATTTGTTAATGTACAGGGTGATGAAACGTGCGTCAACCAAATCTGGCTTGGATGATGAAAGCTTATCGAGATGTGCCAATGTCAGATTGTTAAAGAGACTGCTGTTGCTACGCAAATCGGACTGCAAGATGTACTCGACAATGTTATCATAGACTGGATATGAAACGAGACCGAGTGCAGCTTTGATCTGTTGTGCTGTCAACTTGTAGTTGTTAACAACGTAGGGAATAGCATTGCGTTCGAATCTCAGTTCATTTGGATATGTCTCCAACATATGTTTAACGATTGCTTTCTTGTCAACTTTTGATTCATCCAATTTCGATGGATATGTTGGTGCGTTGTTGTTACTATTTGAATCACCACCACCAGTGGTTGCAGAGGTTGGAGCATAGTGGAATTGCAATGACAATTGATTCTTTAGCGATTCAAACACTGCATTGGAATTGTCTTTGGTGTATCCAAGGAGGAGAGCACGATTACTGATTTCATTGTGAAGACTGTAGTCGAATGCCGATGGATCGTTTGTCCAGTCTTTGAGAAGTTGATCGAAGCGTGATTTGTTCGATTTGTCAGCCAACGATGGATCGACATTAAGTAAATGCAGACAATTATAATAGTAATAGTCAACACTTCCAGCAATCAAAGTATTCAAATGAGTTAATCTCTCATTATTATCACTTGATAAAACATAATTCTCTTCAAATTTAGAATTTGACATATTTTAAAGTGTATCTGTAAAAAAAAGAAAAATATACAATAAACTTTTAACTTTTGTTATTATTAATTACTAATATATATATTTGTTTGTTGGTTGTTTTATTTTAAGTTATTTGTTTAATTTGGTAAGTTCAAATTTGAATTATGATTCATTGTCCAAACCACTCTTACCATCCTTTTATAGATTTTTTTTGTTGTTTTTTTTTTTGAAAAATTATTAAAAAAATAAAAAAAGACATAGGGTTATAATAAAACAAAAGATATTTTTAATAAAAATTAATGTTAATTTATTGTATTATATGAGGTGTCAGACCCTTGTTTTTTATTGATTTTTCTTCATTCATAATTTTTGATTTTTCAAAATAAAAAAACACATTATCCAGGGCTCTTTAATTTGAAAATGATTCTAATAATAAGTGCTTATTTTCCAAGGAGAAATGTATTCTATTGGTAAAAACTCAAGAAAAACCTAGTTTTGACCTAGATCAAAGACAACAACGAAATCGATGGTTTCGCACTTTCACCACTTTATTATTTAATCATAAATATATAAGGTCGAAAAGTAAACAAACCAGATAAATGAAAAAAATATTTATTATTTTTGATTAAAGTTATTTTCAATAATATAATAATATACGAATAATAACTTTGAAATCATTTTTTGTGACTCGGAATTGGTTGTCTTGTTTGGGTGATTAAAAAAAAAATTTTAAAAAATAAAAAGAAATTTCATTTCAAAAAATTTTAATTATATGACATTAAGAATGATCATTTTGTTTAAATTCAGTGTGTGTTTTTATCTTTAAGAAAACCGATATAATAATGTTATCCTCATTCAAAAGTGCTACCAATCTCACTTTGGTAAGTCAACATATTAAAATAACAAAAAAAAAAAAAAACAGAATCATTAATTTATTATTATTATTGTTGCTTTTTTTTTTTTAATTGATCACATGAAATGTCATGGTCAATCATATGATTTAATTAAATGAAAAACAAACAATTATATATTTATTGTTTTCTATATAGAAATCCAATTTAAATCAAACATTTATTAGAGCAATGACTACTTATAGATCGGAATTCGATACTTTTGGTGAGATCAAGGTTGACGATAGCAAGTACTGGGGTGCTCAAACTCAACGCTCATTGGAGAACTTTGATATTGGTGGACCATCCGCAAAGATGCCAATCCCAGTTATCAGAGCTTTCGGTATCCTCAAAAAGTCTGCTGCCATCGTCAACAAGCAATTCGGACTTGATTCAACCATCGCTGACAACATCGTCAAGGCTGCCGATGAAGTCATCTCTGGTAAACTAGATGATCAATTTCCATTGGTCGTTTACCAAACCGGTTCCGGTACTCAAACCAACATGAATGTCAATGGTAACTAATCATATGAATAACAAATAATTATTGGTAAGCCAACAAATTAGACTAATCAAATAATTGATTTCAGAGGTTATTTCAAATAGAGCAATCGAATTGATGACTCACCAAAGAGATTTCTCAACTCAAAAGAAGGCCGTTCATCCAAATGATCATGTCAACAAATCACAATCCTCAAATGATACGTAAGTATTATAAGTAAATGGATAGAAAGAAATAGAGATTAGATAGATTTCTAATTAAAAAAACAATAATAATAATAATAATATGTTAGTTTCCCAACTGCTATGCATATTGCCGCTGCTATGGAGATCAATCAACGTTTGTTGCCAGGTTTGAAGATGTTGTTGGCAGAGATGAGAAAGAAGGAAGAGAGTTTCAGACACATCATCAAGATCGGTAGAACTCATTTGCAAGACGCCACCCCATTGACTCTTGCCCAGGAGTTCTCTGGATATTGCACTCAAATCGAGTACGGTATTGCCCGTATCGAATCGACATTGCCACGTCTCTACCAATTGGCTCAGGGTGGTACTGCTGTCGGAACCGGTTTGAACACCCCAGTTGGATTCGATGTCGCCATCGCCGAGGAAGTCTCGCGTCTCACCAACATTCCATTCAAGACCGCACCAAACAAGTTTGAAGCTTTGGCTGCTCATGACGCCATCGTCGAGGTCAGTGGTGCCTGCAACACCGTCGCCGTCTCGCTCATGAAGATCGCCAACGATATCCGTTTGCTCGGATCCGGTCCACGTTGTGGATTGGGTGAGTTGCTACTCCCAGAGAACGAGCCAGGTAGCTCCATCATGCCAGGTAAGGTTAACCCAACTCAATGCGAAGCATTGACCATGGTCTGCGCACAAGTCATGGGTAACAACACCACCATCTCAATCGCTGGATCCAACGGACATTTCGAGTTGAACGTCTTCAAGCCAGTGATGATCTCCAACCTTTTGCAATCGATCCGTCTTTTGGGAGACGGTGCCGTTTCATTCACCAAGAATTGCGTCGTCGGAATCCAAGCTGACGAGAAGCGTATCTCACAATTGATGAACGAATCACTCATGTTGGTCACCGCACTCAACCCATACATCGGTTACGACAAGGCTGCCAAGGCCGCCAAGAAGGCACACGCCGAAAAGACCACCCTCAAAGAGGCATGTCTCACTCTTGGTTACGTATCAAGCGAGCAATTCGACCAATGGGTACGTCCAGAGGATATGATTGGTCCAATTAAGAAGAAGAACTAAACACCACTAAACAACGACAACAAATCATACAAATAAATAACATTCATAACACAATAACATACTCTCTTAATGATCAATCAATCAATCAATTATTTATTTTTTTGATGGAATGAATTGTCAATACCAAAGAAGATCTTTTCAAGTATCATTGGCCTGGTAACTTGTGGTACTGATTTTTTTTGTGTATTTTTTTGATTTTTCATTTTTTACATATTTTTTTTTATCGAATAATAATTCCGTTGAATTGTGCATGTAATTACAAAACACCCAAAAGTCAGATTTTTTTATAAATACACACCTATAATTTATATTAAAAAAAGGTGGTGGTTGAAAAAATAATAAAGTTAACCAATAAAAACAAAAAAGAATAGAAAGTTGTTTTTTTGTCTTTTTTTTTTTTAAAAATTATTATCAAATCAAACACATATAACATATATTTGGTTAAATTGAAATAGTACACTTATAATTAGTAATATTAGTATTAAATATATATAATCGAGTAAAAGTACAAAAATTTATATAAATATTCAAAAAAACAATAGAAAGCAGTAATATTACATTCTTTATTATAATAAAAACAAAAATAGATTTGTATCTAGATATCTTTAGATTTGAAATTGAATAAACAACAGTATAAAAATATAATATAATGGTCAGTCCACAAGTCGCCGGTTATATCGGTGCAATCATTGCCTCTGTTTTCTTTGGTTCCAATTATGGTTTGTATCAATATAGAATCTATGATATCATTACATCTTAATCTTCTTATCTTTTATTCTAACATTCACTATCGAATAACTATATTTAGTACCAGCAAAGAACTTTCCAACTGGTAATGGATTCGCTTTCGCTTGGGTAATGTCAATGGGAACGTTGTGTACTGCTTACGTTGCAATGTTCATTTCAGGATCGTATATGTTTGATCCTTGGGGATTGTTGGGTGGCTCTCTGTGGGCTATCGGTAATCTCTGTGTCATCCCCATCGTGAAATCGATTGGTTTGGGTTTGGGATTGTTATTGTGGTCTTGCTCCAGTTTGATCACTGGTTTCTTCACCGGAAAGTTTGGATGGTTCGGTCTACAGAAACAAGAGGTATCGCATCCCGTTATGAATTGGATCGGTTTCGGTTGTATTGTTTGTGCGATTCTCTTCTTCTTTTTCATTAAGCCAACGCTGGACAACGGCAACGACAAGAAGAAGAATCGTCGCTCCGAGTACGACTACTCGGCTATAGTCGACGACTCCATTGCCATCAACAACTACAAGGCACCGGTTGAGGACGAAGAGGAGAAGATGATCTTTGAGAAAATACCACCTCCTTTCAACACGCTGGTCGGTGTCGGTCTCGCTATTGTCTCGGGTGTCTTGTACGGTGTCAACATGGTGCCAATGCAACTCTGGAAACAAGACAATCCACACGCCGATCCACTGTCATTCGTATTCTGTCACTTCTCTGGTATCTTCCTGTTCAACACACTCGTTTTCATCGTCTACAGTATTTTCAAACGACCACCACAAATCTATCCACAAACCATTTTGCCATCGTTCATCTCTGGTGTGTTGTGGGGCATTGCTCAAGTCGGTCTAATGATCGCCACTCAAAATCTTGGTTACGTAATTGGTTTCCCAATTGGATCGTCCGGTCCAATGGTTGTTTCATCACTCTGGAGTGTACTTTTCTTCAAAGAGATTCAAGGAATGAAGAATCTATTGGTTCTCTTGATTTCATTTATGTTTTTAGGTGCTGGTATTACAATTTTAACATTATCATCATAAAAATACAAAAACAAAAACAAAACAACTCCTTTGAAATAATGAATGAATGATTATTGTTGTTGTAATCATTTTTTTTAATATACACACACACTCACACTCACCACAAAATATAATATTATCATGGAGATAATAACTGATTTCGACAATTAGAATAAATAAAATCTGAATCAACCAACGATTGCGTTTTTGGTTTAAATTAAATATTATTATCAGTTATCCTTTTTGTTTTCTTTTCTTTTTATTTAGAAAAAGAAATGAGATAAGCACGTTGTTTACTTATTTCAATTTATCCATATGTATCTTTTAAAAAATTGGAATGTTTTTAATTTAAATCATTCATCAACACAGGTGTAGCCATCCTTTTTTTTAATAATCTTTATAACTGAAATCTTATCTTTAATGTTATGTATTCTTTCTATTTTCTTTATATCATTATTTAAAATAACATTAAAGATTTTACAATTAATATAAGTTTTATTATAGTCGTTTCTTTAGAGTGTTTAACATACTTTGATATAGATAGATACTACAACAAACCTTAATAATGTTATTTTATATAAATAATCTATCGATTCCTATGCCAATTAAACCGAATAAATAATATTCCTTAAAGTTAAAAGTTTGATATAATTAAATATATATATAAATAATAATTATTTTAATTTATTAATTTTGTATTAGAAATTATCTCTAAAAAAATTATCTTATTTTTTATATAAATAATCTTAAAAAAAAAATGTTAGAAGTGGAAGATATTAATAATGAAACAATCTCAATTGCTGGTGGTGGCTTGGCAGGAAATGCTTTAGCTATTCTCTTGGGTAAATCTGGATATAGTAATATCAATGTCTATGAGAAAAGACCAAGAATTCCAGTTGCTTCCGAGAAAGTATTCACCATGGCACTTTCATCCCGAGGTATAAAGACTTTGAAAGAGATTGGTTTATTCGAAGAGATAAAAAACATATCTATTCCTATGAGAGGTCGTATGGTCCATCTAGTGAGTGGTGAAAGGCTCTATTTCCCATACTCTTTGAATTCCGACAACTATCTGAGAAGCATTTCACGACAACAGCTGAATGAGTTATTTTATAGCTATGCAGAGAAAAACTTTGGTGAACAAGTGAATTTCCATTTCGAAACCAGATGTCAAGATTTTGATATTAAAGAAAAGAGTTTTACAAAGATAAACAACAAGACAGGAAGATCAAAGAAAGTTGTAACAAACACTATTATTGGAGCGGATGGTGCCTATTCCAGTGTTCGCAATCAAATGATTAGACTTCCACGTCAAGAATATTCACAATCGTTTATGTCGCATGCTTATAAGGAGATTTTCATTCCGGCTGGACCAAACGGTGAGTTTGCAATAGAAAAAGAATGTCTTCATATATGGCCTCGTGGCTCCTTTATGATGATTGCGCTGCCCAACTTGGATGGTAGTTTCACTCTAACGCTGTTCATGCCTTTCGAAGGAGAATCCAATAGCTTCAGCAGTCTAAGTAGTAATGAAAAAATAGATCAATTTTTCAAAGAAGTATTTCCAGATGTTCATCCATTACTCACCAATCTATACGAAGATTTCGAAACTAATCCAACCACTCCATTGGTAACAATTAAAACCTATCCATGGTCATACCAATCGAATGTAGCCCTTATTGGAGATGCTGCGCATGCTATCGTTCCATTTTTCGGACAAGGAATGAATGCTGCATTAGAAGATGTACTCGACCTATATAATTGTTTAAAAGAGATGAATGAAAAACAACAACAAAAAACAAATGGAATAGTATATAGTAATACTTTTACAAATGGTATTACTTTTGATCGTAATGTATTTGAAAAGGCATACAAACAATACCAAGTGAATCGCAAGAGTAGCTCTGATGCAATTGCAGAGATGGTGATTGAAAACTTTGTAGAGATGAGTGATAAAGTCATGGATAAACTATTTCAACGCAAGAAAAAAGTAGAACATCTTTTAGAAGAGAAATTCCCACAACGTTACATCTCGAGATATGAGTTGATTTCATTCTCTACTACACCCTACATCGAAGCCCAAAGAGTTGGTGAGATCAACAAATCTATTCTTCATGAATTGACAAAAGATCAAGACACAGAATCAGACCCATCTAATGTTGATCTTGATAAAGCTGATGAACTAATTAAGAAATTATTATCTAAATAAACCAAGACAATGTACACAAAACGTATTTATTTACAAATAAATGTTCATTATTATTTTATTTTATTTTTTCTTTATTGCTTTTTTGTTTGTGAAGATCGTAATGAAAAGTCATTGAAAAACTGATGAAAAAATACAAACCATGTGATCACATAATCGATTAGCTATTATTGGGTCAGATAATGATGAAAGTTCTGGTTTCTTTCCTTTTTGAAACGACCCAGGAATTAAAGAACATCATCATTTATACTAAAATAAATATATGTCATGTATAAAACAAATATGTTTAGCTTTTGCTTAAAGTTTGAACACTCCATTGCCAATTCCTCAGGAATTGACTTGAATGGTGGCTGGTGAATCATCCAAACCTTGATGATTCAAAAAATCTCATTTTTTTCACAAATTTTGTTGGTTTTTTTTTTTACCTGCTTTGTCATCTATGTTTTTATTGGTTTGCAAAAAAAAAAAAAAAAAAAAAAGTGTTAGAAAAAAATTAATGTTTATCAATATAATAACTAGTAATATTATTAATACTTTTTTTTCAAGAATATAATGTTTTTGTAATTAACTAACTAAAAAATAAACTAAAATAACAATTTTTATTTTGTTTACTTTTTAAGCAATTTAAAATTAGTAGTTAGTTATTTAATTTTTTTTTTTTAAGAGTTCAACATTCAATATTTATATATAAAAATAATCAAGTATAAATCAAATTAGAATTAGAAATAAAGATTGTATATAGGGACTTGTTTAAAAATTACATATTCATAGTATCATATCTATATCGTTTGGATTTCAATCAGAGAGTTATCTAATTGATTGAAGATTTTATTTTTTGGGTTTGCAGGATTTGTAACAAAAGTAAAAAAAAAGTAATTACCTTTTCCATTACCACATATGATTATTCAACCTCCTCTTTTTCAACTCCGAAAAGAGTGAAAACCTCGAAAAATCAAAATCAAAATTCATTAAATCAACATTATACCTAAGATTTTCAACAAAAAATCAAAAATCACCAAAACGAAGCTTAGGACAACAACTTCCTCCATAATTCTTCCATATTTATCGAAATTTGATCCAACTTAAAAAATAATTCCCTCAAAAAAGCAAAAACAACACATAACATCGACAATAAAAAAAAAATTACAAATATCAAAAAAAAAATAAAAAAAAAATTAGAAGGAACAGGCTTTAGAAGAATTATATTGGATTTGATTTTTATGTTTTTTTTTTTTGTTTTCCTCATGTTTTTAATTATCAACATCAACAACAAATTCATACAGAATCGAAAGAATAACTAACTAATTCAACCAACTTTAGCACTAAAAATAATAGTAATAATAAATAATAGATTTTAAACTTTACTTTTAAAACTGTGTCAAGTAAAGTTTGTTAAATAGGTATGTATTATAAATTAAATTAAAAGTTAAAAAATTAGATATAAATAGATATAAAATATGAATTATAAAATGGTTTATCAAGAAATAAAGAAAGTTATGCTTCATTCAGCCTTTGTAGTTTAGCTTTTTATTTTATTTTATTTTAATTTTATTTGTTACTTTTGTAAAAATAACTTTATTCAAATCACATTATCATTCAATTATCAATCAATCAATAACATATAGCATATAGATAGTTAATAGTTTAAATAAATAAATAAAAATAGTTGGCTTAGTAGTAGTTAGATAAAACAAACAACAATAATAAAAAATAATAACAATAACAATAGTAAAAGTAGTGATGATAACATATATAAACAAAATATAGATTAGATTAGATTTTAGTCATTATAATATTCAAATATTAGGTGTGGTCGTATATTTTATGAAATACTATTTTGGCTGGTCGTAGAGATATACAATTTTTGTAGATGAATAGATAAAGTAATTGGGTTCAAAATATAAATCAAATAGATAAAGAACATACAGAAAGAAAGTCAACATCAACAATAATATAGATAGGATCGATCCTATTCTATCCATTTATCTTATCTTTGTTTTGTTCATGTTTTTATTTTTATCATTTTAGTAAAGTTATTTGAACTACTACTAAAGCTAGCTACATTGCAATAATCAATATAATAATATATAACGATAACATAAAATAGTTAATAGTTAAACCCAATATATATTAAATAAAAAAAAAACATCCAACAAAATCATATAACACAACACACTCCTTTAATGTCAATTTAATTCTTTTTTTGTTGTTGTATTTCAAAATAACTCTACAAAAGAGTTTCAACAAGATCATTCCACATCAATAATTATATTACTACCCTTATTAAAAAAAAAAAAACGGAGGTTATGATGGAGTCAACCCAACAACTCACAATTGCCATTTTTAACTTAGCCTGATCCTCATTATCGAATATATGAAAGTGTGTGTTTGAAGGAGAGATTCAAAAGGAGATTGTTGGGCAACATGCATAGCACTACTATAGTTTTCAAGTTTGTGTGGGTGTGGTTTGTTGTGGTGTGGTTATTTTCCAATATAGTTGCACATTAAATGTGTGTTAGTGTGTTTATAGGTTGTTTAATATTGATTGCTTTGTTTGGTCATAGTTTTTTCAAAATACGATTATTTATTTGTTGTGGAACACACCTTTAACAAATTAATAAACAAATGTGTTGACTGGCAGTAGACTTAACGGTTCCAATCATATAAAATCGTGATTATATGGTTGTTACAAAATAAAAATATTTAACAACATCAACATCAACAATAACAACAAATATATTCAAAATACCTTTAGTGGAGCGCTCACAAAAAATAAAATAAAATAAACACACGAATGCAAATAATTTAATCAAACACTCAAAGAAAGCCAACAACAATAATTACAAACAAACTCAAAGTCAAATATTTCTAGAAATCCATCCACTCTTTATTTTATTTTATTTTTGTATTAATCAATCAAACAATCAATAGAATCAAAAGTGAATATTCTAATTCCATATCTTTTTTTTTGTTTTTGTTTTTAATATCCATATTGATATGTATCTTCACTCAGCCACTCATACCACATATGAGTAATTCATTCTCCATTATCTTATCTAATCAATCTATTGCTATAACAAACACCACCACACCAATAACAACAACAATGGTGGTAATTAATTAATAGCCACCTACCCACTCGTGGTCAAAATAGCATGACACACATTGAAATGAGTTGTTGAATCCACCACAGAGCTTTGAGTGGTTTTTTCATTTGAAACTATTTATTTTATTTAGCAATAGAAAAGAAACAAACATTTGAACCACTGTTATTTTGCATGCATCTGACCTATATTCAGAATCACATCACATCAACAACATCAACTACAAACAATAACAACACACATCACATTAATGAAATTAAACATTGAACCAACTATAGTTTATTTTTAAAATTGGTTTTTTACTCTTTTTTTTTTTTGTTTTTTTTATTCTATTGCATATTATTAAAAAAAGCACCTGATGTTTGATATTAAGCGCTGCACTCTGATGCTTTTGTTGTTGCTGTTACTACTACTATGAAAGTAGAGAGTGCAATGTTCAAAAGTTCAAAAACCCAACAAAAGGGCTATTTCTGCTTAAATAATCAAATTTTATAGTGTCACTTACACTACTACCATCAGAATAGTGTTGTTGCTGTTATTAAAATTTTAATTAATGAATACTATCTTTTTTCATACATTTTGATTTAAATCAAAGGTTACTTGTTAATAACAACCCAATCCAATCCATTCATTGTATTGTAAACAGATAATAAAATAAAAGAATTTTTAAATTATTTGTTTATTTCACTTACTTTTATTCCGCCGCACTTATATCTTGTTGCCACACATTACATAATTGTAATATCCACAATTCATAAATAATCCATAAATAATATCCATATATCCAATTCCACATTATTATTAATCCCGCCAAGTTATATTACTCTTAGAGTTTTTCTTTTATAAAACCATTTTAATATTCATTTAATATTATATATATTTATATCTATTAAAATATTATAAAAAATATAAAGTTATTTATATTTAACTAAATCAAACTAATCTTAACCTTTTTTTCCCAATTTTTTTAAAACAAAAATTAAATATATATAAATAATATATAGTCTATTTATTTATTATCATTCATTTTTTTTTAGACACAGAAAACAAAACACATTCATAAACAATGGATACAATCATAGATACTAACGCTGTTGATTTGGCTGTGATGGAACAGCATCAGCAGTGCGCTAGCAACAACAACAACAACAACAATAACAATATGAACAGTTTGTTTGATGATGATTCACTCGTCAACTATTTCCTCTCGGAGGACATCAGTATGATTAGCAGTGGTGAATCACCCATTCACACAGGCGAGCACAATTTATTGTCATCGCCACACTCACATCCAAGCTCACCACTGGTCGTTCCAAATTCATCACCATTCGAATCACATCACTCAATGACCTCACCAGAGCACAGCCCAAACCATACCGATAACATCAACAACAACAACTGCTATATAGTAGATACCAACCAGTTTGACGCCTACTCATTTGCCACTGCCAACGATCATATGATTTCACACCACCACAGCATGGATCCATCCAACGGACTTCCAGAATTCCCAGTGCAAATCGAAGACTTTAAGTTAATTACACCAGACAGCCACCTCACAATCAAAGAAGAAATCGACCAGAGCACAGGATACTTGTGTGATACCACCAACCAATTCATGTCGTCCAGTCCCATCGATGAACTCTCCTCGCCTGTCACCGAAGAATCTATCAACTCATCGAGTGGAGAGCGTGAAGCTTCCTCACCAATCCAATCCAACAAACAAAAGAAGAGAGCAATTGAGAATAATAGCCGTGTTCAAAATCGTAAGTTGCAACTTTTTCAAACTAAAAAAGTTGGAAACTAATATACTTATTATTATTTTTAGTTGTCCACCCATTGACAAGAGAAGAACTATTAAAATTAACTGGAAAGGAACCAGTTAGAATTGAAGATACACCAACAACTTGTTTGGCCGATGAGAGACAAGTCAAGAAACAACGTCGCCTCATAAAGAATCGTGAGAGTGCACAACTCTCAAGAATGAGAAAGAAGATCTACATTGAGGATTTGGAGAAGAAGATTGGCGATCTCACAACTGAAAACGGATCGTTGCGTGATGAAGTCCTCTATTTGCAAGGTATCATCAAGCAATTCGCTTCGACCAACCCAGAAATTTCGAATCAACTACAACAACACGAGTCAATGAGAACCAAGAACGCCAAGGCCGCCGGTGTCTGCTTATTGATTATCATTTTCTCAATTGGAATCTTTTTGAATCCACAACAACAAAGCCAACCAACTTTTACCACCAATTCCAACTCACTTGTCAACACAAGAAGAGCACTCTCCAATAGCAACAACAACAACGCCAACTCTGATCTTTACCTCTCCATGACCAACGTAGACGACGACGAAGTAGTACCTAGCGACGACACACTGTTTATAACACCACCACAGTCTCCGACACCTTCCTCTGAATCCAGTCTGGTACTGTCGAGCGGCTCCGGTAACAAGAAGCGAAACCTAGAGTCACCGGCAACCATCGTCAACGACAACAATAGTCCTGCAACACACAACAAGAAACGAATCAGAATCATACCACTGGAAGAAGACCAGAGCGACACCGATCGACCATCGGATCCTCCCACCAGGCTCGTTGTCGACTCGCCACTGCGTGTGGTTCCATCGTCACCAAGAATCCTCTCTGGTGACACCGAGTCTGATTTCAATTTGGTTGCATCGTCCGGACACTTGGTACAAGACGGTCCAATCCACTCGTCTTATATCGTCTGTTCCGACCAACCAAGAATCATCTCGAACAACCTCACCCAGACAACAGAGTCCATTTTGAATTCCAATCCATCGTCACCCCTAACCATTGGTTTGTTACTGCCATCAGAGTCGATCGGTAACATATCTGGACTCTCCAATCTTCCACAAGAGAACTCAATTCTTGAGATAAGCTGCCAAGTTTCCAACATCAGAGTTTGGAATCCACAACACATCAGCACTCAACAACACTCTCACTCATCATCCATCCAATCCAACCTCATCATTCCATCCTCATAAACAAAACAAACAAAACAAAACACCTCCATTATACATAGTAAAAAATCAAACTCCCTCCCTCCCCTTTTCCTTTTGTTTATCTTTTCAATATTTAACATTACGCCTTTAAAAAAATCAAACCATGTCAAAGCATAGTAACTCTACTCCATAACCTTTTTCTTTTAGTAATCAATAGCTAAATAAAAAAACTTGTAATAATAACTTTAAAAAAAAGAAATCATTAGCTTCTCGTAAGAATGGTCTTTTCTTCTTCAAATTATGTATATTAATTAATTAATTGATAAAAATATTATTTCATTGAAGAAATCGAAATTGCACACACCCATATGTATGATTTTTTTTGCCCCATCACCCAATGAAAATTCAAAGATCGATAATGTTGAATCATTACTGATCCCAAAACACCTAAAAATAAAAATGAAAAAATCATTTTGAAAATCTCAACAGCTAAAAAAATTTAAATTTTGAAAAAATTAAAAAATAACCACCTCCAACAGGATTACAACAATTTCTTTTTAATTAATTTTCAAATCTAGATTTATATAAACAAGTGTTTATGTGTTGTTGTGTATGTGAATGTGTAAAATAATATAAACACATACACCCTCTCTCACCCAGGACAATCAACACCAAAAACATACACAAACACAAAATAACAACAACATCAAAAACTCAACTAGCTATTCAAACCACATAACATACATACATAGACAAAAAAGAAAAAACAATAACAACAAATAAACAACACACAATAAATTTTATATTTTTATTTATTTATCAATATTTAAATTTAAAATTAATTAAAAGTCGTTCAACAATAATATTATCAAAAACTTTTGTTTATATGTGTAGTTAGTGTCAAGAATAGTATGAATAGGATAGCTATTAATATTTAGTCATTCATATTCATTTTTATAAGTCATTATCAATAAAAATAGCAACAACAACAATTAATTAGCTAATATAGATTTTCAATAACAACCAAAAACTGAACATAGAAAACAAAGCAAAGCAAATCGAAGTACAAGATAGAGCAAAGAAGTACAACTTGTTATTGTCATAGTTTGTTGTATTCAGATTTCAGATTCAAACAGTTACAAATTGATTATTAGTTTAACTAATAATAATTATATATTCATATATATTTATATACATTTAAAGTTGATTTGATTTTGATCAAATAATAATAATAATAATCAAATCAATATAGTTATCCATTTAATATTATTATTATTATTATTATTGTCAAATGTCTATGTTACAAAATAAAAAATGGAGGAAAGAGACTTTCGAGAACTATCGATTACTCAGAGATAAAATTTGACAATCAGGTGATGGGTTCAGGTGGATTTGGAAAGGTTTTCGTTGGATATCTAAATGGCAAGAAGATTGGCATAAAGAAAATGACAATCTATGAGAACGACCCCAATAAAGATACTCTCTTGAAATTCATAGAGAGAGAGATTGCCTCGCTCAAGATGATATCGCATCCCAATGTCATTCAATTCTATGGTATCGCTGAGAAGGAGCGATCGTTCTTCTTGTTGACAGAGTTGGTTGCTGGCGGCGATCTACATTGGTACATCAAGAATCTCGACATCAAAATGTCGTGGCGACTCGTATTGCTGATCGCCAAAGACATAGCTTCATCGATGGTATATCTACACAACAACAATGTGGTACATCGTGATTTGAAATCAACAAACTTGTTAGTCGCTGAGAATTGGGTGATCAAGGTGTGTGACTTTGGACTGGCGCGAAAAGTCGACTTGTCTGCCAAGTCGCAGATGACCATCTGCGGAACCGACGATTGGATGGCGCCGGAAGTGTTACTCGGCGAATCGTACGATAAATCATGTGATGTTTTCTCGTTTGGCATTGTGCTGATCGAGTTGGTCACCCGACTGCGACTGACGCCGCGCATCCGTAACGAGAATCTCGGAATCGACCAGCCCTACGTGAAATCTCGCGCCAAAGAAGGATGCCCAAATGAAATACTCGAGTTGATATTCATGTGTTGTCGTGAGAAGCCACAGCTACGTCCAACCTTTGAGAAGATTGAACAGGCGTTGATCTATTTGCTCGAAAATCTCAAAGATATCGGCCAGGACGTCGACTATCCACCACTGCGAACATTCCAGCCACCAGAGTTGACAATGGCGCAGATCTCCAAAGATCAATCTTTCCCACGACCATTTGTACAACCCGTTGCTCCTTCAACTCTGAATGGATCCAACAAAGAACTTCCACTCTTTAAGACATCGCTAAACAACTCACTCAATTCTTTCCCAAGACCATATGTATCATCAGCATCATCCAATAACAACAACAACAATGAAACAACAACAGTAATTTCATCATCACCATCCACTAAATTTACATTTCCTCGTCCGTATCAAGGTAGTCCAAGTTCATCTTTGGGATCATCAGCACCTATTTCAGCACCACTTTCAACTTCACCCTCTGGCTTTTCATTCCCTCGTCCATATCAACCAACCGACGAAGAAATCGAAGAGGAATTACAGCTTCAGAAACAACTACAAGCAGATCGATACTTTGAACAGCAACAAATTGAAGAGGAAGAACAACTACTCTTACAACAACAACTAGAACAACAAGAACAAGAAATACAAGAACAATTACTTTTACAGCAACAACAACAACAACAGGAACAAGAAATACAAGAACAACAACAACCACAACAACAATATATATTTGCAGATAGTGTAGTATCATTTCATGATTCAGAATTACTATCATTTCCTCGACCTTATCAACCTGAAGAATATAAATCACCAACCAGTCCTTTACTCATACAAACCGACTATAGTTTTCCAAGACCTTGGAATCCAGAGTATGATAAAGAACCACCATTATCTACTTCAAAATCAATATCACAAACAGCAGCAGATGCAGCAACACAACAAACAACAACAACATCAACAACATCAACAGCAAATCACAATACAATCGATAAAAATAGTTTAAGAATTAATATAACCAAAGAAAAGATAGACGATAATGTATCGGTGAATAACAGAACACAACAAATCTCATCACCACATCTCATCACTGTTACATTGGCACCACCGACAAGCTCGAGTTTACCATCCTCACCGAAATCAATAACAACACCAGTATCCAATCACTCGTCGACACAATCTACACCGACATGTACACCAAGTTCAACACCAACCAAAACACCATCGACATCACCTTTTGTAGCTACACCACCAAAGAAATCACATTCACCACCGACCTCTTCGAGCTCTGCACCAACCTCACCACACAAATCACATGTTTCCATCCAAGACAGAATTAAAAACCTTCTCAAAGGCGGTGGAAGTACAAAGAATATCAATAATAGCCAGAATCAAAAACCAGAATCACCTTCATTCCTTAGAAAATCTGTAAATACCAAAGATATCATTCAAAAATACGAAGAGATCACTAAAAGAGTTCAAGCTGGTTCACACCGAACCTCCAATTCATAATAAAAACTTATATATATATATATAATATTATATATTATTAATTTGTATTACCATATATAAACAAATGAACAAACAATCTATATCTTTCAGATTATTCTTTCTTTCTTTCTTTCAAATTGGTTTATTTGTACAAATAAAAGGATTGGAAATAAAATAAAATAAGAAGTTACATTCTACTTTTACTTTTACTATTATATTGATATTTGATTGATGTTCTATTATTACTTTCCAAGACGCTTTTCAATTCTACCATATGATTTTAATATATTTAAATATTTATCTAAATACAATTGATTGAAATTATCTACTTTTCTATAATATTTTAAAAGAGTAACCATGGTTAGAACTAAAAACATATATATTATCAATCATTATAAAAGAGCATATAATACATACATAAATTCAGTAAGTTTAATATGCCATGGTAAAAAACCATTTAAAATATTTCTCTCTGTAAAATCCATTGCTATTTGTGGTTCGTTGTCGGCACCCCCGATGTGAATAGGCAGATTAGCTTGTATATAGTTTGAATCCAACTGTAATGATGAATTCGATTTACGATCGATCGTATATTTCTTGGTAATGTTTACCAATTCCATTTTACCATCTTCATTTGAAACAATCGATATTTCAAATGGTTTATTATTATCTGTTGTTTTAGTGTTACTATTATTATTGTTTGTTGTTGAAGTTAATTTATTTAACCAATGATATGTATATATTTCATTTTGTTGTTTAGTTGATGATGTTGTTGATTTTGATGTTAGTTTACGTTGCTCCAACATTGATTGTATGGTATCGATATGTTGTTTAAGTATACCTGTATTCTCAAAGATGGTGATTCTTTGGATGCCAGCGATCACCGACCAAGCTAGGATGTCAACGATCTTTGAGAAATCCGCGTGGTTAATGTCGATGATCACCGCCAGATGATGAGGCACATCGAAACACTCTGCCGACATTCTAGACAGTATGTGATCGCAAGAGAATCGATCTGAACTGACACCACCGAGCACTCCCATCAGCGTATAGACGAAACTATAGAGTAGGTAGATACAACGAGCACGTATCATCACCATCAGATCATACGATCTAAGAATCAGCGAGAATGTATTGAAAGCAATACAATATACACAATAGTATATACATTCACTGAAAGATTCCATTTGTTTCATCGTTTTTTCTTATTTTCTATGATTATCTATTCTATTCTTATTTACTTATTTTACTATATAAATAAACATAATATGATAAATATTTAGAATGATAATGATGATTTATGTTTCTATAGATTATCGGAATTGATGAGTCAGAATAATGTGAGTCAATACTATCATTATAGGGGGATCGTTTGAAACTTCCCACCAAACTTTTAGCAAAAATTAAAAAAACTTGTTCGTTTGGATTCCACACAATTTTCTTGAAAATACGAAAATAGTAATGAAGTTGTTATTACAATAACTAAAAAGGAGTTGTCATAGCAGCAATCACCAATAACTAATTAATGAAAGAAAATTGATCAATTTACTTGACTGGTGGGATATCAAGTTTTATATATCTTAATATTTGGCTCAAATATCAAAGTATAAGATCTCCAAACCAGACAGAGATCTAATCATTATATTTTTATTTGTTTATTAAGGGTTTGAATCATTAATAATAATAATAATAATTAAAAATTTTTAAATAATTATGCATTTAAATTTATTTTGAAAAATAGTTTTTAAAAATTATTTAATTTTCGATTTAAATTTGTAACGTTAAGTTCAACGGATAAATATAATTATTCATTCCTTTAATACGAATTGTTTAACTACTTTGTATTCAACATAATCAATTAATATTGTTAAAATATCAATATCTTACTTTTGATATCATATCTATTTATTATATACTTTTTTATTTTTTTTTAATACCAAAACAGACAGAATCTATTCGTTTTTATCAATTTTATAACAATCTAGTCTATTATCATTATATAACAAAAAAATGGTATGTTTAAATTAATCATTATAAATACATAAAAAAGGTACATTCAATGCTAATTGTAAAAATGGTTAACTTTATTATAGTCAAATCTACAGAAAATAGGAGAAGTAAAAGATATTACAAGAATAGAGAGAATTGGAGCACATTCTCATATTAGAGGTTTGGGTATAGATGATTCGTTAGAACCGCGTGAAGTAAGTCAGGGTATGGTTGGTCAGATCAATGCTAGAAAGGCAGCTGGTCTGATCGTTCAGATGATCAAAGAGGGTAAGATTGCCGGACGTGCTGTTCTCATCGGTGGTGAACCAGGCACTGGTAAGACTGCCATCGCTATGGGTATGGCACAGTCACTCGGCTCGGAGACACCGTTCACCGCTATCGCTGCGAGTGAGATCTTCTCGTTGGAGATGTCCAAGACTGAAGCGTTGACTCAGGCATTCCGTCGTTCGATCGGTGTTCGTATCAAAGAGGAGACAGAGATAATCGAGGGTGAAGTCGTCGATATCGTAATCGAGCGATCGACTACCGGTGCACAGAAAGTCGGTAAACTTACATTGAAGACAACATCGATGGATGCTCTCTACGACTTGGGTGCCAAGATGATCGATGAGCTCGTCAAGGAGAAGATCTCGGCTGGCGATATCATTCGTATCGACAAGGCAAGTGGAAAGGTAACACGTCTCGGTCGTTCAATCTCGCGTCTACGCGACCACGAGGTGAGTGGCGCCAAAGTCAACTTTATCGAGTGTCCCGAGGGCGAGATTCAGAAGCGTAAGAAACAAACACACACCGTGTCGCTACACGAGATCGACGTTATCAACTCGCGAGCACAGGGATTCTTTGCGTTGTTTGCTGGTGACATCGGTGAGATCAAGGCGGAGGTGCGTGAGCAGATCAACCAGAAGGTCGCCGACTGGAAAGAGGAGGGTAAAGCAGAGATCGTGCCGGGCGTTCTCTTTATCGACGAGGTTCACATGTTGGACATCGAGTGTTTCTCGTTTTTGAATCGTGCACTCGAGGACGACATGGCACCAATCTTGATTATGGCTACCAATCGTGGTATCACAACGATTCGTGGCACCTCGTACAAAGCGCCACACGGTATTCCAGTGGATCTTTTGGATCGTTTGTTGATTATAAATACATCGCCTTACACCGAGAAGGACATTCACAAGATTCTCAAGATCCGTTGCGAGGAGGAAGACGTCGACATTGCTGACGACGCACTCACCCTGCTCACCAAGATCGGACTGGAAACATCACTGCGTTACTCGATCCACTTGATCACCTCTGCATCGCTGGTCGCAGCGAAGCGTAAAGCAACCGAAGTTTCAGTGAGCGACATCAAGAGAGTTTACGATTTGTTTGTAGATGTAAAACGTTCAGTCAAATATCTTCAAGAGTATCAAGATGAATTTTTATACGAAACACCAACACCAGCCAAATAAAATAATAATAATAATAAAATAAATGTAATCATTAACATACTATAAAACAAATTTATATAAATCTATTATATTTTAGTATTATATTTTATTATATCAATAAATTTTGAGAGAATAGAGGAGAAGATGGTCGTTACTTTTTCTATATCTTTTATTTTAACACTACACCCTAAAGTGAATAATTTACAATTTTTGTAATTACAAAACTAACATGTCTTATCAAAGTAGTAGTAATAATAATAATGATAATAGAATACTAAAGTCAAAAATAATTCAAACTATTATCATTAGTTTTGATCTATTTCAACATTTATACGAACCTGTTCAATATATCCAATCAAATAATGCAATTGACATTGTATTGGTTTGTAAAGATTGGTTTGAAATTATATTGCGTTGTGTTGCCACCAATCTATTAAAGTTAATTGTAATATTACGAAATATGGAGATGAAAAGATAAAGCAATCGATTGTAAATCTTTCAAAACAGAAATCAATCTATAGATTTAACAATGTTAAGCAATTATATTTAAATGGATAATATATGTTTGAAAACGGTACCAATAAATATGACTTGGAGGTCTTGAAATTCATTTCAAAGTTTGGCAAGTCAGAAGTTCTTTTTCTCAGTACCGGTGGGATGAAACTAGTAAAAGACATCATCAAACAACTACCAACGATTAAGATCAGTTTGTGTGACAGCTTAAAGCATTTCAAATATACTCAACTCTTTACGTTTGAATCACTCAGTCGAATTGAAATTGGTCACCTATCAGATTTCGTGGTATCAAATTGTTAAAGTCGATCCTCAAACAACAGAGAATTCAGTATTTCAAATGTGCAACTCCTCTTGGTTTGTTTGGATGTGAAACAATAGAAAAGATTGCTAGCAATCAAACATCTTAGATTCTATCAAATTGGTAGCCAAGATTTACTTCCAATCACCCAAATGTTGGCGTCAAACAAAACATTTACAAAGCTAGACATTAGATACTGTTTTCCATATTTGAATGTTGAAGAAGAACATGAAGAATATTATGATGATACTGACAGTTGTAATAATGATGAATTAGTTCAAGAGTTTTTAATAACTATAAATCAACATCCAACACTCTGGTATATTGTTCTTTTACTACCTCGAATATCTGTCTGAAGAACGATCTGACAACTTTGAATATCTCAAAGTTAGATTTTCACCAAACTTTAGAAAATGTACATGATTTTTTTGTGGATCATTAAACCAAAAGAGGTAGTTTTTCATTTATTTTTCACCAAGTTTTCAATTTTTATTCACACAACTAAATTTTTTTAATAAACAATGGTTGAAACTTTAATAACTTAAACCTTTAAGTTCATCAACAAGTTGGTTCGCAATGCATTGTTTATACCAATATAAATCTTTATTATAATGTTGTTGCTTATAAAAAGCATTTATCTTTGTTGTGTTAATACAAATAAAAAATATATCTTTTAATCATAATCATTTTTGTAAAATTATATAACTGTCAGTATGTATATATAAATATTATTTAATATTATCTATTTATTTAAGTTGTAAATTTAAATTTAATCAATCAAAATTGACTAACTTTATACCTAAATATTTAGAAATAGTTAACTTCTTGGTATCTCTTAATTCTTTCTATATTGTATATTTCCAACGAGTTATGGATCAAGTATTAGATATTCTTGTTCAACAAGATTATCTATTTTGCAGAGGTAAGGATTGTGCAGAAGCAATACTTCCTTATTCAAGTTTGTATTTGTTTCAGGAAGGAAATGGTGGATATCATTTGGCTACATTTGAAACACCTGATGTTGCCACTTCATGGTATCTAGCACCAAGCCACAAACCAAACAAATTCTGTAAAAACAAGACGTTCTGTTCAAAGTGTAAGATGGCAATTGGTAATGAAATACTAGCAAAGAAACCGGATGGCAGTAATCTCTATAGTTTCGATCGTGAGTGTACTGCGCTGGGTAAGAGTCACTTGGACATCACCTATCCAAAGAAGAGAACTTGGCAACTCATCGTTGAATCCGCAACCAATGGAAGTCTAATCAAGTCATACGATATGAATTCACCTGAATTTCAAGGTGATCAAATCGATTCGGATTCAGACGACGTCGATCAAGAGGATCTACCTAAACAACCGTTGACTTATCAACAAACAAGATATCCCGAGAGGATCAATGTAGATCAATTGAAGACACGTGGAATAAAACCGCGAGAATATCAAATAGAATCATTGGCACGAGCCATTAAGAAGAATACTCTATTGGTGATACCAACTGGACTTGGTAAAACATTGGTAGCTATCATGTTGATTCAACAGATGGTTGCAGTGAATCAATGGACACCGGAACAACAAGCGGGGAATCATAAGAGAATGGTGTTGTTCACCGTAAATACCAATCCATTAGTTGAACAACAAGAGAAAGCAATCAAAAAACACAATTCAACATTGACTGTTTTAAAGTTGAATAGTGAGAACCGATTGTCTGACCGTAAGATCAATTTTAAAGTGCAATCTAAACGACCCGATATCATTGTGGCAACATGTGATTCCATTATCAATTTGTTCAACACTCGTAAGCTATGTATCAGTGATTTCCATACGATTATATTTGATGAAGTTCATCATGCGACTGGCGATCATTCCTACACGAAAGTAATGACACACTACAAAGAAATGGAGGCCAAATTATACCCGAGAATTCTTGGATTATCTGCAAGTCCATCCAGTGGTGAAGATAGGATAAAGATCACTGGGAATATCATGAAGATGGAGAAGGTGCTTGCATCTAGTGTATTCCGTCCGAATCTACCACCAACCATTAATTTGGAATCCAATCAACTGGTATTCACTCTGACGCAGGAGGAGAAGGATTGTTTCAAGGTGGTAAAAGAAAAGATCAATGAGAGGTTGAAGACAATCATGATGGAAAGCAATTACTTTTTGAAAGGAATGGAGTTGTCAGATAATAATCACCCATCGTTTAGAAGCAACCTAAAACAATTCTATACTTGGACAGTCCATAATGATCTCAAAGTCTCCAATGAATTGGGTGATATTCTTAGAATCTTTGAATGGCTGATGGTCACCGGTGTCGAAGGATTCAATCAATTCCTGAATTATCTCGAGAATGATCTGGCCAGTACTGCAATTCAAGAAGGTCGTTCAAGAGATTTCATTGAGGAGTTGCATAACCTTGTCGTTGAAAAGGGAGGAAAGCGAGTAGTGAATTCATCGAGATACCAAAGAGTTGTTGAGAAACTAACAGAGAAGCTCGACAGCGAAGAGAAAGTTATTAATTTTCGTGGTATTATCTTTGTGAAGAAGAGATCTACATCTCGTTCATTGGTTCATATGTTAAAGAAAGAACCAATCAATTCAAAAGTCAATGCGAAAATCATTGTTGGACACAATGGTGAGGATGGAATGGACTCTGAGAAACAAGAGAGAATCATGGTGAAGTTTAGAGAAGGTCAATCAAAGCTACTGGTTGCAACCAGTGTGTTGGAGGAAGGAATCGATGTTAATACATGTAATTTCGTTCTCTGTTTTGACGATGATTTGGATATGAGATCAATGATCCAGCGAAGAGGACGTGCAAGAAACAAAGAAGAAGGAGAGTTTTGGTATGTTAAATCTCATGAGGAGGTCAACAAGATGGATATTTTGCGTAGATCGGAAGCACTACTCAACCAAGTCATCACGGAAATCATGCATCAAGACAAGTCGTCGAATGAAGAGGTTACCTATTCGATGGTTGATGATTGGTCGCTTGTTGCCAACAGATTCCAACCACTTGGAAACCGACAGGAAGCATATCTCTCATTCTATAACTCACCTGTAGAGTTGGAGAAGCTGCTTAGGTTGTCTTTGAGATCCAATATCCTGGATGTTCGAAGGGAGAAAGCAGCTCAGGAATCTAGAAACTATCTGACCAACTATCTACTAGTTGGAATTGGATTCGAAGATGGTGGGGGTGGAACGGATGAAGAGAAAGCAGAGTTGGAAGCTAGCTTGAGTACATTGTTCAAAGCCATCTACAGTGTGAAAGGTTGGTGGGCTAAAGTTACACGTCCGGTGGTTCTTCAACTGCCCGTTCCAAAGAAAGATGAGAATCAACCTTGTTTCCGTACTCTGGCATCTTTTTCCGCTGGCAACTTTGTTGATCCGACCACCTACAAATCCGAGATACTATTCACATGGGCAGTGATATTCTATGGCAATGAAAGACAGTTGGAAATCACTTTCTTCGAAGAGTCCAATCCATATTCATCGGGGCCAACTCTAATTTTCTTGAATGAAAATATCGAGAGTTTTGCACTCTACGATTGTGATCCAGACAAGAAACAGCAACGATCATTCTATCTTGTTGTGAGACGTCCACCCATTGCCGTCAATATTGATTTCGATGATAATGAAGACGAACGTATCGATATGAGATATAGTTCTTGTGCTTATCCATTCCTCAGTCGTTGTTTTGTCTATCGTATCAATCTTGAACCACATCAACTTGATCAATTGATTACGTTAATGAATATACCATACTATTTGGCATCAATTAAAACGGCAACATCATCATCATCTCAACATTACAATAACAAACAACCTAAATTAATAACTTCTGGCAATCTTAGTAGTAGCATTCCAACCAATCCGACAATCATATTAAAAGATTTTGAAATATCTTATTTATTTGCAGTACTTAAAAGGTAAATACTAGTAATTATTCAAATCTATTTGTCTAAATTTTTTATTAATGTTTTTATTTTTGTTTAGCAATTCTAAAACAGGATTTGGAAAGAATAATGTTCCAAAAGAATTCTTTGAATATGTGACTAATTTAGTGGTTAAAGATAGGAGATTTGCTGCATTGTATATGATACAGAGAGCAATCGATTGTCAAGAGTTTGAAAACTATCAAAACCTTATCAAAATGGATATTTCCAGTTTAGAAGAGAATTTCGAGAATGAAATTCCAGAGCACCATTTCATGGTAAAGAGTGCCTACATTACACCGACAAGAGTGATTCTAAATCTTCCAAGAATTCAACTTGGAAACAGATGTATCCGTCAGTTTCCTTCGGAGCGATTCATGTCGGTTCAATTCACAGAGGAGGATCTACAAATCCGTATTGAATATCAAGATTTCCTACTGCCATTCTATAGCCATATTCTGCTGAATGGTATCAACGTTCCAGAGATGGGAACATTCTATTTCTTGGGTTCGAGTTCATCACAAGTCAGAAATTATCAATCGTGGTTCTATTGTGTAGAGGAGGGAGTAAATAAAGAGAGTCGTCTAAAGGAGATTCGTGAAGCGATGATTGGTAAAACCGATAGCAGTTGGTCAGCAAGAAAAGCATTGCGTGCAATGTCTCTTGTTTTTCCATCTACCATTCCAACCATTAGAATTCCTCCACATGAATATCATGAAGGTTTAGATGATATAGTTAGAAATGATCATAACTTTACTGAAGGATGTGTAAGTAGCTTACTATTTTGTTTATTAAAAAATAATAAAAACTCAATATTAATATTAAACTGATAATTAATTACATTAGGGATATGTTGGTATTGAAACAGCAAGAGAAATAGCGATTGCTGGTAATTTCCCTCAGGATACTTCTGCCTATCAAATTAGAATCGGCGGTAATAAGGGAGTAGTCTCAGTTCATCATTCTATTAGACGTGGTATATATCTTAGGAAATCGATGAGAAAGTTCAATACAACTGATGAGCACGCTTACAATAGAACTCTTGAGGTGATAAGTGTCAGTAGTAAGAAAGCATGTAATCTCAATCGTCAGATCATCAATTTGTTGGTTGGTCTCGGTGTGCTGGATGGATTCTTCTTGTCGCTGCAACAAGCTGCTCTCGATAAACTTGCTCACATTTTCAATGATGAATCGGTACGTCGACATATTATGCATGAACTATCGAGTATCGATGAAGCATTTGATGAACTCGATTTAGCTGCCAACGATCCATTGATTTGCTCATCTCTCCAATTGTGTTATCTAAAGAAACTCGATCAAATCAAAGATAAATGTATGATAGAAATCGATTCTGCTCGGACAGTTCTTGGCGTCTCAGATGAATCTGGAATTCTTGGTCCTGACGAAGTATTCCTACAAATCTCAATTGATGAGGAGGATGGTCATATCTCGAGAAAAGTAATTACAGGCCAAGTGTTTGTTTGTAAGAATCCTTGTTTGCATCCAGGTGATATCAGAGTGCTGACAGCTGTCGATGTACCAGAACTCAGAAATTGCTATGTTGATGTGATTGCATTCTCTCAGAACGGTGAAGTCCCTAATTTCAAACAGTGCTCAGGTAGTGATTTGGACGGAGATCGTTACTTTGTTGGTTTTGACCAGACCATGGTTAAATTTATCACTCCCGAGCCACCTTTTCTCGGAGATGAGTCAGCCAATACCAAAGTGGAACCACCATACGATGGATCTCACAAACAGTTGGTTAAACAATACATTACCAATATTACACGTGGTTCACTTGGAAAGATTGCACTCAGTCATCTGGCGATTTGTGACAAGTTCTCACCGACTCATCCACTAGCCATTGAGCTTGCCATCCAACATTTCATTGAGGTCGATGCATTCAAAACTGGAGTTAACGGTAAGGTACCAGATATAGTAAAGAAACATCTTAATTATTTCAAGTTGTATCCAAACTTTATGGAGAGTTCAATGCCAAAGAAAAACTATTGGGTCTCGCACAAAATCTTGGGAAAACTTTACCAAATCTCAGTACCACTTAAAGCCATTCCCAGATACATTCCTGACACCTTTGTTGATGAAGGACTTCTTGTGGATGGATATCAAGAGTACTTGGCCGATGCCAAGAAAACTTATACTCGTTATAAGTTTGCAATCAATTCTCTGTTGACCAGATATGATATTGATCGTGAGGAGGATATCATTATTGAATTCATCAAAGAGACAATCAACTCGATGCGTTACACCAAGTTGATTATTGATGAACTAAAGAAATCCTATCACGAAATTCAAGATTCATTTAGAGATGAATTCATTAGAGTATTTCCTGGAAAGGATGTTGACGAGAAGAAACGTTTCAATAGTGAAGCAATACAAAAAAAGGTGTCTGCATGGTACAAGGTAGCATATTCCGATGTTGAAAATGATAAAACTCTCACTTTCTATTGGATTGTCAAGCAATATCAACCGAAACGTAGTATAAAGACTGGTCATGAACAGCCAGATCACCTATCGACATCGATCATCAAATATCTTGGTGATCACCAGACCGATTTACTAAAAGGTTATTCTGAGCGTATCATTATGGTGACGGATCTTCTCAAATTACTAAGCCAATCGAGTTTGTTTGAAAATGTCCAAATTCACTTGTTTGGATCGTCGTCCATGTTGTTGTTTGATCCTTTGTTTTCAGATCTGGATCTCTACATTCAAGATACTATGGATCGATTCAAAGGTGATAGAGATGCGCTATTTCTTCACTTGGAAAGTGCCCTCAGAAAGCATGAATCAAACGCAGAGTCAATCGAATATATCTCTGACACTGCAGTACCAATTGTAAAGTTCCAACTCAACAAGATCGATTGTGATATTTCTGCGGATTTCAACGGAATCGCAAAGACAGCAATGGTTTGCAATCTCTATTCGAAGCATCCATACATTCTTCCGATCATGCATATTGTTGTCCGATGGGGTAGAGAAACAGGTATCATCACTCACCACATTCAGAAATCCAAAGCTAGAAACTTAAAGACATGGTCATTGATATGGATGGTAATTCACTATTTTAAATCAGAGAGGATCATTGATGAAATTCAAGTCAAGAACAAAATTGAGAACAAGAGCGTCGATTGGTTCTCCCAGATTCTTGTTGAGGCTTCAAAGACGCACAGCTGTTTCTTGGCACAATATTTGATTGGATTCTTCAAGTTTTATTCGAACCGACTTGCCCAGGCATTGAATAACAAAGAATCATTTGTACTGACATGTCCACTCGATCTTCCAAATGTACCATCGTTTGTTTTCAATGACAGTCCTGATAGTTTCAACGATCAATATCTCTTTGATATTTTCAATGTTGGGTATCACACTCTTAGCTCAAGTCCTGGTATTCCAGAGTTTTTGAAACGTTGTCAATATGACAGGAGTAAAGTTATCAATCTAGATAAAATCATGTCTCGACATGTTTCAGGAAGTGAAGAGTATCTCGAGAGTAAGATACAAGCGCTAACCAATGCTAAACTGGAAATTCAGCCGTCGAAAAGAGGATGCCTTCAAGTGAAAATCAATGGTGAACCTCATGAAATTCATATGGCAATCGAAGAGCTCTATAGAACTTCTATGGATATCACTTCACTACCATTCCACAGTGGAAAGAATCATGTACCAGGTGGAGGCACTGTTCTTTTGTTCAAAGGATGTAACACCATTTCCGATCAAATCAAATTTGTGAAATTCCAGAAGGACAGATCATTTAATATCCAACACTCAATGAGACATCCAAAGATGATGCCGTTACTCAAGCATTTGAATCTTTCCAATCAGTACAAAGGAGCCAAACTAGAGTTTACCAAAACCATCTTGAATCAACTGGATATTTGTCATAAATATGTAGACGAGCAACGCTTTGGTCAAAAGAAGGTATTTGTTCGTTTTGGAAATATCTATTTATTCAATTGTCCACACGAAGGTGCAGAGTTTACCATCACCGAACTCCAAAAAGCGATTTCCAAGACAAAGAAAAGGAATTTCCAGTTGAAGCAAAAAGAGATTAGAGAAAAGAGTAAAAAGAAAGAGAAGGAGGAGAAAGAACAGAAGGGAAATGATGATGAAAATCAAACTCAGGTTTTCAATAAGAAATACAAAACCACAAGAACAGTAGAGAAGCAAAACAAACCTAATAGCCATATTCCAAAGAGTGCCTTCTTTACCAATTGTTCTGGTAGAGATGACCAAACGATATGTGGAATCTTTGAGAGTATGGGATGGACAATCACTCAGCTGAGCGCTGAAGATCAATTTGATAGTGATACTTACACACTTTGCTGTAATATGAATTCACGAGAGATTCCAGAATTCAAAGTTGGTGTCAACTCGAATCTAGAACCACCAAACAATCTCAAAAATATTGGTTTGAATTGGTTCGTTTGTGATTTGACAGAGTCTGACCACTCAAACCCACATATGCTGGATATCCGATACTGTATTCAATCCAAAAAGCATTACCAACAAGAAGCTACCGTTGCAACTGACCAAGCATACTACGAGTACATCACTCGAAAGATTGTAAAACCGAGACCACCTTCAAACAGTAGTTCTTCCGATCATCAAATGGCACCAATCATCATTCTTGATGATTTCATTGGCAACGTTTACCTAATTAGACATCACAAGAACATCAAGTGTTATGTTCCTCCTGCTGATCACCCACTCTCCAAATATAAATTGAATGCACAAATCCATGAAATCGTAGAGTATAGAAACAATGGTTCTTTTTATGGAACAAAGTATGAGTTGGAACTTTCATGTGAACTGCCATCTCCTTTAGATACATGTGAATTTACATCTATTTTTTGGTATATATAAATATATAACTCTATTTTATTTTTTTTATAGATTACAATATTAATATTTAAACACCAAATTTATAGGGAGAGTGGATTAAAAGTTTTACATCGATTAAATAACACAGAGATATTAGAAACTCTTACAAAGAAGAATATTATTGTATTATAAATAAAATACTTTTTTTTTTTAAATTTTATTGAGTTTTATTATATGTTATATATTTCTAAGCATTTTCATTTAAATTTATTGTAATGTGTTCACCACCATCTTCGTCAGAACTACTGGCTTCGTCATCAATGACAAATTTCGAGAACTTTTGTGTCATCTCCACTTCTGATATAGATTGTACTCGTTCGTATTGATCTTCTTTGATCTTGAATCTCCATACCAAGAAACTTATAACAAATGACCAACAATCGAAACTCCAATTATTGGCATAAAGATCCAATTGGTTTTGTCTTTATCTTCCTCCGCTGGAACCACATTTTTTTCATCTTTTTGGAAAACAAACATTTCATTTGCTCCAAAGTCAATTGGGAATCCATTGATCTTGACCAAGAGTTCTCTTTGACCTTCTTCTGATTCTGGTTTAATGAATTTGATTAAAGTATCTGAATGGTAGGTAATATTACATGGTACATAATCAACTTTGATTTCTAAATTAGATTTAGAAACATCTCCAAAGTATGTTCCAAAGATGTCGACCTCTCCATTTCTTAAATCGCTGATCGAAGTAATATTAGGTGAGTTGATTGTAATATTACCATATGAATAAAATGTTTCATATTCATTAATTTTGATAATAATTGAGGTGTTGATTAAACTATTAACTCCTGGTTGTTGATTTAAATAAAAAGGAGCTATATTTGCATAAAGTAAAGTACCATTATTTGACAATGTGGTATTTACAGTACAATTCAAATCTCCAAAAGTAATTGAAATGTTGGTGCTATTTTTAAGATATAAAAATAAACCATGGATTTCCATCAAACCACCATGAACACTATTATCTATATTCACTTTAATATCTTTGAAAGTGGGAACTTTAAAATTTAAATATTAGAATTAATAAAAACAAAGAAAATACATTTAATTTTACAATATATATTTACCAATAGATAAATTGTAAAGATTTGATTCAACATTATTAACTTTGAGTTTAACTGGGTGAATTCCATATTGAACAGAGGTCAGGAAATCTGAATCCACATTGGAAGTTACTTGTACATGAATTTTATTTAATGAAATATTTTTCATCACAATATCTCCAATTTCAACTACAATCCATTCATCGTTGGCAGAAAAACTACTACCATCTACAATTAAACTAGAGTTTTCGAAATATGCACCCGTAATATTGGGTTCTATTATTTTATTTATTAGTATCATACATTAAGATCTAATTTATTTATTTTTATTTTTTAACTTACCAAGAAAAGAATAATTAAAATGAAATTGTGAATCTCTAACTTTAAAAATTATATCCAAATCTCTATTTTGAATAATATCTGATGAATATGAATAATAAAAAATATTCCTTGTTGAATTATTATTTTGATCTTTAAATTTCTTATCTTCGGAAACTATTAATGAATTTGGTGAGTTATTAACAATCTGAAGGTACTCTCCAATGACTGTTATGGTTCCTCCTTCTGTTGGAACTCTTGAAATCGATGAAACAATCACTGGATTCCAAAAGAAATCCTGTGTGTCTTTTTTCTTTTTTCCAAAAACTCTAATCAATCCTCTAAACACTATATCATCTGTAATGGTAATGTTCAAACTATTATCCTCCATCACTTGATAGGCTATATTTTTAAATTCACCCAAAGCCAACTTTCCCCAACTAGTCTCCAAAGCACTAACCTTCTGAACAGTATCAACCGTTACATTCGAAACAATCGCATATCCATCATAATATTTTACAAAATTTTCATTTCCATTTTTTAATTCCACTAATAATTTTTTAAAAAGTATTAATATTTTTATTAAAACAACTAAATATTTACATTACTTACAAGAAAAAATAGAATTAAAACTTAGAAAAATAAATATTATCAATAAAAACATATTACTAATAATTAATAAACATAAAATTAAAAATTTTAACAAAGATATATAAAAGAATGGACACTGATATATATATTTAAAATTTTATTTGAAAGAGAAATTTAATAAATTAAATAATAATAACAATAATTTAATAAAAACTATGATAAAGTCTCCTAAAAATAAAAATAAAAATAAACTAATAAATTTAAAATAGTCCAAAATTCTTTTTCTCTAATATAAATATTAATTGAAAATCCTAACACACTACAATCCACACCACAAATTCTCAAAACATCATCACACAATTTTAAGTGTGTGTGTGTGTTTTTCATGTTTTTTTGAGTGTCAATTTAAAATTACTAGTTTTTTAATATTGGTTGGTAGTTTAACACGTGTGTGTTGTAAGACAGAATAAATATTATCAAGCAAAGATTAGTTTTTTTTTTTTTTTAACATGTTAACTTTTTTGAGATTGTTGACTGGTTATAATTAAACCGGTTAATTGTGTGATTGATTGAAATGCTATTATAGGAAATAAACAAAAAAACTTAAATCAACCATTTGCTAAATAAAATAATTAAATTTAATAAACGAATAAGTTAAAAATAGTTTTAAATTAATAACTTTGTAATCTAGCAAACCTTATATCAATCTAAATTTGTTGATAATGATAAATATAATGAATGTTTTATTTTAGATAAAGAAAGAGTGTGCATGGTTTAAAGTGATTTAATCAGGTGATTTTAATCTAAGTTTTTTTTTTTTTGTTGTTAAAACCAGATGGGTTATTATAATGATGATTATAAAGATGATGATGTTGTTGTTGATGATGATGATGATGATGATGATGGTTTAAAAAACTCTGTAAAGTGTACGAACGAGATATTCAAGATTCTGTTTTACTTTTTTGGAAAGGATCAATTCGAATGACTTGGGAATTGTCATGTTGAAGAATCGTACTTGAATAAAGAGTAGTGTTTGATTGATCTCGAGTGCTGAGCTAAGCTTGTTGAATGCCTGGATGGAGAATTCATAGTCGCGGATTACAAGTAGTCTTAGCGACTGGTTGTTTTGAATCGCCGAGTAGAAAGGATCGAGCTGGAATTCAATCGGTTGTTTATTGGGATGTTGGTTGACCCAGTAGTTCAGTTTGAAACTGGTGAGTAGCTGTGTCTCGCCGATGTACTTTGAGAGCTCAGGCAGACAACCGGTGCCCAGCGAGTAAATCGAAATCGATGTCAAATGTGAAAACAGTCTCACGAAATTGATGGTGTACTTTGGGTTGGTCTGGTGCAGTTTGAGATGTTGGAGAGTGCTGGGAAGTGCACCCTGTTGGTGGATGGACTCACCGATGTGGATGTTGGAGGTGCTATTGTTGTTGTTGATGGAGAGTGTCAGTTTGCGAATCAGTGGTTTCCTTCGAACGAGATCGATCCACTCATTGTGGTTGTTGGTCTGCTCCTGGATGGAGAGTTCAGTGATGTTTGGTGAGAGCTCGACAAAGCTGACCAGCGACAAGTGGTAACTACGCTGATGCTGAAGCTCTTGCTGCGTAGGTTTACAGCGAACATTGAATTTGAAGTGAGTCAATCGCGGGAATGAGTTGGTCAGTCTCGAGAAATCAATGTACGATCGAGTGGAGATCTCCAGTCTCACCAAGGAGTGTGAGACAACCGTTGATAGCTGATGTAGGAATGGTTCAATTGTATTTTCATTCTCATTCATTTGGAAAGAAAGACTTTCAAGATTCGGTGCTCTTTCCTGGATGATCTCAAGCAGTGAATTCAAATCGACACCATAACACTGTAGATTGAGTGTTTTGATTTGTTGTTGTTGTTGCTGTTGTAGCTGCTGTTGGGTGGATGGCGAGGATATCAAGCTGCCATTCAAAACTATTGGTTGTCTTAATGAATTAATTAAATCGGCACATGAAACATGGCTGTAAACACTTAGATTATTCAATGACGAGAAATATCTCCAATCGATCCGCAGTCGATCGAATAGAGCGCGATCGTACATACTGATCTTTATTGATTTCACTGTGGCATACAGTTGTTTCAGTTCCGTGTCATTTGGTAGAGAAACCTCAAGATGAAATCCTTTACCAACAACTACTCCTCCCACTCCTCCTTTCTTGCTATTATTAGTATTGTTATAATACAACTTTTTTAAAGATGATCCTGTTATTATTGTATTATTACCACTACTACTACCACTGCTAATGTTGTTGTTATATATTTGATTGTTATTAGTGTTGTTAGTGTTGTTGGTGGTGTTGGTGGTGGTACTTCCATCTGCAGAGGTGCAGAGTGATAATGTATCGAGAGTTGGCCATAGTGCGAATCTAGACTGACTTTGATCGAGCCACTCTCTAATCGAATGAAGACTAATAGCTTTCAGTGAGAGCATTTGTGGAATCTCTTCTACGACCATACCGAACCAACGTCTACAAACAAGAGTCAATCTTAGTTTCCATACAATAGGTGTATATTTACGATCGAACAACACTGTCTTTACTATTTCCTTTTCAATATACAGTGGTAGAATATTGGAACTTGGTGAGCATCTACCACTAACAACCCCATTTCTATTTTCTATACTATTATTATTACTATCAATACTAATAATGTTGTTGTTATTGGAGTTGGTGTTTGTTTTGACCAAAGGTATTGGATGGTGATCATTTGCTATTGCAGCCGCAGTTACACCACTATTATTGAACATCCTACTATGACCTCTATCATCTACAGCCAACATCTATCTATCTTTTATCTTTTATAATATAACAAAAAAACAATTAAACAATTAAATATATATATATATATAAATATAATGATAAAGTTATTTATTTACAAATTTACAAAACTTAATTTAACTATATACAAACAATTAACAAAATATACAAAAAAAACAATATATATGATCTATAAAAATTTAAGTGTTCATTACAAAGAATAATATCTATGTTATACAATTAATTCAATGTGATAAATAAAATGAAAATTAATTTTAATGAAAAATTTAATTTAATTTAAAAAAAGTGTTGATCTACCCAGTGACATGGGGGGGAAACAGCACAAATAAGTGTTTTTTTGATGATCATAGAAATTACTTGTCAAGTTATTTACTATTATACTTATACCAAACATAAAAGTTTATCAAAAATGAACGAAATATATTTTTATTTGATCAAAAAATTAGTTTGTTAGGTTTAAATTAAAAAAAAAGGAATATATATATTTATGTATTTTTTTGTTTGTTTTTTTTTTATTTGATGGTTTAGAATATGTTACCAACTCTTGGTTTGGGAGAAGGAGGTGAAGTTTGCTTTTTGGTGGTATGCATACCACTTAGCAGTGAAGTGCTGGATAATGAAGTACTACCTGATATCGTTGCATAGCCATTGCCAATGGGTGAGCTATCTTCGTTGGCTGCGGGTTGATCGGATTCGCAGATGCTGTAGACAGAGATTCGCTTGTCCCACGACGATGCCCAGAGCTCAGAGATTCCAAAGGTGTGAGTTCGTACGGCAACCACAAAACTGACGGGATCCGAGTGTTTCTTGTTGAGCTGTTGGATGCACTGGAAGCTCTCCTTGTCAAACACCAGTATCGATGTGTCCCAACACGATGCATAGACGTAGCGGTCGTGTGCAGTCAAACTGAGTACCTTTGATGTGATATTGTCAATCTTTTTCTTGACATTCAATTGGTCATCGAAGACACATATCGTTTTCTCACTGGATGTCCAAATGTTTCGATCGATTCGCTTTATCGTGTGAACAGTACCGGAATGAGCATCGGAAATAGTAAAGTACGTCGAGAAACTTGGATGATCATATACATAGATAACACCTTTTTCAGTACCGATCCAACATTTCGAATCATTTACACCTTTAATAAATGCCATCGTTGAGATATGACCTTCTCCGATCTTTAAATTTATCGTCTTTTTACATTTAAATTTCTGACGAGGAAAATAAAATATTAGAAATTTTAATAAAGTAATTAATTAATATAATTATAGCTTACAGTTTTACTATAGATTTTAATTGCTGTCATATTCTTTTCTTTACAATTGGTAACAACGGATTTACCGTCATCAAAGAGGTGAGAGATATAACTGGTTTTGATAATTCTGGTTGGTTTGTATGGAACTTTGGGATCGTAGATCAAAATACCATCGGAATAGTATGCCCATATTTGAATTTCTTCATCCAGTGGATTGACAATCTTTCCTTTCGATTTTCTTACTTGTGTTATACCGATGATTCTTGTTGATTCAGGACTGCGGTAACTAGCCATGATCGATTTCGAATTGGTGTTGAAAACAGTTACTGAACCATCGCCACAACCACACCAAACTTGAGGTTCCTGTTTGTTGTGAACGTAGAGCATACAATGGATGGCAGAGGTGAGCATCGAAGAGATAAACTCACGGAAAACAATGGGTGGATCTTCCAAAACAAACGAGGAGCTGTGTGGAATAAATTGGCTGACCGTTGACATGGTCGGTGTCGCAGAGACAACAGAGATACTATCATCGGAATCGGCGTTGGATCCGCCAATGTCTGCGCCACCAATGTGCAGACGCGGTGAGTCAATTGGTTCCAGACCGGCTGGCGATGGCAAGTGTCTGTCAGCAAACACTCGGGTGGTGTTGGCACCAACAATCATATCGCTATCGTTGATACGACCTGGAGTGTCGCATGGTGACACATCCAACTGGTTGATCATCGGTGAGTAGTCGACACTGGCTTCTACAGTGTGGTCGGCTGCACGCTTGAAATCCATTTTCGTTGCCAGTGGGAATGTCTGTTGCATGTGTTTCAACTTGACAATGATCTCTTCGAACGATGGACGTTTCTTGGGATCCTCATGCCAGCATTCTTTGATGAGCGATTGGTAACTCTCTGGACACTCAACGGGGATGGTCGGTCTCAGTCCACCGATGATCTTATCCTCGATGACGCTATTCCACTTCAACTCTTCAAAGTACTCATCGAATGGAACGTCACGAGTAATCAACTCCCAAATAACCATACCATAGGAGTAGATATCGATCTTTTCGGTGTATTGTTGGTTTTTGATGATCTCTGGTGCTAGCCAACGCCAATTCCAAACTTTACGACCTTTAATCTCCTTATCAATGTTACGAATGGATAGACCGAAATCCGACACCTTGGCAATCAGAGTATCAATGGAAGTACCACCCAACAAGATATTGGCACTCTTCAAATCTCTGTGAATAACCATTGGCTTACAACTGTGTAGGAACGACATACCCTTGGCAATGTCCATCGACAATCTCAAGATTGTATTCCAACTGAAAGAATCTGTTGTATTTCTAAGGAATTTCGATAGATCACCATATCTCAATAGCTCTGTAATAATACAGAATGGATTCATTGATACACCTTTCAATGATACAATATTTTCATGATGTAAATCACTGTACAATTATTATTGAATGAAAAATTAATAATCAAATTTGATTGTACCGAGTTACATATTACTTACCCACTAAGCATTGCTTCATGTCTAAACTCTCTGAATTTCTCAGTTGTAGTGTCATCTTCTTCGAGATTCAACTTTTTGATTGCAACTTCCGATTGATTCCAAAGACCACGATATACATTTGCAAATGAACCGGCTCCTAGTTGTGGACCAATCTTCAAGTCTTTGAATGGAATGATAGAGAACTTGTTGCTGTGTACTGTCACTTCGAATGCCAACTCGCTCAACTTGACTTGGTGCACACCACTACACATCACAAAGTCATTGCCGTGCGATGCTTCTTTCTCACAGAAATCGAGTGAGAAGATAGTTGCATTCTCCTTGCGACGCGATTCAATACAGTGTGTACATGTGACATAGGTGTTGGTCAAACGATCTGGGAAATACCACATGATGAACGATGAAATGATATCGACGAGATTCTTGAGTAACTGTCCACCTTTGATGTCACGAACGGTCATCTTCAATCGATACTGACCGGGATTGTATTCAATGAAGGCTTGGCCATGATCGTTCTTCGCTGCACCTGCCCAAACCTGACCAGCCGGCTGAATAACCATTCCACCTTGCCAAATGCAGAGTGGATCAAAGTTTTGAAGCATCTTTACAGAGAGACGCGAGAAGAATCCCTTAGGAAGGAATTGGAATTGATAGATACGTTCGTGTTGCTGACGGATATGGTCAAACTCTGGCCAGAGCATTGCCATTACCACTGGACGCTCCTCAGAGAATAACATTGGCACGATGATACTGTCACCGTTGTCTCCACCGGTGTTGCTATGCATAATTTCAAACTGCTCCAAGAGGTGAGTGAGAGAGGTGTGAATCGAACGTGGATACTTTTCGTCCCAGGCCTGGTTGATACCACCCATCAAGAGGTAACCGTTCTGATGCTTCAAGTTGGTGACGGTCGAGAGTACACGTGACAACCAGAGTGGCTCAAGGAAGACAATGTCATTGAGCTCATTATCACCGTCGTCACGGTAGTAGAGGATATCACCACAGCGCAAGAGATACTTCATGGCGTCATCGATCTGACGTGATTCCAAATTGATGGATTTGGCAATGGAGCGAATCTTGGCTTGTGAAGTGGCGGGTATACGAGAGTGCCTCGAAGCATCTTTACAGGTCTCTATCAATTGATTACGAAGTAGTACGAATGGAATTGGAACCTTTTGACGGAATTGTTTTTGTTTGGCAATAGAGTGGATCGAATGGATAAGAGCTTTGACTTGCTTAAGATTCTTGATGTTGACTTGGAGGTAGTGGAGAATGTTTGTGTAACGAGACAACAGTGTCTGTGAGATATATTGTGTTTTCTTGGATGGATCCTCAGTACTTGTACCGACTACTATGACAATGGATCCTGGTGATTTAGCCTGAATAATTTCCATCCAATATTCGATGGTCGATTCATTCAATGCTGTCGATGGATAGGTGACCACAAAGATCGATTCCGGTGTGACAAACAATGGATGAGTAGATTGGTGAACTTCGAGTCCACTGAAATAGAACATCTTGAATGCAACGATATAGTCTGGTGCTTCAGGTTGATTGTAGATCCAGTCGGATGTTTTGATTCCAGTGAGGTCTTGGTCGTCACGGTCGGCACCACCGTTGATCTGTCCGTTGAGACCTGGAGTTGTAGCTGGCGATGGTGTAGGTGGGGCGTTGTTGCTCAATCCTTCGCGACGAGTGACACCCGACTTTTTGAGAATGTTGAAAAGATTCAGTTTGTCTGGACTCTCGTCACCAACAAAGCAGAGTTTAACATCGTTGTTGATACAGATATTCGATTTGGAACTGGCTACCAACGAAGGATCGAGAGTTAGCGTGTTTGTCAAAAAGATTGAAATTCTCTTTTCGAATGGCGCAATGTTGATTGAGGGTGGTGTGCCAGGTGACTGTGGATTGATCAGCGAGGTGTTCAGTGGTGGCACACCGAGTAGCATGAGTGGTGACAGATTGATGTTGTACTCTTTCACCTCTTTCTTTGGACCGATCCAAGTTACTTTGAATCGATAGCGTGTCTGTGGTTGAGCTGGTGTCGAGACGAGTGGTGTTGCAGAGGTATCGGGTTGTTTCATCTGCGAGGAAGATGGCGCAACATGTTGCTGGTCATCGTTAGAGCTAGAGAGATGCTTTTTCTTTTCGAATTTCTCAATGAGTGAGATCATCTGACGCGAAGTTATCAGTATTTCATCGCCAAGGTTCAGTGGATAGTCGCAGAGTCTGGTCCCTGCGTTGAGGAACCCAGGCATTCGAGTGTTCTGTGAGACTATTGCTATGGCGAATTGATTTAGATCGGTACGTGGAGTGATTGTGTTGTTGTTCTTGTGGTTGAGTGATGCATTGACAAGAGTCATCGTTGCTGTCTCTATCGAGGTGTCTTGTTCGATCAGCTTTGTAATATTGATGGCTTCGTTGATTGCAGTGAATTCGAATGCATATCTAAAGTTACACTCTAGAATATCCATGGTTCCAATCTTGTTGCCTGCCAAAACACGATCGCTTGGGATCTGGTACGGTAGCAATCCCTGGGCGTTCTCATCGAGATCATAAAGGAATAGACCAAGACGAGTTGGATCCAACTCGATAACATGTTTGAGCAGTGTTTCTTCGATGATTGCTTTGGGATTGAGTTGAAGACTGACAAACATAATCACTGGATTCTTGTTGTTGCCGCTGTTGTTGTTGTTCGAGGGCAGTCCGCTTCGAGGTGACTCCATTGGGTTGTTGTTTGGCAACGATGGAAACAAACACTTTAAATAAATAGAGAATGGCTGTGAAGCTCGCTTCTTCTCTGGTCTGAAAATAATAGTACATTCATTGTCGACGTCATACATCCACAATGGTAGGTCGGTATCGGTTAGAACTTCACGTGCTTCACTTGCGTTGTCGTTGCCATTGTTGTTCACACCCAGAATCACCAGTTGCTCACTGTATCGCACCACCAGCTCATAGTCCTGAACATCTTTGTTGTAGCTGATATCGGACATCTCTTGGTCGTTGAGAAGTCGCGACATCAAAGCACGAATATTAACGGTGAGCGGCACACGTATATTCCTCACGGTCATATTGGTATCGGACGTATAAATATGGAAAGTAAGTATATCTTTTGATTTCGATTGTCTTTCCAACACTGCACATCGTCGCTTGTACGACTTTCCATTGTAGGTGGAACGCAAGTCGTCCGACGACCACTTCTTGAGCTCGATGTGTGAATCTTTCTTGGGTGCGAGTGACGGTGAGAATTGCGTGAGCGACGAAAGCTTGAGTTCCGCTTCGACAATGCCGGTGGTCGATCTGATTCTGCCGGTGGTGTGATGGTGGTGTTGGTGATGCTGCTGCGGTGAAGCGTGAATCGATGTTCGCGACGATGAACTAGTCAGACCGAGTCCACCCATCGATATCGCTTTCAAACCATTCAAAAGCTCCTTGAAGACACCGTAGAGATAGTAGTTTCGCTCGCCATTCGCAACTCCATTATCTTTTGCCTTTTTGAAAAATTCATCGAGCTGCAACGACTCTGTCTTTAGGTAGTGAATGAAATATGCGTACGCTTCATCTTTGTTGACAGCTGACGGCTTCAAGGGTGGTGTGAACGATTGGCTACGTCGCAACTGACTGACTATCATATTAAAGAATTCATTTAGCTGTTGCTGTATACCAAGTGATCCAATCTTTTGACCATTTGTTGATTTTGATAAAATATTATTGTTGATGTTGTTGTTGTTATTTAAACTGGTGATATTTGGAGTGCCACCTATCTCTGGTAGACTCTTTTCGAAAACAAGATCACTTACGATCTTTGATATCTCTACATACACCTTTTTGGTGAGTGCAGATGCAGATGCCGATGGTTTCATATTAGCAAGTGTTGGAACGATCAACTTGCCAAAGAAAATACGTTTTACCAACTCGATATTATAACGTGGTTGATCACCAGTGTTGGAGATTGAACTTGTCTCACTGTAGAGTAGATGCATTAGGTAATAGGTTTGTGGTGATAGTTTATCGTGTGATTTACAAATAAAGTTGATGATCGATATTGCAAATTGAATGAGTGCTTCGTCGTTGTTTAGACTGCTACCATTACCACTATAGCTGCTATAGTTACTATAGTTACTGGTGTCACTGCCACAACTAAGATCAAAGCTAGGTGTTAGTGATGCTGACAATGTTCCTGTTGCTGTTGAATTCTGTTGTGAAGAAGCACCACTATTATTTAAACAAAAATGTTGAATGTTGGCTGCCAACACTTGCATCTGACTAGCTAGCAACGCTTCAACCGTTGAACTCGAATGTATCTTTAAATATGCTGATGTCATTCTATTAACGACACTAAATAGTTATAATGTTTTGTTATGTGTTAATATATTATTATGAACTTTGAAATCGAGCCTCACTTCCTGTACTTACTTTTTATAACTAAAAAAAGAAGCATCATCGTTTGGACCGACGGTACTTTGTTGTTGTAAGTTGATTCTAATGTACACACGTAATAACTCGAGGAAATGGTCATCGAGTAGCGATATAAGTGAATTGAAGATCTCGGTTGTCTTTTGTGCTGAAACACCTCTGCAAAAGTTGTCCATCAACGTAAAAGAGAACGTTGGATCGAGTGATATAAATATATTTCTGAAGAGCATCGGTTTACCACCGTTGGCTCCACCACTACCAATACCACCACTACTTGGACTTGTTAAATGATTATCCATTGTTGTTTTTCGTTTTTCCAATCAATCAATCAATCAATGAAAACAAACACAAAACTTTTATTTTTTACTACTACTACTACTATTATCTATTCTATTACTATTATTACAACTCTATCTATTAATTATTATTATACTAATAATATCTATAATTTTTTGAATTCAAAATATATATATAACTAACTTTACTAAATAAATATAATATGTATGGTTATTATTTTGATTAATATTATATATATAAGGAAATTTAATTTAAACTAACTAAACAAGTTTTAAACATGTGATGTGATAAATTTAGATATAAAAATGAATTTAAATAGTTGAAAAATAAATATATAAACAATTTTGATGTTGTATATCGACGTTGTTTATTGCTGCACAACAAAGAGGTGTTTGTTGAGTTGAATGGAATGTTGTTTAATTTTATATATAGATAGTTAGTTTACTATTAATAAAAATAAAGAGATATTGTTTTTTTTTTTTTTTTTTTTTTGTGATTATTATTTTATTTTTGCTTGTTGTTAGTTATTGTTATTATTGTTGTTGTTTATTTTAAATCTAAACTACGGTTGATTTTGATTGTGTATAAGATTAAAAAATATGATGTTCTCTCTATCTCTCTAATAAATATATATATTATTGATGTGTTGTGGTTGTGTTGTGGTTGTGTTGTGTGAGTGTGAGTTGGTTGAATTGTTTTTACTTTGCTGTTGTTATTGTTGTCACTGCTGCTGCGTGTGTGAGTAATTTATTAAACTTCACTCTCTCTCTCACTTTTGAAGAACAAAAAAACAATGCATAATGAATGTTTACACCACAGTAATGTAACAAATAAATACAAATAAATAAATAAAACAAAGAATACAAAAAAAACAAAAAACAAAAATCAGTCTCTCTAAAAAATTTTCAAAAAAAACAGTTTTGATATTTTATTTTTTTTCAAAGTCTCTGACTAAATTTATCGTTCACAAAGATATTTTTATTTGGGTTTCCGCATGTCATGTGACAATGATCATAATTCACACTTCGATGGGTTTTGGTGTTAACACACACTCCACAACAGGTGATAAATTTAAAATATATTTTTTTTTTTTTAGTTTTTAAAAAAAGTGTTTAGTAATTAATTAAATAATAATAACAATTTTATTTTATTATTTTACAATTCTTTATATTATTATTATTGTTATATCTGGGGTCTGATAGTGGAATTTAGATTGGAAAGATGAAGGTTGATATGACCAAAGCTATTGGTATGCAATGAAAGGAGTGGTTCTAACAATTCATCTTTTTGCAAATTGATGTAGCTGTTGTTGTTCTTTTCCTTTTCCGTTCGATTCGATTTCAGGATGTTTGGTGGTAATGGTGGCAATGATGACGTTCTAGTAGCACGACAATGTTTATTCTTTGATTGATCTTGAGCTGACTTTGCAAAGCTCGCTACTCTTGTAGTTGAATGAATAATGGGAGAATTACTATTTAAAGATTGAATAATATTTTGACTTAACAATTTATCAATTTCATCTTCTGATATTATTTTAGTTTGTTGTGGTGAGAATGTTGTCTTTGAATCTATATTCGATATTTGTTGTTGTTGTTGTTGTATTAAACAATAGTAATCTATTTTGTTGGTATGACTGTAGGTTTCTAAATCTAATGTAGTCTGGTTACCTATATAAAGTTTATCTATAAAACATTCTAATTGTTTAAGTTGTTTATCATCTAATAATGACATGTATTGCATTAACAATTGAACATCACTATTATGATTATCGTTATTAATATTAGATTGAAGTTTAGACTGATTTTCTGTTGTTGGTTTTGGTGAATGATCTTTTAGAAATACAGGTGAATGTGGTGTAGTTTTTAAGATTGTTTTTTTTGATGGTTGATTAATATTATTTTTTGTTGTCAAGTTATCAGATTCTTTAGTATTGTTTTCATTAAGCATCTTCGAATAGAAATCATTGTTTGGTAAGGCTAATGGTGGTGATGACTGTAGAGTATCTTTTAAATTAACTCTGATGTTTGACTCGCTTAATAGGTCACGAATTAGGGGTGAAGAGTATCCTCTTCTTATAGGTTTTCTTTTTGATTTGTTGGGTTTACTTGTTGTTGTTTTATTTTGGATTTTGATCGTTTTGTTTTCATCACAACCAAATTCCTCTACTATTGTCGAACTACTATCTTTACAAGACATGTTTTATTGATATCAAACAAGAGGATTCTTGTCGTAAAGTATTACAAAAACAAAGAAGTAAAGTAAACTGTTGTACAATAAAACAATCATTTTTTTCTCTCTTATTGTTATTTTTAAATTAAAAAAAAATAAAAAAAGAATAGTAAGTTATTTCTGACATGTGTGGTGGTTTTATTTTTATCTCTACCAATAATCACTGATTGTGTGATTTTTTAAGTGAAGTTAATCAACAAAAAAAAAAAAAAAAAAAAAAAACTAAAAAAAAAAACAAAAAACAAAAAAATATTCCCAAGCTATCAACAACACCAGCAACAACCACAACAAAAAATGTTTGGGTCGAAGCGAGTCAAACTGGCTCACATTAATTAATATGTGATTTGCAATACCCCGAAGGAATTAGTGTGGAGCTTCGCAAAAAAAAAAAAAAAAAAAACAAAAAAATTTTGGAGGCTCAAATATAAACTTTGATTCCTGAAAATGCTGTAGTCTATTTTTAATAAAGGAATAATCCAGAAATGAATAAATTTATAATATTTATATTGTTATTCATTTATTTAATAACAATAGTAAAAGTTGAAACTAAAGATAATCTTTCAGATTATATAACAACAATAGACTTAGGATGTACCCAATATGTAGTCAGTCCAACATCATCTTATATTATACCAGATAGATTCAATTTTAGAATAAAAGTTATTTTTAATGGTGGTCCAATGTAATTAAATAATACAATAAACTATATATCCTTGGATTAAAGATAAAGATTAAAACTAATAACTATTCTATATAGGTATCTTATTGATATTCCATTTTATGATCCTTCAATAGATACTACTTCAAAGATGGTTGATCTCATTAAACAAAAAACATTAGTTTACATGTATGACAATAATACAAAAATTAAATATGTCATCAATACTCTCATGATCCTTAGCGATCGTGAACTGTACTTTTATTTTAAAGATCTTCCGATTTCAGGTCAACTTACATTTGTAACAGAAACCTGTTTTTCACAATCTGATAGATTATACATTGGGGTATGTAGAGATAGATAAAAATTCAATTTTAATAATATATATTTACATTTTTATTTTACTTAATATAGCCAAGATCGATTGCTACCTATTCAACAAATGGTACCGCACCATTGCCACCAAAGATAAATAGCTACACCTCTTATTGTCCTAGAGAACCCGTTAGCTCTAGTACCTGGATGACCTTGGCGCCGAGTGCATTGAGCATATCACCAATCGTTACGGTCAATCCAATTGTATGTTCTTCTTCCATCGATGTTTGCAGGAGCAATCCAGGTTTAGGCTATTATTTGAAGGTTGTATTCGGTTTAAATATCGCTGATGGTCAAGCTAATATACAATTGGGTTTTAAACTTTCAAGTGAAATCTATTCTATTAAATCTCAAGTAAGTTCACTGTTAAAATTATAAATGTAATAGATAAAGAATCTAGCTGTAGAATCTAAATAAACTTTTACTATTAATTTAATTAATTAGTTAAATGTTGTTGGTAACGATACTAGAGTTGAAACAGCTTTGTCAAGAGGTAACTCTTATTCAATTCCTGACGAAAGTTTAATTGAACCAAACTCTCTTATGCAATCTGTGACGAAATTCACCAGTAGATATCCTATCACCAACGTTGAGCTAGCTTCATATTTCCAACAATACAATAGTGGTGTTATACCGAAAGCAATCATGAGAAATTCAACTCATAAAGATATACCTCTAGAAGTAAGTTGTATAAAAACTTCTACTATTATCTATTCTTACTAAAAAGTAATTTTTTTTATGATTTAAACTATAGAAAAACTATAATTATAATAAACTAATAGAAGATAGAGATAGTAATACATACTTTATATTTATCTACAGTGATAATTCAAATGTAACGATTACTACAAGTTTTGGGTATGGTGTTTTCTTTCAGTGGTACGAGACTGAAGGCATTAAATGTCCTGCTGGCTCTAATAGAAATCCTTTTACAAACGACGCACCATTTGATACGATTCACTATTGGGGTACATCGGGAATACCTTACTTTTCATATCAAATCACTAGCTTTGCCAATACCAACGTAACCAGATCACTAAATCTAGGTTTTCAAAATCAAACCTTTGATTTTACTGACAATAATAACTACAGCTCTCCAAACATGACAATTAAACTCACTACAAAAAGTAATAGTGAATTTACAAATAAATTAAGTAAGTAATCATATGATTGATCAATCACACACCACGACCAACAAAAAAAGATGAGTGATCAAAAAAAAAAAAAAAAAAAAAACAAATTTTTTAATTTTATTTTTTTATCGAATATTTTAGTTGATTTAAATGGTATTACAATTTTACAAACATCGGATCCATCGACAGATATAACAAGTGCATTGTTTATACCAACAAAAGATCTTGGACAACAGTGTGGTCAAAATGGAATGTTACCCAGCACTTTTTATGGACAACCTAATTTCTGTGATTTGCCATATGGTTCTTGTATCTATAGTCTTAGCAAGATCATTCAGAATGGTCAGAATACAGCTAATAAAATTCTACCGATTTGGGATTCGACTGGTGGTTATGCCAACGATGGAGTTACACCAAGAATCACTATCAATCTCAATAGCATGACAATGCTCAATCGATATGATAATGCCGTCCTCGAGATGCATATCAATCCTTTCTCATTGCCGTACTACGAGCCAAGAATAGTGGAGAGCGGTATCTCTAACAATAGAACTACTGCCAGAGCGGACAATGGATGTGACGGAACATTCTCGGTGGATGTTTCGAACTCTGGCGATGCATCGGGAGTATTCAATATCGATTTGCAGTGTAACCAACCGACACCCATGAGAATACTAAGTCTCTTCCAAACACTGAAGCCAGGTCAAACTCTGCCTTTCTCTGTTCAAATATTGTTTGATAGATTCTATAGACCTGCACTGGAATGTACAGTAACTATCAACATTAGATCTCAGACACTCTGGTCAACCGTTGACAAAGTCGCTTCGAAAACATTCGCTATTCCACAATACCCAGAATGCAATATTGTAGATCCATGCATTGGTGTCACCAGTGAACCGCAACTGGAAGTTTTGGGATTCAACCAAGATGCCAACTTCACTAGAAATCGCGTATTCGTTTTTGATAGAGATATTGTTGTCACGGTCAAAAATAGCGGTAAGGTAACTGGAGAGTTCCAGACAACAGTGACATGCAGCACATCAAATCAAACCAATTTCTTCTTTAAAGATGGTGATAGCTCCGTAGTTACAACTGTAAAACCAGGTCAAACTATTACCCAAACAATGGTTTTGATGGCAGAAGCCTATCCATATTCAAACGTAACCATCGATTGTAGTTTGAAGACTTCCATCTACAATGCAAGTATCTGTTGGCCGACTGCAAACAACCAGGTTGTGGTCACTCAATTCTCTCATAGATATCCAAATGATACTTGTGTTTCTCAAGATGTTGATCGTCCGCTGATTAGCCAACCATTGAAATTCTGGCTTGACAACTATAACAACAACAACAGTCAACCTAATCTAGATATAGTTGTAAGCAACTCTGAATGGATCCCAGCTCTATACTATTCCTTACCTTCACAACACCCATTAGCAATACAACCAGACGCCAACAACCAAGGCCATATTTACTCAGACGCTACACAAACCAATACACTCTATGCCAGTATATTCACGATGCCACTCAACAATGTTGGTGCTTCCGGTGGAAGATTCTTGTTTAACTTTACATGTCCGAATCAGTTTATCGCTGATCCACAGTACCAAGTGATTCAACTTCAAGCACTGACCAACACCACCTTACAATGGAATGTTTACAGTTATTCAACCAATTTGGATAATCCGTTGTATCTATGCAATCTCTCTATTGGTATCGATAATCCTAGTAAATGTTGGAATGGTATCGGTGTTAACTATACACAACAGATAGAAATCTATCCAAATTACAAGAAATGCTCTGGAAATTACTATTTGGCATCGCTCGGTCCCGATTATAGATTGGTAGATAATATGTATTTCAGTAGTTGGACAATCAAAAATGGAATGACATGTATCGACTTATCGGTTTTAGTTGGAAATATTGAGATTGGTTCGGCAACCGTCTATTCCAATTTGATAGGATACACCGATGCCATTGAGAAAACATCTTGTTGGTTGAATTCTCAATCGAATTGTACTATTAGCTATACTATTTGTTCGAACACCTCTGCAACCATATCAACATCACTAACGCTGTCGATTGACAATGGTTGTCCAGGAGGTTACACCGATCAAAGCTATCAATTTACTTTATCGCCGCCAGCCATCGAATCATGTGTAACTGCACCATCGAACCCATCAACAACAGTCTCTTTAATATCCAATTACACAATCCAATATATTGATCGTAATCAATGGTTGAAAAGAGATTTAGAATCAAAACATTTATCATTTCCAATCGTTTTAAATAATATTGGAGATGATATGCTACTGGTTGTTACAAGCAATTCAAATGTTTCCGGTCCAACTATTACTATTGACTATCAGAATTCAATACTAGAGTGTTTGGTTCATGGCAAATCACACTGTACAATGTGGATGACTGTCATTTACAACAATACACTCATTGACTATCCAAATGCAATTATATCATTGGAGTTTGCAGCTACGGATCCGATTGATCTCAATAGTACATCTTGTCTTCGTCCTCCATCTACCAGCAGAGCAAATATGACCATCAATATTGAACTACCAAAACCAATATGTAGCAACTCTCCAAGTCAAGCTTCATTCTTATTTACCACTGAGCAATTCAGAGATAATCCAAGCATTATATCCGTTACAAGCAATCCATTATCAATATATTTTGGTAAGTGGATTATAAATAACAACAACAACAACAACTGGACAGCTCCATATGAAAATGTGATGTTTGGGCAACTACAGAATCGTGGTAATGGCTCAGGTATTATGATATTGAATATCGAGTGTTTCAACAATCCAACAACCCAATCGCTGCTTATTGATACCAATGGATTCACCAACCATAGCTATCTAATGTATCCCAACGAAATAATTCCATTCAAATTCAATCTCTATACTTTGAACGACAAACAAGTACTGCCTCTCAATTGTATTGTCAGAGCAAAATTCCAGACTGAACTGTGTTGGAGTGATTATGGAACTCAGTTGAGTCAAATCTTTCAGATTCCTTTCAACGCTGCACCAATCCCTCAGACCGATGACAACTACACATCCTCGATACTCAAGAAACTGCTTATGGGAATATTCATACCGTTGGCCGTATTATTAGCATCGTTACTTTTGTTGGCAGTATACAGACAACAGCCATGGAAGAGTTTGAAACGATCATCGGTTGCACAAACAAAACCAGTAGCAACACCAACACCAGCACAAGTAGTTGCTACTCCAACAATACCAGTGAACTGTATTTGTGGAGATCCGATATTCTCTACATGCACAGAATGTCCGCCACCCGGTAATATATATTGTGCAAAAGAAACATGTCAGAACTACAATCTTTCTGGAACGATTCATCAGTTTACACATCAACATCCACATCCACTGGGTATTGATACTAAAGAAAATTACTTGAGCAGAAGTTATCAATTTGAAATCGATGATTATGCTGAATCAAGAAAACAACAATTGTTTGGTAGAAATACAGAGTAGACATACTGGTACACTAGTATGAATTCATTTTTAACAAAATAAATATAACAGGGCAATAATCTTTCTTTTTTAATTTTAGAAAAAAAAATTTCAAAAAATATAACATTTGTAAAAGATAGTATAATTTTAATTTGAAATTGAAACCTCATTTACCAAAACAGATAAAATGATAGAAAATAACTAGACGAGTTTATTGGTATCAAAATTGTCCAATAATAATAACAATATCAATGTAATCATATGTTTTTATTTGTTTTTATTTATGTTTTTTGAAAAAAAAAAAAACATTGTAAAAGATAGTATAATTTTAATTTCTTTTTGAAATCGATACCTCATGTAATAAAACCAAGATGTATTGATAGATAATCACTAGGCGACTCGATTTATCCAAAAATAAAAATGATTTCTATTAGAATCGAATTTTTAAATTTTTTTATGCTCTTAGAATCACAATTAATAAATAAATAATAAACTATTTGAAATCTAAATTTAAAGATTTAATAATAATATTAATAAGAATAAGAATAATAAAATATGTACAAAAATAATTACAAGATTCCCAAATTTCCCTCGCAAATTCAAATTTTTTTAATTTATTTTTGAAATGTAATTAACGGTAAGATCAGGGGGGATTAGAATGAATATTCAATATATTTTTTTTTTAGGTGATTCAAAGTAAATAGTTATGTTAAATAATGATAAAAAGATCAAAAATAATTAAAACAAAGAATGAGTAATTCAAAGAATAGTAATAATAGCAATAATAATAATAAAAGTGGTAACTCACCTATATATAAATCGATATTCAAAAATACGTTAACGAATGATGAAAATGACTCATCGACACTCAATCAAAATGAGAATTCAATGATGAGTAATAACAATAGCTTTAATATATCTTCATCGAATATCGATATGATGTCGAATAAATCCGATTCGATATCGTCCGATAGTTTCTCACCAACGGAATTCCCATTCTCCTATCAGTCGAGACGTAGACTTTCGTTCGTTCCGAAATCAACTACACCACCAGAGGCAAGAACATCGCCACAAGTCACAACGGCACCACCCAGATCTTCGTCGATGTCGAAAATTCAAATAAGAGAACCGATTCTCTCGGTGGACGCATCGATCATCCCAACCTACAAATCGAGCATTCTCGCTTCGTCAACACTCGAACAACACTCACTGGCAATCCCAACCAAACTACCACCCAGAGCCAATAGTAACAATAAATTATTGGAACCCGTTTTATCTGATGTAATTATAACTTTTATAATAATTTAACATTATTGAATATTTCTCAGATATTAATAAATAACTTATTATTCTTTTTTTTTTCTAGGATGAAGAGGAAGATGATGAAGATGGAGATGGAGTAGTGAATCATGTTGATAATAGTGAGGAGGAAGAAGATAAAGAGAAAGAGGATGAAGTAGAAGAAGAAGAAGAAACCAAAGAGAATCAAACTGGGGATGAAACTCAAATTAATACAATTGATGGTCCAACTATCAATATTCAACCAATAGTTGGAATAGTAACGGATAATAATGATGATAATAATATTAAAGAAAGCAATAATAATAGTGGTAATAGTAGTAGCAATAGTAATAATAGTAAAGATCAAAAGACAAAGAACGTATCTTGGTCACTTAGTAGTACTGAATCTTCAGAAGAACCAGTTAATAAAACAATCAATAGTGATGACATTGTACCAGAAACACCACCAGATTTATATCAATCCATGAATAATAATGATCCAACTCTAGCTATTGAATCAATAACCAATAATAGTAATAACAGTAACAATAATAACAAAATAACAAACAATAATCAAGATACAACAAATATTACAACGACAACAACAACTACTACTACAAACAACAATAATATTATTAACAATAGTAATAATAATAATAAAGTAGAAAGTAGTCATAAATCATTGAATACAGAAAGAGATTTAATAGATCAGTTGATAGAGGAACCAAACATGACACAGGCTTTGACAAATGATGATCAATCTGATAGTTTGGATGCGGGTGAGTTCATTTCAACCATTAAGAAGAAGAATGATAGTGTAGACTGTTTGTATTCCTATCACAAGCTAAACCAAGAGAGAATAGCAATCAAGCAGCAAAAGATGGAGCAACACTCAAAGAGATCATTTATGACAATGGAAGAGAGTACTTTTAGTGGTAACAGTCATAAAGGAGGAGACGATGAAGACGAAGACGAAGATATCGGAGATTCATTTATTGAGAAGAAGACAAAGTTGTCGATTACAGTGGATCCCAATGGTTTTGGTATTAACAGTCCAAAGAAGAAGAATAATAATAATAATAAGAGTAGTGGTCAATCACTCAAGTGCAAGATATCACCAATCAAAAAGATCGTCAACAAATCACAGCCAAAAGGAAAGAATTTGAAAACATTGACACTTCCTTCAGTAATCAAAGGTTTAGATTTAGAAAATGATGAATCCAGTGACAACCAAACCAAAACCAACACCAATACCAACACCAATACCAACACCAACTCTAAACCAACCAATAACAATGACGACGACTTTTTAGAATCACCAATATCACCGCCACCTGTAACAAATAGAAAGACTGCATTCAAATCTTTAGAATCAAAGCCGACAACCAACAAGAAATCAGTTGTAAAAGAGAAAAAGAAAGCAACACCAATTAAAAAGAAGAATAATAATGATAAAAAGAGTAAAATCAAAAAGATATTTAAGAGAACAGAAGAAGAAGATGATGATGAAGATGAAGATGAAGAAGAGGAGGAGAATGAAGTTGAAGAAGAAGAAGAAAACAGTGACGACGATGACTTTAAAAGTAGTAATAGTGAAGATGAAGTAATAGTTAGGAAAAAAGTTTATTTGAGAAAGTCACCTCAAATAAAAAACAAGAAGATTTTAAGGAAGGTGGAGAAGCTATCGATTTCAGATGAAGAAGCAACAGTACCAAAGTCGAAACTAAGACTAAGAAGGTCAACAACAAAAGCCAAAATTAGAGTATATAGCCAAGAGGATGAAGATGATGATGACGATGACAAACAAGAGACAGACCTAGATACAACCAAAGAAGACGATGAAATCGAACAGAGTGACAACGTTGATGATGATGATGATGATGATTCTTTTGAAGAGTCATGCGAAGAGAGTGATCCTGAACCACCAAGAAGGAATAAGAATAGTATGAAGAATGTAATGAGAAGACAAGTCGATACCGATGATGAAGAAGAGGATGAGGATGAGGATGCCGAAACTGAAGATGAAAAGGAGAATGATGATGATAGCGATGGAGAAATCAAGAGAATAAAGGTTGTAGTCATACCTAAATCACAACAATCTCAAACCAAACTAGTTAAAACACCAGTGAGATCGTCTAGTCGATCAAAGCTTACTCCTACACCTTCAACACCTACAACACCGGCAACACCCGTTAGAAAATTAACATTCACCCCTCCAACAACATCAATCAAGTCAGCTTCCAATAGCACACAATCATCTACATCAATATCATCTTCATCTTCATCACAGAGAACACCTAAAACATTCAGTAGAAAATCAACTATACTCAAAGGATATACTTTCTTGACAACCAAAGTAACTGATAACTCTGAAAATCGTATGTACAACAACAACAACAATAATAATAATCATTAATACAGTTATATAAAGTAAACTATATTAACAAGTTTAATTTATACTTTTAATGAATGTAGCTGAATTGAACGTTACCAACTTGGTTCAAACAATGTCTGGTAAGATACCGACAATGCACGACTTCTTTTCTGCCTATGCTAAATCAAAAGACCCTTCTAAATTTGTTGTCGTATCAAAGCAATCAGAGACTACACTCAAGTACATTCGTGCATTAATTGCAGGTGTAACTTGTGTAAATCAAAAGTGGATCTATGATTGCTACAAAAAAGACAGCATCATACCAATGAATGGTTATCTACTACCATCTGGTTATTCAATACCAAGTGGAACATTTGTACATTTGTAAGTATTAAATTGATTAAATTATGTTAATATACATACATTACATAACTATTACTTTTTATTGCTTATTAATTAATTAACAATTGTTATTATATCGTTTATAGGAAACAACCATCAAAATATATATTTTCAAATCAGAGAATAGAGATTATAAGTGAGAATAAATTGTTTAAAGATGAATGGGCTACCATTATAAAGTTGCTCGGTGGTATATATGTAAAGAGATTGGTGCACAACAACGATCGAATCGACATAATTCTCTCCGATGGCTCAGAGTTGAGTGCCACCAACAAGAAGTACTCTGAAGTTCTAGGTATTCCTCAAGTGACCACCGAATGGATTATTCAATCGATTTTAGAACAAGGGATGTTACCATTCGGAAAGATCACATCATCACAGTCCTCACAGTCTTCACAGACATCTCAATCCTCGCAAAACAACAACAATAACAATAATAACAACAACCAAAAATAAATAAGTATCTTTGATTAGTTATTTAGTATCAATAATGATCACACACTAGTTGTGAAAATATCTTTGTTTTTGAATACCATTACATCAGCAAAAACGTGCTTCATTCCAAAAATCTTTAATTTTGGACTTTTCGCTTGATTCTTTTTGTGCTTTGATTTTTTATAAAAATTTTTAAGGTTTCGATGATGATGCGAAAGTAAATTCTAATCTCTGGTAAAAGTAGTTGGGTATTTTTTTTTTTTTTGATTTATTTTTTACATGTGTGTTTTTTTTCATTACAGATTGCAAATTTTAAAAAAAAAAGATATATTGTTATTAATTAATATTTTTATTTATTTATTTATTTTAGAAAAATACCCACCCCACAAATAATTATAATCACACAACTTAAAATTGTTTTTTTTATAATAGTGATCTTAAAATTAAAAAAAGAGATATTAAGATATAATTTAGACAGAGAGAATGTTGGATGCAGTGGTCAGTTACTGCACGTTGAGTTCTGCTCAACAGATGGCTGCATATCTAACTAATTTAGTAGCGAGTTGTCTCTCGATTATAGGATCATCGGCAATCATTATCAACTATCTCTTCTTTTTAGGTGCAAACAAACGAAATCAACCACTATATCAATTAATTTTATATCTTTCTGTTTCCGACTTTTTTGGTTCAATATCTATTTGTATTTCTCAATCTGTATTATTGTCAAGGTATGAATGAATTATAAATCAGATATTTTAATTATGAAAAAAAAAAAACAAAAATAATATTAACAACCTATGTTTTTTTTTATATATTCTTATAGTCTAACATATTACCATAGTTTTTGTATCATTATTAGAGCATCTATAAACTTCTTTTTTGTATCTAGTTTTATGTGGATGAGTTGTATAGCGTTCCATGCATTTTGGTCATCGAGACAACGCTCGCAAATTCCACTGATTGTTTTTCATGCATTTTCGTGGGGTGTGCCCGTGATTATGACTGGTGTAATGGTTGGCAAAGGCATGATCATTCAGGAGGAAGACACTGGCTATTGCCATCCCGACCCAGAGGCACGCTATCTATTTTGGTATGGCCCTCTGATTTTCACATTCGCTTGGAACATTTTGTTTTATGCACTGATTCTCTGGCGATATCGTGCATCGATGCGTCCGATGGGCGAGAACATGGATCGTAACAGCATCAACACTCAACAGACAGCTTCACACAGATTCGTCAGCGAGCGAAAGCGCAAGATTCACGCCAAGGTCGCCCGTCAACTCGGAGTCTATCTCTTGGCATTCCTGATATGCTGGCTGCCCGATTTGATCGATAATTTCGTGGCGACACCAGCTCGCTACTGCGAACTCTACTGGCTTTGGGTGCTACAGAACTTCACCACTCCACTCCAAGGTTTCCTCAACTTTATTGTCTATGGTATCACCAGCAGAATGTTCTTGCGTTGTAAGACAACACCAACCGACATCAGAGCCCTACATGAAAGTAGATCACAAAAGATTAGTTTACTTCGTGGTGTAGCTGATTAATCAATAGTAACAACAATAGCAATAATAATCAAACATCCAACATATTTATCAATCATTATTCAATTTTATCAATTACCTATACCCTTTTTTTATTTTATTTTATTTTTCCATCATATTTTATATACTTTATATACATATATATAGAAGTCATACAGATAAGAAAGATTCATCAATAACAAAATAATAATATCAACTTCAAGTCACAAAAGAGAATTTATATCTCATCCCCAATCCTCCTTCTCCTCGCACTTATGCATAAAGAGATCTATTTTGTTATTAACAGGTTCGATCATTGTGTTTATGTGTTATAAATCAAAGATCAATTATAAATGTTGATAATAAAAGATTCTAACCGATTTAATATAATTTTACAGTAATAATAAAAAAACTTAGATTTATTATTTGCAAAAAAAAAAGACTTAATTTAATTGAACCTTTTAAAAAAAAAATATCTAAAAGGTTTCAAAAAAACCATCATCTAGATTAAAAAAGGGAAATGATCTTGAAGTCCGATCATTTTTCGAAAAAGAAATATCTTATTTATTTTTTTTTTTAGTTTTTTTTTTTTTTTTTTTTAATAGGATTATATAATTTACACTTATTCTTTAAGATAATTTTAACTGTTTGTTTATTCCCATTTCTCAATAATTAAATATTTCATGTATGGTACATCAATAAATAACTATAAATAACCAAAAATATACAATTTTTACCCATTTTATGATAAGTTGATAGCAAAATATCTTCAGAGCATTGCAAATTTGATAGCATTTACCTGATGTCCAATAAATGAACAACATATAATATCAACATTTCCCTTTTTTTTTTGAAATTCGACTTTCAATAACAGCTTTTCCCCTACCTTCAACCTCTTTACTAAACACTAGCTACGCTACTCATACAGTAAAAACAACACTCATACAACAAGCAAAAACATTAAAAAAAAAAAAGGTTTTATCACCCAACTCTTTGACTACACCAATTGATAGAATCAGTGTCTGTTCAAAACATGACAGTTAGGATTTTTGTTTGATCATCTACCCACTACCTTCACTCACAATAAACACCCCTAATTATATATCTCAAAACTCACACACAGCTACTACAATTAAACAGCCACACACCACACACACATACCTTCATTAATAACTTTATAAACTTGCGATATAGATGTATTATCATGCAGATGCAGCCATCAATACGAAATCCATAAACATCTTCCATATTTATAACCATAACATATTTGACATTTATATAAAATAACCAACATTTAAAGTTGGGTTACAACTACACACAAAGAGATTCAAACCCATATATTTATTAATTTGATATATATTGTTAATTAACGCAGTAAGAGTTTGCAATAGAAAAGAGTAAAACACTTTTTTAATTTCTTATATATCTATTAAATTGATTGGTTAGTAAAGGATTATTTCTTTGTTATTATTTGTTGTAAGAATATCATTATTAATCATCCAGATAGTAATATATTATAGTTTGAATCATAAAGTAAAATAGATTCAATTTCAAGTATTTTCATTGTTTGTCAACTCATTCCAAACCTCTCTCTTTTTATTTTTATTTGAACAATATTATTTATCACATTCCAACATTCAAACAGTTACATTATTCTTTAAATCATTGGCCTTAAAAGGAGATAATACCAAGGTAAAAAATAAATTGTGAACATTAACATCTATTTTTTTTTTAATTTTGATTGGACATTCTTTTTTTTGGTATCTAATATTATTTTGTAAACATTATCATTTTAGTGTCAATATTAATCTAATTTATATAATCAATAAATCATAATGTTGACAAGTCAAGTAACAATTAACACCAATAATCAGATTTACCACATACCAAAAAAAAAAAACATTTGATAAAAAGATATATATTGAATTTAATCTAATTAACACCATATTTCAATTCACGATATGATAATAATTGTTTAGAAATATTATCTTCAACCCCTATAAAGAGAAAGATTTAAATATCAATACTACAACTTGATGTTTTTTTTCTTTTGTGTTAACGAACAAATCATTATTATTCAATTGATTTTGCCATATATATTAAATAACATATATTTGATTTACAACTATAAAAATTACATCACACCCCTTATCACCCAAAAAACAATTCATTAACAACAAACACATCCATCATAATAATATCAGAAATCAAAATGGAATGATTGATTGATTGATTGACTGATTCATTCTTATACCAGGTTGTTTTATTTTATGTTATTTATTTTAATAGTAGTAGTTCCTCATGTTAATGTGTATTTGACGTAATCCAACCCAACTAAAAATTGATTACTGCTATAGGCATCATTTCAATTGGATTGAAACCAACTACTATTCAATCAATCTATTTTATTAAAATCTAATTAACCAACCTGGATGGTTGGTCATGTTGGATTTCAAAGAGTCACTCTTTCATCATCGTGTAAATCAATCACCTACTACTACCATTTTAGTATAACATTTCAATAATTATCTTCAATTTACACTTCAAGTTATTTGTTTATGAAAAATGGTTTTTGTTTCTCTCAATTTTTTATTGTTGTTTATTAAATTGTTGTTTTTGAGTACTTACGAGTCAGTAATCATTAATTACTCTTTCTTTAACACTTAAATCTATCTAAATATCTATTTTCAAAAGACTATTCGCAGTTTGTTCTCTCCCCTAATACCTCAAACATATCAATCAAAGCCAATAACCCATTTAATGTTCTTTCAAATATTATCAACATCATCATCATCATCATCATCCATCAATTATTTATTCAATATATATAAAAACAATCAACCTATTTAATTAGTAAAAATAATTTATTATTAAACAATATTAATATTTACATAGTTAAATTTGATTGATATTGAAATCCAATTATTTAAGATAATTAGTGAAATTTATTTTTCTCTCTATTGCAATAACCCAACTAATAAGAATTTCATACTCATTCAAATAATAATATTTTATTTTCTCTATCCTTTATTACAGATAATCAGTCCACGTCAAATCAAAATTATTTATTTATAGATTGTTGCGATATTATAATAAAAGTCAAAGATAGACAAAAGTAAGTAATAGATTAAAACTATATTTATCAAAGAGAGAGAGAGGAGTGATCTTAAAGCTGTATAGTACTATAAAGAGTATCCTATATCTATTTATCTTTAGTTTTATAATCAATATTATATATTTTAAATATAAATAATATTTGACAATAATAAATTAACCACACACATCATCGATGTATCAAAAGGGGTGTTGATTATTTCCCCCATCTCATTACAATTTAAAATGGGTGTATGAAATTTATAAATTTCAACCTTAATCAATGCTGGTGCAAATATAATTTTGGTTTTAATCAGTCCAACAACAATAAATTATATTTTATAATAATTATAATAATAATAATATATGCCAAACATACATACAAAGTGATATTTAAAAAAAACAAACAAAACAAACCACACATACTCACTCACTCATCAAATCAAAGTAGTGAGAAAAAGAGAGTTTAAGAGGTACATAATCAACTAGTACTGATAAAATCAAATAAAACATTATTTATTTCATTATTTAAAGATAGAGTAATCGTAAAGTAAAAGAAAAATAATCAGCAAAACAACAAAGCAATCAATCACAGTGAGTGTTACAATAATCAACTTAAATCAAGAGGAATAACAATAACAATAAACAATTATATATAATTGACAACATTTCAATTTGCTAAAAAGTAATAAATACAATTACTATCCAATTTTCAGTGCGCGTGACACTTACAAGCACCATACATATAATAGATACCCACCATATATATATTGTCAATACTTACATTCTTTAGAGATACTCCACCAACAACAACAACCAAAAACAACAACACTTTGTTCAAAATTATTGTATTATCCAACAAACACAACAATATTTGTGTAATTGTTGTCATTTATTAATGTACTTCTATTCTACTTCTTCTTTTTGTTTTTGTTTTTATTTGATGATTGTTGAAAAAGATAAATGAACACTATTTACTATATTTTACACTCAGCAAGCATAATGGTAATTCTATAAAATATAAAAAAAGAAATAATTACGTTGATTATCAATGACAATCCATCATTTAAAAAAATAGTATAATCAAGAGTGTATTTTTTATTTTATTTTATTTTATTTTTTGCGATTGTTTTTTTTTTTTTTTTTTATAAATAAAATTATACTTAACATTTCTTTGGATAAGCATCAATTGTTTTTTGTTAATCAATTATAATCTATCTATATCTTTTTATTATTATAATGGTAACTTTAAAAAGCAAAAAATAAAAAAAAACCAAGTCAACAACGATTATCGAAATAATAATAACAATTCAATTGATTTTGATTTTGAATTGACAATAATAATAATAACAACAACAACAACAACAACAAAAACAAAAAGATATTAAAGATAATCGTACATCAATAATAGCAACTCCTAAACGTCAATCACAATATTTAAAAATATAATTAGTTGCATAATTTTGGGAGTTGGTGGAACAGTTTTTTTGTTTTTTGTATTTTGTTTTTTTTTGTTTGTCTTTTTTTTTTTTTTAGATTTGTGTTTACAAAGGAAAAAAATCAAAAAGTAAAAAAAAAAAGTTAGGTTTGCATCAATCATTTTTATTATTCTTGATATACACATTTCATTCACCTGCTGTGTTTTACACTCTTTTTTACATTGTATTGTGTGTATGTTTTTATTTTTAAAACTGAAAAAATATTAATAACTGTTATATTACTTTTTTAATTACTCATACTAACTGTAAAAATAAACATTAAAACAATTTTAGAAAAATTAACGAACTTAAAATTATAATTTAGTTGTATTATTAGAATTATATAAATATAGAAATAGAATAATTATAAAAAAGATTATTGTATATTCATTAAAAACAAAACAGCAACAACATCAATAATAAAAATAATAGTAATAGTAATTGAACAGAATAATATATTGTCAATACATAAATACAAGTAAAATATAGTTGTCAACATACAGTTATAATAATAGTAGTAGAATAATAATAATAAAAAGAATAATAATATATATATAAAGAAATGGCTGATGCCATAACTCAAACAATACAGAATCATTTTGAGTTCTCCAAAGACAGTGGTACAGGTGCAGAGTCTATGGAACAGGTATTCAGTCAACTCAACAATACAAACAATCATCATCACCACCAGCATCACCATCATCAACATCATCACCATCAACAGCAGCAGCAGAATGGAATAACCGAGACTAGTGATGATAGTTCTTCAACTTGTTCAACTTCATCATATACTTCATCAAATACAGGTGGTGGCGGTGGATACTTGAATGGTACAACTACCTCAGCCAACACACTTACTAATATTGTACCGACTGTTATTAATCTACCTAGTCCAACTTCATCTTCACCATTACAATCAAAAGCTAATAATAATCAACAACAAACACAACAGCAGCAGCAGCAGCAACAACAACCATCTTCAGCAACTGCAGTAGCGGCATCAACTGCAGCCAATACACTTACACTCATTCCAACACCGAAACCATATCCACTGCATGAAGCTGCATTCAAAGGTGAATACGACAAGATCGTATCACTCTTGCTGTTTACACAGGGTAAGAAAGTGGGTAGTCCGAATCACCAGCACTCCAGTAGTGCTAATCACAGACAAGACGGTCCAATCGATACGAGTAAGATGGATTTTACAGGTGTAAATAGTTTGGACGACAAAAAGACGACACCGCTGCATCATGCCGCGTTCAACGGACACAAGCAGTGTGTAAAGCTGTTGTTGGCGTCCAGTGCCTATTCGGATGTGCAGGATATCGATGGATGCACTCCACTGCACAACGCTGCGTTCAACGGTTACAAGTCGGTGATGGCCATGCTTCTCGACGCAGGTTCCGATCCAAACACTCGCGACATCGATCAGAACACTGCACTCCACAAGACAGCATACAGCGGATTCCACAAGTGCGCAGAGCTGCTCATTCAGAGTGGCGCCGACATCGAGGCGCGAGATGCATACGGTATTACACCGCTGCTGAAATCGGCGTCCAACAAGCACTACAAGTGTTTGTTGCTGTTGATTGAAAAGTCTGCCGATGTCAATGCCAAAGACTACTCGGACTCGACTGCACTGCACCAATCGTGCTACAAGGGCAGCGACAAGTCGGTGAGTCTGCTCATTCAGAAGGGTGCCTCCGTAAATGTCATCGACAAGGAGGGATACACGCCACTGCACAACGCAGTGTTCAACGGCTTTGAAGAGTGCTCCAGAATACTGTTGGACAAGGGAGCGAACATCGATCAGCGAGCAATGGATGGTTGCACCGCACTCATCTACTCGGCATCGAACGGATTCGAAAACTGCGTCAGTCTGCTGACTAGACGTGGCTGTAAATTAGATATTAGAGATGAGAAGCGTGGTAGAACTGCATTGCATTTCGCTGCGAGCAAAGGAAATATAGGTTGTGTCGAGATCCTTCTGAAGGCAGGTGCCGATCCCAACTCCAAGGATATCAATGGAAAGACACCAAAGAATCTGACAAAGATCCCAGAGATTATTTCCGTGCTCTCTGCCTACGAGGAACAGAAAAAGAAATCGAAATCAAAGTCGAAATCAAAGAGAAATTCGGAAACAGTAGAACAACCCATTAATAAAGATCAACAAACAACAACAACAACACAACCACAAATCAACAGTATAAATAGTAGTAGTAACAGCAGCAGCAGCAGCAATAATAATAATAATAAAACAGCCGAAATTAATATTAATAGTAGTAACAATAGCGTTAGTTCTAGCGTTGTAACTAAACAGAAATGGGATGTAAATATCGATTCAAACTCATCGCCAACCTCAGTATCGATGGTAAAGGAAGAGAGCAGCATGCAATCGCCAACCTCATCGACCACTCAATCATCACCACACTCCAATGCTTCGTTGTCACGGGCAGGTTCAACCGATTCTCTGTCTGGCGAGAAAGAGTCACCAGAGAACACACCGAAACTAGATATATATGGATTTGTAAAGACAACGAGTACCGTGGACGAATCGACCATCAGAACTAAAAAGACTGACAAGCAAGAGAAAAAGTGGGCAAAGATGACAAAGAATTGGCCGAAATTTGCCAAGTCTGCCAAGTTGAGAGACCGTCTACCCAAGGGTATCCCAAGTTCCGTTCGTAGCTTTGTATGGCAGCGATTGGTGAACATTCAGGAGATCAAGAACAAATCAAAGATTACCTACAGCGAGTTGCTACAGATGAAGCCACAGCCAGCCATTGCCTCGCAGATTCAACGTGATCTCAACCGTACATTCCCCAAACACAGTTTCTTTGTTGAGAAGGGTGGATTTGGACAACAGATCCTTTGTAATATATTAACAGCTTTCTCTATATACAACCCAGAGGTTGGTTACTGTCAAGGTATGGGTTTCATCACTTGTCTCCTCATTATCTATATGGCAGAGGAAGATGCTTTCTGGGTATTGGTACAACTCGCTGAAAAGTATGGAATGGCCGAAATGTGGAAACCCGATTTCCCTTATCTCCAAACTTCATTCGGTTTATTAAACACAATGTTAGAACAACAATTCCCACAACTTTTTGCACATATCGTAAGTACACAAAGATAATTATTAATTGCCACATCATCAAAACAACAAACTAACTGGTTAATTTTAATTTTCAATTTTAATCATTTTTTTTGCAGCAAAAACAAAACGTTTTTACACCTTTGTTTTCATCACAGTGGTTCATTTGCTTGTTGATTTACAATTTACCATTCCCAGTAATTGTGAGAATCTGGGATCTTTTCCTCTATGATGGACTCGTTGTTATTTTTGCTTCTGCGTTGGCACTGTTTAAGATATATGAAGACCAAATTATGAAGTTTGAATTTGAAGAAATATTGAACCTACTAAAGTTTGCAAATGGAGAAGAGAAATCATTGCGTATCGATGTCTACCAATTCATGAAACTGGTGGTTCACTACAAACACAAAATCAAACATTTCGTCACAGATGGACAAATTAAAGATCCCAACCTCGTATAAAATATAATCATATAAATGTTTGTTTGTTTTTTTCCACATCATCAACCATGAACGAATACATCATCATCCAAAAACAATAAAATCAAAACACAAAAAAAATCTAAATTTTTTTTTTTTTCGAATCTTTTAAAAAATCTTTAGTTTTATTGAAAACCATTTTTATAAACACTGATACCATTACACAAAACATGTTTTTGGCATTATTGTTTTTTTGTTTTTTTTTTTTTTTTTTATTGATCTTTGATTTAAAATACCCCAATAATGAGGTACCAAAAACATTCTAAGCTTTCAAGATGCAAAATTTAATGCTTTTCTTTTTTCGAGCTTGTTTTACCCAGTTTTTCAATGATGTCACTGACTAATGAAAATCATAAATATCTTGAAGATCGCTCGGTAAATGGAGTTTTTGATTTTTTCGAATTTAAAAAGATGGATTGAAATCATGATTTCAATGTTTATCTTAAACATATTTATTTTGAATTAAATAGTTAAATTTTGGACGAAGTAATTTAGTTTCGTTTAAATAGAAGGCGTTTTACACAAATTAATTTTTATAGTAGAATCTTCTTTACTTTCACATATATATATAAAATCTTTTAAAATGAATATTTCATTCTTATTGATTATCTCTTTGGTTGCCGGTGTTGCTTTATCACAAAAGGCTTACCCAGAGATCCCACAACAATTCACATCAGATGTCTCCATTTCAACATCAATGATGCCATTCCCAACCAGCGGTCAAATGTACTACGATTTCAACAACCTTAAGCAAAGAATCGATGCTACCTTCTTGTAAGTAAATAAATTAGTTGTTTTAATAAAAATATATATTAATAGTTTTGAATAAAATAGTGGACAAACATCAACTACCTTGGACCGTCACGATTTGGGACTTACCTTCAACATTAACCCATCTGCTCAACAATGCGAATGCAAGCCATTGACCGAGCCAATGAGCCCAATGACCGTTTATCCAGGTTCAGTTTTCAACGGTGTTTCAACTGATGAAAACGGTAACCAAGTCGATGGTTGGACTATTGTTGCCACCGCCCAAGTTAACATCACCATCTACACTTTGGATATCGATCCAAATACTTTGGCCGAGGCTGTCATGACCACCTTCAACCCAGACACCCAAACCACCATGACATTCTCCAATTTCAACCCAGGAAACGTTGACCCCGCAATCTTCGCTGTTCCAAGCTACTGTTCTTGCCCAACTCCAGCTCCACCAGTTCCCGTCCCAACTACCTCATGCCCAAATAACCCTCCAAGAGGATGTTCATGCGCCCCATCACTCAAATTCTGTGATCAGGTGAACTACCCAGTCATGGGAGAAGGTATTGACTTCCAAGGTGTTGACCAAATGGTTGAGACTATGTTCGAAGCTTTCACAATGACCACCAACCCACCAACTACATGTGCTGAAAACACCAAGGCTTTCCTCTGTGCCACTATGTTCTCTGCCTGTACCTCCAACTTGATTCCAGTTCTTCCATGTGCTGATTTGTGTCCAAACTGCTCATGTGGTGGTGACCAACAATCATGCGCTGCCGCTAACGTTGCCAACCAAACCCTCGGTGGTTGCACCAACTATGGTTCAGTCAACTTCTGCTAAACCATTTTTTAAAATAAATTATTAAAATTTTTTGTAAAACTTAAAAAAAAGAGTTTTGTGAATATGCAATATCCAATTCTTTGATGCATCATACCATTGAGAATAGTTATTTTTTACTCTATGTGATAAATAATGAATATGAAGGAATCACTATGAATTAGATATATTTATTTGTTCATAATAAAAAAATCTTCGGATCTTTATCTTGTTAAAACAATATCTATTATTAATATTACTATTGATAAATTTTTTAATTGTTGACGATATCAAGTTGTCCTCTTGATTTACATATGTAGGTTAGTGAAGATGTTAAGAAAGAGATTGCAAAAGAATGTAATAAATCGGCAAGGGGCGACTATATTTAGAGAGATTTATCTATTTGACAGATAAAAAGTCATCAAACTTTAATCATTTAAACTGTGAATGTGATTACTTATTAAATTAAATTATCATTTATTATTACACTCTTAAATATATCTAGTTAATTGGTTATTTTAAAATGTTTCAAAGAGTGGTTGTCTTTCTTTTTGTTGTTTTCCTATTTTTTAATATTAAAAAAGTTAATAAATTTTAGAATATATTAGAGTAATAATAATAATTTGAATGATTTACCTTTTAGTTTCTTTAGTGCAGCACCATCTTTACCAGCATTTTCTTTTTCGATTCTCTCTAATCTCTCATCCTCATGCTTCTCGGCCATGATGTCGAGAGCGAAACAAAGACCGATGATCATAGAACAAACGATTGTCAGCAAAACGACCAATACAACACCGTCAGACGATGATCTCAATACAGAGGTGATAATGTTATACTTGTAAATATCGTTGAAATATGAGGAATCCGATGATTGTCCACCGAATACCATCATTGTATTAAAGAGTGTGCTTGTGCAAGTGATACCCCAACGAGCACTTGGACCATCACCAGTTGGAGTAATAATCTCCCAGGTGTTATATACTAAAAGCAACGAGCACAATGTTAGTAAAGTGTAACACTACACTATAATATCGAATGGTCACACTTACATAGATTATATTTCAAAGTTAGACTAGATGCAGATGTATTGCTTGTTCTACCACCAAATACCAACATTTCATTGATTGGAGTGACTGATAACAAATGTAAGGATACTAAATTTAGTATTTGAATAATAAAGCATTCGATGAATCAACTTACCAATTGCAGCATGTCCGGAACGACCTGAAACTGCGATCGATGATGTATTTAGAGTGATGTTTAACCATGTGTTGGACGCCAAATCATAGAAATTGGTGTCGGCTGTGAATGTGTTTGTAGCGGTGACACCACCGAAAACGACCATTTGGTTAGCAGTTGTCAAGACTGCAGAGTGGTGCGAAACAGCGTTTGGTGCGCTGAATGGAAGGATTCTCCATTCCTCTGTTAAAAAGTTGAAAATAACGATCTCTTGCAAGACCGTACCGTTTACGTTTCTTCCACCCCAATATACAAATTCGTTGGTAAATGAATACAGTATTCCAGAGTGACCGTATCTTGCAGCGGGCACCAACTTACCGGCACCAATAGTGACCTGACTCCAACTGTCCTTGACCATATCGTATTTGTAGAGGTCGTTGAAGACGTTTCCCTTGGTGTCTCTACCACCGAAAACGTACATCAAATTGGTTTGTGTAACGATGGTGGAGTGATCGTATCTCGGTGTTGGTGCGGCACCCTTCGATGTGTTCTTTGAGATCCAACCATCGTTTATCAAATCGTACAGTGCAACGTTGTTGTTTGCAGCTGTTTTATTGGCACCACCAAAGATTACCAATGTATTATTGACTGGATTCAATACTGTCGAGTGACCAGAGACTGCTGTTGGTGCTGCATTAGGATTCGACAATAAAATCAATATCCATGAATCTGTCAAAAAGTTCACTAATCATTATTTAATAATAGATAATTAATTAAAAGAAAAGTAAGTAACTGCTAGAGACATTAGAATCGAATCAATAACATACTAAAACCCAAACCGCCACCAACTAAAGCTATTATAACAATAACAATGGATAAGTTGCACTTTCTCATTCTTTTATAATTTTTGTTTTGATCTCCGTAGTAAATAATTATATAAATAATAATAATATTACACCAGGATCGATATATAAAATAAATGTTTAAATGTGATTAAAAATAAAAATCTGTGTTATTGGAGAGGTTTTTTTTTTGTTTTGAAAAAAAGACTTTGATTTGAAAAAAAAAAAAAAATATAGAATAAAATTTTTAAAAATTTCCCCTCTGGGTGTATGATCGTGGTGGTTTTGGGGTTAGAGTTGTTTTTTTTTTAAAGTAAAAAAAAAAAAAAAAGAAATATATTTATGTTATTACAATTTTTAGTTGATTTTACTATGTAAATCCATCAGTTGTAGTGTTATGCATTTTCTTTGTTACATTTACGAATTGTTCTTGCATCAACATGTTTTTAAGTGATCCCACATGATATTCATAGATTGTTTCGTTGTCGGGTACCACTGGGTAGACCGACTTGTTACCGTGTGATTGCAAATAGGAATGATAGTAGAAACTCTTGAGGTCTTGCTTGGTTTGTTCGGCGCTGTTCTGTTGTTGTTTGTGTAGTCGGTGTTGTTGTTGAAGTTTCTGTTGGTGCAGTGTGAATGTGTTGGGTGACCATCGCATCGTTGCCTTTGGTGGCGTCGGTTTGAGAGTGTTGGCAACCGCACCGAAACTAACGAGATAGCTCGACTTTAGATACTCAGAGTAGAACGTATTACTATAGATATCCTGACTGTTGTATTTCGATTGGTGGATATTGATGTTCTTCTCGAGCGGCTGACAATAGCTGGCAAAAGAATCCTGTTCAATCGGCTTGGTACCCAGCTCAATACCAAACTCCTTGAACGGTTGATATTCATTCTGTTTCAATTGATCCTCTTGTTTTGTATTCGACGTAACATCGGTATTACCATTACGTGTATTCGGATCTTCACGTTGCTTATTACCTCTATTACCCTTTGTAATAGAGAATACCCATCTCTTAATATCATATCGACTGTAATAAATAAAAAGATGATTATTAAATTAGTACCAAACAAATTGTTGGAGAAATAATAATAATAAATAGATTACTACTTACTTTTCATCATTATCTTTGTTTTGATTGTTTGAAGTTGATTCACCATTTTGATTCTTTTTCTTTTTGACGAGGTTTGGTGACTCCAAGTAGTTGGCAAGTGGTGATATTTGATTTCTAAATCTAATGGGATCGTTGAATCGGTATTCAAAGTGATTGTCTATCCAACTGTAGGTATCAGCTTTGTAAAAGTTGTCTTCGAATTCGACGGCACGTTGTTTCATGAGTTGTATGACAGAGTGTTTCTCTGCGTAGTTGGCGACGAGCGATGTCTTTTTAAAGTCTTTGAGTGGTTCGTCCCACCAGTTTGTGTAGGCCAGCAGATGATGTTGTTTTCTCTCGGTCTTGTTGTGTAGATAGTGATCGGTTTCCAAGTTCCACAGTGGTATGTTCTCTGCCATCCTCGACGGCACAAAGTAGCCGAGGAACAGGTTGATCGAGTGTTGCTTGTCGACGTCGATGAACGAGTTGGAGATGTACCGCTTGATGGTGGTCATCAAATCACGTGACTGACTGGACAGCGAGTTCTTGGTGTACGTCTTGATGGTGTTGGCCAGTTCCGATCCACCGTATTGCAGAGCAATCTGATTGCCACACGCTTCATACATCTCGATGAGAACCTCGACGACGCCCGTGTTGAAATCGATCGACGGCTCCTCGATGTAGCCCATCACGTAGAGTTGATGAGCAAGTGCACACTTTCCTATGCAAAACTGTGCAGTGTTGGTACGATCGAGTGAGTCGATACAATTGGTACGAGCAATGCCGACCTGCTCCGTTCCGCTGTCGCCGTAGCGGAAGAGTGTGGCGCCACGACACTGCTCACTCAGCTCAGTGGCATACAGCTTCTTGGAGCTGTGGAAAATACCGGTTTTCTGAATGGTTTGCTGTGCGAATGAATCGAGCCAACCCATGTGATCTTCATCCTTGGCTTTGGCAGCCTTGTGGAAATCCCAGGCACGGTAGAGTAGCTGGTGTTCCGGCGGTAGCATTTCATTGAGTTGTTCGACACACTTGGTGAATTCATTCAGCAGGATCGACTCTCTCGGTTTCTTCTCGTTCGACTTTACGAGATTCAGAATGACAACGGGTGAGCCGTAGCGACGGAATAGATGTTGAAAGTGGAGAATGGTAGAAGCAAAGAATGGCTCCATTCTCTGCATTTGAATCGGTGGTTTCGGTGTGATGATGTTGTTGTCTTGCTCCCAGTAGAGCGGAATCGATCCACGCACCTGGACATAGCTAGTGAATTGCGCCTGTCTTGTGTTTCCACTCAGTGGTTCCTGTACGATCTGCTCGGTTTCGACGTCGTTTGCAACGTGACCGTTCTCGTTGATTCCACGCTTGAGGAAACGTGCGCCAGCATAATGACGACTGCGTCTAGCGATCAGTATGAAATCGACTGCCTTTCCAAAGATATCGATCTTCTCTTGCAAGAAGAATCCGTGAATGATTGGCAGTGTCCAATGAGGTGTCTGCGACTGCTGCACGAGTCGCTCCAACAGGAAGTGATTCCACGCAAATTGCTCGTTGAAGTGAATCTGCGAGGTTTTCGGTGCTGGATGATGGAAGTAACGAGTCATGTTGAATTGGAGAGTACGTGTGAGGTCGTAGGTGTAGCTGAAGAAGAAATCCTTCGTCAAATCAAGCCCGAGAAACAAACCTTTGTAGCGAGTTTCATCGACAAAGTCCGGTGAGTTGGTTCTCGGTACGGAGGTGGGAACGTAGACATAAGTGGTATCGTCTATTCCATAGATCAAGTGCGTACCGATGACACCTACCTTTCTTCGCTTTGTTATCAAAATGATGTAGTAACCATGAAGAAATCGAATGAATCCTAGAATACCGTAGGCAGAGCAAACACGACTGAGACCTTCTCTGTTTGCATTCTCAATCATTGTCAACAGCTCCTGTAGTTGTTGTTTATTGTATTCAGTTGGATCTTCACTGATAACTACATCTTCCTCAGTGGTTCTATCAATCTTTAATAATCTGAATCTACTTTTCGTTCTATTTGAGCCTACTAAATAGAATCTCTATATTTTTATTTGTTAATGTTTAATCTTGTTGTGACTTTTCAGTGATAATAATATTGAAAACAAACTTACAGATCTTGTTTCATATAGTACAAATTTTTGCATTGAAAAAGATGTAATAGGCATTACATAGTTTGACTCTACATTCTTTATATTATTATTTACAGTTTGATTATCATTTTTATTAAGATTACTCCAAAATGATTGTTTAAAATTTGTTCTATCTGTTGTTGTTGATGATGATGACGGTGATGATGATGATGTTGTTGTTGTTGTTGTATTATTTACACTACTATTACCATTATTATTGGTAAATGTATTGTTATTTTTATCCATATATATAATATAGATACTAGTATTAATATTTTTATTTAAATGAATTAGTATTAATCAAAAAAAAAAAGATCATTTTTTAGTTTGCAGATTTTTAATGTGTGATTAGTTAATTTATTTAAAAATAAAAATAAAGAAATCTCTTTTGAAACTTTTTTTGAATCAAAAGTTTTGTCTTACAATTATATAATATTATTTTATATATTTTATTAAATTATTATTAACATTCATTATGTCCATTGAATTGAATTCTTTGGATTATTATTCCAGAGTTCTTGAGTGACTTTTGATCTTAAGACTCGCATTTGGTCTGCCAAGAAATTGTTACATTCCTCGGATTTGTGTAATTTCTTTTTGAGTTCTTCGTTCTCTTGTAGCAGCATCTGATAGTTGGTGTCTGACATTCGTTTCTGTTCGATGAGGTGTGACTCTCGATCGGATAGCTCCTGTAGATGCTTGACGAGCTCAATCTTTTCCTCTTCATTCTTTTTGTGTGTTTCGTGGAGTTCGCGTTTGATAATCGCTAGATCCTCTTCGAGAATGTTGATGTACTCTTTCAGTTTGTACTTTTTTACGACCCAGTTTGGATCTTTCATCTTCTCCTTTGGCTGCTGGTCGGGATTGAACTCGGTAGGGATGCTCGGCTTGGTGTTGAGTGCCTCGAACTGCGACTTGAAGTTTGCCAATTGGTGAGGACTCACCGTGATTCTACTGGCGATGTCCATCAGCGTAGAGACATCGATATTCGCTTTGGCATTGCATCTAAAGTATTCCATAGCCTGAGAGCTGTCAGTGCATTTCAAGAGATCGTCTTCTATGATCTGGAAGATCGCCAATCCTACCGAGAAGAATGCTTCAACGCCTTGCAACAGTATGACATCCAATATTCTAACGGAGCATTCCTCCGATAGATGATATGAAAACGCTGTCATAAACCATGGTGATGCGAATATAGTATAATCTAAATCGATCTGTTCCAAATGTTTATGTAACTTTGGGAATAAATCTTGTACAAATTTACTAAGTTGGAATAATCTTAATTTTAATCCCATCATACCTATATAATTTTTTTGTTAATAAAATTGTGTTAAATGAATATTCATTGTTTTTAGAAATATTTGTTGTTAACTTACCAACAGTATAAAAATCTCTCATTACACCTTCTAATAATCTTAATAGAATATGGAATGTTTCTTCTTCAGGTACTCTTGTGATTAGTATACTACCTACAAAAGAGATACCTTGACAGTAACCCATTTCAGAATCGTAGAGTGATATTGCTTTTAATACACGACTGAGTGATAGTGCGTAGCTATCACGTATATTATCTGGGATGTCTGTAAATGAACGTTGAATATCGACATCGATTTGCTCTTCATGTTCAGAGTGGTGCTTGAGAATACTTTGATAGAAACATTTATGATTTTTACAGGTTGTTGAATTGTTGAGAGGTGAATGATTTGTTGTTGTTGTTGTTGTTAGTTGTTCAAAGACTACATTGTTATTTGATTGTTGTGGTGAGGTGACTGCTGGTGGTATAATAGAGGAAGATGATTGTGATCTGATGAGAGGTGTTGAGATTGGTGTTTGGTTGGATGGTGTTGAAAGTGGTGTCAATTGAGGTTGGAATCGTTCCAACTTGTACTGAAGCGATAGTTCTATACAGGTTGGAATTCTTGCGGTCTGTTGTATCATATTGGAGAGATGGAACCAAATGGTCTGACGGAATCGATCGGGTATACCTTGATAGATGTATTTAGTGAGAGTCGATCGATAGTGTGGCTCTGACCACTCCTCCCAGTTGGAGGCAATCATGAGCCAAGTGGCATCGGTCGCTATCGATAGAGCAGTGTGTGATCCTAAAGCATTATTGATGTGATTTGGATTAAGAGGAGAGTTAATCATTGATGTATGAATCATGACAGCAGAGCTACTGTATGTGTGATTAAGATGGTTGTATTCAATCTTCTTGAAACTGTTACTACTACCCAGACTGATGCTACCGCCAACCATACCGCTGCTAGAGTAGAACGAAGAGGAGTTGGAGCGATTCCTTAGAATCGATGTTTTGAGTGGTGACGGTGGGATCACTGGTGATACCACCGGTGAGAATGCATAGTTTGGTGTTACCGATGGACTAACCGTTTTCAAAGAGTCGAGACTTGCTGACATTCTTCGAGGTTGCAAGAGTTGTTGTTGTTGTTGATAGGACATTGAGGTGATAGGTACAAGATTGGGTGTGGTGTTGGTAGAGAGTGCTTGTGGTGGTGTAACTGAGGCAGAGGAGAGTGGAAGAGGTGGTGATGTCTTCCTCTCTATGCTCATAGGTGGTGGTTTTGGTTTTCTAGAGAGGAAAGAAAAGAATCGTTTTTTGGTGGTTACATTGTTTTGTTGTTGAAGCAGTTGTTCTGCAGCATTGATCTGTGGTGGTGGTGGTTGTTGTTGTTGTTGATTGTTACGATTCGATTGGTCAGTGAGCAGTGGAGTAGAGCTGGTAGAAGATGGTTGCGATGTTGTGTTGTTGAGAGTTGTCTCATCAACAAGTAGAGAGGTAGATGAGTCATGTGGAACTGCCTCTTCCGAAGACGATGGTAGAGGATGGTATGTGTAGGAGGATGATGATGATGGTGGTGGTGACAATATAGCAGTGGTAGGAGGAGTTTCGCAACCCAACGAAGCTTGATGCAACGAATCAGTTGAGATTGATGCAGTAATAGACGAAGACAATGGTGATTCAATGTCATCCCTCGATGAACTATTGTTAAAGGTAGATGAAAGATCATCGTTATAGGGTGAGGATGATGTAGAATTGAGTATACCAACACCATTGGTATTATTGGAGTTATTGTTGGTGGTAGTTTGGTTTGAGTTATTGGTGGTAGCAGCAGCAGTGGTAATAGTTATATTGGTGGCAGCAGCAGTAGGCGCAGAAGTAGTAGTAGAATTTGATTCATTCAATTGTTGTTGTAGTAGATTTAGTTTGTTTTTATCTTTTTTACCTTTGTTTTTTCTTGGAGATATCAAAGAGAGTGGACTATATTTGCTGGAAGATGTCATCTCACCGCTCGACTGTGACAAGTTGGTAGGAGTTCCTTCCATTTTCGCCTTTGATTTTTTCGGTGTGGACGGTGATGATCTTGGTGTTCTTTGTAGAGGTGAGCGTGACTTTGACTCCAAGGGAGAATCGCCACCGCTATTACTGTTGTTGTTGCTGTTTCCAGTGAGAATTGACAATGAAATTCGTGGTACTCTTGGAGAAGAGTTCTTTAATAAATTACTACTACTATTTGATCTACTACTACTTTTTATATTATTATTATTATTACTATTACAATTGATATCTGTGTGCTCAGTTGATGTTAATGGTGCTGTTGTTGAGTCACTAGATATCTCTTCTATATCATAGGGTAAATTGGTTAGATCTAATGTTTTATCTATTTTCTTTTGATTGTTTTTTATGACAGTTGTTGTTGTTGTTGTGATGATGATGATGATGTTGATTGTTGTTTGAGAGGCTGTACAGATCGACTGGAGTTTCAACAATTTGATCTCCCATTGTAATAACAATTGTTTTTAAATTTCTAAATAGAATAAATAATTATTAATATAATTTGTTGTTGTTGTTGTTGTTGTTGTTTTAAATATTATATTATATAGATTTTAGAGTATTTTTGATGGTTGTTATTTAGATATATTTTAATCTCTTTAGTATATAGAATTATAATTGATAATGAATGATTTCAAAATTGTAATATGTTGTTCCGAAGAGTTAGTTGGTGCGCAATTAACTGTACTGAGATATTAGACAAGCCGTTTTTATCACACGGTGACTATTAATATTTATTTATAAAGTATGGAACAAGTGAAATAATATGGCCAATATCTGACATCATAACATAACACAGCATACGAATAAAAGATAGATAATAATTATAATAATAAACAAATCCAAATCAACCAGTTGTTGTTGTTGCGATACCATTAAAAAAAAAAACCATCAAAAGAAATAAGATAGACAAAGGAGACAATCGTATGGATAACAATGATGATGATGATAAAGTCGTAACAATGAACCGGTAATCATATAACATCTAGATATATATAGATATGAGATAATAGTGTCGTTGCTCCACTGCTACCACACGCACCCGAAAACGCGTTTGCAATTTTACCAATAAAATTCAATTGAAAATGATATAATAATGATATAAAATAGATAATGTAATGTTTGCCTATTTTCTTATTTTTATTACAAACTTACCAAACTATTATTTTTGATTAAACATATATAAAATTAATATACAAATAAATGTGAAAATGAAACCAACCAAATAATAATAATTATTATTATGATTATTACAATGAATGGCACTACCAATAAAAAATATTATTATTTGTTTGACTTTTTTCTTTTTGTTGTTTTATTTCAAAATATTTATATACATTATATAATTCAAATTAACATATTATTTGTTTGCTTTGTATTGGTTATTTTCTACAACTCACTATTGATTTCAGTGTTAGGAGTGAGGTGGAGTAGCATGTTTCCATTTGCTTTTTGTAATTACACTCTTCTTATCACTACTCCTCTTGTTTTTTTTGTTTTTTTAATTTATATACAACTATTCAATATAAATTGATTATATACATGTATGATTAATCAATTTTGTTGCTGTTGTTGTTGTTAATAATAGATACCCTAATAATGATGTTGATGATACATACTAATGATTGAAACTGATTGTTATTGTTATTTAGCAAAGCAACAACATAAACCACCTCCTTAATCTTTCACCATTAAAAAAAAAACAAGCAAACAAAAGAAATAAATAGGTGGTTCTTTCACTAATTATATGTGTTGTTTTTTTATTTTTATTTTTATTTCTATCCATGGTGTTAAAGTGTGTGTTTATACACTAAATATGTGTTTTTTGTAAAACTTACTTTTTCCTCTGACAAACTTACAAACTCTTTGTTTGTTGAAGTCGATGATTTTATTGTTGTTCTTTTACAGGAAATTCCACATGGTATCTGTTGTGTGCTTATTATATTTACCGATTGTTGTAGGTACCTACCTTTTTTGATATTATTGGAATTATTTAATACTACTACTTTGCTGCTGTTGCTGCTGCTGTTTTGCTGTTCACCTACTACCACTGCTATATGTATTTACTATTAATACACCGACATCCTGCTGATATATATATAAAAATATATTTATAAAAATATTATCTTTTGAAAAAAAAAAAATGTAAATAAAATCAAAATAATTCATTTCTTTAAAGAAAAACAAAATGAAAAAAATGAAAACGCCCAGGGTTTTGGTGTAATTACTGTTCAGATTTGTTCGTTAATTTAAGTTTTTTATTAATTAAATTTAAAACACTTTGTCTTTAACATATTAAGATGGTCGTAATTTATTTGATATGATATAGAACTAAACATAGTTATCAACTTGGTGGTACAACTTACTAAATCAATCTGTTGTTCTCGATTTGAAATGTTTTGCTGCACTCTTTGGCTTTAAGGCATTCTATAGTCCTAACTCTACAAACATATATATGTCATAGATTGGTTGATATATACATACCAAAATATTTTCTTTTAAACGATGAAATGGTAAAATTCGATAGAATTTTTTGCAGTTTAATTTTTAAAACCAACCACCTTGCACAAAAACAATGATTAAAATTTTATTTTTTTTTAATCTTTTGTAATATATATATGTTTGAAAATGAATAGTAATAGTCTTGATGAAAATAGTAATAATAATAATGTTTTAAGCAAAAGTACAGGATCGACGACTAATACTCTAAGTAATAGTACAAACAACTTTATTGCACAGAATAACAATGCAAACTATGGTGATTGGGTAAAGTTGAATGTCGGTGGAACCATCATACAAACAACGATCACCACACTCCGAAAAGATAAAGACAGTATGTTAAACCTTATGTTTAACAAGGAGTACGGTTGGAATCATTGTCGTGATGAGAATGGATGTATCTTGATCGATGCCGATCCACGTTACTTCCTTGTCATTCTAAACTATCTGCGTCATGGTGATCTCATCGTAGAACCAAACTTGAACTACTATGGTGTTTGGTCATTAGCTAAATACTTTCAACTCAAAGCAATTGTAGATTATCTTGAAATTGAAGGTATGTCAACTCTTTTTTTTTGCTGCTGAACAAAACAAACAAGCTAACTAAAATGTTTTTAGAAAATGATGCAACTAGTTGGTTAACTCTTTTAGAGGATAATGTAGTTTCACCGGATTTAGATATTACTAAATGGGTTATCAATAGAGAATGCACAAATTCAAGCTTTGAAGTGGAGGACGGCAGATTTAAATTCCAGAATCGTGCGTATCTCATTACACGCGATCAATACAACCCTGAGGAGGGTGAGATTCGCTTGACTGGAACTTGGTGTCGTTCGACCAACGACGATTTCTTCCAGCTTGCGACACGAAGCGATGGTCTACACCAAGGTCCGCCCTACTACGAGATACAGAGTGGACTCGAGTTTAACTATTGTCGAGGTGTTGCATCGATTGTTGGTCGTGGTGGATTGTTGCCATCGGGTGCCATCAAGATAAAGAAGCAATCAGAGTTTTCATTCCCAGCGAATGTACCGGTTCACTTTGAGGTGTGTGACAACGGCACCAACGTATCGTTCACTCTCTGGGAATCGATTACAAAGACTTCGATCTCCATTGAGACGACATGCACCAACAGCTCACTCATCAACTACATCGTGTTCCACAATCGTGAGAAGACAGGTGCCAATCATTGCTCGTACCTCTCAAACGTTAGAATTCAACGATGGGCAAGACCAACACCGAGACGTAGCAAAACAAAGAAGTTACTTAAAAAGATGAATCAAATATCACCACCAGGTGTTGTTCCATAAATATAATAATAATAATAATAATAATAATAACTCAATCATAAAAGAATTTGTACAAATCATCATATATATAATATAATAATAATTAATAAAACAACAGTTTTGTTTATTCTAAAAAATAGATCGACTTTTTTTAAAATATTTACTACTCCTATGATTAATCTAAATTAAACCATTCAGCTGCTGAGCCAGGATAGTTGATTGAATTACCATAGCCTGCTGCTCTAAACATATCGACTGCCATCTCTGATCTCTTTCCTTTCAAACAATAAAATATAATATTATCTAATAAAACAAACTGTTTGTTAGTATATTACTAATTAGTAAGTTGATAAAAGTACTACAGTTTATTACCTGTCTTTTGAATCTTTGGTATATTGAATGCATCTTGGAAATCATCTTCTGTCATCTCTAATGCTGCTGGTAATATACCCACTATTAATAGAAATAGTATCAAACCAATTAGTCGATCAATTCATCTATTATATTTCATATGTTTAGATATTTCGTACATGGTAAATGTAGTGCTGATTCGATTACACCTGTTTGTTCGACTTCGGTAGGATTTCTAACATCGATAAGAATGTATGGTTTATTGATTTGATCTCTATTATCTTTGATTAATTGTTCTAATTCTCGTTTGTTAATGATATCATTCTTTTGAAAATCAAATGAAATGCTCTTATTCGATGTAGACATATTTCTAAAGCTAAAACATCGTGTTGTTTGCAGTGTTGCGTTGAATCTCTGTTGTTGTATATAACATCTGCTTATATTCAAATGATAACTATTATTAGTTATATAATTTTGGAATGATTTATTTAATCTTATTAACTTTAACATTGATGATAAACAACAAAAAAAAATAAAAATGAAAATTACAAAAAGAAGTAACTTTTTTTTTTTTTCAAAATTTTTTCAATGTCAGCATTTAAAATAATAAATAGTAAAGATGAAAGGATAATTTAAATAAATTAAAACAAAATAAATCTTTAAAAAATGAATCTATAGATAATTCAAACTTTCCGATTCTAAAAATTTTGACTTACCGCATCCGGTAAGTCATATTTTTAATAAATGCGTTGTCCGGGAATCGAACCCGGGTCTCCTGCTTGGAAGGCAAGAATTCTGCCACTAGACCAACAACGCGTTTTTTGTGAGGTTTCAAAAATTTTTGTTGATCACCATCGTATATTTTTTCCTATTTTTTTTTTTCCTTTCTATTTGTGGATCTTTATTTATCAACAAAAACATCGTCAATCAAAAAATTGTATTGAAATTCTCCTTTAACCTAAAAATGATATTAAGAAAAAAATTAAAAAAAACTATGGAAAGAACTTTGAATGAGAAAAGTCCACCAAATCTTGTATTTTTGGTAATTTTTGTTTTTTTTTATATCTTTTTAGTTGATAAAAAAAACCATTAAAATGGAAAAAGATGTAAAGCTACAGGTACTGAGACAAAGACATCTTTTCAAAAAAATTCTTTCTTTTATATCACAAAACAGTAGATCATATCTCATCAATCTCAATCACATTAGCAGAATCCACCAAAATGTTACCCGGTTCCCAGTGTTTCGTTTTCATTGCCACTACAATGATATCATTAGTGTAGAGTGGATCATTCGTAACAAATACTATACACTTTTCTTTGAGAAGATCAAGAGAAATGAGTATCTCTACCTGAACAGGGGCACTCTCATTACGATACTCCAGGACACATACCTTACCGGTTCACTTGCGATTTTCAACGTAATCTTCCAACGTTTTCACTATTGGTTTAAAGAGGACCGCTCTGGCCTACTAGATGTACTGCTCACCAGTGGATCGATCGAAGTTATCCAAATGATGATCGTCGACCAGGGAATCCAGCCATCAGCCAACTCCATTCTCTTCCTTCTGCAACGTGCCAATACCGACGTACTCAAAGCTGTGATAAAGTGTCACAAATTAGAGTTTTGGAAGAGCATACTATCGACACGTGTTGACCACACCCATATTCTTCAGGTCATCTACACAAAAGCAGCCAACAATCTAGAGTTGATACGATTCTTTTTCGCACATCTATGGCCACTGTTTCTAATCAACAAGAAGGAGTCAGAGGTCAGTGCAATCTACACAAAGATGTTTAGTGATATCATCGAACTGAAGGATCCGGTACTACTCAAGGTGATGTCCGAGGAATTTAAGGTTCCATTTTCGTCGAGTATATACAGAAGCTACTACTTTAACCAATTGTTTCTATGTCAATTCGATTCAAACTTTTATGAAATGACAATCTATCTGTTCAAATCAAATCTGAATGAATATGAATACAATCGGTTGAACATTGACAATCAAAACCAGCAGCAGCAACATTCCAAGCATGAAATCTACGAAAAGCTTGTCAAGATTGCAAATATTGTCTATCCAGATGCAATTATTCCTGCGACCTATAATGATACGCGAGTAAATACGTTCAGTGAAAGCAAAGCGACAACAGCAACAACAAACCAATACAACTCATATGTACATTACAATTCAAAGATTGAATATGGTAATTTTTGGACGGTGGACGAATACAGTTTGGATATGAATGACAATCAACTCGATCAATTCATTAGCAAATACTATGATGTACCACTCAAAGTGTTTTATCCAGAGGATGACATACAACTACCTATTATCAAGACAATGAAAAAGGTAGATTTGGTTGGCAACTCTTCAATCTTTATTTGTGCATGTGCCAACGGTTTGATCAACATTGTCAAATACATGATGGAATGTCAGATATTGGAACGTGGCGATCTTGGCGATGGCATGGCCATTGCATTCTACTTTAAACGATACAATATTCTTAGCTATCTACTCTACCAACACAAAGTGAATTGCGATGTAAAGATACTGGAAGCAATTGGAATCGCCGGTGATATCGACGGTTTCAATTGTTTCTTTAATAACGAGCAGCACCAAAATCAAACCGAGACCAACAAAGAGGATATAGTATCAAACAAAATCAGTCTGTCCGGCTACGAAATGGCAAAGATGATCATGAAAGCAGCGATCTATGGCAGAAGCCAGTTCTTGGAGCACGTATTCAAGTGTCGTCTGGTTGACCGTCACCAATTCGCAATGATATTGGAGGCGGCATCGAATCATCAGAAATGGAATGTCTTTTCAAAGTGCATCGACATACTCGCCGAGCAATTCGACGATCGCGATGGCAATACAATCAGAGATCGACTGGAGAGTGCCGCTCGAATCTGCTTGGAACAAGGCAACATCGAAATGTTCCACAAACTCCGCGAGAAATACAACTACGTTCCCATCATCGATAGTCAAACACTGACGATGCTACTCACGAAATGCTCAATACCTATTCTCTATTACCTCTACGACACCGTACCTGGATTCCGATTGAACAAAAAACTTTTGAAAGATTGTTTCAAAAAAACGGTCGACTTTGCAAAGAATCAAGACATCACTGATTATTATAATCACGTAATGAATGATTCAAATAATAATAATATATAAACGAAACGAAATGAAATGGGGGGAGGGGGATGTAATAATAAAAATTAATTAAAAAAAAAAAAAAAACAATGAAATTAAAAAAAAAAATAATTAAATTCAATTGAACTAAATCAGGTAAGAATGGTAAATTCTAACCCCCATTTTTTTTTTTTTTTTGCTCAGACACAATTCACACTTCACATTAATAATATAATAATAATAAATAAATTAATATTATTAATTTACAAAAAATAAATAAACAAACATACATTGAAATCAAACAAAATACAATCTACTAATTAAATTATTTTTTATTTATATATATTTATTATATATATTATTTTTTTTATAACCATTTCTAGATTTTTTTTTTAATTCAAACAAAGTTTTATATTTTTTTAAGATTGCATTTTACAACTTTTTTATTTTATTTTTTACATTCAATTTTATTAGTTTATTAGAATTAGTGTAAATTTTGGTGATGGGCGAATATATTTTAAATATTCAAGAAAAAGTGGAAGCTGCTTTCGAAGAGGTGTTGGCAGCGAGACAGAGAGCATTACCTAGCTTCACTGGTTTAGGACCACCAGATCTAGTTGTGCTGATTAAAGCATACGAACCACCTAGATTCGTACCTGGACTTAAACCTCAAAAGTTCTCATCTTTTCACTGGGTGAGCGGAGTAGATTCAAGTTCGGCATCTTCAATTGCCGTCTATCTTGGTACACTCGTAGAGAATCAAGAAAAGTCAGCGTTTGGTAGAGGAAACTATAGAATAGATGGTTGTCATTTCTGTGCGTACAATGCATTCCTAAAGATGGATCTACACGTGGAGATTGGAATCAATAACTCTACACCAAGCGTATATAGTATCGGAGCGAACGGCGAGAGAAACACCGTCGAAGAATCATTCTGGAAGGAAACCTATCTATCGTCGATGTTGAGAGCGATTACACCGCCACCAGCATTCCTCAGACCACTCAAGATACTTCCCGCCTTTAAGAGTGCCAATGATGAAGCAAACTTTTTGAAACTGTGTCAACAACACTTTTGGCAGGGAAGAAAGCTGGGTGGATTCGATGGTGAGTTTGTCGATCGTCAATTGCAACCGACACTCGATGGCAATGAGACAGTCGACAGCGTTGGCTATGAAGCATTCGAGACCGATGACAGCAACAACCTCTTGGTCATCACACTTTGCAACTACTTTATTGAGAGAAATAGATATGAGCCAATGCGTTCATTCTTTGATGAGTTCAGAAAGACAGAGCCATCTGTCGCATCGGTTGTCGCCCATGCACATAGTCTCATGGGTGAGCATCAAGAAGCCATCAACACTCTGAATGAGGCACTCAAATCACAGCCAAACTCTACTTCTCTTTTGATGGCATTGGCAGACACCTACCTCTCTTTGGCAAAGAAAGATCCTACAAACAATCAAAACCAAGAATCTCTTTTGTTGGCACTCAAGTCTATTTTGAAATCGATTTCGATCAAACCAATGTTGGTCAGAGGTTGGAAGATTGCCTCCAAGGTTCTGGCTCAACTCGGTCTAGTCGAATGGTCACTCATTGTCTTGAACAATGCGCCATTCCTGAGAAGCGACACATTGGTCGATCGAATTGGAAAGAGTAAATACCAGCGTGTGACACCACCTCCACTTCACCCCAACATGGTAACGGTTCTGGAGGATGAGGAAATAGAGTTTGATGAGGAACCGGGTGACGAACAACTCAAGCATCTCACCTCACTTCAGTTGGCCGGTGAATCTGCAGAGATCTTTTCAATGTTGGTTTCAATGTACCGAAAGATTGGATGGTCTGCGTTGAACGACAAGAAATCAAAGATCTTGGATCAACTTGCACTGGCAGTCCGTTCCAGACAAAGAAATGAAAGCAATTCACAACAACCAACAAAGACTACTACCACAACAACAACTCAGCAAATACCTACCAACACCAAAGATGGTCACAACACAAGCTCACCAGTCAATAGAATTCAAGCTACAGAGAATACTGAAGCTACCAACACGGATGGTTCGGATTCACACGCGCAAATTGAAGAATCCAATGCTCCCAAGGAAGGTCTGTGGCATGAAGAAGATGTGACATCCGAAGGCAGTGACATTGAAGATGATTCACATCAACAAGAGGATTCAAAGAAAGATGACACCGTTCCAGTGGATTTGGGATCGGAAACAACAACAGAATCACCGTCACCATCCAATCAATTGCAAGAGTTGCAACAACCACTCGCTGCTCTGCCAAGACAGAGAATCGAGAGAGTCAAGTTTGATGAAAACAAATTAAATCTCGATGACCTGAAAGATGTTATGGAGTCTTTTATTGACAACTTTGGTTTAGAGTCTACAAAGGAATTGGAGAGAAGAGACTATCACAATGTACAACTAGGCAATTTCTCTGCAAGACTACCGGCAATCGAAATTCACAGAAACATAGAGTTGGCTTTCCACGCATTGTTCCAAGACGTTAAAGCATTCCAAACCTGGCGAGAGGAGGAAGAGGTTAGAAAAGCTGCCTTGGATATAAATCACCTCTCAATGAAACAAATTAATGCAACAAGATCATTCGCCGATTGGATAAGATTAGGTCAACTTTCCATTCGCTTGGGTGATCCAACTGAAGCTGAAAAACTATTCAAAATGACAACTCACGACCGATTCCATCCAAAACCAACCGCAGGCTTAATTAGAATTTTTGAAAGTGTTGGAGATATTAGAAGTTGTTTGATGTCATCTTCAACTTTATCAAAGTACTATAGTGAAAAAATGAAAGTTATAGAGGTATGTAGAAAAAACAAACAAATATGATAAAAGAAATTTTTGTATTAATCTATTTTATTTTTTTATTATTATTATTATTTTTTCTAACTTTAGATAAATCCAACCGTTGAAAAGTCAATTTTAAATTTAATAGCTGTTTTTGGTTTACAAAAAGTTAGAACAATTCATGCTAGTATTCCAGAACTAAATCCTATAATTGGTGGACTCTATTTGGATTCTGTGAAGTGGCGTTCATTCGGATTTGATAAATAAATAAATAAATAATAAACAAATCTTTTTAATAAAACCCAAATCAAAAAAAAAAATTTTATGTTTCCAAATAGTCATGTAACCAGGTTAATAAATATTCTTTGATTTTGTATTTTGGGATCTGATTGTTCAACCGAAAAAAAAATAAATAAAACCCCCCGTCACACCAATCTTTCACCATTTTCACCACCTTGCAAGTGAAAAAGGGGAAAACCACTCGTAGTGATCACAATTTTGGTGAAACCCCTTTCAGGAGTGATATTAGAAAAAAATAAAATCAATTTAAAAAAAATCTATTAAAATGCAAAAAAAAACACTATAAATTTACAACAAACTCATAATTTTCCTCAAAAATATTTATTTTCATCAAAATAACAAGGTAATTATAATTTTTACAAAAATGATCTTTATAAAACCATTGTTTTTTTTTTTTTCATACCCCACAAACCATAGTATTTCTTTTGTCTAAAACCGTGGGAAGGTTTAAAAAATCAAAAAAAAAAAAAATCAAAATCCAAGCACAAAAAGTGACACCCACCTATCAAAATGCATGATAAGATGCAAACATGTCAAACTTTGTGTTTTCCCCCTTTTTTTTTGTTTTGCAAGCAATCTGCAAGATTTTGTTTTGCCAAAATAGTTACAAAAAAGGGCTTCGATGGTTTGCAGAGTTGTTTAATGTTCGATTTTGCATTGTGTTTTAATTTATCTGAAATATAAACACCTTCAATTCACACACCAAAAAAGAACTGAATTTTTTTAAAACTAATACACAAAAATATAAATACATAAAAACTTTATTTGACAAACACAGAATTACGTTTCTTTTTTTTATTGTATTTTTTTTGTGAAAAAAAATCCACTTCGCCAAGTAGGTTTTATTACTTATAATTAATTTTATTTAAAATTTATTTTTATTTTTATTTTATGTTTATTTTTTTTTTTTACCTATCCCAATTCATAAGGTTCACCACCCCAAAAAATAATTCATTTCACTTTATTTGTTATTATCATTAAATTATCTTATCTATTCACACACTCAATCAAATATTTAGATCTTCAATAATTATATCTTTAACTATTGTATTAAAATTCAAGTTCATAACTATTATATTATTATTATATATTATATATATATATATATATATATATCTATCAATATCAATCAAGATATTATTTTGTTATATCAATAACAAACAAAACTCTCTATTTGTAATTGTCATAGATATCAAAACAAATATTGGTCAAACCTTCAAGTTGTGTTTGATTAGTATTTAGTGATTTCGAAATACTAAAACTAAACCTTTATTTTATCCTTCTAATTTTATAATATTTCTATTTCTTTCTTCTTTTTTTTTTTTTAATTCTATTAAATTTTATTATCAATTCTTTTTTTTTTTCTCTCTCTTTTTTCTTTTATTAGTAGTTTCTACTTTTAAAACCAAACTGACAATTAAGTAACTAATATTTTTTTAATTAGTTATTTAATTGTTTAACAAAACTGTCATCAAATCTCTCACTAATTATTTTTCTAAAGGGAATAATTCGAAATACTAAAGAATATTCCTGATTTATCCTTTTATATCATTAACATGTAAGTTTAAACCGGTGGTTAATCAGCATATCTAAATTAGATTTTTCAATATTAATATATGTTTTTTTTTCAATATAGAAAAACATTATGTCGTCACTTAATCTACCAACCTCAAAATCTCAAACATTTACTGAAATTGAACTCAAAGACAGAGATGAAGGTTCTTCATCTCATCACCACCATGAAGGTGGTCAAGAGACTCAAATCCCACTCTACTATAGTGTGGTAAAAGAAAAACAAAGAAGAAAAGGATTGAAGCTTCGATCTCGTATCAAAGAGAAATTCAAATCCAAAAAAGAAAAAAAATCAAACAAAGAAAAAGTTGATTACGATCAAACTGATTTAACTGTAAGTAATTATATTAAATATAAAAAAACAACAAATAATTATATTTATTAATATAATATTTTTATAGTATGACCATTCAATTCCAATTGAAGAGTTGGCCGAAAAACATAAAACCAGTATTAACTTTGCTGATCCTAAATACAGTTTGGTAAGTTTTCTTTATTCTTTTTATCATTATTTTAATAATAAATATGTTACTAATATTTAATATATATATAGGGTATTACTGGAGCAGAGGCTGCCGAAAGATTAGAAAGAGATGGACGAAATGCTCTAACACCAACAAAGTCCATTCCTAAATGGGTCAAGTTCTTATTACAATTTACAAGTTTATTCCCAGCAATGCTTGAAATTGGTGGAATTTTATCTTTTATTGCTTATGGTATTGATCCAGATACAGGAAGTGATAATGTAAGTTGACATAATTTTCCTTTTTGTTTTTTGTTAAATAGTAAAATATTAATTTCATCATTACTATAGCTTTATCTAGGTATTATTTTGTGGGCAGTAGTTATTATTACTTGTACCTTTACCTTTTTCCAAGAATCGAAATCAGCTAATGTCCTGGAGGGTTTCAAAAAGATGGCACCTGCATCTTGTAAAGTTATGAGAGATGGTCATCTCATTGAAATTAATTCTGAACTTTTGGTTGTTGGTGATGTCGTTCACATTAGAATGGGTGACAAAGTGCCTGCTGACGTCAGAGTACTTTTTGCACATCATTTCAAAGTTGACAATTCATCGTTGACTGGTGAGTCTGAACCACAAACCAGAACTCCAGAATGTACCGATCAAAATGCTCTCGAAACACAAAATCTAGCATTCTACAGTACCCTAGCTGTAGATGGAGATTGTGTAGGTATTGTTGTCAGTACCGGTGATAATACTACCATTGGTAAAATTGCCAAATTGGCTTCTAAAGCTAAACCATCACCAACACCATTACAAAAGGTAAGTTAATATTTTTGTTTTATTTTTTCAGTTTAAATATCTTAAAATTTAAAATATTAATTATTATTAAATACAAATCCAAAGGAATTAAATGTTTTTATTAGAATCATTACAGTTGTTGCCATTGCAGTTGGTTTAATTCTCTTGACTGTTGGTTTCGCAACCAAAGTCAAATGGATTTATATTGTTATTTTTGTTATTGGTGTAGTCGTTGCTCAGGTGCCAGAAGGTCTACTCCCTACCATTACAGTTGCTTTGACACTTACCGCCAAGAGAATGTCGAAAAAGAATGTGTTGGTCAAGAATCTCCTGGCTGTGGAGACTTTTGGTAGTACAAGAACCATTGCATCCGATAAGACTGGTACTCTCACTCAGAATATCATGACTGTAGTTCATTTGTGGTACGACGGCACTATCTACTCTTGTGATGCCAATACAACCAGTAACTACTTTAACAAAGAGAACAAGACATTCCAAACATTGTACAAGGTGTCGGCTCTCTGTAACAAGACAGTATTCGATCGTTCCGACGAAAACTTTGCAGATATCCCAATCCAACAAAGAAAGTGCATTGGAGATGCATCGGAGAGTGCTCTATTGAAGTTTTGTGAAAATGTTTCAAATGTCGAGTCCTACCGTGCTCTCTACCCAAAGATCTTTGAAATCCCTTTCAACTCTGTTAACAAATGGCATTTGACTATCTGCTACGACAACGAGCTCCAAAAGCCAATCATGCTCATGAAAGGTGCCCCAGAGAGAATCATCAAGATCTGCTCAAAGATTCTCATCAATGGTGAAGAGGAAACCCTCACTGACAAGTACCGTAATGATTTTCTTCATGCCTATGAGTTTTTGGCTGGCAAGGGTGAACGTGCTCTCGGTATGGCAATGTTAGAGCTCAACCCAGAGATCTACCACAAGAACTACATATTCGATTCCGATGAAAAGAACTTCCCAACTGACGATCTTGTTTTTGTTGGTCTTACCACTTTGATGGATCCTCCTAGACCAGGTGTACCAGAGGCCGTCGCCGAATGTAAACGTGCAGGTGTAAGAGTAATGATGGTCACTGGAGATCATCCACTTACCGCTACCTCTATTGCTAAGCAAGTTGGTATCATCGAAGGTGAAACCTTGAATGAAGTTGCCAAGCGTGAAAACATTGACGTTTTGGATGTAGACTTTGAAAAAGGAAAAGCCATTGTCATTCCAGGTTCAAGACTGGACGATCTAACTCAATCACAATGGGATAAGATTCTTGCTTTGCAACAAGTGGTCTTTGCACGTACTTCACCCGAGCAGAAGCTTATGATTGTCGAACAATGCCAAAACAAAGGTGACATTGTAGCCGTAACAGGAGATGGTGTTAACGATTCTCCAGCTCTCAAAAAAGCTGACCTTGGATGCGCTATGGGTATCACAGGTAGTGAAGTTGCCAAAGAAGCCGCTTCCATCGTCTTGCTTGACGACAATTTCTCATCGATTGTCGCTGGTATTGAAGAGGGTCGTATGATTTTTGATAAATTAAAAAAATCAATTTGCTATACTCTCTCTTCAAATATTCCGGAGCTCCTTCCATTCGTACTTTTCTTCTTGATCAAGTTGCCGACCGCTCTCTCTGGAATTTTGATTCTATGTATCGATCTTGGAACAGATTTGGTCCCTGTCATTTCCTATGCCTATGAATCTGCCGAAATGGATATCATGAGCAAGCCACCCAGAAACATCAAAAAAGAACGTCTTGTTTCCTTAAAGTTGGCTGTCTTTTCTTATATTTGGCTTGGATTCGTGCAATGTGCCGCTGGCTTTGTCAACTATTTTGTGTTGTTCAGAGATTACGGTATCTCTGCATCCGATCTTTACAACACAAGCTCTGACCATTTCATGGTGGACAGTGATGAGGAAGGTTTCATGGGATATAACCTAGACCAACAAAAGGATATGTTGCGTGAAGCCCAGACAGCTTATTTTGTGGCAGTCGTATTGGTTAGACTCGGTGCAGCATTATCATGCAAAACAAGAAAGCTTTCTATTTTCCAACATGGATTTAAAAATATGGTTTTCAACATTGGTGTCATTTCTATGCTAGCCGTTGCACTCATCATTGTTCACGTACCGGGAATTAGAACATTCTTTGGTACAACAATCATTGGTTACAAGTTTTGGTTAATTCCATTGCCATTCGCTTTCTTTTTGGTGACCATGAACGAATTGAGACTTTATCTCATCAGAAGAAATCCAGGTACTTGGATTGAAAGTTACCTCTATTGGTAATAACTCCATTAAATAAATAAATAAATTAATAAATTATAAAATTAATAAATAAATTATAATTAAATCTGAAAAAAAAAGGTAATAATTTTTAAAAATAATATAATAATTGATATGACAACTATGATTGTAGTCGTGTCGTGTCTACGACAATGATACTCTGGAGTTTGTTAGTGTGGCTCTATCACACGTTAGCAAAATAAAATTTCAAGGCGATTTTATCATTCCAAAAATAATTGATAATTTTGATTAATACTTGAGTACATACAATGTACATACAAATAAAGATGAAAATAAAGCTTAAAATAACAAACAATGTAGTATTTGAATATTGAAGAGATTTAAAGATTTCAGTTTATTGAATTAAATCCTTCCAATGTTTCTATTGTTCGATTTTTTACATAGTTTTCCAAAATGTTTTGAAGTCTAGATTTTGATGCTTGCAACTCTTGTCCTGGCAGTTTGTCAAAGAAATCTGGTGATGTCATTACCATTAAAATCTTTCCAAACTGTTGTTGATATACTTGTAAAAGAACTGAACCTACTACTTGAAGGAATGAAACCAATAAAAACGATGTTATTCGCCTGACTTTCATGTTGACAACTCTAGCGATCCATTTCCAACCATTGTCTATTCCATACAACTTTTGAGTGTAGGGTGCCTGTATAAACGCAGCAAACAAAGTAATATAACCACACATTCTGTTAATATATTCCTCTTCCGATTCGAATTTACCAGACTCTAGTTTAATTTTAAAGCCAGACTTTTTGTAGTAAGTATCTGCACTATCGTTAGGCAGTTTCTTTACAAACATTGGCACAGTGAATGTACAATCTTGATTGAGCTGAGCAATGAATATTGGAAGTAAATCTGGATGTTTCAAACAGACCTGTGATATAACCAGTGAGTATGCGACTGCCGATGATGCATGTGGTACTATCTGTGATTCGACTTGTTGCATTGCTTTCTTGGTGATCAAAGAGAGGATCGATTTATATAGATATGGATTCGTTACACTACTGTTGAGAAGATTGACTAGCTCTTGTGATTTTTCTCTAATGATATCGGCACTCTGCGATATCTGGTTGAAGATTCTGTTGACAGTCTTTGTGCACTCCTTAAGCTGTTCCTGTAGGGGAATTGGTATTTGACTCTTGTAGTCCTCTAAATATTTGTTTAGTTCGTTGAGCGTCTTTAGACGTTCGTTGTATTCGGCATAGGCACTAATTGAAACTAGATAATCGCAATTCTCGACCAAAGGCATTGAAATCTTTGTTTGAGTAGGCTGTTGACTGCTTGCTGCTGCTGCTGCTTCTTCTTCCTCTTTCTTTTTCTTCTCATCTTCAACTCTTCTTGCTGCTAATTCCTCTTCATCTTTTCTTTTCTTTTCTTGTTCTTCTCTCTTTTCTTGTTCCTCTCTTTCTTTTCTTGCTTGCTCTTCTTTTTCTTTCTTCTCTTGTTGTCTCTTATTTTCCGCTTCTTCCTCTCTTTTCTTTTTCTCTTGTTCCTCTTCTTTTAATCTCTTTTCTTCTTCTTCTTGTTTCTTTTTTATTTCGGCTTGCCTTGCTCTTTCAATCTCTGCCAAACGCTCCTCTTCTTTTCTCTTTTTTTCCAATTCCTCTCTTTTAATTCTTTCTTGTTCAGCTCTTATTCTCGCCTGTTCTTCTTCCTCTAACTTTAATAATCTTTGTCTTTCTTGTTCGATCAATTTGTTGTAGTTGTTTATTGCTGCTGTTGTCTCTTTTGATAGCTTTTCATATTCTTGTTTGGTATGATTATGCTTCTCTCTAAATAGCGATTGCTGATCTCTTGTTTCCTGATTGACAAGCTCCATCATTTGAGATTCAACTTGATCTCTGTGATACTTCAACTGCTCCAATCTCTCTTTCTCGAGATCTTGACGAACAAGACCTTTTCTCTTACAGTAACCCTCTGATATTTCGTCAATACTTTTAAGAGTTGATCTGCTCATATCGTTGATGATTTTGTTTAGAATTGTATCGGTATCATACGACTCTAGCGGTACAACAGTAGTGTCATTGATTTGTTGCTCTGTTGTCTGTGATAGTTGCTCTCTCTCTGGCTCTTCGTCTTGCTCCAATAAATACTCCAAGTCTGATAAACTAATAGTAGATTTGCTTTGCTTAGTATTGTTGGTCAACTCTCGATTGCATTGCTCAGAGGAAGAAGAAGTATCTTCTTTATCAACTAAAATGATAGAAGCTGAGATTATATTTGAAATATTACTACTACTACTACGACTACTACTACTACTACTATTTGATTTGATATTTGATAGATTTATCTCTTGTTTATTAATAGTATTATTATTATTTATTATAGATACATTATTATTACTATTACTATTATTGTTATTTCTTTTAATATCTTTAAAAGGTGATCTTACAGGATCTAATGATATCCTATGCAACATGTGTATTGTGTTTTTTTACTATAAATGGAATGGATCTGGTGGAACAGAAATAAAATTGTCAACAAAAACGATGCAATGTTGAACTTTTGAAAAAAAAAATATATTTGTGTTATCCAGATAAGTATTTATTTTTATTTTATTTTTTTTGAAAAAACTATTATTATTATTATTATTATTGTTTTGATGCTAAAAGTTTCATAACGTAATCATTGACAACCAAGAGAATACCACCACCTGGACCTAGTCTGAGTACTTTTGGTAGGAAACCTTTGTAGAGTGCACCGATACCCTCTTCTTTGGCAACGGTGATCATCGATGGAATACACCAATTGTATTTGATTGGACCACTGCCTTGATTTTGGATTCTGCTCTTTACTACATCGGCAGGTGTGTTCAATATAGTACCAAAGGTACCGGCAAGACCACCGGCCACAAAGTTATTCATAAGTGTCTGACGCTCATTCTGTGGCTTTGGCAACGCTGATTTGATGGTGTGGATCAATCCAAAGTAACCACCATTCCAGAGTGCGTGTCTCCACAGTGTCGATTCCAATCCCTTGAAAAATCCACCGATACCTTCTTGTTGAGCAATCTTTAATACACAATCTGCTGTATTTTTATATTTACCAGCCTATATAAATAATAATAATAATATATGTGTGTGAGTTGATTAGTTTGATTTACCATTTTTTTCATTATTTACTTAACTTACATTTTCTTTTGCCTGCAATCTAATTTTTACAAGTTCAAATGGTACAACAACAAATGCTTCAGTAATACCTGCCATAACACCAGCAGCAATCGCTTGGTTTTGAGTTGGACGAGCATCTAAAAATTAAAAAACCAAGTTAATTTAACAATCAAATTGATAGTTGATATAGTGGTGTAAATTTAGTAATGATACATACTTCCATAATGATTTAATATCTTTTCCTCATAGAATTTATTAGAGGCAAATTTAATTGCACGCTTGGGTGCCTCCACTAAAATGGGTGGAACGATACCTCTATACATCTTGAAACCATCATGCTTGATCATGTGCATGAGGGTACCAAACATCGATGCACCTTGACCAACCTGCAACTGAGCTCTAGTTTTAACTACATCCAAAGGATACATAACCAATATCTTTAAAGAAAGAAAGAAAGATAAAAATCAATAAGAATTAATTAAATGAACAACACAATACACAATATACTTACTTCACTGACACCAGCAATACCTCCTGAAACAAATGTATGCCATAATGGTTGACGCTTTGGAGGTGGTGGATTTCCTGCAGCTGCTTCATTTGGTTTTGTAGACATTCTGTTGTTTCTTACTTATCAAATATAACAAATAAATAAATATATATAAATTAAATAAATTGTTTATAACATATGATTGTTGAAAAAAAAAATTGATTAAAAAAATGATTTGTTTTTTTATTATAATTATTCTTTTTCATTTTTTATTTTTTTTATTTTTTTGATCATCAACCATGCTAAACCAAAAACGGATTCCGATGATGATAATTAATTTATTGCAATTTCATTTTAAATAATTTATATTCATAAATTTAATATCTCCATTTAGAAGCAGAATAGTTTACTTGATTAGAAATAAATATGTTTGAATCTATATTCTCTCTAACTTGTAAAAGAGAAAGAATAAAATTCAAATTTTAGTGGTCATCCATACACGCAAACTGAAAAAAGATTCATAGCATTACCCATTTTTTGTTTTTGTTTTTTTTTTTTTTTGATATTATAATTATGGTTGTTACATTAAAGGATTTGACACTACAACAATGTAGTCAGTTGGGTCATGGCCACGAGACTTATGGTGATCCTAAAATACTCAAATGTGGATTCACTCATGTAGAAGCAAGAATACTTGGCTCTCTTGGTTACTATAAGGTTACAATTTCAATAAGGAAAGGAAGGGTAGTAACAGATTGTACATGTCCAATGGGAGGTGGCTGTAAGCACGTTCGAGAAACTGCCATTGAAATGTATTACAAACTTCGTACAATGAATGCAGCAAGACTGACACCCAAGAGGCTATATAAGGAATCTCTTTTAAAGAAATCACGTGAAGAACTTATAGATTTATTAATGGATAAATGGAGTGAAGAAAATGATGATGATGATGATGATGATAATGAAGATGAAGAAGAAGAAGAGGATAGTATAGAGGACTATGAATATTATCATGATTCCAATGAAGACGATGAAGAAGAAGAAGAAGATGACGACGATACAAGTAATGAAGACGACGATGAAGAAGAAGAAGACGATGATGATGATGATGAAGAGGAAGAAGAGCCACATACAAAAAAAAGACAAAGATATTAATATTCAAGTATGTTTATACTTAATATTTTCATTCATCTTTATTTACATTTTACAAGTTCAATAATTTATAGATATTTTTCATCATCTATGAAGCCTCAACTCAACTCTTTTTAGCCAGAATCCTTCAATCCTTTTTGGTGTAAATTAATTCAATACATATCAGCTGGTATTAATTTTAAAATATTTTGTTAAATATCAAACCTTTTAATAAACTATAAGGGTTGGTTAGATACACTATGTTTAATCATCATGATCCGTTGTGTTGTAATAGATTTCAATTGTTTAAGTAAAACAATTGTTTTTTTTTTATAAAATATCACCATGGAGTAAAAAATAAAAAAGATAGTATTACCGATTCCGAAGAGATTATAATATTTTTTTGTATTTTTTAAATTTCACTGGTACCAGTGTATCCATCTCGAAATATTTCAGTGCAAGGCCTTGATGTTTAAATATCAATATGATTTATTCCAAAAATATGACAAAGTTGGTTGTCTGGTTTCTAAAAAAAACCATCAAATCTACAAAAAAAAAACGAAATTTTTTGAAAAACAAGACGAGTTCCCAGCATTCCGAATTCTGATAAATATGAGAACATGGGTTCGTTTTTAAACACTTTTGCATAAAAATTTCGTTCATTTAACATCCTAATTGGGTAAGTTTGATAGAAATTCCACTTTTTTTTAATTTTGATTCGAGATTCAAACCGATCAATTCCGATTAATAAATTTATTCATTTTAAAAAACAATTGAATTGATTTGCTTCAATTGTACTTTCTCTTCCCTTTTAATTTGATTTTATATTTCATTGTATAGATTTGTAAAAGTTCAATTAATCTAGTCCATCATTAAATAGTTATACTAGATAATCTTGTAAATATTCGAAAAGAAAAAATTTTGTATATTAATAAAAAAATATATCATGACTGTGGAACACCTAACCGAAAATGATATTGAAGTTGTAAAAAAAGAAAATAAATTTACACCGATTCCAGCTTTTGGAAATACAGTAAAGGCTTTTGCTGGTGCTGGTTCCTTTGCATTACCGTAAATATAACCATCAAAAAACAAATATTATATTTGAATAAAAAAAAAAATTCTAATATTATTTTCCATTTTTTATATCTAGATGGGCAATGCAACAAGGAGGTATTTTTATTGGATCAATAGGATTGGTTTTGATTGCGCTATTATCCAACTATACTATGGGATTGCTTTTAAAATGTAATATTAAATTAACAGAAAAGAGAGGACCAGATGTTCCACCATGTTCCTATGCTGACATTGCTGCATACGCATACGGACGTGCTGGAGAACTAGCACTCTGTTTTATGAACTTCTCTGTTACAATGGCTATTTGTGTTGCATATCTCATTCTGGTCGGCCAAAATTTCGGTGAACTCTGTAACTATAATCAACAAACAATCATTTGGTACACAATGCCCGCCATGGTTATTTTATGTTTCCTAACTGATATGTAAGTAGAAATTGAAAATCTATTGTTTTCAAAAAAAAAAAAGATTACTAATAATAATCTGGATTAAATGATGATATAGGAAATATTTGTCATACACCAGTATTTTTGGTGCCCTCTCATTATTATTTGCTATGGGCACAATTATGGTCTATGGTGGCATTGACTATAGTATCAAACCATACGACGAATACAAGGTAGATTATTCAAATGTTCCATTGTGGTTCGGTGTAGCTGCCTTCTTCTTTTGTAACCATATCGTTGTAATTCCAATATCACATGCAAGTGGCGATGTTCGACGTTATCCAAAGGTTCTAAACTATGGAATGCTTTTCATTACCATTGTAAACTTGACATTCGCAATCCTTGGATACTTTTATTTTTACTTTTATGTAGATCCAGTTACAGGTGTCGTTGGTGTACCCTCTGCCATCACCCAAGTGTTGCCAAAGGGTGCATTTGCAAATGTTGTCCGTGCATGTATTGTTCTCGAGTTGATCTGCTCGTATCCCATTGTTTTCGGAGCCGGTATGAATGTAGTTGAATCGTCAGTGAAAATATTCTTCAAGCATTTCTCTGCATTCCCAGTCTCTGATAGGAACGAAGATGGAAAGAAGTTGTTTATCTCGAGAAATTGGAAATTCTATGTACTTCGTGTATTATTTAATGTTGCATTGGCTGCAATAGGAACAAACATTAAAAATTTTGGATCTTACACATCATTGATTGGATCATTGATGCTTGCCCTAACTGGATTGGTTGTTCCACCATTATTGTATATTAAATATTATCCAGAGCAATCGAGGCTCTTGTTTGCTGCACATATTGCTATTGTTGTATTTGGTTTAGGTGCAACTGGATATGGTACTTACCAATCCATTGTTGACCTTATCAATCAATAGATATGTAAATTATTCGACTAATAAAATTATCTGTATATTAATTAAAAAGATTGATTGGTTGAATGAGTGAATCATATGCACCATTATCTGTTCTATATTATTATTATATTAAGATCAGCTTATTATTATCATCATCGATTATTATCTCTTTTGTCTTTCTTTAACAACAATGGTTGTTCGTAAGCTATTCATCTATCAGAGAATAAAAAAATAAAATGTTTTCGAAATTTTCTGATAATCATGATCACTTTAGTGTTTTTTTTAAAAAGAAAAGTGAACAACACAAATTAAATTAATTATACATCAAAAATAAAAATGAATAATATTTTTAGTAAATTATTTGTTATAGTATTGTTAGTTGGTTATGTAAGTTGTCAACAACAACAACATGCAGCTAAAGATATAACGTTTTCAATGAGTCATCTCAGTGACAAGTCGAGCAGATGTAAAATATTGTTTAAACCAAGATTGCTACCGAACAACTATCAAGAGATCAACACAAATATAACAAAGCAAGCATTGTCTTCTGATTGTAAACCATTATCATCTGATGACAAGAAGGTAATAATCAGTAGCAATATTAATAACAAATCAAATCATATCATATTAACAAATCTGACTAATCTTACCTACCTATCATTCAAACAAACAGAAATATCAACAACAATCAGAGATATTTACAACAAAGATTGTATCTGATCTGCAAATTAAAGATAATCTACCTGTTGTTTGTTCATTACCAAGAGTATGTTTTAGTTAATTGCAAGCAATAATACAAAAAAAAAAAAAAACTATTTTTATTTCGTTTATACTTATTCAAATCATATTCAATCAATCCTCATCAACAACAACAACAACAACAAACAACAACAGAGAATTTTAAATGATTCATCATTGAATTATGAAATATTAAAGTTAAATTTAGATCCAACTACATTGAATCTCATTGGATGCAGCTATCATTTGACAACACCACCAGTAGACTATGATAGTTCAAAGAATTCTATTTATGTTTCCGTAGATATTGCTTTTATAGCACAAAAGTAAATATACAACAAAAAGAGAGAGACTACTAAAGCATAACTTACTCATAATCTAACTATTAAATTAATATTATTATAATCTTTAACAGACCAATTATTGCACCACCACCAAAGGAAGGTGAAAAGCCAGCAGAAGAAGAGAATCAATCTTTCTTTAAAAAATATGTAAGATTCAATTCATTTATAAAGATTAAATTCATTAATGAATAACTTTTATTGACAATTAAATCTAATCAATCGAAATGATCACATGATCATTATTATGAATATATATATAGTGGTATTATATCCTACCTTTAGCAATCATTACACTTTTGAATGTCTTTGTCCCACAAATGGGTGATGAGTCTGCTGGTCAAGCTGGTGGTGCACCAGCAGCCGGTGGAGCAAGAAGACCCGCCAGATAATATAATATAATATAATAAAGATATAAATATATATAAGTTTTAGTAGAAATTTATTTTATTCTTTGATTATAATCAAGTAACGTAGATATATCCAACCAACCAACTAACTAAAAAAAAATTATAATTCTATTTATAAACACAGAAACATTACATTTGATATCAAATAAATTTGGAATATAAAAAAGCTTTAAATTGTCAATTGTTTTTGTTTGTGAAAGTACTTGATTGATCAATAATCAAATAATTATGTTTAATTAAAAAAAAAAAAAAAAAAGTAATAATATATTATAATAAAGTAAAGTTTGGTTGTTTTGAATGATCTAATAATCTAATGTTAATTTTCAAAATAATCATTGATATAGGATTGTAAGAATTCTCTTCTTGTTCTAACAAACTTTTGAGAGAATACAGGTGAATTTAATACCCATCTTTCTCCATTGGTCACTGGTGATAATAAAACATATATTAGTTTCTAATTTGAATTTGTTTAATTAATTAATGGTAATAATAATAATATTTACATTTGGTTATTAAAAATTCTTTAAGTTCTTCAGATGAGAAACTATAGTGTTTGGGATATGATGGACCGAATGATGTGATTTCATCTTTGGAAGTGATCGAGAATTTATAAAAAGTGGTTTCCGGTGTTGACATATCTTCGTCAACCTGTACAACGGCAAATATATGATTGAAATTCGATTTGAATATCGCCGGGTTGATTGGTGTGTTACCCTCCTTGAAAATCAAGATGACAATGTCGTTACCGAGATGTCGCTTACGATCGATCTGCTGGAGGTCGTCGGGCTTGTGTGGAATCATCGTGGCGACATGAAACATCACCTGATAGTTTCGCCAGAATCGATGGATCGAGTGTGTTCCGGTCATGTTATCCTTGATATCGAGACCGCCCCTATAGAACTTCCAGTCTTTCAGCTCGATACGCTCACCTAGCAACTCGAGGAACTCGGTGTATCGCTTGCTGAACGGCTCTTGGTTGGCGTACATCTCGTTCTCTGTGGTCTGGCCGTCACGACAATAGAGTACACCGAATTTGAAGTTCTTTTGTGCGCTGTTCTTCGCTTCGAAATCCAAGAGATCCATGAGAATGTTCTCCTCTTTGATCTCCTTGATTCGGTAGTTGGCAAACTGCTGGCGTGTCTTCTTGAGCAGCTTGATCATGTCCTTGGCGGACATGTCACGACTCTTGTTGAAATTGAAGCGCAGACGTTCGTCACCCTCTTGCGTTCTAATAATATACAGAAGTTCCATCTCGTTCTCCAGCACGCAAGTGCAGATCGATATGGCGATCGGTGTCTTATCGGCACCCTTGCTGACACCGAGGAAATTGATGTGGTTACGCTCGGCAAAGTCGTTGTGGTAAAACAACTCGTCGTTGGCTTCCTCGCGAATCAAGAATTGATTGATATCCAACAGTGCCTTCAGCTGAGCGCTTCCTGCGTCCGTCTTGAATCCACGCACCTGTTGGAGCAGATGACATCCGGCGTCGACAGCTGCCTGCTCATTGTACTTTTCCCATTCCTGTGAGGTGTCCAAGTCAGCGTTGAGATTGAGGTGTGGCGGAGTGAGACAATTGGCAATGTTTGTCGAGGAGGTCGACGGTGATGAAGATGCTTGCAACTTGTAGTGACGATTGATTCTATCGATGGAGGGATGCAAAAATTGTTGTTGCATCTGCTGCTGGTCACTGAAAATCGATGGATCCGAGAAGGAACGTCCTGACTTTCCAGGCGGAGTCAAACTGTTACGCGACTTTTCCACTGGAGTACGTGAACCATTTGGCCAAGCATCCGGTGATTTAGAAACAAGATTCGGTGAGTTTCCAGTGGAGTTTCTCTTGTTGTTACTATTTCCATTGTTGTCGATGTTATTTCCTGAGGATTGAAGTGACGGTGACGAAGTCGTTTGCTCACCGCTACCCGCTAGTTTCTCACGACGATGTTGTAGCAACTTCTTTTTATATTCCTGTGGGTTGGTATTCCTTGCATTCACCTGTTGACTTATCAAGTTTCTAAAGAGCGATACCTTTTCCTCGCCGGCACCGGCACCGCCATTGGCCAACTGCTGTTGCTGCTGGATCGACTTTGATTCGATGGCAGAGTTCACCATGTTCTTGGTGGAATCAATCATATCGCGTGGTGCACGAGACATCACTGGTTTCGGACTGCTCGGCTTCGACGACGACGAAGAGAACAGCTTTCTGCTGAGACCAGGATCGATCTCGTCGATACTCTTTATGTAGTGTTCACAATCGTGAATGGTGAAACAATTCTTGGCGTCACGAATACTCAGCGCCACCACATAAAGATTCTGAACGTCCTGATTGCTCTCTACAAACTCACGAAGAATCGACAACTTTGAAATGATCTCCCATATCAACAAATCCATTTGGGATCGAAATTCTCTGAGTTTCGGGTACAGACTCAAACAAGATGGCAATGGTCTTGGAATATAACCCATACCTTTTGGATATTCTTTTAATACCTGTAAAAAATAAATATGTTAATAGCTTGTTAATTAATTTGTTTGATATAAACAGACAGCTGTCTCAGCTTCGATCATCATACTTTTGAAAGTGCAATTAAAACTTGACAGGATGGACGTTTCTCATTGAGATCCTCTACACTGAAAATTGAGGTAATATCACTCTCGGCAGATTCGACACCAATCATAACACAAGGTATGACTGAAGAGAGCAATAACTTGAGTTCGGCTCTTCTTTCCTCTTCTGACTTTACATTCGTTCCAAGCTGAGGTGAAGGTGGAGGTGTCACTGCCAAAGTCACAGCAATCGTCGGTGTTGAAGTTGGTGATGATGAAGAAGATAAACTTATATCTGGAGTAAAGATATTCTTGGCTTCTGTCATCATGATATTTTTAATGGGACAGGAAGAATATGCTGCTGATGTTGGTGTTGATGTTAATAAGGCTGGTGATGAACTTGATGTTGAAGATGTTATTGATGATGAAGATGATGATTGGGGAAAATTGGAAGAAGAAGAAGAGGAAGAACAAGTTGAAGCTATGAGCTTTGGTGAAGATTGTTGTGAATTGTTATTGTTATTATTATTACTAATACTATTATTACTTAAATTAATATTTGTAGTAGAGGGTTGCTGTTGCTGTTGTTGCTGTTGTTGCTGCTGTTGGTTATGATTATTATTTTGATCGTCCACAATTATACTACGTTTTCTAGCGGATTTCTTTACAAAGTAGACAGCTGGTTGACTGTTGTCCAAATTGCTGGTATCACTATTCTTCCGACTATGATAACTAGTGGTTCTAACTACATGATAGATGGTTGACATTTTTTAATTGATTGATTGATTGGTTTATTTTGATGATTTCAAATAATTAGTATACAAATGTTGAATTTGGTAATTTTATTTCCAAATATGAAAATTGAATTTGGAAAAGATTTGATTTGATTTGATTGATGTGAAAATCACAACACAATGATGATGATGATGTTCAAGAATGAATAAATAAAATTAATAAATAAATAAATAATTTTGATAATTTTAATTAAAATTTAAAAAAATCAATGGATTGCTTTTGCTTGGCAACAGTGGAAGCTCTTTCCAAACTTGTCGCAAGGTAGGTAGGTGGATAAATTTGATAAATTTATGTTTTTCTATATAAGCACAAAAACAACAACAGTTGGATTAATTTTGTATTGTTTTTTTTTTCAAAATGGTTGTGAAAAATTGTAGTGATACGATGGATGGTGAATGGGAAAGCTGGAAAAATGAAAAAAGGTAAAGTGAAGTGAAGTGATAAGTGTATTTATTTATATTGATTGGTTAAGTAATTTTTATGATTCGGGTGAAATAATAAAATTAATACACAATATAAATTTGAATTGTTTATATTGGATTAGCTTTGCTTATTGTATGTCGTGGTAATGACACAACAGGAATGAAAAATGAATACAAATAAATAAATAAATAATCAAATTTTGATTTTGAAATAAATAATATTGATTTTAACAAACTATTATTATTATTATTATATGATTTGTTATTTTGTTTATTTTGTATTTGATTTTCAAATTTAAGATATATGATTATATCTGTATAATATATGTGAATTTGATTTTTTTTTTTTTTTTTTTTATTTTAATTTAAATATACACATATACAAACAAACTTTGAAGTGGTGATTTTTTTTTTTTTAATTTGATTTGATGTTGAAGTAAGGTAATTGTTGTTTGTTGTTGTTCTTATGTGACTTTCTTTGTCAAAATTGTTAAGTTGGAAATGAATGATTGAATCGATGTTTTTATACACAAACACTGAAAGGTGTTGCAATAACAATAATTTATAAACAAAACAAAACAAATTGAATCAAGTGTCTTTTCTGGAAAACGCTGAAGCATAGCCAGATGAATCGATTGCCAATATCAGCATCTTTGATTAAAAATTAAAAAAAATGATTAACAATAATAATGATTTCATTCTTTAGTAAACTTTAACTTAACCACTAACACCAACAACCACCAGAAACCAGCACACAGTAAATTAAATATAGGATAAAAGACTACCACTATTACTTGATTTCTCAAATATAAACAATCCAATCCATCATATTATATGGTCCTATAATAGCTATAACCACACACCACACATTTATAAAAAATACCAAACCACACACAGTACAAAACACATGATTTTTGAAACACGCACGATGTGCAAGTAAAAATAAAATCAAAGCTGAAAGTTAAAGTTAAATGCAAATATGAAGTAAAAGTAATATTATTTAAAAATTATCTTTTCAGATAATGATTCAAAATCAAAAAAGTAAGGTCACAACACAGGTGTGTGCGATTAACATCGACTATTATTCGCGCGAATACTGAGTTATTGTAGTAGAGGAACTGAAATTAAATTATGATAACCCATCACACGCTTTTTCAAATGATTAATTTATGTATATGTTATGTAGTGTATAGGTAGTGTGTTGTGTGTGTTGATGGTTTTGTGTGAAAATAAAAGTTAAAAAAATGAATACTAATAAAAGTGCACTCATCACTATAATGATTTTCAACTAATAGCAAGTTGATTGGTAAAGTTTGATTGTGAAATTATTTTGCTGATTTTGAATGTTATGAACACTCTGAACTGAACTTTACATTGTAACTGTTATCTTGTTATAAAACTATTATTTCTTTATTGCAATACCTAACTGAAATCTGATCTGTGTGTTGTTGTTATAGAAGTTAGGTTGATAAATATATCTAAATATTTCCTAATTTGAATTTTATAATATTATTGATGTATGTATCACAACATGATTGTGATATAGACTATAAATACATATATATATAATAAATTTGTATGTATGTATGTTTCTATAAATTAAAACAAGTTGATTTGTTTTGTTTTTGATTGGACTGGATTGAAATTGATTGTGAATTGAATTCCAATTGGACAACATTTGGTTTGGGTGATCTCGATCAGTTTTAGTGTGATCACTTCTAAATACCGTTTTGCATGATGTTATTGGGGTGTAATATGTGAAATAATATGTTGTGGAGAGTTGTGGATGGATAAAACAAAAACACACAAAACAACAACAACAATAATTAAATTATTGAATCCAATCCAATGTTATAATCCATTTTAATCCACTGAAATCCATCAGTCAGTCCAATTGGAAAATATTCACTTTTAACTACCGGTTGATATTCAAATGGGTATTGTGTTAATGGTGAAAATGTATAAAGATATTAAGATTAAGAGTTACTTTGTGTGTGTGAATGATTAGTAGTGCTTGTTGTTTGGATAGAAGTAACTGTTTGGTTGGAATATGGCTAATTATTATTGTTTTCCATTTTTGTTGATAGTAACCGTTGGAGTGATGCAACCAAACAACAACAACAACATTAACGGCTTACTATTATTAATCCCAAATAAAAAGATATATGAAGCTTGAATCTAAATTAATTACTACTAAAACTGAATTGAAGTATTTGTGTGTGTGTGTTTGTTGCGATGTGATTTGAATTATATAATTTTGAATTAATGCTAACCTATAAATTTAATATTAAAATAAGATATCTTATTAGTTATACTGATCTTTGGCCAACTTATATCAATTGAAAATAAAAGTATGTTTTTATTATTATAATTAAAACAAATGGTTGTAAAGTGAATGTCGGTGAAATTTAAGATGGAAATAAATAGTAAGTTTCAATGCTAAGATTAGCATTAATAATGATGCTATGATGTTTGATTGATTGTGATTGCTATTACTATCAAGTTTCTATATAATTAAATCTTCAACACATATAACATTGATCGTTGACCATGTCGTAGTGTGCTCTTAAAATGACAAGTCAATGAAATGTGAATGATGAACTGTGCGTGTGTGTGTAAACATTGTATGTATGTTTGTTGTCAAGTGTTTTTTTAACAATATTAATATAAATGATTTCTTGTTTGATCGATTGTCGATTGATTGTAATTAATTAATTAATATATATTTCAAATTCAAACATCTAATTTTAACCATTTTTATTATTTTTGTTTTGTTTATGAAAGCCCTCATAGTATAATATTAATTGAGATTGTTTGATCGTTGATTGATTGAAGTTTCTATTTTTGTACTTTGATGTCAAGTTTTATTTAAAGACGATTTGCAACAAACTAAATATACTATGATACACTTTGACTCCACTCTTGTTTGTTTGGCGCCAATTTCTTACCTTCTTATAATAAAATAAATCACTACTATTCCTATTCCTAATAAAACTTGATTATCTATCTAAATATTATTGACTATCTTTCTTCGGAATTAGGAAGCTGCTACTCTTTCTTTGACATGAAAATGTGTGTTTTAAAATAATATAATACAAAAATTAATAAAAAAATTAATCATATACACTGTGTATCAATCAATCTAAAAACTATGTTATCTGAAATTAAATATAATGATTGACTAACTTTAGTGATATGATATGATTTGATAAATAAATAAATAATAAATAATAAATAATAAATAAATAAAGTATATTTATCTCTTTGTTTTTGTTTTGTTTAATGAAAAAAAGTCGGATAAAGAGAAAAGTATATTTTCTTGGTTAATAGTTGATAAATTAATAAAATAAAATGTTGATTGTGTTTTTGGTTATTTTTTTTTGTTTTATTTTGGAACAAGATTTCACTAGATTTGAATAAAAAAACAAAGTTTTGATTTATTTTTGTCAGTTATAATCGTCTGTTTATCTCAGACCCACCAAAAAAACAAAAACAAAAAATGATTAAAAACCTATGAAATTCTAAAAACAAAAAAAAACCCCAAAATTTGTGCCACAACCCAATTAATTACTCAAAAATTATCCTTGCACAATTCTTCTTTAAACTTGGTATCTTCGATTTGAATTATCTCGATCAACTTTGGGTGGAAAGTGACCTTATTTGTGTCATTTCTCATGAATATAATGAAATATTAATTATTTTTCGTAAAAGTTTTAAATTATTGACCATCCTTACAACCACACCAAGTTCTGAACAATTTTGTTTTGGTATTCTTCAATTACCTTTTCAAAGATAAAATACCTAGGATTTGAAATGTAATATAATTCTATAGAATTTTTAATAAATAGATTATCTGTAACCAATGAATGAATCAATTCATTAAGGATATAAATTATCATTTATTCAAATGAGGTCAAACAAAGGTCCACCCAGGTAAATCTATTTCAATTTTTTTTTGTTTTTTGTTTTTTGTTTTTTTACCGTTGCAAAAATTTAAATTAAATTAAAATTATTGCAAAGTATGTATGTTTCAAAGAACCAGTGATTAACATCATTTTTTTTTTGAATTCATAGCATAAACACCTTTACAAAACAAACAAAAAGACGATTTTTTTAAAACATTTTTGTAATATATTTTTTTTGTACATAATAATAATAAGAAAACAAACACACAAAAAACAAACATAGAAATAAATGAAATAATATTGTAAAAAAAAAAAAATAGAAAAAAAAAAAGAGAAAACATCAACAGCAACAAAAAAATGAAATATTTAGATTCTACAAATCTAATTGCTTTGAGTACATATCTAGATAGGTTGGATATTGGTGATGGCATACTGAACGGTATTTTAGAGTCATATTCATGCAAGGTTGCAGGCTCCGATAAGAAGCTGTTCAAGTCGCTCGACAAGGAGCTAGAGGTGCAATACAGCAGTAGCTTAGAGCCGACGTCGACGTCGACGCTTGGCAGTTCACTGCTACAGGGCAGTTCATTCAATGAACTACACAACAGTCATCACTATGGCGGTGGTATGTCTACGACGCTGTCGTCCAGTCCGTTCGGACCGCTGACATCGAGTGCCGGTCGCAAAACCATGATACATCTGATATCGACGTTGAATGCGTGCTTCGTCGACTACGACTTCTCCAGTTCGAAGCCCGACCAATTCCGAAAGGAGAGTAACCTTTCACTCGTAATGAACAGCGTAAACACATCGCTGCAATCGATCATCAATAACTACAAGACAGAGATGCAAGAACGTTTGTGGACATCGATAGACCAAGAGATTGTACTATCGAAAACTGAAATCTATTCGTATATACCAGAGTCACCCGATCCTTTCACTGAAGAAGGTGTTATGTAAGTACAACATAATATTGTTATGTAATTAATTACAAAAGTAAAAGTTCATCCATGGATATATAATATTAACAACAACAATAACAATAACATTTAGTTGGAGTTTTAATTACTTTTTTTATAATAAGAGTCTGAAAAGGATCATATTCTTTTGTTGTAGATTATTAAAGTAAGTGTTCGTTAATAGTTAGTAGTTAAAAGTAGTCAATAGTTACAATCATTATAATCATCTTTATTTACTAACTGTTTATATTCATTTAAAATATATACAAATTACTATAGTAAGGCATTGGAGATGGCAAATAGTAGAGATCAAATTAGTATGAGTAGAGATTCGGATTCAGATGATGAGTAAGTATAGCTATGCTTTTATAATAGGATATCAAATGTATACAATGATTATTTATACAATTTTAGGTATGAATATAATGAATATGATGATGCAATAGGTGACAATATGGAGATGGATATGTAACAGTCTTTCTACACAATTTAATCTTATCAAACAACATCATCCAACATCATCTGATAAGAAGAATTCAATAATAATTGTAAATAGATGTATATTACATAAGCAAAACAAACAAAACATAACAATTATCAATAAATAATCAATCGAAGAAAAAAATAAAATAAAAATAGTAATAAAAGTCTAGTGTAAATCATATGAAAGAGAGAGTGAACATCAAAAGTTGATGACTCGACAATAGCAATAACAACACTGCACAATTCAAGACTACAAAAAAAAAAAAGAAAGAAAGCTAGCTAGATGATTTTTTACAAAAATAAACTAGTTTTTTTTTTTTATATTTAAGTAATAATAATAATAATTTGTAAATACCGATCATTGAAATGCAAAGATAAATTATACATTCCGAAATTTCATGCAAGCGAAATTTCCTTTCATCCTCTCATTATAAAAATAGAAAATACATAAATAAAAAAATCACAAAAAAAATAAACTAAAAAAAAACAAACGATTTTGTACCTTAAAAAGTAAATGATGATCATCAAAAACCACACACCCACACTTCCCATCTCCAAATGAAACACAAAAAATCATTAAAATCAAATTATCATGATTCATTTGAACCCTTCCTACGCAATAAACAAAAAGGAAAGATGGTCCTTCAGCCGCAACGGTAAAATGAACATTCAATGTTTTTAATGTTTAATTACATTGCGACTCACCCATTAATTCTAGAATTTAGTAATTAAATTAAGCAATAATCAATAATAATAAAGTGTTAAATGCATTTGGGAATTAGATGAAAAAAATGAAACTTTAAAGGGGTACCCACCACTCACTATGAGTGAGCCTCTACCTCCTCCTACCTACTCTCTTTTAAATAGGAAAGAGTGAGGATTTGTTAAATATGAATATGAATGAAATTACAAAAAATTTAGTTTTAAACAATAATAATAAACATAATCATATTGAATATAATATAATATAAAATTGTTATTTTTATATAGATAGATAAATATTTATTAAAAAAGATAAAATCACACAACAAAAGATGTATAACTATTATCATTATAACTACTACAATTCTATTGATGATGAAAACTCGTTCAATGGAAAGAGAAACAAAAACAACAGTAGTTACTTCAATGCCAGTACTAGATCAACTACCACCACTGCTACCACAACTACCACTACAACCAACTTCAACAACAGCAACGGTTACAATTTTAATAACAATTATTACAATAGCTATAACTATAACTATTACAACATTTACAAACTTGATAGTTTAGAGATGCATGAAGAATTGCGAAATAAAAATATGGTAAGTAATCTGTTAAAAATCAAATAAAACCCCACACCTGACCAGACATAGCAAAAATAGTATTTTGCAGTCGCCACAAACTTTTTTTCATGCAAAAAAAAAAAAAAAAAGTGTGAACAGCAAGTGGTTCGCTATGTTGGTTTTTTTTTGTTTTTCTCACTAGCTTTAATTGACTTTTAACATCTTGTGTCTTGCAACCAGAGATCTATCTTTTATTGTTATTTCTTTACAATTTAAAGTCCTATTGTTATTTTCCAATATCCTACTCGTCATATAAAAAAAAAAAAAGATAAACTTTAAAGTTTATCTTCATATTTAACACTTTTTTTTTTTCCAACAATTTTGAGAAAACTTATTTTCATATCGTTAGATAAGATTGTTACTGATGTTTAAGATCTGACATTGTTCTAACTTTAATAGTAATAATATATATATATAGTCAAATAACCATCGCGCCAAACTAAACCAACATCTCGACAATAGTACTTAAAGTTGTTTGTTAAATTTAGTTTTTTTTTTTTGTTGTAATGTTTTTTATATTAATATCACACTATAATACATAATACCATTTTCGTTCATGTAATATTGTTGTTGTTATTCATTCTGGTACACATTAATAATAATATGTTACTGAATTTACAACAATATTAATTTGTATTTTTAGTGAGTAGTGTAAGATTTGGTTGTTTTTTTTTTTTTTTAGTTTTTATCTTTCTAATAAGATTAGATGGTCAAATGAATGTGTGTGTTGGTGTGTGAAATATGAAAACTACTACTTTTTTGGATTAAATAGGTTTTTTTTTTTAATTTAAGCAAAGATAAGATATCATCCATTTTATTAAAAAAATGTATTGTATGTCTTAATTTTTTTTTAATGTGTTATTTTTAAAATTAGTGGTGATAGTGTAGTGTGGGTTTGTGTGTAAACACAACCAAATGATATTGAAATTGAGACTGTCATCATCAAATCCAAATTAACATAACAATAGTGGTAATAATAATAGTAGTAGTAGTAGGAACTAATTAAACTAAACTATATATTGTAATTTTGTATGCATATAAAAATAAAAAAATAAAAATAACAAAATAATTAAATTTTTGGTTTTTTATTTATTTTTATATATATAAATATGAAATGGAATAATAATAATAATAATATTAATTAATAATATCAACACAAAAATAGTTAACTTTAGTTTGGCTTTTTTTAATTTTTTTTTTTAAACAAGTAACCAATCAATTATCATCAAACAAACAAATATATTTAATAATCTTAGAATAGAATAGAATAGTCATTCATTATAACATACAATAGAAAAACATCAGCACAGTAACAACAGTAACAACAAACTGCAAACTGTATTTACATTTTTAAATTTCATTGTTTAAAAGAATATTATTATTAAAAAACAAAAAATTGTTTCACCAATTTGGAGGATTTAGTTTGGTTAACATCAAAAAAAATCATCATTCTGTTTTTATTATTTTAAAAGAAATCAAAGTATTGGTACGACCTTTCATTATTTAATTAATCATCATTCTTTATCTATATTTCCAACAAGACAAGTCATATCATAGGTTTTGTTACAATTGTTATTATTATTATTATTTTTTTTTAATAATTAGTATTGAAATTCGTATTTTTTGGTGTTTTCATTTGAAAATATACACAACTAATGAATTCATTCATATTTACAACTGAAAACTGAACCTTGAATTAATATTTCAGTTGATGGTGTTATATTGTTATTTTAACTTATTATCCAATAAGATTAATATAATAATTATAATTATTATTATACACAATTATTAAGATTATTTTTATTGAATTTGAGTTGGGAGTACAAAGGATTTTTGTAAATTTACAGAGCAATCCCAATTTTTAAATTCAATTTGACAAAAAATATTAATTTTTTTGTATTTTCTTATTTGTTTTGTTTTGTCCACTTGTACTTATACTTATACTTATACTTTTACTCTTTAAAACTATTTGATATTAATCATAATAATTATTGTTTTTGTTATTTTTTTTTAGGAGGAGCATTACTTGTTGTCCCATTTGCAACATTTAGATGAGATAGTAGGACCAAGTGCAATGGAATCACTACAGGCACAACAAGATTTCGATTTGACATCGTCGTCACATCATCAGTTTTCAGAGATAGTTCCAATTATATATAATCCAACATACAGTTCACTAAGATATACAAATGAAAATACAAATCCATCATCCTCATCTTCATCCTCATCATCAAATAATAATATTAATACAACAAATAATAATGATGAAGATACTAGAATGATATCTATTGAAGATGAAGATGATTCAAAGGTGCCAAATTCCGATAGAATAGTCGCACATTTTTTGGATTCCGCAGAGAGTGTCATACAACAACAACACGATTACTATGGTAAGAAGAAGATGATAGCTGTCCAACCTTTGGATTTAATAGTGACCGATCAGAATTTCGATGATATTGCCAGTCATAGTAGCGCAGCAAGCAGCGCTAGCAACAATAGCAACAGCAATAACAACAATTGTCATTCACCACTTTATTTGGAGTGTCTCCCCGTAGAGATTCTCTTTTGTATATGTAAATTCCTCAATGTAAATTCACTTAGAAACCTATCAATGGTTAACAGATTCTTTCAAGAAATGGGAAACCAAGAAGATATTTGGAAGGTAATTTGAAATTAACAAAACAAAAGTGATAATAATTACTAATAATCAAAATTATAAATAGCATATATTTATTGAAAGATATGGAGGTAAATGTAAATTACCTGGTTCAGTTTTGAATTGGAGATTGTTTTATAGTGCACATCATCTATATACTGGGGATTGGGATAAAAATAAAAAAGGAAAAATGGTCATTTCCAAAGAAGGACTGACAGTTTCACATGGTGGTGATTATTTAGGTAGTTATCAATCTGCCAGAGGATCACATCGTATTGAATCCGGTTGTACATATTGGGAGATTTTAATAGAATGTTTAAAGTAAGTAGAGGTTTGGAAAACCAATAGTTATTTATTTATAAAAAAATAACTTTTTTATTAATTAATTTACTTTTTGACACTACAGTTTTAATCAAACAGGATTTCATTTGGTTATTGGTGTTATACCGGAATCGTTTACAGTATGGCAATCTTATTTGACAAGTAATGGTGGTTGGGGATATCTAGCGGATGGACGCAAAGCAAACAACAGTGGCAATGGCATACCCTACGCAAAAGGATTCGTTCAGGGTGATCGTGTCGGTGTTCTCGTTGATATGAATGAAAAAACCTTATCTTTTTATTTGAATGGAGTATCACAAGGTGTGGCATTTAGAAATATCGATCAACCAGTCTATCCGGGTGTCAGCCTACTCACCGGTGGTCAAAGTATTTCATTTATTCCCAATCCTGTTTTCCCAAAAATTTATGAATAACACAATAATTAATAATAATAATAATAATAATAATATTAAATATAAAACAAATTTATCATATTATCACTATCACTATAATCATAATATCACAAAAGTCATTATATTATACACAAGAAGTATCAATATTTTTAGAAAAAAAAAACAATTATTTTATTTTCGATCAAAATAAATTACTATTTATAATATTAAACAATTAAACTAAAACTTATGTGAATTGAAATACAAAAAACTTAAATCTTTAATATTTTAAGACATCCGTTATTCAAGGAGTATCATTTAGCGCTACTATATCATATTTATTTTTAATAGAAAAGCTGCAGAGCATAATCTTTACAGTAATTTAACTTTTTTAAATAATTTAATCTAATATTTCTATTACTATCAAAATAATTTAATAATGATCATTTAATATTACAATATTTATTAGTATTGAAAATATCTTGATTTTTATTTGAATCCACACCCAAAAACAAATTTTAATTGGGTTTTGGCATCATCAAAATAGATGATCTCATCGGGACCAAAAATATTTTTTTTTGATTTTTTTTTTTTTTTATCATTATGTACAGGTAGAACTTTTTAAGATTCTTTTTAAAAAATAGAATTGTAAATAAGAATAATAGTTTATAATAATGATATTTATAAATGATTTAACAACAGAGATACTAAATGTTTGTATAACTTATTGGTATGTTGCTATTGCTATCTACTTGTTAAGAGTTGTCAGTAGTAGTTTCAATAGTTTTACAAGCTATGGCAAATTAGATTCAAATCGATTAAACAACAGCAATAATAATCAACCACAACAACAACAGAATATAAATAATAGAAGTATTCTAAGTGCATTGTATTTAGATTATCAATTGTTTGAAACTAAATATGGATGGTTCCTATTCTATTTGACGGCGTTCTCAAGTGCTATGTCGTTACTTGGAATAGTGTATCTGCTGGATCTCTACAACAATATCAACTATCACAACGTTATCTTTCTCATCATTTTCTATTGTATGATAATGTTCCAATCGATTCGTAGAATGTACGAAACCATTGAGATACAGGTTCATTCATTCTCAATGATGAACGTCCTCTTGTTTGTCTCTGGTATTTCTTACTATATAATGGCAACAGTCTCGCCACTGGCCGAATTCATAGCGAGACTCGAATTCAAATACATCGAACCACAGTTGGATTACGATAACCAGGAATACGATGACAACGAGATTAACAACATGTACAAGTTGATTATTGTCGTGTTTTTGGTGGCATCGCTACTACAACAACGAATTCACAAACAACTAGCAGCCATTAGAAAATCATCGACCACCTCCACCAACAACAGCAACAACACCATTAATGACAATAGCAAGCCATACTACGAGATTCCAAAAGGTGGTCTATTCAACTTGGTATCGTGTCCACACTTCCTAATGGAGATTATTATCTACTTTTGTTTTGTTGCACTTTCAAACTTTAAATCAAAAACATTATGGTAAATATCATATCGATCATCATCATCATCATCAATTATCATTATCATCATTTCGATATTAACAACATAGTAATATTAAATACAATATCTCTAACACATTCATACATTTACATGTTTTTTTAGGTTACTTTTTATCTTTACAAGTTTAAATTTAATACATAGAGCATTAGAATCACATAATTGGTATAAAAAGACATTCAAATCTACATATCCATCAAATAGAAAAGCAATCATTCCATTTTTGTTGTAAAACTATTAACGAATAATAATTAAAAATAAAAACTAAAATCTTTAATCAATCAATCATTCAATGAGTATCATTGATATCGCTACTCTATTATTCCATAAATGATTTACAAAATAGTCTCAACAAAGATAAAGATGTTTGTACTTAAGTTTTACTTGATCTCTAGTAACTCTTCTATCTAGATCGATCGATTCAATATATTTTTTAACTAATAACCTTTAAATCTATCTATTGTGTAGTATTAACAATTTTTTTTTATTTACAATATTGATTGATTGATTCATTCATTTTTTATTGTAGTCAATTACATTCATATATGGATTATAGTAACCTTTTTGTTGTTGATTAAAATCGAGGACCTGTTTTGGTTTATACTCTGGGTGACAAGACATTCTGTGGCGACAAATATCAACTTCACAAATTGGGTCTTCTCCCCATGATATTTGCTTACTGTACCTAAATGGATAACAATTGCAATTTGGAACATAGTGAGGATCCTCCTCTTTCTTTCCACTAGGAAATCTGTTGTTACTATTTTCGTCGTACCATTTGTTGGTTGTTGTAGTATTGCTCCAGCCTCCACTCATTTCTAAAGGTGAATAATTATTTGATCAATAATAACAAAATTTATTTTTGGCTCTATTGTTTGTTTTTCTCTTGTTTTTTTTTCATTTACTTTTGGTGTTCTGTAGATTCATATAAAAATCAACAAACTTGATCGATCAATTTTTAAAAAAAAGGAAATTTTTGATGATCACTCAAATCGAAGATCAAGTTTTGAGAGGTTCAAAGAATTTTCTTTTTTTTGTGTTTAAAATTTAATTATCTATTTTTTTTTTTATTCTTCCAATTTCCTTAGTTCAAAACTATAAATAACTCACTTATTTATATATTTCAATTTTTTTCTATTAAAATAATGGATAGTACTTTTACATTTACCTATACTGGTAAAAAACATAGATATTTTCTTCAGAATAAAGATAAAAAATATGATATGAGAGAAGATAACTTTTTCCTTCCAAGTTATGAACGTCAAGCTCCTGATTTGGAACTCACGATCGACTATAACTTTGATGAAAAAGTAAAACAACATTTAAAGTATTTTAACAATATTACTGCAAGTGTTATCTCTAATATTAAAATAAACTATGAATTTAACTATCAAGTTCATCATATTTATTTCAATATTAACAAAAAGACACATAACTACGAATTGGTTGACACCAAGATAGAAACTATCAAGAAACAGCAAGTAATAAATCATAGTTACAATATTACCAACTATTTAAAAGAGTATCTTGAGGATATGAATACCTCTGCATTCAGGACATATGCCACTTTCAGAGATGCTAGGAGATATCCTCTAGTTACTTCATATCATCCAGACGAGAGTTGTAAACGAACGGTCATCTCTTGGTTCGAAGCAAGATACACTTACGTATGGGGTAACGAGTTGAATGCCAGGAACGAAGCAACTAAATTAGAGCAAGAAGAAAGAACTTCGAGAGCCAAGAGCGAAGTCGACCTAGTGGAGGCAGTCAATAACAAAAGAATTGTAAAACTGTACATTCGTGATTTCGACCGTTCATTTTTCGAAGTTGATAGTCTCTCTGGACAAAAGCTCAAAATGGAAATTTCAAGAAAAGCCAATTTCATCCAATTTATCAAGAATAATGGATTCAACCCAACTCCATCAGACCCAAATCTATTCGTTTTTGGAACTGTTGTTCCATTCTAACCAAACATTTTAAAACACAATTATAAATTCATTAAATAAAGATCAGATAAAATCAAATAAAGAATAAAAATAACTTTAAATTATTGTATTTTTAATAATTTGAAAACAATATTTTTATTTTAAAGGTATAAATTCTTTTTATTTATTCTTCCATGACAAAAAAATTTTGAAATAAACCAGATGAATGAATATTGGTAATTAAGTTTGGTGATGAACGAATCATGTTACCACAAGTCTTTCCACCAAGAAGATAGATTCCAAATGTTGTAACCATTTCTTCATAGTTTCTTGAAAATGGTGATAAAACTTGAGAAACTTTAGATTTAACAAATTTCTGAATCATAAATGGACCATCAACAACTTCTTCCAATTTCTTCTCCCATTCTTCTTGAGTCATTTCACATCCAATAAATATTGATTTTCCTCGACCACTCAAAGATCCTTTAATTACATAAAGATCTTTGTTTGATAATACTTTGGATTTGAGATCATAATAGTTTGGATCTTTTGAATGAAGAACATAACTTGGAATTACCAATTGTTTGATTGCTTCAAGTTGACAATTGTTGAAAAGATGAGAAAATCTTTTATCATAGAGGAGTGCAAGTGTTTTCTTGTTTTCAGAAACAAAAGATGAATGAAAACTATTCAGAGAAAACACTTTTCCATCTTTGATTGCTTGAAAATATTTGTTTGATTCTACATTTAGTTCGTTAGAGTAAAACATATTTTCTGATCCTAACCTAATTAAGACCTTACTCCAAACAAAATCAATAGTTTGACCTTGATATGATAAACCAACTTCTTTTGAATATTCCAAATCAGAAATATCAGCAACAAAAACATCTAATCCCATTCTCTTTCCTATTTCCAAGAATATATCCCTATCTAAAATAGAAGAGATATACTCTTTACTAATAAGATAAGCTATTGATGGTTTTTTGATTGTTTGTTTGACTCTTTGATAGAATGAAATTAGATATTCTAAAAAATACTCTTCATCATCTATTAGTTGTGGAACAACCTTTTTGGAGAAATCAAATTTTCCTTGAAAACATGGTAACTTTTCATAAATAGTTCTTGCGATTGAAGTCAAAAATAAAGATCCAGGTGAATTTGTATTAAATTCCAAGATACCATGATTACCATTTTCATCCATGATAGTATCTATTCTTGCGAGATGATTCCATCTATTATCAAGCGCAGGGCGATACTTGTCCAACTCAATTATATTTCTAAATGGTAGTATCTCCGGATAGAACGATTGAATTTCTCTATTGGTTAAATAATTTGAATGAACCACTTCCAAAGATTCTTGAACAAGCATCAATTGTTTACACAACTTTTCTTACTCTGACTTCGATATGGTGAAAGGTGTTAAAGATGTGGTATTTTCTAGAAATGATGCTCCATTTAAAGTTAAGCTTTCGTTCAATAGAGTGTGTGCTTCCTCTATTGAAATAATCTTAGTTTTTTCCTCCATGATCAAACTAATTTTGTTTTAAACAACTTAGAATTTAATAATTTCTATTATTAACTGAATATCTGTAGGTTATTGGAGATCTACAAATAAGATAAAAATAGAACTTATATATATAAAAAGACTCTAATAGTGTAAATTAGTCGAAATAGAGTTAATTTGTTTTCTTAAAAAGTAAGTTATGTATTGTTTTTAATAAATTTAAGTTAAAAATAAATCATTTTTTGTGGTGTTCTTGAATTAATTTGGGTCGAAGAAAATTGTATTATTATACACGATAAAATTATTTGTAACAAAAACAACAGTAATTGATCAAAATTCACTTTTAAAACAATCAATTAGTGTTGGGGTCTATTGATTATGAAATTAAACTTTTTAATTTTGCAAATTCTCCACCACACAATCAAGTAACAATTTAATAATGAAATAATTGGAGACAAAGAGTATCGAATTTTGAATATTAATAATTATTTTATTTTTTTGATCAACAACTTTAAAGTATAGTTGTTGACTTTTCGTTTTGAGATCAGATCCTTCAATCAATCATTCAAGCAAAAATGAACTAACTTTTAAACTAACTGATTTGTCAAATGAGCTCATTACCAACAAGAGAGAGAGAGAGATAATTGTATGGTATTTTATTGTAGCTAACTTAACAAGACAAAGAAGAACTAATAAAATAAAATACAATACAATTAGTAACTAAAATGAAATAAATAAATAACCATAATCTATTATCTAATTGTTGTAACGAATTTACAAGTTTAATTTAAAAATTAAAAACAAAAAAAAAAATTTTTTAAATTTTAATTTTATTTTTTGCAAATTATTTATAAGTTTTTATTCATTTGTGTGAGGCTAAATCAAAATTCAAGTATTTTTTTTTTGGTAAAGTTCACACAGCAATTTAATTTAAAAAATGATTAATTTTGTTTTGAAAAGATTGAAACCTTCAACAACAACAACAACAAAGTTCTCTCTTCTTTCACCACCACCAAATAGTTTTATTACTTCAAGATTAACAAATAATAATAACTTTTATTTAAATAACAACAACAACAACAAATATAATAATAATAATTTTCATTTTAATCAATTAAAATCATATTCAACAATCTCAAATTCAACAACCAATAATAATAATAATAATTTAAAAACAACAACAACAACAAAAACAAACAAAATGTCAGATTGTGAAAAGATTAAGAACGATATTAAATTGAAATTCCCATTGAAATTGGAGGAGTTTGACGAGCGTGTGCAACATCTAAAGAAGACACACGACGCTGGTTTGCAAAAGATCATCGATATTCCACGTGCCTCTCGTACCTTTGAGAATACTTTTGGTGCGCTTATCGATCTCGAGCGTCAGTACTACATCGAGGAGAGTTCACTCACCTTCCCAGCACACGTCAACCAAGCCAAGGAGATCCGTGACGTCTCGAACAACGCCGAGTCCGAACTCAACAAGTACTCGATCGACACCAACATGCGTGAGGATCTCTACAACGTGTTCGCCGAGTACATCCAAGACAACCCCGCCTACAAGTCGGAGCTGAGTGCCGTGCAGCAGCGTGTCATCAAGAAGATCATGGAGGTCTACGAGAGGAACGGTTTGCAGCTGCCAAAGGATCAGCGTGACGTTCTCAAGGAGATCAAGAAGGAGATCAACGAACTCTCGATCCAATTCAACAAGAACATCGCCGAAGATAAATCAAAGGTGACATTCACACGTGAGCAACTCGCTGGTGTTCCAGACGATGTCCTCGAACTCTTTGAGAAGACCGACAGCGGTAGCTACACCGTCTCTTGCAAATCACCGGAATACGTTCCTCTCATGAAGTTCTGCAACGTCACCGACACCAGAAAGAAGATGGATTTCACCTATGGTTCCAGATGTATCGATACCAACGTTAAAATCCTTTCTCAAGCTTGTAAATTAAGACATGGTAAATAAGATAAAAAAGATATTTATGATAAATTCATATATAAATATATACTAATTAATCTATTATTCCAATAGAATCTGCTAAAATTCTTGGTAAAAATGAATGGAGTGAAGTTGTCACTCAATATAATATGGCTTTGAATTCAAAGAATGTCACTGATTTCTTGACTAGAATGACAAATCTTTTGAAACCATATGGACTTGAAGAATTAAAGAAATTAGCGTAAGTATTCTACTTAAAATCTTAATTATTATTCATTCCAATGTTAATTGTTATTTTCACAACACAGTGAATTGAAAAAGAAAGATCATGAGGAGAGAAATATTCCATTGGCAGAACCAGAGATAAAGTCATACGATTCAAGTTTCTATAATAATATGATGTTGGAGAGAGAGTACTCGGTCGATACCAATTTGGTGAAGCAATACTTCCCATTGGAGTTTGTGACCAAGGGTATCTTTGAGATCTACCAGGAGCTGTTGGGATTCAAGTTCCAAGAGGTGACGGTGTTGCCATTCGACTTGTGGCATCCAGAGGTAAAGTTGTTCTCTGTCGCCAATCCATCGAAGAACAATGAGATCGTCGGTTACTTCTTCTTTGACTTGCATCCACGTGAGGGCAAGTACAGTCACTTTGCCGTGTGGCCACTCCAGCAGGGTTACATCCGTGGCGGTCAACGCCAGCTGCCCGTCGCCGCACTCGTCGGAAACTTTACCAAGTCCACCGAGAGCGCACCGTCGCTCTTGACTCACGACGAAGTCGTCACATTCTTCCACGAGTTTGGCCATGTCATGCACAACATGTCGACCACCGTCGAATACCCATTGTTCTCTGGAACCAGTGTAGAGCGTGATTTCGTCGAGTGTCCATCGCAACTCTTTGAGCAGTGGTGCTGGGACGCGTCGATCCTCAACCGTCTTTCCGGTCACTACACCGACACCTCCAAGAAACTGCCGGCCGAGCTAATCAAGAAGATGCTCGACGCCAAGAACCTCAACATCTCGATCTTCTATCTGCGTCAACTGGTGTATGGAACATTCGACCAGCGTATACACTCTGCCAACTCTGACTACTACAACGACATCGGTAAGGTCTGGTTCGAGTGTACACGCGACATCTCCACCATCATCAACCAACAGGGTACCAATCCAGCCGCTACCTTTGGTCACATGTTTGGATACGACGCCGGATACTACTCTTACATCTGGAGTGAAGTGTTTGCCGCCGATATCTTCTCGGTCTTTGAGAAAGAGGGTGTCATGAATCAAGCTCTCGGAAAGAAACTCCGTGATCAAGTATTGGCTGTCGGTGGATCACAAGATTCCAATGAAACTCTAAAGAACTTCCTTGGTCGTGAACCAGATGAAAAGCCATTCCTCAAATTAATTGGGTTGTAATCAAAAATAAATAACTAACAACAACAACAAAACTAATCATTGTTCAATCAATCATTTTTTTTGGAACCAACTAAAACAATATTTGATTAGTCATTATCAAATTTATTAATCACTTGTCATTATCAAATTTATTAATCTATATATTTATAATCACAACAATATGTATAAAAAAAAGAATAATAATAAAAAATATTTAAATCAATTAAAATAATAATAATGATAATTCATTATATAGGTATGCAAAAACAAATTTGAACTTCTGGAAAAGACGAAAGTTAGTGGATTGTCGTTTTTTTTTTTTTCTTGATCATAAAAAAAATGTAACAAAAAAAAAATATTAAAAAAATTAAAAATTACGTTTCTGATTGATACAGTGGCATGAATTTGGGTGTTGATCAAATTTTGCTTAATTTTCACTGCTTTTTTTCATTATTTATATTTATTTTATTATAAATATTATAATAAATCTAGATTTCAAATATATATATATATATATCTATTTATATATCGATTTAGTTTAGATTTATTTATAAAAAGAAATGTATAGAGCATGTTCATTGCTAAAATCTCAGAGAGTATCAACTCTTTTGAGACAATCGACTTTGTCGTCGATGGTAAATAATAATGGACAGCAACAACAGCAACGTGGTTACTCTAGTAGTAAAAAGACATCGAAATTCTCATTGGATTTCGAGGATGACGAGGATTTGGTGATCGATACACGTATCCAAGAGAAGAAGCTGGAGATCAAGAAAGAAGAGGAAATCGATATCGACGATATGATTGCAAATACCACGTTGAAAGAGTTGAAGTTGATGCGTTGGACCGAAAACTACGAAGCATTGGAGTTGGCAAAGCGTGAGAACGTCGATCTCCACGATATTTTCACTCCCGACGAAACAACAGAGGAAGTACAAGCGAAAATCGCTGCACAAGAGAATGCTGAACTGAAAGGATCGAAATTCCAATCGGTTAAACTCACCTACAAGCAGCTCTCACAAATCAAAACTGCATATATATCGAAATTATTGAATCAATTTAAAGACACGTAAGTTGTTTTGTTGTTGGAACAAACTAAAACTATAAAACTAATTAATATAATATTATTATTTATTTATTATTTTTTAGATTTGAAAAACCATTGGTACAATTATATAAGGAAACAATCAGTGAAGCAAACAATATCTATTTTTCAGCGAGAGCAGACAAGAAACGTTTGTTGAAGGAAAAGTTGAGAAATTCAGTGCGTCGCAAGTTGAGTGGATTGGAAACACATTTCCAAGATTTGATATTCGTTCGTAATGCATTGCAACACGCCGTCGAAGAACCAAGTCGTTTGGATCCAGAGGTTGTCGACGAGGCATGGCAGCGTCTGCTCAACCGTTCCGACATTATGGATCCCGACAATTTGGCACGTGACCTCATGTCCGACGAATACAACGATTTCGGTCAGGAGTACGAGTACGCCGAGAACTACATCACTCAACTCTCGATGATTCCCTACGATTTCAGAAATCCAAAGTCATTCAACTCTCTCGTTGAACTCTATGACAAATTCATTGAGGAAATCGACGGTGGTAATGGAAATGTTGGTGTTAGCAGCGAGTTGACTGTTGAACAAGTAGAGTTTGAACGTTCCATTGATCAACTTCGTCAGTTGGCAGTGGAGTCATCGCCAGCGCAACTCGAGAGTTTCCTCGCTGTCAAGTTGGCCGGTGGCAATCTCATTGAGATTCCACAGTCGATTAAACAGGATTTCACAGCCAGCAGAGTTATCCCTTCGCTTACAGAGACTTTGAAGCAGAGATTCCTCGAGGAGGTCGAGAGCATGGGTGGAGAGAATGGCGAGGCTGAGGATGAAGACTTTGCTGAGGACAGACCCCAGATTGAGAATCCAGACAGTGAACTTGCACCAGCCAAACCAGAGAGCTTGACTGCTTCTCAGCGAACAAACCGTCGTCTCCAAGAGAAATACGAGTTGTTGCTTGCTGATATTCAAGACAAGACAATGCGTGCTGAAGACACACCGGCCAAGAGCATTGGCGCTGCCGTCGATGCCAACGAGATGCTCGCACTCTCCAAGAAACAATTGACTGGAATCCAATACGACGAGCAAAAGTTTATGGATATCGCTCATCCAGAGGACAAGGTTGTTGAAGAGGGTGCAGAGGAGAAACAAGAGGAGACACCTGCTGCAGCCGATGCCGCCGCTGTTGAAGAGTCAGCGCCAGTTCTCACAAAGAAACAATTGGCACAACAAAACTTGGATAGACTCGTCAAGAATCGTGATGAGCTACTGGCCAAGGGTATTCCATTGGTTGACATTGAATTCGCCATTGAACAAGCCAAGTATGATTTGGAATCGAACGAAGTCGACGACGAACTGGTCGACATGGATGACGACGAAGACGAGTTGAAGATGGACGACGACCACGATGACGACGAACAAGATGCCGAGGAGGTAGAGGAGGAAGAAGATCTCGAAGACGATGAAGATTTCGAAGGAGACGAAGAGGATGAACCACTCAATGAGCAACTCGACCAGCTGCCAGACTTCAAAACACTCTCCTCCAAGTTGATGGAATCGGAGATCAGCGATCTCTCGAGAATCGCCAAGAAGTTCTACGGTCAACCGATGAATGAGAAAACCGCATCCGATGTACTCGAGGAGTTGTTCCAATCGCACATGAAGACCCGTGAATTCGATAAGGATCTAGTCAAGCACGATTACGATGTGCTCAGAGAGGCACACGGTGATGTCCACATGCCATCGTCCGTTCAATTCCAATACGACACTGGATTCAGAGATCTTGTCGATCGTGACGTCATCTTTAAGATGCCATTGAAGGATACCGATCTTGTCAGAGTCTTGACTCACCAACTCTCAGAGTTTGGATTGGTCAACCAAAACAAGGTTCTCAAGGATGCACCCGACAACATTCCAGTGCCAAGAAGCATCGTCGAGGCTGAATCAAACGATGGTCTCTTCCCAGACATCTTGGATCACATCGATGAAGCAAGAGAAATTGGACTTGGTTCTAAAGCAAGACAACAACAACAGAAATCAAATAATAATGAAAATAATAATAATAATAACACAACTTCATCATCATCATCAACATCATCAACTTCATCAGGATCAACTTTATCATCATCACCTTCAACAAAGAATAATAATAACAACAACAATAATGTCCAATCAAATAGTAATATTAATAATTTCAATAACACTGATGCAATCTATGATTCCAAACGTTTATACACTGAATTGGTACCAATTTTCGATGATAGCGGTGTTGTTACTTTGCCACCAAAGTCAGACTTGAGAAAGAAGGTTGCTCCAGATGGAAAGGATAGTATTAAGGGTGCCTCTGGTATCTCAAAGAAGGATTTCCATTCGAATGATCTCTGGTTGATGGGTAAGCCATTCGATATCTCCAAGTATCGTTTGGGTGGCCAGGAGAACCCGTTGCCATACTACCGTTTCGGTCAGCCATTGGAATTCACAGAGGACGACGAAGATCCCGCACCACCACCCGATGCCTCGCTCTTTGACGACATCGAGACCTACCGTTACTTCCAGGAGGGTCGTGGTGAAGAGTGGTTCGGTCCCGAGAAGGTCGGTGACAAGCACATCGACCCGCTCAACCAGACGATGCGTTGGTACCCACGTGAACACCTGCCAACCTACCCATTCCAATTCGAAATTTCACACAACACTCAAGATCAGTATGCCGAAGATTTCTGGTCCAATCGTAAGGTTGTGATGCGTGTCAACATCGCTGCACTCAACTTGCCAGAGGTCGTCGAACAACGTCTCATCGAGCTCACCTACAACCGTTTCGACACTGAGAAGCGCGTCTTGACTCTGGTAGCCAACAACCACAAGTCGCAAGACGAAAACAAACACCAATGCAAATCGCTCTTCAAAAACCTCTTGCACGAAGCTTACCTTGCCGATCCAAACTTTGTCTCGGTCAGAACCGACAACTACAAGCCAGACTCGAACGTCTCAACCTTTGTACCATCCAAGTCCGCCAAGAAACTCGAAAAATTCAACCTACTTCGTTTGACCGGTTGGAATACCGCTCAAGAACAAAAGATCAAACAAGATGCACTTGATAAATTAAAATCATTACTATAAAATATTAATAATAATAATAATAATAATAATAAAAACTACATATATAATATAATAATTATAAATATAATATAATAATAATTAATTCTTTTCTTTATTTGTTATTATTATTGTTTTTTTTATTCCATCGAATATACAATAATATTTTGACAATTGATTTGATTTGAATAGATTATTGTTTCAAACTTTAAAGGTGTACCATTTGACAACTCTTTCCATTCTTTAATTGATCTTTCTTTTGCTCCACATAATTGTAACATATCTAGAAAATTAAAAAAAATAAATTTTTAGTTTCTTGGGGTTTAAACTATTATTTAAATAAAGTACAATAACATACGAATATCCAAAATAGATGAATATTTTTCACTTAATTTTGATTCTTCATCTAAAATTAAATCAATTATAAAAACTTTTCCTTTGGGTCTAATGCTTTTGGAGATGTTCATTAAAGCTAACTTTGATTGTTCATCATTTAGTGTATGAATTACTGTTTTCAAAATATAGCAATCTGCTTCTGGAACACCATCAAAGAAACTACCTTGAATTTCAGAGTATCTTTGATCTAATTTCAATTGTCTATGATGAATACCTTCCAAGTTTTGTAAAACAGTTGGTAAATCAAAATTAATTACATTCTTGACACTTGGGTATAGTTTTAAAATTTCAAATAGCATACTTTTTTTAAAAATAAATTATTAATAAATTAAATTAATTCTTTTAAAACTAAATAATTATTTTTCTTACATTCCTTCAGAACCACCAACATCACAAATGGTATCAAATTTAGAAAAATCTATTAGTGAAACTAAATATGGTGAATGTCTAATTGAAATGGATGTCATTGCCTTTGAGAAAATGATTTCTTGATCTTGATTCTTTTGGATAAACTCCCAAATATTATTGCAATTCAAAGCTTTCCCACTTTGAGGTTGACCAGTCATAATACTATCTGCAAGAGTTTCATATGATCTGTAGAAAGTAAGACTACCCATGAGCAATACTTCATCTCTGATATAGGGATCAGCCATTGTCAGAGATAGATGATTATGTTGGAACACTCTCTTTCCTATTTCATAACCTGGAACCTCAGTGAAGAAACCATTAAGGGAGAGAGTATGCATCACTCTTTCGAGGTATACGGGATTTGCACCTATTTCATTTGCCAAATCAAAAGCGGAACGTTTACAATTCAAATTGGTACCCAACTTTTCAGGAATACGAAGCTGAGCCATAGCATGAATACTGGCTGCATGCTGAAATCCCAAATAACAATGTTGAAGTTTTGCTATATCATCTTTGTTTGCTCTGTAACCATCAGAGTATACATTTTTAGAATCCATTTTACTCTAATTTATTGATTTATAGTATAGAAAATAGTTATAAAACCAAGTTGGTATATTATATAAATATTTTAGTATGATATCAAAATTTATAAAAAGATTTAATTTATTTTAATAAATTGATTCAATCTTTAGTGGTTTCTTTTTTAAAATAATATATAAATATGTTAGTTAGTCAACTATATCTATTGGTTGGATTTGTCAAAAACACTATTCAAAATACCCAATTCTTTCTTCTTGCATTATAAAATAGTTAATATTACCAATGATACATACAAAAGTTAAAAATGATAGATTTATTTAAAGGGGTGAAAAGTGTATTATACAAAATATATGATATATATGTTGAAAATTGGTAGATTGGGTGAAAACAATTGTTTTTACCTTTTTTTAAAACTTTCATATTATTACAATACAAAGTGGTATTGTTTATTATGCGTAATATATTTAGATGATATTAAATATCAAAATCCTAATATAGGTATCAATAGTGTTTTCACATTAACTTTGAAATTCTTCCTATTAATTAGGTAAAGTAGAAACTCAGTGCTCAACATTGTTACTTTTTCTATAAATTCCTTAATGATTGAAATGACATTAATAATAATATATTCTTCTTATTTTATATTTAACTTTTTCAATAGAGTAAATAAAATTAATTATTGAAAACATAATTTTTTTTTGATAATGAGCCCTCCTAATTTTTACATATTTTACTATTAATGAGCATTCAAAGCAGAAGTTTCGTTTTGTTAATATTCGAATTAGAATGTTTGTTTTTCGATCAGAAATACCCGGTTGTCGACATTATCATGAACTTATTAAAATTTTTTTGGAACTTCAAATTGCAATTCTCTCCAACATATCTCAAAAGTTGATTTTAAAATAATATAATATATTAAATAGAGATAAATAAATAGTTTTTTGAATAAATTTTTGTTTTTACAATTAATGGACAACAATACAAATAAAAAATAAAATTTAAAATAAATACAGTATCATTTTTAGTCATTATAAAACGCGTTGTTGTGGTGTATGATTTTCAATAATTTTTTATTTGTGAAATTTGCTTACAATATTCTCTGTGATATCTAAAAAATATTTCATTCTGTTTACAATATTAATAATTATTGTTTCATATTCATATTAATAAAAAAAACAAACAAATAGTAAATAATAATGATTTCTAAAAAAGAAATAACCAATATTGATAATATATGTATAAAAATCAAAAGTGCAAATAATCCATTTTTGGGTGATTTGTATGACCGATCATTAGAGTTGGCCAAACTTTTGGAGAAACAAAAGAAGGAAGGAGTTACTCTACTTCCATTCAATGAGATATTGTATTGCAACGTTGGAAATCCACATCTCTGTGGTCAGAAACCATTGACTTTCTTCCGTCAGGTGGTGGCGCTCACCGAGTATCCAGAGTTATTAAACTCTCCAAATGCAGAGAGCATGTTTCCCAGAGATGTAGTCAGTCGTTCTTGTCGATTGTTATCGGCGATTGTCCATACTGGTGCATATTCGAGCACCACAGGAGTCAAAGGAATTCTTCAGAATATCGCGAATTTCATTGAGAAGCGTGATGGTCATCCTTCGGATCCCTCTACCATATTCATTACGGATGGCGCAACTCAGAGCGTGAGAAGTATACTCCATTTTCTAATTAGTGGCCGTGACGATGGAATTATGACACCGGTGCCACAGTATCCTCTTTACACCATATCGATTAAACTCAATGGAGGAACCGAAGTATTCTACTATCTCAACGAAGAGAGCAATTGGAGTTTGGAAATAACGGAGCTGGAGAGAGCCTACCAAGATTCTGTGGCTAAAGGTGTCACTCCGCGTGCACTCGTTATTATCAACCCTGGAAACCCAACAGGTCAAATCCTAGATGAATCCAACATGAAGGAGATCGTTTTGTTTTGTCACAAGAAATCGATGATATTGATTGCTGACGAGGTATATCAAGGTAGTATTTTCACTGATGAACGACCGTTTATATCCTTTAAGAAAGTGGTATGTGATCTCGGTGAGCAAGTCAGTGGAATCGAGTTGGTTTCCGTTCATTCCATTTCGAAAGGTCCCATTGGTGAATGTGGAAAGCGTGGAGGTTACATGGAGCTGCATGGTTTCAGTAAGTCGGTTATCGATGAGATGGTTAAATTGGCATCGTTCTCCATGTGTCCAAATGTAATTGGGCAAGTATTGATCGATCTCATGGTGTGTCCACCGGTAGAAGGTGACGAGTCGTATCCAACCTACAAAGTAGAACGCGACGCCACAATGAATTCGCTAAGAGATCACGCTAAATTGCTGGTCGATACTTTGAATTCGCTGGAAGGTGTGACTTGTAACCAACCGATGGGTTCACTCTATGCAATGCCAAGATTAAGATTACCACCTGCTGCCATCGCAGAAGCCAAATCTCTGGGAAGAGAGCCTGACGAACACTATTGCTTACAGCTCTTGGAGGAAAAAGGTATTCTAGTTACATCTGGAAATGCATTTGGTCAACGTGAAGGTACCTATCATTTTAGATCGACATTCCTCCCTCCAATGGAGAAAGTATGTAAAGGTTTAAAGGAGTTTCATGAGAATTTCATGTTAAAATATAAATAATAAAAAGAGGTATCCTGCCCTTCGTCTTGGTCATTTTATTTTTCTATTTTGGCGCCAAAAAAATTAGTTTATTTTTTACGCAAAACAATGATATTTGGACCATGCGGGATAGCTGAGTTTTTAACATGATCAATTACAAAAGGAGTATCTTTTAATAATTCTTCCCATTGTTTCAATGATCTTTCTTTTGCTCCAAATAGTTGTAACATATCTTTTATTGAATAAATAATTAAATTAGTAAAAGTTTAAAATAATATATTCAACCTTTTTTATAATACTTACAGAGATCCATAGATGCCAAATATTTTTCATCTATTGGATTTTGATTATCTCTAATCAATTCAATGATATGTACTCTACCATTATTATTCATTGATTTGCCTATTGTGTTTAATATCTCTTTAGATTTGTTATCATCCCAATCGTGTAGAATCATCTTTAGAATATAGCAGTCAGCAGCTGGTACCCTTACAAAGAAATCACCTGGACATTCTGAATATCTATGATCAACTGGATGCACTCTATCTTCAGATTTAATATTACCAAGTACTGCAGCCAAGTCAAAATTGATACCTTTCTTTACGTTTGGATTTTTTGAAAGAATCTCTGAAATCAAACTGGTAGGTAATAAGCAATGTAATTAGAGTATAATTAATAAATAGATAGTGATTATATAAATTTGTACTTACATTCCTTGTGATCCACCAATATCACAAACCGTATCAAAATCTGAGTAGTCACCTAGTGTCGCAAGGATTGGAGCTAGTCTCTTGGTTTTAGCTGTCATTGCTCTGGCAAAGTCAACTTCTTTGTCTGGATTCTTTGCATAGAAATCCCATACATCTTTGGAGTTGAGAGCTTTACCACTTTGACATTTACCAGTTAGGATGGTTTCATCAAGAGTTTCAAACGAACGATAATGACACACACCATTGATCAAGAGTGTTTCCGCTCGGATACTTGGATCGACCAAAGCCAGTGAAATGTCATTATGTTTAAAGACACCCTCTTCATTTGGAACCTCGATGAAGCAACCATTGACCGCAAGGAAGTGCATAGTACGAAAGAGATAATCAGCATTGGCACCTAAATCCTTTGCAATATCGGAAACCTTTTTCTTGCATTCCAAATCGAATCCAAGTTTCTCTGCGATTCCCAGTTTTGCTACGGCATATAGTGCTGATGACAATTGGAGTGTTGGATAACTGAAATCTTGGTATTTCACAACCATTTCATATGGAACCTTGAAATTATTTTTCTGCATCTTTTTTTGTTGTTTTAACAATTTTAATTTAATTATGTATGAAAATGGTAAAAAAAATATAATTATTATACTTTGAAATTAAAAAAAAAAATATATAATAGAATTATTAAATAAATAAATTTAAAAAACAATTTATTTTTTGTTAAACTAGTTCATTTAATTTAATTTAATTTTTTATTGCATTGAGAGATTGATTTTTGTTTATCTATGTTGTTTTGGTTCATTAAAAAAAAAAAAAAACCCAAACCTATTAAATTAAATAACACATATAATAAATATTAATATGTGTTCTTCATTTACTCACCATTAAAAAGTCGAATTTCAACAAAAAACAATTTATTTCTTCTTTTCATCACCAAAAAAATATGTGTGGTTTCATTTTAAACTCTAAAAACTTTTTATTCTTGTATTTCTTTTTGATTGTTCATAACAAATAAATAGGTACAAGATATTATTTTACAACTACTCTTTTTTTGAAAGAACAATGATATTTTGACAATGTAGTTTTTTAGACCATATAATAGTATCGATCTGGAATGGAGTATCTTTAAAAAGATTTTCCCAGTCTTTTCGAGTTCTTTCTTTCGATCCAAATAAATGTGTCATTACTATAGTAAATAAATATAATTGAAATCGATTAGTAAATTTTAGTCGTGTATTTATTGTTTTAAAAATTTATAAAATTTTTTAACTTACATAGATCTAAAGTTGCTAAATATTTTTCATTTCCTTTAACTCCGTCATCTAAGATCAATTCGATGATATGAACTTTTCCATTTGGTTTAATTGCCTTTGCGATGGTATTTAAAATCAACTTTGATTTTTCATCATCCCAATCGTGGAGGATGTATTTCATTGTATAACAATCTGCAACTGGTACACTCTCAAAAAAGTTTCCACCTACTTCCGAGTAACGAGAATCAAAAGTGTATGGACGATCGACTTTCTCTAGATTCTTAAACACACTTGGTTGATCGAAATTAATACCATTCTTTACATTTTGATATTGTTTTAAAATTTCAGAGATTAATCTGTGGAATAATAAAATATTTAATAAATGATTAAATAATAAAATAGTTATTAATTTTCTTTTACATACATTCCTTGAGAACCACCAACATCACAAACAGTTTCGAATTTAGAATAGTTTCCTAATTCAGCAATAGCAGGAGATAATCTAGTTGTTTTTGCAGTCATTCCATTAGCAAATTCTGAGTTGGCTTCATTGTTATTCTTTATGAAATCCCAAAAGTTCTCTTTTAGAGCTTTGTCAGATTGAGATTCTCCAGTTCTTACAGTATCGACTAATGATTCAAAAGCACGATAGTGACTCGGACCAGTTAGAAAAATGGTTTCATCTCTTACAAGAGGGTCTGCCAGAGTCAGAGAGTATTCATTGTGCTTGAATACACCAGGTTCATTTGGTACTTCAATGTAGAATCCATTGGTTGCCAAATAATGAAGTACCCTTTGAAGAACAACGGGGTCTGCACCAACCTCTCTTGCAATTTCCAAAGAGGAACGCTTACTTTCCAAACTGTGGCCAAGAACATTTGATACATTTAAAAGTGAAACAGTTCTCAAACACGATGACATTAAATAACCAGCATAAGTGAAATCCTGGAATTTTGTTATACTATCGTAAGTTGCATTGTAAATATTTCTAATTTCTTTACTCTCCATATTTAGTTTACTTTAATTTTATATTTTAGTTTTAGTTGATATCAAAATGAATTTCAATCGTTCTATTTAAACAAAATGTTATAAATATATTTTAATTAATATTTCATTCGAGATTCTACTTCTACAAAAAGAAATATTCTCATCTTCACAGTAAGAGGATATGGTGTTTTGCTTAAATTTGTTGATAAATTAAAATAAAAAACGTGTCACCCTAATATGTTCACCTAATACATATTTAATGGGTTAAATTTATTTTTTGATTCCGGAACAAAGTTGTAAAAATAAATATTTATTCTATTTATAAGACATTAATCTGTGTTCTTCTTGAAGATTAAACAAAAAAAAACATAATGATTATATTTATTTAAAAATAAAAATAACATATATTTAAAGTGAGAGTGTTGATATTAATTAAATTATTATGATTCTATTATAATTATGTGATTAATTGATTAGATATTGATTAGATTTGTTTTTTAACATTTTTTTTTTTGTTATTCTTTTGATTAATTATTTTTTTGATAAAACAATTATACTCTGACAGTGTGGTAAAGGACAAAATATAAACTTCTCAACTTTGAATGCTGTTTCACTAACCAACTCTTCCCATTGTGCTCTAGATCTTTCCTTTGCATTGCATAGTTGTAACATTACTTTATTTATAAATTTTAAAAATAAATTTAATTAATAAATAACTTATTTTAGGTTTAATTCTATTAAATTATACTTACAATGATCAAGAGAAGAAATATAGAGTTCATTTTCTTTTTTACCATCATCAACAATATATTCATTTAGATACACTTTACCGTCTGGATTAATTGATTTGGCAATAGTATTCAAAATTAATCTTGCTTTCTCATCACTCCAATCATGAAGAATCGATTTCAGTATATAGCAATCAGCAGATGGTACACTTTCAAAGAAATTACCTGGACACTCTGAATATCTTTGATCGAGCAATAATCTTTCTCTGATACTATTCTTTTGATTATTAAATACAGTTGGTTGATCAAAATTGATAACTTTTTTAATATCTGAATGAATTTTTAAAAATTCTCTGATAATAAAACTGTTTGAAAAAAAAAAAAAAAAAATGAATTAATGTTTAGTTTTAATATTAAATAAAAATTAAATTAATACATACATTCCTTGTGATCCACCAATATCACAAACAGTTTCATAATTATTATAGTCTCCCAATTTAGCTAGTAGTGGAGCTTGTCTTGTAGTGATGGCAGTCATTCCTTTGGTGAATTCGATTTCATCTTGTTTGTGATCGGCAAGAAAATCCCATACACCACCCGGATAATGTAGTGCCTTTCCAACTTGCGAGGTTCCAACTTGAATGGTTTCTGGTAGAGTTTCATAACAACGATAAAAGAATACACCGTTCATCATGATTGTTTCATCACGAACTGATTCATCAGCCAATGCCAAAGAGGTAGAGTTATTTTGGAATACACCGTGCTCCACTTCAATATAGAATCCATTCATTGCCAGAAAATGCATAGTACGATAAAGAAAATCTTTGCTTACATTGATTTCACTGGCAATATCATCTGAAGATCTTTTACTCTCCAGAGAATATCCAATCTTTTCGGAAACTCGAAGTCTGGCCATGGCGAGAATCGATGCAGAAATCTGGTAACTCACAAAAGCATAATCTTGGAATCGACAAACATCTTTGAAATCCGCTTTAAATTTACCATCTTTAGTTATTTTAGATAAGGAAATATCATCAAAAAAAGATTCTTGCATTTTTATTTTTACAAAACAAAATAATAGTTAAAATAGTAAAAAATTGAATAAATATAAATAGTTTTTTTTTAGGATTATTAAATATTTCAATTTACAAATATTGTTATGATAATTTAATCTAACAAAAACATATCGAGAGAGGATTTATATAAATCTAAAATAAAAAATTTTTTTTTAACGTCCCATTAGAAAGAGATAGAATTGGTTAAAAAAGAAGATCTATATCTATGTATATCCGTTCTTTAGTAAATAATATCTATTTAACAAATAGATAGTTTCAAATTCAAAAAAACTATTCCTTCAAGTAGGGAGTCGATAGTTTATAATTCGCCATAGTCCCCCTCTTTATATTTAAAGAGTGTTATCAATCTATCAACTATACATAAAAATATTTTCAGTAAAAATTTCAAATATGCTCCCGAGTCAGTGTAACCAAAGTTGAAATGAAATCAAAGAGATAGATTTATTTAAATATCACTTTCCAACTTTCAAAGATAGAAATAAATGATAATAAAACTAAACAAAAAATCTAAACAATAAAGGTCCTAACAAATATAGTAGTGGTAATGGTAGTTCAAATAAATGAAATGAAAGAATATGAATGAAAAGTTTTGTGTGATGGGTGTGCTTTAATTTTTCTGTGTGTGTTTGTGTGTGTGTTAAAATAATTAAAGTGTAAGTGTGTAGGAAAACAAAAACAAAAAGTTACTTTTTTAAATAATTAGATGATGTGTTTAACTAATAGATAGTTTCAGCTTATCATTGGATACCAATTAATATTTATATATATATTTATATTTTTATAATTTTTTAAATTTTTAAAAGATTATTTGTTTTTAGAAACAGATTTATTTAATGGATATAGATTCATCCCAGACTAATACCACTTCTATCCCTACCACTCACTTTACTTTGGAACAGCAAAAACATCTACCTTTACCAGATTCACATATATATCTACCAATACTTTCACAAAACCATAGAGAGAAAGAAGAGAAACTGCTACATCCGACAATAATAACAACAACAACAACTGCTACTACACCAATAACAACAACATCTTCTACAACTTCTAAATATATAAAAAGCAAATCATCTAATATTACTTATACTACTACTTCTACAAATAGTACATCCGATGAACCAATAAATCATCAAGCCACGGATACCACAATTTTAAAATCTAAAACGCCTATATCAGCATCACAAACAACAACAACAACAACAACATTTGAAAAGAAAAAAATTAATAATAATGACGCTAAAATACATCTGATTGCAGGTGCTCTATCGAGGTTAACGGAATCATCTATAATGTATCCACTTTCTACAATAAAAACATTACTACAGTTCCAGGGTGGTACAGCATCACATTCCATTAGACAAAACTATCGTGGAATATTCAATGCTTTCATTACCAATGTAAAGAGTGAAGGTGCCACTAAACTGTATCGAGGGTTCTTTCCACATCTACTCTATGTAATTCCTTCGGCATCAATTAGTTTTGTATGCTATGAAGCTATTGCCAAACACTTTAGAAAGAATCAACATGAGCTGCACCAATCAACCAACAACAACAACAACAGCAGCAACGGGGATAAAGATTATCGAGATATCATATTACCACTCATTGGAATGAGCTTGGCGAGAATGTCTGGATCTGTCATTAGAACACCGTTCGATAAGATCGTAATGATGATGCAAATCAGTGGTAACTTGAAGCGTGATCATTCTGGCGGTGGATCTGCAAGAGAATTACTCCGACGCATCGTAAGCAAAGAGGGAATAGGTGGTCTCTTTAAGTATAGCTATGTATCGATCTTGAGAGATCTTCCATTTACTTTTATCTATTTCACTGGCTATGAAGTCATGAGAAACAACCTACGAGCAAGAGACGGAGGTAAGCATGAAGTTTCGAGCATCGAATATGTTATCATTGGTGGATTGGCTGGTGCCATTGCAACTGTTCCAACGATTCCCATCGATGTAATAAAGACAAAGTTGCAAACTGAGGATGCACTTCCCAGAAAGAACAGATTCTCTGGAGTTTGGACTGCTGTACAGGGTATTTTTAAACAAGAAGGTTTAAGAGGTTTCACAAAGTAAGGAGTTTTTGGCAATGTTTTTATTTTCAAACAAACTAATCATTATCTATTCATAGAGGATTAGGTACTCGACTTTTACATATAATGCCTTCCGCTGGAATTTCTTTTGCAAGTTATGAATTCTATAAAAATGTTTTAAAAAGGTACTATGATTAACGTTGATCAAGTGAATTTCAAAAAGCAATAAAATCATTCTTTTGCTTGTGATTACAAAATTTATTTTTTTATTTCTGATATTAATTTAAAAGGAATATGACTATGTGTACTACCATCTTAATCAAAGGTATTTAATAGGATCTTAATCTTACAGCTGATCTAAGACGGCCTATTGATGTGAAGACTAAATTATAAAATTATTTGTATGCTTTATTATAAAATAAAACCTTTTTTTTTTTTTTTTTTTTTTTTTTTTTTAAAGTATTCTCATATCTTGAAGAATACTCAAATGGATTTTATTTTTATTTGTTTATTTGCAGATGAGATGGGATGGCGTTGGAAAGTTCCAGGTTTGGAGGTGCCAGATGAGTTTGAAGTCGTCTAGCTTCTTCAGCCATTTTGATTGATATGCTTGAATGTTTGAGTTGTTTCGACCAAAGTCTTGTTTTGATTTTCTGATTAGTTTGTGGTATTCTAGTCTAACTAGTCTGTTAATGTTGTTGGTTGTTGCGTGATAGAAGGTGGTGGGTGTGATGGGGGAGTTGTGCGCGAGTTTGCAGTGAAGGATCTAGACCTGGTGTAGTACGATAGCAATAACGTTTTGGTGTAGCTCGTTTTTGCTTATCATCTTGAGGATGTCCAACTCCCAGTCGAGAGTTTCCCCTGTAAATTTGTGTAAGATCCGTTTTATGATAGGTTTGTAGGTGTTGAGTATTTTGCATAAAACCAACTTTTTTTTTTTTTTTTTTTTTTGAAGTATTCAAATATCTTGAAGAATACTCAAAATGGATTTTATTGATTGGTTTGAGATGGTTTGGAACGGTTAATTGCTTAGTATTGAGATAGTTGAGATGGTTGAGATTGTTTGGATTGGCTTGGCTAATTTCTTAGCCTGAGATAGTTGAGATGGTTGAGATTGTTTGGATTGGTTAATTGCTTAGTATATAGATGGTTGAGATGGTTTGAGATTGTTTGGGTTGGCTTTGCTAATTTCTTAGCTTGAGATAGTTATTTTGGCTTTGTTTGGGTTGGCTTGGCTAATTGTTTAGCCTGAGATGGTTTGAGATGGTTTGAGATGGTTTGGTTTGGCTAATTGCTTAGCCTGAGATGGTTATTTTGGATTTGATTGATCAGACACAGCACAGGTTTTGGTTTTGGTTCCATCGGTTCGGCGTTCTCGGTAAATGGGAAACTTTTCCTTGGTGTTCTTTTAGATTAGTAGGTGAATCTAAGAACTTTGGTCATCCAATTGTTAATCTTGTTCTAACGGAGTGCAAGCGCGGGCATGTGGGTCTCCATAAAATTTTTTTTATTTTTTTTTTTTATTTTAAAGTATTCTCATATCTTGAAGAATACTCAAATGGATTTTATTTTTATTTGTTTATTTGCTGATGAGGTGAGATGGCGTTGGGAAGTTCCAGGTTTGGTGGTTCCAGATGAGTTTGAAGTTATCTAGCTTCTTCAGCCATTTTGATTGATATGTTTGAATGTTTGAGTTGTTTCGACCAAAGTCTTGTTTTGATTTTCTGATTAGTTTGTGGTATTCTAGTTTAGCTAGTTTGTTAATGTTGTTGGTTGTTGCGTGATGGAAGGTGGTGGGTGTGATGAGGGAGTTGTGCGCGAGTTTGCAGTGAAGAATCCAGACCTGGTGCAGTACGATAGCAATTACGTTTTGATGTAGCTCGTTTTTGCTTATCATCTTGAGGATGTCAAACTCCCAGTCGAGAGTTTCCCCGGTAAATATGTGTATGATCCGTTTTATGATGGGTTTGTAGGTGTTGAGTATTTTGCATTTAAAGAGGTGGTGCTCGGTGATCTTGATCGGTGGGAGACCTGTGAATACGAATGGTAAGCAGTGTATACAGAAGGTGAGGTCGATCTTAGAGAGCGGTAGACATCTAGCGAAGAGTTTGAAGAGAGTGTCTCGCCCTTTTTGGTCTTTGATCTTGGCTATGGTGGTGAAGGTGTCCGGAAGGGAGAATCCTTTGCTGATGAGGATTTCCTGTCCTTTTGTGATAAAACCAACACTTTGGAATAAGTTTAATATAAAAAGCCGTCTTAGCTCAGCTGGTAGTAGCGTAAGACTGAAGATCTTAAGGTCGTTGGTTCGATCCCGACAGATGGCATTTCTCTTTATTTAAAACCTGTCCGCCTGCGGTAAATTCGGGCTATGGTGAAGATTAAAACTAAGAGAAAACATTTGTAAATTGATCGATGCCAACTACCACAAAGTCCAATCTTAACTTCACCTTCGCTAACTCTATCGCTCAAGAAGTCACAGTAGATTGCTCTGCCTCTTCATGGCTATTTTTTTTTTTTTTTTTTTGCAAAAAAAAGATTTGTTGACTCATTGCAGGTATTGATATTATTTCTCACGTGAGAAATATTCAAGATTTTTAAATATACCTTTTTTTTTTTGCTACAGTTTGTTTAACAAACTTTGTTTCAAGCCTGTATATAAAAATCTATGATTTCTTTGATTAAAAATTTGAAGATCTGAAGATTTTTTTTCAATAAATTTCGCTCAAAAAAAAATTAAATAAAACTGTCAGATCTGTTTTATTTTTATTTCTTTATTTAATAATGAATAGTAATAATAATCATATATTTGTAAACTTATCACATGTTTTATTAAACAAGATAGTTGAATTCATACCAGATGCGATAGATAGATTATGTTTCAGTTTAACTTGTAAAAGATGGTTCGAAGATCGTGATAAATATCTTACTTTGGACAGAGAAGTGTTCTATAGCACATCGAAACAGTTGGATGAAATTAAAGATTTTCATCTTCATTCCTATAGGAAGCAATACGAAACAGTTCTAAAGAATCTCGATGATTGTGTATTATGTATTGGAGCTCCCACAAACATTTATGATGAATATGAATTTACATTTGACCATAGTATGTATATCAATTTTATATTCTAATCAAAATACATTTCTATTCTAATTTATTATTATTTTCAGAAAAAAATGATATAAAACAACTAAAAATTGATCCAGTTGTTTCAAAAATTAAATTCTTTTCAAACTGTAATGTGGAAACGATGTTAGCTGTTTATGACAAAGTGGTCAGCTCCAATGTTGTTGAATATGAAATTTGTTTCGATAAGAATTTGGCCGTTGGTTGTATACCAGCGAATATCAAAGATGTTGTGTTTTTCATGTTCAGTAAGCGTTTGGAGAAAGGTTGGCTACCGGATTCATTGGAGCACCTTGTATTTGGAAATGGATATAATCAACCCTTTGGCGTTGGTACTCTTCCTGCTTCTCTAACAGAACTACAGCTTGGAAGCTATACACATATTCTCTCGGCCGCTGTAATTCCAAAACAATTGGAAAGACTTCATTTCAACTTTCCCTATGAACTCAACCTACCGGCACTTCCCACCAGTATTGAAGCGCTTTACGGTATCTCTAACGTATCGTTTAGTAATATTCGACAATTGAAATCACTACCGAATCTCAACAAACTCTTACTTTACATACGGCCATCGGGATACACTCTGAAACCAGATGATCTTCCAAAGACACTCGATACCATCTATCTTGAGGCATTCGACTCTACTGAACCATATACACTGCTACCGGATGTCATTCCAACACCGGCAGCAGATTCCAACTATGAAGATCTGGATATAGGCGAATGTTTAAACGCGCTCGATCGAAGAATCATTCCTAGCTCCTGTACGATAGAGAACCTCGAAATTTGTTCTCGAATGAACACTGCTCAACCTCTCTCAGTTGGTCAATTACCATCGAAAGTTAAGAATCTTTCAATGGGAATTTATAATCATCCTTTGGTAGCGGGAGTGTTTCCTGAAGGCTTGGAAGAGCTGAATCTCGGCGAAGTTTACAACCATGAAATCCCTGTTGGTTTGATTCCAAACACATTGAAAACACTGATTCTCAGTCAGGAATATACATTACCACTTCTCCCTCATTCCATACCAGAATCAGTGACCGACATTGATTTATCAAACTATGATCAGACTCTAGCTGATAATGTACTTCCAACTTCACTTACAACTTTAAGAGTCGTTCATCAATTCCTTGTCAACAATCCACTACAAACAATGCCATCAACTCTCGAAACACTATTTGTATTAATTCCAAATTTGGATGATCAACATTATTATATTAGAAAACTTGACAACAAAACCAATCATTATCTAATGATTGCAGATGGTGGATTAGAAGGTGGAATCATTCATTTTGATATTCTAAATCAATTAATATTAAATGATAAAGTTAATGATGATAATGATGATAATGATGATAATGATGATAATGATGTTGATGATGATAATGATGTTGATGATGATGATAATGATGATGATTCATATGGGTGATGATGATTCAGAAGATTCAGACGAATAAAGTAATAATAAATAGTTAGCTTTATAGAAATTTTTTTTTTTTAATGTTTATTTTTTTTTTAGTTTATTTAAAGTTTCTTTTTTATACTGATTATGATTATTTATTATTGTATTATTAATTTTTTTGAATTCTTTGTTGAAGTTGTAAAATAAATTCATAGTAGGATCCACCTTCTAGTGTACGATCTTCAATCAATAGTGAGGTGAACTCTGGGTTAAGTTGTCTGTCGTTGGATTTCACCAAAATGATTCGCTGATACTCAGAGTAGTTGGCTCTTGCCATTTCAATAACTTTGCGTGCGTATCTCGATTGTTCGTTGTCAAAGATCGACAGACCTTGGAATGTCATTGGATCGAGCGATGCGAAATCACAGCCAAACACATCAAAGACGGTCTGAGGTGGACATGCCTCGCCAACATACATATAGATGGCGAATCCATTCACCAAAATAAAGATGCCGGCTCTTGACAGTTGGTCGGACGATAGTTTCAGAGTGGTCGGTACAATTGAGGTGCTTGGCAACGGCTCGCCAGTGGTCTGGTCGGTCTGTTGCGCGGTTCTGAGCAACGAGTAGAATTGTGGGTAGAAAAAGTTGAGACAACTGGTGAGATCGACCACCTTCATGCGATGCATAAAGTAAGCACGGATATCGGGGTTCGTCGCTTTCGAGGTGAACACGATATTCTTGACCATGGCGACAACGTACAATGGCAGATGCTTGAGTGACTCGGGCAACAGCAACTTGGGTGTCTGTGGTGAGAGTGTCACCGACGACGACGACGCTGCTCCCGACGACAAAGTCGACTTGTAAGCAGTGAGAATATCGACACACTTGTTGGCGATCGCTTCACGTGCGTCCGATAACGAGCTAGCCAACGCTTTATCGATGGCCATCTTTGAAATTAAACTAGTGACCACAGCGATATCAGCGTATTTGAACAACTCTGGGAAGGTATGCACAACGGGAACGCTAACAGTCAGCACACGCACACGTCTCTCACCACAGGAGTGAGTGTACAACAGTGCCGTTTGGATAGCTACATACTTGGAGGTGATGGTATCAGAGATGCCCATCTGGAGAGTGAACGATTTGTCGGCGTCGACGGTTGGCAGTGAGAGCAAGTCCGACGACTTGAGGAAGTAGTTTCCGTGGTAGACATTCGTTGAGATGCCACGACTGGTACGCACACGCATCACACTCTCCCAACCGGTCGGACGTGTAAGCGTATGCATCAAGTTGGCAGCAAAAGTCTGGCCGTCACGCGATGCAATGAACGCAGGGAAGTAGAACAACTCACCACCGGTGATCTGTGGCAAACACTGGAGCGAAGCAACATCGACGTAGCCAGTGGCAAACAAAAACAGATCGACCGACAAGTGATGCGATGAACATGCCAAACCTAAATCCTTGTAGAAATCACCGGCATCCTGTGGTTGTAACAATTGAGTCTCCTTCTTGGTACCCAAAACCGATTGGAACTCTCTAATCGGTAACTTACCGAACGGTCCTCTTGGAATATAACTTTGTAATACAACAATTTTACCACCTACTCCTTGCTACATAAATACAATTAACATATTATTATTAATAAAAGGATTAATAATTAAACTAACTAATTATTATTACTTACACAAATTTGAAGAGCAGCTTTAAGTGCAGAACCAAGACATGATTCAACTTTTTGAGTTTTTCTTTCCATTTGTTTGATTAGGTCTAAACATGAATCGATGATAGTACGTGATTCTTTGAGGTTAACCAAAAACTCTTCGTATGGTGGAACAAAGATGTTATCCATTTCCGTTACGACGTACATCTTTGGTCTGCCAAAACTAGACTTTAAATTATAAAAATGTAATGAATCATCAAAAGTCAAGATACCAATTCTTGCTCTAGAATCACCTGGCATATCTATAATAATAATAATCAATTTATATATAAGTTGATTTGTTACTTCATATGAAATGTAAATGTTTTTTTTATAACTAATTAACTTACTATCTAAAGAAGCTTTAATAGATTCGATTGCACAGTTTAACATTCCCGAAACAATTGATTCATAACAAACATCGATCACAAAGAAATAGGATGGTGGTTGTGGACCACGAATTGTGTATTCACTAGTAGCTAAAAACTCTGCACATCCTCTTACCAACTCTGGTCTTGTATTAATATCTGCACGTTTACCTGTTGTTAAATCGATTGGACTGAAATAATCTTGTGGTGCTGAAATAATTATAATAATATTAATAATAGTAGTAGTATAACAAATGAATGTTAGTATAATTATGTTTCAAAAGATCATATTGTATTTGTTATTTATCAAACATACTATCATTAATCATATCACAGACGTTACATCTCCATCTACCACCACCGTCCATCCAACTGATGAATGGATTTATGTATGCACGACATCTCTTACATCTAACAATGGTAGATGAAATCACTGGAATTGGATTCTAAAATGAATGAATGATAGTGGAGAAAATGAATAATGTTATTATTATTGTTTTGTTTTGTTTGTTTTGTTTGTTTGTTATTACTTACAGCTTCATCATTAGCAAATGGATGAATGGTACAACCAAGTGGAATATGAATCTTTGAGAGAGTGGATGCTTGGTGTGGAATTGCATTCATTGACATTCTCATATATGACTTTGGACAGAGATTCTCTGGTGTTGGTACAACTTGTTCAGTGTATTGGTGTGATGGTGTTGGTGCTTGATGATATGGAACATTGCTTACTGGTTGTGTTGCCATTTGCATTGGATTTGGCATTGGTTGTATATTATTATATTGTTGTTGTTGTTGATATTGTTGTGGTTGTTGATATTGTTGTTGTTGTGGATATGCTTGTTGATATCCTTGTACTGGTTGTTGCTGTTGTTGTTGTGGATATCCATATGGTTGTTGTTGTTGTTGTTGGGTAGTTGGTGGAATTGGATTAGATGCAACTGGATAGGTTGGTGTTGGATTTGAAACTGTTGTTGTTGTTGGTGGTGTTGGTGTTGGTGGCATTGTTGGATTCGAAGCAACTGGATATCCATATGGTTGCTGCTGCTGTTGTGTAGTTGGTGGCATTGGATTCGATGCAACTGGATAGGTAGTTGGTGATGTTGGATAACCAGTTGGTTGTGGATTGGATGGTGTTGTTGTTGTTGTTGTTGGATATTGATGATTACTACTATTATTGACATTGAGATTACCCATTGCATTACTCAACATTGCACTGTTATCTGCATCAACTACATACTGACGCTTTGATGTTGAAACTGTTGTTGGTGCTGCTGCTGCTGCTGTTGGTGTTGCTGCTACAGGTGGTGGTGCTGTTGGAGTATAATTATTGGTAGATGGTGGATATGTTGTGTTGTTATTCTGTTGTTGTGGTGGTGGTGGCGAGATCATTTGAGTGGTCGGAGGTGTTGGTTGACCTACTCCGTATGAAGAGTAACCAGTTGGTTGTGCCAAACTAACTTGACCTACTTGTGGTGGTTGATTATGTTGATACTGTTGTTGTTGCTGCTGCATTGGCATCGGTGGAAATCCACCACCTTGCATTTGCTGTTGTTGCTGCTGCTGCTGCTGCTGCTGCTGTTGAACCAACATATTGTTTGGATCTGTAGGATATACTCTTTTCGACATGTTTGATTATCCTTTTTTGTTTTTTTTTATTTACAATAAATATATTTATATTTATAAATTAAATTAAATTAAACTTATATAAATATAAATATAAATATAATAAATGTTTAAACTCAAAAATAAAAAAAAGTACAACAATAGTTATTTTTTTTCTGATTGTGTTTTTTTTAAACTTTTTTTTTTTAGTTGATGTTTTTAACTTTTTGACTTTGGTTGACCTTTTTCGGTGAAGTTACAATTATTTTTTTAGATTGTTGTGAATTTCACTAAATATTTGGATATTATTGAAATAAGAATACAAAATATATAGGTTTATTAAATTTAGTTTACTAACTTTCAACTAAAAAAAGTATTTAATTTTGTTTTAATGACTAATCAAAAATGTGCAACTTCAACACCTTGTAGTTTATTATTTTAAATTGTGCAAAAAATAATTGTTTTTCATTTTTTTTTAGGGTCATAGTGAAATGAGTCATCACAAGCATTTAGGTGTTTATTTTCAAGAAGTTCGTTTTTTTTTTAAAAAAAAAAACTTTTTTTAATTTTATTTTTTTTTCTTTTAAACAAAAGTTGTAAATTAAAGATTATTTTAAATTGGTAATGGAAGCGAATTCATTCGAATATGCTCATGAAGTTTCTATCTATATTGAAAAACCAAGATTAAATCAAAGTATCGGTGACATCAGCCCTACTAATTTTCTAAGATCTTTTTTTTTTTTTTGATTTACCCAAAAATCTAAGGATTTTTTTATTTTAATCCTTAGATTTTTTTTATTTTGATCCTTAGGTTTTTGGGTCTAATAAAATCTTATTACTTCTTTATTTGAAGGTATGATAAAATGATCATTTTATTTTTTTTGTAAAACCAACTATTTGTAAATAAATTAAATATATTTTTTATATAAATGAATAAACAACATCAACTTAGTATAACTAGACATAAAGTTCTAATATTTGTATTTATTATATTGTTTCTTGTATTTTTTGGTATTTCTTTATTTGCTTTATTTAAAGATTTATTGCCATCAGTAAGATAGAGATATAAAATAATATAAATAAAAAAAACATTGAAATTAATTATTTTTTAAACAATGCAGATAAATAGAGCAAAACTATTTACTGAAGGAACATGTACTGTAACTGGAAATAATATCGATGGACAATGTTCAACATATGAATGTGCTACTTATAATAGTGAAATCTGGTGGTATCCATATTGGGGACCGGTTTACTTCTTTCGTGATGTCAGTGGTGATGATTCCTCTTATAATAATGGTGAGTCCGATGGTGATTCCGATGTGACCGGTGCTTACAGTGATGGTTATGATGGTGGCGGTGATGGTGATGGCACTTTCGATGATGGTGGAGGTGAAGATGACGGTGGAGGTGAAGACGACGGTGGTGATATCGGTGGAGAGATCTCCATTGAAGGATTTGCAGAGCGAATCGATCCATTGGCGAATAGCAAATCAACAACCGGTGGATCGTTAGGTACCGCCGAAGTAAAATCTGTATCAAACAAGTTAAGATCGAATTTGAAAGGAAAAGAACGAGCTGTTGATCAATGGAGTAGCTATTCAGAAGCAAATTGTGAAACAAACTATTGTTTTCAAGGTTATAGTTATGTGGTGTTACAGGAATCCACTATACAACCCTATACTCTAATACCAGGATTATGGTCGAAAAATCTTGAATGGGTACAGTCATACACCGATAAATATACGACCAACGACACTTTTACTTGTTATTACATGAAGGATAATCCTCAGAATGTTATGTGGTTTAAACCTCCTGCATACGATAGGAAATCAATGATATTCTTTTGTATTCCTCTATCATTATCTGTCGTATCAGTAGGTTTCTTTTTCTTTTTCATTATTAGAATGAAAAGAGTGGATAATGAATATAATTCAAAGAACAATGTAAAGACATCACCAAAAACACCATTATTAAAGGAACAAGCACAAACTCAACCAAAATTAAATCAACCAACAACTACAACTAAAAGCAATAGTGGTGCCACTTTGACAAATTCAAAATCAAATACCACTGCAACTCCTACTCCCAATCTACCCAAAAATCAAACAAAATCAGTGAATAATGTATAATTATTGATAGATTTTAGTTTTTTTATTATTAAATAAATTATACATATTTATACGCGCGCCCATTGTTAAAACATATAACATTTTTTAAAACTAGATTGTTGTTCTATTGGTGCATTATGAGGTGGCCATAATAATCTAGGCGGAGGTAACACTGGTAAACCTTTAGATTTTTTATCTAAAATTAAATTAAACATTTTAGTTTTAGAATTAATTTTAATTTATTAAAAATCTTACCTATTCCATATATATAACCAATAAATATTGAAAAAATTAATAATATTATTGTTGTTAATACTAAAAATATATGATATTTATTCGACATTTTATCATAAGAAATTATAAATAAATTAAAACAAAATATCTTTGTTTATAAATAAAATAATTACATTATTAAAAAAAATCTTATAAATTTAACAAAAGTGGTAAGATAAACTATATATTTTTTATTCGTATAGATTCACACTTTGGGGTGTAGTTATTAAATATAATGTGGTTTTAAAAAAGAAAGATATTCTAGAATGTCAATCATTAGATTCGGGAAATGATGATTTTTTATTAATACAATGAGTTTGAAGTCATCTGTGATCTTGATCGGTGGAAGGCCTGTGAATACGAATGGTAAGCAGTGCATACAGAAGGTGAGGTTGATCTTTGAGAGCGGTAGACATCTAGCGAAGAGTTTGAAGAGAGCTGTGATGGTGAAGGTATCCGGGAGGGAGAATCCTTTGCTTATCATGATTTCCTCTTTTTCCTTGTTAGAATTATGAAAAGTTAATGGGAAATCCTAGTGGCGGATTTTCAATTTTAATAATGTATTACATCGTTACTTCCTAAGAAACTTTCAGTTACAAAAAAAGATTCTAGCTTTTACATTGGAAATGAAAGCGTTGACACTCGGAGTTACAAAATTCAATCAATGTAAAAGGCTCTATAGCTCAGCTGGCAGAGCGCAGGTCTTGTAAACCTGAGGCCCCGAGTTCGATTCTCGGTGGAGCCATCATATAAAATCCTTATGTCCCATATGCGCGCAAAATGTACAAAACCATTAATAAACAGTGAAGTCTATAATAAATTACATTGTATAAACAAAGATGAAACTTAATTATTGATATATACATGTATGTAGTGAATGTCTGATATTTAATATAATTCTAATGTGCTTAAAAGATAGTTATATAACGATATTAATGAATAGAAAACGTGTAATAACTAGCATATTCTTAACGTATAATAAATTCAACAATAACACGTTTAACTTAATAAACCGATATACATAGGATTATTTGAATATATGCTACATGTAACTACTACTGTACTAGCTATCTAAATCTTGTTTGAAATTTAATAACTATTGATAGAATACTAAATTCAGTATTTAAAATATCATAAATACAAATAACTTGAATACAAATAATAATCAATTGATCAAAAATGATAATTATTTAATGATTATATAATCTATCATTAAATTATAGATGTAAAAAAAAAAAAAAATACTTTGAGTTAAAAAAACGAAAAAGACGTTTTGATGATCTATTTAAAAATAGACCATCTTTTATTATTTTGTATTTCTTTAAGATTCTGTAGATAATTCAAAATGTTATTGAATTTTGTGGTTTTTGCTTGTTCGATGAGCGCCGTCAAGTTGGAGATAGGTCTTGGTGAGTTCTCAACGATGTGTTTCAGAACTACCAGATAGCCTTTGTTGATTGCCAATTCGATTTCGCGCTCAGAGTACGCTGGATTGTAAGTGTTCAAAAAGAAGTAAATGGAAATATGACCATTCCTGAGTGAAGCGAGCCTGTTGCTCTCGTTAAAGTGTTTCGGTAGTGCAACGTGTTTCACCATGCCAATGTTACCGTTGTAGCACATCAACTGGAAGTTTGACTCGGAGATATCGAGGTTGGCAACGGTCCAGTTGTGCAGCTTCATGAAACGCTGTAGACACTCGACGTGTCCGTGATTGACGAGACACCCGATGCACAGCTCGACCTTGCGATGCTGACTGACCGGGACCTCCTCGATCAGGTAACGTAGAACATCGAATTGCGAATGATAGCTAGCGATATTAAAGAGATAGTTGTAGCCGATCACTTCGATATTCACCAGTTTAATGAGGTAGTGAAAGATGTCGGAATGACCGGAAGCAATCGAACTGACCAACACCGATGGCCGAATGAGATCCTGTGGTTGATAGTTTGGTATATTTTCCAGTAGATACTTTGTAATTTCCAAATCCTTTTTGGCGGCGGCAATCAACGCCTGAGGATAATTGTGATTGGTGAATGTTTCACATAGGAATTTCACAATCTCTAAATGTCCACCTTCACAAGCCAGTTTCAACGTATTCATTGAACATCCAACGTTTTTATTATTCGCTAAATATTTAACTATATCGATATGACCATTCTGGAAAACAATGATTATTATTATGATTAGTATCAAGTGTAAGTTAACATATCGCGATGAGTTAACAACTTACAAGACAAGAATTATCCAATGCATAAGATGTAAATCCTTCATTTCTATTTTCATTCAAGAATTTAACAACATCGAAATGTCCATTGGATGATGCGAAATCTAATGCTCTATTGGTTCCACCTTCTGTTCTAAATTCATGTAAAAACTTTACAACTTCAATGTGGCCGTGATATCTAATAAATGAATAAGAAAAGTTAATTAACTTTGTTATGTTATGTTATGTTTCGTTTTGTTTGATACTTTACGCACTACCATTTAATGCTTGACTACTTGCTCCTTCACTTCTATTCTGATGTAACCATTTTACGATCGCAAGGTGGCCGTTGGTTGCAGCGTGATCGATCGCTTCATAGGTTGTACCTTCGAGTTGCAATTGATGTAGGAATGTAACAATACTCATGTCACCGCGTCTGGCAGCGAGAATCAGTGCGTTGGTTCGTCGTTTCGTGTCGATGAACGCCCAGATGTATTTGACGACGTAAAAGTGACCGTTGCGCGACGCCGATTCCAACGCACGATAGTAGTTCTCCTGAGTGAACTCTGCATTGCCAATGGCAATGTTGACACTGATGTAACTGAGCACATCGAGATGTCCATTGTTTGCCGCTGCCAAGAACACCGAGAACCCAATCGGGTACTTCATCACCTCCCAGAGGAAAGCGATCACCTCGAGATGACCGGCTTGAGCAGCACCCATAAAACCTTCGTTTGTACATCGTTCACCGCGATTCTCATAGAGATATCGCACCACTGCCAAATGACCATTCGTAGCGGCAGCATCAATTGCTGCCACCGTGCAACCTTCTGTCCTATTCTCATTGAGGAACTGAACCACCTTTAGATGTCCATTACTTGCAGCCAAGTCAATAGCATCGGTTGTACATCCTTCATTCCTATTGAAATGTAACCATTTTACAACTTTTAAGTAGCCTTTTCTTTAATTATGTTTTAAAAGATAGAGATACTAATTAGTATATATAATTCATAAACTTTCTAACGCATACGCTAAACAAACCACTCACTTTGAAGCTTGATCCATTGCATTTGATGTGCAACCCTCTGTTCTATATTGATTGAGAAAGATTACGAGTTGAAGATGACCACCTTCCGCAGCTTTATCTAAACAAGAGACTGTAAAGATTGGATTGGTTTCCGGTTTGTAAAAGAGTAGTTTCAAGAGGTTCAGTTGACCTGCCAGTGCCAGTTGATCGAGATGATACGATCGCCAACCATACAATGGTTGTTTCCTTATTATCTTGTCTTGTAGCAATGCATAGTATCGATTGGCAATCATCCAATCTACACTGATAATCTGATCATAGAATCTACTATAAATAACACCAACCGGTTGCAATAGATTTTGATAATGTTGTTGCTGATAATGTTGTTGTTGTTGTTGTTGATAATGTTGATGGTAATATTGTTGATTATGTTGTTGTTGTTGTTGTTGTTGTTGTTGATTATGTACATTTCCACTAGTGGTATTAGCCACCACTCTCAATCTCCTATTGATATGATAGACATGAGCAAATATCGTTTTAAATAAAACTGAATTTCCAAATAGTTTTTTGAATAATTTTGTAAAATTATCAACAACGATTGGATGTTGTTCTTTTTGATGATATAATTGTATTATATTATTTAATTTATTGTTATTATTACTATTCTTTCTTTGATGTTGATGTAAATCATTGTTATTGTTATTGTTATTATTACTATTCTTTCTTTGATGGTTATGATGATTAAGTAATGATGTTGTTGTTGTAGTGGTGGTACTAGATGAACCTTCTACCATTATATTATTATCAAGTGAAGTTGTTTGGAGAATAGATATAGATGCAGTAGTCGTTTCTACCAATAACTGTGTTTGTGTCATTATTACATAATAAAGAGATTATAATTTATTTTACTAATAACAAATCTAAACTTATTTACAAATCTAAAATAAATATCTATATATTTAATTTACTATCTATATCTATATCTATATCTAATAAAATAATAATAATCAAAGAAATATGAAAGAGTAGAGGTGAATAAATAATAAGTGAAATTAAATATATGTATTTATAAGATTATTGTGAATAAATAATAATAATAATAATATATGTATGTACAAATGAGATTCGGAACTAACTAATTAGTTAGTTAAATGATGATGATAAGTTGATATTAATATATATTCACCAGGATTTTTGTTTGTTTTTACTTTTTTATGATGTTGTTATAACAACAGTTCTTCGCACTTAAATATCAATATTTAATTTTTGTATGTTTGTTTGTTTGTATGTTTTTGTTGTTTGCTATTAACCACAATCTACACTCAAACAACATTACTAAACAAGTGAAAAAACAACCACCACCGACAATAACAAACAAAAAACACCAATTTATTTATAAAAAACTAATATATTTTGTTTATTTTATAATAAAAACAAAATTTAAAAAAATTTTATTATTATTCACAAAGAATTTAATATTGTGATCATCATCACCAATAATTTGCAGCAATTATCAGATTTTATTATTAATTGTTTAATTTTTATTAAATTTTTATCTGAAATTTTTGTTGGATAACGTATTAGAATTGCAACCAAATTTTATAATTTAAAATTTCTTCGAATGTTGAGAAAATCAAATCAAAACAAAACAAAAGAAAATTCGAATGCACAAATTTAGAGTTTTAAGGTATTCTTCCCATCCATTTTCTATCTTTAGGTTAAGCACATCAAGCAAACCATTAGAACTTATTGTTGATTACTAAATTATCGCTCAGATGCCACGTTGAATATTTATAATATGAAAAGTAATATGTATGTATTATAATAAAAATAACAAAAAAAACTAAATGAATAAAGTATATTAGAGGTAGATGCAACAATAGAAATCAACAAAAAACAAACAAAGCTTTAAGTAAGGGTAATGAAATCTTATTTTGATTTGCTTTTTTTTAGCCTCATTGAAAAAAATTTATAATTTATATTTAATTAAAATATAATATTTTTTTTTTTTTTTGATCGTTCCAGAAAATTTTTGGAATTGGACTATTTTTCACCATAAGTCTTATTCTTGTCTTTTGTTCACATGGTTTTTAAACTTTAAGATTACATTGATTTAATAAGTTCGTGATTGAGCGTAAAAGTTATCGTCATACTTTGAATACAAAATGACTTACAAATTTCTAATAGTGCACGGTACTCGACCGCCGGGGCGTGGGAGTTGATGCTTAATGCAATCGACTTCAAAACTGGTGGATTCAGGATCACAATCGTGGTTCTGATGAAGCAAAATCAAATCCTTACCAACTCATAAAGAGGAGGTATCCAACTCTCCGGATGGTCGGAACCGACGTAGCGCAATCTCAAATCACAAACCCGCTTTTGATCAAATTTTATAAAATAGATTGTTGTTCTATTATATCTTAAATGATCGAAGATGCAAAATCATTTAAGAATACAATGACACTCTCCAGAGCAGTACATCATTGGAAAAATGGTGGCATTTCATTGTGGGATATGAAACTACGAAATGACGCTCAACACATTTGGATACTAAATAGAGTAATTGCAAATCAAGATGTCTATTCCCCATACTACCAAAGCTGGCGTAACCAGATTAGACATAACAAGATAACCTCACCTACACTCAAACATTCCATCCTTCTTTGGCAACATTTTAGACCAATTATGAAATTACCTCCACATCAAATGAAACCAATATTGCGTAATGACGAACCACTACCACTTAAACTCATATACCACAACCTTATCAACCATCACCACAAACCAGTACTTACATCAGGTCAATTCCAACTGTCTCTTCCCCCCACCAAAATAGACTTTACATCAAACCGAAACATCTTCTACTACATTAACTCCATCAAACACCACAGAGGTAGAAACACAGTATTCAGATTCTTCTCAGGATCACTTCCTGGTATGGCATACATCAAACAAGACAGTTGTAAACTATGTTCAGCAAATGACTTTGACCCACACACATTATTTCTTTAATTGTCGAGTCATCCTAAACAAATTCACCTCAACACATCACACAACATCTACAAATTGCCACTACGAAGACGAATGGTCACTGGAAAAATCTACTACTCACTTCTACCTCTGCGATGAATCATCAGACCTAACAGCGATCATCTACCACAACATTTGGAAACATGTCAATTCAATTCTATTCAGTCAAGATGACAAAATACTCGATTTCTCCAACCAATCTATTATATCCGACTTCGATATCCACAGAAACATTCTAAAATTAATAAACAACATTCCAACTCCAGCCAACTAATCAAGTAAATGAAATTAACTCTCTTCCCAACCTGCCAACTAATTAATTAAATCAACCACCAACTAAAAAGAAAAAAAATAGACTACGAAAAAAACTTGATGGTAAATCCATCCTTTTAATACAACTTTTAATAAAACATGTATACCACTTTAGTTATTATTAAAAAAAAAAAAACACTAAAGAGGTGTTTTTATCCTCACCAGGTGTCAATGTATTGCCCATGGGATCTTGGGACTTCAGTTTTTTATACATTCGGGTAGCGGGAAACTTATTCATTACCGAGCCTCGAGCCGGGTCGAAGTAATGAAGGCCCACGAATGAATCATTTCACTAACTATGTCCTTCGAAATTGTCACTTACAACTTCATTAAATGCTTACAAAAAAAAAAAAAAAAAAGGTGAAAGTCAAAACAAAATACAACACCACTGCAGGTAAATCCTATGTTTGAATAAAATAAATAAAATTAATTAAATAATGAAAGTAATAATAGTAGTAATAAAGAGATGTGTGTAATGGTAAGCAGGTAACTTAGCGATGAAAAGGTTAAATTTACAAGATTATATAGTTTTTAGTAATTTTGGGTTTTTTTTTACAATACAAGGTAGAAGTTGAGATATTCAACAACACAACAATTGTACCGCGGGTTTATTGCAACTAGTAATTATTAATAATTAATTAAAATGAATGTCAACTAAAGACCAGGAGGTGGAAATGATGTCTGTTCTATGTTCTACTCCTTAGGTCGGGACCACCAGGATACCACTACTGATGGAGGGCTAAGGGAGTCACAACGGGCTGTTAGATGGATGAATGGAAATGTTGCTGTGATTAGATCCTCAGTTTGTAATCCACTAACAAGAAGCACAGGATTAATGATTACAAAAAAATCTTATTTTATAAAAAAAATAACTAGTGATTTGAAAGAAAGAAAAGAGAGATAAGTTATATTTTATCTATACAAATATAGTTAGAGAGATGGGAAAAAAGAGAAATTTTTGGGTATGATATTACAAAAACTTAAAATGTGAATTTTTACCCACAGTGCCCGGTTAGCTCAGTCGGTAGAGCGCACGGCTCTTAACCGTGTGGTCGTGGGTTCGAGCCCCACATTGGGCGTCTACCTTTTAAGACCAGATGTTAAAAATGCGCGCTTATTGGATAGGATTTGACTAATTGATTTGGTCAAAGTGTTTGGTTCGACTTGTGCTAGGTTGCCACCACCGTCGTGATCAATCCATACACATGAACGTTCATCCCTATGTGTTGTATATAGATACTACCGCTGCATATTTTTTGTTTCAATTCTTGAATGGTACTTTGAAGTGTTCTTCGATGGTAGTGGTCACTTGTCCAGCACAATTAAAGCAAAAGTTTGAGTTGGATCAAAAGCGTTTGAATGCCAAGTATAATATCGCCAATTGGTGAGTTGAATCATTACCTAAGCTGTTCTATAGCGTACAAATAGAGAGTATTGAATACCTAGTTTGCTTCTCCAGATGACTTTGGCTACTTAAACTTGCTAACAAACTGGAAATACCTGGTGGAGTAGCTCACCTATAGATACTGTATATAGATCGATAAACCGAATAATACACTTGCTACCATCAAACTATACCACTTTTTATTGCTAAATATCCAAGGAACAACCAAACTTAGCAAGTTGTACAAGTTGTAGACATGCATGTACAGTGTGTAATCCTCATGCACATGCTCTGCAATCATTCGGTTGGTATCTACCATTACTATCAATATCTCATAACCTGTTGTTATCTATGATGATAGTTGAGTTAGAGATTTACAGATGTTAACATCAGCTTTACAAATGGTATCGTGGTTTTAATTATACTTACATGATTGGAAATACAATCTGGAGGTAGTGAGAAAGAGGTCATACATGTATCCCACCACTGAATCATTCATTCAAATAGCAACACTGCATATTGCATTTTCTTGTCGTTTGTATAATGATAAATCGGTATACTCTTAGTAAGATAATACTATAGTATCACCTCCCAATATAGTAATTTATTACATACACATTACTTAACACTTTGCTATTCAAGAAGTTGCACACATACACTTCCTTTTGATCAATCTATGATTATAATACATGTGATTGTATATCTGATCAAACATCTTTTGTTTTACAGTACTGTTGGTTGATTGCACTGTATAGAACAAAAATTTTTCTGTTTAAGCTTATTTTAAAATAATATTAATTAAATTAAATTAAATTTTAATAACATGTTTGACAAAATAAAAAAAATAATTTTTTAATAAAAATAGAGAAATATCATTTAAAGTTACTGAAAAAAAATAGAATTATTTAAAATTTAAAAAATATATTAAATAACACTATAATTTCATTATTATTCTTTTAAAAACCTTTTAAAAATTAAATATATATAAAGATAAAAAAATTAAATATATATAAAGATAAAAAAATGTTAATTTAAGATTGTTTTTTTAAGAGTGAGTCTTTAATATGTTCAAAAAGTAACTAGTTTTTTCAGAGAAAAGAAATAGTAGTAGAATTTTAGATTCTTCAATCACTCTAAATAATCATTTAGAATCATATTTTTTTAATTGTTTATTAAGTTGAATTTGGCAAATCATGATGTTCATAGCAATGACCTCATCTCTTTATTTAGTTTCATTCTAGTAGAATTCTACAACTTGAATCAGTTCCAGTTAGAATATCTTACCACTAAATTAGATGATTCTTCAATATTCCCTAAAGTTTCCTTTAAAGGAAATTCCAATTGGAATCGGTAAGTAATCTTTTGTTATATTTTAAAATTTTATTTTTATATTTTCTTTTTTTCTTTTTTTTATAAAGACCCAATTAATACTTAAAGTAAAGAGTTTGATGAATTTACAAAATTTAAGTCAAAATGGAAAGATAGGTAGGATTTTATCCCTTTAAATAAGGTAAAATGGAAAACTCTATATGATTCAACATTGATTAAATTTTGTAATAGTTTTTTCATAGTTTGGTTTGATTTGGTCTAGCTATTGTTTGTTTAAAGTATATAACCACTCATTATCTTCAATAAATTATATAAAATCAAAAATTGTTTATAATAAATATATATCCTTAAAACTCTTTATTTAAAATTAATTTATATACATGAAAATATTGGTTTGATAAATTTATCAATTTGAAAATTGAAGTAAAACAATTACAACCAAAAAGATTATGGTGAGTGATGGTGTGACAATGATGGACGATGAAGTTGTTGTCACGTCAACTGTTGTAGTAACTTTGGCACCATTGTTATCAGTATATGCTCCATCGGGACATGTTGTTGAACCTTCAGTAGTGGTAGGAGTACCAGTGGTTGGATTACTGCTAGTTGTTTGTGATCCAGTTGTGAATGGAGAGTTGGTTGTTGGATTGCCAGTAGTTGGATTTCCAGTTGTTGGATTGCTGCTAGTTGTTTGTGATCCAGTTGTGAATGGAGAATTGGTTGTTGATGAAGTTGTTGTTGGATTGCCAGTAGTTGGATTTCCAGTTGTACTACCACCATCACCTCCAATAGTATAGATTTGAGTCAATGTTGAACCAGAGAAATCACCACTTGGCAAAGTAAAGACGATGGTCGAACCTTTGGTGTTTGGATCGTAGGTTGCATTTGGACCGGTCAATTGTACACAGCTTGCCATTGTTATGTTGCTCAGCTTCTGAGTTGGATCACTGATACTGATGGCGATGGAATTGGATCGGTCGTTTTCAACTTTGAGGAATTTGACTTGCACGATACATGGTGAGCTGGGAGACAATTTGAAGTTGTGGTTAACCATGGTGATGTTGAGGCTGGCATTGGCACGCCAGAATACAGCCTGCACCAAATTCAATTGGAAATGAGCAACCGCTTGAATGTCATCGGTGTTGAGGATAATGATTGACTCTGAGAGACCGTCGACGGTGGAATTGAATTCTTGGACATCTACATCTGGAATGACAATCATTTGATATTCAGATGACTGGTTCGGGTGAGTTTGATAGGCAGTGAATAGTTGACCAGTTACATTGCCACTGGATGAACCGATGTCTTCCCATCGTCCAGTCTTGTTTTCAACACCGATATGAATGTTTAGTGAGTTGGAAGCTGGTGACTTGGGGAAGTAGACACCGACTCTATCATGATGGAACCAAGTGATGTTTGAGAATTCAGTTTGATTTCCATCAAGACGACTATCGGATCCACTTGTAAAGATATCACCATCTGCCATTCTTTGATCGATGGCGGTAACAACCGTTGAATTGTTGTTGTTATTTCCGGATCTAGAGATATTGAATCCAAGCAATACAATGTGCTCCTCAAAGAAGAACCATGATTTCTTTCCGGTTACAGCTGAATGATTGGTCATTAGATTGAAAGCGGCAGCACCATATTCACCATCGGATACAGAACCGGCGAAATCACTCAATCCTTTGTGTCTGACACTCTCATCACATGTCATATTGGCAACAGAGGTCTTGTTCAATGCCATATCGGTTGTGACACCAGGTATCAAATCCCAATTGAAAAGAGGATAGACACTGTCAGAGTATGTCGAACCAATGTTTTGTAGGAAGAAAGAACCGTCGCTCATCTTTGTAGTTGGAAGTCCATCGCCAAGGTAACATTCAGTATTAAATGTACGAGACGAATGGAATTTAAGAGAAACCGAATAGTTTCCACGAGAATGGACCATGTAATCCCCGAACCAATATTGTCTATTCATTCTTCTCTTATCTTGATCTTCTTGGCTATCATCATCATCATCGGATTCAGATGAATCAGTTGAATTGGAGTCACCAGTAAGATAATCAACCCAATCCTTAAACTCTGAGGAATGAACAGGTGACTTTAAGAGTAAGTCGGTTGGAATACTAAACTTGGTACCATCTTTTCTAGTAATAAGGTATTGAACTACTTGTGGATTCCAATACGAGTTATTTCCATTGTAGAAGGCCATCCATTGCGATCCATTCAACATAAAGTTTGACCAAACATCCATAGTTTCATTGGTAGCGACAAACGATGTACCATTTGCAATAACCATTGCCTTTAATACATCCGTAGCGAATCTAGCACCAACATTACCATTATGTATTAACTAATAAATAATTTAAAAATATTAATATGATATGGATAATTATATATTAAATTATATAAAATACTTACTTGTCCATTAAAATAAAAAGTACCATCAACTTTGATTCCATCAAGAGTTGAATTGGAGATATGAACTAATTGCCATGTTTGGTTGAAATAGGTGGAGAGTGAGGCATTGTCAGAGAGGAATAGACTTTTAACCAAAATGAATTCGTTGACAAACATTTGGTTGGAAAGAGTTCGGTTGGCATCGTCCGAAACATTCATCTCTGAAAGTGTGGAGTTGAGAAGGTCGATTCTACTTTGATTTAAATTCTCTTGGAGTAAAAGTGCACCGGCAACAAGGCTGGAGAGAGCTCTGTACTCAGTGTAATTGTCTGGCGCAGTCAAATTGGAAGACATCCAAAAATCGAAAGCAAGCAATGTCTTGGCAAGTAGATCGTCGGATGAATTTCCAGGTGCCGAGGAGTTGCTGTTTACAAAGGTGATGGACATCATTAGGAAATTCTCTGCATGTCTAAGTGGTTGCCATTCACCTCTACGACTAGAATCAACATTGGATGATCCGTTGGAAGATTCATAGGAAATGTCTGGCCAACTGCCATTAACAGTGATTGTACCGAGTAATTGATCAACTCTTGTCTGGACAACCTCCAAATCTACCAAGTCATTCTGGACACTTCTGAAATTGGTCAATGTCACATTGAAATCATCTGCCAAACAGACACCTAACATTAGACATGTTATTATTAATATTTTATTAAATAATTTCATAATTAAATTTAATTATTAATAACAAAAAAAAAAAAAAGTAAAAGAGTTTAAATTTTAATTAATTTTAAAAAGGATAATAATCTATTTACAACTAATAACTATTCAATTGGATAACAAACAAACAATAAATAAATAATGATTAAGATAATTAATTGATTGTTGTTGTTGGTTGTTCAATTGATTTTTGATGTTATTGCTGATTGGCAATGCCACGAAAGTATTTATAATGCTAGGTTCGAGTGAGAGGTGCATCTTGATCTTGAGTACCATTAATGGTGAATCAACCTATGGACACCCTATAGAATATTGAAAATAAAGATTTTTATCATATTTTGAACTATTTAAAGTAATCATTTCATTTCCGACCGACTGACCGGTTTGAAACTTTAAATAGGTGTTTGTTGGTTAAATTTGATGAGATGCATGCCATAGTACAGCACAAAGCGCTATCTCCATATATGAAGTAGTTTTTTTATTAAAAGATCATTTACACATACAATCTAGCACAAAAACAAAAGAAAAGGCTTTTTTTTCAATAATATAATATTCATACCACACCACCACACATCTTTGATCAAACAAACACAAAATCTAAAGAGGTAGGTATTTAATTAATATATTTTGAAAAGGTAGGTGGGTGTGATATACTAATGATGGTATGAATGTATGCCCTTTAAAAGACCTACCGTTATTTTATTTTATTTTATTTTCTTTATTTAAAATAAAGTGTATTGTGTTGTGAGGTTCAAAACCATTCTATTTTTATTATTAGATTTGCAAATAAACATAATATTACTAAATTTATAATAATTCTTTAATAACTTGCAACTTTATCAATAATGATTGGTTTTAATAAAGTTGTTGTTGTTGTTGTTGTTGCTATATAAATCTAAAATGGTTAAAACAAAAAATAACAAATAACAATGAGATTGCGAACACACATAATCTTATAAAAAAAACAAAAAAAATCATTATGATAATGAAAAATTTTAGTGGTCAACACACATACAAGTTCATGAAGAGATTCTCACATTCATGAAGTTACAGTAAATTTAATAACAAAAGATTCAATAAATAAACAAATAGAATATCCGAAATAAATAACTTTAAGTATTTAATTTATCATTAAACATAATATAAATAAAAATATATATACCAAAACATGAAAAAAAATTTTTCGATAAGTCTGCGTGACTGAGAAAGATATTACTTTAAAACAATTTTGAAAAGATTTTTTTTTTTTGTAAAATGCTGTTTTTTTATTAATGGGCTAAATGGTCTCGAAAAACATGAAAAAAACAAAGTTAAGTTCACTGATTTAATTTAACCACTTGATTTAATTTGTTCATTCATACTTTATTAAGTTTAAAACTAACTTCAAATATAATAAAATAGAATGACTAAAAAAAAGGTAATTTAATACAAAACTATCTATTTTAGATTATTATTATCATTTATTAATACAGCGTCACACAATATTTATAGATTTTAATGATCATTGGTGATTATGTGTATGTAGGAGCTTGCAATTTTCAAACAGATTAGATTTTTCGAAATTGACTAATTAGTATTTTTGTTGTTGATTATAACTTATAAAAGCGAGGACTATGAAGTTATGGTACCATTCCAATGCTTGGAGATGGTAGGTCACATTGTGCACGTTGTCAGTCCGGACAAGAAATCCGGCGATTTCTGTGTGACCGCTGTTCACGATTTCTTGCCAGGCGAACAAACCTACACAGAGTTGCGTGGACACCGTTTCAAGTTGAATTTCGACTTTGCAGCTGTCAAGGAGTGTGACTACGATGCTCTCGTTATTCCAGGTGGTCGTGCACCAGAGTTCCTCCGTTTGAATGCCAAGGTCATCGAACTCACCCAGCAATTCCACCACTCCAAGAAGCCGATCGCATCGATCTGCCACGGACCACAGATCCTGGCTGCCGCCGGTGTCCTCAAGGGAATCCGTTGCACTTCGTACCCAGCTTGCAAACCAGAGTTGATTTTGGCCGGTGCCAACTTCCAAGATACCGCTGCCGACAAAGCTGTTTCCGACCACAACATTGTCTCTGCAGTTGCATGGCCCGGTCACTCTGAGTGGCTAGCATTGTTCCTCGAGAAACTAGGAACAAAGATAACTCTTTAAACAATCAATGTTAATTAAAAATCACATGTAAAAATCATAATAATCAAAGCATACAATCAACATTGTTTTTAAATTAATACATTGTTTTTATCATTAAATAACATTTTTGTTTGTTTTTTTTATATCCTACTATCACATTTAATTAATTTATTTGGTTGGTCGGTATATACCAACCCATTATAATAATAAAAAAGAGAGATAATGACAATCTTTGTAAATTACACTGATAACAAATGAATGTGTAAACTAAAATAATAAACAATATCATATGATTGATTGGATTGAGTTCATTTCTTCCATTATCATAATAAACAAATGGTTTTAATTAATCTAGATTTGATAAATGATTAAATAATAAAAGTCAAGTCAATGGGTAGGAGATATATTAGATAGATAGTAGATAAATAGATAATCTCCTCTTTTCAAATATCATAATGTCCAATATCTACTTGATTCATTGTCTAATATGTAGATTTAACTAAATTGATTATAATAAATATATGATTGTATAGGAGAAAGTTATTTCTCTTTAAAAACATATATAATTTTGTAATAATCTTGAATAATTAATTATTATCAACTTGAATTCAAAACAATGAAATGAAAAATGAATGAATTATGATAATTCATTATATATTTACAAAATTTCAGATCGACAATAAAATAATGTTATTATATTAAAATAGAAAAAAGATATATATATGTGTGGTATTATGTGTTATGTGAGTTATAGTGGTGGTGGTATGAGTGTGTTTAATATATGTAAATATTCTATTATTAAGAGAATCAAATCAATTTTAAAATAATGATAGCTTGATTTAATGACGATTACCACCTGGTGTTATATATATAACTAAAGTATTGTATTAATACCCTCATTTATCGTATGAACAAATTAGGATATACTCCAATGAGAGTATTATCTAATGAGTTACATTATCATCATCAAACAACAACCATAATATTATTTACCACACCACAACGCACCGAGAAAGATATCTATTTCAGTGTGAGTGCAGGAGCTAAATTTATTAGATATTTTAGATTGTGGTTGTTTAGTTAGGTCTGGTTGTTGTTGTTATTGTTGATGATGCTTTAATTAATGACAAACACTATTCGAGATTTTGACAATAGGATCATGTGTGTTGATTTTGTTGTTGTTGCTTTAATTAACTGAATAACAAAGTTGTTCAAAATAAAAATAGTAAAAATACTTAATATTTAATATTTATAATTATCATAATAATGAAAGAAAAAAAACAATACATTTCACATGAAATGTTAGAAATAGAAACAGAAGAATCTGATTTACTATTTGGTATACCTTAGTGTGGTTGTGATGATGTTATTTTAGTTTTTAAAAAAAAAATAGAAAAATGAAAAATGAAAATAAAATTAAAAAAAATTAAAAATTGTCAAGTATGAAGATGATAAAGAGTGTCAAAGGTGTCATAGATTTGCCGATTTTTGCAAAAATGCATATTTAAAGTAATTCAATGGTTGAACCATAGTTTGACAAGAATGTGTGGTGTTTGAATCTAGTTTTTATAGTAATGATCTTAGATCTATTGGAGAATGATTTCCGTATTTTCTATTATCTTCTTGATTTTGTTAAAACATTTACCTACCAACCCAATTCTGCAACAAAATGAGAAACTACTTTTCATTTGCTTTCATTTTTGAATGATTACCACAACACTCCACACTTTATACCACTGAATTTCTTGTCAATAACATTCATTCACTCATTTTTTGTTGTTTTTTGTTGTTCGTTTCAGAAAACTCAGATTAATAATTTTTGTGCAAATTGATATTGATAAAAAAACAAAAAACAAAACAACAAAAATGTAAAAAGTAAAATAAAATTAATTTAAATCAAATAATAAGAGTAGTAGTATGTGGGGGGTAAATTAATCAAAAATAACTACAAAAAACCAAAAAAGGATTAATTATTTTTGTTTGTTTTTGCTTTTTTTTTTCTTATCTATGGTTGGTGGGTGTGGGCAACTCAATAACATAACAAAGCACAGAAACACAAAAAAATCAGATAAAAGTATTTTTTTAATTTATTTTTAATTTTTTAATATATTATAATTTATTTTTAATTTTTTTTGAAATTTATTTCTCTGGACAAGAAAGATATAAATTGGAACAATTTTATTCATTTCACATTCAATCACTCTTTTATAGAAATCAAATTTTGAACTCGACTTACCGATTAATATCCAGTTGTAGTCCATCCATCCAGATCATCTGCAAAACAACACATTTTATTAAATCCAAATCCTATTATTTGTAAGTAAATAATTAAAAAATTTACATCTATTTAAAAACTTTCAAATATATTATATATCTTCAATATATATTTCCATATTTATAATATAAATATATAATTTCCATTTCCATATTCCATCTGATATCTTATTATTTTAAAATGATATTACTATAATTATATTTTTTTCAAAATAATTTTTAGATGTTTATTTAAAAATTCACTGTAACATTAAATTGCATATATGTGACATAATGGGATGGAAACACTCACTCACCATTGTTTGGACAATGATTTAACTAATATTAGTTCAATGAACAATATCAACATCGATTTGTTACAACAATAAATTACCAATTTTGAATATTCAAGTTTTAAAGAATATCTTAAAATATCACTGCATCCACAGTGCACAACAAAAAACAACAACAAACTCAACAAAAAAACAAAAAAAAAAAAACAAATTTAATTATTTACTTTTTACCCATTCAATTCATCTCAATCCCCATTAAATTAAAATAAAAAAAAAAACAAAACAAATTCATTATTTTCATAATCTTTTTAATAATACTTTCACAAATAATCGTATGAGGTGTGCTAGTTTCATTGCAACCAATGAAATAATGTAAAAAAAAAATTACCAAAATTATACAGTAATTCAAATTCAACCAAAATAGATTATTTTTTTTGTTTTTTATCAAATTCTTTTAATTAAACTATTATTACACCAAACTGAGCAAATTACCAAAATAATATAAACTTAACTCTTTTCTAAATTTCCAAAATATTTACATTTAATTAATTAATTAACTTTTTATTTTCTAAAATATTCTTTGTTATAACAAAAGAAACCACTTTAGTTTTGTCATTCTTTATTTTCCGTTTTAATTATAATTATAAATTAAAGTAGAATTGGCAACTCTTTACCAACAAATATTTTCAATACAAATTTCCAAATCCATTTATTATCAACTTTATAAAGTTAAACCACTGATAAAACAAAATGAATAGTATGTACCGTGCTTTCAACTCCAGAGTCTTGAGTTCCACCGTGCCAAATCTCACCCAGAAATTCTCTACTCAATCGAGAATGCCAGAGTTTGCAATGAAAAATGCAAAGTAAGTTGTTAAAGTTTCTTAAAATATTTAATTTACAAATATTAATATTTCTTTTATTTTCTTTTCATTTCCAGATTGTCATCTGCTGCCATGATTCATAAATCATGTTTCAATACCAGTAGAGTCGAACAAACTCTTTTGGAGGAAGTCGGAGAAGGACAAGCTGATCCATCTTTCAATCCATCACCATCCTAATTGTGGTAGTGTTCAGCTTTATTCCAATTGTATATTTAATTATTTCAACTCCAACTACAACTCCAACTCAACACAACCATTTATAATATTTTACCAATAGTATTGCAATCAACATGTACAAATTAAAGACTATCGATATCTGATTGTCACTACTACCAGTTTTTAGTATACATCTCAACTCCACACCAATTCCAATTATTTAACTTAATATGGAAGGAATCAACTAAATTAATTCTTTACAAATTATTTCAACAAAAAAAAACAAATAAAAAAACCAAATAAAAAAACATATAAAAAAAATAATCTAAAAAGTATTTATAAAATTATTTATTTAAGAATAAAAATATAATATCTTTTATTTCAAAAAAACAAATCATATTGAATAAAATATATTCTATTTATCTAATATTTATTTATTTTTATTATAAAAATAGATAAATATAATAAATAATTAGATATATTTATATTTATTTTTTATACAAAAATAATTATCTGTATCTAATTTAATTGTAGAAAAATCAAAAATAGAGAGCATTTTTTTATTAATTTTTAATTGAATCTGAATTTCAACACTATTTTTTGCATTATAAATTTTACGGGGTGTGAGTATTGTTTAATCAATTTATTCTCTTGAAAAAGTTTATTATTGTTTCAGAATTGAATATTCGTTTGAATATATATTACTTTTATTAAAATATAAGAAAATAAATAATTAAATAGATAGATAGATATATATTTAGAATATTCAATAAAATGGATATTGATAATGCAAAAAGAAAGAGATCATCACGTGATAGAGATGAAATAAAGTCATCGAGACTCAGTTCAAATTCATCGCCACATTCAAAAGACGGTAGAAAAAGTAAAGAAGTAGAAAGAGATAGAAGAGATGAGCGAGATAGAGGAAGAGACGATAGAGATAGAGACTATAGAAGAAGTGGCGAAAGAGATAGAGATAGAGATAGAGAAAGAGATAGAGGAAGAGGTGATGAAAGAAGAGGAGACGACAGAGATAGAGACAGAGACTATAGAAGAAGTGGCGAAAGAGATAGAGATAGAGAAAGAGACTATAGAAGAGGTGATGAAAGAGATAGAGACTATAGAAGAGGTGATGATAGAGATAGATATGAACGTGAGAGATACGAACGTGAAAAAGAGTACAGACGTGGTGGTGGTGATTACAGAGATGAAGGTAGAAGAGATTACCGCGATGACCTTTCAAAAAGAGATGATAACAATAAACAAACAATTGCAACACCAACTTCACCAACAAGAACATTAAATACCTCAACAACACCAACAACAACAGCAACAGCAACAGCAACAACATCTATTTCTACAAATGGTTCTTTTAGTAATGCACAACAACAACAACAGTCAACATTAAATACAACAACAACAACAGCAAAAACATCAGCAACAACAACTATTGCTGGTCAACAAGTGGTTAGTTCTCCACCAGCAGCAGTAGTGACAACTCCACCTGTACCGGTGACTCCACCAGTCGATCCAGAAGTTCTGAAGAAACAAAGAGAAGAAGAGAAACAAAAGGAGCAGGAACGTCTTGAAGAAGAAATGAGAAAGAGAAGAGAAAAAGTTGAACAATGGCGTAAGGAGAAGGAAAGAGAACTGCAAGCACAACAAGCTGCCGCTGCCGCTCTTTTAACTTCGACAACAACAGCAACAACAACAACAACAACAACAAAGACAAAAGAATGGAGTTTAGAGGAGGACGAAGAAGATGAAACAAAAGAAAAGGATGTTAAAGATGTAGATATGAAGGATATTAGTCAACAACAACTACTACCACCACTACAAAAGATATCTCAACAAAATAATAACACTACAACAACAACAACATCTGCTAATCAAAAGGAAGAGGAGGAGGAAGAGGAAGATCCTCTTGATGCTTTTATGAATCAACTAATGAAGAGTAATAATAACACAAATAAAGCTGATGGAAATGGTGGAAATGGTGCTACTACTGCCGCTGCCAATGGAAATGGTAATGGAACGATTGTGTTGATGAAAGCAAAGCGATTGGAGGATGGCGATGAAGCAGACTTTGAAGAGGAATCAGAGGATGAAAACGAACAGGAAAAAGAAGTGAAGAAAGGAAAACGTGAGTTGTTGAGCACCGATCATTCATCGATAGACTATCCAGCGTTCGAAAAGAATTTCTACATTGAAGTGCCGACACTCTCCAACATGACCGACACAGAGGTTCTCGACTACCGCTCGGAACTAGGCATAAAGATAACCGGAAAGAACTGTCCGAAACCCGTATTGACTTGGGCACAATGTGGATTACCTGAAAAAATGTATGTATATATAGACAAATGAATTTATATTTAATTTCACAAACCAAAAGAATATAACTAATGTCGTTTTTCTTTCCACCAACTTTATTTCCACAAATTATTTAGTCATCAACTTTTGAAAAAGAATGAATATGAAAAACCTACACCGATTCAAGCACAAACGATTCCAGCGATTATGTCTGGAAGAAATATAATTGGAATCGCTCGTACTGGATCTGGAAAGACGCTGGCTTTTCTGTTGCCGATGTTCCGACATGTTTTGTCGCAGGACCGTCCTAAGCAAGGCGAGGGTATGGTCGGTCTGATTATGTCGCCGACGCGTGAGTTGGCACTTCAGATCTATTCAGAGTGTAAAAAGTTTTCAAAGGTGTTGGGACTGCGTGTTTGTTGTGTCTATGGTGGTGCCAACATCGGTGAGCAAATCGCCGACTTGAAGCGTGGCGCCGATATCGTTGTTTGTACACCCGGTCGTATGATTGATATTTTGTGCGCCAACAACAAGCGTATCACCAATTTGCGGCGTGTTAGTTTCTTGGTGTTGGACGAAGCCGATCGTATGTTTGATCTGGGTTTCGGTCCGCAGATTATGTGTATCATTGACAATGTGCGGCCAGACCGCCAGACGGTGATGTTTTCCGCGACATTTCCGTTCAAAGTTGAGCAAGTCGCTCGTAAGATTCTGGTGAAACCACTCGAGATTATTGCGGGTGGCCGATCTATTGTTTGCTCGGATGTCGAGCAGGTTGTGGAGGTGCGTCCTAGCGAGACGCGATACCGTCGTCTCATCGAGTTGCTGGCGACCTGGTATCACAAAGGTCAGATATTGATCTTTACCAACAAGCAGGACGCCACTGACAATTTGTTTGGATTGTTGAGTCGTGCCGGCTATCAGTGTCTTTCACTGCACGGAAGCAAAGATCAGACGGATCGTGACGAAACCATATCGGATTTCAAAAACAAGATAAAGACAATCTTGATTGCGACGCCACTCGCTTCCAGAGGTTTGGATGTCAAGGATTTGAATTTGGTTATCAACTACGATTGTCCCGATCATCTTGAGGACTATGTTCATCGTGTCGGCAGAACTGGACGTGCCGGAAACAAAGGTACTGCCTACACGTTTGTGTTGCCGGACGAGGGTCGTTTCGCGCCGAGTATCATCAAGGCACTCGAGCAATCGGGCGCCAAAGTTCCTGAGGAATTGACAAAGCTTGGAGCAGAATATCAGCGTTTGCGACAAGAAGGAAAAGAAGTGATGGTCGCATCCAGTGGTTTCGGTGGACGTGGACACAAGTTTGACGCTGCCGAAGAGGACAAGAAGAAAGAAGAGAGAAAACTTCAAAAGAAAGCATATGGAATTGAAGATGACGAAGAGGAAGATGAATCTGCTGTTTCTGCATCGGCCGATCTAGATACAAAGTCACCGACAGCAACCACTTCACCAACCAATAGCAGTGTAGCCGGTGACTCGAGTAACACGGTAGGCGCCAACAATCCGTCGTCGGCAACCTCCAATGTGCCACCACCTGCTGCAATGGCCGCTGCTGCCGCCATGCTCCAATCGATCGATCCAAGCTTGCCAGCCGGTCAGCAAGCAATCAAACAGATTCTTGGCACTGGCGTGCAAATCACTTCGGAGGCGGCCATCAAGGCTGCTCAGCTGGCGGCTTCGCTCGCCGCCAAACCGGCACCGTCCTCCAAGGTGGTGTCGAATGCACACTCCACTACATTCCAAGAGGAGATTGAAATCAACGATTACTCACAGCAGGCACGTTGGAAGGTCACCCACAAAGATGCACTGGCGCAGATCATCGAGCATACCGCCACCGCTGTCACCACCAAAGGTACCTACTTCCCACCAAACAAACAACCGGCAGCCAATGAAAAGAAACTCTACTTGCTCATTGAAGGTCCATCCGAAGCCGGTGTACGAACCGCAAAACTTGAAATCAAAAAGATTCTCGATGAAGTACAAGCTCATTCTGATAAAGGAAAGTATTCTGTTTTCTAAAATTAAAAAAAACCAAAACAAAACAAATAACAACAAATCAATGATAATAATAATAATCATACATCATTCAAATAAAATTGTAAACAAAAAAAAAGTAAAAAAAAAGAATAATATTTATCCAAAACATTTTTTTTTTCTATCTTTTATCTTAAGCTAGGTTTAAAACAACAACAATCACAATGTTTACTTAAAGTTCAACGGACTGGAACAAACTGCTTAGTGTAAAAGGTGAGATCAAAAAAAAAAACGTAACATTATTGTGATTATTGTAATTTTAATAATTAATATGAAATTTTTAAAAAACAAAAACAGTTTTATTGACAAAAAAAGGTATTTAATCATTAATTAGTATCTATTCTTTACAATTTATTATACTTCTTCATTATTCTGATATTATTCCCAGATCTAATTCTCAAAAGAAGTCATAAAAATATTATTTGAAGGAACATCAATATTTCATTGATCATTTTATAAATTTTCTTAATATTTTTGATCATTTATTAAATAAAAAGATAAATAAATAAAAAAATATCTTTATTAAAAAGATATATTTTTTGATTGTAATAAATTTACATTTTTATAACAACTAAAAAACAAAAATTTGAATTTTTGAACTTCTTGAATTTTGTTTTTTTTGAAAAAAAGATTGGTGATCTCATTGTTGATTGTTTATTTTATAATTAATATTTCTTTTATTTTATTTATATTTATATTTATATCATCATCAAAGATGGCAACGAGAGCAACAAATTCTAAAAGTGTATTTGGTAAGTATCATTATCATTGATTACTATATTGATTATTATTGTTATAATTATTGAAACTAACTATCTGACAAACAAACAAACATATGAATGTTTATGGTGGTTTAGTTGGTAATATACCATATGATGCAACAGAGAAAGAACTGATAGATATATTCTCAGAGGTCGGTAGAGTTGTTTCGTTCAGAATGGTGGAGGACAGAGATACAAAGAAACCAAAGGGTTATGGATTCTGTGAGTATCTCGATCAAGAGACTGCACAGTCTGCTATTAGAAACTTGAACAACCGTGAGTTGAACAAACGTAATCTCAGAGTATCATATGCCGACAACGAGAAGGCAAACGAACTGGCATCTGCACTTGGACTGGGTGTTGTACCCGTCGGTGGTGGCGGTGGTAACGAATCAAACGCATCAATAAGATCGATAGGTGGTAGTAGTGGTTACGATCAACAATCTCAACAACAACAACAACAACCAATGAATCCGCAACAAATGAATATTAATCCACAACAAATGGGAATGAATCCGCAACAAATGAATCCACAACAACAACAACAACAAATGATGGGTTTGAATCCACAACAACAGCCAATGAATCCACAAATGAATCCACAGCAACAACAGCAACCAATGAATCCGCAACAACAACAACAACAAAAGGATGGATTACAAAATATTATAGAGAATACAAATGTTACACAATTGTTTGATGTTATGACAAAGATGAAGCAATTGATTCAACAGAACCCAGAGAATGCAAGACAGATGTTGGTGTCGAATCCACAGTTATCGTTGGCGTTGTTACATGCCCAGGTAGTTCTTGGTATGATTAATCAAAATACTGTGCAGCAATTGATTGCAATGAATCCAAAACAACAACAACAACAGCCAATTAATCCACAACAACAACAGATGAACCAACAACAACCAAATCCACAACAGCAACAATTTAATCAACCATCTTCACCTATTTTCCAACAACAACAACCTCAGGTTAATCCACAACAAATGGGTATGCAGGGTGTAGCTACACAAATGGGAGGTGTTGCGCCACAGATGGTTGGAGGTATGAACCGAGGTGGTGTAGGTGTGGGACCGATGGGGCAAATGGGTGGAATGATGCAAACTGGTGGCAATATGAATGCTATGCAAGGCGGTGTAGGACCACAACAAATGGGAATGAATCCACAACAACAGCAAATGGGAATGAATCCACAACAACAACAACAGATGGGTATGAACCCACAACAGATGGCTATGATGGGGCCAGGTATGCAACCACAAAATATGAATCCACAACAAATGGCAATGAATCCACAACAACAACAGATGGGTATGAATCCAAATCAACAGCAACAGATGGGAATGAATCCACAACAACAACAACAGATGCAAGCAGGAAACATTCCACCACCACCAAACATCTCACCGGCAGCAATGAACAACTGGAATCAACTAAGCGCACAACACCGACAGTTTGTGCACTACGTACTTAATTTGACACCACAACAATTCCAACAGGAAATACCACCAGGGAACCGTGAAAAAGTACTAAATATAATAAATTTGTACAGAAGTGGAAATTAAAAAATATATTATATATATTCTATATAGAATTAAAATCATACTATTTCCAGTTTTTTTTATTTTATTTTCTTTCAATGTCACTAACTAGAGTTTCCAAGGATTACATTTAATTTCAATGCATAACACTTTTAATTCAACAATAAATGTTTTTTAAATAATTTTCTTTATAATTTTACTTTTATTACTAAAGTTGATAGTACATGTTTTTTAAAAAAAACAATAAGAAAAAAAATTAACCGTTAAAAAAAATGATTCATTTCCAAAAATTCAAATTTTTTGATGATCAAAATTGACATTATTTTAATCTAGTTTAAACTAATATATTCAATATTGTTGTTTAATGTAATTTATACTTGTTTATATTCATATTATTTATTATAGTTATTATAAAAGTTTTGTTTGTTTAGAAATGTCATCATCGTTTGATGAAAATAACAATGATGATGACGTAAGAAGAAGAAAAAGAGAGAAGAAAATAGGTAGTGCAACTGATGATGCAAATGACGATGAAGATGGCAAAGAAGATAAAGAAGATGACGATGAATTATATCAACCATTGGATGATGTTTACTATTCGTTGGAGATTGATGCCGAGGACTATGCCGTGCATGTTCAACGTGCGGAACGCGAAGCAGAGAGCGAACGACATCAAGTAGAGTTGCAACGACGTAAAGACGAAGCGATAGCGCGTCGTCTAGAGCTGCTGGCCGAAGCAAACCGTTTGGAAGCACTACGAAACCAACAGGTGGAGATGATCTCGCGCAAAGAGCTGTTGTCCGACCTGTTGGCCAAGCGAAAGCATCAAACCGAGCGGATACACCAATACCGCGAAGCCAAAGAAGAAGCACTCGAGAATTTCGAGCGGAAACGTGCAGCTGCTCTACAACGACAACAACAATTGCTATTAGAACAACAACAGCAACGACAACTACAACTAGAGCAACGGCAACAACAGCAGTTATTATTACAGCAGCAACGACAACTACAACTAGAGCAACAACAACAACAACAACGGCAGCTACAACAAAAACAACAGATGTTATTGGAACAACAACAACAACAGTTATTACAACAACAGATGTTAGAACAACAACAACAATTACAGCAACAACAACAACTACAGCTACAACAACAGCAACAACAAGAGGAAGAAGAAAGAAGAAGAAAAGAAGCGGAAGAGTTATTATCGAATTCCAACAATAATAATAATAGTAAGAAGAAAACAACAGGCAAAGAGACAACCGACAGTCAGTAGAGTGTTTCGGAGTTTGTTGACCGACATAAAGACATCGTCAAAGAAATGGACCGGTGCCAAATATGAAGGACAAGAAGAGTTCTATGATTCGTTGGAGTATGTTTTGAATCAGCTGAAGGACAGTGGCGAATGTTCGTATCCGTTCTTGAATAAGGTAAAGGCGAGTGCTGCACCCAATTACTATGAGATCATAAAGAGACCGATGGATCTTGGATTGATGACCAAGAAGCTCAAGAAAATGGAGTATTCGTCACGCGATGAATTCCAATTGGATCTGTCGTTGATCTTCACCAACTGTCGGGTGTACAATACCGATCCTACCAGTCGGATATTCATTGATCACGCCAATCAACTGGAACGCAAAGCAGTGGAGCTGATGAAGCTGGTGAAAGACGTCGACTTTTCACTGCAGAAACTACAGGAGGAAGAAGAACGATCCAAGAAGAAACAACGCACACCTACACTCACCACACCAAACACCACCACACCAACCATCAGCTCTTGTCCCTCCACCCCAACATCCAACCCAACCTCACCGGTCAACTCTTCAACTGGTCAAGTATCACCACCCGACAGTGAAAGTAATCAACCAATTGGACAAACTACATATCAACAACAAACACAACAACAACAACCTCAACAACCTCAACAATCTCAACAACCTCAACAACAATCTCAACCACAAACAATAAATAATAACAATACACCAGATCAAATAATTTCAAATGATAATAATAATAACAATAATAATAATAATGTAGATATAATAAGTAGTAGTAATGTTAATATAGAAGATATTAAGATAGAAGAAATTAAGATGGAAGATATTAAGATGGAAGAAATTAAGATGGAAGAGATTCAGATGGAGGATATTGGTGAAGAACCGGTGGAAGATATTAAACAAACGGAGGAAGAGTTGATGCAGCAGATCGATCAGTTGGATCAGGAATTATCGATTTTTGATCAGTATAAGGATTTGAGTGGTGAGATTGAAAGATTGAAGACTAGACTATCACCAGAGATCGTACAGGAAGAAGAGGAGCAGATGGAGATGGAAAGTGAATTACCACCACTGATAAAATACAGTGAAGATCATTCGAAAAAGTCGACGGAATGGCGCAATGCCACTAGAGATCTGAGAGTTCGACGACTCGATCATTTGATTGGCCAATCGAAACTACCGTTTGAACAACACGACCTGTTCCTACGCACTCCGAAACACATGGAATCATTCTATCGACTCTCAATGCAACAGATATATAGTAAATCACCACTTTTAAAAGATATTAAACAACAACAACAACAACAATTACAACAACAACCACCACCAAACAACACCATTCAAATTCCAGGTGAATATACACCACTGCAAAAATTTGATATTGAAATGATAAACCTGGAAATTGGATTCTTTCCAGAGTATTCACATTGGTCCAATTCCGTTCCAAATATTATGGATCCTTCACTTCCACCACAAATATGTACAGCTTCAACTACAATCAATAATCATCTTTCAAAATCATATAATAACAATAATAATAATAATATAAATTTAGATTTACAATTCACATCAGAAAAAAGAGTGAATGCTCTTTTATTTAAATCGATTTCAACTATACTTCAGAATTCTGGATTCATTGGTACTGGACAGGAAGCCTTGAATGTATTGATTGATGTAGTCGGTTCGTTCATCGCAAATATCGGTCGACTACTCAACCGCTACTCTTCCAACTATTCAATTAAACCACAGAACAGAAACGATAATTTCCAACTACTCTCACTGGTTCTTCGTCAGCTTGGAATCAAAGATTTCACCACACTCAAAGATTTGAAAGTTGCACAGCCTGTTCCACAAGAATCGAGTAGTGATGACGATGCTATTTTCAATCCTCCAGTTAGAGAAGGTTTATTTGGTCATTGCCCAAGTCATATAGACGAACCTGCTGTATGTCATTAATTATTCATTTAAAGAGAAATGTGAAAATTAACAACTCTATTAAACTTTAATATTATTATAGGAAATATCATTATTTGTAGATCCAAAACCAAAACAAACTCAACAACAACAACAACAATTTATGATGCAAGTAGCTTCCACTTTGAAACCGATCACTTCAAATTATCAACCGAATCAAGCTCACTTGCAACCAGTTTCATCCATGCACAAACCTATGCCATATCAACTACAACAACAACAGATTCTTGCTCAACAACAACAATTGGTACAACAACAACAACATCTCCAGAAACAAATTCAATCACAATTTCAACAACCGATTCAAGCTATTCAACAACCAACAACCATTCAACCACAACAACCTCAGCAACAACCACAACAACAATCACAAACAACTCCACAGCCAATTCAACAACCACCACAACCGCAGCAACTACAACAACAGCAACAACCACAACATATACCAATTGCACCAAATCAACCAACATCCAATTTACCAGCGGCACCTACACCAGCCAGTTCAAAGGAAACTCCTCCAAAGGAATCAAAGAAAAAGAAAGCATCGTCAGAACCCAAACAAAAAACACAAAAGCTCAAGAAACAAAAGAAGGAAACCGCTTCCAAACCACCAGATACTTCCGCTGTCGCAACAGCGGCCACTTCAGTTGTTGGCTCGCAGATTCCAGCTACAACCAATGTTAATCCTCAGACTCCAATCGAAACCGCTGTGGTAACACCAATCCAAAATATTAATACAGCTTTAACGCCACTTCCACAACCTCCGACTGCACCCGAATCTAAACCAGTTCCTCCGAAACCAACAGAAGTCAAAGAGAAGAAAAAGAGAGGTCGTCCACATAAGAATGCACAAGCAGCAGCAGCAGCGGCAGCACAGGCTCAAGCACAAGCGAATCAATCATAATAATAATATTATAATTTACTTAATAATATATCAAACCATAAATATTTATTAATATTATTGTAATAAACTTAAAATATCTATTTGCAAATCGTTCTTTTCGTTTTGTTGTTGTAGTTTGATGAGTTGTTCAATGAGCGGATCTTGTTTGGTGAATCCACAACCTTTCAACTCCAGTGACTTCAAGTTTGGAAGATTGAAAGCTTGGTATTTACTTTGGTAGATTCCAGGTTGGCTCGTTTCATTGAATGAAAAATTTACATTCTCCACTTGTGACGGTAGTCGGTAGAGGAGAGTGACAACACCAAGCTTCGAGAGTTGAGATCTCGACATTCTGATAGTTGTTAGCTTTAGACAGATGGTCAGTGTTGTCGAGAGTGCACTTAACTTTGATCCCATATCATTCATTGAAAGATCCAACTTTTGTAACTTCATCAACCTACTTAGCCAATTGAAAGAACACTCCGCTGGGAATTTGATGTCATCCAGTAGTAATGTGTGAACTTCATCACCAAAACTACTTTCTAAACTGGCACCAATCGGACCAACGAGATTAATAAACTCGGTATATCCATCTTTATCGAATTGATTGTCTCCAATATCCAGATGTTTGAGTACAATACATTTCCGAATAATCGGAATCAATGGTCTAATTACATGACTCATCTTGCGAACTGTCAAATGCGATAATGTTGAAATTAATTGAATGGTCAACATGTACTTAATCCCGTTTGTCGTGAGAAGTTGATTTGAACTGATATCTATTTTCTTTAAAGGACTTGACCCGATCGACTTTAAAATTGAATGAAGTGATTTATCTGTAAGATGGCAATCAACTAAACTTATTACTTTTAAATTTGGACACTAAATTAATAATTAATTAATATGATTTTTAAAATTACAATTTACAATTAATTAAAGTTTACATACTTTTACAAAGGATTTAAGATCAAATAAAATATTATTGTTTAAATATAATTTCTTTAAACTTGTCAACTCAAAACCATACAATTCCGAAAATAGATTGGTTGTTATTTGACATCGTGAAAGATTTAAATTAGTTAACCAAGAACTGTGACGCCTTAAAAAACTTGATAAAGATAAAATAGATTTTTTACCTAAAATAAATAAATATTAATAAAAATAATAAATGTTTAAAAATGTAAATTAAAATTAACATACCTATTTGATTTTCAGTAAAATCTAAATCATGAACCGAATTTGAAAGTGTTAATGTATCAAATGCATCACTACTATCTTTATCTCTAAGAGCATATGATCCAAATGTAATAAATGTGTTGGTGATATTTTCAAATGATTTAAATGTCTCTAGTAGTTTCTTGTTCTCTTTGTTGCCATTTGATTTAACTACATCTAAATATTTTTGATAGATTGACTTTTAAAAAAAATAAGTAAAAATAATAATTATTTAAGATTTTATTGACTTTACTTACAATCAATTGAGTTGGAGGTTCTGTATCATAAAATGTTAAGGATTTACCTGTAGATGTAACTTTTACTTCTTCTTCATGGTTGTCTTCAATTAAATTGATGCAATAAGGTTTATGTTTCTTTTGAATGGTCCCATTTTTCTGCTTGGATTTCTTTCGTTTGTTTATTGTCGAACCATCAAAATAGTTTTCATCCTCGCTGTCGGGAACTACAAATCCATCATCGGTATAACAAGGTAACTTTTCACCGTTTTCATCATATTCCTCTGGGTTATACTCGTCAGATTCCACATAATCTTGATTTAAATGTCTGTGAGTTTCTGACTTTGACTGTTTGAATCTGGTCTTCGATTTATTTGGTGAATTTGGGTCGAAATTGGGATAGTCACCTTCAACGAAACTTTCAAACCCCTGGTATGAATTGATTACCTTTCCTGTTTTCTTATTGATGACAGTTTCTTGGCCATTCTCATCGAGTGTATCTTCCCATTTGCTCGAAAATTCAACATTGTTTCTCCTAGTTATCTCTCTGTTGGACACCGCCTGTCTTGCCAGTTTCGCTGCATCCTCTCCAAGAGAATCCTCCTCCAACAACGCTGATTGTGCTCGTCTCGACTCTTGCCTCCTCCGCACCAGATTGGCTAAATTACTCTTCTTATCCAACTTTGATATAGTCTGCTGTGGTTGTGGCAATGTTGGCTCTTCAGAGAATGGCGTGTCTATAATATCCAATGACGAAGTCTTCTCCTCGATACTACTAACTTCAAGCTGATCCAACAGTCTCTGCTTCTTCCTTTTCTTTAATCGGTATTGTTGAATCTCTTTCTCCTTTGAATTGTCATTACTATACAGATCTATGATTCTATCATAACACTGAATGTGAAGTATCAGAATAGCACGAGAATCTTCCTTTTCCTTTCTTAACCTTAGTTTTGCTTGATTTATATAATCTATAATCTCATTTTTATCTAAATAAATAAATATAAAATAAAATATAAAATTCATTAATAAAAAAAAACAAACATTATTATTAATATTAATATTTACCTTTTACTAAAAGACTTAATGCTATAAATGTTTCAATAATATATTCATTTGGTTGATTATTGATAGTTGTATATAAATTACATAAATCAATTAGTTTTGGATATATTCTATCCTTTAATATTTGATTTTCATTCATAATCTAAAAAATATAAACAATTAAAATTAATAAATAATTTTATATTTATATCTTTTTAATTTTAAATACCATTTTAAATAAATCTGAAAATAATTGAAATAAATGATTAAAGTTGATTTCACCACGTAGATAGTTTAGTTGTTGAATCTCCTTAAATACCAAAGAAAACCAATGAAGTTTCATATCGTAATAAATGGTTTCTCTATCCAAGATATCTAGAATATCGATTTGAATTTCGATTCTCTTCAAAGAATCTGACTGTGACGCTAAAGAGTATTCCAGAGTTTCTCTTTCGGCTTTTAACAACTGTCTTTGATCCAATTGGTGGTCATACTTGTCAATCAGCTGATCTACTGATTGATCCTCCAAATTACCTCGCTCTGCCAATCGATACAACAATTGCTTGGCATTGTCATACTCTGTCAATCCACAATACGATTGAATCAATAAATCATATCGATCCTTATAGAATTCAACATTTATTTTAAACTCTTCCAATATTATATTTACTAAATGTTCATTCAATTGAATTTTATTTGTCAGTTGATTTTTTCTATGAAATATTTCCACACACAGCTTTACCTTTGTTTAAAATATCAATTGACATTGAAAACTCATGTGCACTTTCAAGGTATTGTTCAGCCAATGAATAGAAAGAGTCACATAGACAATGGGCAGAATACAATGATTGTTCGTTTTGATGCCAAATCGATGCTTGCTCGGCTGCCTCCTTCAAGAAATTGAATCCATTCATATCTCTATCATTGATTGTACAAGATTCATCTTTTTGATATAAAAAAGATAGATAATTCGAAAAATTATATAAATAGTTTACATTATTATTGATATTGCTGGTATTGTTATTATTACTACTACTATTTTGTTGTTTCTTTATTGTTTTATATGTCTGATTAATAGTTGCTAATAGATTTATACTAAACTTTGTTATTTTCACTTCCGAGTTATAATGACACTCCAAAAGCTGACAATTCAATTGAAATAACAATGTTTTCAAACTATCTATATTATTAGGATTGCTGCTACCAATATCTAAATCATAAATTAGATCTTCACAGTGATCTATTAGAATTTTACATTGTTTTAATGCTTTAGAATCATTTATTTCTTTTGCTTTTATAGATATTGCTAATGATATATATTGATTATGAATATCATTCATTTATTTAAACAAAAATAATAATATTATATAAAAAGTAGAAAATGATTTTCTTGAATTAAATTTTTCCCTCCAAATTTTTAAAATTTTTTTAACATTAATATTTAAAAAGAAAGAATAAAGAATTTAAATTTAATAGTTAATTAATAGGTCTAATTTAATTGTTATTTATTTAATTATTAATGATTTAGATTGTTAAACCTGATGGTGTTTACTAGAAATTGATGCAACTGAAATCTGGTAGAAAGGATTTCATTGGAATGATAACACTCTCTATACCCAAGATATGTCAAGTATATATGAGGTCACCTTTCTTGAATGTCTTAAACTTTCTTTTTTAATGATCCACTCCAACTATAACTGTGTCTTTACTACAACTAAACCATTGAGAGTTGTTTTGCTGGATGAATGATTTGATTGTTTGGTCCGATCTCTCTATCTATCTCTCTGGATGGATGGATTCCTTTCAATTCCTTGACGAATAAGAAGTTGATGTTTCGATTGTAATATATTCACCTGATTATGTATCAGTTCATCTATTATTTTTAATTAAATTAGATTTGACTGATCATTCAAAGTAAATACATTATTAATATAATCGATTTTCATCATGCTAATTATTGGTATATCTAGTATACTATCACAACCTACATATTCAGATTACATGTTACTGTTACATACACCACCATGCCAAGTATTATACTTCATTCGACTTCGAAGAGATTACCATTGAGAAGGCGTCAAGCAATGATAACTCTTTTACCACTTCGATGAACGATTAGGTTATTTATAAAATATATTTGTAAATGTACATTTTTTATTTTACATTTTTTTTTATTTTAAACATTTTATTTTATATAATCTCGAGTTTGGTTTGTATATTATTATTATTATTATTATTTTAATAGAATTTTATTAGGTTCGAAATGAACATGCTCTATAAGATTCACTTATTGGTTTATATTGTAATTTGGTGGCACCACACAACTTATTGGATGGTTTCTTTCTGCTTTGGTCAATAACGAAATAGGCTGGCGAAGTAGAATTGGCTTGGTTCTCTATGATAGACCACACCTTGGTGTCGTAATTCAGTTTTTTGTCCCGACTGAAACAAAATACTTTCTTTCTCTCATAGAGATACAAGTAGTAACCATCTGGTACTTGGCTGTTCTCTAGTAAATCCGCCACCGTATTATTCTTGTCTACAACGAATGTCCAATTGACCTCTGGATTTCTTGCCCAAAATACTTTAATTGCTTTCTTATCATCTCCAAATTGTTTAAGGTAGCTTTCTATATCTGTCATGATTGTATTGTTTTGTTGTTTTCTTTTCCTTTAACTAATGTTAATGCAATTTATTTAGAAAGACTGTAATAAAATGAATGAATGATTGATTGAAGATTAATTAATGGTTAGGTGTTTGATTTGATTTGATTCTGAAATGTGTCAATTTTGAATTGAGATTGATTTTGAGGTTGTAATAATTAAAAAAAACAAAATATGAGTTTGTTTGTTTAGTTTTATTTTATTATATAATATAATTTATTTGATATATTGATGGATGGTTTTGGATATGGATTTTGTAAGATTTATTTATTTAATTATCACAAACAACAATATGATTATTAAAATATTTAAATATTAAATTTTATTTAATTTTTTTTTAATAAAAAATAAGATGGTTATACAAATTTTTTTGATGTTTATATTTTTTATCTTTTTTGTGTTGAACCGTTCATTTTCAAAGGGATGGATGATTCTCTTTAATCAATGTAATTCCTTTTTCCATTTCCATCTTCCTAATTTCTTCTTCAAGAATTTATCATTTTTAAATAGTGTATATTAAAATGTATCTCTGGTTGGTTGGTTGGTTAGAAAAACAAAAACAAACACATTTTGTTGTTCTCTACAACAACAACAAAAAAGAAAAGAAAGAGTGAGTGAGTCTCTGTTTTTTTTAACCATCAATAATACAATCACAACACAATACCACATCACCATTAATCCAACCCAAACACCCAATTATCAACTGAGCAAGCCCTTTTTACCACTTTAAACAATATATAACATTAGCATATCAACCATTCAAAAACAAACAATCAAACTATATATTATATGTTAAAAAAATACTTTTATTTTATCTATTTTTGATTGGATGAACTTTTCAGTGTAGATGTAAATGTGTGTTCAGTGTGTCATTTGTGTTTGTTTATTTGTTTTATATGTGTTTTTCTGAGTGTTAGTGAGTCTGGTCTTAGTGCTCTCAATTTTGATGTTTAAATACACTATTATTAAGGTGGTTTGTTTGTTTAAAGGTTCTCACTCACTTTTAAAAACTGATTTGATATCAACAACAACAATAATAATATTAAACTAATATTGTTTGTAATATTTTTAATATTTTTGAATAATGTTCACATACCAACACACACACATTACCTTTACTATTATTACTCTTATTGGTAGTGATCACAGGGGTATGAAGAGAGAGTTATTGTTTTTTTTTTTTACTTTGTTGTGTTCGTACTCGTATTCCCTAGAGTCACTATTTTGAGACATTAAAGCAGTGGATGCGTGATAGGAATAACCATAATAATAAACAAACAAAAATGACTACACCAACACACAAACAACAACAGTACAGTTAGACAAAAACAAACAAACTGAATGAAGCTAACAAAAATAAATCCAAAACCAAAATAATGTAATTGTTTAATATAAGACATCGATGATCAACCTATGTTTCCAGCAAACCACAGATCAATTTCTGATGAAAGATCGTAATTACACCTATAAATTGTTCAATTTTATGCAATTATCAACTGGTTATTTCAATATATTTGCGATTATATGATGACATGAATAACAACATCAATGTTGTCACTTACATATATATATATTTAACAATATTATAAAATAAAACAGTTTAATCTAGTAAAATAAATCAAAAATTAAAAATGTTTGATTGAGTTGTTTCTTAATATTTAGATCTATTGTTTATTTAATAGTAAAAAGAATTGTGTAATTACCATTCATTGATTGGTATAAATCACATTTTCCTGTTTCTAAATATTTTGATTTTAATTATACTAGTTGCTATCTATCTAACAATATATAAAAAGTTTAATTTAAAGATTTGTAATTTATATTTGATTTCATTTCAATGATAATTATAATTATAAGTTAAAATATCCTTAGCACGATTGATCTTATTATTATTTCTGTTTTTTCAGATTAGTCAATGTTTTTAAATAGTTTAAAAATAAAACATTATTATTATTTAAATATATATATGATTATTGACTGATTAATTCGAATTCAAACAAGATATATCCGTTATGAATTTATTTTTACAACACCACCATATTATTTGAAATTTTCTCTAACACTAAAGATTTTTTTTTTTTTTTCTAAACAAACAAATATTTTGAATCGTTTTTTTCTATCAATTCAATTTATTATTATATCAGCTGACTGACTTGACAATTTATATATAAATTATATCTTATCTACTCATTCTTAAGAGATTTTACATGATAATTTAACTTTTTCTCGATTTCATTCATTGATCTTATATATATATTCATCTCATTGTCTAAACAAGATTAAATTGATGAATCACTCTTTACTATTATAAAAGTTGTAGTAGTTAGAAGTAGTAGTAGTAGTATAGTAGTAATAGTAAAGAGTAGTAAGAGAAGAGAAATAAGAAGAATAGAATAAATTGAAAAGAGTACTTTACTCTTCCTCCTTTATTATTATCTATTTATTTATTTATATATTTATTTATTTATTATCTGATATTTATATATAAAAATATATATAAATGTCTGAAATGAAAAGTAATACTATGATCAGTAATAATAATAATAATAATATTGACAACAACAACAACATTAATAACAGTGATGAAAATAATAATAATAACAATAGCAGTAATAATAATAATAACAATAACATTCAAAATGGATTTATGATAACAAATAGTAGTACTCAAAATAGTAGTAATAGTAGTAATAACAATAAAACATCAACTTCACCATTTCTAATTGGAAATAATAATAATAATAATAATAATAATGGAATATTAAATTCAACGATGATACCATTTTCATCGACACAACTTATTCAAGGATCATCTCCAGGTAGTGCTTTACCATTGTTTAGTGAGATAGGTAGTCCAAGTTCAACTTCAATCTTAAATATACCTGTAAATACAAAGTATGTCATAAATAAATAAATAATTGTTGTTAACACAAAGCATAAGATTGATTAACATAAATCTAATGATCTAGATCATTAAATAAAGATACATCAGTTGGTGCTAGAAGAAGAAAACATCAACAAAGTAAATCACAGAGTTATTCGAATTTTTCAAGTATGTTGCCGTCGTCGTCGTCGGTTCAGTCATCTTCGTCTTCGTCATCGACATCGATGTCGTCGACGGTGACCAATACTCCGTCGTTGTCTGTAGAGGTGCTGACACAAGACGAACAGAATGAAGTGATTCTCGATTATTGCAGTGTTTTGAAGGATCGACTGAAGTTGTTGTCGACAAAACTTCAGATGGATCAGACAGAGATGTCGCACAAGGATACAGAGATCGAGTTGTTGACGTCGCGTCTCAACAAGTACAACACGGTGATTCGCGAGAAGGAAGAAGAGAATGAGAAGCTGACGGAACAACTCTGCCAGCTGAAACAGATTCACACCGACGAGAAGGCGACCAAAGACACACTGGAGCGCGAGTTGGTCGATATCAAAGATCGCTGGGTAACGCCGCAAGAGTACGAGAGTTGGAAGGAGCAGATCGACGCGGTGACAACCGAGCTGGACAAGCGCGTCGAGCAACTCAACGAGTGGAGCGAACGACACGCGCAACAAGAGCTGCGAATCGAAGCGATGCAGGAACAAGTGAGGAAGGAGCGCGACTTGAATGTTGTGCTGCGACAAGAGTCTGAGATCTCGGCGCGACAAATCAAGCAGGAGCGCGAAGCGTACTCGAAAGACATGGAGGAGCGCAACGACAAGGTGTCGCGCTCAAAGGACAAGATCAAGATTTGGAAGGAGCGGAACAAGCGCACCGAATACGAGTTGGAGTCGACACAGCGCTCGCTCGACAAGATGAAGATGCAGCTGTCCAACAGCGAGATAGAGACGTTGCAGCACAAGAAGGAAACAGACGCGCTGAGAGACGCGCTCAAAGAGTCGACGCGGCGACTCACCGACATGTCGAGTTCGCAACTCTCGATGACCGCTGAATTGAAGCAGATCGAAGGCGACCGTCTTGCCATCATCGGACTGATGAACCGCAAGGACGGCGAGCTAGACGAGCGCGTCTCTCTCTACATGACCGAGATCAACAAGTCGAACGACGTCATCTCAAAGCTGAATCAAAAGATTGGCGACCTCGAACAGCAGCTGGCAAACGAACGACTGAACAAGCGTGTCTCTGCCATCTCTGTCACCGATAGCAACTACACCATCTCTGAGCACAGTTTGATAACGTTGCTACAGGAGAAAGACGACCAGTTGAACAGGCTGAACAAGCAGATACAACGGCTACAGATCGACTCGGCATCGTTGATGACACGCTACAAAAAGATGGAGGAAAACATGGTCGAGAATTCCACACAGCTCAGCACCACCAAGAAGTCACTGAGCAACTCACGTCGTAAACTCTCAAAGATCAATCAAGAGCTATTGATGCTCAGCGATGAAAACTACAACGAATCGATCGGTGCCAATGCACTAAACAAGCGAAAATCAGTTGATCTATCAGAACTTTCAAAGATGATACAAGACTATGATGAAGAACAAGAAGCAGCATCAGCATCGTCATCGACAACACCAATAAACTCACCATTCAAACCGACAACAAGAAGAGATAGAGGAAAGTCAACTCCACCACCTGTTAACAATAATAGTAATGAATCAAATGTTATGGTGGTTGAATCACCAAGAACAACAACAACAACAACATTGGCAGCATCAATTAGTAATGAACAACTAGAGGATATGTTGGAGAAAGCACGTTCCGCTAATATTGGATATCGTCTTCACATTCAGTTTTTGAGTAAGGAGTTGAAGATGTTGGAGAAGGACATGCAGCAACAGAAGGAATTCAACGATTCACTGGTGACGAGATTGAATTTGGATTTAGAAGATGCGAGAAGAATGAACAACAGAATCAGAAAGGTATTCCTAGAGAGATTTGCAAAGGAAGAGGATTCCATCTTCTTGGACTACTATACACTCACCGATAAATTCCATCCAACAATCAACCTATCGATACAAACAGAGACGACATCATCTATATTTTCACCTTCATTCGGATCTTCGACACCACCATCATCTTTATCGTCATCATCATCATCATCAACCATCAATCATTATAACAATGTAAATATAAACATTAACAATCATAATAATAATCATAACAGTAATAATAATCATTTAGACAATAATAGTAATAATAATAATAATCATATTAATGGAAAGAATAATAATAATAAGAAAGATAGTAATTTTAATAATAATAACTTTGATAGTAGTCTACATGAAACACAAGAGATATTTAATAGTATTTATAGTGTAAAATCAAATAAAAACAATAGTAATAATAGTAGTGATAATAAGTTAAATAAGAGTAATAGGAATAGTGGTAGTGGAAGTGGATTTAAATCACCTACAACATCAAATTCGAATTCACCATCGAATTCACCAACAACAGGTAGAAGACAATTACAAAGTTCGTTGAATTCATCATCAGCAGCATCGCCTTTGACAACGTCCACCAACAAACTATCATCATCATCATCATCATCGTCCACCACTAGTGCTCAGGTAGATCTAAGTAGGATGTGTAATAGATGTGGCAAGGAATTTGGATTATTAACAAGAAAAGTAAGTAAATCTAATAATTATTTTAATAAATCTAATAAAACTTTATCTAATTCTTTTTCTTTTTTTATTACAATATTATTATTATTTAGTATCAATGTACTACATGTACAATGATGTTTTGTTCCAGTTGCATTAATACAAAAACTAAAACTTGTAACATTTGTAATATTCCCAATAAATAATCAACAAACAGGTATTTCCTAATTCCATCCAAACATAGGTTGTTCGTTTCAGAGTTTCCGTTTCATTGTCGAATAAATTTGAGTAGTGTTAACTATCTGTGTTTGTTATTAAGTAGAAATGTATCTACTTTTGTAAATAAATAAAAATATCGGTTTACTATTATTATTGTTGTTATTGCTAGATGATTATTGATGTTTCCATCTACCTCCACAAATTGTACACTAAAAAAAATTAGATGTATAATTAAATGATAAAATGTTAGAAACATGAACTTGATTAATTAATTATATATATATATGTTGTTAATTAATTACTTTATAATAAGTTGTTTTAGGTTCATCTATTGGATAAACTTGAATCTCCATAAGATATACTCTTCTTCTTTCTTTACATGTTGGACAATGAGCTATATATTTAGATTGGTTAGTGTTAGTAAAATAACATCGAAAATAAAGAATATTATTAATAATAATAATAATAATAATACTAACCATCTGTTTGTTGTGAATCTAACCATGCATCATCACCACCGAATACATCGACTTCAATATTTTTACGAATGAGCGGTACTTTTGTGACTACTTTATTTTGAATGTTGAAAATGTATGGACATGTAGGACAATAAAATCTTGTATTGGGCTCACCTTTCTCAACCAACAACATATTAGCACATGATGGACAGAATAACATCTTATATATATCTATAAAAATATAATATAAAATAGTGGTGGTAGTAGATCGAAATAAACAAGGATTATCTTTTATGTAATCGTCATTCAAGCTTTAATTTTTTTTTTAATTTCTTTTTTTTTTTTTTTTTTGATATTTTTTTTTTTTCAATTGGAATGAAATGGTGCATACTGTGAAGATAATTTAATATTAATATCTATTATTGCAATGAACATTTAAAAGTTAATTTAACAATCCTATATATATTATATATTAGAAATACTTTAAAAAATGTCAATTAGATGTGTTTTGTTTTGGTTAGATGGTATACTTTCTAAATATGAAGATGATAGTTCACTGTTGGATGGTTTGTCAATTGGCGTTTTAGATAAGTTTGTAGAGGAGGGCTGTGTAGGTCAATTACTATCACTCCAACAACATGACACAACATCATTGAATTTCAGTCAATTACTTGGTTTTGAATCCGATTCAGATCATAAAGTAACATATAATACCTTTAAAGAAAAGTAATTTTATTATTTTGTTTTCAACAAAAAACAAAACAAAAATAAACCAAAACATACTTACATACATACAACATAACTTATATTCCTCTATAAATAAATAAATAATATTTTAGATATAGTAATTTATCATTAAGATTAATTACATCTTCACAATCATTACTTCAAGATTGTAATACCAAAGGATTCGATTCGATATTGGTAAACAATGTTAACTGTAAAGATCTATTGAATGAAATCAATAAACCGATGAAAGAAAAGGTAGAGATGGTCATTATTCATTTGGAACCTGTTTCGAAGGGTCTAGAGGATAGAAGAGCATTGCTCACTACTTTAGATCAAACAGTTCAATCTTTAAAGCAGCAACAAGAGCAGCAACAACAATTTGAAACCTATATAAATATTGTAATTTCATTCGATAGTCCAAATGTAACAGTACCTCTGACCGAACAACAACAATCGAGTCAACAATCCATTCCATCGACATTCATTCCACCAAAACAAAGTACACAATTCTACAATGGTAAACCAGTGGAACCAAGGTAAGAATAATATTAACAACGATAATAGATAAACATAAACTTTATATTGTTAGATATTAACCAATTAAATACTTTGTTAATTTAGACAAACTTCACCAATGTTTGCAATTTATTCACATGCACCATGGACAAGAAAAGATGAATCGAAATCATTTAGATTGGATCAGTTTATTAGAGGTTGCAACGGAAAGATCTTGACCATTCAATATCTAAAGGAATTGGCATTCAAACTTGGAAAGATACCAAAGTATGGCGCTTAAGAAGTGTGATAGATAATAATAATAATAATGATTAGTTGTTGTTGTTGTAATATTGCAATATAATAAATTGTTACAAAATCAATATTTGTATAAATCATTTATAATTTATTTATTATTTTAAATTTATTTTATTTATTTTATTTATTTTATTAAAAAAAAGGTGTAACTCTTATTTACAAATGAACCATAGTGGTTTCTTTAAAGTTTAGCAATTATTGATACTTTGGGTCTGGAATTTCATTGGCAAGCGAAACCGATGGGTTCGAGTAGGTTGGCTCCTCGGGCTTGTTGTCGGCTTGTGGTGGAATGGCTTGAATCGATTCCTCTTGGAAGTGTGGTGTTGGACCGGTATTCAATGTTCCAATGGTATCTTTTGTTGGAGCTGGTGCAGCTACTGGTTCATAGGTAGGTGGTTGTTGTTGTTGCTGAAAGATGGGTGGTGCAGCTGCAGCTACTGGTTCATAGGTAGGTGGTTGTTGTGGTTGCTGAAAGATGGGTGGTACAGATGCAGCTACTGGTTCATAGGTAGGTGGTTGTTGCTGAAAGATGGGTGGTGCATTGGTGGCAGCGGTAGTAGATTCCAATGGCTCATAAGTGGTGGTTGTTGTTGACGCAGCAGGAACGTAGGTTGTTGTTGTTGATGGTGGTTCTTGTGAAACATTGAGACTGCTCAAGTCGGAAGCGATGTCCGAAGCCGATGGAGTTGCCGAAGAACCGCCGATTGCCACTGGATCAAGCTGACTTGTTTGAACTTGTTTCTGTGTTTCGCGTTCTACGTAGGCTACTTCCTTTGGATCAACGCCATACTTTGTTACCTTCTCATAGGTTGTCTCTGTGGTTTGAAGAGGTGGCTGAGAGCCAGTGGTAACACCTTCAACACCGGGTGCAGCTGGATAGTTGGTGGTAGTGGTTGTCACAGTGGTAGTTACTGGCACCTCATGACGATACTCTGGAATACTACGATTGGAATTATGTAGATTGGTACTATCTCCACCCGACTTCTCTAGATCGACACGATCTCCACCATCGAATCTAGAGACATGTTTGATATGTGGAGATGATCTACCTGGGAGTTGATTCTCAATTGGTAGCACTCTTATATTTACATCACCAGAGAATACTTGATTACCATCTCTATAATATTTACTTTAAAAAAATAACCAAATGGGGTTAATATAAACTGTCTATCTATTGCTGTAACATGATAGCTAATACTACTACTTACTGTAACTCTTCAATTAGTACCTTAAAGTTTTTGTACATCTCTGACTCGGTCTTTTTGTTGATCTCTTTGATTAGACCAGAGTAGTTGTCAATGCTATCATTGTAGTAGGAAGCATTTGCTCTCATAACAGTGTTTGGAGAGGCAGTTCCCTTTGCGTTCATAGTGTGCTTAGCATCTTCATATCTTAATCTCTCAGTATTAAGTTTTTCTTCAGCCAACTATATATATATATATATATGATTTCGTTAATAACTATTAAATAATAAATATTAATTAGATATACTTACAGAAATTTCTTTAATATCATGGATATAAAGATTATTGATTGGATAAACAAAATTCTGGCTCATAGACACATACTTTTAATTTATTTATTTTGTATTAATAAAAATCATTGTTAGTAAATGTAATACTTTTTTTAATATGTAACAAAAGCCCGCAACAGTAAACTAGTTTGAGAATTGGCGGACTTTTTTAATATTTTATAAAGTCCAATGTGTGAATTTATTTGGTGTGGTAGTTTGATTTTGTTGTACTATTATTTTGTGTTGATTGTATACATAATTTTATAACTTACAGTGTCATTAATAACTTTATGAAGATCTTTAAATATTTTCGATGCTTCTAATAGAGACGCTCCACCTCTGTGAATATGATGTTCATTGAAAGCTCCGAATGATTGAGTTAATAGATCACCCCTAATCTTTAATCTAGAAAGTGAATCTATCCAATTCTTTGATGCATCATACAATTGAGAATAGTTATTTTTTACTCTATGTGATTCCTTCATATTCATTATTTATTATTTAATAAAATTAGATATATATTTATTAGTTAGAAATATTTTGATTTGTATTAATTTTAAAAATATAATGATTTGATTAAATACACTTTTATAACCAGTTAGTTCAGCACTATCTTTTGGAAGTTGTGATTTCGAGGTGAATACCTCCCTTGTTTTTTGTCTAAAAACAGAGAAATCTTCTCCAATAGATTGTTTTGTTTTAGAAATATGTTCAGACATTATTTGATTTTAATCTCTATTATTAAAAAATAAATATTATTTTTATTAATTTATCCAAAATTTTATTATTATTTGAAATTATATCTTATAAAAATAATATTAGTTTCTATATAAATTCAATACATCTTTTTAAAAATAAAAGAGATTAAATAGTTCATATCATTAAATATTTAATTTAAAATTCCTAAATATCTATATTTCCATAAAAGTAATTATTTTTTTTCAATTAAAAAACTAAAACTTTTTTTTTTTTTTTTTAATTTTATTATTTATTTAATATATTTAATAATTTTTCTAAAAAAAAACTAACTAAAATAAGTAAATGTTTAATAAAAATAATAAATCAATAGTATTTTATTTTATCCTATTTAATTTTGCATCCATATTTTTTCTTTCTTTTGAAAACTTTTGTTTCTTTTTCAAGTATAACATTGTTGCAGTTCCAATGGTAATCGCAAAAACACCAACCACAACTACAATAGTAGCTATCTTCCAAGATGCAAATTTATTATCTTTGCCACATTCACCAACTTCATTTTTACCACCTGTGTTGATAAGAACTGAAAAATCAGGATCTATCACACAACTATTACAAAAAGGAAGTGTCATTCCAATCAATATACTGTCTTTGGTTTGATTTACAACCTGATTTTTAACAAAAGTCACTCTCTCGTCTGCCAGAGCATAAGGAAGGAATCTACCATAGAATGATCGATCACCGATTGTCATTTGAAGATAGCTAACATCTGATCCATTATTCACTGAAATATCTAAATCTGTTGAACAATCTTCTTTAGTAATAGATGAACTTGATTCTATTAATATCCTCAACTGATTTAATCTGTCTTTGAATGACCAATTATTGATTGTGATCATCAATTTCAAACTATTCTCTGGATATAATGTTGATTGTCCTGCAAATTCAATCAATCTACTATTCTTTGAATATTCGATTGTTGAATTGATTTGATCTATTCCTCCTGTCGAAGTTTGTAAACTGTATGTTGTGATGCTGAATGTTTCATTTCCTGTTGTTGAATGAATCCATTTATCTGTTTTCAATTCTCTTACAACTGAACTTAATTCATCGATCTCTTGAATTGCAATGATATTGAATGTGAAATTCATTCCATCTTTAACGATGATTGTTGGTGATGGTATTGTGTTGTTTGGAAGGATGACAACTCCTGGACTAAGTTGTGCTTGACAATAGTATCCACCATATCCATCATTACATCTACACACTCCTTTAATACAATTTCCATTTCCATTACATTTTGAATCGGTATCACAATCATCTTTTGAAACATAGTAGAGTTGGGTGTCTTGAATAAATCCATTCGCTGCCAAAGTCAAATTATAGGTAATAAATGGATATAATGGTTTAAACGGAATACATATATAATGAGTTATGTTCGTGTAGGATTGATAACAAGAATTTGGTTCTTTGAAGTACAATCTTACATTGTATGGTTTTGGTCCCAAGTTTACTGAAATTATTAAACTTGAATCATATTCTACTGAAGATATATCTAAGCCTATTAAATGAAAAATAAAAATATTAGATGAATGTTAATATTAAGAAGAGTGAAATCTAAAACAACTTACCTGTAAATGAGTAAGTTCCATCAAAAGTAATTGAATCTGATGTATTCACATAAAGTGGTGTTGAAGCTTTGAATTTTGGAATTAAACAATGTAATTCATTTGTTGAATTATATGTGACTGTACAATTTGAACCTTCGACCGTCATTGTTAGTGGCGCATATACATTAAATCGACCATAGGATTTAAGTATTAAATCACCTGAATCTAAATTAATACTATGAATATAATTTACATATACTATGAAATAAATGATTAATAAATATTATTTAAATTAAACATTTGAATTATTTACGTTCTAATCCCCAAAGTATTTCGAAATTGTAATTCTTTAAAGTTGAAAAAGATATTTGTGTTTTACCATATTGTGTTTTAGCAGTATATCTATATAAATTATTAAAATAAATAAATTGGATTTACTTTTTAACAAAAAAAAGAGATATTTACAAAAATGCTACATTTGGCCTTGACATAAATAATTGTGGATACGGACTAATATTTTTTCCATAACCCAGATTTTTACCATAGAGATAAAATGAATATCCTAAAAAGATAATATATTGTTAAAAAATAAATTGATTTTTAATAAAAATAATTTAACAAACCTGAATCAATAATATTAAAAGCTTTTTTATCTAATGAGATAGCTACAGAATAATAATAAGTTAATAAATTAATATTTTACATTTTAAAAAAAATATAATCTTACGGCAAATATATGAAGCCGGCTTTACTGGCATGTTAGGAGGAAATATATTAACTCCTTCTTCAAAATAACAATAGAAACAGTCGGGAACACTAGTATTAATCAAGGTTGTACCAGGAATGTTTATCGAACCGAACTGACAAAATGACTCATAAAGTTGAACAGTTACATTTTGCTTTCCTTGAATAGTTATCATTGATGTGGGTGCATTAAATTCTTGTAGTAGTCCGTTACTATTACTATCATATAAATTCCTAAAAACAACATTAGTATTAAATTTTGATTTTAAACTTAAATACCATATATATAAGATTACATTTTAAAATTATCTATAAACCATGATGGTCCAGGAATATTTGGGATAGATGAATTAAATGAAAACAAATTGTTCAAACCAGAAGCATTTAATAGGGGGGATTTACATGATGTTAATGATCTAAAGAAAAATTAGATTTTAATAAAAGTAAATATAAATTTGAGAAATCATTTACTTACACACTTCCTAACAAAGGAAATTGAGTAAAATCACTAGGTGAAAATGAATTATAAGCTAATAATCTACAGTAGAAAATTTTTAGTGAATAAATATAAAAGATACATCAATTTTAATATAAATTACAATGTAGTGAGAATAGGACAATTTTTAAATGAAACATCTGCACTATTGATATTACTATATTTTTTATAGATTATTAATAAAATAAGTTTTCAATAAAAATAATTTTTAATACAAACATATTTCTTAATCTTTTGCCTCCTATTTCAATTGAACCTGAAGGTAATAAAAAGTTAAATGATCTTTAAACAAAAAATTAATACCAAGAATAAAAAATTCAAATAATAAACTAATACTCACATTCTTTCCAGACTGGGGAAATTAGAGTCAGATATTACTATAAAACTAGGTTGAATTCCATTATAATTTACCATGACAATTGAACTATTTAATTTAAATAAAATAAAATTAGAAAAGAAATCATTGGCTGTTATACTTTTTTCATACAGTTCCAAAAGGGTCGAATTGACAATATTTGCATAATTAAAAACTAAAAATGTTCCTACCAAAGGAAATGAGACAGATTCAATATAGATACTTTGAAGAGACTTTCCTTTAGATATAATAGAGTCTAGAATTAGATTTGTTTGAAATTTTAAATCCTTAAAATATCTAAACAACAAAGCAATTATAAACGTTAATTAAATTGTTTGTTTTTGTAATCTAATAATTAATAATTACAATCTTTCAAGTGAAACCAAATTAGATGGAAAACTATTGGAAATAGAAATAGGCATTGTTTGCAATTCAATAATCTTTAAGTTTATATTTATATCGTTATCCAACATTGTCAATAAGGAATATGATTGGTTCTTTTGTTGGGAGATAAAATAAACTTTGAAAGTTGTCATGCTAGGGAATACGAGTTTATCTACAAAAGTTGGTTCTCCTTGGTCCAAAGGTTGTATATTATGTACCAAATTTCTATATTTCCAAATAAGGTTAAAATTAAAAAAATATATAAGATGAATTTAAATATTAGTGATTGATTTATATTTACATTGCCAATATAGATTCATATTGTCCTTTTAATACACATTGTAAATAACTTGTCGAAACATTAGAAATACTTGAACAGTTGTTACCATTTACGTTCCAATTGACCATATACTTTTTTTATTTAATTTTGTTTAGAATTTTAAATTTTTAGAGTAAAAGAAAAAAATTTTAATTGTTCTAATTACCTGTTTTATAAACCATTGTATTGATGGTACTTTAATAGAAAATAATAATTAATCATTTTGATTTTTTTTTTTTTTTTACAATCTTCATACCTTCTTGAGGATCTAAATCTATAGCAGAACAATTGAAAGATATCAATAAAATAATAGATATATATAATATTATTTGTTTATACATTTTTATGAGAATTAAAAAGATATCGATCAAAACGATGTTTATCCTACAATTTTTTATGAGAATTAAAAAGATATTGATCAAATAAATATCTGAAAAAACTTTTTTTATTTTACACTTTTTTTAATTAATAAAATCTAACCTGATCTTGTCATATTTTTGTAGTTTTAATACAAATATCTTGATAATAATCTTTTTTTTTAAGCCAACATTTATCTTCTAGATTTTTAATGATTTTTTGATATGAAAGTTTTGAAAATTTTTGATTTAAAAAAAACCATTTCACATTTGGAGCAAAAAAAATTGGTCATAGATTGTTTATAGTTTAAATTGGTAATAGTCATTATAAAGTAATAATTTGTCAAATGTGTGAATCTGAGAATGATCTATGCGGGGATGAGGGCATGCAGGTTGAAATAGATAAGAGCGAACCAACTAAAGAGAATAAACTAAAGATAGAGAAAAATAAGTCTAAGAAAAGGAAAGCCAAAGAGTTAGAAACAATATTAATAGATGCACAAGAAAAATATGTTAATAGTGAATTACCTCCGTTTGATAAAAAGGGCAGTTCGATTTTCAAGTGCAGGCATGCATTTTGTCCTTCTCTTTACGAGAATAAATTTAAATCCAGGGTGGAGAAGCACGAAAAGACAAACCATCATTGCCAGTCAGGTTGTCATTTCCAAGAGGGTGGGATTCACACTTGTGAGAAGCGATCCAGAAGTGGCAAAGATAAAACCAAATATACTTGTAAACACTGCAAGAAACCCATGTCAAGCAAAGAGAGGTTGCTTGGCCATTACGAGACATGTATTTACTTGGTACCAAGGAATCGATCGAGTGCAAACGACAAAAAGTTGTTTGAACAAGATAGAATGCACATTACAGATCAATTCTACATAGATCTGTTCAGTAAAGTTTTTAATCATGTGTTGACGGACAAGCAAAGTTTGAGAAATTCAAACAGCTAAACTTGATTGAAAGTAAAGATGGAAAGGAGTGCTATGGAGTTTACATTGATCCTATTAAAGAGGTACAGGAAATGGTAGCTAAATATTTGAAAGATAATCCTAAAGTAAATAAACGGTGAAGATAAACATTGTATCAAATGTATGTATTCCTATTATTGTTTCTCTTGCGTCGCGGAAATCTGTTCTGTGTGATACAACTAAGGATGGAGTCAATCATTGGATATTGGTAGTGTTGAACAAGACAAGCAACGACGACAAACAATACATGTTGAATATATATTGTAGCTTGCATCTCGAAAGCTACAACACTATTAAAGACAATGTTAAGAAGTACTTACTTTTCTGAAGTGTATGGATGGAATTGTGGTGAAGAAATGGTGAAAAACTTTGTCAAACAAACAGATAGAGTCAGCTGTGGTGTATATACATGCTTGTTTATTGATAAGATATCACAAAATAAAATAATAATAAATAAAAAAACTGTAAACAACTAAAAAAAATAAATAAAAATGGTGGAATCATCAAAGGAAAATTTTGACTTAAAAGATTTTTTTTTTTTTTTTTAGTTCAAAAACAAATGAAGTCAATTCTAGAATTTATTTTTAACTTAACCTGTTTAATATATGCTATAATTGTTGGTTCTCTCTTTGATTTTTTAATCTCTTTTTCATGAAAAATATAGTTGCTACGCCAACAGACACTACAACAGCTGATAATACCACAACAATAGTAGCTATCTTCCAAGATGCAAACTTTTCATTTTTGCAACCAGTTGTTCCATCGTCATTCGCAATCAGCACAGAGAAATCGGGATCTATTACACAACTATCGCAATAAGGAAGTGTCATTCCAATCAATATACTGTCTTTGGTTTGATTAACTATTCTATTCTGAATGTAAATCGGTTTGTTGTCTGCCAGAGCATAAGGAAGGAATCTACCATAGAATGATCGATCACCGATTGTCATTTGAAGATAACTAACATCCGATCCATTACTAACGGTTATATCTAAATCTGGTGAACAATCGTCTTTGGTTATAGATGAACTTGATTCCATCAATACTCTTAATTGATTTAATCTGTCTTTGAATGACCAATTATTGATTGTGATAATCAATTTCAAACTATTCTCTGGATATAATGTTGATTGTCCTGCAAAGTTAATCAATCTACTACTATTTGAATATTCGATTGTTGTATTGATTTGATCTATTCCCGCTGTTGTTGATTGTAAACTGTATGTTGTGATGCTGAATGTTTCATTTCCTGTTGTTGAATATGACCATTTATCTGTTTTCAATTCTCTTACAACTGAACTTAATTCATCGATCTCTTGAATTGCAATGATATTGAATGTGAAATTCATTCCATCTTTGACGATGATTGTTGGTGATGGATCTGTATTGTTTGGAAGAATGACAACACCTGGACTTAATGGTGCTTGACAATAGTATCCACCATATCCATCATTACATCTACATTTACCATTTGTACAATTTCCATTACCATTACAAGCAGAATTAGTGCTACAATCGTCAGCTGTATAATAAAAGTTCTTTGTTTGGTTGTATCCATTGGCAAAGATCGTCAATGAATAGTTTGTATATGGAAACAATCCTATCTCTGGTGAACAAGCAAGTTGACTATCTCCCAACGTTGAAATATCACACTTATATTGGTTGGAGATAAGTATAGATACATTATATGGATTCACTCCAAAGTTTGCCTGAACCTTTAATATCTCATTAGAAATACTTGTTGAAACAATAAATAAACCTATTTATAAATATTAAATTAGAAAACAAAATAGAAAATAATAGAAAATATAGATTTAAAATAAATAATTCATGTCTTACCAGGAGAACTATATAGACCAACAGAGCTAATGGTATCAGTGGTATTCACAAGTAACGATTCTGAAGTTGAATAGTTGCTGATAATACAATTCAGTTGACCGGTAGTATTAAATGTGATTTGACAATTTTGACTTCCAACACTGACATTCAATGGAGCATAGGTATTGAACACTCCAAATAATTTCACCAATAAATCATTGGATGCTATATTCTCAGTTTGAATATAACTAATATTTACTGATAAATAAATTAAATTAGTATTAATTAGAATCTAATTTTAATCTAATAGTTTAGAATCTAACTATTATCTAAATATTTAAATATACTTACATGGTAATCCCCAAAATATATCGAATTTCTTGTTGTATGTATTCTCAAAAATAATTTGATCTCTTCCAAAGAATTGGTTCTGTGGAATTGTATATCTTAAAAAAAAAAAAGTAAGCATGATGAAATATCATTAATTGAATCAATTATAATTTATACATACTTGAATTTTTTATTACTAAGTAATTTTGTTAAACTTGGAGACATACCATTTCCCCAACCCAAGTTTCTACCGTTTATTACAAAATAATCTAAAAAATAAATAAAAATTAGAAAAAATTTTAATTTATTTAAAAGCTACTTACAACTTGAATCAACTGTTGACTTGATTATATGATATCCAGAGCTTTCAATTGTAATATCTTTATTAATTTTATTAGTAAGAAATTTACTATGTTATTATTTTTTGTTTTCTACTTACTACAAATAAAATTGTTTGGAGCTGGTGTATTAAGTGGTAATTTATTTGTCATTTGAGACCAATAACAATAAAAACAATCGGCAACATTGAAATCGGTCAAAGTAGTCGCTGCAAGTCCGATTAAATCTATTCCACAATACGATTCATATAGTGAGACTGATACATTTTGATTTCCAAGGATACCTAGCGAAGATCCTAACGCAGTTTTATAAAAATCTCCAAGATGACCAGAAGTTCTAGTACTGGATAGTGTTCTAATCTTGGGGTTAGAACTAAATAGATTATTAATCAAGAAATTACTTACAGGTCATATTTGTCATTTACCCAACTTTGATCTGGTGGTGAGGGTACATATGTTTGAAGTATATATCTTTTATAATTTAAATTTTAATAAAAATCCAATTTATATTGTTAAATGTTTAATAAAAAATACCTACATGCTAGAGAGGTTTTTAGCATTGGTAAGCGTATTTGTACAATTTGATAAGGATCTTTATAATTGGAGAAAAAAAAAACATTAACAGTCTGATAAGAAAAAATAATGGCTAAAAACTTACAATGTAGACAAGTTTGGAAATACGGTAAAATCATTTGTAGTTGTATAACAATCAATTAAAGAACTATTTAACTTATTAGAATTTCCTAAATTTCGTGTTCAACTTGTCAATACTTACATAGATGATAAAATAGGACAATCACCCAAAGTTAAATTGACCACTTTAATAGTTCTGGAAAGAGAATTTTAGTAAAGAAATAGTATTGTTAAGCATTGTTGATATAAAAACTTACAAATAGGTGGTAGCATCTGATTCTAAATATACATTCTCTCTCTTGTTAAAAAATATACTTCTATAGAAAGAATATATGATTTTAGTGATATGATAAAATCGATTGTAATTACTTCTCTTACATTATTTTAAGTTGTGGAAAAGATGATTTTAAGAAACGAGCTTGTCCAAAGGTGTCAACTGAATTCAAATTATATAAATAACTATATTTAAAGACTATTAGTATGGTCAATATCATGCAAAGTTTGAGAAACTTACAGTGAATTCAAGACTGGAAAGGTTTTTCCAGGTAAATCAAACAAAAATTTAAAGTTGGAAGTAAAAGTAATATTATTTAAATTAATGTTATATAATTGAGTCATTGAAGCAAATGAAAAATCAGAGTGCATAATGGAACTTGAGATTAATCTTGAATTAATTAAATTAAAAAAAAAACATTTGTTAATATCAAACCAAAGAGATTTTAGGTATTATACATACATTGAGTTTAAATTTGGTGCTGTTGAAAATGAATTTGATGTCAAATTAATATTTGAATTCGTCAATGAAATAGTTGTCAATAGAGGCTTATTATCATTCAACAATAGTTGTAATGTAGAATAAGATGGATTCCTCTCTGTATAGTTTGCTTGAAAATTAATAGTAGAGATATAAGGAAAGTATAGTTTATCGATATATCCAGGATCACCGTTGTCTCTGTTTATTCCATTAAAGACCACCCTAATAATTGATTTTGTTTTAATAAGAATGGTAAGCATTGATACAAAAATAACTCTGACAGTAACTTCACTTACAATGAAATAACCGAATCATAATTACCATTCTTTTGTAAACAATTAATAGATGATGCAGTATCTCCATTAACAATTCCTTTACAAGTAGTTGCTGCTAAATCCCAATTGGTTTGATACTTTTAAAAGTGAAGATGAATATTTGAATTCTTAGAGAATTACATTATTATTATTTTCTATCAATACTTACTTGTTTAGCTATCCATATTAATGATTGTACTGTTGTGTTGTATTAATTTAATAGAGAAACTTAGATATTTTTCAAAAAAAATTTTTTTTTTTAAATTAAGACTCAACTTACATTCGTTCGGGTGAATATCTAAAGAGTTGCAAATATATAAGCAATTTGTGAAAACAAAAAATAATAATATTAAGTTGTGAATATTACTTTTGCTAAAATACATATTTTAAATAATATAAAAAACAATTTACTATTTTTTGTAAAATGAAATGATGAGTTGACTGTTTTACACAAAACCATCGTAAAATGGGTTTTAATCCCATATAATACTTAAGAAATAAGTTGTAATTTATTTTAACATAAATATCTAGATTAATTGCAAAAATAATCTTTTTTTTTTTTTGGTTTTACTAAAAATTATCTCCCAGATTTTTATGGTACCATGAAAAAAAAAAACAAACAAAAAATACATTGTAAACTTTCAGTATTTTTTTTAATTTAATTAATTTTTTTTACAAAAAAAATGTAAAAAACTTCCCTGTTACATCTGCATTTGTGTACCATGAAAAAAAAAACAAACAAAAAATAAATTGTAAACTTTTTTTTTTATAAAATTAATTTTATTTGATTGCGCGATTATTAGTTTTTATTTATTTTGCTTAGTCTGCTTTCCATTTTCTTTTCCTCTCTTCTGAATTTTCTTTTCTTTTTTAGAATGACCACTGTGGTTACAGCTGCAGACACCGCAACCACTGATAGAACAACAATAATAGTTGCAATCTTCCAAGATGCAAACTTCTTGTCACCACATGAATGTTCATTATTTCCAACATTATTAATGAGAACAGAGAAATCGGGATCTATTACACAACTATCGCAATAGGGAAGTGTCATTCCAATCAATATACTATCTTTGGTTTGATTGATGACTCTGTTTTGCACTAAAATATTTTTGTTGTCTGCCAGAGCATAAGGAAGGAATCTACCATAGAATGATCGATCACCGATTGTCATTTGAAGATAACTAACATCTGATCCGTTGTTAACTGTAATATCTAAATCTGGTGAGCATTCATCTTCTTTGACAATCGATGAACTTGATTCCATCAACACTCTTAATTGATTCAATCTGTCTTTGAATGACCAATTATTGATTGTGATCATCAATTTCAAACTATTCTCTGGATATAATGTTGATTGTCCTGCAAAGTTAATCAATCTACTATTCTTTGAATATTCGATTGTTGCATTGATTTGATCTATTCCTGCTGTTGTTGATTGTAAACTGTATGTTGTGATACTGAATGTTTCATTTCCTGTTGTTGAATATGACCATTTATCTGTTTTCAATTCTCTTACAACTGAACTTAATTCATCGATCTCTTGAATTGCAATGATATTGAATGTGAAATTCATTCCATCTTTAACGATGATTGTTGGTGATGGTATTGTGTTGTTTGGAAGAATGACAACACCTGGACTTAATGGTGCTTGACAATAGTATCCACCATATCCATCATTACATCTACATTTACCATTTGTACAGTTTCCGTTTCCGTTACAAGTAGATCCTGTTCCGCAGTCATTGTCTCCTTCTACAAACATCGTTAAGACTCGATTGTAACCATTGGCTGAAATGTAAAAGGAATAGTATTTGAATGGGATCACTTCACTTGGCAAAATAGAGGTCATTGTTGTTTCATTAATAAATGAAATATTTGATTTATAGATGTTGGAAACATAAACAGTAACATTATAAGGATTTGGTCCAAAGTTTGCATATAAGATAAATGTTCTCTCTTTAACAAATGCCTTTAACATAGTAAAAGCTTTAAAATTTTAGTTAATGATATGATTTAAAATATATATAGTTGAAGGTATATCTTACATGGTGAACTGTATAAATTAATACTTGAAACAGTATCGGTGGTACTTGTTAATAATGGAACTGATGTAGTGTAATTGGTAATGGCACAATTTACAACATTTGATGCAATCAATGTAATATTACATATATTACCACCGATATTCACCGATAGTGGTGCATATGAATTAAACATACCAAATAATTGAACTAAAAGATCACCAACTTTACTATTATCTGTTTGAATATAATTGACTTGTACTATACAGAATAAATGAATCAAGTTAGTATTTTAGATAAATTCATTGAGTTAATTTGATTTACTTACAAGTTGGTCCCCAAAAAATATCGCAACTGTAGTTTTTTACAGTGGAGAAGGATATTGTAGTCTTTCCAGAAAGTGAAGCTACTGATAATCTGTTTTTAAATATTAGTAATAATTTTGAATAGTCTATTCTTTAAAATTAATTATTTACCCAAATTTCTTATTAGATATTTGTTTACTTAACATATTGGGTGCAGATGATTTTCCAAAACCTAAATTATTGCCAGTAATTGGAAAAGCCAACCCTAAATGTAATTTTGTTAATTGATATCAGTAGATATACATTAAAAAAACAACTTACATTCATTAATATAATAACCATAGCTATCAAGAGTAACATCTAAAAAATAATTATTAGAGATCTAAACTTTTAAAATTTTAAATCTACTTACTGCAAACAAAATCTAAAGGAACCTGAGGAATATTTTTTGGAAGTAACGATACGATCTCTGATTGATAACATTTGAAGCAATCGGGAATAGTGAAATTGGTGAGAGTGATACCTGAAAAGTCAAAAACTGACATAAAACAAAATGATTCATAGAGTGAACCAGTGATGTTTTGCATTCCATTCAATCTGAAATATGAAGAGGTCGAAGGAAAATATAAATTTATATCTTCTAATTCACCTGATGAGTTGGTATTATATAACTGGCTATTTTTATAGTAAAAATAAGTAAAACAAAAACAAAAGAAAAAAGAAATCGATAAATAATAATACAAACAATTCAGAATAATCTTTTTCAAGCCAGGTATGATCTGGAACAATTGGAACTGGTGTATTGTGTGCAACTCTATTCAATTTTTTTATAATAAATTCTCATTAATATAAATAATTTTAATCTATTGATTATTTTAAATAAGAAAAATTTTATCTACTTACAATTTTGTTAAATTAAATGCTTTAGTTACTGGTGAAGATATGCTATACATTATTCTAAAGTAGGGAATTATTAGAATTTTGTGTATTTGGTTATAAATTTAAAATTTTTTTAGTATAACTACTTACAAATCTTTTAGTAATGGAAATACAGTATAATCAGAAACTGATGAGCTTCCGGACCACATCTCTCTTTAAAATAATATTAGCTTATATATTGGAGGAAGAGTATTCTTTAGACTTACAAATATACTAATGAAGGTAGATTTCCTAAGGTGATCAATGCAGATCTTATTGCACTATTTAAAAAAAATTAATATATTTAAGAAAAATTATTTATGTTTTAGCAAATAGTTGTACTAAACTTACATATGTTGAAGTTTTGATAAATGTAATTCAATCTTATCGGTGCCTGATAAATCAAATTCTCTAGAGAGGGTATAATTCATTAAATACGTTGTTAATTGATATGAGTGTCTTTTGTAAACTTACAAAGAAGATAAATTTGGAAAATATGAATCTGTTAAATTTATAAGTCCTCCAACAACTTGAACTTGTGTAGTACGAATAGTTCTAAATTAAAGATTAGATAAAAATTTTGTTTAAAAAGTAGAATACATTAAAAACTTACAGAGTTTTAACAGGAGAGTTGAATGATCCGAACGTGTCTAAAATCAATTTATTATATTTTGGGAAATCTAAAAATGAAATAAAGATATTTTGTAACTGACTAGCAAAAAGGCTGTTCATTATCATATCTGAATAAACATTGCAACCAACCAAAGATCTAAATTATTTGAAATGATTACATTTAGCTTTTGATGACAAACATAACATCAAGTATTTTCAATATTTCCTTACAATGTTGTAATTGGTAAATTTGATGGGAAATTCACTGGCATCGTTATGTTAACACCAGTAAGATATAAATTTTTCAATTTCAAATTGTTTCGGTTATCTAACAATGCTAAAAGAGAATAACTTGAATTGGTCTCGATTTCAGCTGCACTATTATCGAAACTGAAAAGTGTCATATTTGGAAAATATAATTCCTCAATAAAATCTGGTTCACCTTTATCTGTAAAAGTCGCTATAGAATAAAGATTTCTAAATAGATATAAGTAAAAGTAACATTATTAGACTTAAAAAAATGGTAAATCTTACATTTCAGAAACCGTTTGATATCCATTGATTGGAGGGAGACAATTTAATGCCCCAGTTTGATTTGAAATGTAAAAACAATTTGATCCATTTATATCCCAATTTAATTTATACTTTAAAAAAAAATTCTTATTAATAATAAATTTTAATAATATTTCTAAAATAACATACTTGTTTAATTAAAAATGCAACTGATCCCACTGTTTATATTTTCAAAAAGAATAACTTAGTATTTGAAATTTAGGAAAAAAAAATAAATTAAATATATTTACATTCTCGTTGATTCAACTGAGCATTAATCAAAGATAAAAATGCAAAAATCAAAACCAAAATAAAGTTTTTGCTTCTGTTCATTATTTTTATCTATCTCTGCTACTTTAATTATTTTTTAATACAGAATTGGGTAAAGATCATAATGAAAAAAAAATCAATATTGGACCATCAAAGATATTCCAATTAATCTTAAAATATCTTGATTTTTATTTTTTTTTATTTTTTTTATTTAAAAAACGGGCGATTCTTTGGTCAAAACTTTTTTGTATTTCGCCGATCAAAAAATCTCTGCCTCAGGTCACCCATGAATGATCAAAAAAAAAAACCCAAAATATATTTTTACACAAAAACAAAAAATCTTTCAAACACTTTCAAAATCGAAATAACTCCATTAATTTAATTATTAGTTATTCTTTAAAAATCTTTTCAAAGTTTTTTTTATTATCATGTTGATAACCTTAATGATAAATTTATAATGTTGTTTTTTTATTCTTAAATCATTTTAAATTCTACTTAGTTTACTTTCTACACGAGTTTTCTCAGTTCTATATTTGAATTTGTTTTTCATTACAATAGCGGTTGTGATTGCAGCTGCTGCGAGGGCGACACCACAAACGACGGCAATAGTGGCGATCTTCCATGCGGCAAATTTCTCGTCACCACCACCACAGGTTGCTTTATCTTTTTTACCAGACTCTATGAGTACAGAGAAATCTGGATCGATAACACAAGCTTGACAATAGGGGAGTGTCATTCCTACGAGTACAGCGTCTTTAGTCTGATTGACTACGTGATTGGTGACAAGTGCAGGTACTCCATCTGCCAATCCGTAGGGAAGGAATCTACCATACAACGACTGTCCATCGAATGTCATCTTTAGATAATCTACACTGGTACTGTTGTTTACTGTGATATCAATCTGTGCACAATCAGAGTTGATAGTGGCACTGGTCGATAGTATCACTCTGAGATGATTGAGTTTATCGGAATATTTCCAATTGGTTATGCTAACCAATAGTTTGAGACTGTTCTCTGGATAGGTGGTAGTTTGTCCGGCGAACTCAACCACTCTCATTTCCTTGGAATATTCGATGATTGCAATAACACCTGGGGCAATCGCTGGATCCAAGCTATAGATGGTTTTACTAAAGTTACCATCTCCTAAGGTGATAACTGTCCAATTGGTGGTTAGAATCTCTTTGGCAACGCTCGCCAATGAATCCAACTCTTGAATAGCAACGATATTGAAAGTGAAATTCAATCCGTTTTGAACGATAATGGTTGGCGATGGAGTTGTATTGTTTGGAAGAATCACAACTCCTGGATTCAATTGTAATTCACAATAGTATCCACCATAACCACTGAAGCATGAACAGATATCGGAACAGTTACCGTGACCATAGCAATTGTCATTTGGACCACAGTCATTCTTGATGATCTTTGGGATACTAAATGTTACATTTACAGTGTATCCATTGGCTAACACTTGAGCGGTGTAATTAGTATTTGGAATGAGTTTCTGGGCTGTATAAATAATCAATTCGGTAGAGGTCAAAGAATATGGATAAAATAGAGTAGGGAACATGACAGAAACTTGATAAGGAGCAGGTCCATAGTTTCCAACAAAAGTGAGGAAACCATTTCCATTTGGCTTTACTTCAGAAATAATCAATGCTATTTTAAAATATAAATAAAATTATTAACAACTTTTTTATGTTTTTTTTTAATTATTTTTAACTAACTACTTACGTGGAGATGTATACATTGTTACATTGGAAATTGTATCAGATATGTTCACCCAGACTGGTGCCAATGTACTGTAATTCGATACTATGCATTCAAGTTGTGTTTGTGATTTAGTTGAAACTATGCATTTTGGACCAGCCATATTCTCCAAAGTAATGATCATAGGGGCAAAGGTATTGAAAGTTCCAGTAAATCTTAACATCATATCTCCGGAATCTAAATTTATACTATGAACATATTGTACGACCACTATAAAATAATAGATTAATATATTATTTGAAAAATAATTAAATAAAATAAAATACAAACATTGCATTCCCCAAAGAATATCAACTGCGTAGTTATGAGTTGTAGAGAAGTAAATCGTAAGTTTTCCAAATGATTCACGAGTACGTAAACTATTTATTATAGAATTAGTAAAAGTAAGATAAAAAAGATTAACTATTAAGTAAATATTTTATACTTACATATACATTCTGTTATTTTGATCTTTTGTTAATTCTTTTGGTGCAAGGTTTTGACCCCAACCCAAGTTTCTACCTTGAATAATAATTGGATCTAAATAATTATGGCTAGTTAGTATATAAATAGAATTATAAAAAATAATAGATTATAGATCTTACCATTTGGATACAACTTTGGGAAGGCTTTTTGTTTAATTGAGTAATCTATTAAAATTGAAAAAAATTAATATTTTTGATTTAAAAAATAATAACAAAAATAAAAAAACTTACTACAAGTATAATTACTTGGTGGAGCTGGTGTATTTGGTGGAAGGTTTGCTTTAATCTCTGGATAATAACAATAGAAACATTCTGCGATATTGTCAAAGTCGACCAAAAGGGTAGAGGGTAGGAATATTAAATTCATATAACAGTAGGATTCATATAATTTTACTGAAATATTATATTGACTTCCAGTGATGGAAACTGTACCACTGTTAATTGGATACTCTGGAAGATATCCTGTTGTGTTTGTATTTGAAAGAAGTCTGGTTGAAGAAAAAAAATTAATATTAAATATTTTCATTCATGTTATTTGTGTTGTTTACATACAAAGTAAAAGTTGGAGCAAACCAATTTTCAGGTGGAATAACTGGTACAAAAGTATTTGAAGCAGATCTAAAAGATTAAACTTGGTTAAATAAAGAATTTTAATAATAATTTATATAATATTTCTTACAATAAAGTTAATCCTGATGCTCCAGTCAAAGGAGTATAAGAATTTCTTAATGTTCTAAAATGTAAAATAAAATTAATTTGTTAATTCTATATTAAAAAGATACTATTTTTTAATTTTATAAAACTTACAATTTTGTAACATAGTAAATACTAAAATCAGATACAGAACTAGTACTTTTGATCAACTCTCTGTTTTAAAAAAAAAAAAAAATAAGTATATGTTTTTTGTTTGTTTTTTGAAAAAAATACTTACACACTATCAAGAGCAGGAAGCTTACCAAAGGTAACATTTGCAGTTTCAAAAGATCTAAAGGTTTTTGGTTAATAAAAAATTCATAGATAAAATAAAAAATTTGTACTTACACTGTATTCAAACGATCTGCGTTAAAAAGAGTAACTGGCTCTGGGGTAAGATATCTTAATTTTCTATATATTTAATAAAAATTAGAACAAGTTGATTTTAAATAAAAAAATATATAAAACTTACAATGTAGTTAGGGATGGGAAATATGTTGAGGTAATATTTAGACCACCATATGTTTGGAAAGCTGGGGTATCAGCAACTCCACTATTATATTAAAAAAAAAAAAGTTAGAAAAATAAATATTTGTTTTGCCAAAAAAAAAAACTTACATTGTTCCAATATTTGAATTGATTGTATCATTAGAACTTAGTATCAATTGATATGTTGATGTAAAGGTAAGATTTGAAAAATCAATTACACCAATATTAGAGATTTGAAAGATATTATTTAAGGAAATATCTGAATATACAATTGTATTATAAAAAGATCTTTAAAAAAAAATTAATAAAAAGATATATTGTTTAAAATAAAATAACTTACAATTGATTAAGAGCAGGTAATTTCGATGGGAAAGTATTAGTAACATTGATATTGATGTTGTAGATCAATAAATTTGTTAAATACACGTGAGCATCATTATCCAATAGAGTCAAGATGTTGTATGATGAGTTTTTCGCTGGGGAATATGTTTGGAAAGAGAAATCTGTCAATAATGGGAAGGTTAACTTTTCTATATACACAGGTTCACCACTATCAACTGTTTTTCCTGCACGAACATTACTATTTGTTTAAATAGATTTGATTAATAAAAATCAAAAAATAAATTATAATTTTTAACAAAACTTACATTTTCTGAATACTTTCTTCAACTCCATTATCACTACAAGTTAAGGTACCGAAAAATGTAGTACCAACAATATCAGCACAATTTGTTGCAGTGATACTCCATTGGAGTTGATACTGAGAAATTAACCATCTAATTGAATTTACTTTTTAATTAAAAATAATAATAAAAAAAAGGTTAATAAATTATTTATTATTTATTGATTCAAATTTGACATACATTCGTTTGGATTTAAATCAGAAGAGTGTGAAACACCAATAAAAGTTGAAATGGTTACCAACCATATAATAAATAATATATTTGTTTTATACATTTTTGTAATGTATAATTTTTGTTATTTGTTTTTATTTAATATTTAATTATTTTACAAAAATGATTTGAAATTATATATACAATGATGATTGAAGACCGACAAAACTAGATTTATAATTACAATTGGATTTTTCAACTTTCTTGGGTTGATCTTAATAATTATCTTTGTCGAGTTGATATTTTGATTGTTACAGTAAATTTTAAAAAATTTTATATAAAGATCTTGATATTATTTAAAATTTATAAAAAGAAGCCCCACAACAAACTTTTAGAATATCTTTTAGGTGTTGCACAGAAATGATGATGATGCTGATGTTGTTGCTGATGTGTTGTTGGTATTGTAAACAAAACAAAAACAAATAAGTGAGATTTTGTTGTTTCTTATAAATAAATAGCCACTGTGTTGTTTTCTTTGTGACTGATTGATTTATTTTATTTCTTTTCAGATTTTTCTTGTATCTTTTTGATTTTTTAAGGCAATATAAGAAAAAACCAGGTGTTACTGTGTCCGATATATAAAGTATCTCGTGGTACGATCACAAACCTAAAACAATCATACAATGTAAAAGTATCTCGATCAGTAAAAAACTATAAAAAGCCACATAACAATATTCTACAGAAAGTGGGTTGTATATGATTGTATTTTAAAGCCGCAAAGTTTTAGAAGGTAAGGAAGCACCGGTGCAAAGATATTTAATGATATTCTTTATAATACCGTTCATCTTACCTTAAAAAAAAACACCTACAAAGCATAGATCGATCTTTGATTGAGTGGTATCTTTTTGAGATTGAAAAAAATATTTTCATGTTTTTATTTTTTTTATTTTTTTCAACTTTTTTTATTTATAAAACCATAGTTTTGTTTGTTTTTTGGGGGGTTTTTTTTCTTCGGATCAAAAAAACCATTTGTGATCAGAATTTATCGAATTCAGAATTTTCTCAGCAACATTACATTTCTTAATTTCTAAAAAAAATTTGGTTTCATTTAAAATAAATAAAAATAAAATCAAATACTTTTTTTTGGTCTCTTTCAAATTAAGATGGGTTTTTTTTGTTGATTTACTTTCAGAGAGCTCTCTTATTAGAAACAAGTTCAGATTATTATTTTTTATATTAATTAATTAATATGATTTAAAAAAGAATCTTTAGATAATTATAAAATTTTATACTTAATTAGGTTGTTGTGTGATTTTATTTTATTTTAATTTAATTTCATTGTTAGCCACCAACCAGTTTCGGATCTTAGATGGATGTAAGATAGTTCAAGTTTGGTTCAAGTTGATGTTATTCAGATAATACATTCAATTTTGAAACGGTATGATGTCATTTTAATTACAAGAAAGTTAAATTGGTTTTATCATTGAATTCTTTAAGAGGATATTTATTTTATTGCATTGTTTTATTGCTTTTGTTTATTATTGTAATGAAATATATAAGATGATTCCAATGAAAGATAGATTCCGCTGGTAATCCCAATAACCTGTTGCGATGGTTAGAAGATAATCACAGGATGATCGACAATCTTGAGATACGATGAGAATGTCGGGAATGGGTGAAATACAGAATGTTGTGTAAGTACATTCGTAAGTCCTTGAGAATCATTACCTACCGAACCAAAAATAAGCCATCACCACAGTTCGGTGAAAGAAAGGCAATACCAATGCATACTGGGTACGTTTTCTTCAAATTGATAGTGATCACTTTCATCGTACTAACAAACGACTATACATCATACTGGAATCTAGGTCGATTGCAATTAGTAGAATCTATTGTTATTTAGAATTCTTAGTTTGAGTGGTTAACAATACATTACTACAGACAAGAATACATGCAAGGAGGAAGCTAGATAGGCAACTGGTAGCTGTGTTTGAGAATATCAATTGACAAAGTAAGGTTCTTGTACAATTCACATTAGTAAACTTTTATATTAGATAATGTAAATATTAACAAACCACTTATTCATTATGACGCCTCATGAGTATTAAGTTTTTAATACTAATAATAGTGTGTAGCTCATATTAATAAGTTGTGTAATAAAAATAGCTTTAAGAAAAATAAAATTGATTTTTTATTTTTGCATGATCAAAACCTCTTCACAGTTTTGAAGTGTTGTTTCAATTTTGTGAACTTTTGATGTCATATCTCCACAATAAAACAATAACCGATTTGAAAATATCCAACACCCCTGTAAATGTTTGTAATGAGGGACAGAAATTTACAAAAAATCTAAAAAATTATAAATATTAATAATGACTTTAAATATCAGTATAATTAAATAATATTTTTGTAATAATGATAAAACTTGTATCAATTATTTTATGTACTTTTCTTTTTATTAGTAGCATTTTAGCTACATTTCCACCTGGTGTAGATTATAATAATAAACAATTCTTTGGATATTTAACCCTTTATAACTCGACACTATCTTCTTTTTCCAATATCATCAACTGGACCAACTATACCAATATTGTGACAGAGTTCGATCAATGGGATCCTAGTCTGTTAACAGAGTTGATTGAGTACTCTCATCAAAGAGGTGTTGCTGTCCACCATATGCATGCATTGGGCTGTTCCAGTGGATCTTCGTTCTGCAATGACTATTTCGCCAACTCTCAATATATTTACGATATTGACTACATGGCTAAAATGGGAGGTGATGGTTTCCACATGGATATCGAAGGTTCTTTTGACTACGACACCTACAAAGAGGAATGGACCAAAGAGGCATTCGGTTATTTGAAATCCAAGAATAACAACTATATCGGTTCATTAGCAGTTGGTTGCTATAGTCCTGAACATTACAATTCGGATTACGCAGATTTTTTCATCTTGATGTGCTACGACATGGGATGGGGTTCCAATCCACTAGCGCCAAACTCACCAATCGCCACGGTTAGAGCCAGAGTTGAAGAGTGGAAACCCTTTGTTAACCATCTAGGAAAGATTATTATTGGTCTACCGATTTACGGTTACTTTGCTGACTGTGTAAACATGGACTACGGACTCTTTGGAACTACCTGTCACATCGATGGTGAAAATGGAAACAATTCCACCGGAATAAGTGGTATCTACCAACTGGAGAATCAATACTCCTATGTATCCTACCAAACTCTACCAACTGGAGAGCCTTTCGCAAATGTAGTTACAGATACAGAAACTTGGTCGATTCGACAATATCAATACGACACTCCAGCTTCACTCTATGCCAAAACTGTATCAATGGGTGTTGGTGGCACTGCAATTTGGAGACTTGACTTTTTCATTGGCCTCCAAACAACTAAATTGAATTCATTCTATGTTGCATTATCGCCAAATAATTTATAAAATAAATAAATTCTTAAAAATAAAATAATTATGTTTATATATAATTATTTCTAGCTTTTTGATGTAAATCAATTATCTAATCTGATTGCTTCCAGTAATAATTGTTGTTTTGTAATTGTTATATCATTGCTGAATGTCACTGTTTCTTTTAATTTCATATCTAATGCCAAAGAATGCTATGCAAAATGTAACTTTGAACCAAGTTCTATTACATTGATACATCTGACATTGTCTTTGCAAGATATAGTATGAGTTGGTACATGTTGGAGTACACTCTATAGCTTTCAAATATATCTGTTGTTGTGTCATTGTTTCACCTGATAAGAGTGTAATCGATGATTGATCATCATGTGAAATAATGACACCCAACTTACAATAGACAAGACCTTAATTTAAAGTAAATAAATGTGTTTAAAATTTTAAAGAATAAATATCTTGGAAACAATAATTTATTGCTTTTTATTTATATTATTGTAAAGAAATATAAGATGATTCCAATGAAAGATTCCAATGGTTATCCCAATAACCTGTTGCGATGGTTGAAGATAAACCAGAGGATCGCCAATCGTCAGATACAATGAGAAAGTCGGGAGCGGTTACTCCGGAGCGCTGTGGAACTGTGTGAAGTGCATTTGAAAGTCCTTGAGAATCAGTACCTGCCACAACCAAAAACAAGCCATCACCACATTGGTTCGGTGAAAGAAAGGTAATCCCAATGCCTAGATTTCCTTCGAATTGGTACTCACCAATTGAGAAGCTATTGTTATCACCAAACTTCAGTGGCATATACTCTTGATATTTCTCAACAAATAGATTCTGATTACTATTTCCAATTAATATATAGTTGGCTGCTGCTGTTGATTGGCTGCAATCACCGGTGGTGGTAGTTGGCTGGAATTCCTGATCGGAGTAGATCGATGGTGATCCACGTCCATACGTATTGAAATAATTACTTATCCAAATGGCTGACCATTGCATTTGTGACGTTAACGATTCATCCATTGTTCCATAGATGATTGTAAATTGCTTTTCGAATATCTGTCTCATTGGACCGTAGGTAGCGGCGGATCTTTCCTTTGTTGTCCAACCATTGTCGCCGGTTGCCACCCATGACTGTAGACTACCCTTTTTCGTTCGGAAATAGTGTTGTTCCGGTAGGAATGTGGTATCGAACACCATTTTATCAATGATGATCTTGTTTGGCAGTGGTCTGTCCGGTGACTTGGTGAATCCGAAACGTCTGACATTCTGAGTGGATAGCCGCCAAACCAATCCATCGACACTATCGTTCAGCTGTTTAATTGAAATGCGTGCAACTCTAGATGGAATCAGAGTTTGTAATATTAAAATATTGGCACGACTTCCTGAGGATGCCGGATTGTTTGTTACAATTATCAAATCCTCTGGAATTGCCGGTAACATATGTCTGGCACTAGAAATGTTACTGTAGAACTGCGACATCAATGGATCATCCAACATAAAAGAGAACCAATGACCTTGGTTGGGAACTTCACTTATCATCACAGCATTGGGATCACCGCTGTTTTCAGAGACTAATCTAGCCATTCTCCGCGAATGCCATGGCGATACTACTGTGTCGTTCTGGCCGTATCTAACCAGCAGCGGTATGCCGACCATCGAAGAACTATAGAGATCTGCATCGGACTCTGCAATCGATGCCATAAACAAACCTTTCAACACCGGATCCAGTCGCTCAAAAGAAGGTCTCGTATTGTAATAGATGTATTCTTCTAACTTAGCGAATCCAGCTGCACATGCCGAACCCAGCGCCAAATCACCAAAATGCGATGTAAATGAAAAACATCCATAGCTACCCATTGAATGTCCAGTAACTAGTAGCTTTGTCGGGTCAATCTCGTATGCCGATTTCAATTGCGTTGGAACACCTGGCAGTTGAGAGGCGAGTGATGCGAGTGCCGAAAAGATATTCAAACGACTTGCAGATTGCCAGTCGTATCCCCATGAACGACGACCCGTTGGAAAGAGAATCCACATGTCGCTCTGCTGTGGATAGGCGTTATACCAACCGGGCGTGAGAATCACTTCCACTCCTGCACCATGCGTAGCCAACATAACATTACAACGCAGGGGACCAATCCCACACTGCGTAGAAGGTGGAAACGCAACCGCATACTGTACAGTTTGATCGTAGTCCAAGAAAGTAAAAGAAAGCGGTCCACCAAAGCTTGTACAATTCAAAGTGATATTGGTTGATATTACTATTGCTGATGATGATGATGATTCATATATAACTGATATTTCTAATATTGATTTGTTTGTTATTGTTGAACATTCCAACTCGTCGTCAATTTGATTGATTGAGAATGATAATGAGTATCTTTGACCTGGTAATATACTAATTATTGAAGAAGAAGAAGAACTACTATTGTTATTATTTATAATATCTATTTCTAATTTGCTATTATATAATTTCAAGTTGGATAATGGCAATGGTGAATCTCCAACATTCAACAAAGTAATCGATCCGTATGTACTTGCTAACCAACCATCTACAACCGATGACATTAAACTATCTGTTTCTACAATAATAAATGGTGGTTGTTGCTGTTCATCTTCTCTTTGTAAAAACGGTAGAATTGTAAGGTTGAATGCTGCATGTGGTGAAAGAAATTGTCTAACTGATGATTGCAATCTAATCCAAACAGTATAGTTACCGCCAGGCACCAGCGTTACAACCTGTTGAGCAACTCCATAGTTATAAAGATCACCAATGAATTCATAAACATTACTATTGTTGTTGTTATCTATTATATAATATCTTAATACATTTGTACAATAGATTATGAATTTATCGGTTGGTGAAGATTGATCGACGCCCAATTGACCCACTGCATAGCCATACCACATGTAGACACTCCAACTGAGTTGTGACTCTAGAAACTGCCATGGTATATCGTTGTAATCGATAGAGAGTGATGACGATGAGTTGTTGTAGGGCAGCGGCGAGCCACTAGAGCTGGCAGTGTACTCTAACCATCGAACACGACCTTCATTGCCCAACTCCGATGGATAGGATACCGATGAATCACGTGGTAGATCGAATATACTGTTTGCACCTCCGCCTGCCACTTTCGTATAGTACTGCATTGAATCTACACCTTCTTCTCTCTCGCCAATTGGGAATGGTCCTATCACACTATAACTAGATGGTAGTGTAACATAATTATAATTACTGCTACATTCTAACAAAAAAAAATAAAAAAGTTAGCAAACAATTTAATGATATTTGAGCAATCAATCAAATCAATCAATCAATCTATACTTACCACAATCACAAACAAAGATTAAAGTAAATATTATTAATTTTAATAAGTAATGATCATGATTACTAAAATTTTTATTCATTGTGTGTATGTGTAATATATATATTATATACAAATTAATCTATCATAATAAACTAATTTCAAATAATCTTTTTCTGTGATGTTGTGATCTGATTTACTACTGATCTAAACAAAATTCTGATGAAAGTTATAGTCGTAAAATCAGTAAAAACACACAAATACCCCATTACCAAAAATTTTCAAAGAACTAAATTCGATCAAAATTTCAAAAAATTAAAGATCTATTTTTTTTCTTAATTTTTTAAAGTTGGTTGATTTATCAAAACAATCAAAAAAAGAAGAAGAGTTTTTAATTAACTATTTTTTTAATTTGTTTTCTATGTATTATATTTAAAAGTTATTTTATTAGATTTAGATTATTTTTAATTTGTTATTTCGTTATTTATTGAAAATTAAAAAGTAAAGACCATGTCAACTTTATTAGATGCAATCAGATCGAAACTTCCTAAACTGAAGAATGTAGATCCACCACAAGAAAAAAAAGGTATTATAATAAACGAAAAACATGTTCTTTCATATTCTATGATCGTTATTGGAAAATGATGATGATTGTTATTAATTACAAATATATACTTTTCAAAAATATGGTTGGTTACCTCCTATAGTTCCAAATACAATGTTCATTTGTGATGGTTGTGGTGCCACCATTGAAGGAGGTGTTGTACGATATGTATGTATAGAATGTAAGGGTTTGGACCTATGTAAAAAGTGTTACAAGAGAGAACAAAAGTATTTCCCACAACAACAAAATAAATCGAAATCAAAGAAAAAGTTGAACAACCATAACAAAAACAGCAACGAAAATAATGAAATACATCCTGATATCTCAAATAACAATAACAGTACAACTTCAACAACAGAAACAGCTTCAACGACTACAATAACAACAACAACTACTACTACTACTACAAATAACAATAATAGTAACAGTACTAGTCCAGATCTAAGTTCTGAGGATCCATATCATCCTAGTTTATATCATATCGACAAAACAATACCATTACCACATAAATTCACAAAAGAAACAAGTATGTAATGACATTTACTATTTGGTGGATTGATTGAACTATATTAACTTGATCATTGTTTTAATTATATAGAATCACAAGTTTCTATGACATATTCAAACAGAGGTGAAACAATCTATGAATCATTACAGTATGTATCTATCTATCTATTAATGTATTTAAAAAAGAAGAGAAAATTAGAATTTAAATTAATAAGTATCAAACAAAAAATAGAAATTCATTTAGAGAACATTCAGAAAGACATTGTATTGGAGTAAGAAGAAGAGTTGAAAAGTCTGAAAAGTATCCATTTGGACTTGCTGAATTCCAATGGTTAACATACAAAGAGTTTCAAAAGAAAACAGAGATCTTTGGAAAGGCATTAGGAAGTTTAGTACCAACTGTAAGCAAGATTATATTCAATTCTTAAAGTTATCACTCACTACTTTATTATTAACAAATATATATATTGTTTATTCATTTAAAGAGATCATTCGTAGGTATATGTGGTAATAATTGTTTTGAATGGTATTGTTCCGATATCGCTTGTCTATGGTACGGAATGGTAGTTGTACCGATTCATCATCAAACCAGTATGTTATTTATTATTACTATTATAATTATTGTTGTAATTAATTTATATTCATACTTACTAATAATAATAAAGAATTGGATGCATTTTTAGAAATTATTACCAATTGTGATTTGGCAGCAATTGTTATTTCGTCAGAGGCATTTCCAAGTATTGTAGAGTTGGTCAGTAGTGGAAAATACCAATTGCTGAAACTGATTGTTCATATGGAAGATAACTATGACAACGAGTTGAGAAACAAGTTACCATCAACCGTTCAATTCAGACTATTCTCAGAGATGATGCTATTAGGTAAAAAAGTAAAGAATGTAAAACATAATCCATTTGGAACTGATGATATTGTTACATTAAGTATGTTTATTCTAAATATGTATATTTCTACTGTGGCAATGTGATTGATGTAAACTAACTAATTTTAATAATAATTATGATAATTAGGTTATTCTTCTGGATCAACAGGCATTCCAAAAGGTGTAATTACCAAGGATAAAGATTATAATATATCGTTGGTTCATTCGTATATCGATTATCCTGCGACGGCACTCAGTTATCTTACTCTGGCACATTCACAGCGACGATTCGACTACAAGATGTTTTATCACGGTGGCGCCATCGGTATTTTCTCGGGATCGATGGATACACTGTTTGACGATTTGCGTGAGTTGCGTCCTCTCAGCTTCTGGGGTGTTCCGCGTGTCTGGAATTTGATTTACTCGCAATACCAGTCGGAGCTGGAGCAGTTCCGTGCACAGAATCCCGAGAGCAGTCCAGAGTTTTGCGAGGAAAAGGTGTTGAAGCGATTCGCCAATATCCTGGGTAATCGTGTCAAGACGATAGTGACGGGCGGTGCACCCACTTCACCAGAAGTGATGGAATTCATGAGAAAGTGTTGGCCATCGATTGGCGTATCGAATTCCTACGGTTTGACAGAGGCAGTCGGTATCTTTGTAGACGGCTACATCTCTGAGGATGTTCAGTACCGTATCGATCCGGTGCCAGAGTTTGGATACTCGCCGACCGACCAACCGAATCCACGTGGCGAACTAGTTGTGAAAACCAAAACAATGTCCGTTGGCTACTATAAAAATGAGCAACTCACCAATGAGGCATTTATCGACGGTTGGTTCAAGACTGGCGATATCGTCGAACAAATTGGATTCCGTAAAGTAAAGATTATCGATAGAAAGAAACATGCATTTAAATTAAGTAATGGTGAATTTGTTGCGTATGTATATATAATTAGAATCGAAAAAAAATTTGAATTAATTATATTATATTAACATTATTTATATATTTACAGACCTGAACCTTTAGAAAATATATTCTTGGGATGTAGTGAAAAGATTGAACAAATATTTATATATGGAGATCCAATGAAGACATTCTTGGTATCTGTTATCATTCCAAAGAAAAAGGTATTTGAAAGTTTCAATTTGGATATCAACAAAGTAACCAAAGAAGAGTTGGATAACCATTCTCAGCTAATTAGTTTATTAATGGCCGATATTCAAAGAATTGCTGTTGAAGAAAAGGTATGTTTTTAAATTACTTTTTAATATATTAACAAATATTAACAATTTAAAATATTATTGTTAGCTTGCCAATTATGAAATACCAAAAGTTATTTCTATTGATACAACTAAATGGACTATTGATAACGAGTTGATTACTGGTTCAGGTAAATTCTGTCGAGGTAAACTATTCAAGTTTTACAAGGATAGAATTGAACAGATGTATAGTGTGATCGATACAATTCAACAAGGTTTAAGAGCTGATAGCAACAACAATAATAATAATCATAGCAGTATAATTCAATCATATATTAAATCAGTGTTGGGAGTTGATTCAGTTGATGAATTGGATCTTTCAAAGATGAATTTCTCACAGATTGGTGGTGACTCTATGGGAGCTATCAAATTATCGAATCTATTGAAGGAGAAAGAGAATATCGATATCTCACCTGCTTTCATTTTGAACAAGAATAACAATCTCGAGAATTTGGAGCAGATTCTCTCCAAGAAAGATGAATTCAAGAGAATCGAAGCTATAGATTGGAAGACAGAGATGAAGTTGGATGAATCCATTCAGAAACACGAGAAGGAAATTAAATCGATAAAGACTAGCGGAAATAGTGTATTCCTAACTGGTGCAACTGGATTCTTGGGATCTTATTTGCTGGCTGATTTACTGATGAAACATGGTGGTTTGGTTTCCAACGTCTATTGTTTGGTTAGAGGCGCCAGCGGTTTGGATCAAGCCAGAAACAAATTGGTTAATCAGCTATCAGAGAAATACCATATTAAACTCGATGAACAACAACAAGCAAGAATCGTTCCGGTACTCGGTGATCTAGAGAAGGATTTATTTGGACTGACACAAGAGCAATTTATTGAGCTGGCAGATCGGGTAGATCTGATTCTACATAATGGTGCCGTCGTTAATATGGTGATTCCATATCCAAACATGAAGAGTGCCAATGTAAATGGAACATCTGAAATTCTTAGATTGTCAACTTGTAGCACCAAAGCAATTCCGGTTGCTCATGTATCGACGATCGGTTGTTACTCAGAGAGAAGTAAAGTTTTGACAGAAGAGGATGTTCCAACACTAAACAATCTCGACTACATGAATGGCTACAATCAATCGAAACTCGTTGCTGAACAACTTATCTACGAGGCCAAAGAGCGTAGAATTCCAGTGATTCTATTCCGTCCTGCAACTATCTATGCTAACTCGGAAACCGGTATAGATAATGAGCACGATTTCGTCAGAATGGTTATTAGAGGTGTGCTCTACATGAAGACCTATCCACAGCTCTCTGAATTCATTGGTGGTGGCGGTGGAATGTTCAATTTGTCACCAGTCGATTGGGTTAGTTCTTCGATTGTATCGTTATCGTTGACCAACGAAAATTACGTCGATAGTTCCGATCAACTCAAAGTATTCCACATGATCAATGAAAAATCGGTTTCACTCGAAGAGCTGGTACAATCAATGGGTGAAATCAAAAGAATTTCACATACCGAATGGCTCAAACAACTTGAATCCTCACCAGAAAACCCATTGTACTCTATGAAGATGGTATTCAAGTCTGGATTCCCAGGATTTGGTAGATATGGATACAAGAATCCATCAACAATTTCACATTTAGAAAAGATTGGAAAATCAAAGTGTCCTAATATTACCAAGGATATAATTTCTAAAAACATAAACTATTTGAATAAATTATAAATTTAATATTTATTTAATGGAACTCATTCTTGTTTCCATTTTCTTTTCCTCACGACTGTATCTTATTTTTTTTCGCAATACAATTGCAGATGTTATTGCTGATGCTAATATAACAACAGAGCAAACGACAACAATGGTTGCAATCTTCCAAGATTCAAACTTTTTCGATGAACATTTGCTTGCTGTTTTATCTGGATTGATCAACACTGAGAAATCAGGATCTATTACACAGCTATCACAATAAGGAAGTGTCATTCCAACGACAACCGATTCCTTTGTTTGATTGACAACTTGATTTTGAATTAAAATCGGTTTGTTGTCTGCCAATGCATAAGGAAGGAATCTACCATAGAATGTTACTTCATCAATCATCATTGTTAGATAACTGACATTCGAACCATTGTTGATATCAATATTCAATTCTGAACATCCTAAATCAACTGTTGCTTTTGATTCCATTAATATCCTCAATTGATTTAATCTGTCTTTGAATGACCAATTATTGATTGATATTAATAGCTTTAAACTATTCTCTGGATATAATGTTGATTGTCCTGCAAATTCAATCAATCTACTATTCTTTGAATATTCGATTGTTGCATTGATTTGATCTACTCCTGCTGTCGAAGTTTGTAAACTGTATGTTGTGATGCTGGATGTTTCATTTCCTGTTGTTGATTGAAGCCATTTGTTGGTTTTCAATTCTCTTACAACTGAACTTAATTCATCTATCTCTTGAATTGCAATGATATTGAATGTGAAATTCAAACCATCTCTAACGATGATTGTTGGTGATGGATCTGTATTGTTTGGAAGAATGACAACACCTGGATTCAATTGTGATTGGCAATAATATCCACTGAATCCATTATCACATCTGCACACTCCATTTATACAACTTCCATGTGCATTACAAGTTGATCCTGTTCCACAATCATCTTTTCCAGGAATAATCAAAGAGGTATCATAAGCATTTGCATACACCAATAGATTGTAATATCTGGAATTGGTAACATTCTTGTGTGGAATACATTGTAGTGTGGAGTCTGTAAGAGTTGTAATATTACAATTGAGATCCGAAAGAAGTACAGATACATTATATGGATTCAAACCAAAGTTTGCATTAATTGTCAAAATATCCTTGAAATCAAATGAATCAATTTTGAAATCTATGTAATGTATGTTAATATATCTCTTAGTATTTTATATAAATGAATTTTAGATATAATAACTACTTACATGGAGCACTATATTTTGTAACATTTGTAATGGAATCTGTAGCATAGATAGGAAGTGGAGAAGAAGTAGAATACTTGGGAATGATACAATTCAATTGACTCGATGAATTATAAACAACTTGACAATCCAATCCACCAACAGTAATATTCATTGGTAAAATTGTATTGAATAAACCATACGATTTCACTAATAAATCTCCAGATTCTAAATTAACAGTATGAATATAATCCATTTTCACAGGTACTGCCCAAAAAATATCGAATGTATAATTATATTCAGTTGAAAAAGATATTGTATCAGTTCCAAATTGTGTGTAAGCAGGATATCTGAGAAAATAATTATTAATAAAAATCTGTTTTTCAAAATAATAAAATAAACATACTTTAACATGGTGTTTGGGTTACCAAGAACCATGTTTGATGGACGGGTTGACTTTCCATATCCTAAATTATTTCCATAAATATCAACGAAAACTATAAATCAATTAGTATAAAAAATAAGAAATAAAAAACAAAAACAACTTACAGCCAGCGATTGGAATAGTGTATTTGTATTGATCTATGCTTATATCTAAAATAAAAAATTTTAAAATTAGAATATATTTTTAGTTTGTTTTTAAATTTGAAATATTTACTGCAATTATAATTTAAAGGGCGTGGTGGAATGTTGGCTGGTAGATTTTGATATAAATCTGACCAATAACAATAAAAACATGAAGGAATCGATGTTGTGTTATCCCAAAGAGTACTTGGGATTACAAATGTTTTTAATAAACAATGTGAATCTTTCAATTGAACTTTTATATCCTTTTGTTGTCCTTCAATCTTAATTGATGATTTGGATGATATTTGGTCGAAACTATCCAATGTACCAGAAGAATTAGTATCTAGGAGGTAACTATTTTCAAAAAACAAAAAAACATTAACTTAAATTTTTTAGAAAAACAAAAAATATATTAAATTTACATACAATAGAAAATATTGTTTGTTGAACCAAGTGGAATCTGGTAAAATTGGAACTGGTGTACTTGTTACAACAAGTGAAGTGGTTGTATTTGAAATACCTGTAACTGGGCTTAATCCTGCTTCGATAGTCCTAAGATATAAAGTTTTAGTTAAAATATTAAATATATATATATCTGGATGGAAAAAAAAAGACTTACAAAGTATTCAACTTTGGGAAAATATTAAAATCAGTCACAGATACATTACATCTAGCAAGAGATCTGTTTTTTCAAAAAAATTAAATTTATATTAGAAAATAACATTTCCAATAATCCAAATAAATTTTAAAAATTACATTGATGTTAACATAGGACATTGGTCTGCTATAAAATTTGCGTTATATAAGAGTCTAAGAAATAATAATAATATTAATAAATGAAATAAAAAAAGAATATTAAATTAATATTAATACTTACAAATTTTTAAGGTTTGATGAATTGATATAGACATTTTTAAGAGTAAGAAAAGAGAGTTCGCTAAATGAATACCATAAATTAGAATTTATAAACTAAACTATTAATGAAAACCATCTAATATTTACATTTTTTCTAATTTTGGAAAAACCGAATCTGTAATATAAAATACATCATCCATTTCTAAATAAATTGGTTTTAAATTATATATTTGACTAAAAGAATGAAATTAATAAATAAAATATAAAGAAAAATGTATCTATGTTACTTACAATTGAACAAGGTTTGATGCAATAAAAGGGGTGGAATAATCAACAATCAAGCCATGTCCAGGTGTGAAAGAAACATTATTAAAAGCAACATTTCTTGGCAGAGCCAACAACTTATTTATTGTGAAATTTGAATTGATGTATAAATTTATAAAAGAACTTGAAAGAAAGAAATCAAAAAAAATTAGTCTTTATTTATTTAATATTTAATTAATTATACATACTAAGTGTTTACTTTTAAGTATTTTGGGAAATCATTTGGGATAATAAAATTCTGATAACTCAATATAGAAAAACTGATAATTTTAACATTCTCTTCGTTGTCCATTAAACTTAAAATTGAATAAGAAGAATTCTTTTCGGTTTCAGCTCCGCTTCCAAAGACAACCATGTTTGGGAAATACAATTTATCGATAAAACCTGGTTCACCATGATCAACTATGTTATAGTTTATGAATCTATAATTTTTAAAACATATTAATATTGTTTTAAAAATCAAAAAAAAAAAAAGGATTATTCTTTAGCTTACATATTTACAACACTCTGAGTACCATTTATTTCTTGGCATAATAGTATTTGAGTGTCTGGTTGAATTTCAGAACAATTTCTTCCATTTAAATTCCAATTTAATCGATACTAAAATTTATGTGTAAAAATTAATATTAAATAATAAAATATAAAAAAAATTGTATTCCTAACCTGTTTAATTAACCATTGGAGTGAATTTACTATATGTTTTGTAAGAATTCATTTTAAAGTTAAGATTAATCTCATTTTGTATCAAATAAAAAAAAACATACATTCTTCTGGGTGTAATTCAATAGATTGAGAAAAGTTTATAGCTATTGTGAAAAAGAATAATATAAATAAATATTTATACATTGTTTGGTAATGTTGACTAAAAAAAAACAATCTGATTATGCTACTGATATATGACCTTGATCTTTTTAAAAACCATTGGTGAGGACATAGTCCACAAAATCAACAAAACTACTTGATTAAATAAATAAAATTTGTATAAATTTAAAGATCTAGATATAATAAAATATCAAGATAATATTTAAATAAAAATTGATAAACAATATTATTAATTGATAAAAAAATAGATACCCTCTATATTGTGGACAGGTCCGTTTTTTGTAAGAGGTTTTTTTTTCACCTTCTAATCTAAAAAAAAATCAAAATTTGTTTTTTTTGTAGAATCTGGAGAGTAAAAAATACTTTTTGGTGAAATCTAGATTAACGATCCTACTACTTTTTCAAAAAAAATTTTCAAACCATCAAATTTGAAAACCACAAAAAAAAAATATATTTTTTAATTAAAATTTAAAATGATTTTATTTCTCACCTTGATTTTTCTTAGGACCAAAGATGAACGGTTTCTTTTACTATAGATATTATGACGACGTCAGATAAAACAACGATTTTCACGATCTTCCAGGTTGGGTTATTATTCAACAATAAGGTGGTACCACTTAGGGAAGAAGTCTACCATAGAACGATCATCGATCACTGGATTCGTCAGTAACATTTTTAGTGTTTATCTAAATCTATTGAACAATCATCATTAGCACGATCAATAGATGGTCATTAATTACCAAATAAACCAGCTTATAATGATTTAAGTATAACAGATGGTAAACCAGTGAACATCGATGAACATTTGCTGTTTAAATTTAATAAAAATAAAAACATAAAATAATAGTTATTTAAGCATTCTATTTAGCTAGCTTTATTTAATTTATTTTGCAACTTAATGTCTTCTCTTCTTATCATAACTTTCTTTTTAATTGTTATAACGGTTGCAATAGTAGCTGCAAGAATAACAACTGAGCAAACAACTACTATTGTGATTATCTTCCATGTTTCGAATTTATGATGTGAACCACAGGTACTAGCACTACTAGCTTCAGTGTTGATAAGTACAGAAAAATCAGGATCTATTACACAGCTATCACAATAAGGTAGAGTCATTCCTAGCAATATACTATCTTTTGTTTGATTGACGACTTGATTTTGTATGAAAATCGGTTTGTTGTCTGCCAATGCAAAAGGAAGGAATCTACCATAGAACGATACATCATTGATTGTCATTCGTAGGTAGTTTACATCTGATCCATTGTTGACTGTAATATCTAAATCCGGTGAGCATTCATCTTCTGTGATAATAGATGAACTTGATTCCATCAATACTCTTAATCGATTTAACTTGTCTTTGAATGACCAATTATTGATTGTGATCATCAATTTCAAACTATTCTCTGGATATAATGTTGATTGTCCTGCAAATTCAATCAATCTACTATTCTTTGAATATTCGATTGTTGCATTGATTTGATCCACTTCTTGTTTTGATGTTGATTGTAAACTGTATGTTGTGATACTGAATGTTTCATTTCCTGTTGTTGAATATGACCATTTATCTGTTTTCAATTCTCTAACAACTGAACTTAATTCATCGATCTCTTGAATTGCAATGATATTGAATGTGAAATTCATTCCATCTTTAACGATGATTGTTGGTGATGGTATTGTGTTGTTTGGAAGGATGACAACGCCTGGACTAAGTTGTGATTCACAATAGTATCCACTATATCCACTACTGCACTGACAAACACCTTCTACACAACTACCATGATCATTACATTTACTATCAACTCCACAGTTATTCTTACTAGTAATTAGCAATTTGAAATTTGAACTAAAACCATTGGCATATAATGACACATTATACTGTATATTGGGAAGAATGCTCTGTGTTGGAATGCAACCGACTAAATCTGCATTTAAAACTGTAATGTTACAAGTGAGATCTGAAATATAAACTGATACATTATATGGATTCATTCCAAAGTTTGCAGTTATAATAAAGAGATTATTATAAGTAAATGCTCTAACTGATAGTGCTATTCAAGAAATAAGAAATAAGAATTAATCGAAATATTTTAAAAAAAAAGTTATAACAATATTACATACGTTGTGAAATATATAAACCAACACTGGATATTGAATCTCCAGTCCTTACTAATACTGGTTCTGAAGAATTAAAGTTTGGATAGGTACAATGTAATTCATAGGTTGAAAGATATATAATTTGACACGGTTTTCCTTGAATAGTAATATTTAGTGGTGCATACAAGTTGAAAACACCGTACAATAATAACTGTACACTAGATGAATTGTATATCTCTTCGTGAATAAGTTCTACTTTTACTAAAATAATAATTAAAGTTAAAAATCACTTTTTAAATAGATTTATATATATAATTACTTACAAGGAAGACCCCAAAGAATTTCAAAAGAATAACTTTTTTTCTAATGAAAAAGAAATGTTAGTCTTACCAAATGTAGTAGGAACTGTCAATCTTAAAATATTATAAAAAATTAATAAAAAAGTAATAAAAAAAAAAAAGTTTTTAAGTAATACCTGAACTGGACGTTATTTGTAACCGGTACTAATAAGGGTGATGCATCTTTTCCCCACCCTAAATTTTTTCCTCCAATATAAATATATTCTAATAATAATAAAATAATATTAATATTAATATAATGTTTATGAACTTGTTAAAAAAAAAAAAATTACCTCCTGGATTTAAATTATAACCATATTGATCAAGAGAAATTTCTATTTTAAATACATTAATAAAAATAATCTTTGTTTTTTTTACCAGATATAAAAAATTACATACTACATGAGAAATTAGATGGAGGGGGAGGTGTGTTGACTGGTAAAATTGTAGATGCATATGACCAATAGCAATAAAAACAATCGGGAACATGATTCCTTAACAATTTAACACCTTGAATGTTTAGAGTTTTAACAGAGCAAAATGATTCATCCAAGTTTGCTGTAATATTTTGATAACCTTGAATATAAATTGTAAAGTTTGAGAGTTGAGACGAGTTATCAAAATAACCTGTTGTATTGGTGTCGGTCAATTGACTAAAAAAAATAAATAAAATTATTAAACTTTAGAAAATCGTATGACCAAAAAAAAAAAAAAAATTACATAAAAGGTTGTGGATCAAACCAAGATTTATCAGGCAAAAATGGTACAGATGAATTAGTTACAATTCTTTTTTTTTTGAAAATTAAGTTAAATAGAATATATTAATAAAATAAACAATAATTTAAATATGGAAACTAAAAATTTACTTACAAATTTGATAAAGAGAATGTTTTTGTTAAAGGTGTTTTGTTGTTTGTGATAGTTCTATAAAAAATATAGTTTTAATTTAAATTTAAAAAACTACTTATCATTTAAATGATACATACAGTGAAAAAAAATTGTATTCACTTAAATCTTCTTTTGAAAATCCACAATTAAAAACCGTTCTAAATAAATTAATAAATTAGTAATTATATTTATTTTTTAAATTAAAAATAATAAAAAACTTACACTGATCTCATCCCAGATAATAATCCCAGAGTAATAAAAGCATTTGTAACAAACCTTGTATTATAATATAAAATAAATTAGAAATAAAAAAATAAATAATTATTTATAAGTTTTTTTAAATACATTGTACTAATTAAACTATGATTTAATTCTAAATTTTCATATAACAAAAATGTTAAAGTCCTATAAAAAAATTGTTAAAAAAAATCGATTTTTTTGAAAAGAAAGATGTTTACTTACATTGAAATTAATTTTTTAAAGTTTTTGTCGGAAATATTAAATAAACCATAAGTTTCTAAGGATCTTACATTTTCAATAATTCTGATTTTATAATAGTTAGTATGTTAAAATGATTTTAATTATTTTTAGTAATTACAATGTTTGTAAATTTTCATTTATAGTTGCTGAAGAATTAAAGGTAAACTTGAAAGAACTTGTAAAAGATAAATTTCTAATTGATAAATATACCAAGGAGGTTTCCAATAATGAATTTAAAGAAAGATCTGAAGTTATAGTATTGCTTGTTAGAACCCTATATGATAAATGTTAAAATAGTAGAAAGTTTAAAATTGCTAAGTTAAAATAATGTTTGCATAATATTATTAGTCAAAAGTACTTACATATTAGTCAAATTTAAATATTTTGGGAAATCTTGAGGTATATCCATGGTTATACCTGAGATTTGCATTGATATTAAATTTTTATTGTCAGGGATATCAAGTAAATTTATAATTGAGTATGAGGAGTTCTTTGAAGTTCCCAAAGCTCCTAAAATAATTGAAGTTAATGAAGGAAAATATAGTTTATCTATATATATTGGTTCTCCATTATCAATTTGTGATCTAATAGGAAATTGTCTTTACAAATATATTTAAAATTAGTAAAAAATAAAATGAAATTGGTTATTTTTTAAGTGGAAAAATAAATACATTTCAGTTATAGTTTGATATCCATTTTTATCTTCACATGATAATAATCCTAATGTTTTTTGTATTCCAGTGCAAGTAGTAGCACTTATATTCCAATAACCTATTTGATACTATATAATCAAATGATTGTTAAAAAAATATATATATTATTCATATAAAATACTAACTTGAGCTAATAGAAATCTCAAAGAATTCACTATTTAAAAAAAAAACAAATTAATTTTTTAAAATCTAAAAAGTGACATCATGTGCAAATAATTTTAAAACCTACACTCTTTCGGATCTAATTCTAATTGTGCAAAAACATTATTAAATATAAATAGAAATAATAAAATAGATAGGGTTTTCATTTTGATTATCTAATAGATAACTTATACAATCAAAATGAAGTGTTTGTATGATAAAAAAAATTAATTTGTTTAAAGGTTTTAAACTTTTGTTCCCTATTAATTTTCTGATTTGAACATACAAACCACTAACTTTTTGGGTCCCAACAATATAGATTATTTTGATCCCTCCATACAGATAAATGTGTTTTTATAAAAACAAAAAATTAAAAAAACATGATCGATCTAGATTTTTTTTTTTGCCAAAGAATAGATTTTTTAAAAATCTGTAGGATATAATTTGGGTTCTCATCAAAAAAATTCAAATAATTCATTTATTTTCGACCTACAGGTCGGGGAAATGACGATGCTTAGTGATACAAACCATTGTCAAAGATTTATCTATTTAAATGTATCTTTTAACTTTGTAAATTTAGATAATACTATAAGCACTTAACAAAGATATTTAAATTTCTTTAATGACCTAAATCCCATGAACCATGGACCAGTTTACTATACCTCAGAAACAATGATCGAGATCTTTAAAGTAAACAAATCTTCATCTATCTTTTAAAAACAACCTACTGTTGTTTCTTTTTTGTCATCAAACACAATGAAAATAGCGATACAAAAACAAAACAACACTGATACTTATTCATCCTTTTAAACACGATGTTGAATTCTTTCTATAAGTTTAGAATTTATTAAGTTTATTTGCTAGCTTATTGTTTTCTTTTTTGTAGATCAGTTTCTTTCTGATGATAATAAAAGCGCTTGCTGCAACAGCTATTGATACAACAGACACTACTACAACAATGGTTACGATCTTCCAAGTGGCAAACTTATTATCTTTACAGCTATCCTGAACGTCAGTGTTGATAAGTACCGAGAAATCGGGATCTATTATACAGCTATCGCAATAAGGAAGTGTCATTCCAATCAATATACTATCTTTGGTTTGATTGACAACTTGATTTTGAACGAGTACTGGTCGGTTATCTGACAACGCATAAGGAAGGAATCGACCATAGAATGATCGATCACCGTTTGTCATTTGAATAAAATTGACATTTGATTCATTGTCTGCTTTAATACCTAGTTCTGAGCATTCTAAGTCAATGGTTGCTTTTGATTCCATTAATATCCTCAATTGATTTAACCTGTCTTTGAATGACCAATTATTGATTGTGATCATCAATTTCAAACTATTCTCTGGATATAATGTTGATTGTCCTGCAAATTCAATCAATCTACTATTCTTTGAATATTCGATTGTTGCATTGATTTGATCTATTCCTCCTGTCGAAGTTTGTAAACTGTATGTTGTGATACTGAATGTTTCATTTCCTGTTGTTGAATATGACCATTTATCTGTTTTCAATTCTCTTACAACTGAACTTAATTCATCTATCTCTTGAATTGCAATGATATTGAATGTGAAATTCATTCCATCTTTAACGATGACTGTTGGTGATGGTATTGTATTGTTTGGAAGAATGATCACACCTGGGCTTAATGGCGATTGGCAAAAGTATCCACCATATCCATCATTACATCTACATTTACCATTTGTACAACTTCCATTTCCATTACACTGGTTATCACTTCCACAATCTGTTTTATTTATCAATAGCTCTGCCGATGAACTAAATCCATTGGCATATAGTAATACCATATATGATGAACTAGTAATACTCTGAGTTGGTGTACAACTAAGTTGATTGGAGTTTATTGATGAAATTGTGCAATTAAAATCTGAAATATAAACAGATACATTATATGGATTCGGTCCAAAGTTTGCATTTATAAATATTCTATCATTGAATAAAATATTACTTATAATTAATGCTAATTTTAAAAGTTAGTTAAACAATAAACATTTGATAAAAGATTAATCTTTACTTACGTTGTGAAATATATAAACCGACAATTGAAACTGTATCATATGTATTCACTAATGAGCGTCCAGATAAAGTATTAATTGGAATGACACAATTCAATTGAGAGGTTGTGTTATAGGTAATCTGACAGGGTGTATCTTGTATTGTTACACTAATAGGGGCATACATGTTGAAAACACCATATAATAACAACAGTTTAGAATTGGAATCATATGTTTCTTCATGAATATAATTTACTTGTAATTGAGGTCCCCAAAATATATCAAAATCATAGGGTTTAACAGTAGAGAAAGAAATGGTTGTCTTTCCAGAAAGTGAAGGTAAAAATCTTTTTCTAAAAATGAAAATGACAATAGATTAGGAAACCAATCAAATAAAGTTTAAGGTTAGATTTTGACTATTTACAAGAATAATTCATTACTAATAACCACAGAAACATTGGAATCTCTTCCCCATCCCAAGTTTTTTCCTTTTATGTACATATTTTCTAATTTAGAGAAAAAAAATTAATTATTTTGCAATTTTTTTATGTAGTAATATTTGTGCTTACCAGTTGTATTTACATAAAAACCATTCTTCTCTAGTGAAATATCTATATTTAATAATGGTTAGAATTAAAATTAAAATTAATTGTACGAAATGAATAAAAAAATAAACTTACTACAATTAAAATTTGGAGGAGGTGGGGGGCTGTTGGAGGGTACCATTGAAAAAGCGTGATACCAAAAGCAATAGAAACATTCTGGAATATGGCTATCCAACAATTGTGCATTGAAAATATTCAAATCACTTACTTGGCAAAATGAATCATTAATTGTAGTAGTTACATTTTGAGTACCGGTTATCCATAAATAGTTTTTTGCTATCGGATTGTCCAAATGACCTGTTGTATTTGTATCTCGAAGTGAACTATTTGTTTAAAAGTATACTATTATTAATAAATGCTAGATGTGAATTAAAAAATTGTTACAACTTACAAATAAGCTCTTTCGCTAACCCATGATCGATCTGGTAATATAGGAACAGATGAATTTACTACAGTACTATTAAATTAAAGTTTTAATTAGTCGCACTAGATTTTAAACTATTATTTTTAAAAACAACAAAAGTACATACAGAGTATCAACATCTTTAGTCTTTAATAATGGTGTTTTATTATTGGTAATTGATCTATTTTTATGAGAAATTAATAATCTGTGATTGTTTAGAATTTTTAAAATACATACAACATCTTTATTGGGTAAGAACTTAGATCACCACTCTTAAAACCACAATTTTTTACATTTCTATAATTGATTTTTATGTTAAGAACAATACATATTGCAATTGATATAATGTAGGTACATACAAAAATGATAAGTTTGAAAGTTGTCCAAAGTCTATGAACGCATTGGTTAGAAACCTATTTTCATATTTTAAATAAATGATTAATTAAAAAATAAATTAATAAAAAAAAGTTATAAAATGATTTTACAATGTTTGAACAGATCCACTGTGGAATTCTATATTTTGATATGTAATAAAATCTAAATTTCTAAAATAAATAATTTATTAATAAATAATAATAGTTCATTTTGAATTTAAACTTATTAAATACTTACATATCACTGAGTTTTGGAAAATATGTATCTGTAATATTTAATGGACCAACAAAAGATGGAACATTGGATATTTCTCTTAAAATAAAAATAGTTAATAAATTATATATAAATGTTGCATTAACATATCTCTTACAATTTTTGAATATTTTGATTTACAGTTGCAGTTGTATCAAATGTCACCTTAAAAGTAGATGTGGATGTAAGGTTATTTAATAACATGTTTACAACTGAACTATTCAATAATGCATTCAACGAGATATCATGAAGCATATTAATATTTATCAAATTTCTAATTTGTATTAAAACTCGAGTTAATATTTTGGACCATTACAATTGTAATCATATGATCTACTTACAGATTATTAATCTTTATATATTTTGGGAAACCAGATGGCACATCCAAATTTAATGTTGAAATTTGGATAAATGTTAAGTTTACGTTATCAACGTTATCGAGTAGTTGCAGTAATGAATAAGATGAGTTCTTTTGATTGTAGGAGGTCTCAATAGAAAAATAAACCATACTGGGGAAATATAGTTTTTCTAAGTATGAAGGCTCTCCTAGGTCCTGAATTGGTGATTTTACGAGATATCTGTGCTTTATATTAGAATCTTAACTATCTTTGTTCTTAGACTTTAAAGTATATCATATTTACAATTCAGTTATTGTTTGAATACCATCTTTCTCTGCACATAACACTAGGCCTAGTATAGCATTACGAATTTCTTCACAATTGGTAGCTGCTAAATCCCAACCACTTAATTGATACTACATATGTGTGTGAATTCATAGTGTTAAAAATGATCTAAATTAATAATTAAAACTATAAAAATAATGTAAATTTACTTGCTGAGCTAAGAAACGCATTGAAATCACTGTTAAAAAAAAAATTTTTAATTAAAATTAATTAAAATAGAAAAAAATAGAAATTAAAAAAAATATCTGATCATCATACATTCATTTTCATTTAAAACATTTTGTGTTAATGCTAATTGTACACTATTAAGTAATATTATTATTATTATAAAAAATAGAGAGAACATCTTATCTATTATGTTATGTTTTATCTATTATGATTTATTATTTATTATAGAATATTAATTCGATTTGATCGAATCTGTATTAAATTGTATAGGAAGAATAAATAACAAAAGATCTAAGATTTTTGTAAAAAAAAAAAATCTGATTTTTTTAATTCCTATAACATAAAAGATTTTATTAGATTATTTAAAATATCATATAAAATTATAAATATCAATCACTACTTTTTATTTATTATCCTTTTTTTCAGCCAAAAATTGATTTGCCGAAATACAATAAAGATGAACAACCTTGAAAAGAATAAAAAAACTTCAAAAAAAAAAAAAAAAGGTAAACTAAACAAGAAATTTAATTATGACAGTTTATTTAATTTGTTTTGCATTATTTTCTTTTCTTTTGAATACTTTAATTTCTTTTTTACAAAAAAGATTACACCAACAGACGATGCAAGTAAAACAACAGAGAGAACAACAACAATGGTTGCAATCTTCCAAGTTGAAAATTTTGATTTTTCTTTACAATCACTTTGAACATCAGTGTTGATCAGCACTGAAAAATCGGGATCTATTATACAACTATCACAATAAGGAAGTGTCATACCAATCAATATACTATCTTTGGTTTGATTGACAACTTGATTTCGAATGAAGACAGCTCTACCATCAGTGCATAAGGAAGGAATCTACCATAAAACGATACATCATTGATTGTCATTCGAAAGTAATTCAACTCTGTTCCATTGTTCTTTGTAATATCCAATTCAGAACAATCTTCAATATTATTATTGATTGATGATATTGATTCCATTAATATCCTCAATTGATTTAATCTGTCTTTGAATGACCAATTATTGATTGTGATCATCAATTTCAAACTATTCTCTGGATATAACGTTGATTGTCCTGCAAATTCAATCAATCTACTATTCTTTGAATATTCGATTGTTGCATTGATTTGATCTATTCCTGATGTTGTTGATTGTAAACTGTATGTTGTGATGCTGAATGTTTCATTTCCTGTTGTTGAATATGACCATTTATCTGTTTTCAATTCTCTAACAACTGAACTTAATTCATCGATCTCTTGAATTGCAATGATATTGAATGTGAAATTCATTCCATCTTTAACGATGATTGTTGGTGATGGATCTGTGTTGTTTGGAAGAATAATCACACCTGGATTCAATGTGATTCACAATAATATCAACCATATCCATTGTTACATCTACACTTTCCATCGGTACAACTTCCATGCTCATTACATTTTGATTGTGAACCACAATCTTCTTTTGGTGGAATAAAAAGAGTGACTGTTTGATGATATCCATTGGCATAAACAACCATTTTATAAACTGTATTTTCCACCAAACCTGCCGGTAATATACATAAAAGTACAGAATCATTTAAAAATGATGTTTGACTTTGGAAATTTGATATGATTGCAGATACATTGTATGGATTAGGTCCAAAGTTGGCAATAATTTCAACATTAGGATTTTTTATAGTGTAATAGTTGATAAGAAAACCTAATTTGGAGCTATATTAGATTAAACGATAAACAAGTTAATTAATGATATTATACATACTTGGAGAACTATAAATATTAATATTTGAAATAGTGTCATCTAAATTAATTAAAATTGGATTTGATGTGTTTTGATTTTGTATTATACAATTCAATTGTGTTGTTGTGTTATATGTGATTTGACAATTAGAATTTCCAAAACTGGTGGCAGTGACTGCAAGTGGTGCTTGTAAATTAAATTTTCCAAATGCTTTTATTAAAACATTGTTTCCTTCTATATTCTCTGATTGAATTAAATTTACACTTACTAAAGTAATGTTAATAAATTAATAAAAAAATAAACAATAACAATTAAAATATAAACATACATTCTAATCCCCAATATATTTGTAAAGTATAGTTTTGAATTGTCGAAAATGTTAAATTTGTGGTTCCATATTCATTGCTTGTAGGATATCTATAAAAAATAATAATTATTAAATATTGTTGATCATATACACAAAAACAAAAGATATTTACTTAAACTGCTTATTATAAACAGAACTCAACAAACTTACTGGTGACTTATTTTTTCCCCATCCCAAGTTAGTTCCATTTAATTTTAATGTCTCTAAAGTTTGTTTAAAAATTAGAAATAATCACTTAATGAAAATAGATAAAAAATACTTTAGCTCCTATTGTTGAAATGACATATTTATAACTATCCAATGTTACATCTTAATATTTATAAATAAATTAATAAAATTTAAAAGTAATAATTAAAAGATATTAATACATACTGCATTTAAAATCAATGGGAGGAATTGGAGTATTTGATGGAAGTGTTGATTGTATTTCAGACCAATAACAATAAAAACAATCTGAAACATTACCATCAAATAATGTCGATTGTATATCCAAAGTGAATCTACAAAATGAATCATAAAGCCCTGTTATAATATTCGGTAATCCATATAATTTGATTGTAGCACTATTAAATGATTTATAGTCTCGTAATTGACCTGCAGTATTTGTATTATTTAACATTCTGGAAAATAATAAAATGTTTTTAAAGTGAATATTTCAAATTAGATATATTGAATAATAATTAGTCTAATTTAAACTACATACAAATAGAATCCATTTGAAAACCAGGATTCGGTAGGTACATTTGGAACTGGTGAATTTTTAATTTCTCTACAGTAATCAAGTTAAAAAGGTGTTTGATCGATTGACTTTTAAAAATATAACATACACATAGATCAAACCTGAAGCTTTTTCTATTGATGTGGAAACATTGTCAAAATTTCTGATTTTTAATTTTTGTTAATAATGTTGTCAGTCATAATTACATGTTTAATTTATACCTACATTGATCTAAGAGAAGGGAATACTGAAAAATTTGAAGTTGAGAATTCACAATTGGTTGCAAGGCTAAAATATAAATTGAATTGATAAATAAATAAAAAAAAACAAGAAATAGAATTTAATGATTTACATATTAAAAAGAACCGGTAGGTCACCAAGAACTATCATTGCATTATCAATATCTCTGTTGTATAAATTATTAATTACACGTTCTTATTTAATTTTAAAAATAATACTTACATATTTCTTAAAGTCGAGGATTCAAATAGAAATACTTGTTTTGGAATCTTTTTTATAGTTCTACGAAAGGTTAGAAAAAAATAATATTAATAATGTGATTTATACAACTAATATAAAGTAAATAGCCTACATCATGTTGATTAAGCTAAAATAAGCGTTTGTAAAATTCAGCATTCCACTTGTAAAACTTGATATTTCCCTGATATTTCTAAAAAGGGTGCAACTATTAATCTAGAAATAAAATCGGTATTAATTTTAGATATTAACTTACATAGTGCTTAATCTACTTTTTGTTGTCATCGCAGATGAATCTGATAGCAATGTATAAATGGAGGAGAATACTATTTCTTCTAAATTTAGTGTTGTGTTTACCCCTACAAATAATTGGTTCAAATTCAAATCAGAGTTTAGAGTAACATTAAATAAATTTCTATTTTATAATATATATTAGAAATTGGTTCTTTTTGAAACTAAATTTATTCTACCTACAATGTTATCAATTTAATATTTGATGGGAATGTAGGCGGTGATATGATATATGCATTATGAAAAGTCATTGTATATAAATTGACATTTTCATTGTTATCAAGCAAACCAAGCAATGAATATGTTGAATTTGTAATTTGAATACCACTGAATAGAAGTGTTTCTAAATTAGGTAATATCAATTTATCTATAACAGGTGGCTCTCCGTGATCTACTGTGGTAGAAGTAATTACTATTCTGAGAAAATGTTAATTTAATACAAAAAAACACTATCTTTCAAAGTAATACTTTTATATGAACTTACAAATTAATAATCGTTTGATATCCATTTTGGTCGTCTCTACAGGTCAACATTCCTGAACCACCTTTGCTAATATCACTGCAAGCAGTTGCAGTCATATTCCAATTCAATTTATACTATATTTTTATTTTTGTTAGCCAAATTGGTATTTTTAAATAAATAATAAATAATAAATAATAAATACCTGTATAATTAACCATCTTAATGAACTCACTTTTTATAGATTTTTGATTAATACTTTATTTCAACTAAGCGAAAACCCTATTTTACAACTTACGTTCTTGTGGATATAAATCATTAGCACCTGATAATACAATGAAAGATATAAAAAATAAAAAAACAATACAACTTATACATAAAACTAATAAAAATTCTAAAATCAACAAATAAGAAAAGAAAAGAAAAGAAAACCAAAAATGTGTGAAGTTGTATTAATACCAAAGTTAATCTATCACCAGTGTTAGAAGAGTAAAACAGGGATTGGACCACCCTAAATCTATTGTCAAAATTAATATCTTGATTATTTTGTTTGGAGACCCAAATTTTAAAATTAAATATCTCAAAAAAAAAACAAACAATTCATATGATTGTTTTTTGAAGATAAAGAAGAAGAGACAGGCGATTACTCTATTGTTGCATCTGTGTAAAAAGTTTATTGTTCGTCATCATAAATATTTGATACGATATCAATGAGTTCAGTATCAAAAACGAGATAAGAATTTCCTGGGATCTAGGGTTAAAATTAAAAATAAAAGAAATGTTAACTTTTTTTTTAAACTTGATTTATGATGTTAACATTATTTTGTAAACTAATAATAACAACATACCTTTGCACCAGCACCTTGAGCACCATAACCTAATGATGGTGGAATAGTGAGCTTTCTCTTTTCACCAATACACATGTTCAATAAACCATTATCCCATCCCTTGATAACCTATTGGTTATTTTTATAATTATTGTAGTTTATATTAAATAATTTAACATTAATATTGTATGAGTTACTTGAATGATATAAATAATAATAAATAAATAAAATAAACTTACTTGACCTTCACCCAAAGTGAATTCGAATGGAGTACCACGGTCAACGCTGCTATCAAACTTCTCACCGTTATCGAGTAATGAACCAGTGTAATGAATCTTCAAAACATCTCCTTTAGTTGTTTTTCTTGTACATTCAGCTGGACGATGCTATTATTATATTAACTTTTATTAGAAGAAATTATAAAAACCGAGCGAGTGTATTTATTTATATATTATATCTTTTACCTTTACTCCGATTTGAAGTTTACCATTCTTCTTTCCACTAGCGGCAGACTCTACAAAGCTTGATAAACAAACCAATGCAACAACAATTAAAAAAACGTATTTAATATTCATATTTTTATATCTATCTATATATTTTTTATAAATTTAATGCAATACTGTGGGTGGGAAGAACTTCTTATCTAGCTTTTTTTCATTGAAAAAAAAAGTGAACAACACGTGTCAAATTATTTTAAAATTTTTTTTTTAAAATTAATTATTTAATTTTTAATTTTTGATTTTTTATGAAAAAAGTCATCAGATGATTGGTTTTTTTAAAGTTGACTATTTTGGTGGTGAATCATTAATGTCTTTTGTTTTTAATCAAGTTTAGTTTACTATTTTATTTATTCATCATGATGAGCAATAACAGCAATTCATTTTTAAATGAAAAGAAATATGTATTTGTAACGGTTGGAACAACCAGATTCGAAGAGCTAATACAGGAGGTTGACAAAAAAGAGTTTCATCAGTTGCTAAAGAGTTTTGGATATAATGCAATCCTAATGCAAATTGGAAACAGTGGATATATTCCTGTTAATTCTGTAAATTTAGAAGATCAACAACAACAACAACAACAACCAACAACATCATCATCATCATCACTACCAACTGGATTCCAATCGTATTACTATAGATTTAAACCATCATTATTCGATGATATGAATAATAGTACTTTGATTATATCTCATGGTGGTAAGTTAACTATACTATAATTCATGATTCCGTTATTATAAACTTATATTAATCGTTCAAATGAATAAATGAAGGATCCGGATCGATTTTAGAATCATTGGAAATTCACAAACCAATTGTTTGTGTCACCAATAGTAGATTGATGCATAATCATCAGGTGGAGTTGGCAGATAGATTGTCTGGATCACCCTATAACTACTTACTGCCTTGCGAGCCATCGAATTTGGCATCGGTGATCAAAGATGATCTAAAGTCATACTTGGCAACACGTCAGCAGATGAATGATAAAACTATTGATCGATCACTCAACAGATTCTCACAGGGTCTCAAAGAGAATACTGAATCATTAAGCAGCAACAGCAGTAACAGTAACAGCAATAGTAACGGTCTAAAGACTATGGTTGTTCTGGGATCTGGTGGACATACAGCAGAGATGTTTTACCTCCTAAAGAAGCTGGACAGAGATCGTTTCAATCACATCACATACGTATTGGCAGACTCTGACAAGCGTTCACTCGACAAAATAACACTGAATGACAAACTACCAGAGCAACGTACAGTCAAAACCATTCCAAGAAGTAGAAATGTTGGACAAAGTTATATTCATAGTATTTGGACAACTGTAAGCAACTTTTTTTTTTTTTTTTTACAAAGTCATGACTCTTACTAATTCTATATTTACCATTTATAATATGTAGTTTATATCATTATTATATTGTTTAATTTTGGTTTTCAAAGAGAAACCAGATGTTATTCTATGTAATGGACCTGGTACATGTGTACCTATTGTAGCATCGGCGTTGTTGTTCCGATTGATTGGTCTGAAGAAATCAAAGATCATCTATTATGAGAGTATAGCGAGAGTGAATGACCTATCGTTGTCTGGAAAGATCTTACAGCATCTTGCCGATTGGTTCGTCTATCAGTGGCCCAACCTAAACGAGAAAATCAAGTCATCAACAAACAAATCATGTATAAATATATTCTTTGAAGTTGTTAATATGAATAATAACAATGATTCATCAACATCATCAAGTACAACAACATCATCATCATCAACTAAAAAGAGATAAAACAATTGTAATATCATAAATAATATATTATATATATAACGGAAATATAAATAAATAAAATCACATGTAAAGTTAACTAATTTAAATCTAGATTAATATACATAAATAATTTGAATGAGTTTTAATATATAATTGAAACGACCTATGACCACTATGAGTTGGTTCCAACAAAGAATCCGAGAAAACCAGATACAATCTTTTGTAAAATCGCTTGTCCAAATGGAATATAAGAAAGAGAGTACCATACAACTGATAGGAATTGTAAAACAACCATAAACATTGATAAAAATGTTGATTGTAACTAATAATATATAATTAAAATGTAAAAGGTAAGTAAGATTGTTTGTTGTTTAAACAACAATGTAATGTACATACACTTAATGCACAATATAATGTTCCAACGATCGATACTAAATAGATCAACGAAGAATACAAACGTTCTTTCGACGATGTTATATTTTCAAACTGTTTCTTCAAACCTACAAGTACTATTAATCCTACAATTACACTCAGACTACCGAGTGTATATAACTTTGCAAATGTTCTCGGTGAAAATACAAAGAATGTTGACTTGAATAATAAAGATTAGTTAGTGATTCTATTCGATTCGCGATTCAATTCAAATTTAATTGAATAGCAATAATAATAAATACCATAACAATTAATGCAATTCCAATTAATAATGTAATTGCAAATAGAGTCAATCTTTGAATATATGAAAACGATGTTTGTTGTTGTACTTCTTCGTAGAAGGTCGGTTGTTGATTTGGTTTGTTGGCATTGTTAATTCCTGGAATGACACTGGTGATCTTTCCAGAGATCTTTGAAAACATACTACCACCAGACTCACTTATATCATTCCAATACTGTGTCGTCTCAGAACCAATCGATCCCGCCGTACTACTAAGAAACGATTGATTCGTCTTAAACTCGAGATTATCTAAACTATAGCTATTTGTAGATCCACTCATATTTCTTTACTTTTAATTTAATTTAATTTAATTTAATTATGTATATCGTATGATACGATAAGATCTAACTAAATATTAAATAAATAAATATAATTAATAATTAATTCTGCAAATGAATTTAGCAAAAAACAAAGAAAATTCAAACACCCATTCAAAATAAAATAATTCAAATTTATTTATTTTTTAAATAAATATAAAGTTTCACATGTATACTTATAAGTAGAAAAAATAATAAACAACTAAAGAATTCATACACGTATTACACACAAATTCTAACTTTGAGCAGATAATGATGTTCAAATAATTTTTAAAAAAAAAAAAAAAAGAAAAAAAACAACAACACCTCACCAATGTCAATACTCTCTCAAATTTTAGAATACATATATACGTGTTAAATTATCTCATTTTATCTAAAAATACTTTAGTTATGGATTGTGTGTGTGTTTGTTGAGAAGTGGTTGTGGAAAAAAACAACACACGATCAAATATGAGTAAATAGTAAGTAATCAATCATTGTGATACACTTAATCATTTGTGTGTTGTGTTGTGTTGTAATGTGTGTTTGAGCACATCATCAATTTTGTTAAAAGTGGCAAAAAATGTTTAATTAAAAAAGAAAAGAGGTCTCTCTTTATTTTAAAATTATAATAACAATAAACAATATTGGTACAAATTAATTTATAATGTTATACTTTGAATAGATCAATCATGTGATAAAGATGGACTCACTCATTTTAAAAGTGGTGTTAATTTAAATTGTTATTATTTTATTTTTCTTTTTAAGAATAAAACTTATCTTAAACAACAATGTTAAGTTCACCTATCAATCACCAATCCATTAAATTTAATTTAGTTTATAATTTTTAGACTTCTTTGTTTTTGTACAAATATTATTTGTTCTCTCTCTATTTATTTATTTGTTATTTTACCGACTTTTTTTTTAATTAATAAATAATTATTTTCATTCTTTTTTTAAAATCATTATAATATAAATTAATATTAAATATATATGGCTGACCCAATTGATTCTACATTATTTTTAATACCACCAGATGACAAATTCCTGTGTTGTAATCATGGTGGTCTGATGAGTTGTCCCATTGTAAACATTGAATGTGGTCATCTCTTCTGTCCGACATGCATAGAAACATTGGTTCAATGTCCAATCGATCATATGGTAATAAATACATTGGATATCAATTTCCAATTAAAAAGTAAGTAAATAATAAATAATTTTTATTGTTATTGTTATTCTTATATTAATGTTTTTTTTTCAAAATATATATAGATGAATTGGATCATTTATTATGTTATTGTAAATATGGTGTGGAGGAAGTCGATGGTATGTTGACTGTCCGCCACGATGGCTGTGGAAGTATCATAAGCTACGGTAGTAAACCGACTCACGAGGAATCGTGCCGCTACAATCCAGCCAACTTGATATTCTCAACGAGTTCGTCTGACTCTGAGTTTGACAGAATCAATTCTCCGCGTACCAGCTCGGCGTTTGCTTCTTTCGATTCCTCCTCGACAGAGAGTTCTCCTTTTACCAAATCGACATCGTCGTCAACATCGTCGTCGTCTTCTCTCACCAACCAATCGTTCTCTGTCATCAAAAAGAACGATAGTTTCGATATTAATTCCGGTTCCGATATGATCAACAGTTCCAGTTGTAACAGTATTTCAAGTATCAACAGTAATGTAGTTGTTGGAAATACATCGAAATCGATCACTCCAAATTTGGAATCAAACAATAACAACAACAACAACCAATTTAAACAACAAAAGCAACAACAACAACAATATCACGATGCTTATGACAATGAAGAAAAGAATGAAATGTGGGAGTCCAGTACCAATTTATTCTATAGTAGCAGCAGGTTCTGTCCAAACAAAGATAACGGTTGTTACTACTATGGCAAATGTGAAGATACCATCAAGTATCACTTGGAGAATGAGTGTCAAGCTCAGAGAATGAAGAACCGTATCAACCAACTCGAATCGATCATCGAAAAGAAAGATACCGAAATCAATACACTTAAAACCTCGATTGGTATTGATGAATCGCCATCCGCCGGCGGTAAGAAAACGAAAACAATCATTACTAGATCGTCGATTGGTGATATCTTGGTTTTTATCTTTAGTAGTATAAAGAAAAGGTAATTTTAATTTAATTTAACTTTTAAATAATTCATATTTATTAATTTTTATTATTATAATTTTTTTAGAGTATCTAAAGGAATTCAAAGAATCAAGAGATTCTTTTCACCAAAAAATTACAAAAAGCTTTAAGATCTTACTCCTCCACCTATTTTTTGATATTTCAATCAATATTCCCTCAATATTAAGAAATCAATTCATTCAATAAACACATTTTTTTATCAAGTGTTTATATATTATAGAAAAGTAGTACTTGTCATTTATTTTTATTTTTTTCTCAAGAATTACTTAACCAGAGTATTTTATTCAAGAAAATACTTTAAACAAATTAAAATAATACTATCTTTTTTTATATTATTAAAGGTGGTAACACAAAAGATTTTGTTTCGAAATATTAAAAGTTAGTCTTTTTAGTTCGAATAACCGTGCATTCAGAATGAAAATTTATTCAATTATCGAATCGGTATTAATATTCTAGTTTTAACATCCTCTCTTTTGTATTTTGTTCTGAAACATGCTTCTAAATTAAAGGTCATTCCTTTTCGTCAAAATCTGCAAATATTTTTTTTAAAAATATCTACTTTACAATCTGATGAAATTTCTAAAAAATCTGATCAGCTTCAGAAGAAAATTTAACAAATAACTTATTATTTTACAAATCAAAATCTAATTCTATCTTATCTTTGTTAAAATATAAATAGACTGTGATCTTAAACAAAATGAAACATCATTTAAATATTATCTTTTATTTTAATACTATTAAATCTTAATAAAACATGTCAACCAACCAATTACCAACTTTACATTATGTAAATATATAAATACGATTTTAAAAATACGAGAAAAATATCTAATATTGTATTTCAATTATTTGTAGTTTAATGGACGTGGAAGAGCTGAAGCTAGTAGACTTTTATTTAGTTTGGCTGGTGTTGAATTCAATGATGTTAGACACCCATATCCATTGCCAGCTGATAGTGAAATCAAAGGAAAAGCAACCTACAAACAACTTCCATTCTTTGTTGATGGTGATTTCGAAGTTGCCCAATCATTGGCTATCGAACACTACATTGCCAGCAAATACAATTTGGCCGGTGATACCTTAGAAGACAAAGCCAAGGTACTCTCTCTCTCTCAGGCAGCCATTGATATCGCAATGGGAATCTGGTCGAGCGACACCGAAGAGAAGAAGCTAAAGTTCAAGAATGAAACACTCCCAATGTTCCTCACTGCATGGGTCAAGATTTTGATCGATAATGGTGGACAATTCTTTGTTGGCTCTAAATTGAGTGCTGCCGATGCCAATGTCTATTACACTCTTGAGAACCTCTATGCCAAGAATTTCAAAGAAGTCGTTGACAACTTCCCAGAATTGGTCAAATTTAAATCAACTTTTGAAGCCATTCCATCTATCGCAACTTATCTATCAAAGAGACCAACCGATTTATTATTTTAAATATAGTATAATTTTGTTCGACTTAATAGACACAAGCTAAAATTCCAACAAGATTTTTCCCACTTAATGATGCTTCAAGTTCACTCTTGATCAGCAATAGTTTAAATCGATTCTTTTATAGTCCAACATTGGGATCAATAAAATATGCTCTTAAACCTCTCCGAAATCAATATTCATTGATACAATGCAACAATATAACAACTCTAAGTTTACTTTTAACAGGCATAAATCGTACTATCGAGTTCATATCACAATTTCCATCTTTAATTGTTGTGTTTGTTCTTAGGGAGTGTAGCTGTGGTAAAGGAAATCATCAAACACTTCCCCGATCAATTTAAAATACAACTTTCTCTCACTAAATCATATCTTGGATCATTAATACTGATTTCCACCAAGATGTGCATCAATTATTAATATTTGTATTACATTATATAAAAATTTGGTAAATGATCTAATGATAACATTAGAATATCTATTAATTCATCTTTATTATTATAAATTTAAGGATTAAAGTTATAGATAGTTGCTATGATTTCAGTTTGATTGGTTCCATTGCATTTTTCAAACTGTTTGGATATATTGTTTGAGTGACATCTATTTCCTCTGGCACCTCATCGAGATTCAACGTTTCCAGATGTTCCAATGTTGACAGTGTATCTTTGTCGAAACGAACTCTCTTGAATAACTTTAGATATCTAAGGTTTGAAGGTAACACGCTTCTACTGATTCGCAAATTGGCAGACAGACCGTTGATCGTCAAATGAGTTACACTCTCTGGAATATCACCGGCTTCGATTGAATCGATGCACTGAACGAGGCTCTATCGAGATGAATTTCGAGTGATTCTAATTGCTCTGGATAAGTCGATGGATTCATTCGTGAATTCGTTTTGATTGTTTTAATATTGGACGGCAACCGTAAATGCTCTACTTTGTCATTTTGATAAAGAGCTTGAATTGAATGTACATTCGATCGAACTAGTGTATCGATAATGTTACTATCAAACTCGCTACGATAATCAAAGATAACATTTGAGATTGTTGAATCTAAAACACCGCCACTACTTTTGAATTCATCTTTTAAATATCGTAAATAAGTATGTTTGTTGTATATTGATCACAATAACTAAAAAAAAATGATAACTTTTAATCATTTACATACTTAATGATTTAATACAATGTGGATAAAGATTATAACGTAAATATTCTTTGCTATTCTCTTTGTATATTAAAAGTGTACAATCTGATTTTCGATCAATTGATTTCGAAAATTCATTCTTTAAAGCTTTTAAAAACTTTTAGAATCTAACAAATCAACCAATCATTCAATGAGTATCATTGAAATCATAATTCCATCTATCTTAAATGATTTGCTATCGATAGTCACCATTCAATTATCTTTCAATAACCAAAAACTAAAATAGATATCTATCAAATAAAGATCTAAAAAATATTCAAAAATTAAGTGGTTAGTTTTATTTTTGAGGATAGAAGGTAACATATAGTGGAAAGATCAACAAAAATAAAAGATGTATTAATAACAATAAAATTCGAACGGATATTGGTTGTGTAATATCATTTTATCCATCAAAAAAAATGAAAAAATTTTGCACAGCTTTTGTGTGCCTTTTGCAAAAATAATGCGAGAATACAAAAAAGATCAAAATTAGTAAAAACAAAATTCTTTGTGGTTTGGAAATAAAAAAGAATTTTGTTGAATGCTAGTTCAAAAAATGAATGTCAAATCAAAACCTTTGACCTCATTTTTACTTAAACAATTTTTATTTTTTATTATCTTAAAAATACATTAAATATATGTTTAAAAATGAACAACTATATAATTCAATCAAAACCAATACAAAATAAGATAGTTAATTATTTATTAGATGAAAACATTCAAACTGTATTGTCTTTTTCTGAATATCTAAGTGAGATCTTCAGTAGTTATAGAAAATCTTTTCGATTATACGAAAAACACAAATATCTAAATAATTTAATCATTGATTATTCATTGGTTTGCAGAAACTGGTACAGTTATATCAGCAACAGTTTAAATCGATTCAATTATAGCCCTATATTGGGACCTATTTCAGGTGTCCTTACGCCTCTCCGAAATCAATATTCATTGATACAATGCAGCAATATCACAACTCTAAGTTTAGTACAACGAAATTCTTCAGATTTAGATCGTACCATCAAGCTCATATCTCAATTTCCATCTTTACAATTGTTGTGTTTGTACGTTGACAGTATAGCTGTGGTAATGGAGATCATCAAACACTTTCCCGATCAATTTAAAATACAAATTGCTCTCACTCTGTCCTCTCCAGACGAATCTGAGGTATACGATATTCCAGCGATAAGATCAAAGATTGATTTTATACACTTTAATGTTTACCAATACGAAATGGAATATGCATCGCTCTGGCAACCTGACTCACTCTATTTTCTGGCAAATAGATTCAGTTCGATGGGAAATAGCATTGATATGAGCAAATTCCTTAGTATTCCAACACTTCAACATATCAATGTCTGCGAGGTAGATATTATTGATCTACAAGATCTCAAGAGTTTCGTAGAAAACAACAACACTCTCGTATCTCTGAAAGCTGTTATCAACATCAATTTGGTGGCAGTAAAGTACGAACACTTTTACAGTGGCGAACACTCTAGTTGCCGTTGTAAATATTGTCAAGTTTGGAACCAACTCAATACACATTCAATCATCAGTGCGAATAGGGCAGATCATTGGATTGACTTTTGCAATGCACTACAAACCAATAAAACATTGAAAAGACTATCGATAAAGAATTGTTGTCAAATCTCTACAATGTTAGCCAGCTCTGATCTTGCCACCACAGTTTCCAATCGATTATCTGAAGCACTCTCCTCTAACAATACACTTAGAGATCTATCAATATCTTGTTTAATGTTGAATGATTCATTCTTTCGAATGACATTGTCACATTCCAATCGATCAATCAAACATCTCAAACTTTTCGATTTGGACAAGCAATTCCTTATTGAAATGGGTGAAATGCTCAAAGTAAATCAAACGATTACCTATATTGACGCTGCATCATTCTATCTTCAAAAATACAACTCGAATGAACAGTTTGAAGCAATCAACAAACTAATGATCGATACAAACAACAACAAAATAATAAGAATCATAAAAATATCATCACATATACATGCAATGCAATCTGATATTCAACCGACTGATAATTTCAAGATAGCTATTGTTGAAAGCAAGAAAAAAGTAAACAAATCCTTTGTTGCTATCACCTCTAAACAAAGTTAATAAATTATTTGTTAATCCAACAGTAATTACAAACAAAATTTATATATTATCTATTTGTTTTTGGGACTTTTTAATCCAACAGATTTAATCAAAATTAAAAACAAATTTATTCTTTTTTATGATTTCTTCCGCTCGTTTATATATTACTCACACACAATTTATTTATTTATTAATATTATTATTAAAATATAGAAACAACAGATAGAGCTAGAGAGTTCAAAACATAATAAAACACTTGAATTATTTGTTATGTTGAATATATTTGTTTTCAATGCAATTTGTTGTTTTGTTACAGGTGTTCCAATGATCATCCAAAATCACATCCGAAGCATACCTGTGAACATATCGATGATATCAAATCACATTTGTTAAAGACAAAAGATAACACAAAGCATATTAACAATAATGATAATAATGAGAGAAAATTTTGTTTATAATGCGCGCTTAATGGGCATAAAGCAAGAATAGATGGCTCCACCGAGAATCGAACTCGGGGCCTCAGGTTTACAAGACCTGCGCTCTGCCAGCTGAGCTATAAAGCCACTATTATATGTGCTGGAACTATTAGTGTTGTCTACGGTTGTCAACCCTGGACATATGAGCTTTAGTGATTATTTTGGACATCCCTTCAACTCATTATTGGAAACAGAATTTTATGAACAATGTTGATCTTTTTATTTTCATATCAAAGTTCTAATAATGTCTTGAAAAAATAATTTTTGTTTCCATATCATTGTTAAGTTTTATTTAAATCTTTATTATAATTTTTATTGTTGAGCACTTGATTGATCTAAATATTGATTTGAATCATCTGATGACGACGATGATGATGCAAGTGGTATTTGATTCTTTCTCTTTCTACACTCAAAGAAATAGGTATCGAAATTGGTATCTGGTACAAATCTCTTTGGAAAATCGGTTACCTTTACTTCAAATTCAAACTTATCCTCCATACACTTGATAAACTCTGGTATACCTCTACGAATGGTTGCAGCAGTACCATAGAATACACCGTCCGGTGTCAAACTCTGATGAATAACATTGGCCAGATGCTCCACCAGATTGACATCGTACACCACCTCTGTTCCAATGATCACTTGATAGTGGAACGGCTTCGGTACTTTGTCTTTGGTCCAATCGAGTGGTGCAACCTTGCATGCATCGCGAATCAACTTGGAACGCACGGAATTCATCTTTACATTCTCACGAAGTGTCGATACTATTTTCGGTGTGTAATCGGTCATCAGTACCGACTGACACAATAAACCAGCTGCCAAACCTGCAATTCCAAGACCGGCACCCAACTCTAGTACTTCTTTGCCTTCGAAAATCTGTGGATTCTCTAGAATCCAACGAGTGAATCCAATACCTGCATCCCAGACACGCCAAGCCACACCGACATCTTTGTAGTGAAGTTGTTGTAGATCGAGTGTCCATTGAAACTGTCCATTATTCTCATTGTACTGACCGAGACCGACTCTTCTTATGCTATAGGGTGTACAACGCCTTAGACATTCGATAGCGGTAGCAGTGTCTTCCAATACCATAGGATCATACGAACTCTCCAATAGCAACTCTAATTTATGTACAGCATCCAAAGATCTTAATATTTCATTTAAAATAGTATCTATATATTGATTAAAACAAAAAAATTAACATCAAAATACTACTACTATGATATATTTTTTTTCAAAATTTTGACTTGTTTAAATAAAATAACCTTTTAAAGTTAATAATTTAAATATTAAAACGATGTGTCTAACAATTTCTATATCTTCATTGTTTAACAATTCCAACATTGCAATGAAAATACCGGTTTGTTCTAATTGTTTAATATCACTATCTATAAATTGATATTTAAGAAAAAGTTAATAAAAGTTTCTATATTGATCATGTATTATTAAACATACTTGGATTATTTATCCAATTATTTAATTTATCTAATGCTTTATGTATTGCATCTTTATCATTTGATCTTAATACCTCTTTTGTTATAATAGAATGATTATTTGATATTGCTATCTTTGATATTTGATTGCTTATCTCTTGTAATCTCTTTTGACTCATATCTTATAAATGATGAATAAAGAAATAAATAAAATGAAAACAAATTAAATTAAAAATAGAAAAAACGAACGATTTTAATATTACGTTTGATCAATAAATTTATTATCCTTTTTTTTCTTTTTTTTTTCAATAAATAGGTATTTTTTATTTATTTGTTACTTTAAAGTAATCAAAAAGTTAATGACAAGCAAGAGTTGAAATGATAATCTATTGCTTAAGCAATACGAGTAAAGGTAGCTGGGTTGGCAGAGTTGATGGCATAACCAAAGCTGACCGATGAACCTGGCGCAAGAGTGGTCGACCATGATGGAAGTGACCAAACGATTTGACCATTGACAGTAGCAGATTCAAGTCCCCACATTCCACTGATTAAGCTTGATTGTGGTGAAGTGAATTTTGGATTACTAACAGAAGATGCTCCATTGTTGGTCACTTGACCATTGATTTGACTGGTGATACCCGATCCACTACCCCATTGCGAGGTAACACTTTGACTGAAAGCCAATGTGCTTGGTGAAGTTGTTGTGCCTGTGGTGGAGGTAGTCGATGGTCCAGTAGTGGTGGTAGTGGTTGTTGGTTTGACAGTTGTAGTTGATGAGGTGGTGGAAGTAGTTGATCCAGTGGTTGGCTTGACAGTGGTAGTACCAGTGGTAGTTGTCGATCCAGTAGTTGGTTTAACAGTGGTTGTGGAAGTTGTTGATCCAGTAGTTGGCTTGACAGTGGTTGTACCGGTAGTGGAAGTTGTAGATCCAGTGGTTGGCTTGACAGTGGTAGTTGATGAGGTTGTGGTGGAAGTTGTCGATCCACCAGTGGTTGGCTTAGCTTGTTTGAGGTATTTCGAAACATATTGACCATAGGTAGTTGATCCAGAGACAATGTTACCCTGTGCAACTGAAATATCCCAGAGCATGACACCACCGAATGTTGGACTGTTGATGTAGGTTGAAACGAGATTGGTGAGAGTTTGAGCGGTGACGTAACCACTACCGGCAGCATAGGTATCGGCTGGTGCACCAATAAAGATTTTAGTGTTTGGTGAGTTGGCAGTGATCCAATTGGCCCAAGTATTGTAGTTGAAACTTGATCCCGAAGCCAAACCACAGTAGTTGTTATAGAATTGAATGTTGATGAAATCCAACAAACCGGTCGACAGTGCGGTTCCTGGATTTGGTCCGATCGAGGCGTCTGGATAGACACACTGTGGCGCAGCGGTGACATAATATTTCTTTGGGGCGTTGGCAAAGTAGGTGTTCTTCAAGGTCTGCACGAAAACATCAAAGTATTGCGATTGTCCATTCTCGAGATCCAAGTCGACACCATCGAGTTGAACGGCACCGAATGGACGTGGGTAAGTTGGGTTGTTACCACCGAGGAACATGTTCCAAACTGTTGTGGCGAATTGTTGAGCTTGTGCAGAACTACTGAATCCATAGCTACCGACGGCACCACCGAGCGAGAGGATTACAGCCTTACCTTTGGTCTGACAGGTTTGAATACCGGAACCTACGGCTGGACATTGAAGAAGTTGTGAATAACCTGGATAGAGAGAACCACACATATTGGCAAGATTCAAACCTGGTGCTGGGATCGATGTTCCAATGATATTCTCAGATGAGAAAAAAGTATTCAAGAATGATACGAAAATAACATCATAAGTATTGTCAGTACAATAAGTATCGATTTGAGTTTGATATGGTTTTCCACCACCTGCTGCTCCATTCTAAAAACAAATATATTAAATTATTAATATTTCTTTGTTTACAATATATAATTATATATATGTTATAAAACTTACTTGTCCCCAATAAGCAGCAACATTATTTCCAGAATTTACGTTAAAAGATTGTACAGTAAGTACAATTGAAAAGATTGTACAAATAAATAATTGATATTTCATTGTTAGATGTAAATGTTATTTACAAATAAATAAATAAATAAATAAATAAATATGTTTTTTTTAATTTGATTTGTTGATTTGTTGATAGTCTAAAGTATTTATAGTTATTTTGTCTAGATGAAGGTCCATTTGTTTGTTTTTTTTTTTATAAAAATAAGGTCTATTACCATTACCATGTTGTAGGTTTTAATATTTTAAATTGTGGGCAATACCATCAAAATAACAACCAATAAAATTAAAATATCTTTTGAGAAATACCCAATTTAATGAGAGTTTGGTTATAATTGGCTTTTATATTAATACCATTTCATCAAACCATATCGATTTGGTGTATACAGTAAATGTAAAATCGCAATATTAACTCCACTTGTTTTTGGGTTTTTTCTTAATAATAAAAACATAATAAAATGGTATCCTATTATGATTGAATTCAAGTGGCTAACAAGTAAATTGAATTGGTTTTTTTCGAAAACCAAAAAGTTAATTCTTGATGGTTCTCAAATAAACTATAATATCTTACTGATTTTATTTAAAATCATTCTATGGTATTCTAGTTGAGGATTTGTTTTTATAAAATAAAAAAAAAAACATAATAAAAAATGATTATTATTGAGATGTTAATCCTTAAAGGATTTTAAAAGATATTGAAGTAGTGGTTTCGGAATCTATTGATTTGTTTTGAATATCACATTTTTTTTTATGGGGAAATTGAATGTTCAAAGTGTAATTAATCGTCACATCACATTATGTGTTTACAAAAAAAAAAACAACAAGGACCTAACTAGTGTGGTGTTTTTTCAATTATAAATGGTTCTTTACATTAATGGTAGTTTCAGAAAGAGGTAAAAATGGCAAAGAGTAATGTTTTTTTTACTTAAAATCCATAAAGTATTGGGGTGCATTGTTTCAGAATGGTTTTTATAATAAAAACAATTTAAATTAACAACCATTTTGGCTCTTTACCATTTATTTTATTTTTATTTTATTTTTTATTGTATTAATGTTCTGTTTGTTCCACAGATAACCATAAAGTCCATATCTATCTGTTCAATAAACCTAGGAAATTCGAATTAAAAAATTAATAAAAATAAAAAGGAAAACATTATATATTTGATTATTAAATCTTTGATTTGATTGAATACTGTTACAGTAGCAAATAATTTATTGATTAAATACAAAATCTATGTGAAGATAAATTAAATGTTAAAAGACACAAATAAAACAGTTAACTGTTTATGTAAGACACTACTTTTGTAAAATTAAATTTTGGTGTTTTTTTTATTTTAATTTTTTTTTTTTTTTAAACTAATTTATAAACCAGCTGGTTCAAACCTGATAAATCAGATGTTTAATGAAATGAATTGTTATAGATAAGCAGTAGTAGTCTAATATAAAATAATAACAGAAAATGGATAATAATAATAATAATAATAATAGTAACAGTGTTAATAATGACAATAGTAGTAATGACAGCAGTGTTAGTAGTAATAGTAATGTAAATAATAATAATAATATTAATAATAGTAATGTAAATAACAGTAGTAACAGTAGAATAACTACAACTAATACATTGAATAGACAACCTACGATACCACCGACACTGTCAACCGATTACTTGAATGAGAGCAGCGAGATCACAAAGAAACTACAGGAGATAGACAGACAGATAAAACAATCGAAACGACCTACCACCAACATTGTCAGAGTGAGTCAACTCGATTCAACAAAGTTAGATGAAGAGATATTAGAACTATTGAAAGCACAATTCATGAGAATATTTATGTTTTTTAAGGTAAGTACTTATCATATGCATATATATATATGATAAGAACAACTAAACTAAAACAATTGTCGTTCTATCATATCATCATCATCATCTCTTATTTAAATAGCCAACATTTGTACAAAACTTTCAACCAGAGATCAACTTGATATTGAAATCAGTCATATATAAACTATCGATATTCAATCTTGGTACAACCTATGGTAATCAATTACAGAATTTAACATATAGAAATGAAGCTGCATTCGATCCCTCTAAAGGTATGTTAATGTTGTTATGATGAGTATTTATTTAGATTTAGTAAACTAATGATGTATATATATAATAGGATCCGATTATTTAACGAAATTAACATTGAAACAGAAATGGTTATCTGGTATTATTTTGATTGGTGGAGAATGGGCATGGGCTAGAATCAATAGGCTAGCGATCAATGAGAGTTGGGGAGACCGTCCAGATGACGACTATCGTAAGAGGCTATGGAAACTATTGAATCAGTTGGAATCACTCTACAAGATACTCTCGCTAGTAAACTTTTTAGCTTTCCTATTCGATGGTAAATACGTGACACTTGTCAACCGTCTTCTCTGCATGCGTCTAGTCTATGCCCATCCATCTCTAAGCAGAAGAATCTCATTCGAATATATGAATAGACAATTAGTATGGCATGGTTTCACTGTATGTATTATTAATAGTTGATTGATTCATTCACTCATTTAACATTTTTAATGATATGACTAACAAAACAAACATTAATGTTTACTTTGAATGATAACAATATGATAGGAATTCTTTTTATTTATTATGCCATTGATCAATATTAATAAGATAAAGGGATTCCTTTATAGAGCAATTCAAAAACCAAGCAATATGTTGTCACAACAGAGAAATGGAGGTGGTGCTGCCAATGGTGTGTCACAGCAGCAAGTGTTGTCACCACAATTGCTGGCGGATCAGGTGTTACAGAAATGTCCGATATGCATGAACGATCCTATTAATATACCGTATATCTCTGACTGTTCACATTTGTTCTGTTACTACTGTATAAAGACTTCGATGATGATCGATTCATCGTTTTCATGTCCAAGATGCAATTCACTCATTTCCAATATAAAACGTTTCCAACCATTCAGTAACAGTAATTCAAACTCACCTATTTCAACATCTTCATCGTCATCTTCATCTTCATCTTCATCTTCATCGTCAACTTCTTCCTCATCACCTCAGCATTCACCATAGTTATAATTCCGCTATTGTGTAATAATAATAATAATAAATATTAAATTTTTAATATATTATTTAAGCAAAGACACCAAATTTAATTCTTTTTAAAATTTTATTTATAAGAATAGCTTTGTATTATTTGAACAAGATTAATATAGATAAACAATAGACATTGTTACTGTTTTGTTTCAACAACAAAGTTAAATAAATGACAAGACAATATCAAATATTAACACTTTACAACAAGTTGTATACAAGAATCTTAAGATCAACAACAATGAAAAGAAATACAATGGTAATGGTTGGAAGTATATATTAAGATGATAGTTTAATCTAAAACAAAACATACTTGATAAATAAATATTACATATGTTTGTTTTTTTGTAAATAATTTACAAAAAATAAATAAAAATAGTTATTTTTGTTTAGATAATTTTAGATATAATTTATTATCTCTCTTTGTTAGATGAGAGATTTTAAAATGGTTTGTTTGAGGATGTTGGAGGTGTAAGGAGGGAAATGAAGTAGAGAGTAGTTTCTCATTTTCATAATAATAATCTTTTGTTGTGTATTCTTTTCTGTTCTGTTCTATCTATTTTGTTGTGTTGTAGACTAAATGATTATATTATTATTATTGTTGTATTTTGTTGTTGAGTAGTTGCGCTGCATTATATTTAATATTGTTTTAAATTTAAAAGTTGTTTTGTTTTGTTTTGTTTATTGTTGTTGTTCAATCTTGGCAAAGTGCTCAGCGAGTACCATAGCGAATTTCTCGTTCTTTTCGATACATTTGTATACACACAATTCTTCGTCGTTGTCCAACTTTCTCAATCTAAAGTTGTTAATGCAGGCTTCGAAACAGTGATTGGTGATTTGGAAAGTGGTATTGATGACCTCTTTCATCTGCATCTTATTGATGGCATGAGTGATTCTCTCTTCTTCTTGCTTTGTTAACTTTCTCGACATCTTTCTTATATTCTATTATATGATATAGATTATCTAATGCAAAATAAATATATAAATGACAAAATTATTTCGTGTTTTTAATCGGTTGTTTGTTCAACACCAACAATGAAAAAAAAAAAAAAAAAAAAAGAAAAAATAATTTCAAAAAAATAAATGACAAAATGATATGAACACCTAAACAAAACATATTAATTTAAATAGTACATATTATATTCGAAATATATATATATAGAAATGAATGAAATGATCATTCATTAGTTATGAGTGAATATGATTTATTATTATTATGTAACAATTTGGATAATATTATGTTTTTTTTGTTTGTTTTTTGTTAGGATTAGAATGGTGAAGAGTAACAGTAATCACAAATTTTATATCGAATAAGAGTGTATTTTATATAATAAAAGTGTAATGTTGATATAAAATTTGTGATTACAATTGCTTTTCACAATTCTAAAAAAATCGAATTTGAATGATTTATTACTTTATTACAATAGTTTGTTATTTTATTTAATGTATACAATTTGTTGTTGTTATTATTGATTATGATTGTATCTCAATCCCATTGAACCTTCCAATTGATCTCTAGTCACCGATCCAAGAATAGATTGATGATTCTTATTAAATACACTATACGCACTTATTTCTCCCTAAGAAAATATAGTTGTTGGTCAGTTAGTTTAAACTTATATTATATACTCTTATCACAGCGTCTAATAATAATAACATTATTTATTTACCTTTTGTTTTTTACCTAGATTTCTAAACATATATACAGCGACACTTATAACAAAGAATACAGCACCAAATTCAATCTTAACTGCCAGATATTGAAAGAATAACCATATAAAGAATTTAACTATATTTATTTTATTATTTACAATTGTTTCTATAGTTTGCATATTTAAATGTATGAACATGTTAATGATATGAATATAAAGAAATCACATTAGACTTATTAATATTTATTACTTTTAATATTGTCTTTAGTGAAAAAGTAATGAAATTCAACATCTGTATCATCCATGTCTTTCTCTCTTTCATATATATTTTTAACATCTATCTGTTTCACTTCACCATTATGTATAACTGTTTTTCTCATCTTTATAATAATATATAATAATAATATAATAAATCTATTAAAATTTAAAGTACGATATTAAAAAACAAAAAGTGAGAAATAACAAAGTTTGTTTTTTCAGTCAAAATGAAAGTCAAACAATTAAAGAATGACATTTGGAAATTTATTTATTTATATATATTTGGTTAATAGTAACCAAATACATTGGATTATTAATATAATAATTACAATTAATTATAAGTTGGTGGTGGTGGTGGTGATATATAACTTATAAATCTATTAGGATTTAGTTATACGATTTTAATCAAATATTGACTATATTATTCTTATTATTATTATTATTATTGATTCTTATTTTCAAATTCTAATACATGAATATTTCTCATCTTTAAATATTCTTTTTTGATTTCAGCTGCTAATTCCTAAATAAAATGATTTAGTTGAATTGTTAGTTTGTTTGATTGTACAAAAACAACATGTTCATGAACTTACTTCAGCATCTTTATATTCACCCCAATTAACACGTATCACAGCTATATACTTTGAGATGTCTTGGAGGAACTCTTGATAGGCACGATCTAGAGCAACGAGGTAATCGAGTGTAATTCCTTTTTCGCAATCTCGGTTACGTAGTCTGATGCGATTGAGTGATTCTTGTGGTGAGACATCGAGGTGTACGATCAAGTTGGGTATTCTCATAAAGTTTGAAAGGTTCCTGAACATCGAACAATAGGTTTCGTAGTCTCTCTTCTCCATATTGCCACTCTCCATGAGCATCTTTGCGAAAACACTGTCCTCGTATATCGTTCTGTCCTGTACACCACCTTTGCCTTGCCAGATGATCAATTGCTGTTGTTGAAATCGTTGATTCAACAAGTAGATCTGTAGAGGAAAGCTATACTTCTTTGGATCCTTATAGAAATCTTCTAGATATGCATTATCGATAACACCTTCATACTGATAGATAGATCATATGATCACATGATAATAATAATAATAATCAATCATCATACAATTAGATTAATCAATGATGAATGATTGATTGTATATTATATAACTATATTTTTAACATACATAAGTTGGTAAATTCAAAACTTTTCCTAATGCTGTACATAATGTTGTCTAGTTGTTTACATAATATCAGTACTTGGTCTTATTACATTCCATATATTGTATAGGTTATACATACCTTACCAACACCGATAAGACCTGATATACCTATATGTAATGCTTCCAATTGATCATTTCCTCTAAATATTGAGTAAACTGGTGAATCTGATCTGCTCATTGTCTTTTTATATATATTTATTGATTTATTTTTTGATTTATCTATTAAAAATTAAATGACTTTACAAAATTTATGAGATTTTCAAAATCTCAATATCACGACGTAAACAATATGATTAAAATTGTCTAAAAGGTTGGAAAATGATCAGGACAAATTATAATGAAGTTTAATAAAATAATATTTTATATTTTTATTAAATAACTTATTTAAAAGAATAATAAGCGGTTTATTCTTTTAGAAATTGAAATACTTTTATTTTTGTTATTGATCTACAATATAATAATTTTATATATATTAAGATTATTTTAATCCATTACTGGTCCGTAAATAAAATAATCATTTAATTATAAAAAAAACAAAGATATTAATTAGATTTTCAAAATTGTCATAGTCAAAAAGGTTTCATTTCAATTTAATTTCATTTTTATTATTAGCAATAATGCTTATACTTAATTAAATTCTCATTTTATATTAGTTGATCTTGATCTTTTACTTACTTTTGTTCTGTTTTTTTTTTTTTAAATTATCTACAAAAACTAGCCCCTCTTATATATTTAAGTACTTTAATAATTGTGTTAATTCGTTGTTTGTAAAACAACAAAAAAAAACAAAGAAATTTGGAAAAAATTTAAATTATTTGTTTGATTTGTGGTGTTTTAAAAATGTGGTGGTATCAAAACAATAAAAACTCGTAAATATATTTCTAAATCTATCTTTTTATATCTTGATATGATTCAGATTATAACGAATATTAAAAATCATGAAGGGTTTTCTTAAAACTTGTTTAAGTTTGTTATTTTAAAGAAATAAGTAATATTTTAAATTTCATTATTTATTTGTTAAAAAAAACAATATCCTATTTTTAAAATAATTTTTTGGATTAAATAAAATAATAATATTAATAATAAGAATAATTATATTAAAATAAATAATAATAATATTTATAATAATAAAATGTCAAGTGTTTTAGTTGATACAAGTATTTTAACTTGTAATAATTTAAATAATATTGAAAATGAAGAAAAACAATTTACAAATGTTGAAATAGATAATAATAATAATATAGATTATATTAATAATATGAATGCCGTTGGCAATGGAAGTGGAATTCCAACTCGTACCACCATTAGTGCTGAGCAAATGGATATGTTTTTTACTCATGGCAATATCAGTTCTCTGGCAATGATGGATAAGGGTGGTCATTTCCTCTATGAGAATCAATTCTCGATTGAACCGGACCAGATTCTCTTGGTGAAGCAACTCTTTCAGAATATGAAACTGACCTCTATCATTGGTAAGCAGCTGCGTATCAATGGAACCAACTACTATGTCGTAGCCAAATCGAAGAATTCCATTATGTTCACCACGCAATTCGATGGACTACGTGTTGCCCGATCGAAACAACGTGAACCAACCTTAATTGAACTATTCACCGAGTGTCTCGATTCATTTAAAATCCTATCAAAAAGTGTGAATAACGTTAGAAAGAATTTAGAAGATTATAATATAATTAAAAATAGTAACAACAATAATGAAGAATCAACATCAACCTCTCCAACTACAACTAATAATAATATTGCTGTTTCACCAACGGAATCATGTATTTCAACAACAAGTAGTGATAATAATAGCATGAATTCATTGAATTGTAATACCAAAGAGAAAGAAGGTCTTTTACATGAAAAGGTTGGATGTATGATTATTGCAAAGTGTATCGGTACTTTTGTGTTTGGTATCAATCAGAATATCGGTGATCGTCATGAGAGTACTCATTATCGTCAGATATCAGAGACCTTTGAACTGATCGCTAATCTCGCCGAAGACATCAGATACGCTTCGGAATCAAACAGAGGTCTCTACCTAGATCTCAGTCTCGAAGATGAATATCCAACAGAGGCATCGGCATTCATCAATGATCTTAGTTTTAATCAACAAAACACAACTACAACAGTCAACAACAATAACAATAACAACAATAATAACAATAATTTAACAACAGCAACAACAAATAATATTTAAATTATATTTAAAACCTAATTTTAATTGTTATCATACATCATACTTATCTATCTATCCATCTATTATAGTCAATCTATCAATACTATCATACCTTTTTAACAATTAATTGAAAATAAATAAAAATGAAATGCTTCAACCCAAAATATATTTGAAAAAATCTCTTTTTTTTTTTTTTTTTTTATCAACATGTTTTTTCACCTTTCAGTTTCCCAATGTCCATTAACTTTTAAAAGTCTTATAATTACTTTTATAATAATAATAATTTTATGATTAATTATTAAAGAGGAAGAAGAAGAAGAAGAGAAAGATAATCAATTGTTTTATTTTGATTTATTTTGATTTATTTATTAATATTTAATTAAATTGTTTAATTACATATTATTAATATTTAAAGAGAATAATGGATAAAACAACAACAACAACAACACCAGCAGCATCAACTACAACTACATCGACACCAGCATCAACAGCATCAACTACAACAACACCAGCAGCAGCACCAACAACAACAACAGCAACAACATCATCTTCTTCAAATACTACTACAGTCAATTCAGCCAATACAAATACATCATCGACAACAATGTCTTCACAGCAGCAACAATCATCATCATCATCATCATCATCATCAACAAGCAATAGTAGTAATATAAATGGTACATCAAGTAATAATACAGGTACATCAACAGCTACAAGCAATGGAAATACACAACAATTACAACAACAAGATGCAGTAAAGACATTCGAACATCTATTGAGAAAATCACAGCGTTTATTTGTTGGTTTACGTGACCTTCCTCAATTCGGTAGACAATGGCAACCTTTCTTTCAAAAGACATTTGAATTATATACAAAAGTATGTTTGTTAACAACAATCTACTATACTAGTAATACAATACAAATACTAATTAAATATTATTATATTATAATTGTATAGCTTTGGAAACATCAACAATTATATAGATCAATTTTAGAAGATAAAACAAAATATGGTTTAAAGAGATGTGAAATCGGTGAAATTGCATCAAAGATAGGACAGTTATATTATCACTATTAGTATGTTAATGTTACATATTTACAATCAGCATTATATTATACAATATTATTTATTAATAACTATTTATTAATAACTATTTAGTTTAAGAACAAGTGATACAAACTATTTAAATGAATCATATATATTCTATGAAGCAATTAGATTAAGATCATACTTTAAAGATGTTTCTTCCGATACTAAAATGTAAGTTAGTTAACTTATAGTTAGTTATTAATAGACTAAACTAAATTAACTAACTAACTAACAACATATCATATTTATAGGCCAGATATGATGGTAAAACAACTTAGATACTATGCCAGATTCATTGTGGTTTGTCTATTGCTCAATAGAAAGAAGGTGGTGTTTGAGCTTGTCGAGGAGTTGTTCAAGCACGTCAAAGACTACACAAAGATCTACAAGCCGAACGATGCACACGAGTGGTCTCTTGTGATACAGGAGATCTTCTCATTCCTACAGGCCGATCAATGCCTCTCTTTCACCGACAACAACAACAACAACCAACACGTTCAACTCTCACACCGGCTATCGGCATCATTACAACAGCAATTAATACAATTAGCTACAACATCACCATCATCAACATCATCAACATCTTCATCCACAAGCAACAACAACAACAACAATAATAATAATAATAATACAACCGACTCATCTACATCGACACAAATATTACAACAAGCCATTCTAGTTGGTAATCATCAGAATCAAATTAAATTCAGTGAGATTACACTCGATATGTTTAGAATGACACAATCATTAGAATATGAAACACCTGAACTTAAAGTATGTTGCCAATAACAAATGTTAATTATCTACAAACAGCAGACTAATCAAATCAAATCAATTTTAGGATCCATCCGATAAACAACAACAACCATCACAGGATCATAAACTAGCTGATATTACATCAACTGGAACATCATCATCATCAAAGAAGAAGAACCCACATAAATATCTACTTTACAGACCAACCATTACACAACTATTATTATTCCTTTCGAATGCATCAAAAGTAACTATTCATTCCATTATTAAATTAACTTAATTTAATTAATTAGATATTAACAAATATATTATATAATAAAAAATTAGGAATTAGGAGAGAATAAAGCATTATTATTATATCTCTCTGTCGATGGTGTAAAGAATAGTCAAGAATCCAATGATAGCACCTATGCAAATGCATTGTTGATGAACTCACAGAAATCGATGACAACAACTACATCTCCAACTCCACAGAAATCATCTCCTACCTCTACTGCTTCTTCTTCAGTTAATAAAACAGATGATCATAATAATAATTCAACTGATAAAACCAATAATAATAATAATAATAATAACAATCAACATAATAATTGTAGTATCAATACGGATGGTGTTAAGATGGAAGCATTATATCCAATGGATCTGATGCCTTTCTGTAGAAAACCATTCTTTTTAATTATTGACTCACAATGCAGCAACATTTTCAAAGATATAACTCCACCATTCAACCAACCATTCATCTCATTACTCTCACCATTGGCAACTCCAAAGAGTATGTATAAAAAAAACTATTATTATTATTATTATTTATAAATTTTATATTAACAACTAACTTTTTATTTATTTATTTATTTTTAAAATAAAATCAGAAATAATTAGTAATAATAAAAGAAATTCACCATTTGGAAACTTGTTTACATTCTTTTTACATGATCCTCTTGGTGCATTCTGTGATATGACATCGTGCAATAAGATATCGCTAAAGAGTCTGTCAAACTATCAGTCGATAGTTCAGTCGGCAATGGTCAACATAGCCAAACTCTTGTTTGAGGCACCAAAGCTACATTCATCGTTCAGCTTCTTTATGATGGACGACTTTTTAAGAACATTTATAATTAGATTCATTTTCTGTCATGCCGTATTTCATTTACACAAAGAATTCTGTCAAGATAGTTCTGTAAGTATTTTTTATTTATTTTGCTAAATGATAATTATTAATTACTAGTTACTGACAAATAATAATTTATAAAAAATAGATGTATCAGGTATCTAGTAATCCATCTATTCCTTCAAATATACTACTACATCAAAGTGTTTTAAACTCTGTGATACAATTGGCAACAGCACTCAATTGCTCAGAACAGTTCAATGTTAATGCAAATGATATTCCACTACAAAACCTATCAATTGATAATAATAATTAAACCTATCATATAATACGACCGAATCCAAAACAGATAAAGAAAATTCAATAAAAAATAGTTTTTGGATAAAATTATTTAATTATAATTCATAATATAATTATAATGATCTAGTTTCTACTTTTTTTTTTTTTATATTTTAAGGATTTAAATAAACTATTTATTATTAAAACATCAAACTTTTTTTTAATCCTGGAATAACTTGTTGAAATAGTAAAGAAATTTATATTTAAAATTAAAAAATTTATTAAACAACTAAATTATATATATATGTCGGACAAATTAAAAATCTATATTCCATTTCATTAGCAATTTGGAATTGGTGAACTGGAACAAAGACCTGTTTGGACATTACATTGGTCGTAGGTGCATCTGTTGTTGTCGTTGCAATTCTTTTGGACGTGAGCGCAAGCTTGAGTGGAAGAATCACAGAAATCGAGGGTGCAGGGGTTACCATCGTCACAGCTTGGTGAAGAGGCAGTGCATCCATTGACTGGATCACATGACCATCTGGTGCAGAAAGTATCGGTACCACAGGTCTTTGGACTGTATTCACATTGTCCGGTGGTGGTGTTGACGTAGTCGTTGGTGCATCTGTTGTTGTCATCACAAGTGGTAGCCAAATGGTGAATACATCCTACATTTGGTTGACAGGTATCTATGGTGTTTGGATTGTTGTCATCACAGGAGATTTCAGTGTGAACACAGTTGTTTCCAGAGGTCGAATTGGAATTGCACGAATCGAGAGTGCATTTGTTGTTGTCGTCACACGAGATTGGAGTGAAGACACAGGCACCGGTTTTGGCGGAACAAGAATCTTGGGTGCATGGATTGTTGTCATTGCAAACGACTGGGGTGTGAGTGCAACCGGTAGAGTTGGAGCAAGAGTCTACAGTGCATGGATTGAAGTCATCGCATGAAGTAGAGTATTCACAACACTTTCCATTGTTAATGAATTGGGTGACACATGGATTGGTGTTGTTGGTTGGACAAGTTGATTCGTTGGAGCATGTGAATGGAATGTTAATGCAGCCAACACGACTATCACAGCTGTCGAGGGTGAATGGATTGGAATCATTGCAAGTCTTTGGTGTATGGGAGCATCCAGTTACTGGGTGGCAAGAATCGACAATGCACTTGTCGTTGGAATTACAATTGACTGGATTGCTGAAACATTGTCCAATTCCACCGCAGGTATCGATATAGCATTTGTCTCTGCTATTGCAAGTTTGTTGGCAATAGTTTAGACCACCGCCAATTGAACCAATAGACAATTGTCCATTGACATTGATAATTGAGAAACTAATAAATAAAATTAAAATGATTGATTGTTTGAACATTTTTGAAACTTGGAAAATTGGTTATTAATTTAAGGTTAAAAAAAAAAAAAAAATATGGTTGGTAGGTAAGGTGTGAAGATGGGTAATATTATTAGGGAAAAATGAATCGAGAAGATAATATAAAAATCGGGATTTTAATTAATTACTATAATTAATTAAGGAGAAAATATATAAAAAAAAAGAGAGTTGTGTGAAGTGTAGATGAATTGGATCAAAACTTGAGTGAACAAAAAAAATGTGATGAATATGATATGATGAAAATAATTAAAATATGATGATGATGAATTAAGAATAAGATATAATAATATTGAGAATAAAAAACAATATGAAATCTAATTGATATATAAGTTATAAAAAACGATTGATTAAAATAAAATTTAGATATAAAAGATCGATTGGGTTTTAGAGGGAAAAAAACTAAGGTATTTAAATTAAAGAATAGAAAGATATAAAATATATATGAAAAAATTATGATAACTATATTGTTTTTGCAAAACAAATCGGGGGAATAACAAATGCAGGAATTTAATATAAAGATAAAGATAAAAAAAAAGAAATATATAATTGAAAGAGATAGATATTTAAAATGTATGTTCGGTTTTGATGATTTGTCAAATGAGTGAAGTTTCAAATTTATAGGTTTTGGAAACCTCCACATGGGTTCGATCAATGATCGCTTGGCAAGGCGCTAATCAACTTGGAAGAAGAAAAAAGCCACTCCAACCTCTCAAAAGGGGCATATCTAAGTGAACTTGAGTGCTGGTTGATATATAGTTTTCTCTCTTTTCCAGATCTCAAATAGGAATTGATCGAAAAAAGGAAATAATCCTCCATTTGGATTGGATTAGATTAGACCAGTGGGTTGGAAGATCCCAAAATCTGGTGCCAATAGATAGTGTTGATAGAATTTCTTGAAAACAGTAATCATCAATGTTATGGCTATATGAGCAGTATCTTGATATTTCCTTACAATTATTGTTTGGGTCGTGAATAATCACTAATCAATAATCAAATGGATAGTAGATTGGGCCTATAATTGCAAACGAGAGAATATCATAAAACACCTGAACCACCATCACCCGTAATCATCAACTTTTTTTAATAAAGTCTATAATTATCGAACACAAGTCGGCTGCCTGTCAACATCACATTAGCGGTACCGCAATAAAAAATCAAATCTAAATCTAAGAATTTAAACCCAAAAACAACCACGACACCAAAAATACACACCTAATCAAAAAAAAAAACAATTTGTTAATTTGATTTTCTATTCTATCTAACGAAACAACCAACCAAACTAAACTAAAACTAAACTAACAAACCAACCACAAAACAAAGAAATATATTATAATATTTTGATTGTTGGTATTGGTTTTTTTTTTGTTGGAGTAGTAGTGAGGATTGGATGGAAAAAAATCACACTTATACTAACACTATACATTCCGTAGCAGTGTGGCTTTGTGGTGTGTGAGTTGAGGTGTTTTCAAACAGTACAATCCACATTTTACAAGAGGGAACAAAACAAAACAGTAGATAACTACTTACATTTCAATGATTATTAATCTATCAAGGCGTTTTTATTTTTTGTTCCGGTGTTAATTTACTAAAAAACTAACATCATATTGATTATAATCTCGAAATACTAATTTTACACTTTTACTTTTTTTCATATCTGTCTATCATTTTATCCATCTATCAATCAATTCAATTCACACTAAACTGAATGTTTTATCAAGTTTCATTGAGAATTGAAAATTATTTGAAAATCTCAAAGTATGGTAAAAAACAAAAAAAAAGATAAAAAAAAAAATACTGAAAAAAAGATGATCAGCAAAACCAGTAAACTGGGGTAAAAAAAGTATTGCAAAAATTTATACCCCACCATTTTATATTGACGATCATCTGTGAAAAATCGTATTTTATTTATAGGTTATTTGGTGGTTAATTTGGTGAGTGAGTGTGTTGGTTTGTGATACAATACTATCCATCAACTTTAGGATCACTCTTTAATGTGTGTTTTATTAATTTACTCTACACTAAAGTCACCACTATTGTCAGGTGAAATAAACACCCACTATTTTTGTTCTTGAATTGATTGGTATTAATTTGATTGATTGATTCTTAATGATTGGTCAAAGTTTGTTTTTTTATAATTAAGAACAATAATATAATTTCAAAAAATTTAAAGTTATCTACTTTTTCTAAACCAAACCTTCAAACAAAAGTAAAATGATGTTCGAACATCATTACAATCATTCTAGAGGCACATGATCAGTTTTCATAAATAACAGTCAGTCAATCAATATATATGCAATATGTCCAACAACCAATTTTTAATTAGAAATCAAATCCAATGACATGAAATTAATATATCAAGATATATCGAGATCAAACAAGATCATACTATTTAAATATCGTTATATATCCAGTGATTGAAATAGATAGATATAATAAACCAACCAACTCTTCAGAGAATTATAATTTTGATTCAACTGAACATCGATTCAGTTTCTGGTCATTTTTTCCAACAAACAAAATGTATTTTTGAAAAGGACGACAAGAATGTAGTAATATATTATTGGATCATCAACCCAATGATAGAATAGCAAATGATCTCTAACATCAAGATGTAACTGTAATTAGAAGAGGTATTTGACACTTTAAATAACCCTTGTGTATAATGATTTTGCACCAAACATTGGGCAGACCAATCTATTAGGTCAGAAATAAATCTATTTAAACAATAAAAAGATCTTCATTGAATAAACTAAATTAAATTTAAAAAGAAAGTTACACTATTTAATATTGCACTTTTCATTCTGAACAAAAAAGGTTGATTATTCGAGTTGAATTGAAACAAATAGAAGAAAAATTTATAAACATTTACAAATAGAAAGATTTGAATGATTGTGATTGTGGTATAACAATGATAATAATAATGATGATAATGGATATTGTACAATTAATATTTGTTTTAATTTAAAGATCTGAGGGAAATTTCACCAAAGAAAATGTTATTTTATTTCTAACAGCAAATTTAGTTGGTCTTTTCTTCCTTCTTGTTCATGGTGACTTCAACATCAACACCCATTTCGATGGAGATGGAGTTCTATAATTATTAATTAATAAAGATAGGTAATTGAATTATAATGATTAGTATTCTATTTTTTTATGTTTTTGATTTCTATAAATCTAACTATGTTGTTACTTACCATATCCTTGAGGAAATCTTGGGTGGACAAGATGTGGATGACACGCTTGTGGATTCTCATTTCGAAACGATCCCAGGTGTTGGTACCCTCACCACATGGTGACTTACGGGTGGTGATACGCAAGACACGGTTTGGCATACGGATTGGACCCTTTGCTCTGACACGCTTCTTCTTGGCGAGATCGATGAGATCAGAGCAGACACGCTCCAAAGCCTTTGGGTTGGTTGAGCTCAAAGTGATGGAGATCTTTGAGGTTTGTGGGGCAGCAACTTGCTCTCCCTCGACTTTCTTTGGTGGCATCATAGACATGTTTGATTGTTACGTTGGATTTACTTTCTGTTGAAAGAGATAATACACAAAAACAGAGGTGAGTGACGTAAAGAAAAAAAAAATTCATTTTTTTTTTCAATTTTTGTTCGATCATGCCCACAGAAAGTCCAAAAAAAAATAATTATTAAAAAAGAAATTAATAAAATATAAAAAAAAATCGAATAAAAAAATTAGAAAATTTTCAAAATGAGAGTAACGTTCGTTTGTAATAATTTAATTTATTTATCTTTCGATGATTGAAGTTAATTAATATCTTATTATTAATTAAATGATTATTATTTATTATTTATGATTTATATTATGATAAATCATATTTGTTATTGTTTATTATTTATTATTATTTATTTATTTATTATTTATCTAGAGGTTTGTGATGCTGCATCTTTACACATTGTACCTAGTTTTGGTTTAAACTGATGGTTGTATTCCTCACATAGTTGAGAGAATAATATCTTTTCATCTCTAATCTTTCCATCGTATTTTCCTGAAATAAAATAAATCTAAATAAATAAGAAAAGTTGGTTGTTTAGTATATACTATTGAATATATTATTGTTTTTTTTGTTATTTGATTGATGACATACACCTAAAGATATTAAAATCGATAAAATTGTGGAATTGATGAAACGATTCAAATCAGATCCTGCCGAAACCATCAATGCTACGTGAAGCGGCGAAAAGAATGTAAAGATAGTTTTACATGTGAATTCTATATTGAATAAGGTTAATCTTATTATTCGATTAAATATTAATATTATATTATTTTATACATACTTGGTTCCCAAACACTTAAAACAACGACATTGTCAACTGATCCCATTGGCTATAAGTTATAAGTAAGTAAAAGTATTAATATTTGGTTGATATTATAATGAATATCTAATTGAATTGATTGATAATTACTGTTTCAATTGCTTCAATATGCATATTTGGACTTTGGAAATGATTCTAAAATAATTATAATATTGGATAATAGATATTCATTAGTATTAGTATTATTTCTGAAGTGATTGATTGATTGATTGATTGTGATTGATTTGTTATTCGATCGAGCCTTACACTTGTATATCTATATAAATGAACATTCTTTTTAGAATAAAGATAATAAAAACAATTTACAACTGAAATGATAACTAGAATAAATCCAATAAACTACAGGTAGTATTATATTAAAAATAGTTGTTAGTATTGATTTGATTGATAGTAAACGGTAAACTTACATTTCCAAATAGTTCAATAGAGTAACCGAAAAGTAATGCATTTAAAATTATACATAAAACATATCTGTAAGTGAAGTTAATGAGTTTTCAATGATTGGTTAGTTAGTTCGTTAGCATAGGTGATGATGATGATTATGATACTATTGGAATAAACTTACATGCATGAATTGTAGAAAGGATGATTGAAAAGAATGAGTGCTTCCTCGTGGTATTCATCCCATTTGTTGATAGGATATGAAGTTATATCTTGAATACGTTGTTTGATTGTCTTTGGTTTGATTTTAGCTGGTGTTGACCTGTTAGAGTCTGCCATCGTGCTGCTGCTGCCGCCACTGTCAACCGATATATCTGATTTGCCTGGAATATAAAAGAGTTCCTGTGCCTCCAACTGATCGATATCATCTACATCGTCGGGTGACCAATAGAATGAACTGTTATCCATGAATTGTGTCGATATATTATTGCTGTTGCTACTGTACGGTGAAATTGGGAATGTCGATGATGACGACGATTGATTTTCAGAGTTGCTGCCGGCTGGAGACGATGGATAGATATGTACTTTCGGTTTGATTGCAGATACTGTTACACTCTTTCTTGATGCAGTCATTGGTATTGGATTGCCACTGCCACCAGTGCCACCACTGTTTGAAATAGGTGTATTAAAGTTATTGTGATAAATTCCACTTTTTGTTGGTGCGATAGGTGTTACTGGTGTCATTGGAACTGCTCCAATTCCACTTCCACTTCCACTTCCATTCCCACTTACATTTGGTATGACCGATGCTCTTTTTGTGAAAATATTTATAGGTGTAGGTGGTGTTTCTACATATCTGTATAGAGACGATCTTCTTTGTTGTGGTGGTTGTTGATTTTGATTTTTATTTTGATCTAAAAAATCATGTGATTGTTGTTGTTGTTGTTGTTGCTGCTGAAATAAATTGGTACCAATTCCACTGCCACTTCCACTTCCACTTCCACTTTGAAATGGATTCGATTGCTGTTTATTTGATATTGATGTTCTTTTTAAAGTATTATTATTATTATTATTATTATTATTACTATTATTCATTTTTTTTATTTTTATTTAAATTAGATATATAACAAAACAACGATTTATAATGTTTTGATGATCATGATGATGCTTTGTTCAATTTTAATTTAAAAAAAACCACAAATTTTTAAAAATAAATCTAAAAGCGAGGGAAATAGTTGGATCACTGTTAAAAGTAAAAAGTTTTTGCAAAATTGAAAAAAATTCAGAAAAAAAAAATTGGAAAACTAATTTTTTTATTAACTTGGTTTTTTTTTCGTCACTATTAAGAACAATTTTTTTTTTTTTTAGATAATAAGAAACTTAATAGATATATTATTTTTTTATTTTAATCATTTTATTTCTATTATTTTAAAACTATAATTGTTTTTTCTATTAATCAATTTTGTATATATATAATATAATAATATTTTAAAAAGATTTTATAAAATGAAGATCTTTGTTAAAGGTAAATATCTAAATATCTAAATATCTAAATAAATACTTTATTTTTATCTTTATCTTTATCTTTAGAAAGAAGAGATAACAAAAACAACTTTAAACGATTTTAGTTTTTTAATAAAAATAAGATTTAGATTTAGATTTAGATTTATAAATAAAAAAAAAAATATACTAAAATCTTATTTTGTTTTTATTTTTCTTTTTATATTACTACTTTATTTGATTTGCCCAATCAAAAAATAATAATATATAGGTATTACTGAACGTACAAATAAGAGAGATATTGAAGATTTCTTTAGAAAGTGGGGACCAGTCTATGAAGTTTATTCGGGATTCGGAGATTACGCTTTCATCGAAATGAAATACGAACGTGATGCCGTTGAAGTTTTAAAGAATCGAGATGGTGTTATCGATGGACACCGTGTAATTTTAGAGCGTGCAAAGGACGATCGTGAACGTCGTGACCGTGATGGATATCGTGGTGGATACGGTGGCGATCGTGGTGACCGTTACGGATCGAGAGGTGGTGACGGACCAAGAGGTAGCATGCGTGACTCTGCCTGCTTCAACTGCCACCGTGTCGGACATTTCGCGCGTGACTGTCCACACCGTCCACGCAACCCAATGTACGCTGACACCCGCGGAACACTTCTCGATAACAAGGGTGGTCGTTATCACCCATATGAAAGCGATCGTTACAGAGACGAGCGTGGTGGTGGTGATCGTCGTGATGACCGTGGTCGTGACGATCGTGGTGGACGTGGTGGAGACGACCGTTACTCGGATCGTCGTAGCGACAGATATGACCGTGACGAACGTAGTGGACGTGACGACAGATACAGAGATGAGCGTGACGAACGTAGCGGACGTGACGATAGATTCAGAGATGAGCGTGACGACCGTGACAGACGTGGTGGTGCTGACGATCGTGACAGACGTGGTGGAGACGACCGTGATAGACGTGGTGGTGCTGACGATCGTGACGAGAGAAGCATTAGAGACGATCGTGACGATCGTGGACATGGACGTGGTGGTCGTGACGACCGTGAAAGACGTGGTGAGGAATCCGATCGTTACAACAGCAGCAACGGTGGTGACCAACAAGAGAGTGGAAGCTACCACAGCAGCAGCAGAGGTGGTGGTGAAGAAAGACCAAGCGACTACGAAGAGAGAGAAAGATCCAACGGTGCAGGCAATGGTAATCCCGCATCGGGATCCCCTAAAGAGGGTGGTAGTCCAAATCGTGACAGAAGTGAGTCGACATAATAATACTATTTCTAATCTATTTCCTTTCTTCTCTCTCTCTATTTCTCAATTTATTCTACTTTATATATTATTATTTAAATAGATTGACTAACTAACTAATAATAATAATAAACAACTCCCTAATTATAAATAGATTAAATAGTAAAATAGTCCGACAATGTAAGCGAGAGGAAGAGCCACCTAACCATTGGCAGAACCAAAGTGTATAGCGAAGGAGAAGAAGCAGAGAGAGAAATAGAGATACACATAATTTCAAACTTTAATTAATGTTAATAATATTACAATTTATCACCAAAAGCAAAGCAAACTGGCGCTCAATCAACAATCTTTATTTTGGCATCGATTGGTGTTAGCAGCTAACCCTATTATTATTTTATTGTTTTAAAAAACTATGAGAATCATCACATCGCCATAACCATACACAAGACAGACTCTGGAACAGAACCACCAACCATACATAGCAAGATCAAATATTTGAAAAATGAAAATAGTTAGTTCGTTCGTTAGTTAGTTATCTGGTTACCACATGGACATTTAAATAGCATGGTTGGTGCAAGAAAGAATGGATCTCTGGTAACTTATATTGGTTGGTATTTGGTAATAATATTGGTAGTTGGTATTGGTATTGGTTTTAGTAGTGGTAGTATTTGGTAGTTGGTATTTGGTATTGAAAAAGTTACTATTCATGTAGTTTGAGTGAAGTGAGTTGCATTTGGTTAACTAGTTTGGTTAGATAGTTTTTGGTGAATTCCATATGGAAATGAAATGAGTGGAATTCCCATGAGCAAGTAATAGAATAGTTATTATAAAAAAAAAAAAAAAAAAAGAAAAAGTTGAAAGGTTTTTTTTTTTTTTTTTTTTTTATTTTATGTTGGTTGGATATCGTTGATAGATGCTTTTTACAGCTTTTGCAGATTTGATTGTTCTTGGTATTTGGCGTAGAATGCAATCATCTCATCGGTGATACCTTTCTTTACTTGGTGTATGGCGGATTCAAAGTGTCTCATCGATACAAACTCGGCATGTATATTCTCTTTCATGGCACAGATAGAAGCTTCTCTACAGATCGATGCAACCTCGGCACCACTATAACCATCAGTCTTGATTCACAAACAGATAGATAGATAGACAGACAGACAGATAGATAAAAAGTGTAAGTATGATTATTATTATTATTCATATTTTTCCAATTAGAAATAATAAATATTATTATTACCGTTTTGTTTTTACACATACAATTTCTGCAAGTTTGTTTATATCTATATCATCGGTATGAGGAACCTTTTTCATATGAATATTAAAAATTTCTTTTCTTGATGGTAAATCTGGTAGTGAAATATAAAGTATTCTATCAATTCTACCTGCTCTTAAAATAGCTTGATCCTTAAATTAATTATAATAAATAAAATAAAATATTTTGTTAAGTTTGTTAATAAGAGAACTTGAATTGAAAGTATAAAAGATGTTAAACATTGTTCTCTTACAATGATATCAGGTCTGTTGGTTGCTGCTATAATGGTTACGTTTGTGAGTGGTTGTATACCATCCATTTCGGTGAGTAGCTGACTGACCACACGCTCTACAGCACCGCTGCCTTCACCGCTACGTTTAACGGCGAGACCGTCCATCTCGTCAAAGAATAGCACAGAGGGTGCGTTGCTTCTAGCTTTCTTAAAGATGTCGCGAACCGCTCGTTCAGACTCACCGACCCACTTACTTAGTAGCTCAGGTCCTTTTACAGCGATGAAATTCAAGCCGGATTCGGTTGCCAGTGCTTTGGCCATCAGTGTCTTTGAGCAACCAGGTGGACCGTACAACAATATACCTTTGGGTGGTGTAATACCCATTCGAATGAATGCTTCGGGGTGCTTCAACGGCCATTCAACTGCTTCCTTCAGTTTATCTTTGATGTGATGTTGTCCACCTATATCCGACCAATAAACCTTTGGTATCTCAACAACCACCTCTCTCATTGAACTTGGTTTAACCTCTGTCATAGCCAATAGCATATCTTCATATTTTAGCTTTATTTCATTGAACGATGATGTTTGTTGTTGTTGTTGTTGTTGTTGATGTAATAATTGACCTGTGGATGCTACTCTATGAAAACATTTCAACGCTGCTTCTTTACATAATGCTTCCAAGTCGGCACCTACAAAACCATGTGTTCTCGATGCTATCTCTGTTAGTTCCGATGCTGTCAAATCATTTGGTATCTTGTTCATAAAGATCTTTAATATCTCTTCACGACTCTCTGGATTTGGAATACCGATCTCTATCTCTCTATCGAAACGACCTGGTCTTCTAAGCGCAGAATCCAACGAATCAGGTCGATTCGTACATCCAATAACAATGATCTTACTACCGCTATCGATACCATCCATCAAAGTCAACATACTTCCAACAACTCTTTTTTCAATTTCAGTTGAATTCTAAAAATAAAAAGTATTATAATATATAAGAAAATAAGTTTGTTTAGTTAGTCTATCTATTCAATTAAAAGTCAAATATATATATAAACATTTATAATACTTTACATCATCTCTCTTTGGACATAGAGCATCTAGTTCATCGATGAATATGATTGAAGGTGATTTAAGTGAAGCATCTTTGAATATCGATTGTAATGTCTTTTCAGTCTGACCGTAGTACTTATCAAGGATATCGGCACCATTGATTGTGAATAATGTAGAGTTGATCTCTTTCGATACGATTCTAGCTAGTAATGTCTTTCCTGTACCGGGTGGTCCATACAACAGAATACCACGAGGTGGTTTCACACCAAACTCTGCCAAGATATCACTCTTAAAGAATGATAACTCTATCATCTCTTTTACTTGATCTACTTGCTTCTTTAAGCCACCAATTGAATGATATCCTATTTCATTACTACTACCACTACTTTTTAAATTATTACTATTGCTATTACTACTACTATTATTATTATTATTATCTATTATTAAATTAAATATTGTATTATCTGTTATTTTAAATATTGGTTTTATTATTTGTTGTTGTTCTTTTTCATTTATATTAAGTTTACTAATTGATGTTGATATGTCATCATCACTGTTATTACTATTGTTATTGTTATTAAATGATAATATATTAAACTTTGTATTTCTACCATTGATTGTTACGTTGAATTTGTTATTGATATTAAAGTATGATCCTGTTTGTTGTGAAGCTATCATTGGTGATAACATTCCAAGTTGATTCAACTGTTGTGAATAGCTAAGTGATGACTCTGTTAGACATTCTACATTAACGACATTTGCATCTAGATATGCATATATATTTGAATTCGATGATAAACTACTACTACTACTACTGTTTGTTGGTAATGATAAATAAGGTGTCTTATAAAGATAAATAAATGATCCAATAGATGTATTACAATTCTCTCTTTGTATACTATCGATCTGTATATCTAGATTATTAATATTCGAATGTTGTTAATAATAAAAGGGTTAAGAAGATGAGAGAAAGAGAATGATTATTAAAAAAAAAAACATACGATTTATTGGTACTTTCTTTGATGGCCATGCAATTGCTATTGTAGTTAAATGATGATCTTTACTATTATGATTGTTAATTAAATATATTATATCACCTATTGTTATATTATGTTGTTGCATTGTTTTAACACTTAGATAGGCAACAGCTTTTCTAGATGATTGATTCTTTGCAACTTGTAATGCACCTACATCATCAACCATCAACTTTATTCCACTGTTGTTGACATTTACAATATCAACGGAAGATGTTGAAGAAGAATTACTCATTTTCTTTTGATCAACATAACAATATGTTCACATAAATGAATCGATTCAAGATGTTGCAAAGGAAATAAAAAAAAACGAAACGAAACCAAACTCTGAATTATGCAATTTTGGTAAATGTATTTTTATTGTTTATAATCTACAAGAAGATGATATGTCAATCACACCACATATGATTTTAAAATTGGCAAAATTAACTTTGGAAGATGGTAGGAGTTCTTGAGGCACAAAGGCATTGTCTCGGATAGATAAAGGAATAAATAGGAAATAATAGTAGTCAGCATGTAAGATCTTCGAAGAATGGCGATCTGATGGTAATCTTCCACTCAGTCGAGATACTAAAGATCTGTGCACTCTTTATCGGGATAAATATCACGAACATTAGTCAATGGAAAAGGTACATTCCTGGTTTGAAGATTGTTAATTCAAAATCGAAGTGTTGTTAGCATATGTACTACGATCTTGGTCTTCTGTTTTCCATCCAAAGGGGTATGATGGCAGAGGAGATCGGTAGTTTGGACTGTGCTAGACTAGATTGTAAAAGATCGGTTGGTAATGGGTCTTAACGGGAATTAGTAGGAGTGATCTCTGGGAATAGGGTGGTGACTGGTTCATCTTCATTGGCAGAATCTTTATTATTGTTGTTGTATTCATAATTTATATAATTTTCAATTGAATTTATACTATATCAACCCTAGTCTTTTGCCATCACACAAATAAGAAGATAGTTTGAATCAAAATTACTAAATATTTTTTTTCCAGATATGGAAAGAATAAATATAATAAACTAAGCTCAATTTAAATTCAAAAGATACTATTAAGAATAAAAAAAATGAAGAATGAAAATTATATTATAATATATTATCTTTATATATCTTTGACTAATTATTACATTATCACTGATCATTACACAGTTCTAGTGGTATAAGGTGAATGAAAGTCATCATCTGATATCTTTCTTGAATTTGAAACTTCTGATTGGGTATCTGAAATAGTGCTGATGGTACGTTCCAGTAATTTCTGTTGCCTCGTTATTTTGGCTTTGGTATCTATATAAACCAGATAAAGAATTTCTAAACTTATTAAACAATCGATTACATTGTCAACCGAGGTAACCGCTATCATCTGACCGTTCGTAATGATTGGAATTATAAATGATACCAAGAAAATATTAATACCATTTGCCAAAAAACTTAAACCTAAAACCAAAGCACATGAATAAAACTATAGGGAAATATTAAAAATATCAAAAAATTAATAAAATATATATTTTTTTAAAAATAGTTATTTATGTTTTTTACATACTTGGAAAGAATTATTATGTTGTCTACCAACTAGGAAACCATATATCAAAAAAGCAGCAGAGAATGAAACACTCATTACAATTGAGTACATTCTTGTAAAAAATCTAGTTGATTGATAAAACATTCTATTTGACTTGTATCCCTCTGAAATTCCAACAAGGACCAACATCAGTAAATGAATACTGATTATTGTAAAATAAATTGGAATAACCAATTTTGAACCAAATCCATTTTTCTTTTTAACAACTTCTGGATCATGATATGTTGATATCCTATAATTATTAAAATAAATTGTTAAAATTAATGATCAAATTAAAAAGATAATTATAATTTCTTACCAAAATAATACTACTAATAAAAAAGACGATAATAATGTAAAAGTTGGAAAATTCCGTAGAATACTTAAAATAATATCAACTTGGTATGAAGTTGATTCTACAAATGTTAATCCCGAGTTTAAAACTTTTACTAAATAATATTATTACATTTTAATAAAATTAGAAATTTAACATTCCTTTTTTAATTTATCGAGAATAGATAGGAATATTTACCAAAAGACCCTAAAAATATTAAAAATCCGGTGGTAACAGGTAGTTTCCACCCATCGACCCAATAACATTTTATACAATTAAAGGTCGCTATGCATATCACCAGTAGCCATACCACTCCCCAAAATATATCTATGGAGTGGGAGCCATCCATTTGAGCATAAGAATAGATCTCTATTTTTGGAATTCTAAAGGTCAGTAGTTGTTAAAACTATTTCCTTTAGACAAAAAATGAATTTTAATTTATTTTTTTTTGATAATATGGATTGTTTTTTTTAAAAAATAAGAATTATTTATTTTTATAATTATTTAATTCGATAAAAGGTGAATTATTTATTTTTCTTATATATCATATTAATATTTCTATTATTCTGAGTTAAATTATTATTTACAAAATAAATAAATAAAATAAATATGATATTATACAATTTTTTGGTTATTTTCTAAAAAAATGAACAATGAATCATTTAATTTTTAAAGTTATATTTGTTATAATTATTATATATAAGGCTGGATTGTTATTGGTCTTATTTGTCCAACGAAGTTATTTGAGTAGACAACAAACAACTACAACTGTATCTAAAAATATTATTTAAAAAAGAATTTTTTCTTTAAAATAAAACAGTTTAAAAAATTGATTAAAACTGATTGTTTATAATAATTATTGATTGGAATATCAATCTATGATGATGTATTATTATTATTTCTTTTCTTTTTAAAAATAAACTATTGAGGATAGAGATATATAGATTGAGTGATTTTATAGATTGATGGAACTGGTACTGTTCTAACTATTTGAGAGTTAAAACTTGTTTAGTTGTTATATTTGGAAAAAAACACAACAAAAAAATTAAATTAATGGTAGATATTATTGTTTTTTTTTTGTTTTGACCTGAAAGATTATTTTGGTTAAAAACTATTTATATCGAAAAAGGGTTGGTTTATCTCTATCTTGAATCAATAAATGAATTTATATGTGTATAACAGAAAACAATTATAAAAAATTAAACTTTTAAATGTTATCAGCAAAAAAATGATTGATATCGTCAATATTCGACATATTGTGTATACAGGTGAGTGATATTTAAATATAATGTGTTTGTTGTTGATTTACTTTCAGTAGTCACTTTATAAATATTTATATGAACATTGTTAACTTACCCAAATTGATATTATTATATAATTATTCTTATATTTTCTTGATATGTTTAATATTGTAGAGTGTAAAAGCTCCACCTCAGGATGTAATCGTTTATTTTTTTTTTAATAGATGATGTTATCAGTAGTTTAAAAAAAAACAATATCACTTTATTTATCCAATAATCTATATTGTTTTTTTAAATCTATATCAACGACCACTTTCACCCAACTCTGTGTATCTGTATTTTTCTCTTTTTTTTGTATTTTAAAAAAAAGATGATGATGATGATAATGATGATGTTTTTTGAAGATGGTATTGTTATTGTTGTTACTACTGATAGAATTTAATATGGATGTTTGGATATCCTGTTATTCTTTTTATTAATAATATTGGTATATATGATGGTTTAAACATATTAAAATATTATGCATATAGAAAATAAAATGTATTATTATTATTAATACTATTGTTATTAATTTTAATAGTTGATGGGGTTGGTTGAGTGTTATTCTCTTTATTAATACTGCTTTCAAATTTGTAGATGAATGAGAAAAAGATTTAAAAAAATTAACAATATCAGAGGAGGAATATTGTTATTGAAGAAAGATATAATTGATTTTTTTAATAATATATATTTGATGGTTGGAACAACAATTGTTTACTTTAACATCTTTGCTCAGTGAAAGCATATAATATAGGTATTTTTTTTCAAAAAACATATATTTAGTTTTGAATTTTTGATACTTGTTTTTTTAGTGAGTATATAGTGGTACTGTTGTGTGTGATGTTGGTATTTAATGATGATAATGATTTTAATGAGTGGTCTTAAGTGTTCTTTGATCTACTAAATTTGATATCTAATTTTTTTTTCAATAATAGTGTTGGTCATACCTGTATGAAATAGTTATAATACCAACTGTAACTATTGTAATTATTTATTAGAGGATTCTTTTTTTTTGAAAAAGATACTTGATATATATATATAGAATGTTTTAAATTAATGGATTAATTGATTGCTCCAATAATTGACTAAAATTAGAATAAAAAGAATTGAAATACAAATTTTTTAATTTATTTTTGTTAAATCACTATTCTGTCAAGAGAATAAATCATATTTGGAATGAGAAGCTAACCAAACATATCAGTGCCGATTTAAATTAGAAAAGTTATTCTTTTTATTTAATGGAAAAATACCAAATATATTATTATCATCAACAATAGAGATATCAAGTTTTAGCACACATTAAAACAACTATATAAACACGCCATCAAAATTAAACCCCTACACACACAAAACAAAAACTCAGCTAATTTAAATAAATTACAATGCATTTTTTAAACTTAATTGAGTAAGAAGTATGGTATGTGATTATGAACGACCATGTTATTGTTCTAGTTGTTGTTGTTTTTGAATAATTGATTGTTGATATAACCACAAATAAATCAATAACCAACTAACACCCTCATAAAATGCCTAAATCGTATATTCTAGTGATCATTTATATTTGTTAGAATTGGTGTGATAATAACCTTAAAAATAAAAAAATAATTAAATAAAAATAAAAATAAATAAAATCAATTATATAAAACAACTCAAAAACCACTAAACACACATATAATTTTAAATTAGGAAAACCATTTTAAAAAAATCAAATCACAGTTGAGTGTGTGAGATGGTTGCTGTTGATATAGAGCATAGAAGGAATGAATGAATGAATGAATGAAGGAACGAATGAATAGATAATGTCCTTTGGTAAATGGGGGTTCAAAACATCACACCAAGATAATTAAGTTTTACAACTTACTATTTAGACCAAATACAGCTGTTTTTCACAACAACCATAACAAATATATACACACCAATCATATTTGATTGTTAAACATCTCGATACCAAACTATCCCAACTGTTTTAACAAACCATCATTCACCTATTAAATATTGAGTTGTCCAAGTTAATACCTATGATTAACCAATCATATCAGAGAGAAAGAAAGAGTACATAATATAAACCAATCAATTTTAACATTCATACTTTTAGCAATATTCATGAGTTATCACAATAACTTACAAATGTTCTATGGTTTAAAATTAGAAAACGAAAACAATATAATCAGTTGTTCTTCTTTTACTTTAACTTTACTACTGTTACTATTTATAATCTGTTAATCAAAGATTTTTGAACAGATATCTTCTTTATCAATAGTATTAAATCATTCTATATATTTTAATTTATATTGGTAAGGCAACGAATTATTTTGAACTATTATTGCTATGGTTGTTATTTAACAACAACCTAGATTAAGTTTTTTATGTGTTGAATTGATTATCGATACATTGGATATAGCTAATGCAGATCTATACTTTGAATAATCAGAAACTACAACATCGTTGAATGTCATATAGGCTTCTAGACCCACTTCATCTCCTCTAAACTTTTTAAACATTGATTTCCTAATTGTTTCAGCGCTCAGTGCTGTATTCCACACTATAAAATCATCAACCTTTCCTTCAAATGAATCTAGATTTATGTTGATCAGCCAATTAATATTTTGATAATATTTATGTATTTATAATCATAACATACCTTTACATCCAAATTTAAAGTTTGATACTTCTGAGGTTACGGATGATGATGAGAATAATGATACATCCTCCAAACCATTGACATAGAGTCTGATTGTTTCGGTTCTTGCAGTCTCGTTAGTAATGGAAACAGCGATATGTCTCCACTCACCAAATGGAATAGGTTTCTCACCAGTCACACAATTATCACCGTTGCAATAATATAAATAAAACTGTTTCCAAACTCTTGAAATACCAATACTAATGGAATCAACTGAAAATAATCTAATAATTAAAAAGATAATTTCAATATTAATTATCGATTAAATTGGTTAAATAATATTTATAGTTATACTTACATTTTTGAAGATGATCCACTTTCTGGGTAGATCCAAGACATAAATGTAAATTGACCGGCGATTGGTTTGTGAGATGAAGCGTTTCTGTTGACTTCGATACAAGAGTTGTGAGTGAACTGTGCAATTCTAATATTCTTTTTGACCTCGGCTGGTTCACCAAAGTGGATTCTATGACCGGGGTTCTCTTTCGATTTAACTTCATCGTAGATCTTGTGAATGTGTGTACACAGGTTACATTCACCACTGTAGAATACACATCGGTCGTACTTCTCCTTGAATGCCGCTGGATAAGGTTTATTCTTCCACTCGAAATACTTGTTATACTCCTCTTCATTCTCTGACAAATACAACAAATACTTGACCAAATCCGCAGGTGACTTGAAGTCACTCGTCTTTATAATACTCTTCTCCGGTACATATTCATCGATATTATCTGCACCCATATAAATTGGTATACTTCCACTCCTATAAAATAATAATATCAAATTTGTTAACAACTTTACTATCTATCTACTAACTAAATAATAATAATAATAATAATAATATAAACTGTACTTACATTAATAATGAATAAACTTTTTCAGTAACATAATCCGTAATATTATTGTTTTCAAATGAAAGAGAGAAGAGATAACGACCTAATACTTTCTCTTTGATTTTCATTGATTCACCCAAGTCTGCGAATACAGCTTTCTGATCCTCTTTGTCTAGATCTTTGGTGTGTAGACACTCACCGAGTCCGTCAACCACCATCAACTGCATCATGTTCTTGATGTACTGGGTACGGTAGATTGCACCACCACCGACACAGTTACTCGACATGAATCCAACGCCTTTGATCTTCTCTTTGAACGGCTTTACCGGGGCGTTCTTAAAGTTGTCGATCGATCCGTGATCCATCTGTCCCCAGCTACAGGTGAACGTAATATAGACTTGCGACGTCTGTCTGAATGTCATGTTGACATCGATGTTACTGAGATAGCCCGGTTCGAATTGCAGCGGGAAGTAGTGTTCGTGTTCGAAACCGAAATTCACATAGTACTGATCGACTTGCTTCTGAGGAAAGTCTGGCAGATCCTTCAGGTATGCATAGCCAAACTGGCCGAGTGGTTGTGCTTCAAAGACAACGGCATCGGCTTCGTCCTGTTTCGCCTTGTCACCCGAGAACTCGCATTGCTTTGGACACGATGGTTTCGTATAGGTTTGACCGAGATAGTTTGGCGTCTTGTAGGGATTCGTTCCCATACCAGTCCACGATGGACCAGCCCAAAACAATATCTTTCTAGTTTCATCTGCATTACAAACTCCACCACCAATAAATAATATATAAAATAAAACCAAAAATATATACAAATTACTTTTACTCCATTTATTATTACTTTTACTATTACTCTTAAATATTGACATTATTATTATTATTATTAATATTATTATTAATTACTTTAGTATTTATCAATCTTTCTATCTATCTTCTCTATAAAACTACAATATTGACATAATTTAAAATCAATCTCAATCTAATATAATATATTTTAGACAAAATTTCTGTTTTAAAAGATGTTATCTCTTTCTTTCTTCTCTACTTCTATTAGTTTAAAATAAATATCTAATAATAATGTTTAAGTTATTATTATGTTATTTTTTTGTATTATAATATGAATATTGGTATAATTAACTGTTTTTACTCAAAACAATTATTTTACTCTTTCTTTTTGTTGTTGTCTGACTACTCTATCTGTTTAAGTAAAAGAAGTAGTGTGAAGTATAATATGTGGGTAATGTGAAGAAAAATGTAAACTTTGAATAAATTATAACAATAAAAATATTATAAAGATTGTGTGGGTTAATTAAAAAAAATCTACTTTTTTCTATTTATGTATTTATTAAAATTTAAGTGTGGTGTGAGGTCAGTGTGAAAACGAAAGATAGAGATAGTTGTTGTGCGCATGTGGTTTTTTTTTGAGAAGTTAAATTGATATTAATATTTTTAAAAATCAATTTTATTTGAATTTGCAAAGTTTATTAACAACAAAAATAATAATAATCTTATAAGAATGATTTTGATTGATTGATTGTTTAAATAATTAATTTATTAATTGATGTGTTTTGTTGTTTGTTGGAAATTCTTGATATTTTTATAATTATATAAAGAAATTATGAACAAACAACAAACAACATCGTCATTCATCAACCAATTAATAATAATTTATTATCTATTGATATTTCTTTATATAAATTATTTAGTAATAATAAGACGATTTTACTATTGATTTAATTGGGTCGAATTGTTTGATCGATTTCTCTGTTGTAATGTATCCACCATTCAGCTGATTATCTATTACCAGGTAATCATAGATGTGTTGATACTCTCTCTGTGGTTTTACTGGTAGTTCTTGAGGATTCTCTTTGTATCTCTGTTTTAATTGTACGACTACTTTGTATGTTTGATTATAGCGGTTCAACCTAATCATTAATCTTGTGTTGATATGCTGCTCGCTATATTCCAATCTCTCTAGATTCGACAGACCAGATATATCCAATTTGATTAGCGAATCCGGTAGTTTAAGTTTACTACAGAAAAAGGAACCAAGTGTAAGTTTCTTTAGCTGGCTCGGTAGATTACACAATGGTTTATTGAAAGCATTGCCGAGCGTCAAGATCATAAGCGATTGCGGTAGAACATCTTTCTCAAGAGGCATATTGAAGCTGTCACCGAGATTCAGTTCTGTCAGATGGCAAGGTAGAACGTGTGGTCGCAGTGGAAAGTTAAAGTAAGCGTCCAGCAAAAGGAATCTCAATTGAGTTGGAAGAGTTCCCGGTAGGATCGGATGGTTGTAATATCTGGAGAATGCTAGCGATGTGACATCGTTGGTAATCAATGTTGGCGTAACTCGTCTTCTCGCACCTTGTTTACCGTCATAGAACTGTAGATTCAGCTGTAGTCCTTGGGCAGCAGACAGGTGTCTTGGATCTGTAGTGACAGGGGATCTTTCGTTGCTCAACTCTTTAAACTCTTTCGATTGTTCATGTTCATCTCTCCACGATTCCCAATCTTCCGATTCATATTGAACAGTCTTTGGTTTGATTCCACTTTTTTGTTTTCTAATGCTATCGTATGATTCATTTATTATATTTAGATATGATTTCATGTGATATCTCTTTGATTGTTTTATAATAGGATCAAAGTTGAAATAAAGATAATTCTCTCTTTCATAATACCATTTTCTACAACTAAGCGACAAACAAACTCTGTCCTCATTGTTCAAATAGTATAATATTTGTTTTAATAAATAATGACTTAGATTCATGAGTTCTTTGTTTTAACAATTATATATTTGATTGATTGATCAATTGTTTGTCCAAAGAAAGAAAAAAACACACAGTGGTGAAAATATGAAAAATATCTTAAAAATTTATGATTTGGCTTTTACTAAAAAGTGAGTAAATTAATAGAAATTTGTGTGTGAAAACCTTTTCATTTTTGGTAAAAATAAAAGAATTGTTTTTATTTGTTACAACAAATCAAATTGAAAACAATTAAATCTATTTATAAATACACAATTCACAATTTGAAAAGTAATAAATAAAACTAATAATTTTAAATAAATAAATATATATATAAAATAAAATAATAAAAAAATGATAAGTACAAATAGTAATAATATAAATACCATAGAATTAAAGAATGATTCTTGGATAAAATTCACACCAAATTTTCTTGACGAAGCCAATGCGAAATTGTTGTATGATCATCTGATGGATGGTTATCTTTATTTCGAACATTCGGAACGAGTAACAAAAGATGGATCATCATATAATCTACCGAGACTCCAATCGTGGATGGCAGATAATGAATATGTTAAAGCGCAGCTCTATCAGAAACAACCGGCAAAGATATGGTCACCACTAATGGCCATTGTGAAAGAGGAACTGGAACGCTTACTAGAGTGTTCTTTCGATTATGTACTGATAAATCTGTATAGAGATGGCAATGATTTCATAGGAATGCATGCAGATGACGAGGCATACCTTCCTGGAAAGACTACCATTGCCTCCATTTCACTTGGTGCAACGAGAACTTTCACCGTAACTCATTCCAAGAAGAAAGAAACTCAAGAATACAAACTTAACAATGGTTCACTGATAGTAATGGGTGGTCAGTGTCAAAAGAACTATCGTCATGGTATTCCAAAAGAACCGGATGTTGTAACTCCAAGAATAAATTTAACTTTTAGAAAATCATAATAAATAATTATGAAATAAATAAGTTAACTTTTATAAAATAAATCATGATCGCAAAGATTTTTGATCAAAAAAATTTCTTTGAAAAATCAAATTAAATCTTTCAATTTATTTAAAAAGTCACAGTTGTATCAGCTGATCCATAGATCAATATGGAGGAAAGATCTTTATAACTTATAGTTGGCTCTTGAAATTAAAAAAGAATATTAAATAAAGACTACTTGACTAATAAACAAAGTCTTTATTATTAAAACCGATATATTGTTAAAAGAGTTCTCACAAATAGAAAAACAAATAAAATTATTATAAAGATATGAGGGTTAGATAGCAAACTTTAAATCCATTTTAAAGATTTATTTTTTTAAAAATATCTATATACAATATATTAATTTAAATTGAATTATTTTTTTAAGGCTTTGTGATAACCAATCTAAACCTTCGAAAATACCAGTTCCAGTTGTAGCGGTGGTTGGTTGAATATACCATTTTCTATCTTTGATTTCATTTAGTCTGAGTTGTTCAATCAGTTGAGCAGAGTTCATTGCATTTGGTTGATCTTGTTTGTTCAAGAATAGCAACAAAGTTGTACCTGATAATGAATCTTCGGTGGTCAATTTGGCTATCTCCTCTCGAACTTCACTGATTCTTTCATAATCTGTACCATCAATAACAAAAATGATGGCAGTACTATTTTGGTAATAGTGTTTCCAGAGAGCACGGATTTTATGTTGTCCACCAACATCCCAAACTGTAAAATTGATATTCTTATATTCGATTGTTTCAACATTGAATCCAATTGTTGGAATTGTTGAAACTATTTCTCCAATTTTTAATCTATATAATAATGTTGTCTATTGGAAAAAGTAAAAAAATAAATTAATTACCTATTTTTTGTATTTTTTTTATATTTTTATTTTCTAATTCTTACTTTTCCAGCACCATCCAAACCAATCATCAAAATTCTATGATTTGCTTTTGGATCGAATAATTCGGCAATTTTAGTGAAAAGTAATCCCATTTTATTTATTTTATTTATTTATTTATATATTAAGAAATATTTATAAGATATTATTTATTTTTTATTGTTTTTGATTTAATTTGATATCTTAAAATTGTAAAATAATCAAATATTTATAGTTTTTTTAATTCACATTTTTGTTTATTTTTAGTTTCCTGCTTTGTAAGTTTCACCACAATTCACCATCGGTCAGTATAACCACGTCGATGAATTTGACAATTGTTTAAATTTTTTTCACCAAGTTCCACAAAAACAAGTGATTTCTTGTTTTTTTCTGCAAACACTAAATTTAATTAGAAAAAAGAAATATTTTCACTATCGAGCAGAGTTAATGAACAACGAATTTTCAAAGAAGTATCGTTGCTTTTGTTTTTCTTTAAGAGTCAACAGATGTGGAATGATATTTTTACAGCTTTATATATTGACACTAATACTACACCAATAACTCAACTTTATAATCACTACATTAATATTAGATACGTACATATATATACGCATAGGTGTTTTGTTAACATTTCCTGTCCATTTATTGACTTTATCACCACCACTGACCTACATAATCGAATTAGTTGGCTGGTCAAGTGATCATAGTATTTAGAAGATAGTTTATTTGATTGTGTTAAATAGACAAATTTGTTTATTTAAAAGGATTTAATTAAATGATCATGAAAACATCTTTTGTCAAAATGCACTTGATCTAAAATGTTGTATGTTGCTTTTATTAACTCGATCTTTACCCAAAAAGATAGAATGGATTCTATAGGTAAAAGCGAGTATAGAGAAGAACTAAAGTATAATCTAAAGAGATAATTTAGTTTTTGCAAAAAAGTTAATAAAGATGAATTTAATTATTATATAAACATACTTTTATTAATATCTATGTCTTTTTCTTTTATGTCGCTCTTCTTCTTCTTCTTCCTCGTGTTCCAAATTATAATAGTATTGATAGTCTTCGAAGTCGCTATCTTCATCATCTTCCTCGTCTTCGTCTTCGTCATCATCTTCGTCCTCCTCGTCATCCTCCTCTTCTTCATCGTTTTCTTCTCTCCATTTTTCCATCAATAAATCTATGAGCTCATCACGTGATCTCTTGAATAGTGATTCCTTATATTTCCTCTGTGGTGTCAGTCGATTTATATTCATGGTACGAAGTTGGTAATACATAGCTTTGCCAGTTTCACGAACGTGTTTACAATCACCTCCCATCGGGCATGTACAATCGGTTACGACTTGACCCTTGTTTATTGAAATTTTAACTAGATAGTATCCAAGAGTGCCACGTATTCTGGCTTCTACATAAGTAAAACCACATTTGAGTATTTTCGGATCACCTAAAGTTTTGCGGCCCTCTCCCAAGTCAGAACATTGTCGTAGTGTCAATTCCTTTAATGTATGAACCATAATTATGCTAAAAAGATATCTTATACAAGTTTTCAGTCCTACGTCTTTTATGTGCTATTGTCAAATCCATGCAATTCTTAAGCTAAGGTGAATTTAAGTATGAGGAAAAAAATAAATAGAATAATAATTTTAATTAAAATAATATTTAAATATTCAAAAAAGGAAGAAATAATATTTAAGTTCAAATACTAAAAAAAAAATTAATTTTTTCAATTTTTTAGAATTAGAAAATCAAATGAACACCTTGTTTGTACATTTAATTTCACACTTTTTAAGAGAATATTTAAAACATAACAAAACAATTATTTTGTTATGTTTTAAAGCGCGATCTTTATATCCATTCTAAAGATCTTTATTTTAACAAATATCTATCTATACACATTATCTAATTTATATTATATTCTGATAACTATTATCTCCACCGAGTCTTTAGACTATGTGATAACCAATCTAAACCTTCGAAAATACCATCTCCATTTTTGGCGCTCATTGGTTGAACATACCATTTTCTATCTTTGATATCATTGAGTCTGAGTTTTTCTGTCAGTTGAGCTGAGTTCATTGCATTTGGTTGATCTTGTTTGTTCAAGTATATCAACAAAGGAGATCCTGTTACTTCATCTGTTGCCAAATTCGAAATCTCTTCTTGAACTTCACTGATTCTTTCATAATCTGTACTGTCAATAACAAAAATGAGAGCAGTACTATTTAGGAAATATTGTTTCCAGAGAGCACGGATTTTGTTTTGTCCACCAACATCCCAAACTGTAAAATTGATATTCTTATATTGAATTGTCTCAATATTGAATCCAATGGTAGGCAATGTTGAAACTATTTCTCCAATTTTTAATCTATATAATAATGTTGTCTATTTGAGAAAATTAAAAAATTTAAAATAATAATAATTATTAAATTTATATTTTTTTTATTTTTTTGTTTTTCAGTTCTTACTTTTCCAGCACCATCCAAACCAATCATAATAACTCTATGATTTGCTTTTGGATCAAGAAATTCGTATTTTTTAGTGAAAAATGATCCCATTTTATTTATTTCTTAGATAAAAAATAAATTTTTTTTATATTTTGATATCTTAAAATTGTAAATGAAACAACTTTTTTATTTTTTTTTAATTAACATCAATTTTGTTTATTTTTAGTTTCCTGCTTTGTACAAGTTTCACCACAACCTTCACTATCGGTACAACCACTACGTAGATGAATTTGACAATTTTCATTAAAAAAAAAAAGGATTTTTAATTTTTGCCTAAACGTTATGTTTTACAAAAAACCATAAAAAAACAAAGCCTGTGTTTCATGATTATTAACACAATCAAGTAACTATCTAGTTAAAATACTCTTAATCAGATGACCAAGGATTTGATAACTATAGAGACATTCTAAATTAATCAACAACACCAGCCAATTAATTAAACAAATAAATGAAATCAACTATTTAGTTATATACAATCAAATTTAAGATAATAGAGCAATTAGTATCATGATTAGTTGAGTTTGATATCTTTTTCTGTCAATAACATGTTATTGTTTGAAATTTATTGTCGAGGTTTTTTTTAAAAACAGCAGTAAGTAGGAAGAATCATATTCAAAGCTTGTTATTCAATAACTTTATTGTTTTAGTGAAAATAATTCAATTAAAAGGTTTGATCTTCACCTTGTAGAAGAGATAAAGTATAATCAATAGAGATAGATAGTTTAGTTTTTACAAAAAAGGTAATAAAGATGTATTAATTAAAAAACATACTATTATTAGTATCTCTGTCTTTTATTATTTTGTTGCTCTTCGTCTTCATCATGATAGTATTCATAGTCTTCGACACTATCTTCTTCTTCTTCTTCTTCTTCTTCCTCGTCTTCATCGTTTTCTTCTCTCCATTTCTCCATCAATAAATCTACAAGTTCATCACGTGATTTCTGTAAAAGTGATTCTTTATATTGCCTTTGGGGCGTCAGTTGATTTATATTCATCGTACGAAGTCTGTGATACATAGCTTTACCAGTTTCACGAACGTGTTTACAGCTACCTCCCATATCACAAGTACAATCAGTTACGACTCTACCATTTATTACTGAAATTGTAACTCTATAGTATCCTTGAGTGCCAAGTATTCTGGCTTCTACGTGAGTGAATCCACATTTGAGTATTTTCGGTTCACCATAAGTATTGAGGCCCTCTCCCAATTCAGAACATTGTTGTAGTGTCAACTCCTTTAATGTATGAACCATATTTATATTAAAAATATCTCTTTCAGTGTATTGATTGTGATTAAATAGTACTAATACTCACAAATTGTTTTTTTTTTAACAAATTAATAATTTTTTGTGTAGTACACAACGATTTTTTTTTTGCTCCAAATGTGAAATTAGTGCGGTATTTTGTGATATCATTTCAATAAACAAGCATATATATACACCACAGCTGACTCCATCTGTTTGTTTGACAAAGTTTTTCACCATTTCTTCACCACTACAATTCCATCCATATAATTCAGAAAAGTAAGTACTTCTTAACATTGTCTTTAATAATGTTGTAGCTTTGAAAGTATAATCATCATGATTTTAGCAATTTTAATTAAATAAAGGTTCTAGTATTAATAATTAGTTTTAAAAAATAAAAATTAATTTGCCTTTGTAAAATTCAAAAACTAACAGAGAAGCAACTAAAGAAAGTGGTATTCATGAATTGATATTTGTAAAGGAAACAATATGATCACCTAAACTAACCTTGTTAATTCTTTGGAAATATTAATATTGAATAGTGAATGTATTAAAATATAATCTTTAAATCCACTACATTTATATTAAGTATTGAACGAAAAATAGGTACAAATCTATCCAGGTTTTAAATTATGAAACAAATCTTGATGTAATCTTAATTAATCTTTTGAAAAAGAAAAAAGTTTTTACTTGTTTTGTAGATATTAATTTAATAACAAAAATCAGTGATTTTATTAAGAAAAGTTATTCTTATGCTGAACTTACGAACCACTAAAGAGATCCGTCGTATCACTGACAGTCAAAACATCATTCAAATCATAGAATACATAAAATAAAGAACACTTTTAGTTTCATCTACGAATCATTAACTTCGTTTATCTATCTCTATACTATCATATATAAACAATAATCAGTAATTCTAATAGATTTATTAATATATTTGTATTTATATTACTTAAATTCCTTTTCTTTATTTTAATTTTTAAAGTTAAAATTTATCTGTATAAGTTTATGTATATTTTTGTATCAATATTCATTTGTATCCTTTTAACTCTGAATCTTTGTCTATGGAATCAAAGATATCTTAAATTCATGAAATTTTATCCAATATAGTCTTTAAATATTTTATTTATAAAAAACATCAAATTGGAAAAGAAATTGATCTAAATATTTAGTTCATAATTCGGAAACAATTCTCTAATTCTAAAAAAATTAAAAGAAAACTTTAACTTGCGACTTTCCATTCTAGACAACTTTGACAAAATATTTGAAAATAATCTTTTTGATAAAATAATAAAAAATTGAAATAGCCAATCTTAAATAGATAATAATCTTTAAAACAGGAGAAAAAACTAATTCAAAATTTGATACATTTGTTTTTAGATTATCCTTGTACTACCATTACTGATAGTCAAGGTAGAGCTTGATAATACCCTACAGGTCGTGTTTATTTATAGTTGGAGCGACTCAGCCACAGGCCATTTTGAGTAAGGGATGATGTTCCCATTGATTTGGATAGGCAGATGGAGTATTTAAGCCACTTAGAATTCTTAGCGGGTACGTGTAAACCACTCGGTGTTTACCTATGATAAGCTTGCTAGTTACTGTCGGTGTCAACATTTTTGTTGTTTTTTTTTTTTTTTTTCAAAAATGATTTGTTGGCTCATGCTTAGTCAAAAATATCAATTGCAGGTATTGATATTAACCTTCTAGTAGTGTTTTACACACAGGCCTTGAGAAATAGCCAATAAAATATTATTATTATTTTTTTTGTTTTTTTTTGTTTTTTTGTTTTTGTGATTATTATTATTATTGTTTAAGATACAGTCGTAAGATGTGTAGTCGAATTTGGTTGGTGGTAGCGATAGTTGGAACTGACCATCAGTTAGTGGTGGAATGCCATGTTTGACGAACAATATGTGGTCGTAGATTTGCTTTAGAGTGGGTGGTAGACCATCAATCAGAATTGGTTTAGCAGATTTGATCTTGTTGTCCAGATGTTTGAGATGAACTGCCAATTGGTGCCACAGAGCGTAGCATAGATTGAGATAAGGCGAGGTGATAGATCTGCAATAGATTTGAGATAGCCAACTGGTGTAATAACAAACTTTGGAAGGATCAGAGGATGAAAGTAGGAATCTGTTGAATATCCACACGAGGCTTTTGTTTTTTTTTTTTTTTTTTTTTAAGAAGTAAAAAATGATTTATTAAGTAATATATTGGGGATGGTGTAAACCATCGAATTTTTCTTTTTTTTTTTTTTTTTTTTTTTACAGTTTTTACTTTTTCATAATTCTGCAATTGATTGCTATTTTGATTGTTATTATAATTATTTTAGTTATTGATATTAATAGATTGTTAAGCTGATGAGAATACTGATGATTGAATTGGTTAATTTGAAAATGAAGAAATGAAGAAGAGGAAATAATAGTTGGCTGACATTTGATTGGTTATTGGTTATTTAAGTTTGGATTGTAAGTTACTGATACTGTTATTTATAATTAATTTCATTACTGATAAGTGCTGTATATATTCATTAATGATAGATTCATTAGATAGTAGGTTGTTATCGTGGAGAGGAGTACCGCCAAAATAGGATTTACAATAGAATTTCCAGATTTGATGAAAGACAAGTGAAACGAGAGTAGTGATGTTGTCCTTTCTTCTAACCAACTGATACGCGTCTTCCATAGTCCAATCGAATCGTTGACCACCTGAAAGCTGTAAGGAGTCAAGAATGGTGTTAAGGTTGAATCTGTGCATAACTGCTCGACAATTAAAGAATGTATGGAAATATGGGTCAGAGCAGTATGTGAAGCACAGTTCACATTCTTTGTTTTTGTTGTAAGCTAATCCAGGAAGTGAACGAGAGAAGAACCGAAAGACAGTGTTTCGTCCACGCTGGTGTTTGATGAGCGAAATATAGGTGAAGATACTGTCGTAAGATGTGTAGTCGAATTTGGTTGGTGGTAGCGATAGTTGGAACTGACCATCAGTTAGTGGTGGAATGCCATGTTTGACGAACAATATGTGGTCGTAGATTTGCTTTAGAGTGGGTGGTAGACCATCAATCAGAATTGGTTTAGCAGATTTGATCTTGTTGTCCAGATGTTTGAGATGAACTGCCAATTGGTGCCACAGAGTGTAGCATAGATTGAGATATGGCGAGGTGATAGATCTGCAATAGATTTGAGATAGCCAACTGGTATAATAACAAACTTTGGAAGGATCAGAGGATGAAAGTAGGAATCTGTTGAATATCCACACGTGTTGGGCATCGTTACGAAGTTGGATGTCCCATAGCGAGATGCCACCACGTAACCATGGTTGTACAGCTCTGGTCTTTTTCATTGTGTTTTTATATTTCTTGGAGTCGATGAACGGATTGGAGTTGGACGACCACAGGTACCAAGACAGTATGTTATCGAGTTTCTTGACTTCCTCATCGGTAAATCTATCGACGTACATGTTGTAGGTGAGCTTAGAGAGTGTGTAGCTTTTGACTATGGCCATTTTGGTGCGTAAAGTGACACCAGTAGTTTTCCAACGGACCAGGTGACCTTTAATAGAGTTGATCAGAGAATCAAGCGAATGATGCAATCCGTCGGACGTGAAGTACAGACCCAGGTATCTTTCAGCGGATGTAGATATAGGTATCTTCTGGTTGTTAATGATCGGTGGGTACGTTTTCTCGTCAGTGTGATCACCAATTTTGATAATGACTGACTTGGTTGCATTAACTAGGGACGAGGTGGCATCGCAGAACATATCAAACATACGCAGTTTGGTATTAAGATCTTTGAATGAAGGTGAATAAGTGGCAGAGTCATCGGCGAATTGGTTGATTTTGAGCGCGTGTCCATGATCGTTTATTGGTAGTCCAGCGGCAGGGCACAGTCTGATGCAACGAGATAAGCATTCAATGACTAGAACGAATAGAGTGGCCGAAAGCGGATCGCCTTGCTTGGTACCACGGTTCAGCGCGATTGGGTCAGTGAGAAAACCGTTGACCAGAACTTGAGCGGTAGAGCCAGAGATCATGTTCATTATAAGTTCAACTAGATGTATTGGTGTACCAACATGAAGTAGAGTACGGCGGATGGACCCATGCGATATGGAGTCGAACGCTTTATTGAAGTCGAACAGAGTGATCAAACCTTTAATGCCACGTTGTTTACAGTAATCAATGATTTCTTTCATGGTAATTATATTGTCCATGATGTAACGGTTTTTGACAAATCCAGTTTGATAGACGCTAACGACTTTCTCAACCTCGGGTTTCAGACGCTCATTAATAGATTTAGACAATATTTTATAATCACAGTTAAGCAATGTAATAGGTCTTCTATTGGCTGGATCATAGATATCTCCCTTCTTGAAGATAGTGGTGATCACACCAACTTTGAAATTTTGAGGGATATGTTGTTCACCGGTGAGCACTTTGTTGAACAGTGTGGTCAGTATCGGTGCGATAGTGTCAATATGTTCTCGATAGAACCACAGACCAAGACCATCAGGACCCGGAGATTTATGTGGGTTAGACGACAAGATGATATCAGCTACTTCTTCGATGGTGAATTGTATACCAACTATCTCACTGAACCTAGATGAACTGCAATCCCAAGCTCTCTTAAGCATCTCCGCGTGCAGCTCTGGATTGTCTTTCTCAGCGGCGAATAGTTTGGAGTAGAAGCGATGCATGATCTTGGTCATCTCGTCGATGTCTGAAGTAACGGATTTATTACCTCTGTACAGCCCAGGTATAGATGAGTCTTTCTTGGATTGAGAAAGTTTGGTAGTGAGCATTTTAGATGGGACTTCACCATGGAGTTGCTGGTTCATCTTGCGTATGGAGTCACGAACAGAATGTTCTTCAGATTGAAGTAACAGTAAATCGTTGCTGGCTTTGGTTCTGATGTTAGATGATAGTTCGGTGGAGCTAATGGTATTGATCAAACTCTTAATCATCTTCCTCTTGGCCATGCTACGCAGCCGCTGGTATTTTTTATAGACGTTGACTATAGTAGACTTAACAGACAACCAGTCATTTAGCGAAGAGATGACACTGGACGAGAGAATAGATTCTATCTCATACTTGACTACAGATTCCATAGCAGTGTATCTGTCTAGTCTCCAAGGTGTGGGTGGAAGCTTAGAGGAGATACCAGTTGGGATGCTGAATGAAAGCATCGCATGATCAGAGAGAGCGTTGGGAACAACCTTGAAGGAGTTGTTTAACAGACTGCATTTAGCATAAGCTCTATCAATACGTCTAGCAATGCCGGTAATTGGCGAACGGTACGTGGGGATGTCGACAGTCTGACCAAGATCGACCAGATCGTGCTCATCACTAAGAGAGTCAAGCACCACTGAAAGAGGAGAGCAATCGCCGGGTACACAGTTGAGGTCACCGCAGATTAAATCAATCCTGTTAGGGCACCAGAGCTCAGGAGTGGAGAGAAGCATCTCTGGGAACGATTTCTTTTCCCAGTATGACGCAGGAGCATACACAGCAAGCATATTAAGGCTGTGGCCACCGACATAATTGACATTGAATAAAATAAATCTACCACTTTTATCAAGCAGAATGGGTTTGATTTTGATGCGGCTGGTGTGAGCAATGATAGCAACACCTGTGCCTTTACCATTAGATACAGCAAGGATTTTGTTAGGTTGGTTGAAAGGGTTGAACGTTTGATGAAATTGATTGTTAATGTTGTTGGTTTCAGTAAGTATAGTGAGTTGTGGGTTGTAACCAGTAATAGTTGAGGAAATGTCAGCGATTGAGGCATTGGAAGCTGCTCCTCTGCAGTTCCATACCAGTGCTTTAAAGCACTTGTTGGCGGTGGTTATTGAGCTTTACCTTTGCGACCTCGTGAGGTCGTAGGCTTTACTTCTTCATCTTCTTCACCATCTTTACCGAGATCATCCGGAACAGTACATGGTTTATCAGCGGTTTGTATCTTATCGTCGGCCACAGAGCTACTACCTGGTGCAATCGCCGGCGCAGCAGTGGAGTCAGTCTTTGGTTTCAGAGCATTGCCAGTAGCTGGTGCAGGTTTAACAGGGGGTGGCTTGTACGGTATGAGTGTGCACTTAAAACCTGATTTCTCATCTTTGGCATCGATGCCTTTGAAGATTTTTTCATTGGGAAACAAGAACCACGACGACGTTTTCCAGATAGGTTTGTTGACATCGTTTGTCACTAACTTGGTTGAGCTATGACTGAAGTGAACAGGGGTGTGACCGAACATTCTCTCGATACCTTCATCATCGAACTCTTTTGATACAGCTTCGAGACAGTCCTTAGATGCAAGTGCCGAGACTCTGATAAAGTTAAACTCTGGGAAGAATGCAGTGACCTTGCGAGACTTGGTGGCAGACAGGTTACCATTACAAAACTGATGCAACTCGCCTAGTCTCTCAGAGTCGACTCTGCCAGAGAAGGTGACACTGTTTTTCTTGGCGGTTAACACACTATCTTTGTAGACGATTTGAAACAAGTCGTGAAGCTTGTCTCTGGTGGCTGTAGTTATGTACTTAGAGTTGGGGAAGCAAAGTCTAACATAGAGGGTGTTGAGCTTGATCAATTGCTTGAATTCGGTAGCATACGTATATTTATGCTTTGATTTGTAGAATTTAGCTACTTTAGCACCGATATTATCCATTTAAGAATAGTGAATGTACTAATGATCGTAAAACTAGTGAAATTTGATATATTAACTGATATGATCGTAAATTTAAGACTAATAACTAAAGAGGAACGAATATATATGATTATAATAGCTAGATAACTTGATAACAAAGATATGAAAAAATTATCTACAAATACTAACTGTTTGCGAAAAAAAAAAAAAAAAAACGAGGCTTTTGTATAAAAATTACCATTTACGCATGCGGTAAGGTATGGCATTAAGAATGTTGGGGCTCCACCGGGAATCGAACCCAGACCACTACCACCCAAAGGTAGTATTGTACCATTCAACTATGGAGCCTTTGATGTTTTGGGATTGAAATTTTAAATTTTTGTTTTTTTGTATTGAAAAAAATTGTTTTTTAATTTAATTTAATTTTTAGTTGAAATTGATTCGACTTTTAATTAAAAGGTTAACCTTAGAACATGGCAAACCAACTTATATATATAAATATGTTTTTTAAATAAACTTCTGATTATTTATCACGATGAACGTTTTTCGACTGATCAAATAATTGTGATTACACCAATTCAATTTAAACAATTATGTACAGTCGATTCCTAATACAACAACAATCAAAGAGTTTAAAACTATGTTGTAGTATCAATATCAATAGTGTATATAGCTATAGTTCAACAAACAACTTTGGATCGTCTACTCCACATAGAACAAGAGCAAAACGATATATAAATAATAATGATCAATTATCAACAATAACGACAACATCAACGAAATCATCTACATCACCAAAACAAATTAATACCAATATAGATAGAGATATTTTCAATTACGCAACGTCATCACCGTTGAACTCTCACCACACACAACATCATCTGACAAGATTGAATCCAATCATTTCAAGTCTGAGCAACGACGATCATATAATTGTATCGGCCAATCAACAACATCAAGAAGGAGACTTTAAAATCGATAAACAATCATTAGCTAAACAACTATCAAAATTTAACATTCAATTCAAAGATAACATCATTCCACAAGCAATCATTGAAAGTCTATCACAAAACACAAAACAATATTCATATTCTCATTTAAATAGATATTTCTTTTTAGGTAATAAATATATATTAACTATATTATTATATAAAAAACAATAATATTATAAATGTTTTATTAACTTTTAATTTAAACTTATTATTATTATTATTTATATATATAGGTAATGTTATTTATAATACAAATATTTTAGAACAATTAAAGAATAGTGGAATTGAACACGAAACAAAAGCTGAATATAAATCGATTATTAAAGGAAGTTACTTTTTAAGTAAGAGATGTGAGATCATTGGATTGTCAGAGTTTATCAGTGGATCGATGCCATCGGATCAGTCGAAATTCAAGAGTTTCTATCTAAAGCATTTCCACTATCGTTCTTTAATGCAATTCGTTGGTGCGCTCTACCAAGAACAAGGTTTAAACGTAGCCAATGAATTCATCGACAAATTTATACTACAAAGCTCTGCTATTCAACCAGAACAATATATCTTGGAATTCCCAGAGTCAATAGTTTTAAAGAAGTTCTATCAATATAAAATAGAACCACCTCATATAATGTATGTATTAATTAATTATTCTTTTAAAAGTTATTTTGAATGTTTAATTAATTATAATCTATTTTATTTCTATCAATAAATAAAAAGTGTATCACAACCAGGTGGAAGATGTCCAATTTATCGTGGATCAATTGTATCTGGTAATAAGAGATTAGTTGAAACCTATGGGTTCGATGAAAATGAAGCTAAATGTCATGTAATGTATATTAATGAAAACGAATTAATACAACTATATTATAAATTTACTAATTTATAGATTCATTAAACATAACAATACTAAACATATAGGCATTTGAATTGTTGAATACACAATGTAATTCTATTACATCAGTATTAAAATTGTTGATGAATGATAAACCAATTACAGATATAGATGAAGATGATAACAATGTTGATAGTCAACAACAACAACAATAATAATAATATTATAATAAACACAAATTATTATCTAAATATTATTACTTTATCTATCTTATTTTAATAGATAGATAGATAAATAAGTCATTTTATTATTATTATTATTATTATTTTTATATATATATTTTATATTGTACCAAAAGTCATATTCCACTGTTCATAGCCAGTTAAACTATCTTGTGAAACGGATGCTCTTATTTGTTTGAGTGAATTTTTAAAGTCTTTACAGGAGATTGGTCGAATCTGATTGAGCTTGAGATCTTTGATTTCCATGCCCAGTTGACGTATCGGTTCGTAGGCGGCGTCCTTACAGAGTGCATTGAGATCGAATGCACTGTAGCCACTGGTGGCATCGGCAATAGCACTCATCTGTGAATTTGTCAGATTGTGATTCTGATCCCTGAGTAGATGCTTCAGGATATCGAGACGTGTCGATTTCTCTGGCAGTCCAACGTAGATACGCTTGACAAAACGTCGCAGTGCAGCTTCGTCCAACTCCTCCGGTCGATTGGTCGCTCCCATCACCAAGATACGCTCGGCTCCATTCGTTTTAACACCATCGAATTGTATGAGAATCTCGGTTTTCAGTCGACGAGTGTGGTCCGATTCACCTTCGGAACGCTCGGTGAGCAACGAGTCGACTTCATCAATAAAGATAATCGAGGGTTGGTAGTAGCCGGCCACCGCAAACAGTGCACGAACCAACTTCTCACCTTCACCAACATACTTGGAGGTGAGAGACGATGCAGATATGGAGAAGAATGTCGCCTTTGATTCGTAGGCAACCGCTTTGGCAATCATTGTCTTTCCATTGCCTGGCGGACCGAATAGCAACAAACCCTTGGGAGGTGAACGCAATCCTACAAAGACGTCGGGTCTGAGGTTCGGAAGGATGACAGCTTCCATCAGCGATTGCTTAACCTTGTCAAGTCCAACAACATCGTCCCATGTCACCGGATGTTTAGTATCGATAATCTCGTTCATAATGATTTGTAGAGCTGCTTTATCAACACCTTTAATATCTGGTATTTGTCCTGGAATCGGTTGTTGCTGAGTTGTTGTTGTTGTCGATGTTGTTGATCTTAAAGGTGAATTACTTGATTTTGAACCTGTTATTCCTGTGAATGTTTTACTTAATATTCCTGATGACGACGACGATGTTGATGATGATGATTTGTTAACAGTTGATAAAGATGAAGATGGTGTCAACCTTAATGAATTTGAAAGATTTGAATTTAATCTGTTTGTTGATGTTGTTGTTGATGCTGTTGATTTCGATAAAGGTGTAGGAGTTGCTGTTGTTGTGGTTGTTAAATCTATTATATCAGGTTGTTTCTTCTTGGCTGCGGATGAAGATGCAGTGGCAGTACTATTATTGGAACTACCACCACCAAACCAAGATGAAAAGAATGATGGTTTACTGTTTGCACTCGAACTACTAGTCGATGATGATGATGATGTCGTTGTTGTCGTTGATGTTGTTGAATTTACATTTTTCTGTACAAATATATTGAATGGTTCGATCAAAGTGAAACTTGTTGATTTTGACAATTCCGATTTCAAATACTCTGCTCTATCCATATAAAACATTACATAATTCTTTAATTCTTTTGAACCTACAATTAACAATATGATGTTATATTAATAATCAATATATAATATATATATATTTAAAGTTACTTACTTTTACATAAAGGTATCAACTTCTCAATACCATCGGTATAATATTGTAATGCTTTATCGTATTCACCTTTCTCATCCTTTAGTTTGCCTTCTTCAATAAAGTGCCTACCTTTTTGAATCTCAGACATATTATTTTCTACTTGTAGATTATTATTATTACTATTACTATTATTACTATTATTATTAGTGCTATTATTATTTATATTATTATTAATTGAATTTTGTCTTTCAAGTGTTAAAGATCTTCTATTATTACTACAATTTGTTGTTGATGTCGGTGTTGGTATTGATGAACTCGGTGTTGTTATTGATACACTATTTCTCTTATTTATATTAGTACCGACACTACTGCTATTATTACTATTACTATTACTACTACTAAGTCTTTTAGATGCTGTTGTTGTTATTATATTATTTTTATTTAGTTCTATTGATTCTATGTTGTTATTATCAGTTGTCTTTGTTTTGCTATTGTTATTATCTATATGATCGGATATTACTTTATCATTTAAAATATGATCTAAATTGACTGCTTGTGATGTTCTCGATAGTTGTTTATCTGACTTTGTAAATGATCGAATCGAATTGAAGAGCGTTGATATTAAATATGTTATTATATGAAATGATAACCAAACAATTGTGAATCCCAATAAATATGTATAGCAATCATATATCATTCTAATATCATATATTTAAATATATATAAAAAATAATAATAATAAATTTAATATTAAATAATTCTCCGTTTACTTTTTTTTTTTTTTTTTAGTTAAATTCAAGAAATAAAATTATAAATAAAATAAAAAAATAAATCAAAAAAAATATCTTTTGAACTAATTTATATTTGTAAGAGTGTTTGTGTGTCAATGAATTTTGAAATATATCTTTTATTTAAAAATAATAAAAATGAACTTACAATACAAAAAACAAAAACAAAGCAAAAATAATATTTATTTTTTCCAATAATTATTTTTTATTTAATGAATAAATATTTTGATAGTCATTGAATATTGATCTATTTATTGATTAGCTGTTTTATCCGAAAAATTGAACTTTTCGGTAGGTAATTCCTTTTGAAAAAAAGCTTTTTACGACTCCTCCACTAAAATGGTATCTTCAAAAATAAAATTATTAACCTTCTTTAGTTTAATAATTCTAATTAAATATATTTTAGAAAACTAAAAAACAATCATGACTACGATGGAATCTAGAAAAATTTAAATTTCTATTACCCAGATATACATCTAAAGAAGAAGAATCAAATTTAATTATGATTACACCCAGTCACGATCGTTGGAAATTTGCCTTCTCATTTCTGCACAAATTTGTGAAAATTTTTAAAAAAATTAATATTGTTTTTTTTTGAAGCTAAGTTATTAATATCTGTAGATCTTAAGATAAAAATAAACAAAGTTATATTAAAATAGAATGTATCAATGCAATGGTATGTCGAGTTTAACATTATTTAAAAATTTTGTTATTATTTAGAAAAGATGGTGCTAATATAGCACTTTTAATAGGAGGATACACAAGAATTAAGCAATATCATACGTGTAACACCTCAGAGGATTAGTCAAATGGGCAGAGAAGAGAGGTTGATGGAAGCAATAAATGAAATTCAAAACGATACAGGTTTTACTCAAAAGGAGCTCTCAAAAGTATGGAGTTTCTGAAAGTGAGCTATCCAAGAAAAAAAATAACGTTTCCTTTAAGCCAAGAGGTAGATATCTCACCGAAGCAGAAGAATTAGAGATGATAAAGATGGTAGAAGAATCAAACACCAAGAATATTCCGATAACGAAAGAGAATATTCTAAATTGGGTGGTCGGAAAGGTATATGACAAATATGGCTATACAATGAGTCGTCACCCTGGTGGTGACTGGTGGACCAAGCTGAAACAAAAATATCCGATCTTAAAGTTAAGAAAGGTTAAGTTTCAAGATGAAGCCAGATTAAAAGCGGAGAAAGAGGCCGATATTCAAGGTTTCATCAAGAGTGTTCATAAAGTGATAGTAGAAAACCAAATTCAACCAAAGAATGTGATAAACTCTGATGAGAAAGGTGTTTTATTCACGAAAATGAATCAAAAGTTATTTAATATTCTATTTATTAGTTTTTTTTTCGAAAGATTTAGCTAATTGTTATAAAAATATAGGTTGCCATTATTGACGGTGGAAACAAATTTGAGACAGTCAAACCTAGGTTTCCCAAGCAATCCCAAAGTCAACACTTTACAATGATTGGAACAATAACAGCATCTGGTCATGCTCTACCACCCTATAACGTTCTCCAGATTCCTAAACGAGTAAAATGGATGCATATGTTCCCATTTTACTCGTTTCAAATTATGGTGTCATTATTGCTAATGAGTCAGGATATGTAAGTTGGCAACTTTTTATAACTTGATCCAAAGTTGTCTATTGCTATTATTAATATATCAATATTGATACATTGTATTATTATATATTATAGGTAACGCAAGAGATAAAGAAAGAATATGTCGAATGGCTTCTAGGACAATTTAAGAAAACAGATAAAAAGCTGCTTTTAGTAGACAATCACATATCCAATTATTTCTTTGACGAAAAAAAACTTTGTGATGAGAATAATCTTATCATAATGACGTTCCCATCAAACCTGACTCACATTCAACGAGAAGGCAAATTTCCAACGATCGTGACTGGGTGTTAGGATAAAAACTCTGTAGTTGTATTTAATCATGAATCGAATGGCATTCAATACTTCAAGGATTTTGTAAAAGATAAATTTGTTCATTATGTTTACTGATGTTTCAAACGTTATTCTATTAAACATCGACTGATACATTTACAGAATAGCTCAATTTATTGGTTAAATCAGCTGAATAATACATGTATGAATATTCAACTATCAATATACCATTTTTTAACTAACAATTAAATAAATAAAATCTTTTTTTTTTTTTTTACTACCCCATGGGAAATTCCCTTGTTTTGTGAATAGCTAAGGATTATTATTATTATTATTATTAACGCTTAATTGATTTAGTTGATCTGCCACCTTGAATGCCATCATTTGCACGTTTCTTTGCAGTTGGTTCTTCAATCACCATTTTGCTTGTTTTAGATCTACTAAAATTTAGTCCTGGATGATTCTTTTCGTACACCTCCCTTTGCATTTTTGCTTTTTCTAGCTCTATCTCATCGGCACTGGCTTCTCCCGGAGTGATCAGTGAATTGGTGAGTGGTGTCTTTCCTTTTCTCTCAAAGAATTTCATATCTTTTGAAACCTGAGTGAGTGGATGATACAAACTCTGAGCATAAAGATAACAAACCGTTTTGACATCTTCGAATGGCGAATTGTACTTAAATCCCTTGTCATCTCCAAAGTAGAATTGTCTGTAGAGATTGAATGATCCAATCGATTCATGAACTCTCTTTGCCAGAATTTCATTTTCAATACAAAACTATAAGAAGATAAAAATAATATTAACAAAAAATGAAAAAGGTAGAGTATAAAAAGATTGACTTTTAAAAATATTCATACAATTGTTCCAGCATGATGAATTGAAAAATCATTTCGATTTGAATCACCAAGACAAATGATATTCTTTGATTTGGAAACCATCAACTTTTCATGTCTACTAAGTGATTCTCCGGGTGAACCATCTTTTTTTTCTCCACTCCATAAAGGACTCCATAGAACAATGTTTCTAACACTAAATGTTGATCCAATCAAAGATGGGAATCCTTCTTGCTTTTAAATTTGAGAATTTTAAATAAAATTAATTGAAAATTGTTATTATTCAATGATATAAGAATGATACGTACATCAGTACTGACAAAAAAGTGTGAATTATAATGTTGTGCAACCAATAAATATGGATCCTTTATAAAATTATTATCATTAGAAATTAACGCTGTAAAATATAAAATAAATATTTATATATAACATACCATTCCAAAGTCTGTGAAACTACAAACTGTCTTTGCATTATAACAAATATTATTGTCTGCTGAAGCATCAATCATAGAACAATGAGTTTCTGATAACATGTTAACTTTGAATACCACGGGGCCATATTTGTCTTTTTCAAACCAATCATTTCTTCGGAAATTATAACTTGTCGAAAATTTAATAAAATTATTTACATTCTTGCCATAATTCAAAGCAAAACATTTGCTGTAAATCTTGTAGTTTTTAGCGTCATTCTCTTGAACTACAGCTTTAAAAAAGTCTGTTGTTTTATCATGTGAATTGCAAGGTGTCTTTGATCTGCCATCTAAATAATGTAAAATTTGAAATTAAATAAATATATTATTGTTTTACAAAAAAATAGCAAAACAAATACACAAATACTTACAAAATGAAAATGTTTCGAAAGAACCAAGTTTAAATGGTCCTCCATTCTCCATACAATGTTCTTTGGTTTTATCGTACGAATCTTTGTTTCTAAAGAGTTTGCGGAGAATGGCATCACCATCGTTATTGTTTTTTTCTCTAAATTGATAGTCGTATACATGTTGTCTCCACTGTTTATCACATTGATCCAACGGAAATTTCAGAGTGAGTTCTGGTTTAAAGTATCTACAATCATCCTTTGCACGAACCAAACCAGCTTTGGTATTCTTCAGAATATCAAAGTATTTGAGAACTTCAGGTTTTCCACTCAATGAATTACAGAATGCATGTTGCGAAGGTTGAACTGCAGAGGGAGATGTTTCATCAAACAGTTTTGAAGGCTTTTTTAAATTTGGCATCTTCATTGAATGTGAAATGAAAAAACCGGTATTCTTAGTTTCGTCACTATCTCTCAGATCATATACAAACAATGACTTAAAGAAAATAAAATAAAAAAAACATATCTTATTAGTAATATTTACAATTTTCTTGAATAATAATAATTAATAATAATTACCTTGACATGACCATGATAGAAATCACCTAGGTCGATTTTCGCACTTTCACTTGCTTGATCATGATACCACTCCAATCCTAAATAATTTTTATCTATGCACTGTTGTTTTGTTATCTTATCACCTTTTGCTTGATCGACATGTCTTTGTGTCAAATTTGCAAAAAAGTCTCTCTGTTCACCTGATATTTGAATTGGTTGAGCTTTTTGTGCGGCTAATAAAAGAAATATTAAAAAATAGGATTGAAAATTAGCATAATAAAAGTTATTTTTTAATTGTTTTCACTGTTTTTATTACCAAGAATCGAATCATAATAAAGTCCTCTTGAATATTGTTTGTCTTGTGAACCTTTATTGGCATCAGCTAAATGAATCCACCATTCAACTTGATGTCCTGTTCCATTGACACATTTTACAGATTCACTAACTGTTATTCCTAAGAGAATGAAAACAAATAAAATTTCGAAATTTGTTCTCATTAGATTTGTGCCAATATGGTACAAGTCGGTCAATAAAAACTCCAATAAAAAAATTGAAAAATTTAAAAAAAAATTTTTTATTTTTTTATTTTTTTTGTTTTTCAAATACACTCAGCTCTTAGTGGAGAACCATTTTGTATTTCGAAATTGCAAAGTTTGACTACAACCTCCACCATTAATTTATGAAATGAATAGTCAACTTCTTCACCTCTTGCAATCGCACCACGATATTGCTGTTTCAGAGCACCAAATCTTTTAAATCTGCAGTTGAAGTTCTCTACAATTTGTCTTATACAGCAAAAATCTATGAAACCGGACAGAGGTATCAAAATATCAAACAGTAATACATTTATTTGTTATAGAAACTAATAAATATATTCTAAGATAGATCTTTGTTAAAGATTAATTATTAGAAAAAAATTGAAATATTTACCATTTTAAAAAAAAATAAAAAAAATAAAAAACAAAAATTAACTGTGCAATATTTCTGAAGTGATAAAATATTTTTTATTTATATACATTTAAATTGATTTATAAGAAAACAATTAATAGGATGTCGAATAACCTTGGTTGAGGATTACTTGATTCAATCTGTTTGGTATTGATTCATATAGTGATTGGCAGTACTCCGGTGTCATTTCATATCACCACTATTAACATTATTTAAGAGCTCTATTGAGTTTAGAATGAATGGCATCTAGTATATATATTTATCTCAAGAATACCCAAGAATTTTAAAAAACATTCAGGCCTGACTAGTTTGTTTATATATCAAATTTAGTTAAGAATGCATTTTAAGTAAAAAATATTATGAGATTTAGAATATTGATGACAAGTGAGATGTCTTGTACAGTTGTGGAATATACTAAAATTAGTTAAACAATATTATTTATTCGTCGATCTATATCATACTCTAAAATTTCTAAAAAATCTGGGAATCTAGAGCTTAAGATAGATTGTCTAAGTATCCAGTTCCATAATAAATTAATGAGAGAAAAGATTGAATTTGAATCTACCACTTTCAACTTAATGATAGAATATTAGTTGTTCTATAATCGGGAACTCCTTTAAAGAATAAACTTTCTTTATACTATACTCTCCTTGTTTTATTTTCGTTTCATCTGTTAAATTCTTTTCTAAAAAAACAATATCCTTGTTTATGTAAAATCAGTTAAAAACCTTTACATTTTGAATATGAAGAAGAGTCTAAAAGGATTTTTTTTGTATTATTTCTGAAAGTAATTCCTTAATCCTTTATTATTCTTCTAATAATGTTATTGATTTATCTTTTTAAAAATGTATTGTTATCCTTTTTTTTTTTAATGATATAATTGATTTTTAAAAAAAATTTTAAATTTTATTTTAAATATAATTGTAATCTTTTAAATATTTATTCTTTTTATACATATAGTATTTGTGTTCAGTGCTGAGTTTATTTTTGCTTAGTTTTTCTTTAGTCTTGAAACTGTTGAAAATTAGAATTGTATTTTAAACCAATAACTTCTTGTGCCGTTCAGTAATCCAAATGAAGTATTCCACAAATCTTTTATCTTTCTGTTAACATTTTACTTGGTGTCATTCTTATATATAATATAATTAAATTTTTCAAAATAAATTTAAAAGTACTATAATAAAAAATATTTTATCACTTCAGAAATATTGCACAAATTAATTTTATCTTTTATTTTTTTTATTTTTTTTTAAAATGATAAATGATTCAATTTCTTTTTAATTATTAATCATTTACAAAGATCTATCTTAGAATATATTTATTAGTTTCTATAACAAATAAATGTATTACTGTTTGATATTTTGAAACCTCTGTCCGGGTTCATAGATTTTTGCTGTACTTGAAAGATATACGTTTAGAGTTTCAGATTCACCACTTAAAATCTTTCCTTTGATTGGTGTTATAACCTCTTCAGAAACACCTTGATAACCCTTGTCAGCAAAAATGACTTCATCTTTATCCAATTCGTTCAACAATCCCCCATCCAAAAGAATGTTGATGTCATGTTCACCTCCACGGTAAGGATCACCCAACCAACAGGCTAAACCAGAATCTGTACGAACTCCTATTTCATATTTTAATCCTGTAGTTTTATGCTTCTCTGAATAATGCTGTCGTTGAACCTCGATGTTAGATGGTTTTTCTATTGGACACAGTGTAGTATCAACTACTAAGTTTAATTTTAAACTTTCGGTAGAAGTACCATATCTATCTTTGAATTCAATCTATAAAATAGTTAAACATAAGTAATGGGTAGATATGAACGAATTATAAGATTTACCTGTGGTAGGCAATTTGCTATTGCTTGTAAACAATTTGATACCCTCTTTTGATAGGTCTCTTTACTGCAACCAAATTCTTTTGATGCTGTTCTGTATGATGGATTTGTTTTTAAAAAGTTTAAGGTCATCAACAATATATATGGATTGAATGATTTTTTTTTTGTCCAATTTGCTAAATATTCCTCTTTTAATTTTGGTAATAATTTGTCTATAGTCGCAATGGATACACCATATTTTTCAACAACAAATTCGTCATTACCCCACGTGGGAAGTTTTTCTGCAAGATATTCATAAAATTTTTTTTCTTTTGTCATTTCTGAAAAAATATGAAATTATTAATGGGTGAAAAGAAATCCAAATTCAAGTTGTTCTACTGTGAAAGATGTATTAAAAATTTTAGTTGGACTAATTAAATTTAAATGGACTTTTTTTTTTTAAATGTACCAGTTCTTTAATTTAATACATCTAATGTATGTAAATTACTATATTTAGTAAATTTTCTTCGAGTTCCACATGTTAACTTGTATTAGTGTCTATCGATGTATTAATTTACTTTTAAATGTATTAGTTAATATTAAAATGTACCAGATTAAAGAAATTTCCCAAATATTAATAAAAATTAATATATGATATTGTGAACTTAATTTGTAACCTAGATATTTTTTAAAAATTAAGATTTACTTTCCATATCGTCTTCTGTAATGTGATTCTATAGCACAGGGAAAATATATTAGATTCCTATAAAAATGTTATTATAATCTATTCGATAAGATATCTTGTTGTTTCAAATTTAAGTTTTGAATTTTTAAGTTATTTTTAATTTATTTCAATTCTCTAAAAATGAAAATAAAAGCTAATAATAATATTATAAGTGATAAGGTACTTAAGGCTGAAAGCTTAATGAAAAACTATAAAGATACTCTTTTAGCTCTAAGCATTCAAAAATTAGTAGAAGCTTTTCCGAAATGCGGAAAAGCTGAACTATCAAAAGCAAAAAAAATAGTTCAAGCAGAACAAGGTAAATAAAATATTTATGTATTTTGAATAGTTTAAAATAACTAAAAGTTATTATTTCAGTGCTTGTAGCTAATGGATATGATACAAATGATCATCAAGAGGATGATGATGAAGCAGAAGAAGAAGAAAGTGAAGCAGAAGAAGAGGATCCAGTTGTTTCTAAGAAGAAGAAGAAAGCAAAACACCATCACAATGAAAGTGATGTCTTATCAAGCTGCGCAGATATTAGTGGAAGAAATGTATTCGATCACAACATTATAGCAAGGGAAAATAATGTTTACCTAATTACTCGGAAGATACATTGCATAGTCAATGTCAACTTTGAAAGTTCTAAGGGTGGAAGGCTTATCTACACTTTTGAAACGGATACGGTTCTTAGCTCTGACCATACTTGTATGACCAATCTATTAAAAGTAGATCCTGAACACAAGGATATGCAATGGTTCAAGAAAAAAGTATATCCCATTACCATCGATTTCACTCTTCCAGATGGTACCGAAAAAGACAAAGAAAAAATAGAGTACATTAAGGATGATAAATATCATATATGGAAATTCCCAAGAAGAAACATTTTGATGGACACAAAATTCAAAATGATAACTGAATAAAAAACAATTTTTTCAATCTAATCCTTTTTTTAAAATTTTTTTATTTTTATTTTTCATTTTTTTTCATTTTTTTATTTTTTTACTTGTACCAACTTGGTACATTCCCATTATTATAAAACTTGATTAATGAATGATGAGATACTTTTTTTCATTTTTAGTAAACGATCGTTTTTTTGCAAAGATTTTCCAAAAAAGAAAGAAAAAAAGGGAAATTATTTTTAAGATTTTTTGGACATCCAAAAAAAAAAAAAAATTCGAAGAAAAAAATGAATTTCATTTTCTATGCAAATCACAATTTTATAAAAATCTATTCATTAAAAAAATAAATTCAAAATCATTTTTAATTAATAACAGTTAAATTAGTTTTAGATATAATAATAATAATAACACCACATACGCACAAATGGTGAATTTAGTAGTTAATTCAGGTCATATAAAACCATTCGCAAAAGGAATACAATATCTTGCAAAGTTATGTGAAGAATTCAATATTCAAATAGAACCAGATAAAGTAAGTGTTATAAACATAATCATCTATAGATAGATAGATAGATTAATATTAATATATTTATATTTATATAGATAAGATTTAAAGCATGTAATACAGCAAAATCTGCATATATAGAGATATTGATGACAAAGGATTTCTTTGATGACTATCGGTTGTCGGAGCGCGATCTTTCGTTAAACGTTAGAGTAAAGTCGAAGCATTGTCATCAGGTGTTCCACTCGCTTGGCACAATCGAGAAATGTGCATTGGTTGTCGGAAACGGTGAATCAAAGGTTACCTTTCATCTGCTGTGTAACAAGAAGATAAAGAAGACCTATAAACTGAACTATGAGGATATCGATATGCTCAATCCCGTAATGGACAATGAATTCGACGTGCGAATGGTCATCAGACCAAAGATCATTGTCGATGCACTCGCTCATTTTGCACAATCACTCGAAGAGATTTCATTGAATCTCAGAAAAGACGTTATCATATTCAGTACTTATTTAGGTGAAGAGAGTGGAAAGAGTAAGTAAATTATCATATTTTCTTGATTTGTAAAATGAATTACCAACTAACAGACAATTTGATTGATTGGATATCATCATTATTATTATTATTATTAGTTGCACCAGAGAAAGCTTTACAAACAGAGATCAAGTTGGATGTTGCAGATTTCGATGAGTATGCATCGGATGGCAGAAACATCGATCTTACATTCTCGTTCAAAGAGTTCAAAACTATCATATCGTTCTGTGAGACAATCAGTCATCCAATCACTTTTTACGTTAAGCAAAATGGAAAGTAAGTAACTGTAAAAATAATAGTTAAAGATAAGAAAGCAATATGTTGTTTACTAACTTATTTATTTATTTATAAAAGTGCGCTGAAATTCCATACAAGATATAGTGATAGTTATATGATACAATTCTTAATTGCATGTTTCCAAACACCTGGAACTATTAATGCTAATTCATCTTCTACACCATCATCTGGATCTTCGTCATCTTCCGTACAACAACATCATCATCAGCAACAACAACAACAACAACAATATCATCAACAGCAGCAGCAACAACAACAACAGCATTTAAATAGAGATAACAGTAACAATCAATTTCAATTACAAAATTATAGTGGATCAAGTAATCATTCAGCATCACATTTCGATAAGTCAGTTGCAACACCACATCCTTCACCACATCATCATCAACATCAAAATAACCAACAACAGCATCACCAATATCAAAATCAAAATCAAATGATGATAGACAACGATAGTTCATATTATCATTCATTATCCACCAAAGATTATGATAATGAACATGATATCGATATGATGCCACCAATGGATTATGCGTCACCACCAAGCACGATGGCATCAGGTATGTCAAAGGCCAATGAAAATCCACTGTCTGTTGGTCTTCGTGGACACAATCTCAATGTCGACGATGAAGACGAAGAAGACGATGAAGATTACGATAACATTGCTTCTGACAATGATCAAAGTGTTCAACCAAGTCAATAATTATATCAATTACTATAAAACAACATGTAAATAATGAATATTATAATTTTATCAACAAAATAAATCTTTTTATCAATAACTTTATTTTAACACCCCAAAAACAAAATGTAATAACTATGTTAAAATTATTAAAAACCAGAATTCAACAGTACACAAAAAAAATATTCTATGAACTCATTTGTGTTATTTGATTCCTCACAATCACTAATCGTAAGTGACAATAGTTTATTGACGATTGGAAACTTTTGTTTGGTGGTTTGTTCATTTCTAATCATCAAAAGTAATGCTGATAGATCTGGATTGATGATACACTTGTTGTCTGCCAATGCTTGTTGAATTCAACAGTACACAAAAACCAGAAGTACCAATATCATCAGTCAAACTGTTCAACGATTTACACTTGTACATAAATCATTTCAAGAATTTAATGGTAACTATCTTTTATTGAATCAAAAATCAAATCAAATCAAATTTATAAATATTAATTTAATATTATTATATATAAATATAAAATATATATTTAGATCAATGTAATTATCAAACGGTTACAGATTCAATATTAGATATAATCAGTGGAAATACACATCCTAATTTGAAATGTATGCATATTACATTTATAATTGATTCAGCTGGGCTTGATCAATTTGAACAAAGAGTGATAGATGCACTTTCAACAAACAACACTCTACGTTCATTTTCTTACAATACTGTTTGTGATGAAACTATTAGTCCACCGACTACTTTGCGATTTCCAACTTATTGTTAGCTAATCTAAATTAAACAATGTTCCACAAACATGTTTGTGTAATACTTTATTTTTTATGTTTTTGTGTAGATAATTAACAAACTTGATCTTCGTCTTTTTTTTTTTTTTTTTTTATGATTTATTTATTTTTTGTGAAGTTATATGCAATAATAAAAAATAAAATAAAAATAAAAGTATTTAAAAATAACGACTCTAAAAAACCATCCATGCACATGTGGCATTTTTTCAATCTGAGGGATTTTAAATTTGGTTTTTTTTTTTTTTTTTTTTTTTCAAAAACAAACTAATTCGAATTTTTTTGAAATATCTTTTTTTTGTATTTTTTTTGTTTAATTAATGATAATATAAGAATTGTTGTATTACAATACATACTTTTTGAGATAAATAGATAAGATAAATAAAGACTTTTTAATATATACATAGATATAGATATATAGATAAAACAACAGTTCTCGATTAGATTTGTTAATTCAGTAGAATAACTTACTGAACAAAAGAAAAGAAAGGATAAAGATAAAGAGAATATTATATTAGCAACAAAGAGAAAGAGAAAGAGAGAAGAACGATAGAAGGATAACAACAACAGCAACTAAATAACTATAATAATGACACTTATTAGATGGGTAGTAGCAATACTCTTTTTGGTATCTGTTTTAATACAATGCCAAATTACAGAGGCACGTTACTTATCACCCTCTAATCCTGAGAAATACTCAACATCACAAGATTTACGTTTAAAGGTAATTTGATAGTTATATAACTAAAATAAAGAAAAAGATTGAGAGTTTGGCTAATTAACATTCATTTCAATTTGTTTGAACAATAACAACGACAACAACAACAGATGAATAAATTGACATCGAATTTAAAATCATATCCCTATTATAAAGGTGCACCATACAACACTGACTTGGCCGACGAGAAATCAGAAGGATCGTTCGCTTTTAAGCTGAGTGGAAATGGTCAATACACAGCGATGTACCCATTGAAAGCGATGTACAGTAACGAATGTCTAGAGGCTTCTCACACCAAGCTTACTGCAGATCAAGTCAATGATTTCATCGATTTAATTAAAGATCAATATAGAGCTCATTTGTATGTGTCATATCAATCAACCAATCCAACCTATCAATCAATCAATCAATCATTTCATTCAGATTCCTTTAAATTTTAATTCATAATATTAATCTATCTATCTTATCTCTCTCTCTCCCTATAGTTATGTAGATGGTTTACCAATCGGAGAATTGAAACCATCTTCGAATGGTGGTCAATATATATTATTAGGTTATCCAATTGGTTTCACATCGACCGACGAAAATGGAACTGTAATGTATTCAACAACAATAACAATAACAACATAGATATTAATGTGGATATATATTTCTATAGGTTCATTATTTTCTAAATAGTAATGTTGAATTTTGGTTTCAATATAAACAGGTGATACCGAATTCCGATGATCTGTTTTATTTGATTCATGTTTCAGTGACACCCAGAAGTTTCATTGGGTGCAATACGCAATATCCAAATGGAATGAGTAAACCGATGGAGTTGTTCCGAGATACAGCTGCCAACGTATCGTGGACCTACTCGACGAACCGATACAACAGTACCGATGTCAATCCAGAGGATCGTTGGGATATCTACTATCCGCATGCAGTGGCGATAGAGTCGACCTCTGCAGTCATTGGATTCCTCATTACCGTGGTAGAGTGTTTGTTCCTCGCTTTGGTACTCTGGAAGATCTTCAGAGGTAACGAATCACTTGGATTCATCCAGTTGGGTGACAGCGGTTGGAAATCGATCTACGCCGACGTCTTCCGTTCGCCAAACCGTTACATGACATTCTCCATACTGATCGGAACCGGTATGCAGATTGCAGTCTCCTCATTCATGCTGATGCTATTCTACGTTGCCGGATTACTATCGATTTCCAATCCAGGTTCATTTAGATTGGCTTTAATTTTAATATTTGCTTTTTGTGGGTAAGTTACAGTAATCATTGATTAAGAAAAATATCGATATTGCATCATTTACTTATTATTTACTACTATTATAAACAATAGATTATTTAGTGGATATGCTTCAATGAGAACATATATTATGCTTGGAGGATCTAGAAAGAGACATAATGCATTGTTAAACGCAACACTGATTCCATTGATTTTGTTGATTTTGATTTTCATTTCTAAATTCCAGTTGTGGAGTAACCATTATCTCAGTGCACCATCGGCAACCGAAGTCATCTTTGTCATCTGTATGTGGTTATTCGTTTCCATTCCAACTTCACTTTTAAGTTCTTATTTTGTTAATACATGGCCTGTAAGTTTTGAAATAGTTATTATAATTTATTTTTGTTTTATTTATTAATCAATACATACATAAATATATTTATAGCCAGCAGAATATCCATTTAAACCAAATCATATTCCAAGATTGATACCAAAAGCAGTTTGGTATACCAATCACTATTTCCACAGTTTAATTTTCGGATTCTTGCCTTTCGCTGTCATTTTCGCACAGATCAATTTCGAATTGGATCCAATCTTTAACAATTTCCACGTTAACAATTCCTACGATCTTTGTATCGCTTTTATATTGATGATTATAAATATTATAGTTATCAATATGTTGATTACTTATTATCAACTTTCAAGAGAGGTAATTTCAAAAACAAAACTAATTATTTATAATAATCAAATATTAATAAATTTTTTTTTAAAAAAAACAGGATTACAATTGGTGGTGGAGATCAATTTTAGGACCGGCTTGTACATCAATATATATATTTATCTATCTTTTAGTTTATGGATATCCAAGGGTGTTGGGTGGTACTGGATTCTATTATTTCATGTATTCTTTCATCATCTCTCTATTTTCAGCATTGTTTTTCTCATCGATTGGATTCCTTGGCAATCTTTGGTTTGTCAAAAAGATTTATTCAACTCTACACTTTGAGTAGATCAAGTATCATTAATATATATTTAATATTTAATAATAATAATAATAACAACAACAACAACAACTATAACAAAATACACCAGACTTTTAAATTAATTAAAAAAGTCAGTTAAAATTTAGTTTATGACTATAAATCGAGTCATAAACGATCAAAAACCATATTTACTTTTTTGTAAACCGACGACAAACACAAATATTTACTATTAAATAAAATTTATTTTTTTTATTTAATTTAACAACTTATTAATATAAAAAGACTTCTATCTAATTTTAAATAAAATATTTTATTTATTAATAGTTATTTCGGATGAGAAATTTAATTGCTAGAATCCAATCAAATCAGATTCAATATGTTTGTCAAGTACTTTAAATGGTTGAATTGAAAATGGGTATTTTGATTTCATTCTGACTGAAAGGTTTATAAGGTCACTCATTGATCGCTTTTTGAGATTGAGAAGCCATCTAATGATCAGATAATTGTTGCACTTGAAGAAATGTTCTGGATTCTCCATCTCTGATTGAACTTCCTGTGGAACATGTTCATATACCCATTGGTAAAGTTCTAGATTGACTATTGGAGTTGCTAGAATTCTAGTAAGTAGATTATGTGGCTGTGTTATTCTTTCCGTTCTATTCTCATAAAACCATTTTAATATTTCCAATGATTTGCTTGATCCATCATCCTTATCTAGTATATCCACTGAGCAACCTTCACTACGATTTTCATGCAAAAACTGAACAATTTGTAGATGGCCGTGTAAACAAGAATAGTCCATTGCTTCAGTTGAACAACCTCCACTATTATTATAATGCAACCATCGTAAAATGTCGAGAAATCCAAATGTTGAGGCGATATCTATTAAATTGGACTTAGATCCTTCTGTTCTATTGAAATTTAAGAATTGAACCAATTCTAAATTGCCACTCGCAACCGCATTCTCCATTGCACGCTCTGAATAACTTTCTGATCTATTGAAATGTATATACTTGGCAATATTTAATGTTTCCAATGAAAATGGCTCTGGGTCCATTCTGTAAAAGTTGAAACGATTATTCAAACTCTCCAAAAAGGGTGTGCTCGAATTTATTTGAAAGCTATGCGCTTCAAACCATTGAATGGTTGCCAAGTTTGGAATTGTCCCCAATGTTATTGACTTGAAAACCTGAGGATCTTCTTGTTCCTTAGCCATCCTATTGTACAGCCATTCCAATAGTTCTATATCTCCAAGACGTGCTGCTCTCTCTAAAAGACTAGAGTACCAATGGTGGACAATTACTTTCAATTAACAATTTAATGACTCCAGTATTTCTTTGTTCAAATGCAAACTCCAATGGGAGTGTTCCAGAGCTTGAAAACATCGATGGTATCCTATCAACTAGGAATTTAACTACCTTTTCATGTTGACCTTTGATCGCTTTAACCATAAGAAGTTTGTTGAATCTCGGCTTCTGATCATCAGCTTCCACTGAGTAACCAAAAATATGATCCAATAAATCGACATCTCCAACCATAGCAGCATTACCCAAAACCTGATATTGTACAGTTAGCAACGAATCAGTATCTGGCGATGTATCAAAATATCGTTTAAAAAGATATTTAATCGGCTCTGTACTGTTTAGTGAAAATGAATAGTTGAGAACCACTTTATAATCCCATTGTATATAACTATACTTATTCCAAAGGTAATCAAATAGATCGATTCTTCCATATTGTAAAGTTATCGCCAGTAAATCGTTGAGAGTGAACCAACTTTTGTTATTCTGGTGCGCCACATCGACTCGGAATCGCTTAATCAAATAGCTGATCATTTCAATGTCACCACCACCAACCGCAGCATTAATAAATTTATGCGACTCTGTGTTATCTTATTCTCAATGTCAAACTTATAATAGCTTCACTATTCTTATTGATTTTAAACCACTCTTTTAATTGCTCCAAATAGTTATTACCAGCCAGCAGTCTAGCATTTGATTGAACATCATTCCACTTGTATTGTTTACCACCATTATAAATTGAACATATTTCACTTATATATGAAAATATATGATTATTTATATATTTATTATTAAATATAACAATAGAGAATAATTGTTTATTCATTATTTATCTATGAGTGAGAAAAAAAAAAAGATGGTCATTGCAGTGCAAAAAAAATCAGGAATAATCTATTTTTCTAGATATATTCCATTTTCTTTTATAATTTATTTTATTTACAATCTTTGATATTTGTTTCTTTTTATTGTGTATCATTATGTAATGATAAATGTTAAATTATTATATTTCTATATGATGATATAATATTAGATATTGTTAAAATTAGAATTGTCGTATTTGGTTGTTGTTGTTATTTGGATTAATTATATAATTGAATCGATTTTATCCAAAAAACTTATTATTATGACTATTATTATTATTATTATTATTATTGCTATTACTATTATACTATTATTAATGGTTAATTAAAGCTTCTTCTTCATTTGGATGATTTCCACCTCTAATCTTTCTTTTCATTAATTTAAAGAATTGCGGTGAGGTTCCCCAAACTATAGAGTTTGCCAATGCTTGCAGCGATACACTTGCGGCATCTAAATAAACAAACAACTTGTCTTGGTCTTCTTCAATCTTTAGATATTCCATGGTTCTAAGAATGGTCGGTGCCGTCCAGAATACAACGAATACCAACACAAACTTTACCAACTGATTTCTAAACTCCTGTTCCTGAAGCTTGTAGCGAACCGATTCGTTTGGCATCAACATAGTCGGTCTATTTCTCTGCATCTTCCAAAGAATCAACATTAAAATCACAATGGAAACTGTTATAGTTATATACAATGGTACCAATTCAAACAATCTAAATGGATTACTTCCACCTACAATCCAACATCTATAGATGTGATTGTATCAGTGTTAATATTAGTATATATATAGGTAGATAGATATATAATATCCAATCTTATCTTTATATCTTATATAACATACCCATTTGAACTTGGACCATATTGTTTGAATGCAGCGATAATGATTGCATTGATACCGCAGAATGACCATACAAAGATGTGATACCACTTGATGCTGTTGCTGTTATCGATGTTGGCGTAGAAGAACGATAGGAATACTTTGACGGTCATCATGAAACTCCACATGACTGTCGCCTGTCCAAAGTACTGTCCCCACATACCCAAGAAGAAGCATACTGCCGACGACGATTTCGTATCTACCACCGAATCGTCAAACTGCTCCACTCCTGCATAATATAATATAATAGTAAGGATATATCTAAATAAAATATTAATAAAGATAGCTATACAATTATAAACACTATATATACTTACTTAAAAGTAAATATTAAATCAGCTATACTTTGAAAGAATATAAAATTCGATCCACTATGCTGACCGACCTTTGCAAACAGTCCCCATGTAATAATGATAAAGAGTGAACCAATGATCGATATAGGTGCACATATTAAATAAATCAATATAATATCATTCATTCTTTTTTGACTCTTATATTTGATTTATAAATATATATATTTGAAAATGTAATTGAATATATATATTATTATCTTTTTTTTACTTTAAAAAAAAAAATATATATAAAATTTATTGTATTATTAAAACTTTGTACAAAATCGGAGAATCTGATCTAATCTAAAAATAAATAAATAAATAAATAAATAAATAAATTACAATGATGATTATGAATGATTATTCGATTATTATGATATATGATGATGATGATGATGTATGATTATTATTATTATTTATTCATATTATTATGATATGATAGTTCAATTTTAAATATTATCTACTTCATGTCAATAAAAAACACACACACATAAATAAACACCCCTTGAATAAAAAAAAAAAATTAATGAAAAAAACGAAAAAAAATAGTTATTTTTTATTTTTTATTTTTTTTATCATTCTTTGCCTGTTGGGATCTGGTGACATTTTTTTTTATTCATTGGTCCCAGTAGAAGTTATAACAAAGTTGATTAATTGTTGTTGTTGTTCATTGCCTGTTAATATATTTTGTTGTTGTTCACCAGTAAAGAAAGTAGTAGACAGAATAAATAATATTTTTTCATGTAATAATAACACAACAAACACGACCAGGCTTATTCTTTAAGAATAATATGTCTATTGTTACAACTAATATTTATTTTTTGATCAATTCTATATTGTATTACTATTAAATGTAAACCAATCTTTTAATATTGCGTACATTTATTTCATTATGCAATTTGTTTGCGCAACACTTGGTGATCGTCTGATACAACGTTATCGAAATCTCATCATCGTTTTTCTGATCAGAATTTAATGTAATTTATGAGGTGCACAGAAACAAAAAAAAATAAAATATTATTATTATATTGATTGATGTTCTACATCCACAAGTCAAGTTTCTTTGAATTTATTTTAAAAAATATTTTTACAAAAAATACAATAAAAAAAAAGAAAAATTATAATTTTATTTGGTTAATTTAATTTAATTTATCAAATATCTTATTTACTGTTAAAGAATAATTAAAACAAGTTTGTTTGTTGTTATAAATGAAATGTCAATATATTCATTTAATCCTGTAAAGATATTAAAGTTTAGTGATCAAACGAAATTACAAGTACCAGCATGGATTAAATCGATACAAAATACAATATTGGATCTAGAGTTCTTTGAACTAGTAAAGAATGTATCTGCATCACTATCAAGAGAAGAAGAAGAACGTATTGTTAAATCGGAAATACAAAAGTTAAAGATATCATTTTCACAAATAGATAAACCTGTATGTTATCTCTATGTTATTATTATTATTATTAGATATATTGTACAATTACTAATTAATAGAAAACAACAAAAAGAGTACAAAAAAAAGAGAATGTTTAATTAGAATGATTTATTGTCATATGTTGGGTTATGATGTTCCCTTTGGCTATGTTCAAGCGTTGAACATGACACAGGATGAGAAGCTGTTGAACAAGCGAACCGGTTATTTGACACTGTCGCTGTGTTTGCCTGCGAAACATGAGTTGCTGATCATGGCGGTCAATTCGATTATGAAGGATTTGCGGTCTACCAACTTTCTAGAGGTGGCTTCGGCGTTGACGGCATTGGCGCGTCTTGTCGACCGCGAAACCATTCCTGCATTTATACCGCGCGTCACAGAGCTGCTAAAGACATCGAACCGACCGATCGTCCGAAAGAAATGTGTTGTCGCACTGCATCGATTCTATCTGGTCGATGCCAGTCTGCTCGACAATGCGATGCAAGACAACCTGCGCATGGCAATGAGCGATAAGGATCCGTCGGTGATGGCAGCTGCCATCGCAATGTTTCTCGATATTTCAAAGTCGACCACTGCTGCACCGAGCATTGTCAACTTGATACCATCGTTCAACAGTATCTTGAAGCAAGTGGCGGAAGGTCGACTTCCACGCCACTATCTCTACCACGGTGTTCCAAACCCGTGGCTACAAGTCTACCTCTTAAAGATACTGGAGAATCTCTACATTACCACAGCATCGTCTTCGCCAGACAAAAAGAAACAGATATCCGACTTGATATCGCCAACTGTTAATTTCACACTGGAGCAATCGCTAAAGTTTAAAAACAATGCCGGTTACTCGATTGTCTATGAATCGATACGTGTGCTGACGGTTGTTGCTCACCAAGATGCAGCGCTATTGGAGTCGGCCATAAAGAATATCTCTGTGCTGCTATCACATCGCTATAATAATCTCAGATATCTAGGAATCAATGCACTGTCTTCGATCGTCCAGATATCGCCACGCTCTGTTACCGGTCACCAACTCGAGGTGATCGAATGTCTAGAGTCACGCGATGAAACGCTGAAGCGAAAGAGTTTGGATTTACTCTACAGGATGACAAACAATAAGAATGTTGTACCGATCTGTGCGAAATTGATTGATCATCTAATGACCGACGATCAGTTGCTAAAACGCGAATTGGTATCGCGGATCTCTGACCTCGCAGAGAGATACTCACCGAATGACTATTGGTACATCGAGACAATGCTAAGAATGTTGAGTGTAGAAGGTGATTTGATGTCGGAAGAGAGTGGATTCAATCTAATCAGACTGGTTGCAGGTGGTACAGGATTGGATGACAACGAACAAGAAGATATCAAGATAAAGTTACACGCAGCCAGTTTATGTTGGACAATATTAAATGATATAATAATACAGCAACAAGGAGATATACAACAACAGCAGCAACAACAACATACTACAACAACACATATCAATATTAATGTAAACGATCTATTGATGAAAGTAGTTTGTTGGATACTTTCAGAGTATAGTTATTTATTTGTTGATGCTTCTGCTAAAGAGCAGATAAAAGTATCTTTAAACTCTGTTATCAATGCTTTGGTGGATCAAATGGATAGGGATTATAGTGGAGATGTTAAATCTTGTATATTGACTGGTTTGGCAAAGCTTTCGTCACAGGTCGGCAAGGTGTTGCCACAGGTGTTGATGGTCGCCAACAGATATAGCAACGCAAGGTCGCTTGCCACTCAGAAAAAGTCACTGGAGCTGATCGAACTTTCGAAACTACCACATTCGATATTGGATGAAGTACTACCTACCGATGGCTACTGTGAGGATTTGGACATGGCGCAACTAGAGTCCGTTATTGTAAGACATGCAAAAGCTGCGATCTCCAAAGGTTGGTCGAAATCATATATACCGAAACAATCTAGACCTTCAACCTTTATGAATCCAAATCAATTAGTTGATTTACCTGTGATTGGAAATCAATTGTCGTCGTCATCAACCACCACATCGTCAACACATCAACAACCACCAAAGAAAGAGTTAAACTTTGAATATCCTTCACCACCCACTCACTTTATGATGCAACAACAAAAACAATATCCAACAGCAACCATATTTTCACAAGACAACAATAGTAGTAGCGGTCAACAAGCTATTGTTCCAGTTCCAAAGAAAGATATTGAAATTGTTCAAGTTGATTCATCATCATCGTCATCAATAGCTATAGATCCAGTTGTTCCAAAACCAAACAAAGTAGTCTGGACTAAAAAAGGATTCATTGGATATCAATCACCTCCATTACCATCAACTACACCACAACAACAAGATCAACAAAATCAAGCGTTATCGACTAATTCAGTTGTATCTCCACAACCAACTTCACCAACAAACAAACAACCGGCAGTTGAACCAGTTGCCGCTCAACCCTCGTTAGAAACACTCAAGAAAGAGAAACTAGCAAAGGAATTGTTTGGAGGTGTCGTTGGAAATGAAGATGGCAATTCCGGTGAATCTAGAGTGAATAGAATGCACGGAAAGAAAACAACAACAACAACAGCAACAACTACAAGATCATCGAATTTGTTTACAGGAGACGATAATGAAATGCTTGTAAATCTAAGTTTAGGCGAAACCAATGTACAATCATCATCAACACAGTCACCTTCGCCGTCACCTTCAAAATCAACATCTACAACATCAACAACTCAACTTTTAGATTTAGAATCACCGACCAACATTGTAAAAGTACCAACGATTCAAGCTGAGCTAATGGAGCTAGTTCCACCTGCTTCATCTATTTTAGATACTGACGATAGCGACAACAATACAACATCAACAACTACATTAACAACAATAACTTCTCCATCATTGAAAAGTCAATTGTCAACTCAAATCAACCCAGGAACATCTTTTAATATTCAAAATTTAAATTTGTCATCAATACTTAGAAAATATGTAAGATTTAAAAATGATAAACAAATTTTATTAATCATCTTTAAAGACTAACATAACTTATTTTTTATTATTATTATAGATAAATAATACAAATTTAGAAAACATTGTAAATCAACAAATATATAGTGATAATAATATAGTTATTTCAACAATCAAACAATTTAACAATTCACAGCTACATCTTTTATTATTAATATCAAATAATCAATCAACCAAATCATTAAAGAACATCAATCAAAAAATAACAGGTAATGATCACCTAAAATTAGATTACGACGGTGATTCAATTGTAAAAATACATTCCAATACTTTATCAGTAGATGATCTATATCCAAAACTAACTGTAACTATCATCTATTACAACAAAAAAAATAATATTCAAATGCTAACATAATCATAATAACCAGGTTGTAGAAATAATTAAAATTGATTTAAAAAAAGTTGGATTTGGTATTTCTATAAATTTAAATATCGATTTCAATTTGGATGGTCAGAGTAGTAAAACTATACCAACTCTTTCGATTCCCATTGAAATATCCGATTTCCTCAGACCTCTTGATATCGGGCTGAATCAATTCGAACAAACATGGTCATCCTATTCACAGGAAAGAGAGATAATCGTTGATAGCTCATTACAACAGAAATCATCACAGCTACTGACGTGTTTTATTAAGGGCCTACATTTACATACTATTCAACCACTGGATTCCGACAATCATACCGAGTTCTTTGGAGCTACACAGCTTAAAGTCAACTCAAATATTGCAGCTGGAGGAATCACACTATTCAAACTCGGTTACAATGGTGGAAGGCTTACCATATCATTGAAAACCAATGATAAGAACTTCTCTGATGTAATATCAAGACATTGTTATAAAATTCATAACTCTTCAATCATTGCACTTAAAAAGTAAATAAATACACCTACTTTCAAAGTTTTAGGAGCTTTCTTGAATTAAATTTAATTCAAAAAAGAAAAGTTAAAAATCATTTAAACCTCCACACCTGACCCGACATATCGAAAATAGTGTCTGGAGTCGCCACAAACTGTTATTTCATGCAAAAACAAAATGGGTGAATAGCCTCTCTTGCCGCTGTGCCACGTTGGCATTGAAAAAAAAATTCTAACTTGTATCCCTGAGTACAATTATCGCCTTTATAAATCAAAATAAAGAAGTTACCACTTGTTTAATTCAAAATGAAACCAATTATCATTCTTTTATTTATCACAATACAAATAAAATTTATAGCTTCTTATTGTTCAGTTTGTGCTGATATATCCTCATCATGCAATACAAATGTTCAAACAGAAACAATTTGTGAATATCCAGCTGTATGTACTGGAGCACCTGGTGGCTCCGGTGGTTTATGCATACCTGTTTGTAATGTTAATAGACTAAAATATCAAATCTTATTAAAATTAATCATTTTAAACTAGCAACCAGATATCTCAGGTGCACCTTGTGGTTCAACTGGTTGTAGAAATGGACTTGTTTGTTCCGTAGATGAATGTTTTGCCGTTGGTTCACTTGGGTAATTGGAAATAAATCAATACTCACCAAATTCTAAAAATTAAACTAATTTCTATGTTATAGAATAGGTGATATGTGTGTATCTCAAGATAGTAACAGTATATTTTGTTCAATCGGATTAAAATGTATATTAAGCAAATGTGTCAATGTTAATTATCCTTTTTGCCAATCAAATTCAATGTGTAATCCTGGTGAAGTATGCTATAATCAAAGATGTATGAAACCAATTGGAGAAGGTGAACCTTGTCAGTCTTCAGCTCAATGTCAGCCTTTTCGCAACTGTCTTGTTAATTTAAACAATATATTTGTTTGTACTCCTCCAATGTCTGTGGGACTGGGTGGTACTTGTTTTGAAACAAGCGATTGTGATATCTCTCAAAATTTAATTGTAAGTTAAAATCATTTAAATCCCAGACATAGCGAAAATAGTCATCCAAAAAAGGGGGTGAAGAATGAATAATTGTTCGCTTTGTCTCTTTTTTTTTTTGTTTTTCTCACTAACTTTAATATACATATTTAAATTTAAATTAATATTTATATTGTATTGATAAATCAGTGCAATGATACAGGCCCGTATATAGGTCGAAAATGTATTACTATGGATACTGTTTCCAATATGGTTTGCGGTGAAAATGTATACCAAAATTGTCCCTCACAATCAGCATGTATGTGCAATGCAAATTCTACAAATTATAGTGGATTATGTGCTCCATTTGGAGATTTTGGATTCTCTGCATATAATCATTTCGAAAAATATTTGCAATGTATGGACAATAGTGGATGTCCTAATGTTGATAATGATGCTTTGTATTTCACGAAAGTGTGGTACTCCTCTCAATTATTTTAACTACCAACCATTATGTGGTGGTGAAACAAGTTCAAGTTGGTCAGATAGTTCTTCATCTACATCACTAACAACCTCTATACTATCAATTTTGTTTTTTATTATTTTGTTAATAAATTAAATATATTTATTTACACTTTGAAACAATTTACAAGTTCTTCAGAATCGAAAGTTACATTGAATCGTGACTGATAGTTTTGGACATGGATCGTAGGATAAGATACAATTGTATCCTTTGCGTCAGAGAATGTTGATTTGATTGTGTATTTTGAATCGAATGTTAATTTTGATCTGGGTTTACACTCAGTGCTACCTACGGTAGGTAAAAGAGCTGCTGTGGTAACTACTGATGCGGCAGTTGCTACCTTTGGGAATGTACTACTAAGATTAATATTATTACTATTATTAAAATTGCTTTCATTATTATTATTATTGGAATTGATTATATTGATATTGTTAGTGTTGTTATTATTATTAATATTGTTGTTGGTGATACTGTTGTTACCACTCGATTTAATTGGGGTGATAGCAGTATTATTATATTGTCTTGGTGAAGCTGGAGGTGACATTGGGTATGGTGAGTACTGAGGTGGTGGCTGTAAAGAGGAAGTAGATGACGATGGAGTAGTCGGTTGTTGTGGTCGTTGAGCAATTGTCTTTGGAGTGGACATAATAGCATTACCTTCATCTGTCATACCTTTAATTCCTCTTTTTCTAATCGCAATCCATCTCTTTAATTTACTATTGATCAAACCAAAAATAGATAAGTAAATCATGATCATCATCATCATCTCAAGAGTTTTAACAACATAACAAACTTACATAAAGAATGGAATAGTTCTAAAGAAATTCTTTTCCTTTACCATACTTTGAGTGTTATTCTTTTTTGTGAACGTTGGTAATTCATCGATTGATAACCATTCTATTTTCTATTTTATGAATGAACGAATTAATAAATAAACAAATTTGAATAAATAAATTAAATGATTTTTTACTTACACTAATCTCCTTTCTTGTTCTTGGCATGAAAGGTGTATCCTCTGGTACTCCACAGATGATGAATAGCTTTATCTTTTGATCTTTCATTGTGATCTCAATGAAATGTCTTGGATTCAACTTGCTAGAGATATCGTATCCAGTCTCTTCGAGTACCTCTCTCACAGCACAGATGTCATCGGCTTCATCTTTGTTGACTTTACCCTTGGGGAAACCCCAACTCGATGAATGAAATCCTCTTACAAATAATGCTTTATCCAATCCCGGATTCAAAATGATAGCACCATACACAGGTACTCTTGTCTTGTACTGTGAGAACTGTTTCAAAATCTCTTCTACCTGATTCTTGTGTGGTTTTAAGAATGGACAATGATGGAAAACTAAATTATACATTTAATATATATATATTGATATATTGATTAATTATCAAAGATAAAGATTATAATAGTAATAGATAATACTTACAAACTTTTGTAAATTCAGATAAAGAGTATTTTGGTAGTGAATGATGCTCTTCTCTGTGAAAGTCATCGTAGAACCAAAAGGCAGCTTCAATTTGAAATAGTAGACGATCGAATGATTCTAATTCCTCTGCTGGTATATTGATTACGAATCTACTTGATAGATCATCGAATATCTCTGCTAAAGTTGGTACATTTGGTTTCGATTTATTGTTTGGTGTTGAGCTATTACTGTTATTATTACTGTTACTACTAGTAGTTGGTGTAATATTATTATCATCTAAATAACCTGTTGAATTTATCATTTCTGATGTTTGTAATTGAATATGTTGTTGTTGCTGTTGCTGTTCGTTATTGTTATTCATCATAAAAGGCATACCCATTGGTTGATGGAATGGTGGTGGTGGTGGATGATGCATCATTCCCATCATATTCATATTCATGTTCATATTCATATGAGGTGGCATGAATGGTGGGTGCATCATTGGTGGCATCATATGATGCATCATCTGAGTATGAGGTGTTGCCGTTCCAACCGGTAGAGGTGGTGGTGGCTGTGGCATCATTCCTTGATGTGGATGAATATGATGAGGTGATCCTATACCATGGTGAGGTGGCATCATCGAAGGATGATGAAAGGGTGCCGACATATACGGAACCTGTTGTTGTTGTTGCTGCTGTTGCTCATCATTATTTACACCTCCACCACCTTCAACAATTATTTGCTTATTCCCAGAAAAGAACATAATAAATATCTATCTTTTGTTAACTTTATATCTTTTAATGTATATCTATCTGTATTTATATCTATATATCTATATATCTATATATATCTTGTTTAATTAATTAAAATAAATAAAATGAATGATTTTTTCAAATTTATATATTTGAGGGTTTTTTATTTTTTTATCATTTAATTTATTTGAAGTTCGCGATAACCACTAACTCCGCAGACTTTGCGGAATAGGAGTGAATAATTATATTATTATTAAATATGTTTACAGTTCATCTTTTGCTGATTTTTTGTTATTATTATTATTATTATTGTTATTAATATTGTTATTGTTATTATTATTGTTATCTGTTTGTGTTTCGGAATTTGTATTACTATTATTATTTTCTAATTCGTTTTGATCGATTTTCACTTGAATAAGAGCACCGATCTCTTTGAGTGTTTCTTTCTCTTGGAGACGCATGATGATCGACATCTTTGAGCGTTGTGATAGTTTTTCGAATTCTGTGGTCGCTTCGATGATTGCACGATCCTCTTCCATTGTAGTTGGGTATGCTTTCATCTTCATATCAATCAACGACTTCAAATATGGCAATAAACTAAAGTTCTTATAACTTAAATACTTTGAAATCTTTAACAACTCCTCTGTCAGCGAATCTTTAAACAACTTCATTCTCTCGTTCTGTTCGAATGCCTTTGTCAATAACTCTGTCTTTTCAATCAATTGTGGATCCTATAAATGTAAAAAGTTAGTTTAGGTTTAGTTTAAAGCAATCTATAGATCTAATATATTATAACTACTTACAGATGCTGGAATTGTATTTAACAACTCTTCTACTAATACATTGACACAGTGTTTGGCGGTTGACGATTGGTCGATGAAACCATAGTGAATCAGGAGGTCAGAGTTACAGTCTTGGTTACCGTAGTTGAGGAAGATCTGTTCACCTTTTTTGATTGGTTGTAGTGCAACCACCTTGATTGCAGACTCGTCGTAGTCAAAGTCGTAGGCGGCCTGTGCGTCCTCTGCGTGGTTAAAGTAGTCGAGGAATGGTGCGAGCACCACGGTGATAAAAGGATTGCCGTTGGCATCGAGATTCGGTGCCTCTGTGTAGATCTTACGCGAATCCACAACGGAATACGCCCATTTCAAACGGTCGTAGGTCATTGCACACTTGCTGAACTGCTGCTCTTTGAACAACGATTTCAAACGACCGAACAACTCCTTGGCATCCAGTCGCTGATTCATCAAGTCGATGTAGGCAGGCGAACCATTGAGCAACTCTGCTTCCGCATCGCTAAAGAACAAACCGCTATTCAATACCTCTGGCATCGCACTGAACCATTCGCTATAGTCAAACGACAGATCGTCCATACAATATCGATAGTAGAGAAGTGCAACCACCAAACCATCTTCAGCTGTCAACTCCAAATCTTGAATCTTATTGAATAGCCAAGGTAATTGTTGTTGAACCTATCATGATTGTTTTGTTTTGTTTTAGTTAACGTGTATCTAGATTGATTTGTTTGTTTGTTTGTTTGTATGTTACCTTATTCATTGATAATGAATTATACCATGGTAAACTTAGAAGTTCTTCACCTTCTTTGATGTCTCTCGATGAGAATATACCTTTTTCATTGGGTGTCAATGAGAGTAGAGGTTGTTTGCTATCTTGTTTCCAAGTTTGAATGTTGATTCCATCATCTTTTCTAAAGGTCAATTGAACTGTTTGACCACCGATTCTAATGTCTCCTACAAAAATAGATATATAATCAAAAAGTATATTAATATTATTATCATATCGATATCAATATCATATCTTGACTATTACCAACTACTCACCATTGACTATACAACAAAAACAAACAATTACTAATAAAAATACTAATAATGAAATACTATTTAATTTCAAAAAATTTCGATTTCCCATTTTATTTTATAATTGATTAATTATCTATGGATAAACAATAATTATTTTTCAGATTCTTTATTTTTTTTTTTTATATTTTTTTTTTCAAATTCAAAAATTTGACCCGATCCGATGACGCGTTCTTGATGGGTGTCCCACTATCCAAAATTTTTTGAAATTAAATAGTATTTCATTAAAAAAAATTGAATAGATAGATTTTGACAATTTTTTTATTTTTTTTAAACCCATGGGACTATCTATTATTTTTTTCTCCCAAATTCTTTTAAATAATTAAATTATTTGACACCAATAACATTTACAAATGTATTGATTCTACTCAATCTAGTGAGGCAGTGACATGTGGATCATATGCAGATGAAGATTCCAATATGTAGAGGACATATGCTAGAGGACATTATTAGTCTTCCCGGTATGTATCATGCATAATATCGAGGACCTACATATGTTGTATTGGTGATGTTAACAACTCTCGATTTATTGCAGTAAACAATATGCGAATTTCGAATTTAAAAAAAAAGTAAATTTTAATAAAATAAGTAAAATTAGTTCACTGTATAAATTAAAATTTACCTCTATCTGTGTAAAATCTTGTTTAAATAATATTTCATCTTTCTTGAGATTAGTTTTCTTGTACAGATAGTAGAGGATATATTTATTATTATATTTCTCCAAACCCTCTACTTTATCGTTGAAAAGTTTTTGTCCATACCGACAATATTTGCAAAAGTAGGTATCTTTAGATCTACGTATATTTCCTAATCTTGTCTGTTATTATTTATGATTTAGTAAACTTTTATAAGCATTATTATAAATGGTAGATAAATAAAGAAAACATTACTATGAGGATTATTAAATATAATAAATCAAAGCTCTTGACTTCTTTATCATCAGTCAAGTGAGACTTTAGTGATTTATCACTATTTGTACCTCTACATATAGTTTACAATCAAGACTGACTGACTTAAAATAATGCGCATTATTTTAAATACTATAACGGCAGTAATAGTAATCTTAATATCAATATTACTAGTTTTATCACGGTTCATGGTCAAAAAAATGATCAGGGATATCTCAAAAAATCTAATAACGAATTTTTCATGAATTCGTTTTTGATTTAGATCCAGTTGATCGATTTTTTTTTTTACTATATTCTTTCTTGATTATTATTATTTGTATATTTTGTTAAAGAGTCAAAAATATCAAATGGCACAAATAACATTTATAATCTTTTTGATTATATTGACAATTAAAGTAAGTGAATCAGTGACTTGTGTCAATCCAGAAGGAAAAGCAGTCAAATGGTGGATTCATTTGGCAGATGCCGATTCAGCTTCACAAGAAAATATGTATGCAAGAGGACTTTACTATGATTCTCTTCTCGGTAAGTATCGATGCATTCAATAATAAAAAACAACTTCTAAAATTTTTTTTTTTTGTTGAATTTTCAGATATATCTAAATCTGAACCAATGAAAGTTCCGGGAACAAAAAGAACCTTTTTTACAGATTTGATGAAAAAACATGTTGATCAAGCAAATGGTGATGGGATAACACAACAATGTATTGACAAAAATTATTTAGGATTGGAATGGTATCATGACCAAGGTGGTGAAAATAGAGTAATTGATAACAGTGTTATCTATCATGGTCATGTCAAGGTAAATATTATAATTCCCCAACAATTAACTAATACTTCCATTATTATAAAGTCATTGTATGTTTTCGATTTAAGAGATAATGATGAACAACGAATACAGGGTTTTTCGTTTCACATTCAATGAGAATGCCAGAGTTAAAGAGTACTGGAAGTGGTTTGTACGAGAAAGGAAGTGGTGTTCAACCATCACAACATGCATTCTGTAATTCATTGACTGGAAAACCTGATCTTGTTAAATACTTTGATATTTTGCAGAATACCAAAGCTGTTTTTGTTCGTTCAAAGGATGATTGCAGATACTTTCAACCAGAACTCACTCTGAAAGCTCCTTTGGATAAATGTGATAAAAAATGGAGAAAATATGTTAACCGTCATCGATTTAGAGATGAGAAGAATGATGGAGATCTCATTCTCAAAAAACTGTTTACCAAAAATCTATTAGATGAGGATTCATACACAACTACCAAAAAATATTGTATGGAGAATGAGGGACCATTTACACTTGGTTCATTCACAACGTTTTCATTTTGTAAGTATATTTCAAGATTTGTTTCATTATTTTTAAAAAAATTAATTATTAATTATTTTTGTTTATAAACTCAGATGCTCGAGAAAGGACAATATGCAATTCACATGGTAAAACAACAACCTTTTATAAAGCTGCAGACAAAGAGAATGATAAGAAGAACTATAAAGCCTTTAGTAAATGTTTTGCCCTGAACTATGGCAAGGAGATCAAAAATTACATTAAATTAGAGAAGGACCACTTTAGTAAAAATAGTTGGTTTGAAAAACAAGATCCAATCAAAGTAGAAATGTTGTCCATGACCCATTGTCTTAGTAATGATGATCCAATAGACGATTCGATTTGTTATGATGCAAAGACAGTTTGTAGTTTCACTTTGGATTGGTAAATTCTTAGAAGAATATTTTACATTCATTCATATATTTATTAATTTTATAACTATTTTTTTAAAATAGGATCCATATTTATTGGTTGCACAACATTATAATTCACACTTTTTCGTCAGTACTGATGTATGAAATATATTTAATTTTTTAATTTCCACCATAAATTAATGAATATTCATTTTTAATAATACAGCAAGAAACATTCCCATCATTGATTGGATCAACATTTAGTATTCGAAACATTGTTACTTGGAGTCCATTATGGAGTAGAGAAAAAAAAGATGGAAAAAATGCAGAATCTAGAAGCAGACATGAAAAGTTGATGGTTTCCAAATCAAAGAATATCATTTGTCTTGGTGATTCCAATCGAAATGATTATTCAGTTCATCATGCTGGAACAATTGTATGTATATTTGTTCATCAACCCCAATTTGAGATTTCAATGAGTATTAATATTTACTTTATTTTTTTCAATATAGTTTTGTATTGAAAATGAAATTCTGGCAAAGAGAGTTTATGAATCGATTGGATCATTCAACCTTTACAGACAATTCAACTTTGGAAATATTGACATAAAAAATTCTCCATTTGAAGATGTCAAACCAGTTTGTTATCTTTATGCTCAGAGTTTATATCATCCAATCGCTAAAGTTTCAGTGGATATGAAATTCTTTGAAAGAAAAGGATCAATCCCTCTCACCAATTCTAATATCACTCCAGGAGAACCAAGTAAAGAGCAAAAAAAATTTGCGGAAACACAAAATACTATGAAAGGTATACAACAGAGTGAAAAAACCACGATTGTCACTAGAAAAAGAGTACGTGATAATGCAGATCATCATATTGATGGAAATAAAAAGAACAAACATAATAAAAACAAAACCTTAAAAAAATAAAAAAAATTCTTACACATAGTACTTTTGTATTCAATTTTTAATATTATAAAGATCAAAGATTTAAAAACTGGTAGGATTTGAGTCCTTTAAAGAAAAGAAATAAAGCAATTGATTATGTATGGAAATTTAACTTCGAAAAAAAAATGGAATAGGTGAACAAACTCAAGTTTCAAAAATGTTTGCACACATGGATTTATTAAGTGTAGAATGTAAAGAATTATATTTTTATTAAAATTGTTAATTTTTAAAAAAAGAATATTCCCAGATAATATTATATTTCTATGGAATAGAGACTGAACTATGGAATGACAAGAATCAGGATGTTGTTGAAGTTTAACTTTATTTAAGAATCAAACTTCTAAAGATGTTTACCACAATCAACTATGGTGCAACATGCATAGTAACGGAGCAATAGAATTACATATATAGTAGCGGAGCTATGGAGAAACTACCACAGTGATGGAGCAAATTTGTTGATATTTGTCTTAAAGTGATTAATTGTATTAAATGATTGTATTTATTGTTTTTGATATGTTGTTGTATGGTCTTTACTGTTTTGTTTGATTTGTTGTTTAATTCATAAAGATTGTTTTTTTATTGTAATGTATTGAATTTAACATTGTTTATAATCAAATTATTATAAGTTTACATGTAACACTACAACTCATACTCTAAACGACATATCTTTGCAAATGCCCAGTAAATTCGTTCATTGTTCACAATGCTTTAAAAAGGAGTTATTTGTTAATCGATATACGGCTAAAAAGCTCCGGTCAGCAGGTGGTCGCAAACCGATATGCGTCTTTTGATCCTGATGCTAAAAAGCATTGATAATAGATTATTGTTTAAAATGTCTACAATCATATCCTTTTCAGTCAGCAATATAGAGAAGTACAGTTCTGACTGAATTGTGTACGAAACTTATTATATTGGTATTCCAAAGAAATCTTTGAAACAAGATGTCATCTTATTGGTGCTGGAATACATCAACTCTAACCTGAAGACCAGCTAATTCAATTGGGAGTTAAAAAAAAAATTGAAGTCAATGATTTAATTAAAAATATATAAATAAATAACTTTAGGTTGGTAGATACAGAGTACTCTTCGCAGAGGTAGAATACACGAGTGATAGTTTTGTACTTTTCATCAATAGACATTTCGGAAGTGAAACCAAAACTTTGGCTGTGGATCGATGGCTGGTCTGACTGCTGTACGGCAGTGTCGACGAGATCTCCAGTGTCTAGATCCACTAAAACGTCGTCGGCGTCCGCTCGTCATCATCGCCATCATCCTCATCAACTGATGCATCAACGATATCCAACGATTCAATTGCTTGTTGTGAGTCTGAGTAGATTTTCTTAAAAATACTGACTTCTCGTTCACTATAAAGCTCGATATATTCAGTGACACTTTTCCAATACCTCTGGTGTAGCTTGAACATTACAATCTCCATAGCAAGTATTTTCTTTTTTTTACTTTGGGTAACGATAGAAACCATCTGCATTTACCGATTTCTTGTACAACTCCATAGATGAGGCATCTTCGTAGAGACACAGTTCGACGGATGTTGATTTGATCATTAGGCTTTTTCTATTTTTTTTAAAAAAAAAAATTAATAAAAATATAATAGATATAGATTAAAAGGCATACTTACAATTAGCATTAATAATGATTGAGTTTTAGGTAGTTTAAGACATTTAAGAATATTGTTTGGATCGATATTAAACTGTTTTGAATATCTAATAGCAGGAGAATCTTCTGAAAATTTGCATTAACTTTTTATAATCCTTGTTTTCATCAATACTGCAACTCTCATACTCTAAACTAAATATATATGCAAGTATAACCCAGTCTTCTCTGCTAGGACATCTATATTCGTTCATTGTTCACAATGCTTAAAAAAGGAGTAGTGTGCTAATCGATATACAACTAACAAAGCTCCGTCAGCAGGTAAGCCTCAAACCGCTATACAGCTCTCGGGCTTGCTGTTAAAAAGCTTTGATAACAGATTAACGTAAAGGTGTCTACAGATAAACTAAGTAAACAAATACAAAAAAAAAAATTTAAATAAATAAAAATTTAAAAAAAAAGTAGGTGGGTGCACTTAAATTTGTTTGTAAAAATTTTTTTTTTGAAATTTGACTGAATGCTGTTGGCTGTTTTTTGCAATTTTTCAAAGAGTAGGTTAGATCAAAAAAAAAAAAAAAAAAATTTTTTATTTTTTTAGATATTTTATAAATATAACCACCAGTGTGGGTGTTTGCCAAAATAGCATCTGACATTCGTTCATGATCAAAAAAATGATGAGGGATATCTCAAAAAATTTAAAAACGAATTTTTCATGATTTCGTTTTTGATTTAGATCCTGCTGATCAACTCAATATTGTTAAATAGTCAAAATATAAATGAAACAAATAACATTTATAATCTTTTTGATTTTATTGACTATTAAAGTTAGTGAATCAGTGACTTGTGTCAATCCAGAAGGAAAAGCAGTCAAATGGTGGATTCATTTGGCAGATGCCGATTCAGCTTCACAAGACAATATGTATGCAAGAGGACTTTACTATGATAATCTTCTAGGTATGTACAGATTCAAATTAAATAAATAAAACATTATATTCAATCGTACCCAATTTCTTTATATTTTCTATTGCTGTATCAACACAGATGCAGCTAAATCTCAACCTACTCAGGTACAAGGTGAAAAAAGAAGCTTCTTTACAGATTTGATGAAAAAACATGTTGATCAAGCAAATGGTCCGACCATAACAGACCAACAATTTAAGGATAAAAAATATTTAGGATTGGAATGGTATCATGACCAAGGTAATGAATATAGAGTAATTGATAAGAGTGTTTTCTATCATGGTCATGTCAAGGTAAATATTATAATTTTTATTATAATTCCTAACAATTCAATTTGTTGGAGAATTAAAAAACTTTTTGATTCAAAATACTGACTTCATATTATCTTTATTTTTTTTTTTAAAGTCATTGTACGTTTATGATTTGAGAGATGATGATGCAACAAAGAATACCGGGTTTTTCGTTTCACATTCAATGAGAATGCCAGATTTAAAGAGTAGTACAGATGGTTTGTACGAGAAAGCAAGTGGTGTTCAACCATCACAACATGCATTCTGAAATTCGTTGACTGGAAAACCTGATCTTCTCAAATACTTTGATATTCTGCAGAATACCAAAGCTGTTTTTGTTCGTTCAAAGGATAATCGCAGATACTTTCAACCAGAACTCACTCTGAAAGCTCCTTTGGATCAATGTGATAAACAATGGGGACAATATGTTCACAGCGATCGATTTAGAGATTGGAACAATGCTGATGGAGATCTCATTCTCAAAAAACTGTTTACCAATACGGATTCATACACAATTACCAAAAAATATTGTATGGAGAATGGAGGACCATTTACACTTGGTTCTTTCGAAACATTTTCATTTTGTAAGTATATTTCAAAGATTTGTTTAACGATTTTCGAAAAATAATTAATTATATTTTAAAAAACTAAGATGCTCGATTGAAGACACCTTGCAATTCACATGATAAAACAACAGCCTTTTTTAAAGCTTCAATTCAAGACAATGACATGAAGAATGAAAAAGTATTCAGTAAATGTTTTGCGTTGAACTATGGCAAGGAAATCACTGATTATACTAAGTTTGAGAATAACCATTTCAAAAAATATGGTTGGTTTGAAGATGAAAATCCAATCAAAGTAGAAATGTTGTCCAACACTCATTGTTTTAGAAAAGATATTCCAAAAGATGATTCGATTTGTTATGAAGGAAAGAGAGTTTGTAGTTTCACAGACTTTGGAATGGTAAATTCAAAAATCAATACTTTTGATTCTTAAATTTATTAATCAGTTTACTATTTTTAAATAGGACCCATATTTATTGGTTGCACAACACTATGAGTCAAACTTTTTTGTTAGTACCGATGTAAGTATCATTAAATATTTTCAACAATAAATAAGTATTAATGGAATATCCATTTAATTTTACAGCAAGAAGGATTCCCATCATTGATTGGAACAACATTTAGTATTCGAAACATTGTTACTTGGAGTCCATTATGGAGTGGAGAAAAAGGAAAAGATGGATCACTTGGAGAATCTAGAAGCAGACATGAAAAGTTGATGGTTTCCAAATCAAAGAATATCATTTGTCTTGGTGATTCAAATCGAAATGATTATTCAGTTCATCATGCTGGAACAATTGTAAGTCTATTTGTTCATCAATGTATATTTCTTGATTGTCAATTTAAATTTTATTCTTGAAATTTCAATGAATTCTAAAATGAATTTTCCTTGTCAATTTAAATGATCCTAAAAAATTTTTATGAATACTAAAATATTTTTATCTATTACAGTTTTGTATTAAGAGTGAAATTTTAGCAAAGAAAGTTCATCAATCGATTGGATCATTCAATCTTTACAGACAATTCAACTTTGGTAATATCAAGAGAAAAGGATTAAATTATTCTCCATTTGAAAGTACCAAGCCAGTTTGTTATCTTTATGCTCAGAGTTTATATCATCCAATCGCTGAAGTTTCAGTGGATATGAAATTCTTTGAAAGAATAGGATCAACCCCTCTCACCAATTCATTGATCACTCCAGGAGAACCAAGTATAGATCAAATTGAATCTGAGAAAATAAAACAGGCACTTGAAGGTTTGAAACATGGCCAACTACACACCAGACAACACACAAAACATATAAAAGTTGACGAAGAATATGCAAAAAAACGAGCATTTGAAGATCCTATTAGTCAACAGCTAAAGAAAAAGAGAAAGTAATCTCACTTAATAGTTCTTATTGTACGAACCATAGTTCTTATTCTCTCAAATCCCATAACTACACTGATATTTATCATAAAGATAAACCCACTATTGTAATTAATAAACAACTTTTAACTATTATTTTCATCATTTAATTATAATACAATGTATTCCTCATTAATATATCGATCTAGATCTACTAAGAATAATAGGAGATCCAACAGTTCCAAACAAATCTATAAAAATTCAAAAATATCATTTTATTCGTGATCTTATACACTCAGAGTATCTAAATGAATTAGTCTCTCAAAAAGGTCTGAAGAGATAGTTCTGATTGAAGTAATAGTTATTTATTTAAATAAATATTAAATTATTGTTTCCTTTTTGAATTTATATATTGTAATACTATTTGGATTGACCCTTCATGTGAATGTGGGAATTTAACTTTCAGGTGCGAAAGTTGTTGCTCGATTATATCTATTGTGTATTCATTGAATTTGAGAACCCATTCAATTATATCATACTTGTTGGAATCGAAATAATATTTAATCTGAATGATGAGAGATCTAAATTCGCAGTAATTCCGATGAAGCCATTGGATATTCTCAAGATTGACGTGTTTTGATTTTAGAATTTGATATATAGTATTCTTTGTGCAACGTTCTGTTCTATTTAAATAAAACCATTTGATGATTTTGATATCATCAATCCCAGATCCAATTCTATCCAATACATCTTTTGAACAACCTTCTGTTCTATTGAAATGGAGGAACTTAACGCATTCCAAATCACCATTGTGAATTGCCATATCCATTGCTCTTTTTGAACATCCTTCAGTTCTATTTTCATGCAAAAACTTTGCAATATGTAATGACCATTGGAACAAGCATTGTCCATAGCTCTTCCACTACAACCTTCACTCCTATTATAGTGGAGAAACTGTATAATTTCAAAGTGTCCGAAACCGGTAGCATTATCCATAGCAGGCTTTGAACATCCACCAATTTTATTGTAATGTTTGTATTTTAGAATATCCAAAAATCCATTAAAAGCAGCAACATTCATTCCATACTCTGAACACCCTTCAGTTCTATTTTCATGAAGAAATCGAATAATTTCAAGAGATCCATATCTTGAACCATTCTCCATTGCTTTAGTAGTACAACCTTCACTTCTATTGAAATGTAGATATTTAGTAATATTTAGGCATTCAGTTAGAAAAGTATTTGGTTCGAATAAATGTATTATGGAGTATCTTTTGGGGATTACATTATCCATTGTCTCTACTGTAGCAGTAAGTTGACAACCATGATGATCCAACCATAGAATACTATCGAACATTGTAACATCATCCAATGGATATGATTCCAATCTATGACCTCTAGAATATAGATAATCCATCAACTTGCAATCACCATAGTAATTGGCAACAGTTCCAAGTATGTTTGTGAAATTGGTTTTACAATTTGCCTCAATCAACATAATGGTAATGTCGGTATTCTTCTTGGTCAATGCAAAGTCTAGTGGAAGTCTAACAGTTCCCGATGAAGATTTGCATTTGTCGACGTCTTTAAGATGACTAAAATTAGCAATAAGATATCGAACAGTTTCGACTTGGCCAGCATCAATTGCCATCATATACAAATCACTATGTTGCAAGTCTTCCAATCTCTCCTTACAAAGATATTCAATCATCTGAACACTTCCAACAAATGCAGCACTATTAAATACATTCTTGGTTGATGATGTTTTCGATTCTACATAGCTATTATCTTGCGCGATGCTGGTAGCATTGTAAAGATCTACCATCATCTCCAATATCTCCATGTTTTTCGAATACGGTGCAAACACCATTGCACTATAGTAATCCCATTTGAAAAAACTATATTCGCTCAATAGGTATCGAATCAAATCGATTCTACTGAATCTACAAGCAGATTCCAAAGACTATTGAGTGTAAACTGTGGTTGTCGATCTTTAAGTCATGACTTGTCGATCATTAAGTCATTATATAACAATTTTTAATTTATCAGATTAAATGGTGAAAGTTATTCTAATTTTATGTCTTTTTGAAAACTAGGACATTCATTTATAAAATAACCATTTTTAGATTTATTTAATTTTTATAGACCAATAGATTTTCAATAATTGTCCTACTGTCACAACTATATTCAACTTAATACAATTTTTTGATTTTTAAAAAAATCAAACAATTATCCATATATCACAATGGATGTTAAATGTTCATTTTTAGAGCAACTTCTTTTCACCAATCTCACCAATGTGTGGGGTGATTCACAATACCTTAATTCAAGATATGGGGTGAGTTCCGAAACGATTTTCCATCTATGGGAACAACTATTAAAAGTAGATGAGTTCAGATTTAAGCCTTCATATCTCTTGATGTCATTGGACTATCTAAAAAATCATCCTCCTCAAAGAGTGGTATTATTTGTTGGGTATCCCAGCCATACAGAGGAGGTGAACATGATTTAAAAATATTGAAAGATGGAAATTTAATGGATTTATTGGATGACAATGAGCTTATGGTCGTCGATTTGGGGTATGTTGGAGCCGACGAAGAATTCGCGCGATTCATCCATTTAAGAAACGTTTTTTATCTTCATCAGAAAAACTTTACAACAAAACTCAGTCAAGTATGCGCCAAATAATTGAGAACGTAAACAACAGGTTCAAAAATTTAAAAATTTTAAAATAGAGGTGAAATCGCAGCACATAAATTTTCATTCAACTATTTTTAATTTATGTGCAAAAATAATTATGAAATTGGGGTTTTGAATTCAAAACCACTAAGAAAAATTTGAAAAATAAAAACCATGGGGTTGATAGTCACGTTGCTCAACCAAATTATGTTGCGAGTTGTCCTATATTGTGTATTTTTCATTCAAAAAATAGTTTCATATGCTATACACTACTGATTATGCGAATTTCGAATTTAATAAAATATTGTTTAATGTAATAATCTACAAATAAATAGTAAATGATAAATGTTAAAAGTCAATTAAAGCCAGTGAGAAAAACGAAAAAAAATTGCCAACCACAGCGTTCCACCCATTTTTTGGCAAAAAAAAAGTTTGTGGATTTTTTTATGTCTGGTCATGTGTGAATTTTTTTTATTTTTTAGATATTTTTTGAAATTATGATCACCAGTGTGGGTGTTTGCCAAAATAGCATCTGACATTCGTTCATGATCAAAAAAATGATGAGGGATATCTCAAAAAATTTAAAAACGAATTTTTCATGATTTCGTTTTTGATTTAGATCCTGCTGATCAACTCAATATTGTTAAATAGTCAAAATATAAATGAAACAAATAACATTTATAATCTTTTTGATTTTATTGACTATTAAAGTTAGTGAATCAGTGACTTGTGTCAATCCAGAAGGAAAAGCAGTCAAATGGTGGATTCATTTGGCAGATGCCGATTCAGCTTCACAAGACAATATGTATGCAAGAGGACTTTACTATGATAATCTTCTAGGTATGTACAGATTCAAATTAAATAAATAAAACATTATATTCAATCGTACCCAATTTCTTTATATTTTCTATTGCTGTATCAACACAGATGCAGCTAAATCTCAACCTACTCAGGTACAAGGTGAAAAAAGAAGCTTCTTTACAGATTTGATGAAAAAACATGTTGATCAAGCAAATGGTCCGACCATAACAGACCAACAATTTAAGGATAAAAAATATTTAGGATTGGAATGGTATCATGACCAAGGTAATGAATATAGAGTAATTGATAAGAGTGTTTTCTATCATGGTCATGTCAAGGTAAATATTATAATTTTTATTATAATTCCTAACAATTCAATTTGTTGGAGAATTAAAAAACTTTTTGATTCAAAATACTGACTTCATATTATCTTTATTTTTTTTTTTAAAGTCATTGTACGTTTATGATTTGAGAGATGATGATGCAACAAAGAATACCGGGTTTTTCGTTTCACATTCAATGAGAATGCCAGATTTAAAGAGTAGTAGAGATGGTTTGTACGAGAAAGCAAGTGGTGTTCAACCATCACAACATGCATTCTGTAATTCGTTGACTGGAAAACCTGATCTTCTCAAATACTTTGATATTCTGCAGAATACCAAAGCTGTTTTTGTTCGTTCAAAGGATAATCGCAGATACTTTCAACCAGAACTCACTCTGAAAGCTCCTTTGGATCAATGTGATAAACAATGGGGACAATATGTTCACAGCGATCGATTTAGAGATTGGAACAATGCTGATGGAGATCTCATTCTCAAAAAACTGTTTACCAATACGGATTCATACACAATTACCAAAAAATATTGTATGGAGAATGGAGGACCATTTACACTTGGTTCTTTCGAAACATTTTCATTTTGTAAGTATATTTCAAAGATTTGTTTAACGATTTTCGAAAAATAATTAATTATATTTTAAAAAACTAAGATGCTCGATTGAAGACACCTTGCAATTCACATGATAAAACAACAGCCTTTTTTAAAGCTTCAATTCAAGACAATGACATGAAGAATGAAAAAGTATTCAGTAAATGTTTTGCGTTGAACTATGGCAAGGAAATCACTGATTATACTAAGTTTGAGAATAACCATTTCAAAAAATATGGTTGGTTTGAAGATGAAAATCCAATCAAAGTAGAAATGTTGTCCAACACTCATTGTTTTAGAAAAGATATTCCAAAAGATGATTCGATTTGTTATGAAGGAAAGAGAGTTTGTAGTTTCACAGACTTTGGAATGGTAAATTCAAAAATCAATACTTTTGATTCTTAAATTTATTAATCAGTTTACTATTTTTAAATAGGACCCATATTTATTGGTTGCACAACACTATGAGTCAAACTTTTTTGTTAGTACCGATGTAAGTATCATTAAATATTTTCAACAATAAATAAGTATTAATGGAATATCCATTTAATTTTACAGCAAGAAGGATTCCCATCATTGATTGGAACAACATTTAGTATTCGAAACATTGTTACTTGGAGTCCATTATGGAGTGGAGAAAAAGGAAAAGATGGATCACTTGGAGAATCTAGAAGCAGACATGAAAAGTTGATGGTTTCCAAATCAAAGAATATCATTTGTCTTGGTGATTCAAATCGAAATGATTATTCAGTTCATCATGCTGGAACAATTGTAAGTCTATTTGTTCATCAATGTATATTTCTTGATTGTCAATTTAAATTTTATTCTTGAAATTTCAATGAATTCTAAAATGAATTTTCCTTGTCAATTTAAATGATCCTAAAAAATTTTTATGAATACTAAAATATTTTTATCTATTACAGTTTTGTATTAAGAGTGAAATTTTAGCAAAGAAAGTTCATCAATCGATTGGATCATTCAATCTTTACAGACAATTCAACTTTGGTAATATCAAGAGAAAAGGATTAAATTATTCTCCATTTGAAAGTACCAAGCCAGTTTGTTATCTTTATGCTCAGAGTTTATATCATCCAATCGCTGAAGTTTCAGTGGATATGAAATTCTTTGAAAGAATAGGATCAACCCCTCTCACCAATTCATTGATCACTCCAGGAGAACCAAGTATAGATCAAATTGAATCTGAGAAAATAAAACAGGCACTTGAAGGTTTGAAACATGGCCAACTACACACCAGACAACACACAAAACATATAAAAGTTGACGAAGAATATGCAAAAAAACGAGCATTTGAAGATCCTATTAGTCAACAGCTAAAGAAAAAGAGAAAGTAATCTCACTTAATAGTTCTTATTGTACGAACCATAGTTCTTATTCTCTCAAATCCCATAACTACACTGATATTTATCATAAAGATAAACCCACTATTGTAATTAATAAACAACTTTTAACTATTATTTTCATCATTTAATTATAATACAATGTATTCCTCATTAATATATCGATCTAGATCTACTAAGAATAATAGGAGATCCAACAGTTCCAAACAAATCTATAAAAATTCAAAAATATCATTTTATTCGTGATCTTATACACTCAGAGTATCTAAATGAATTAGTCTCTCAAAAAGGTCTGAAGAGATAGTTCTGATTGAAGTAATAGTTATTTATTTAAATAAATATTAAATTATTGTTTCCTTTTTGAATTTATATATTGTAATACTATTTGGATTGACCCTTCATGTGAATGTGGGAATTTAACTTTCAGGTGCGAAAGTTGTTGCTCGATTATATCTATTGTGTATTCATTGAATTTGAGAACCCATTCAATTATATCATACTTGTTGGAATCGAAATAATATTTAATCTGAATGATGAGAGATCTAAATTCGCAGTAATTCCGATGAAGCCATTGGATATTCTCAAGATTGACGTGTTTTGATTTTAGAATTTGATATATAGTATTCTTTGTGCAACGTTCTGTTCTATTTAAATAAAACCATTTGATGATTTTGATATCATCAATCCCAGATCCAATTCTATCCAATACATCTTTTGAACAACCTTCTGTTCTATTGAAATGGAGGAACTTAACGCATTCCAAATCACCATTGTGAATTGCCATATCCATTGCTCTTTTTGAACATCCTTCAGTTCTATTTTCATGCAAAAACTTTGCAATATGTAATGACCATTGGAACAAGCATTGTCCATAGCTCTTCCACTACAACCTTCACTCCTATTATAGTGGAGAAACTGTATAATTTCAAAGTGTCCGAAACCGGTAGCATTATCCATAGCAGGCTTTGAACATCCACCAATTTTATTGTAATGTTTGTATTTTAGAATATCCAAAAATCCATTAAAAGCAGCAACATTCATTCCATACTCTGAACACCCTTCAGTTCTATTTTCATGAAGAAATCGAATAATTTCAAGAGATCCATATCTTGAACCATTCTCCATTGCTTTAGTAGTACAACCTTCACTTCTATTGAAATGTAGATATTTAGTAATATTTAGGCATTCAGTTAGAAAAGTATTTGGTTCGAATAAATGTATTATGGAGTATCTTTTGGGGATTACATTATCCATTGTCTCTACTGTAGCAGTAAGTTGACAACCATGTTGATCCAACCATAGAATACTATCGAACATTGTAACATCATCCAATGGATATGATTCCAATCTATGACCTCTAGAATATAGATAATCCATCAACTTGCAATCACCATAGTAATTGGCAACAGTTCCAAGTATGTTTGTGAAATTGGTTTTACAATTTGCCTCAATCAACATAATGGTAATGTCGGTATTCTTCTTGGTCAATGCAAAGTCTAGTGGAAGTCTAACAGTTCCCGATGAAGATTTGCATTTGTCGACGTCTTTAAGATGACTAAAATTAGCAATAAGATATCGAACAGTTTCGACTTGGCCAGCATCAATTGCCATCATATACAAATCACTATTTTGCAAGTCTTCCAATCTCTCCTTACAAAGATATTCAATCATCTGAACACTTCCAACAAATGCAGCACTATTAAATACATTCTTGGTTGATGATGTTTTCGATTCTACATAGCTATTATCTTGCGCGATGCTGGTAGCATTGTAAAGATCTACCATCATCTCCAATATCTCCATGTTTTTCGAATACGGTGCAAACACCATTGCACTATAGTAATCCCATTTGAAAAAACTATATTCGCTCAATAGGTATCGAATCAAATCGATTCTACTGAATCTACAAGCAGATTCCAAAGACTATTGAGTGTAAACTGTGGTTGTCGATCTTTAAGTCATGACTTGTCGATCATTAAGTCATTATATAACAATTTTTAATTTATCAGATTAAATGGTGAAAGTTATTCTAATTTTATGTCTTTTTGAAAACTAGGACATTCATTTATAAAATAACCATTTTTAGATTTATTTAATTTTTATAGACCAATAGATTTTCAATAATTGTCCTACTGTCACAACTATATTCAACTTAATACAATTTTTTGATTTTTAAAAAAATCAAACAATTATCCATATATCACAATGGATGTTAAATGTTCATTTTTAGAGCAACTTCTTTTCACCAATCTCACCAATGTGTGGGGTGATTCACAATACCTTAATTCAAGATATGGGGTGAGTTCCGAAACGATTTTCCATCTATGGGAACAACTATTAAAAGTAGATGAGTTCAGATTTAAGCCTTCATATCTCTTGATGTCATTGGACTATCTAAAAAATCATCCTCCTCAAAGAGTGGTATTATTTGTGCTGGGTATCCCAGCCATACAGAGGAGGTGAACATGATTTAAAAATATTGAAAGATGGAAATTTAATGGATTTATTGGATGACAATGAGCTTATGGTCGTCGATTTGGGGTATGTTGGAGCCGACGAAGAATTCGCGCGATTCATCCATTTAAGAAACGTTTTTTATCTTCATCAGAAAAACTTTACAACAAAACTCAGTCAAGTATGCGCCAAATAATTGAGAACGTAAACAACAGGTTCAAAAATTTAAAAATTTTAAAATAGAGGTGAAATCGCAGCACATAAATTTTCATTCAACTATTTTTAATTTATGTGCAAAAATAATTATGAAATTGGGGTTTTGAATTCAAAACCACTAAGAAAAATTTGAAAAATAAAAACCATGGGGTTGATAGTCACGTTGCTCAACCAAATTATGTTGCGAGTTGTCCTATATTGTGTATTTTTCATTCAAAAAATAGTTTCATATGCTATACACTACTGATTATGCGAATTTCGAATTTAATAAAATATTGTTTAATGTAATAATCTACAAATAAATAGTAAATGATAAATGTTAAAAGTCAATTAAAGCCAGTGAGAAAAACGAAAAAAAATTGCCAACCACAGCGTTCCACCCATTTTTTGGCAAAAAAAAAAGTTTGTGGATTTTTTTATGTCTGGTCATGTGTGAATTTTTTTTATTTTTTAGATATTTTTTGAAATTATGATCACCAGTGTGGGTGTTTGCCAAAATAGCATCTGACATTCGTTCATGGTCAAAAAAATGATCATATATATCGCAAAAAATTTAATAACGAATTTTTCATGAATTCGTTTTTGATTTAGATCCAGTGGATCTATTTTTTTACTCACATATTCATTCTTGATTATACTTATATCAATGAAACAAATAACATTTATAATCTTTTTGATTTTATTGACTATTAAAGTTAGTGAATCAGTGACTTGTGTCAATCCAGAAGGAAAAGCAGTCAAATGGTGGATTCATTTGGCAGATGCCGATTCAGCTACAGAAGAAAATATGTATGCAAGAGGACTTTACTATGATTCTCTTCTCGGTAAGTATCGATACATTCAATAATAAAAAACAACTTCTAAAAAATTTTTTTTGTTGAATTTTCAGATATATCTAAATCTGAACCAATGAAAGTTACTCAGGTACAAGGTGAAAAAAGAACCTTTTTTACAGATTTGATGAAAAAACATGTTGATCAAGCAAATGGTGATAAGATAACAGAACAACAATGTATTGACAAAAATTATTTAGGATTGGAATGGTATCATGACCAAGGTTATGAACATAGAGTAATTGATAACAGTGTTTTCTATCATGGTCATGTCAAGGTAAATATTATAATTCTTATTAATTCCCCAACAATTAACTAATACTTCCATTATTATAAAGTCATTGTATGTTTTCGATTTAAGAGATAATGATATAGATAGTAATACAGGGTTTTTCGTTTCACATTCAATGAGAATGCCAGAGTTAAAGAGTACTGGAAGTGGTTTGTACGAGAAAGCAAAGTGGTATTCAACCATCACAACATGCATTCTGTAATTCATTGACTGGAAAACCTGATCTTCTCAAATACTTTGATATTCTGCAGAATACCAAAGCTGTTTTTGTTCGTTCAAAGGATAATTGCAGATACTTTAGACCAGAGCTGACTTTGAAAGATCCTTTGGATAAATGTGATAAAAAATGGAGAAAATATGTTAACCGTCATCGATTTAGAGATGAGAAGAATGATGGAGATCTCATTCTCAAAAAACTGTTTACCAAAAATCTATTAGATGAGGATTCATACACAACTACCAAAAAAATATTGTATGGAGAATGAGGGACCATTTACACTTGGTTCATTCACAACGTTTTCATTTTGTAAGTATATTTCAAGATTTGTTTCATTATTTTTAAAAAAATTAATTATTAATTATTTTTGTTTATAAACTCAGATGCTCGAGAAAGGACAATATGCAATTCACATGGTAAAACAACAACCTTTTTTGCAGCTGCAGACAAAGAGAATGACAAGAAGAACTATAAAACTTTGAGTAAATGTTTTGCTTTGAACTATGGCAAGAAGATCCAAAACATTAAATTTGAGAACGACTTTACCTTTGAAAATAAAGATAATCCAATCAAAGTTGATATGTTGTCCACAACCCATTGTCTTAGTAATGATGTTCCAAAAGACGATTCGATTTGTTATGATGCAAAGACAGTTTGTAGTTTCACAGACTTTGGAATGGTAAATTCTTAGAAGAATATTTTACATTCATTCATATATTTATTAATTTTATAACTATTTTTTAAAATAGGATCCATATTTATTGGTTGCACAACATTATGATTCACACTTTTTCGTCAGTACTGATGTATGAAATATATTTAATTTTTTTAATTTCCACCATAAATTAATGAATATCAATAATTAATTTTTCATTTTTAATAATACAGCAAGAAACATTCCCATCATTGATTGGATCAACATTTAGTGTTAGAAACATTGTTACTTGGAGTCCAATATGGAGTAGAGAAAAAAAAGATGGAGAAAATTCAGAATCTAGAAGCAGACATGAAAAGTTGATGGTTTCCAAATCAAAGAATATCATTTGTCTTGGTGATTCCAATCGAAATGATTATTCAGTTCATCATGCTGGAACAATTGTAAGTCTATTTGTTCATCAATCCCAATTTAAATGATCCTCTTTGAAATTTCAATGAGTATTAATATTTACTTTATTTTTTTCAATATAGTTTTGTATTGAAAATGAAATTCTGGCAAAGAGAGTTCATGAATCGATTAGATCATTCAATACTTACAGACAATTCAACTTTGGAGATGACAAGAGAAAAGGATTTGGTGATATTAAGATAAATCATAATTCTCCATTTGAAGATGTCAAACCAGTTTGTTATCTTTATGCTCAGAGTTTATATCATCCAATCGCTAAAGTTTCATATGATATGAAATTCTATAAAAGAAAAGGATCAATCCCTCTCACCAATTCTAATATCACTCCAGGAGAACCAAGTAGAGATCAAATTGAGTCTGAGAAAATAAAACAGGCAATTGATGGTTTGAAACCTGGCCAACCACCCACCAGACAACACACAAAACATATAAAAGTTGACGAAGAATATGCAAAAAAACGAGCAATTGAAGATCCTTTTAGTCAACAGCTAAAGAAAAAGAGAAAGTAATCTCACTTAATAGTTCTTATTGTACGAACCATAGTTCTTATTCTCTCAAATCCAATAACTACACTGATATTTATCATAAAGATAAACTCACTATTGTAATTAATAAACAACTTTTAACTATTATTTTCATCATTTAATTATACAATGTATTCCTCATTAATATATCGAAAGAATAATAGTAGATCCAACAGTTCCAAACAAATCTATAAAAATTCAAAAATATCATTTTATTCGTGACCTTATACACTCATAGTATCTAAATGAATTAGTCTATCAAAAAGGTCTGAAGAGATAGTTCTGATTGAAGTAATAGTTATTTATTTAAATAAATATTAAATTATTGTTTCCTTTTTGAATTTATATATTGTAATACTATTTGGATTGATTCATGTGAATGTGGGAATTTAACTTTCAGGTGCGAAAGTTGTTGCTCGATTATATCTATTGTGTATTCATTGAATTTGAGAACCCATTCAATTATATCATACTTGTTGGAATCGAAATAATATTTAATCTGAATGATGAGAGATCTAAATTCGCAGTAATTCCGATGAAGCCATTGGATATTCTCAAGATTGACGTGTTTTGATTTTAGAATTTGATATATAGTATTCTTTGTGCAACGTTCTGTTCTATTTAAATAAAACCATTTGATGATTTTGATATCATCAATCCCAGATCCAATTCTATCCAATACATCTTTTGAACAACCTTCTGTTCTATTGAAATGGAGGAACTTAACGCATTCCAAATCACCATTGTGAATTGCCATATCCATTGCTCTTTTTGAACATCCTTCAGTTCTATTTTCATGCAAAAACTTTGCAATATGTAAATGACCATTGGAACAAGCATTGTCCATAGCTCTTCCACTACAACCTTCACTCCTATTATAGTGGAGAAACTGTAAAATTTCAAAGTGTCCAAAACCGGTAGCATTATCCATAGCAGGCTTTGAACATCCACCAATTTTATTGTAATGTTTGTATTTTAGAATATCTAAAAATCCATTAAAAGCAGAAACATTCATTCCATACTCTGAACACCCTTCAGTTCTATTTTCATGAAGAAATCGAATAATTTCAAGAGATCCATATCTTGAACCATTCTCCATTGCTTTAGTAGTACAACCTTCACTTCTATTGAAATGTAGATATTTAGTAATATTTAGGCATTCAGTTAGAAAAGTATTTGGTTCGAATAAATGTATTTTGGAATATCTTTTGGGGATTACATTATCCATTGTCTCTACTGTAGCAGTAAGTTGACAACCATGTGATCCAACCATAGAATACTATCGAACATTGTAACATCATCCAATGGATATGATTCCAATCTATGACCTCTAGAATATAGATAATCCATCAACTTGCAATCACCATAGTAATTGGCAACAGTTCCAAGTATGTTTGTGAAATTGGTTTTACAATTTGCCTCAATCAACATAATGGTAATGTCGGTATTCTTCTTGGTCAATGCAAAGTCTAGTGGAAGTCTAACAGTTCCCGATGAAGATTTGCATTTGTCGACGTCTTTAAGATGACTAAAATTAGCAATAAGATATCGAACAGTTTCGACTTGGCCAGCATCAATTGCCATCCTATACAAATCACTATGTTGCAAGTCTTCCAATCTCTCCTTACAAAGATATTCAATCATCTGAACACTTCCAACAAATGCAGCACTATTAAATACATTCTTGGTTGATGATGTTTTCGATTCTACATAGCTATTATCTTGCGCGATGCTGGTGGCATTGTAAAGATCTACCATCATCTCCAATATCTCCATGTTTTTCGAATAGGGTGCAAACACCATTGCACTATAGTAATCCCATTTGAACAAACTATATTCGCTCAATAGGTATCGAATCAAATCGATTCTATTGAATCTACAAGCAGATTCCAAAAGACTATTGAGTGTAAACTTTGGTTGTCGATCTTTGAATTGTTCGATTAGGAATGTCATCATATCAATTCCACCCGACATCATTACATTTTGTAATAGTCCTATCATGGTATGACCATCTTTATTGTCCCACCACGATAGATAATCATCTCTCTTTTTAAACCATTGTTTCAATAGATCTAAATAGTTATTGGCTGCCAACAGATTTGGATTCTCAATCAAATCATTCCACTTGTAGTGTTTTCCTCGATTAAATATTAAACTGATTTCACTAACATAATTGAATATAATACTATTAATATATTTATTATTTAATATAACTTTAGAGAATATTTGTTTATCCATTATTATATACTTTTTTTAAAAATGATGATAAAAATTCTTGTTTTTTAAAAACAATCTAGACAAAATAAAACCGGCTTTTGCTTGTCACTCAGATCACATTAACCCCACTAATTTTTACATTATTTTAAAAATTAGTGCGCAAGAGAAAGAGAGTAGTTTATTAATTTTTTTCTGTTTTTCAAGAGAATAAACCATTTAAACTTTGTAAAAAAAATAAGATTTATAATTTTAATTGATTTAATAAAAGTTTAAATCTTATTTATTGTCAGTATGAATCTAAATCTTTTGATTCTCGTTGATCCATTTAGAGATTTCTTGTGAACTCATTTTTTTGGAACCTTCTGTCCTGTTTTGATATAAGAACTTTACCACTTCAACATGATCGTTTTCAATTGATATGTCGATTGCTTCCATTGTGCAACCTTCGCTTCTATTATAATGAAGATATTTTACAACTTCTAGGTTGCCTAATCTACAAGCTGTATCCATGGCATTAGTTGTTGCTGTCAGTGGATAACTATGTGATTGTAACCATTTAACCGATTCTATGTAATTATAATAGTTAAGATGATCCAATGATACTGATGTAGGTTCAGTAAAGTTCCTACGATGATAACTCTCCATTAATTTGATACTTCCTATTGAGGAGATTCTATTCATGATACCTGTATATCTTGTTTTACATCCTGCATCCAACAATGATATTGCTATTTCAACTTGATGCTTTCTTTGTAAAGCAATATCGAGAGCAGTTAAATTGTTAACTAAATGAACGTCTTTGAGATGATTGAAATCACTACTAGCCAAAAGGTAACGTAGCAACTCTAATTGATCGGATGTAACAGCTTTAATAAAGATGAAACTGTGTTCTAAATCTTTTGTTCTTGACTCTCTAAGATATTCCAACATTTCAATGTTACCAACATATGCTGCATTATCAAATACATTTCCATCTTTATCATAGTCAATTTCAACAAACTTTTGTTGTTGTTGCTGAAATAATTCATGTTTATTATAACGATCGACAAGTAATGATAGAATATCAATATTCTTAGAATAAGGTGCTAACACCATTGATTTGTAGTAATTCCATTCGAATTGATATTGATTCCATAGATGTTGAATGATTGTTAATCTATTGTATTTCGATGCAGCTATTAAGATTGTGTTGAGTGTACATCTATCTGTTTGTCGATCGATTTGAAAACGGTCGATCAGGTGATCAACTATTTCAATACTTCCACCAATCACTGCTGCAACAACCAATGATTCTAGATCTATCTTTTCATATCGATATCTTTGAAACCACTGTTTCAAGAGGTCATAGTATCTGTTTAATGCCAACAAGTTTGGTGATTCTCTGAGTAGATACCAGTCGATATGTCTTCTTGAATGATTGATCTCATAACATATTTCACTAACATATTTAAATATAATTTTACTTAAATATCTATTGTTTATTACTATTGATATGAATAATTGTTTTTCCATTTAATAAACTTTGATAAATGTTCTTTTTTCGTAAACTTTTTTTTTGTTTTTTCTTCTTTTGTTTTTTTATTTATTATAGTTGTTTGATATATACTATTTTATTATATACTACAAACAATGACAAAATGTGTTACACATGATAAAAAACTTGATATATTATGTTCAGATTGTAATTTAGTAATATGTTATCGTTGTCTCACGTCAAACTATATTCAACATCGTATACTTCACACAGATGACATTAAACAATTACTTTTGGATAGATTACTCTGCTGTTGTTTATGAAGATAAGAGTAATCATGATGATCAAGAAAATAACAGTGACGATAATAATAAAGATAATAGCATTAGTATAGATAATAATAGTATAGATAATAATAATAGTACATATAATAAAGATAGAGAAAAGATAATAATATTATTCAAAATAGAATGAAATGGCTATGGAATAGAGCCAAAGAATCAACCAAAAACATTCAGAAACTGAGTGAAATGGAGAATCAAATCAGTGATTATTGTAAAGATTTTTATGAAATGCTAATGAAAGAAGAAAGATTGATGAACTTGATCAAACCAAACAACAACTCGATCAAATCGTCAAAGAAATACAATCAATACACAATATCATTGGATTGATCACACCAACTCTTAAACCAGATGAACATAACAATAGTAATCATGATAATAATATATTATATAATAATGAATATGATATTCACCCAGATGAAATAATCAACTATACTCTTCCAACATTGACAGAGTCGATTATCAAATCAACAACATTAGACCAATTCATTCATAATAATAGTCAAACAATATTTAATAAATCAACAAATCAACAATGAAATCATTGCATATTTAAATAATAACAATGAAATCAACAAGAATAATGATAACATTAAAACCAATAACAGTAATGTTCATTCTATTTTACAAATCATTCGCAATCATTTCGAAAAATACAAGATCGATATCAATCAAATCGGGAATATGAATTGTAAGATCTTTCTGTATCAAAGCGCTCTGTATTTCAAAGTTGTTTCGAAGGAGTTAGATATTTAATCCCATTAGCTCTTTCTGTCATTTTTATATTCCACCTGTTATACATAATGAATACCTTATCGGAATGGATCAAGACAAGATCGACCTCTAACTTTCGCCGATGAAGAGCCATTCTACCTCTACTTCTATGGTAAGGAGAGAGTCAAAAACATCAATGGTAAAACAGTTCGTGGAAATAATATGATATTAAGATACAATGTTACAAAAGGTTGAACAATTGTTTGTTGACAAAAACTCGAAAGAAAGAACCCCACTGGTGCTGTTGAATAACTATAAGAACATACTCTCGATGTATTATGATGATACGTCAAAGGAGATTGTTTTGGTTGAACACAAGTCAATTCCATCCATCCTATTCTCAAAAACATCGTACCAACATTCACCACTACTTATATCGTTGAAGGTGAAGACAGATTGTATCTCTACTACGGTGATAATCTAACTGACTGTTTCATTAGGATTACCACTCATGGCTCAGAACCGAAAATGGTCGAAATGCTCAGTACCATTGATGGACTTTGCAAAAGTTGAGTCGGATCCCAACAGGAAGCGAGTTTTGGTTTTGACACCAATGATTCACAGGTGTAAAGATGATGATGGAAAGCTCTATCTTTTCACCGTAGATAAGAACTATGTCTATTCAATCAAAGACAATCGTTGGCAAGACTCTCATCTCCAAACCTTGAATATTCAACATAGAGCGATATATGACTGGTAACAACTGTCAATATTTAACAAAAAGACTACAGAAATAAAAAGTTTAAATCTGTTAAAATGATTTATTAAAAAAACAAAGATCGTAGACACTGTTAAAATAAATAATTTATTTAAGATTGTTCCATTGTATTGTAAAACTCTACTACCTCTTTGTGAACTTTCAGTTGTGATTGTGTTAGTTTCGATTTCAGTTGGAGACCTTCCAACGAAGTAGCACGACTCAGTGCAACATAGGCCTGTCCATACTCAAATGCACCGTCTAAATCGATAATCAGTCGGTCTATCGACATTCCTTGTGACTTGTGAATCGACAATGCCCATGCCAGTGCAAGCGGAACCTGTGTGCGCGATGCAACACGAACATTTCCAATCTCGATCTTCCAAACCTCACGATGAATCGTCTTGGTGATACCCGTCGTAAACTTTACCACTGGCATCTCCATACCGGAATCATCGATATCTGCAAACCCAACAACAACTCCACGCGATCCATTCACAAGCTCCGAACTGAAATCCAAATTCTTTAGCAAAATCACTTGAGAACCAATCTTCAACGTCAACCTCGTTTGTGCTTGCATATTCTTCAACATATCTCTATATTGATCGGGTCCTTCATCGATAGCATCGAATATCATCTCATCTGACTTCAACTCTTTTAACTTTCTTTCATTCTCCAACTCCACCTTATTCCTATGTGGATCTGGATATAGATATAGATAAAATAAAAATAGTTAGTTAACTAAGTCCAACTCGATTATAAATAACAATAACCTACATAAAATAGTTGGTATAATTCCATCTTCCGATTCAATAATATTATTTACACATTTGTTGAGAGTTGTCATTCCGGCTTCATCGATCGTTCCGAAACGCAGTTGATTCAGTATATTTACAAAGTGATTGTCCTTCTGACGATAGACTTTTGTCAGGAGTATGGAATGGTCGATCAAGTACTTCCAGCATTTCGCATTGAAACAAAAGGATGACGCTGCGTTGTTGTCGCGATTCTTGTTGACCGGCGGCAACTGACAAAAGTCGCCAACCAAAATAACCTGGATACCTCCGAACGGTTTCGGAATCTTTCGCAAGCCCTGCCCGATGAGATCGAGTTTATCGAGTAGTTCACAGCTGATCATCGAGACTTCGTCGATGATCAACACCTTGGTTTGTCGCCAACGCGTCAGATTCTTGTTGTTGTTGGCGATGGAACGGATATAGTCGAGAGCGGTCTTCTCTCCCAACGCGATACCGGCAAACGAATGCAGTGTCGTACCACCGATATTACAAGCGGCAATACCTGTTGAAGCGGTTACGTGAACGTTGTCGCCGTGTAGCACACGCAACACATTGACAATCTCACGCAAAACAAACGACTTTCCAGTACCTGCACTGCCAGTGAAGAATATACTGTTTCCATCCAACGCCAACTGTACCACATTCCTTTGTTCCTTACTCAGCAACTCTGAAATAACGATATCATCTTTCTTGGTCTTGAATTTAAATTTCTTTGGTTCCATACCATCGACTTTGAACGGTCCCGATCCAAATGGAATATAACTAATATTATTATTTTGTTGCTGCTGTTGCTGTTGTTGTTTTTGCTGTTGTATAGTTTGTAATGTCTTGTATCCATTATTATTATTATTATTGTTATTACTATTATTATTCAAATTATTTGTATTCATATTCAATGATGTAGATAGATTGATTGTTGATGAAGATACAGGCGAAGAAGTAGAACGATGAACCAATGATTCACTTGAGTAGTTATTGATTTGTTTAAATATAGATTGTTGTTGTTGTTGTTGTTGCTGAATTACAGGTTGTTGTACTTGATATACACCAAGATTGCTTGTACTATTACTAACTATACCACCAGTCATATTTACATTGTTATTTGTTGTTAAACTATTACTACTATTATTATTAATATTATTCGATGCTAAAAGACTTGAAGAACTAACAAAACCAGTACTTCCATACTTTGAAGGTAGAATCGTTGATGAAATAGGTTGTTTCTTTATAGGTTGTATTAATTTTAAACCAGTATTATTATTTACACTATTATTACTATTAATATTAATATTATTACTATTAATATTGATATTTTCTGATTTTAACTTTTTATTTAAAGGTTGTTGTTGTTTTTGTTGTTCTTCTTCTTCTATTTTTATAATTTTGTTATTACTTTGATTGTTTATTGTTAAAGATGTTATTGGAGTTGAAGTTGAAGTTGTCGATGTTGATGTTGTTGTCGATGTTTTATTGTTATCATTATAATCACCTAATAGATCATCTTCCTCAAGTTGATGTAATCTCTTTAGTTTTGAACCTAATGGTGATATTGTTATTTTTTCATTATTATTATTATTATTATTATTATAACTGTTTGTATTTTTACTATTATTATTGTTATTATTATCTTTTGGGGTAATAGTAAAATAATCGGTGATCACAGCATTATTATTCAAAGATGATTGTTTACTATTTCTCTGATTTGATTTAAAGAATTTACTCATAATAATTCAATTTAAATATATAATTAACTTAGTAACTAATTAAACTGTTTGTTTGTTTTTAAGTTAACTCATAAACACTTGTTTAATTATTTGTTTCGTTGTTTGGCGCGCTCACCATTCATTGACAACTTAAGATTTCCAATAAAAATGAAATATGAAAAATGAAAAATAAAAAATGAAAAATGAAAAAAATCAAATTAAACAAATCAAATAGATTCTTGTTTGTCAAAAGGGAATGATTGATTAATATAACTTAAAAAGAATATATTAGGAATAGAGAAATGAATAGCAAAGATAAAGATGTTGTTGTTGATGATTATAAATATATTTTATTAAAGAAAATAATTCATTCTAAATATATTTATTTAAATATTTTAAAGTTTATAAACGAACTTCATAGAGATTTGATAAAAAATAGTATTAATAATAACAATAATAATTACAATAATAATCATAGTAATAATAATAATAATAATAGAATTTATAAAAGTATATTACGATGGAATGATTTACAATCGAATATACATCAATTAATAATTTATAATTATAATGATCATTTTAAAATATTATTTAAAAATCAATTTATAAATGAAAATAATAATAACAACAACCATCATTTTGATTTAAATAAATATTATTCACCTTTATGTTCAATTTTAAATACATCTATTGTCAGTAGGAATTTAGATATACTAAAATACATAATAAATATTATATTTTATAAACCAAAAGATAATATTAATAGAAATAGTAGTAATAATATTAATAATAATAATATAAATAATGGCAGTGGCAATAAGTTATTAAAATTATTTAAATTGCAAAAAGAGAAAAAGGAAAAGGACAAAATTGGAAATAAAAGTGGTGATGTAAATGAAGAGAATGATAGTGATGATCACAAAAAATTTGATTTATTAGATTACATATTGGGATTAGCAAGCACTAAAGGTTATTTGGAATTGGTTAAATATATTCATTGGTTAGTAGTAGTAGTAGAGTCAGATAATGAAGATGATAATGTTGATAATGTTGAAGAAGAAGTAGAAGATGATGAATCAAAAGTTTATGATCAATTAGATTTAGAATCAAGATATGAAATATCTAGGATCTGTAGGAAATTTTGTTCGAAACAACAGTTGTTTAATAGTAATATATTGGATTGTGCTGCTATCAGTGGCAATCTCCAGCTGGTCAGATTCCTGCATGGCTATGCAAAGACAACAGATGGTAGCTGCTCTTTCAGTGTATCTGCAATCGATGGGGCGGCGGTCGCTGGCCACATCGAGGTAGTGCAATTCCTTTATGAGAACCGCACCGAAGGTTGCACATCGTACGCACTTGTAGGCGCAGCATCAAATGGCCATTGCAACGTTGTTTCCTACCTCTTGAAATACGACAATGAATCTACGAATTTTAAGAATATCAATGGTGCTATCATGACAGCGATAATCAATGGACAACATGAATGCTTTACAATATTGAGTTCATACAAAACAAATAAATTCACCTAAATAAAGTTTTTTTAAAAAAAGGGTGATTACTCCGATTTAAAAAATTATATCGTTTTGAAAATTTCATCAAAAAGCGTTGTTGGTCTAGTGGCAGAATTCTTGCCTTCCAAGCAGGAGACCCGGGTTCGATTCCCGGACAACGCATTTTAAAAACATAATTTCCGCATGCGGAAACTTCAATTTTTAAAATTCTTCACCCTTTACCCCGCTACCGGAACGTATATAATAAAACTGATGTCCTAAGAGCCCATGGGGCAATACATTGACACCAACTCGTGAGGAGGTGATAAAAAACACCTCCTTAGTGCAATGGACCTAAAAAAAAAAAAAAAAAAAAAAATTCTTCACCCTTTAAAAAACCTTTAAATGACTTTGTTAGACTAAAATGGAGTTAAAAAAAAAAAAAATTTAAATAGGGGATTTTAATCGTGTTTGATCTCAAAAAAATCAAAAGGTGATCAAAAAAAAAAAAAAACAAAAAAAAACAAAATTTTGAATAGTTCTCTTTTTTGTTTAAGTCAATCAAACATTTTAATAAATTAAAAGAATCTATTTATATATATTTTCATTTCACAATGATTTCAACATTTGACATAAATTCATTAAATAATAACAAATAACTTAATAATTATATACATAAACTAAACATATTATAGAATGAAGGGTGATAGAATGCCAACTATTCTGTCACCGATTGCTCTTGCAATTGGTGAAGATTATACGGATCAATGGATTGAATATCTATTAGATCCTTTAACATTGAAACAACATGTATGTATTATAAATATATGTTTTATTTATCAATTATTAATTATTTATATCTAAAACACAATATTATATAATAAAGTTGTTAGCATTAAAAGAAAAGAAAACCAATCATCCAGATTCACAATCGATTATAAAGACATTCCTGAAACAGTATGATAAGTATGTAGCATCGCAGCAGATGCATAGATCTACTATGCTACTAGATCTTACACTAGATGTCGTGACAACACTCGAATTTGCATTGGAAGACTTTGAGAGAGTTGTGCCTATTAAATATCAGCGTATTCTATTAGAACATCTATTCGAATCATTCACAAACAATACAAATGGTAATAGTAATAGTAAGAGCAACAGCAATGGAGATGTCGTTGGCTATGTAAAATGGTATGAACCATTCTTACATCGTTGGTTGATTCGAAGTGTAATTAAAGGTGTTGCTCTAAAGTATTTATTGGCACAACCCAGTAGTAATAGTAATAGCAATACATCTATATTATCACCTTCATTGTTATCAATACAACAACAACAACAACAACAACAACAACAGCATGTACAGAGAGATGAAATACCATCTACACCACCATCAACACCACCACCTACACCACCACAATTCATTGCAAGTCAACATGTTGAACATCAACAACAACAACAACAACAACAACCAAATCCAAATATACAATCAGGTGTACCATTGGATGAAGTACTTCCGAAATCAATAGAATATCTACTGAATTGGAGTAAGAAAGCGGTGAGCGAGAAAGATCTAATCAGTTGTGTCGTACATATCACAATGGAACTAGGTGAACTTGCATTCTACAGAAATAGCTACATAGAAGCAAAACAATACTTTGATCATTCTCTAACAATCATATCAAAGAATAACATAGAGTAAGTTGTTATTTGGTTATCAGTTAGATATTTCATATTTTATTAATATCAAATTTTTGATTTATATTGTTGTAGTTTTACAAAAAAGAATAGAATCGACTCATTCTTGTTGGCTATTAATTCCGTTGAGGTATATCAAGAGAGTGAATCGTCGTCTAAAGAGAATATGGTGCAGCAGATGGTAATGCTTAGTGATTCTCTACCGACACAGGTGGAGATAGCTCTTGCTCTGACAGACTTTAGTATGCTATTGGATTTACTCTATCAGGATATACTGCCATCTGACGATAGAACATCGGATAGCTATCCTATCAGTAACGGTAATGGTAATGGTAACAATACTGGTAACAATAACAGTCACATCGGATATAACCTTGATTGGCAATTCCGAATGAACCTACTACAAGATAAATCGATACCAACAACAACAAGAGATTCAATCTATTGTTTAAATTTATTGAAATCATCTATTAATAATTGTAAGTCAAATTATATATTATCATATTAAACAATAACAACTTATTAAGACTATAATAACTAACATGTTATTTAATTTAGTATATTTCTCAATTGATTTAATATGGTTTAATAATAATGATATTATAAACTATTTATTTAAAACAGTTGAATCATTGTTGAAAGAGTTGCAGTCGAGTAAGAACAAACGATATGATCTCTATTGTAATAGATTAAAGTTCACTCTAAACAAGCTTGGTAATGAACTTTTACATATTGATAATAGCAATTTAGGTAATCTATATTGGAATGTATTTAAATCGAAATGTAAGATATTATATAAATATATAAAAAACAAGAAACTATTTATTATAAGTTTAAAATAACTAACAAACAACTTTTCATTGTTTAAATTTAATAGTATCTACTTTAATAGTAATAGTAGATGTTGAAAGTTGTAATTTTAGAAAGAGAAAGTCTGAGGAGAATGATAAGGATAAAGTTAATGGTGTTACTAGTAATAGTAATAATAGTAATAAGAAACAGCTATTGGAGGTAGATGAGACAAATGAAAGTGTAACAGTTCTAGGTGTATATAATGAGTTTATGGCAGAGGAAGTAGATTTGGAGAGAACTATACAACTAAAGACAATACTAATAGAACGATTCAAATTCACACCACAACAAATAGATAATATAATATATAAGAAAGCATGCTATTTAACTGCTAATTCAAAGAATAATATTGCTATTAAAGTATTAGATATGACAACATCAACATCAACAAAACAAATGAAATCAATAGAATATCTAAGATTATTGATACAAATCATAGATAATAATAATAATAATAATAATAATAATAATAATAATAATAATAGTAGTGGAGATGAATCAAGTGTGTCAGATCAAACATTGTTTATTGAAAAGTTCAGTACGATTTTCAATGTTAATGTAACGCAACCGACACTACCAGACTACTCGGTGTTGTTAAGCATGTTCACGACATTACTGAATAGTAAGCAGTATTTACAGATACAGTCACTGTGTAATCTACTCTTACAAAAGGATAAACCACAACAACAACAGCAACAACAACAACAATTTCTTCAACAATACAACGCAGAGTTAAATCTAATCTCTATAATGTTATCACTTGAACAACTTGCAACTCTATTAAATCAATTCGATATCTATCAAAATAGTACTAAACAAACCAATCATAATAATAATAGCAGTAGTAGTACATCTTCAAATGATATAATGGGTAAGTTAAATTAAAGTGTTGTTGTTTTTAATATTAATATTAATATTTATTATTATTAATAGATATAGATCAAACTAAATTGATACAAGATATAATTAATACATTCCAAACATTCATGACAAAGTTGACATTCAATAAACAACTATGGTTGTTTAACGCTAGTTATTACAATGGTGCACAACTCATTGTTAATGACCAACCCATTGTAAATGGAAGTGGTTCGCTCAGCTTTGTCGCCAACAATACCAAGTACGGATTGCTCAACTGTATAAATAACACAGTACTATTGGATCTAATCGTTGATATTATAATTGGTTATATATTTAGAAGTCATAGAAAGAAAAGTGTAACTATCTACAATTAGAACACATAACATTTTAACATTATATTTATAATATCTATCTATTCATTTTTAACAAACTTTAATTTCATTAATTAATTACAGACACATAACGAAATCAATTTAGAATTCTATGGTGAACTATCAACATTGGTATCGAATTCTTTGACTAACCAATCGATAAACGATATCAACATTAACTGTAATGAATATGTGGAGATTCTTATGAATACGCTGTTACGTATCAATGCGATAGGACTTCAACCGTGCCATACATCGAAATACTGCTATAGAGGCAAGTCATTCTGTGCGATTGGTGATGTCTACTTTGATGCCAAGCGATACTCAGATGCTCTAAGATACTATCTAATAGGATTATCAATGGAAACATCTTTCTTTTCACTAGGAAATAATAGTAATAGTAGTAGCAATAGTAATGGTAATAGTAATAATCATCAACATTCAATGACTCCAGAACATATGATCGATAAGTTGGCACCGAGAATACTACAGTGTCTTCAAGAGTTACAGTTTTCAATGCAAGCAGTCATAGTCAGCCAGTTGCTACCTGTAAATTGTCAGCTCTACTCCAATGTCTTTAAGATCATTCAAGACGATTTCAACCAACTGGACATCAATTACTATCAATATATATGGGATCTACCTATTCTTGAATTACTCCTAAGTATTTCACACAAACAAAAAGATCAAAAACGTTCAACTATTTTGGTATGCATAATAACTATTTTTATTTTAATTGTTTGTTACTGTGTTTGTGTGTGTGTGTGCGTGTGGGAAGTATGAAGAGAGTGTGTGTGCAAAGTGTGTTGTTTTGTTAATGTTCTAAGTGTGATGTTATGATCTATCTATTATTTATCATATGAAATCAATAACTTTTAATTATCTCATCATCATCATCATCATCATCATTAACAACATTATTTTATTCTTATTTTTATTTTAGACACAAATTATATCTACACCTATGCTAAACGAATTCAATCCACAGGAAATTCGAACACTCTACGTCAATAATACTAAAACTAATTTTTGGAAAGCATTGACCTCTGATTTTCTGTTGTCATAAACAACAAACATCAGGTAATAAAACAAAAAGGTATAAAAATTAAGTATTTTTTTTATTATTAAAATTAAAATTAAACAAACATGAAATGACAAGAACGAATTCGTTTGATTTTGGTTGTGAATGAAATTGGGTTGAAGTTGGAACCAACCATTGAATGGTTACCATTCAAACAACATTCATTTTTTTTTTTTATATATAAATTTGTGATTATTGGGGCTTGATTGAAACCAATTTTATTTTTATTGAGTGCATACACAATTCACACCCAAAACCAAAAACAACCAATCAAATCAACAATAATTATGATAAAAATATAATATGAATTAAAAAAAAACTCTGATCAATCTATCAAATTAGTTCATATTGTTTTGTTTTGTTTTGAACAAACAAAATTATATGTTACAGTAATATAAAGAGAGATTTAGTGTAGAACAAACAAAATAAAACAAAGACACTCAATCAATCAATCAATTTATTATAAAATTTTTTAAAAATTTTTTTTTTTTTTTTTTTTTTTTTAATGAATTATTAAAAATTAATCAATCTAAAAAATTTTTATTTTTATCATCAGCAATTATCATCACCAACATCATCATATTTCATTTGCAATGGTATTAATATAATCATCTTTGCAACTAAATATATATAGATTCTGATTGATAAATAAATTTAAATCAATCTCTTTTAAGAATATTTATTTATTTTATTACTTCTTTGAATAATAATTAATAGTTTTTTATAAATAAAGTTAAACATATAGTTTCAAGTTATTAGATAGATAAATAGGTAGATAGATAGATATAATAGTTAATATAGTAGATAAATATAGATTTTAGATGAGATTTAAATTTAGATTTCAAATAAATAAATAAATTGTAATAATAGAATAGTAATTTTTTTAGATTAAATTGTAATAATAGTAATAATATAACAAAAGATAGGTAGAATTAACTGAATTAAACTCATAATAAATGGGTAATTTGCAAACAAAGGAGAGAATTGATCTCTCTCCTCGTACTTTGACATTGACAAGGTAAAAAAATATAACAAAATTTAAAGTTGGAAGTGATTGTGAGAGTGGAGTGAAGAGTGAGCGTGAGTGTGTGTTTGTGAAGTTTTTATTTTTAAAATTGGAAAGTGTAATAGTGTAATAGATATAATTAGTAGATGGATAGATAGATATGATAGATTAAGAAAAAAAAAAAAAAGAGTAGTTTACAATATATTAACAAAACAATACAATAATAATTAATAATGTGAATAATAATTGTTAGTGTCGATGATAAGGTATGGCTTGGTATACCGGAGGAGAACTTATTCAATGATTCATTTACGATTGAAAAGTACTATATGCTTCAGAGTAAACCATTCTCAAACTTTAAGGATGCAGATCATTTCAAATCGATTGAGCAGATAGAACAGTCGTTTTTCCCTTCCTATAAGGATCGTTTCACCGAGTTGTCCGATAGCAATGAGAATGGCGGTGTTCAAGAGTCGAATAAAGATGGTACCGCAAGCGGTTCCTCTTCTGGAAACTCTGGTAAAGATAGCTCGAAAACAGGAACAGGTAACAGTGCCAATAATACTTCTGGTAATAACAACAACAACAACAATAGCAGCAACAACAACAACAATGGAGGAGGTGGTGGTAACACTAGTAATACAGGAACAAAACCGAGTTCTATTCCAACTTCTGCATCGACAATGACACTAAACACACCTACTGGTAATAACAACAACAACAATAACAATAACAATAATTACAACAACAACAACAATAGCAATGTAGGCGGTAACAACAGTGCTGTCGCAACAGGAAACAATAGTGGCAACAACAACAACAACTCACGAAACTCCAATAACAACCAGAGAAATAGTTCATCCAATATTGTAAATAGTAATAATAACACTGGTAGACCTGTCTCTGGTAACAATAGCAACAATAACAACAACAACAACAGCAGCAACAGCAACAGTACTACTGGTAGCGGAAACAAAAGAAGAAGCGGTGCCAACAACAATAACAACAATGTTGATTCAAATTCAAATAAGAATAACAGTCAACAACAACAAGCAAGTTCATCTTCATCTTCCTCTAGCAACAACAACAACAATAACAATGTAACAAATAGTAATAATAATAGCAATTCAACTACTACAACCACTACGACTACCACTACAACAACATCATCTGCAGCAGGTGGAAATGTTAATAATGCTAACTCACCAAACTCTACAGCACCAGGAGGAGGAGGAGCAGCAGGTGGTGGTAGTTCACAATCTACAACCAGCGGAAACAAGACGATAGTCAACAACAATCCATTCCATGAGGAATACAAGAATCGACAGAATATACCTGTGTATCTCATTGACGAAGATCCATTTCACACTCATCAAATCACTACCACTTTGATACTGGAAGATCTTTACTCACAGTCCAACGTCAACACAGCATACTATTCAACACTCTTACAGAAGCGTCTATGTATTCTAAAGCGTATACATCTAGCACTAAAGAGAGAAATTGCAAGAAAGAAAGTAAGTTATTCAATCAATTTATTGTTGTTGATCAACAAACAACCTATAGTTAACTAACAAAACAACTATTATTATGTTATGATTTGATTCAAGTTATTTGATTCAGTATATCATTCAAAAGCAAAGACGAGAACAAAGAAAGTACATACACCACCGATTTCAATTAGGATAGCATGTCGATTGTTTATAACAACACTGCAGGAGCAGGTGTTTGAACAGCGTATATCGCTGCCTACGCTAAAGTCATTCAACTCGATGATTAGAGAGTTGCCGGCGCTGTCGATGGCGGGCGAACCACAAGATTGCATCGATAGTCTCACTCGATGGTTACTCTCTGCCATCGCCACCAACATTGTACATATAAAACGTGAAGCAATGGAGTCACTCATCTCACTGGCACTCAGTCAAGGTGCGCTCAGCTCCATCCTTTTCGCACTCTCACTCATCATCATGCCCGACAAACTACATCAACATCAATTGACACCAAACAGCAGCAGCAGTAGCACCAGTAATAATAGTAATACCAAAACAAACAATAATCAAACACAACCGAACAACAATAGTAATAATAGCAATCAAACACAACCGAACAACAACAACAACATTAACAACAATAGTAATAGTAGTAGTAACAACAGTAATAATAGTATAAAGAATGGTGTTAATAATTCATCTAATAGATTGAATCCACCACCTCATATATCTAGTTTCAAGACTAATAGTACTGGACAGAGTAGTAGTATGGGTAGCATACCAGAATCTATACATATAACATCCGATACATCAAATAGTAGTAGTAGTAATAACAATACTAATAACAACATTAATAACAACAATATTAACAACAATAGTAATAATACAGAACCAATCTCATTGAGATTGATTCCATTCATTAGACAACTTGAACAATGGAAAGTAGATTTACCATTAAGTCCATTATCTAGAGATTTATTATTTGGTATGTTAACATAGATCGTCGTAATCTATTATTATCACCACCACCACTAAAACAACAATACTTACTAATGATTGTTATTGTAACTATTTATTATTATTATTAGCAACATGGCCAATATTATGGAATGATAATGCATCTGAAGATTCATTGTCTTTCTTGTCTTCACCGAATACCAATATTGCAACGATTACTTCGGACGGTGATTATATTTATATTCATGATAATTGTGGTCTGGCAAAGATCGGTACTGGCTACTTTGGAACACATCAGGGTAGAATCTATGCTCGTAACGGACATTGGTATCCAAAGGAGAAGGGTTGGTTGGCATCGGTCGGTAATCATCTCTACTATCGATCGCCATCCACCGATCCTGCGGCGTTGATTGTTATCGATCCGCTCACTCTCCAAGAGGTTGCGCGCATCCACCAAGATGGCGGTGGTTCACTCAACACCACCAACAATCTAACGTTGCCGTTTGGCGCGGAAACAGTGCAGTCCTCTGTAGACGAATCGATCTTTCTCACACCGCACTACCAGATAACAACGCGTTCCCCTATGTTCACCGACGGCCGCTACATCTACATCCTGACGCTGCAGCGATTCCACAGCTACAACAACAAGCAGTTCATCGTCGACATGTACGACCCGTTCGCCAGCTTCAAACACATCAAGAGAATCGAGCTGCGCTATCCCGATTCCGACGTCAACGAAGAGCTAGTGTTGAATCCGGCGGTGCTCGAGCTGGGATCGTTCTATACCAACGGACATTATCTGATGGTGGTTCTACCGCCACCTCTTGGAACCGACTACAATTTCGATACGAAATCGTATATTTGTCGCGCGTTTAGTCTTAGCGATGGATCGCTCGTTGGCAACTACTGTCTGGAGAATCAACCGATCGGTATCACTTCGACCTACGACTTTGTCAACAACGTCATATGGAACTACTCCAGTAGCGAATCGGAAATCGGTCGTTATGGAAACGAGGGATTCGGTCCCAAACACAACTTCCCTATTATATTGTCGCGTTCCTCCACTACTACGGGCGCCAGCGGCAGTAGCAGCAGCTCCTCGACCACCTCGACATCTTCGTCGTCCACCTCGACCTCGACCTCGACATCGACCTCGACAATCTCTACCACTTCAACGACATCGTCAAACGCAACAATGATTTCAACTACCATTACAACATCGATGGTCGAATCCGATGACAATATGGGTATGGAGCCAAAGCAGGTTGTCTCAACAGTGCTTGGCATACTGAGTAGACTGGCCGTCGATTATATGCCGTCGGTCTCTGAGAATTCGAATCATTCTTCGGCATCGACGATTCATCATCTCTACAAGCTGAACGAACCGTACAGTGTTGAGGTGAACTTCAATACCTTCTCACAGTTGTACTCCATTCTGAAGCACTATCAAGGACAGCTGAGAATCGGCTACTCATTGACCTCACCTAAAACCATTGACATTCTACGCTGTATCATCTATTGTTTGCGATTGCTAAAAGTCAATCTGTTCCGTCTGACTTCGAACATCAGGAGTTTGGAGCGTAGTCAACAACACTACCAAGATTCATCGCGTGATTCACTGTTGAAGTGTATCGATCAGACTTTCTTACATCAATTGCGTGATCTTCTCTTGGGTTTCGTCATCGACGGTGTCGAAGGATCGTCTTCCAATCCTCCTCCACCACTAGTGAAGCAGTCGTCGCTCTCTGCACTGCCCTCACAAACCAATGGAACCTCCAAAGAGATCCTACCGGAATTCAATACGATCATGGAGGAATCGTGTGAGATTCTCACCATTGGTTTGGATCTTTTCTATCCAACATCGCTGGACAAAGCAAACTTTGTAAAGACCTTGCTGGAACAGGTGATGAATCACAGAAAAGCTGGATCGCTTCCGACTATACCCGGAACGAAACCGACCAAAGAAAAAGAACGTGAGAAAGGCTATTCGATGCTATTGAACTCGGTGTTATCGCTGTTGGCAAACCATCCAAATGCATCGTTCTTTGCATTGCCACCGTTACTCTCTGAGATTCCGTCGCCATTCTCTGTGTTTAATTTCGAGGGAACCGAGTATCAGTTGTCGGACAAACCGTTCGATCCTCTCAATCTTTTCGTTCCGATTATCAAGCATTTGCTTATGGAAGCACAGGCCACCATTCCCAAGCAGAGCATACCACAGTTGTCCAGACACGATTCCACTCAGTCGCATCTTGGTTTCTCATTCTTCTCATCGGCACCACCACCTCCTCTGAGCACATCGTCGCCAGCCATGCGACTACTCCTAGCAATTCAGAAAGATCTGATATTGAGAGTTGAGAATTCCATTGTTGGAACCGATGCACCGTCACAAGCACTGGTTGCCTACTCGCGACTTCTCATGGACAAGTGTAAGGAGCTGTTGCTTGGCGTGCTCGACTCTGAGTCGACTCAGAGGAATCAATCGATTCTCCTCACAGACTTTAAATCTTCGGTGGTCGGTGCATTGCTTCCAACACTGATTCATTCACTCTTTTTATTTTCCTATCATATCTGGTTGGCCAAAGAACTGCTTCCCTCGCTTGTTCCTCTGATTGGCGTGGTGGATCGCGTCAACCGTCGTCTTCCAAAACTGTTGAATCGACCGGAACTCGGAAGACAACCTCTACAAAAACGTAGTAGTTTTGTTGAGGGACCTTCGCGTATCTCTGAATCGCCACATCCCTATCATCCATTTATGAATACTCGTCAGCTGGTGTCGATTCCCGGTGCCGTCTTCTTGTCGCTGGTGTTTGACGAGCGGTCGTCCACCAGCACACCAGACGATCTTCTCCAGATCTTTGAATCTGCAGATTCCAAAGAACCTATCGACCAATTTTCTTTGGCTCAATGGCCAAAGCGTCGTATCTTGATTCCCGGTGACACCGTCGTATTCCAATTCATCACCGGCTCGGCAACAGGCGCATCCAATCCTTACGCATTCTGGGGATATCGTTGCAACATCATTGGACACATGCCAAATTCCGATAAGACATCGTTGCCATGGTCTTCGCATCTTGAGAAAACCATGTGTTGTCTGGCAGGTCGTTTCTCGGCGTCGCTCATCAGTGGCGACCCGCTCAGTGAGTTGGAACTGGAGAATCGCGCCATCCTAGAGTCACCGCTATTTAGTGGCGGTGTCGAAGAGGAGTATGTTTCACATGTCCTATTTGGAAGTGACACCGGTATCACTGCCAGTCCACATCCAAACCCACAGCCACAACCCTACCCAATCGATGTCAATGTCTGTCCGCAAAGCTTGATGACTCCACAGTGGAAAGCGATTCAACGTTTCTTGGTATCGCTTGCCAAGCGTTCCGGAGAGATCTTCTCACAGTCACTCTCTGACTTTATGTGGCAGTATATCACCGGTGAGAAAGTGCGTGGTAGAGGCAACATTAGAACAGCGCAACAAGCGGTTATTGCAGCGATGCTCAAACATCTTGGCCTGGGTGAACTGGCGATGAATTTCGCGTTGGAAATTATGCAAGCGAAATCCAAGGAAATGGCACTGGCTGCCAGTGAGATTAGCGACACCAGTTCCACTAGCAGTGCTGGAAGTTCAAGTGGTTCCAGCAGCGTTGCTGCCGCCGAACCTCAGTTGAAACCACCACAACAGCTCATCGATGTTTGGAAGTCGGTGAACCAAATCCGTACTGCAATTATCCAACGTCACCAAGAGAATTTGAACACCAATAACGTTATCAATTCAACGTCGAATGTTGTTGTTGCTCCCGAGGATGAAACAGCCAAGCGAAGATCGATCCATGCACATGCAACCCTGAGGGAAACAATCTACAAGGAGATAACCGATAAACTTCTGGAGAAAGCAATGTTTTTGTTGGAGTTGCAATCGCTGTTTTTCGACAATGAAACGTTGTTGGCGAATCCCACTCCCAAGGATCAGGAGCGTGCAACTCTCAACAGCCAGATTTGGAATGAAATAGTTTCCGCGGTTATCCAGTTTGTACTGTCGAATGTCTCGCTTGAGGATATCAAGAAGATTCTGGTTGGGCGACGTTCACGTGCCTACACTCGTAGCATTGGATTGCAGGCGATGATCGACATCTTGCGTTGTGCATCCGATCACACCATGAAGCATGAGACACTCTGCTATATTGGCCCGGCACTCAGAAACAGTGGACTGGTGAAACAGCGATCTCCTCCATTCCACTATCTCGACCATCTTCAGGGTTGTGGATCTCGTCTATTCAAAGACATCAAGCGTAACTTCCGTGCGCTCATGGAAGACATTGCGTCGCTGCTACAAGATCCAAACAGTGATTACACTCTGAAACTGTATGCTCTCGATGCATTCACTCTGAATTTCACATCGGAAGACGCAGATTTGTTGACGAGTGTCGACATCTTCAACAAGATTCACGGATTGATGACAAACGATTCGATTTGGGGTGGATTGTGGTCGAGTAGCCACAGTGTAATGAGCGCACAATCTCCTATCAATTCGATCTTGCTCCACTCACAATCTTCAAGCTCGATTGGCAGTGGTGGCAGTAGCAGTAGCAACCTGTTCTCTGCCAACAACAACTACTCTGGTTTCGTCGAGGAGGAACGCGTCGAAAAAGAAAAGTTGAAACGCAATGCCAAAGCACTGTTTAGATTCCTCGGATTGATTTGTGTCGATGGTGGTCCAAACAATAACAACAAGCAGACCTCGATGACCAATTCAATGTTGAGTCTGCTTGGAACTACCAATCGCTCGTTGGACACACTCAGAGATGCATTCTTCCACCTGATGGAAACACAACTCGATTCCTCACTGGTCTACCTGCAAGAGCAGAACAAGACCTATTGGCAAGGTTCCGATCTTCCAGCCGCCGTTTCTTCACCACCGACGTCGATCGCCAACAAAGGACGTAGAATAATGAGAGGTGAACGTACAACCCTAAACTATGATTTCAGTGATGGATTGTCACTCCTCTACATTCTCTCTGCTTTCAACTCGGTGAAACAACGTTTGATATCACCGTCGTTCCTTCATATATTCCATTGTATCTTGCAGGTCGGTGATGAAACTCACCGGAAGTTGACACTTCGAATCTTTAGAAGAATTCTTCCGTATGCTCCACCCAACAAATTGGTGGTCTCTTCTAAACGATCGAATTCCACATCGCAATCTTCTACTCCACCGACGTCAGTGTCGACAGCCAGTCCTGTTTCCAGCTCAACTCCATCGCCTGCAGCTGCAGCAGTGTTGTCCTCTTCCACTACTTCGCAATCGTCCAACTCAAATTCAAGCAACAGCAACAACAGCAGTTCCAACACAGTTGGTGGCAGTGGTAACAACTCGAAATCATTGTTCAATCTACTCATTGATATTGTTGGTGCAATAAGTTATTGGGGATGCTCCTCGGATCTATTGGATACTTCAAAGTATATCGATCCTCGATTCTTTATTACCTCTTCAAACTACAATCTTTTCTTTAGTAACAATCATAGTACAAAGTTTGATTCGTCACATTCCTACTTCTCGATGTTTGACAAGACAACAGTGTTCCCTTCCTGTTGGGATAATACGAGTGGCGGCGCAGCAACAACGATGTTGCGTTTCTCTAACGATGCCAAAATCGCTACATTCTCAGGCACCAACAACACCAATGAGATGTCGCCCATTGTGCGCTCTGACAACTTGATCCCCGAGAACGTTCCACTCTTTTACTTTGAAGTCAAGATTGAGAACGACAACAATGAGTCGTTGAGTCGCGAACTAAGTTGTATCGTTGGTCTCTTCCCAATGAATCATTTGGCGCAGTTGCGTTCACTTCGTGACTGGAAGTATGGCTATGGATTCTCTGCTCGCGACGGCCACAAAGTCTGTCATAGAATCAACGCGTATCGCTCACGTATCTACGCAACGACATTCACTCGTAACGATGTCATTGGATGTGGATGGAATCGCAAGGAAGGCAAAGTATTCTTCACCAAGAACGGTAAATACCTTGGAACCGCTTTCAAGAATGTCTATGGCGACTACTTCCCGGCTGTCCAACTCGGTGCCGGTGTATCGTTGTCCGTCAACTTTGGCCATGTCGTTCCATTCCTCTATGACATAACACCGCTGATTTCCTCACACTTGGAGAGCGCACTCACCGAGAAGAATCAACCTTCGATGGCACTCTCCTACGTCTCCGAGGTTGTCTCGCTCCTGCGTATACTCCTACGCACTCCACTCTGGAAACCGTCACTCCAGAAGCATATTGAAGACGGTTTGAAGCTGTTGCCCTCTACCATTGTTCTTGAGACGATGAAACCAACTGCTCCACCTTCGACACAGTCACTCCTGCATGTGTTCTCCACGATCACGCTACTGGCGGGTCACCTCGATGGTATATGGGTGGGCGCCAGAGTCCAAGTGGAGCTGGGATCCGGTCGATTCGAACACGGAACCGTCATTGAATATTCGCCACTTAGCAATCTAAGTCGTGTACTGCTCGATAGCAATATTTCCAAACTGACCAAGACTGTTCACCATCGTCGATACCTGAAGCCAATCACCGAGGTATCGATCGACTTTAGTCAGTTCCTACCGTCGCTATCCTCAATACTTCCATCGCTCTCTGTATTCCTCAGACCAACCACAACCTCTTTACCTCCACTGTTAGCCAGTCCACCCAATTCCAACTCCTCATCTTCCAACAACATTAATTCATCAACTTCCTCATCGTCATCGTCATCCTCAAAGAATCAAACATCAACTGCAACAACCATGATGTTTAGAACCAATCAAAGAAACATCTATCTCTTTATAAAGTCGCGTGTTATGAAGATTCTAGGTTCATTGCTAAAGTATCCAGAGTGTGCCAAATACACTTTGGATGAAATATTGATTCCGATATTGGTGGAGTTTGCTCTGGGTCGTCCTATTCAATTTTTGGATGAACCAAAGATCGAAAAGATGGAACGTCTTTCCTTTATTCTCAAGGAACGTATCTATGATAGTTCATTCAAGTTGTTCATCACAGGTGAATCGCAATCGGCTGCAACTGCTGCTGCTTCCGCCAGTTCAATGTCCATGAAAAAGTCGGACAGCTTTGACGAACCGCTCATTACGGAACTCGATATCGACGAGGACAATGAGTTGAATGAAACCGAGGAATTCGATGAGTTTGGAATGATTGACTTGGAGGGTGATGATTCACTAGATTCCAATCGTAATCAGGATGAAGATCATCATGCCAGCGGATCGAGTAAAGATGGTAGTGGAAGTGGAAGTCGTGGTAACAGTCTGAGTGGACATCAAAAGAAAGGAAGTGATGTTAAATCACGTCAAAACTCTGCTAATTCATCAAGTGTTACAAATAATAATAATAATAACAATAGTAATACTGGAGGTAGTGGTAGTAGTAACAATACCAACAATGCAGTTGCCAACAACAACAACAGTAACAATAACAATGGTAATCCAGAGGATGAAGTTGAACAAAATGGCGGTGGAACTACAACGGATGACGATGAAAATATCACTGAAGATGATATTCCTGAAGAAGGAATTCCAGGAAAACGTATTCCGTGGACGGAAGTTCAAGTGGGAATGTCAGTGATGGTTGGAAAACGTGAGAAACTCGGACTGTGTCGAAGCAATTGGGTGTTGGACATGGATCGTATCATCGGTTCCGTTGGAATCGTCAAGAACATCGATAAGAAACACAAACAGGTTCTTGTTACCTTGTTGGATGAGGATACTTTCTCACTTGTCGATTGGTGGTTGTGCTATGAGATACTGATTCTCCCACCAACTTCCGATCGTTCCTCCAAGAATCCGTTACAATCGATCGATAAATACTCACAAGCTCAACTCGTTCAATTGGATGCATCTTCAGAGATGGCTCTCTCCATTCTCTTTGCCAGACAAGCATTGATCTCATTGCTCGTTTCACTTCCCAACAACATTAAAGTTGCCTACAGTTCATTCGGTGGTGCCAAGAATCTCATTTACATTCTCAAGTTGACGCTTCACACCTCGCTGCTCAACAGTTTCGCTGGATCGAGTAAAGTCAACAATAACATCACCAAACTCTTTAGTAACATCAGTAACAATGTTCTCATGCAAAAGGATCTACAGAATCTAAAGCTACTGCAATCAAAGTTGACGCTGCTCGTCCGACAGGAATCTCAACAACATCAACATCAACACCATTTAGATTCTAACATTCCCAACAATAATAACAATGATTCTGGAAGCTTAAGTAGTATGAGAGATAGTATTGGTAGTAGCAGCAGTAGTGGAAGTGGTAGTGGTGGAAAGAAATCTTCGTCGAGCGACAAGTTGGAAAAGTCGTTTTCAACATCCGAGAAGAATCTACTGTCATTGTCTTCGTCACTCACTGTTACCTCAAGTCTTTCAGTGTCTGTTGACCAGGCCAATTCCAACTCGTTGAGTGCCAGCACTGAAGGCACCAAATGGAAGAGTTACAAGCCGCCGGTACTTGGTGTAAACAGCGGACTTGGAGAACCACTGAAAACCGGTAATCTCATGAAACAACAAAAGATTATCAAACTTTGGAAACGTGTGTTCGTTGTTCTCTCAAGTGATGCACTGTTCTACTACAAATCACAGAGTCAAACTCAACAATCCCAATCGACAATTGGCGCGCACTCTGCCAATCCAACGGGATTGCATTCCTTCTCGAAAGACACATTCTCACTCTCGCCGATTGGATCGATCGACTTGCGTGACATTGTTTCTGTCACACAGATATCGATTCCCAAGCAAAACAAGATATTCAATAAGAAGGACTGTTGTTTCCAAGTGACAGTTGCCTCAAACAAAACTCACTTGTTCCAAGCACCCTCGCAAGAGGAGTTGAACGATTGGCTACAGATTATCAATAGCGCCTGTATCTCTAGTGCGTCGTTCCGTTCGAAATCCAACACACTCTCATCAAACTCGCTGGTTGAGATGCTCGTCAAAGAGTGTTCGCTGCAACTGAAGGAAACCGCTCACGAACAACTACCTCATCTCAACGAGGAATCACCACATCCATACCCTCCAAACTACAAATGCAAAAAGATCATTCGTGTCGAGGGTGCTCTATCGCTGCTCGTGGTGTTTGACTCTCGCACAACCACTGAGCCTGGCTATGGTGTGCTAAAGTTCTTCTACGATCCGTGCTGTACCGACTTGATCGCTTCATTCTGCGGAAAGATCACCTCGTTCCCACCGACGCTCGTTCAAGCCGGTCAATTCTGGATGATTTTCAACTCGGATTCACCCAACTCTGAATGGGGATACAAGTTCACTGTCACCCCGATACGTTTGCGTACCAGTGACGTCAGTCTACTGCCCAATCCAAACTTTGAATTTGCGTGTTTCCTCGTGGATTGGGCACTCCAACTGGAACCAAGCCACTTTATCGCGCGCTATCCCTACTTCTTCTCGAGTGACCTGATCGAGTTGTTAATGCATCATCTCGATAACAATCAACCGCTGGATCGTAAACTGAAAGTAATCAACTTCCTCACACGTGTACTTCAGAAACAACGTGAAGCACCGATGGCAGTGCCACAAAACACCAACAAGCTTGATTACCTCAAAGAAGAGATGTTCAAACTCTACCGATTCGAAACTAATTTGAACGTAACAAACACACTCTACTCACAGTACCTACAACGACTTATTGAGCTGTGCATTCACTCGGAAATCAACAAAGCTCATTGGCAAACTATCAACTTGGACCAATCCACTTCCAGTTCCTCATCTGCTTCCAGTTCCTCCTCAAACACTGTCAATATCAATACAAACAGTGGAGTTGGCGGCGGCAGTGGTGGTAGTGGTAGTGGTGGACCTACTATTGGTAGCTCTCTTGTTGCCAGCAGCAACAATCTGCTGTCGAATTCCAACAACAAGTTGGATAACAAGGATATAGTTATCGAGGATCCACGTGTAGTTTTCCACCGCATCATCAAGACCTACAAGATTCTTGAGAATCTCTTCAAGGGCAAAGGATTGAATCGCGAGTTCATCAAAGAAGCATTCATTGAGACGCGATTCAAACAGGTGGTCGACAGTCCACATCCATACCCTCAAGGTGTTCGTGTAACAGCCAACATTGTGATACCGAACGCCGTGTCACTACGTGTTGATTTCGAACCGAAATCCAAGACTCAATCGTATGTCGACTATCTCATGTTCTCGAGAATCACACCGGGAGGTGATGATCTTGGTTTCTTTACCGGTGACTTCCCACAGACACCGATCCTAATCAGTGGCGATCGTTTCATTTGGTCATTCTACTCTGACTCTCACGAATCGGAATGGGGATTCAGATTCACAGTGACACCACTCTTTACTGAAGAAGTCCAAAAGGAACATGAACAGCAGTACGATCAAGAAATTGAATTCCTTCTTTCGAAACCATGGAATCACAGTCTCGACTTGGAACTAGTTAAATTTGTAAACACAGTCTGTGAGAAACAAAAGAAGACACCTTCTCAATTAGTGTAAGTAATAATATCATTATCTATTATCTATTGTTCTGAAGAAGAAAACTCACTCACTCACTCAATTTCTCCTCAATTTGATAATTTTCTATAGATTTGAACAATGTTGTACAACTGAATATTTAATATTATTCCCATTGTTGTATGAAATTAAGGATCCTTTGGTATTGTATTTGAGATTCAATGTGCTGAAACATTTCAATACATGTGTTCAATCATTCCTTCAGTATGTTGACTTGCGTGGTGCCAGTGAAGATTGGTCGATTGCCTATAGGCTGTGCAGTCTTCGTGGTCTGTTGTTCTACGACCACAAACTTGAAGCACTTGGCAATGCCATACAGAATTCCAGAACATTTGGACGTCGTCCCATTGTTTATCTCAACCGCCATGGATCACTCTACGGTCCTGCAAGCTCGTCGACTTCGGCCGGCCAACAAATGCTTGGCAACCGATTCAGTCATCATCAATCGAATCTCAATAATAGCGATTTCCTCAATCTGCTACACCAACAATCTCAACAGATTCATCAACATCACCATCAACAACAACACCTACTGCTTCAGCATCAACAGCTGGCACATCACCATCAACCGGAATCGCTATTCCTTCAGCTGTTCCGCCAGATTGGAATGATAGATCCGTCGCGACTCCGTCATAATGACAGGGCGTTCGAAGTGAAACTGGAGCGTGAAGGTGCCAGAGATGCAGGTGGTCCTTATCGCGAGTGCATAACACAAATCATATCTGAGATTCAAGGATCGGAGATGAATCTCTTCCTACCTTGTCACAATGCACAGGGCGACGTTGCATTCAATCGTGATAAACTCGTACCCAACTCATCGGAGAACTCGCCATTCTCTCTTCATCTCTATGAATTCGTTGGTAAACTCATCGGTATTGCCATTCGTACCAAGAATTGCATTGAACTTTCATTCCCCTCGATCTTTTGGAAGTCGTTGGTCTGCGCCAAAGTCGATCGTCAAGACCTAGAGGCGATCGATAAATACTCGACCAACCTCTTTGAAATGATGGAAAAGTCACCGACTGGACGCAACTCTTTGGATCAGGAAATGTTCAACGAGCTGATCTTCCAGAATTTCACAACTCGTTCCATTGACAACAGCGTAGTGGAGCTCGTTCAAGACGGAAAGAATCAATCGGTGACATGGAGCAATCGTCTCGAGTTTGTAAAGCTACTCGAACAATACAAGCTCAATGAATTCAAACTTCAGATCGACGCGATGGTGAGAGGTGTAGCATCGATCGTTCCGCTGCACATGCTCAACATCTACACTTGGCAAGAGTTGGAGATGCGCGTCTGCGGCATGCCAGGACTCGATCTCAAACTGCTGAAACGTCACACTCGTTACTATGGACTGTCGTCGAATGAGCCACGCGTCGTTTGGTTCTGGCGCACGCTCGAATCGTTCTCCTCGGAGGAACAAACGTTATTCCTCCGATTCGTCTGGGGACGTTCACGTCTGCCGCCCTCGAACGAATTCAACTTCCAATTCCAATTGCAAGTGTTCATTCGCAATGAATCGACCTTCTACGACGACGACTACGAGAGTGGACTGCACGGTGAAGGCTCATCGAGCAGAATGTCAATCGATGAGAATCAAGATGAATACCTACCGGAAGCACAAACCTGTTTCTTCACACTCACACTTCCAAACTACAGCTCACAGGAGATCATGAGAGAGAAACTTCTCTATGCCATCACAACATGCAGAGATATCGATGCTGACTTTATCACACCCGATGACATCACAGTACCAGTACCTGTATTAAATGGAAATAATATGATGGAATGAATAGGATCATGACCATGAACAAAAAAAAACATAAATAAAACTCAATAAAACTAAACACCATAAACAACATTCTATCTTATCTTGTAATTAATTTGTTTATAACCTATAAATATATTTGACTATTTTACAACAATTTAAATTTAATCTGAGCCAGAATCTTCAACAACAATCGATGTTGAGCTCATATTGGTTTCACTAACTTTTGCTGATGTTATTTTGAACAACTCTATCTCTGATCTCAATTCTTGATCGATTGGCAAGAAATCTATTAATATTGATTCACCTATCATTCCCCATTTATAAAGATAATGTGAAATGGTTTTTTGTACACTAATAATCAATATATAATAAATTATAATAATAGGTTCTATTAGAATCAGATTTTAAAATGGAATAGTAATTAAATGAGAGAGAGATGTACATACGATCTTATTTGATAACAAAGTAAAATAATAATGTTTGGATTGATATTAATGAAATAACTAAGTGTTGCAAAGATATCGTCATAATCTATAGAATGAAAAATGTATGTAATCAAGTTAGTTAAAAATGACGATCGTGATTGTTATAAGATTTAAATCTTACCTTTGGTATTATTATAAAATAAATCTGAAGCAAATAGATAGTCTACAGGAGGTAGAGATAATACTTCATTTGAAAAGATACCATATGACAGTTCTATGAGTGTTGGTGGAATTCTACCTTTCAATGATCGTTGTTGATTGTGCTGAATGTTACTATTGATACCTTGGAATATACTGTTGGTTGTACTACCTTCTCTATCGGTAATGATAACAGATGCACCGAGTGAACATGCAACTAGCGAAGGTAGAGCAATTCCTGCACCAATCTCTATTGTTCTTATAATTCTATTATTGCTATTGTTATTTCTATGCTCTTGTTGTTGTCGGTGTATTAAACAATCAGTACAACCTGCAAACTCAACATTTATAAGATACCAACTGAGTACTAAACTACTCTCCCATAGTAGTGTTGCAAAGTCATTTCCTATTTCTACTACTAATGATGATGATGACGATGAACTACTACTACCGTCTACAATTATTTCAAGATCAACTAAACTTGTATCAATATCATGATTGTCATGGTAGTGATTACAGTCTATAGATCTATCTGACTGGATACTAATTGATCTGATCATGTGAATGAAATAATTCAATGAATTTAACAACCCTTTTTGGTTCAAACAACACTTTTTTTTAATTTTTTTGTTTTAACAAAAATCTGATCATAAATTTGAAACTAAAATGGATAACTATTCTGATCATTTTTATTGTTTTCTGACCCTGGGTAAAAGAGGGATTTCTTTTCTTGAAAAAATAAAAAATTTCAGAATATTTATTCTACTGAATTTTTTAAATTTAATCATTTTGTTAAAAATCACCTATAAAGTATACAAACGTGTTGTTTCATTTTGTGTGCATTTGCCAAAAATAATGAGAGAAAACACACCTTGTTTTGTATTCTCTCAAAAGCTATGCAAAATTTTTTCATTTTTTGGATGGAGGATAAAATGAAATTACACAAATGGATAATAATAATAATATAATTCAAAGAGATATAACATTTTTATTTAAAAAAGTATTTAATAATAAGATATTATATAAAAATATATTTGCAAAAGTTAGAGATGTCAATAGCAGATACATTTGGGGAACCAATCACTTGGTTCAACCAAAGAGTATATTTGCTTCTGGAATACATTCTTTCCCAGGAGAGATGTATTCCAATAAAAACTTTAGAATGTTAGAGAGTGCAGAGTGGATGCTCAAGAACAACTACATCAACGCACTGTTCTACAAGTTAAAGATGTTCCTTGAACGTTATCACACCGAGCACAAGTTGACATGGAGCACAGAAGCATTAAATTTGGCAGCCCAAAAAATTAGAGATGAATCACTCATTGAATATCTGACGGACTCTACTTCAGACTATACTCTACATTTGTTAGAAGCGGCAGTTCGTTTTGACAATTTGATTCTCTTTCAAAAGTTGACGATTGTAGGTGCCAAGAAGCTGTTAAAATTCAACTCTATTCCGAATCTGTTCGAGTTGGCAGTCGAATGTGGTAAAGTTGAAATAGTCAAATTCATCGCCAAGAAATATTCTCCCATTATCGATAATCACGACAGATTATTTGAAAAGGCACTCTCAAGTAGGAATAGAGATACAATATTGAAGATTGCACGTTCCAGCTATTATAAACCAAAGGAAAAGACAGACGTAATGAGAATACTTTTTCTCAATCATCTAGGTGTAGCTGAATTCTTTTTGGATTCAATTTCACCATTGGATATGGAAAAGGAGATGAATATTTACGAAACCAATCTTATTAATATAAATGTTGACCATTTCACATGGAGTCACTTTGACATAATGGTTTATCTGTGTATCAAGAAATTCAGTGGTACATTGGATATCGATGATATCAACGCAATGTTATATTTAACTCGAAATGTCAATCCACACAATCTGTCTGATAACCAAATGGCATTCTACTCACTTGTATTACTGCTTCAGAAAATCAACTCTCCAAATCTACCACACACGCTCAATCAATTGGTAACTTTTAGGAATTCAACTTTCATACATGCTATTATCGATTCAAATATCTTTAGCAAAACCAATTTAAAACAAACGATTATCAAACAATTAATTGGATATGGAATGATTTCATTGATTATGGAATTCATTGATTATATACCAGACACATTACCATCGATTAAAGTTCTATCGAAAGATGACACTCTCGAAATTCTCACACTCATAAAGAGTAATCTCCCAAATACAAAGATAGAATATGAAGTTCTAATGGAGGAAGCTAGACGTGGTAATGCAACAACAGTTGATTATATAATTCGTAATTTCCCACCAATCCCAAATCAGAATAACAGTGTTATCTTCACTGGTGCATTGATCAGAGGACAAATGGATCTTGTATACCTAGGACTTTCTCATGGAATCCATGGATTGACCAATGAATTCTTTCACACTGCCAAGAATTTCCTGCAACTTTACAAGATGTATGGAAAAGAAAACTTGCTAATCACAGAAAGACATATCAAAAACATGGTTATCATGCATCTGAAAGAAGAGTTTGAATTGGCAGTTCAAGAATATCGTATTTTGGTCGATCCAATTGTATTTGTTTATCTTGGTGACTTTGATTGGATGGTAGAAGCAATTGAAAAACACCAATGTAAACCAAAAACCGACGACAATTACAAACATTTACATTTCGAACTTCAAAAACAAATTGGAACATCTGGATCTATTAAACTCTATCGTATGTACGAATACGTGATGGACAAGAACAATCAACAATGGAGAAAGAGCATCTTGGATGAAGCTAATAAGTATAATCATTCGAAATTATTGAAAGCAATCAAATTGAATATTGATGAATTTTAATGGTGAATTCAATAAATAAAGATATTATTCATTGAATCGATAAAAAAAAAGATTTAAAGATAATATCTTGGTTTAATTATTTTTGATTCTTTTGGGCAACTTTCAATTTCATGGTCTATTTACACATTTTATTGTTGGGTGAAATAAACTTTAGAACTTTGATTTGTTAACTATGCAACACAATAGACATTAAGATTCATTGTTAAACTCTGCAAGTTGTCACTGTTGCCACAATACCATGAAGCAGAGAGAGCGCTTACCCAATAGGTCGAGTTTACCTGGAAAAGAGATCCAGAGACTAATATGTACAATATCTATTAGAAGTCATTTAGGATAGTGATAATAAAATTTACATACCAGTTGTATAGGGACTACTATCAATCATTGAAATTTGACCAGTGGGTCCTAAATTTGATTGAGAACTGAAGGAGGATACTGAAAGGGAGTATCCTTCGCTATTTTGGCAGTTACCAAAACCGTATTGGCTGACAGGGGCTGTGCAAGAATAATACTGATCGGGTGTTTCTGCTGTCCAAGCAGTCATAGTAATATACTTGCAAAACTGTCCTGAAGCAGTAACAACTAAAATAAAGAGTAGAATGGTTATTGAGTAGATATTCATGTTTAGGTAGTTAATGAAAATAAAACAACCTATTCCAACTTTTGATCGAAACAAAAATAAATAACCTTTGTGTTCAAGTTTGTTTTTATTAAAAAAATCTGATTTCAACGAAGAGTTTTATCACCAATAAATACATAATTCTTTTCAAGATTATTTAAAAATGATTTTTGTAAACAAGATATTTTTTTTTGAACTATCTTTTTCATCCCTCATTAGGCGACTGTTATTGTTTATAAAAAATGGTGGTCTCTTGTTAGGCAATTAATTCTCATTATTTTTTATTTTTTAAAATGGTGATCATTTTTAAAGCCATCAAAAAATAGTAAACTTCTAAAAAAGGAATATATAGAAAAAACTTTTTTTTCAAAATATTTTTCTTATTAACATTTGTCTAGAATTTGAATAGGATTTTTTTTTGATTTAATAATTCATACACAAGATATTTTGTAATTTTTTTTTTTTAATTCAAATTTATCATAGACTAACTATCTACAAGTCTAGTAGTTTTTTAAAGTCATTTCTTATTTTCTAATGAACTACGATTATTCGATGTACACTCGTACTATTATTTCAAGATCAACTATAGAATTTTTGATCATAACTTTCACCGTAGTTTCAAAAGGGCCATCGATAACTAATCAGATCATTTCTTTTTTTTTTTTGATCCTGGGCAAATTTCTTTTCTTGAAAAACTAAAAAATATCCAAATAAAAACGGTTGAAAAAAACAACCTTAAATTATAAAACCATATTGTTAAAAAATGGATATTAATATAATTCAAAGAGATATAACATTTTTATTTAAAAAAGTATTTAATAATAAGATATTATATAAAAATATATATTCAAATGTTAGAGATGTCAATTGCAAATATATTTGGGGAACCAATCACTTGGCACTCCCAAAGAGTTTATTTGCTGCGGGATTTCTTTATTACCCCGCAATAATGTATACGAATAAAAGCTTTAGGATGTTAGAGAGTGCAGAGTGGATGCTCAAGAACAACTACATCACCGCACTGTTCTACAAGTTAAAGATGTTCCTTGAACGTTATCACACCGAGCACAAGTTGACATGGAGCACAGAAGCATTAAATTTGGCAGCCCAAAAAATTAGAGATGAATCACTCATTGAATATCTGGCGGACTCTACTTCAGACTGTGCTATAGCTTTCTTAGAAGCGGCAGTTCGTTTTGACAATTTGATTCTCTTTCAAAAGTTGACGATTGTAGGTGCCAAGAAGCTGTTAAAATTCAACTCTATTCCGAATCTGTTCGAGTTGGCAGTCGAATGTGGTCAAGCTGAAATAGTCAAATTCATCGCCAAGAAATATTCTCCTGTTGTTGATAATCTAGATAGATTATTTGAAAAGGCACTCTCAAGTAGGAATGGAGATACAATATTGGCAATTGTACATTCTAGCTATTACAAACCAAAGGAAAAGACAGACGTAATGAGAATACTGTTGATCAACCATCTCGGGGTGGTTGAATATTTTTTGGATTCAATTTCACCATTGGATCTGGAAAAGGAGATGAATCTATACGAAACAACTCTTATTAATATAAATGTTGAACAGTTTACGTGGAATCACTTTAACGTAATGGTTTATCTGTGTATCAAGAAATTCTGGAGAACATTGGATATCGATGTTATTAACGCAATGTTATTTCTCGATCGAACTGTCAATCCACACAATCTGTCTGATAACCAAATGGCATTCTACTCACTTGTATTACTGCTTCAGAAAATCAACTCTCCAAATCTACCACACACGCTCAATCAATTGGTAACTTTTAGGAATTCAACTTTCATACATGCTATTATCGATTCAAATATCTTTAGCAAAACCAATTTAAAACAAACGATTATCAAACAATTAATTGGATATGGAATGATTTCATTGATTATGGAATTCATTGATTATATACCAGACACATTACCATCGATTAAAGTTCTATCGAAAGATGACACTCTCGAAATTCTCACACTCATAAAGAGTAATCTCCCAAATACAAAGATAGAATATGAAGTTCTAATGGAGGAAGCTAGACGTGGTAATGCAACAACAGTTGATTATATAATTCGTAATTTCCCACCAATCCCAAATCAAAATAACAGTGTTATCTTCACTGGTGCATTGATCAGAGGACAAATGGATCTTGTCTACCTCGGACCGTCTCATGGAATTAATAGATTGACCAATGAATACTTTCACACTGCCAAGAATTTCCTGCAACTTTACAAGATGTATGGAAAAGAAAACTTGCTAATCACAGAAAGACATATCGATAACATGGTTATCATGCATCTGAAAGAAGAGTTTGAATTGGCAGTTCAAGAATATCGTATTTTGGTCGATCCAATTGTATTTGTTTATCTTGGTGACTTTGATTGGATGGTAGAAGCAATTGAAAAACACCAATGTAAACCAATAACCGAAGAAAATTACAAACATTTCGAACTTCAAAAACAAATCGGAACATCTGGATCTATTAAACTCTATCGTATGTACGAATACGTAGCTGACCCAAAGAACAATCAACTATGGAAACAGAATATCATCAACGAAGCTAATAAGTATAATCATTCGAAATTATTGAAAGCAATCAAATTGAATATTGATGAATTTTAATAATGAACATATATTCTATAAATAAAGATATTATTTATTTGAATCTGTAATAATAATTTAAACAAAAAAAAAAAAGTTTAAAGATTTAAAGATTATCTATCATGTATCTTTTTTTTTTTTCTTTGTTGTTTAGTTATTTTTGATTCTTTTGGGCAACTTTCATTTGACTGGAAAGATCTCTGAATACCGAATCTCTATCAAAGAATCCTGTAAAAGTATATGATTTACCATCCTTGGTGTTGACTTGCATAGCATTGAATAGGAACGCGATTTTGGTCTTTTTGATCTCTTCAATGTTAACCAAAGGAACGGAAAGTTTAGTACCTAACTTTACACCGATTTCTTTCAATAGATTTTGGAAACCTAAATAACGACTACTTAGAATTAATACTCCAAGTTGACCATTTAATGAACAATGATATCCTATTATTGAAAAGATTGAATTAATAATCAATAATAGCACTGAGATTAATAAATTGTTTGATTACTTACTTTCAATGATAAATTCAGTTTCTGGTACAACTTTGATTTGTTCAACTTCAGGATCTAGTGGTTTCTCTGTTACTCCATTGATTTTGTTGACAAAAGTACGTGCTTCTTTGTCAAATTCAACTCTGGTTCCAAGAATACCAATGATATGGTCTTTGGTAACAGTGTTGAGACTCATGGTCTTTGAAGAAACCATTGATTTTCTCTGGTTATACAAATCGATGAGTGGGGTTGTTTCCATTCCAGTTGCAATCAACATATGTTTCAATGGATTGGATCGCTCCTCCAAAGTCGGTGTTGGACAACCTGCACCACCTTTATGGAACATAATAATTAGATCCTTCAAACAATTATTTACAATTGAAATCTGTTCATCCGCCATAATTAAATGTTGACTGTGGAATGATAACACCAGATCACTTGGTCTTGGTACAACAAGATATAATAAATCCTAAAAAAAAAAAATGAATGTTAAATATATAATAAAGATAAACGCGTATTAATGTTACTTACATCTATTAATTCACCCCAAAGTTTCTTTATAAACAATTTGAACAGTGGTTCTTTCAATTTGCTATAGAGTTCTTCGATTTTAGGTGAAAGGAAATCTTTGGTTACGCTGAGAATTGCTTTCTCGTATTTAAGATTCTCTTTGTTATTGATGCTAGTCTTGATTGTTGTTGGAATAGTGGATGTAGCTGCTGAGCCTGCATTGTTGAGAAGTACAGATGTGTCATGTACCGGTTCAAACAAAACGGTTGCTGCATTGCTATTTTGGGTAGTGACTACACCACTCTCGATATCATCTTCGTTGGCAACGTTCAGATGACTGTTGAGAGATACCAATGGTTCGCTAAACAATACCTCTTGGAACTGATAGAATACATGTTGTTTCATACGATCGGAAAGCGATTGAATACATCGATTATAGAATTCAGAGACAATCGATTGTGATTGTTCCATACACAACTTGAATGAATTGGTGACACACTGTTTGGAGTTTTCATCGAGATGAGCAGCCTGACTACTTCCAAGATGTCTGTTTAGGTCACGCTCAATCTTTTGACCGTAGAGATCTAGACGAGTCTTGGCAGCATCCAAATTGTTGAGCATTACAACCGGCTCAACGTTGAGAGTGAATAGAGTCGGTTTGCCATGTTGTTCCACCTCGGTATGTTCTAGATAATGTTCGAATTGCTCGGATATGATCTGACAATAGTTGATAACCTCTGAAGTTAGAACTTCAAGTAGTTGGACGTAGGAGAATGAATCCGGTAGCCACGCTAGAGATGAAAAATCTTTGATGGCAGCATCACATGCCTCAAAGAATAGAATATAACTCGACGATACACCTTGAGTGATTGACACTGATTTCTTGTCGTCTTTCTCAGTGGAATCCTTCAGCTTGAAATTCAACTGAATCTTGATCGCCTTGAGTAGTTTATATACATAGGTGATAAACAGTTGTTTCAAAGGCAACGGTTTGAATCTATCGCCTGTCAACTTCTTTGTGAAATTGTAGTAGTCCAACAGCTTCTTGACAAGTGTCAAAATGCTTGGTGAGTAGGGTGCCCAGTTACAAAAATCCTCAATAACTTTTACTATACAATCACCCCAGGCATCAATGACATCACAAGTAATCTTTACATCCTGAGGGAATGCCGATTCGAAATGTATAGTTTGGTCAATCTCCTCTGTAATGATAGCCATAACCTCCACCAACATATTGGTGATGGTTCCTACTTCCTTTACTTTCTGATCGTACTCCATCGCCATGAAACCAAGTGCAGCGATATTCTCCTCAAACTTGCGTTTCGACTCCTCCTGAACACACAACGATAGTCTCTGACTGAAATTGGTAACAGGATTCTTATTGATTATTCCACGCAATGTCAAGATATTCTCAAAAATCTTTACTAAACTTCTAAGGCATCCTCTTGGTTTATTCTATTTTATAAAAAATAATTGGTTAGTAATTAATATGAGAAAATTAATCTTTTTAGTAACATTATTAACTTACAGATGGGAATGATTCATAATATCTTCCAATATTATAATTTACTTTTGGAATTAATTTATCCAATGATTGTTTGAGTGATTGCAATTCACTGACAGTAAATACACCTTCATCTTTACCATTGAGAATATCAAGAATAGTATTTGTTACTTCTTCCAATTCAAAGATATAATTCTTTTCAATTGAATATTTCTCTACCATAACTTCAAATTGTCTATATTTTTAAAAAATAATAATAAATTTCATTATTAGAAAATGAATATATGTAAATAACAATTATAATAAACTTACATTATATTTGATGATGTTTTACAAACACCAAATCTCATACAATATTGATTTAACAATGATCTAAATGGAATAGTTAACCAATCTGAATCATCAATATTACCATTGGACTCAATCGATGCTTCTGTTGTCGATGATGTATCTGTAGATGAGGTTATAGAAGTGGGTTGGTTCAACTTGGCCAGTCTATCTCTCTCTTCAATGATGAAATTGAATAGTATTTTGTAGAGTGCAATATGATCGATTGGTATATGCTTTGATAAATCGAATGTGTTGGTTGTTGTAGCTGTTGAATTGGCTTTGTTAACTGAGTGTTGTTGATTGTGTTCATTCTCTTCTTGTGATTGATCGATGAATCCATCTGTGGCACCTGTCGTTGTTGAGTGTATATTGTTGAGATAATCATTGTACTCGCTGTATTGATAATGATACTCCAGCGAGAGATGTATTCTTCCGCTGGTGGGAAGTGAGAACCACATATCTTTAGGACTACCTTTGGTATCCTCTAGGTCTTTAATATTGATTTCGATCTTTCCGAGCAGTGTATCGGTACTTGCCGTTGAAGACATAACAGCAACCTCTAGCTTTCCCTTTGGTTTCTTCAACTTTAGTAGAAACGATTGATTCCATTCCGGTTCGTTGGTATTCAACTGAGTGGTAGACTTTACTCTGTGATAGGGTGTTGAGAATATGCAATACTGGTTGATGGGCAACGATGACAGACCCTCTGCTTCAATCAATCGCACAAATATAACACCATAGAAACAATCTTCTTTGAATATGATATTCTTCATGAGATGAACAACATGATTCAGTTCCAGTCTTCGCCAAATCTGGTAGGATTCATTATTTCCACCTAACGACTCTGCATTGTAATATGGATCGACATCGTATTTTGACATTAACATCTCACATCTACTCTTCAACTCCACCAGCAAACCTTCGTCTTTGTAGGAATTGATCGAGAGAACATTGGCTGTGATCATCTTTGCATCGACATCGTCCAACTGTAGTTTCTGTTGCAATCGATCGAGAAACTCTTGTGGTCTGTCCATCAGTTGCATCTGAGTGGTTGGAATCGACAGTGTCAAACAAGATTGAATCAGCTCAAAGAGTAATGAACGTTTCGATCTTGAATTGCTGTATTTGAACTTCTGAGTGAATCCATCGAATGGAGGATAACGCATAACTTGAATGGTACAATTCGAACCGACATTGTAATCTGCCAACGTCATCTCTGAATCCAAAACCATTCCTCTCTCTCCATTCTTTGGAATATATAAATAGTAATCGGCAACAAAAAACTTCTTATTATAATACTTTGATAACTCTTTGAAAATCTCTGAAATCTTAATATCAACATTCAATATCAATTTAATAACTTTTGATTTCTATAGAAATTTTAGTAATTGATTAGTAATTGGTAAATTGATAGACTCTATATAATATAACATACATCTTCAACTATTTCAAAACATAAATTAACATCTTCGATATATCTTGGTTTCTTTAGGAATATGATATCTTGACTCTCGAAAGAGTAAGCAGACAGTTGCTTATGTCTATCGAGTATGATGAATTTACGTTCTACCATTGCATTTCCACCTGTTGACTTGGCACGATGTAACAATGTGACATACGATGTGATATCGTCTTCCAACGGCTGGTTTACCATCATCAATTGATCCAATGGAAGATAAACACCGGATCCTCTCTTATTCTTCTTATTCTTTTTCAACTTTCCAATCGCTAATATATAATTCTGATTGAATTTATCATCACCTAGGAAGATAAAATAAAAGAAATAACAATTAATAAACTATTACTTAATTAGTTTCAAAATAAACTAAACTTACTTGATACTGTTAATTTAAGTTTCAATTTATCAAGAAGATCTTGTATGGTGTTGTCTTTGGATACATTGATCATAAGATGATTGTTGGTTCCGAATTGCTCGAAATCCTCAATCTCAATGATGAGTTTCAGTTGATTCGGATTGAGATTGCCAGAGCTGTTTGATTTCGATTCAGTGATGGAGTTGGTGGGTGTTCCAGGTTTGTTTGGTGACTTTGACGAAGAGGAAGATGTCAAAGATGCACTGTTTGAACCCATAGATTGTGAACGTGGTTTCCTGATACTGTTACTACCGCTGCTGCTACTACTGTTACTTCCAGTGGAATCAGTCAACTTTGAAAGTGGAGACAACGATCTAACATTGGAAATAAAACTACTTCCGCCTCCACCTGATTTTAATGGCGATACCATGATCGATGTCACCTCTTCGTCATCCTCTAAATCCGGTGTATTATCATCATCTTCATTATCATCGTCATCCTCATCTATAGTTGAATTTCCACTGTCTCTCTCACTACCACCATGTAGATTCCATTGATTTATCAATAAAGTATATGCTTTACTTCTATGTATAAACGATGCAAATAAATATTTCTAGTAAAGTAATTAAATATTAGTAACTAACTATATAAAGAATTGATATATTACTAATAATATATATTTACTTTTTTTGATGTTCTAACTTCAATTGCATTCGGTAGATAAAAAGAACCAATCTTCTTTTTAATCCTTGTAATATCCTTAAAGTGTATCATTGTCTTTTTGTTCTTTGCTAGATGCGAAGGACTTCTAAAACACAGGTAATTCTGTGTGATGTACATCGTACCGTTGTGTGACATACTAATTGCTTTCTTTGCTTCCTTTGTACAATAACACTCTGAGATGACTGTCTCTGAATGTGGTAAATCTGGAAACCATCTAAATAACAATGGTATTGATTTCTAATATTATAATAATAATAATAATATTGTTGTTGTTAATAACCTGATAATAACTTTGTTATATTAATATATAAACACCACTTTACCATTGTTGTAGATGATTCACTCTCTGGTACCAATTCAAAAGATATCGTTAGATCACTGTTTGTTTCATCGCCTTTCTTTGATTTCAATGCAATTCTCTTTTGAATCGAGTTGTTTGTAACGATGTGACTGCTGCTGTTGCTGTTGCTGTTGGCCAACGCCGATGCCGATAGTGTTGTAGTTGTGGTGGATGACGATGCTGTCGATGACACTGAAGATGTACTATCAGAGAGTGATGCCGATATCGAATAACTCTTGATCTCTGTAAACTCACTCGATCCAATACTTCTAATCTCCGATGTGATAGGTGCCAACGGTACCGTTGCAAATGCAAACACCTCTCCCTTCTTTAGCATCTCCCATGTCTTTACTTTAATCTCTAAATCACCTGCTGGATAAACATCTTCATTTACCTCACTAGATATATAAATAGTTAATTAATATATCTTCGTCTATCTAAAGTTATCTATCTAATCTTATAATCTAATCTTACAATATAAATGTCTCTTTTTGAAACACAACATTCTCTCCACCATATACATATTTTGTTTTATACTTTGCGTCGTGTAACTTTAATTTTACTGTTAAAATGAAATATAAATGAAGAGGTCAACAATATTGTTGTTGATATTTAGTTAGATAAATAAATATTAATATTATTTTAATATTTTTTTTTATAATTTAAAATCAGACTTTCATACATACATAATATCCATGTTTTTTTTTTCTTTAAATTCTTTCCTCCGTTGACCGAAATCAATAGTTTCTCTTTCATTTGTTATGGTTATTCTGTTGTTGTTGTTTTTTTTATTATTTATTATTTTTAACTTATAAATAAATAATATATAGACTATAAATACAAACTGTCGTAAGTGCACGCGTTATTGTTTAAAACAAACTTTGTAAATATTATTAATAAGAATAATAAATAAAATAAAAAAAGGAGTAAACAATCACCTTGTTTTTTATCTTAAAAACAATATATTATTATAAAAAATGTTTGCACCTCTTGTTAAGTATATATAAACTAATCTAATCTTTTGATTAAAATAGTCATCAATTTTACAGCTTATTATCTTTTGTCTATTGCAATCCCCACACTACTATCAAACAACACTTTACTTTATATTTTTTTTTTTTTTGAATCTTTTTATTATAATAACTGTTTTGGTGGCAAAAAAAATAAAAACAACACACTTATTTATTTTAATGATTCAAGATAAAGATATATGATGCTCGTTTGTTGAAATGATGTTGTTATTTTGTGATGCAAATTTTACTGATAAAAAACAAAACAATTGTTTACTTGATTCTTATAAAGGCACAATTGTGTTGGTGATTTCAAAAAAAAATTTAAATGACCAAAATAGTTGTTTTAAATCTTTTTCAATCTTTTTTTTTGCAGAACCACCCTTTCACCCATTTTCAAATAAAAAAAGAAAGTTTTGGGCTTATTTTTTATTTTTCCAAAAATTTTTTCCCTTTTTGTTTTTTTTTTAATTAATTAATGAGTTTAGATAGGTATTAATCAATTTCTTTGTTGGAAAATAATATTTATCTTTATATATTCGATATTGTTATTTTCCAACGACATATGTATTTGAAATTGTATAGTCTTTGAACATAGCTTCATTCATTGGTACTTCTTTGAAAGAAAATCTAATATATTTAAAAAAAAATAAATAAACTCTTTCTTCACATAGTATCTTTTCAATATATTATATATTCCTCTTAAGTAATTAGTATCAATTTGAGTCAAGAATGGATTAAATTAGTTAGTTGAAAGTTACTATAAAATATGAACACTTTATTACTATTTAATTTATTTCCGATTCAAACATTAAGTTCAGTAAATTGTTCTTCAATCATTGTAACAAGGTTGGCGATTTCATGGAATTTCAATTTCGAAGTGTACTCCAAACTAAAGATATCTCTTGAGTTTTGATCATAGAAACTCTTCCAAAGAGCAAATACACCTAAAAAGTTTTGTGTGAAAGCAGTTGAATTCCTACAAAGTAATTTTAACATCTATTATTAAGTTAAAAGTTAGTAAACTTATATGTGATCATCAGAATAAATCGTTAACGATTATCATTATTACATACAACTATAGATTCATCAAAATATCCGAAATCCTTTGATACATGTAAGATAAACAAGAAAGTATTTAAACAACATAGATCTATTAAAAATAATTATTAATTAACTAATAAGTTTATATTATTATTATTAACTTTAATGTTTTTACTTACTTTCTAAATGTAAAGTTTCAACTGATAAACTATCTATCAATGTCTCTAAAATGTTGTTTCTGTGTTGTCTGACAATATAATCGAATAAAATATATTCATTATCCTATTTTGTTTTAAAAGTAGAATTTAGAGTAATAATTAATTGAATGATCCTTAATCTATTATAACACTCTTTTTTTTGATTACTTACTTGGAATTTAAGTTGATTGGATGATCGTAATTCTGAATGAGTCAAGAGGATTGCACGTAGAAATACATTGGCATCGATAATGTTCTCCATTACAATCTTTTGGAGTAGTTTAAATGAACTTGGATCGGCTGTACATCGCTTTGTGAAATCATGGTACAGTGGTGAGTTGTTCTTTAGCAATTCTCCTAGCAGATCGAAATTCATCTGATAGAACTGTTGTTTCTGTTCGATGATCTCTTGGTAGAGTGAATCCATCAAACCGAAATTAACATAATATTGTTTCACTTGGATATTTGACATTCTTAAAGATGATTGAATACAACACATCAAGAAAGTTCTGCGCATATAAAAAACAACAAGCAATAACAATATTAATATGTTAACAACTACTACCGATAGTTTTTATATTAACTATTTAACTTACCTTTCTTTATCAATATGCTTTGATTTCAAATAGGATTGATAGATTGAATGTAACCAATAGGTTTTCGATTGATCCATCTTTGTCAAACCATTGATATAGTCTTTTTCATACTGTGGAATCAAGAGGCAGTCATTCAAAATCGACATTACTTCGACATCAAAGAACAATATAATATATCGCAAAGACTGAATCTTTTGAATGTGAAATGGATTATAACTAGTAGTAGTTATTGTTGATAGACAAAAACAATTAGACATTGATTGATTGATTGACTTTTTACTTAAAGTAACAACTTACTCATCGGAATATGATTTGGTCCAATCGATACTATTGATAATCTTGTAGAGTGTCGGTATGAAACCTAGTTTCTGTATCAGCAAGAGTGTTTGAAGTTTTCGTGATCCGTTCATGATACCATAGAGGAAAACGAGTAGCTCCGTCTGGAACACACAGTTGGTGTAGCGTTTAAGGTAAGTTGACGGCTCTATACCTTCAGAGTCGAGATTCAACTCTTGGAATATCATTAGGATATGATCGTTATTGAAATGCATCGGTACGTAGCTATCCAGACTATCCCAATCGCCGCCATTCGTAAATCCATTGTTCTGTCGCAGTGAAGGTGGTATCCACTTCGGATTAGTCGATTTCTCCAGTAGTAAACATGTTTTCTCAATTAATTTAGGTGCATTTAATAATAAAGCTTTAAGATTATGATGATTACTATTATTAATATACATATATAAATCAACTTTTTATCAATATATATACTTACAATGATTAATTTGAAACAATGGATATTGTGTATTTTTAATCTCAATTGATTTCTGAATGGTTTGGACATCGTTGGGATCTGGCGGATGAATACAAGCAGACAACACCTTGATAAAGATAAACAGACTAACCGAACCCAACTCACCGATAAATTCATATAGTTTATGTATTCTTCTAAGATCATATGGACTTTTAATTGAAAATATCCACTATATATATATAAGTTGAAAGTTAGACAATTGTGTATTATTATTATTATTGTTGTTGTTTAATACGTACGTTAAGACAAGCACCTGCAGTCTCTGCGGTGATTGGGTTCCTCAGTGAATACACCAAGAGGTTGATGAGTGTTGTGTTTTCGAATGCCCATTCACTTACATTGGTTTGTGTCGAACAGATTTGATTCAAGATATAGATGACCGAGAGGAATATTTGATCCAATGTATCTTCTCTTCTCCAAGAACGACTTTTCTTTCTCGGTGCCATTATCGTCTGTTCATTTCTAACCAAGATATCATTCAACAACAGATGGCACTTCAAATCCACCAACTCTTCCATTAACGTTGTATCATTTACAATAACCATTAAATCATCTAATAAGTTCTTCATCTAAATATAGTTGAACTATATTAATATACAGAACACAAAGAATCGAATCTATCGAAATTAAATAGTTGTTATTACAACATTACATACCTCTGTATAATTATTTAATTTAATAAAACTATTTAATTCCACTAGTTTTGTTTGTAGTAAATGAGAATCTTGATTCTCTCTTGCTGCTTTGGTTTCGGGTGATTCCAATGCACATTTCGTATTGCTTAGACAAGCGAGATAGTCGGATTGTCTACTACTACTGCTGTTAAGTCTTTGTTGTCTACCAGAGTATATTTCATTCATAAACAATCGATCGTTAATATTTAATTTGTTATTTGTACATCTATGATCAAAATAAATATGATTCATCTTCTTCTCATCCTTTTTCAAAGAATCCGCTAAACATCTTTGATTTTGTTTGTGATTATTATTATTCTTATCACTCGTTAATAACTTATTAAAGAATGCTTTCATGATTTATATCTCTTCTCTCTTCTCTTCTATTCTCTTCGCTTCTCTTCTCTTTCTCTCTCTCTATTAATAACAAACAATAAATAATATACAATAAAAAAAAAATCTTTAATCATAAAAATTTTTTCACTTAAAATGTTGAGTTTTTTGTTAATTGCTTAGCTTGAGATGGTTTGGATTGAGATGGTTGAGATGGTTTGGATTGAGATTGTTGAGATGGTTTGGATTGGCTTTAGCTATTTTCTTAGGATCGTTGATTGGTCAGACACAACACATGTTTTGGTCATTGAGAACATGTGTTGGCGGGTGAATTAGAACCCTATTACCCATGATGAACTTCACCCACCCAAATAAAGGTGAAGTGAATACATATGCGCGGTTCAAAACCAGTACCCAAGGCTATATATATATGATATGGCGAAAGAAGGACCTCTTTATTCAAGATTCATGGGCTTAGATCTGAAAAAGAGAATCATCATAAGCTCGGATCGTATAGTGGCAGTACATGAGGTTGTGGTCCTCCTAACCCTGGTTCGATTCCAGGTCCGAGCACTTAAATCATTTTAAATATTATTTATATGTCCGCATGCGGTTTGGAAAAATATAAAAAATAAAAATAAAAATAACCAGGTTTCCCGCTACGCCAAAAGGGATGTTATCGAAATATTATCTGATCCTCAAGCATCACACAGATGAACCTAAATTTTCTTTCTTTATTCTCAAAGAAACTATCTTTAAGTTATACTCATTCATATAAGTTTATAACTTATAAGTTAAAGGTAAACAAATAAATAAAGAGATATTCATTCATATAGGTTTCTAAAAACTCTTAATTGTTCTCTGTTATCTCTGTTCTCTCTGCTCTCATAGGAAGTGTCTCAAGTTCACTGCTGTACTCGCCATTGTCTTACCGAATACAGCCACATCTCGCACTAAATTGACGATACCAACAGCAAAAAATTCAATTAATATCCAATAGTCATTTATCACTAACTCTTTACTGAAAAAAGCAACACATTCCTACTTTTAGATCTATCCTAATACTATTCAACTTATTATTTAATAATATCAATAAAATAATTATTATAATGATGTTAATAATTAATTGGCTATTTCACACTGCCGAGTGAACGTAAATAAAACATGAACAAGCATGTTAATATCAATACCTGCAATTGACTGAACATGAGTGCTACGAAACAGCATATTCTGGCTGTACTTACACCTTCTTTGATAAATTTAATAGAGATTTAAATAAAAATTTATTTATTGATCTTATTTTATGGTAAATGATATAATCTAATATCTTTACCACTAAGCATTTTTATAACATCGAATCTCTCTTCAAACATTGATTTGTGTAAGAGGCCTGCCATAAAGTATCGTCTGTGTGTTTGCTTGCCAAACAAAATGTAATATTGATCATCAAGTTTTCGAATCGAACACTTATGATTTTCATCATCTTCGAAAGAAATATTGTCAACCAATTTAGTAGTTGGAAAATAAGCAGCTTTCAATTCAATGTTTTGAACAGAATCTGGTAAAATTCCTTCTTGTAAAACAATATCTTTATCTTCTCCAATGATAAGATGATTCACAGAGTTTGGAATAATTCCTGGACGTTTGAAACAGTTCATATTGTGAACATTGAGTGTTTTCAACGATGATGGAAGTGAATCCTGTTTGATATCAAAGGCAAACCATACACTAATTTCAAGTGTTTCAACACCGAACGGAATGACTCTGAGTGTATCTGAATTCTCATCATAATAATAATGGAGAGACAACTTCTTGATATCCAAACCATCAAGTGATTCTTGTTTGAATGCCATTTCTTTTAGACTTTCCAAATGATAAAGTGTGCGATCTGGGAACAATTCGTCAATGTCATAAACAGAATTGGCAAGACTGAGATGTCTGATCGAAGTAGGTAATGCCGATTGTAATGTAAGTGAGTTTATAATGTGCAGTGTTGTCAATGATTTCGGTAGATCACTTAGATCTAATAAACCAGAACCATCAGTCAACACTAGAGATCTAAGATTCTCGAGATACTTGATTGACTTCATCCATGACAAAGGAACATTATGTAGTGTGATTAACGAATTTGGTAGTACTTCTGGATCGATAGAAACCTCACTGCAATTGTGAATGAATTCCTCCAGATTCGATGGTAACGATCCAACTTTGAGATAGTTATTGGGTGTCTTACCTGTGACTATTAATATCTTCAGTGATGTCGGTAATACTCCAGGTTCCAATATTTGGTTGAGTGTATAAATCTCTAAACTCTCCAATGTATCAGGTAATACACCTACTTCGATCACCTGATTGAAACCGCCAAGAAATTTCAATCTCTTCAGATTGGGTGGAAAACAACCTTTGAATAACTGTTCATCAAAATGATAACCAAATTCCAGTGAGGTGATATTCATTGGTATTCTATGTTTTAAAGTTTGACAACCCACTATACTAGTTACATTAGATTTACTAATCAAATCATAAAGTTTAGTAGACAGTTGATCTGAATCTTCTCTCTTTTGCATATCACTAGTTTCCGTTACTTCTACTATATTTTGATCGATTTCATCCATACTTTCAATTGAATCTGAAGAAATATATAAAGATAAGTTAATAATAATAGTAATAAAACAATCAATCAACAATTCTAAAGATATATTTACCATAATCTATAACATGATCAACAAGAATATAACTTGTATCGTTTGTGACGTACACAGTACGTTGTTTCTTTTTGTCAAGTGACTCTAATATTAAAGATCGATATGAATTCAATGTGATCCTTGAACTATCTTTATAGACACAATATAAACTATCGGTATCAAACAATAGATATCTATTTCTATCGTCGAACCATCTTTTACAAACTAAACTAAAACAAATCTTGTCGATATTATCTTTCAAATTATTAACAATCGTTGATAATAGAATATGTGAAAGATTTACTAATTTATGTGTTGAATTGTTATTGTTTATTGTCATTTTTGATAAGATAAAATGATCTCAATTCAGATTTGAACAAAAATTAAAAAAAAATTTGTTTTAAAAGATACAAGTGTGCTAAATTCGGGCAACAGACAAAAAATTCATTCTTGGATTTTTCCAAAACAAAATGTTGTATAAAAAATTTAAAAAACATGTTATTTCGAGTCAAAAAATTCGTATTTATTAAATTTGTTTTAAATTTGAATAATGGAATTCGATATGTTGATATTTCAAGCTCGGTACAAAAAATCTGTTGTTGTCACAATCAAGGTCAAAAAAAAATAATTTTTTTCTGCAAATTCTGTTTTTTTCCACAGTAGACTTCAATTCCTTTTCGCCGATCATCGTTTTATAAGGGGTTCGTTAGATGAAAGAAAGTTTTTTTTTTTTGAAAACCGGTTTTTTTTCTCATTAACCATATTTAATTCAATATTGAATATTTATATATAAATTTAATTTATTTTTTTTGATATGTAAGGATTAACATAACAATATGATAATAATAAACCTAATATCCAATGTACCAGGTAATACACCTACTTCGATCACCTGATTGAAACCGCCAAGAAATTTCAATCTCTTCAGATTGGGTGGAAAACAACCTTTGAATAACCCTTCATTAAAATCAAAAGAAAATTCTAGTGTAGTGATATTCATTGGTATTCCATAATTTATAGTTTGACACTGCTTTGCACTTGTTACATTAGATTTGCTAATCAAATCATAAAGTTTTGTAAACAGTTTATCTGAATCGTCTCTATATCGATCTCGCATTTCCTTGCTTTGTATTACTTTCCGATGTTTTGATCGATTTCATGAAAACTGCCAATTGAATCTTTAATATCAGATAAATAAAGTTAATAATATATTTTTGAATATAATCATGGTCAATCAACAATTTTTTAATATATTCTTTACCTAGATTTTAAATTTGAAGAAAAATTAAAAAAAAATTTGTTTTAAAAGTTACAACAAAAAAAAAAACCAAAAAGAAATGTTCTTTAAACAATTTGGTAATAATTATAATAGCATTATTATTATTATTTTATTTTAATATCTTTAAGTATTTTTACAACATTAACTTTGTCTAAAAACATTGATTTGTGGAATAGACTTGCAATGAATTGGTTATTGTGTTGGCCAAACACGATGTAATATTGATCATCGAGTTTTCGAATCGAACAACTACTATCACTTAGATCTAAACAACCAGAATCGTTCCAAAACTCATTATCATTGAAATCTTTGAAAGTAATGTTGTCAATCATTGGAAATAAAGATATGTGACAATTTAATGTTTTGAACAGAATCTGGGAGAATTCCATCAGCTATATCGAAGTGAGAACCGTTCTCGTGAATGATAAGATGATTAACAGAGTTTGGAATAATTCCTGGACCTGTGAAACAGTTCATATTGTAAACATCGAGTGTTTTCAAAGATGATGGAAGTGGATTAAGATTGAACTGGAGGTCGCACCAAATCTCAAGTGTTTCAACACCAAATGGTATGGATCTGAGTGTTTTTATCTCAACTCCTTTATAATAATATTCCAAACACAATCTCTTGATATCCAAACCATCAAGTGATTCTTTTTTGAATGCCGATAGTTGTAGATATTCCAAATGATAAAGTGTGCGATCTGGGAACAATTCGTCAATGTCATACTTTGAATCGGCAAGACTGAGATGTCTGATCGAAGTAGGCAATGCCGATTGTAACTTTAGTGGGTGGAAAATGTCCAATCTGGTAAGTGATTTCGGTAGATCACTTAGATCTAATAAACCAGTACCATCAGTCAACACTAGAGATCTAAGATTTTCGAGATACTTGATTGACTTCATCCATGACAAAGGTACATCTTGTAGTGTGATTAACGAATTTGGTAGTACTTCTGGATCGATAGAAACCTCACTGCAATTGTGAATGAATTCCTCTAGATTCGATGGTAACGATCCAACTTTGAGATATTTGTCGGGTGTTTCACCTATGACTCTTAATATCTTCAGTGATGTCGGTAATACTCCAGGTTCCAATATTTGGTTGAGTTTAGACATCTCTAAACTCTCCAATGTATCAGGTAATACACCTACTTCAATCACCTGATTGAAACTGTGATTAAATTTCAGTTTCTTCAAGTTTGGTGGAAAACAACCTTTGAATAACCGTTCATTAAAATAATTGTCGAAAACCAGGGAGGTGATATTCATTGGTATTCTATGTTTTAAAGTCGGACAATCCTCTATAGAAGTTACATTAGATTTACTAATCAAATCATAAAGTTTTGTAAATAGTTTAACTGGTTCGCTTCTAATCAGTATTGCTCTGTTCAATGTTAATTTCTCTATGTTGAGATCGAGTTCATCTGTACTTTCATATTGAATCTGAAGAAAATTGAAGTAAAATAATGGTAAATCAGTAAATATAGTTAAATAAACAGTCAATAGTTGTAAAGATATTATTTGTAAAGAATATAATTACCTAGATCTAATAAATGATCATAAATACCGAGAAAGATCTCTCCTGATGTGACTAACATAGTACGTTGTTTCTTTTTGTCAAGTGATTCAGATATTAAAGATCGATATGAATTCAATGTGATTCTTGAACTATCTTTATAGACACAATATAAACTATCGGTATCAAACAATAGATATCTATTTCTATCGTCGAACCATCTTTTACAAACTAAACTAAAACAAATCTTGTCGGTGTTATCTTTCAAATTATTAACAATGTTTGATAATAGAATATGTGAAAGATTTACTAATTTATGTGTTGAATTGTCATTGTTTATTGTCATTTTAGCTGAGATGAAATGATCGCAAATCAAAAAAAATTTTGTTTTAAAAGATAAAACAAAAAAATATTTTAAGAATAAATATTCTATTCTTTTTATTTTAAATTAGTCAGAAAAGTGTGATATTGGACCTTTCGTCTGCGCATTATCTTGTTTTCAACACAAATAAGGAAATCCAAATTTCGATCTGTTGATATTTTCACAAAAAATCTTATGTTGTCACAATCAAGGTCAAAAAAAAATCATTTTTATTTGCAATTTTCTATTTTTTTTTCAAAATGAGAGTTCAATTCCTGTTCTCCCATCATCTTTTTATATAGGTTTGATGTAAGAAAAAAAAACAAAAAATTTATATGAGGGTACACTAAAAATCACTTTTTGGCATGGGTCCAAAAAAAATAAAATTTTTTTATATTAGGGTTTAAAAACAAATCATAAAGTTTTGTATACAGTTTATCTGAATCATATCAATCTCGCATTTCCTTGCTTTGTATTACTTTCCGATGTTTTGATCGATTTCATGAATACTTCCAATTGAATCTTTAATATAAGATAAATAAAGTTAATAATATATTTTTAAAAATCAATCAACAATTTTTAAGATATATTTAAGATTTTAAATTTGAAAGCTTGAAAAATTGTTGCAAAGTTACAACAAAAAAAAAAACCAAAAAGAAATGTTCTTTAAACAATTTGGTAATAATTATAATAGCATTATTATTATTATTTTATTTTAATATCTTTAAGTATTTTTACAACATTAACTTTGTCTAAAAACATTGATTTGTGGAATAGACTTTGCAATGAATTGGTAAATGTGATGGCCAAACACGATGTAATATTGATCATCGAGTTTGCGAATCGAACAACTACTATCACTTAGATCTAAAGAATTGTTCCAAAAGTTTTTATCATAATCTTCGAAAGTAATGTTGTCAACCATTTTGGTGGTTGGAAATAAAGATATTGTCAATTTAATGTTTTGAACAGAATCTGGGATAATTCCATCAGCTATATCGATATGAGAACCGTTCTCGTGAATGATAAGATGATTAACAGAGTTTGGAATAATTCCTGGACCTGTGAAACTTTTCATATTGTAAACATCGAGTGTTTTCAAAGATGATGGAAGTGGATTAAGATTGAACTGGAGGTCGCACCAAATCTCAAGTGTTTCAACACCAAATGGTATGGATCTGAGTGTTTCTGTCTCAACTGGAGCCAATCCTTTATAATAATATTCCAAACACAATCTCTTGATATCCAAACCATCAAGTGATTCTTTTTTGAATATCGATAGTTGTAGATATTCCAAATGATAAAGTGTACGATCTGGGAATAATTCGTCTATGTCATAAACAGAATTGGCAAGACTGAGATGTCTGATCGAAGTAGGCAATGCCGATTTTAACTTTAGTGGGTAGGAAATGTCCAATCTGGTTAGTGATTTCGGTAGATCACTTAGATCTAATAAACCAGGATTGTTACATAACCTTAGGGACCTAAGATTTTCGAGATACTTGATTGACTTCATCCATGACAAAGGTACATCTTGTAGTGTGATTAACGAATTTGGTAGTACTTCTGGATCGATAGAAACATCACTGCAATTGTGAATGAATTCCTCTAGATTCGATGGTAACGATCTAACTTTGAGATAGTCATCGGGTGCTATATTCCAGATTCTAAAAATCTTCAGTGATGTCGGTAATACTCCAGGTTCCAATATTTGGTTGAGTTTAAACATCTCTAAACTCTCCAATGTATCAGGTAATACACCTACTTCGATCACCTGATCGAAACTGTGATTAAATTTCAGTTTCTTCAAGTTTGGTGGAAAACAACCTTTGAACAATGGTTCATTAAAATAATGGTCGAAAACCAGTGAGGTGATATTCATTGGTATTCTATGTTTTAAAGTTGGACAATCCTCTATAGAAGTTACATTAGATTTACTAATCAAATCATAAAGTTTTGTAAATAGTTTAACTGGTTCGCTTCTAATCAGTATTGCTCTGTTCAATGTTAATTTCTCTATGTTTTGATCGAGTTCATCTGTACTTTCAATTGAATCTGAAGAAAATTGAAGTAAAATAATGGTAAATCAGTAAATAGAGTTGAAATAAACAGTCAATAGTTGTAAAGATATTATTTGTAAAGAATATAATTACCTAGATCTAATAAATGATCATAAATACCGAGAAAGATCTCTCCTGATGTGACTAACATAGTACGTTGTTTCTTTTTGTCAAGTGATTCAGATATTAAAGATCGATATGAATTCAATGTGATTCTTGAAATATCTTTATCGATACAATATAAACTATCGGTATCAAACAATAGATATCTATTTCTATCGTCGAACCATCTTTTACAAACTAAACTAAAACAAATCTTGTCGATATTATCTTTCAAATTATTAACAATGTTTGATAATAGAATATGTGGAAGATTTACTAATTTATGTGTTGAATTGTTATTGTTTATTGTCATTTTAGCTGAGATGAAATGAAAAAACAACAAACATTCATTAAAGATACAACAAAAAAAATATTTTAAGAATAAAATTCTATTCTTTTTATGTTAAATTTGTCAGAAAAGTGTGATATTTCTGCATTGTGTTATAAGTGGGTTACAATTCTCTTGCTTGTAACCCAATATAACGATTTTTTTTTTTTGCTCCAAATGTTTTATTTTTATTTATTTGATATGTAAGTAGGGTATCTATAAGTACAATATTTTCTCCACTTACGTTAATTACCACAAATTATTTTTACAATATTTTCTTTGTCAAAAAGCATTGATTTGTGGAATAGACTCGCAATGAATTGGTTATTTTGATGACCAAAAACAATGTAATATTGATCATCCAGTTTTCGAATCGAACACTTATTATCTTTGGAATTTTGGATAGTAATGTTGTCAACCATTTTGGTTGGAAATAGAACTTCTCTCAATTTAATGTTTTGAACAGAATCTGGGAGAATTCCATCTTCTATTTCACAACGCTCTCGAATAATAAGATTATTCACAGAGTTTGGAATAATTCCTGGACGTTTGAAACAGTTCATATTGTTAACATCGAGTGTTTTCAAAGATGATGGAAGTGAATCCTGTTTGAACTGGAGTGCTAACCTCATATCAAGTGTTTCAACACCAAATGGAATGACTCTGAGTGTTTCCGATTTCTCTCGAAAGCCAAAATCTCTATCGAGGCACAAACTCTTGATATCCAAACCATCAAGTGATTCTTGTTTGAATGCCGACACTTGTAGATATTCCAAATGATAAAGTGTGCGATCTGGGAATAATTCGTCAATGTCATAATTTGAATCGGCAAGTCTGAGATATCTGATAGAAGTAGGCAATGCCGACGTTAACTTTAATGAGTGGGAAATTTCTAGCCTGGTAAGTGATTTCGGTAGATCACTTAGATCTAAACAACCAATATTTGTCCAAAACTTTAGCGATCTAAGATTTTCTAGATGCTTGATTGACTTCATCCATGAGACAGGAACTTTTTCCAGTGTGATTAACGAATTTGGTAGTATGTTTGGACCAAAATCTATAATATCTATTCCATTGTGAGTGAATTCCTCTAGATTTGGTGGTAACGATCCAACTTTGAGATATTTATTGGGTGTGAGACCAATGACTCTTAATATCTTCAGTGATGTCGGTAATACTCCAGGTTCCAATATTTGGTGGATATAAAAAATCTCTAAACTCTCCAATGTATCAGGTAATACACCTACTTCAATCACCTGATTGAAATTGTAATCAAATTTCAGTTTCTTCAACTTGGGTGGAAAACAACCTTTGAATAATCGAAAACCAGTGAGGTGATATTCATTGGTATTTCATACATTAAAGTCAGACAATTCTATACAAGTTACATTAGATTTACTAAAGTTTTGTAAACAGTTTATCTGACTCATCTCTATTTTGCATTTTCGTGGTTTGTATTACTTTCACGATGTTTTGATCGATTTCATCTTTACTTTCAATTGAATCTTTAATATAAAAGATAAATAAAGTTAATAATATATTTTTAAAAATAATCATGATCAATCAACAATTTTTTAGATATATTATTTACCTAGATCTATTAAATGATCATATAGATAAAGATAATTTTTGTTTGGTGTGATGAACATAGTACGTTGTTTCTTTTTGTCAAGTGACTCTAATATTAAAGATCGATATGAATTCAATGTGATTCTGGAACTATCTTTATAAATATAATATAAATTATTGGTATCAAACAATAGATATCTATTTCTATCATCAAACCATCTTTTACAAACTAAACTAAAACAAATCTTGTCGATATTATCATTCAAATTATTAACAATGTTTGACAATAGAATATGTGGAAGATTTACTAATTTATGTGTTGAATTGTTATTGTTTGTCATCTTTAGAGAGATGAAATTAATATGATCGCAATTCAGATTTGAACAAAAATTAAAAAAATATTGTTTTATTCTTTGTGGTATTCTTGGTTTTTTATAAAATTCCAAATGATAAAGTGTGCGATCTGCGAACAATAATTCGTCAATGTCATACTCTGAGTTGGCAAGTATCAGATCTCTGATGGAATTAGGCAATGCCGATTGTAACTTTAATGGGTGGGGAATGTCCAGTTTGGTCAGTGATTTCGGTAGATCTAAACTACCATAAAGGTTATAAACACAAGAGATCTAGGATTCTCGAGATACTTGATTGACTTCATCCATGACAAAGGAACAATATCAATGTCCATAAGAAGTGTGGTGATATTCATTGGTATTCTATGTTTTCAAATCAGACAATCCTCGATACTTGTTACCTTAGATTTGCTTATCAAATCATAAAGTTTTATAAATAGTTTATCTGTCTCGTCTAAACAATATCTCTCTTCTCTTAACTAAACTAAACAAATCTTGTCGATATTATCTTTCAAATTATTAACAATGATTGACAATAGATTAGGTTATTGATCATCTTTAGAACAATAAAAATATGATCGCAAATGAATTCAGATTATCTTAAAAAAAATAAAATTCCAAGAATCATTCCCTCAAAACAAAACTAGTATACTAGTTTTTAATATTTATTGTAATAATTATTTCTTCATTTAGAATGGAAAACGAAAAACAAGACTATTTGAAAGCGATTGATATCAATTCAAATGATAGAGATGCACTCTTTCAACTTGCAATGATATTAGATAAACATGAACAACAAACGACATTACTTCTATCAGGTGAATCAATAACGAAAGAACAACTCTTTTGGAAAGTTATTGCTCTCGATCCAAACAATGCCGTTGCATACTACAAGTTAGCGGTGAATATTTCATCGGAGAAACGATTATCGATTATTCTTCCATCGGGTCAATCAATGTCCGAACAACAACTCTACTTGAAAGCACTCGATATCGATCCATTCTATTCAAACTCATATTATAACCTTGCATTGACACTACCTGAATCAAAGACAACTATCACCCTCCTGAACGGTGAATCAATGACAGCGCAACAACTTTACTTGAAATCAATAGAGCACTCCAATTCCGACAATTCCGATTGCTATAACAATCTTGCACTTACTCTCACTGATTTTGGATCAATCAGATTGAACGATGGACAAATAATGACAAAGCGACAACTGCTATTGAAAGGAATAGAGAATGATCCAAACTATCCACCACAATATGTTAACCTTGCCATGTTACTAATTGGAAATGAAACTATTAAACTTCCTAATGGTCAATCGATGAATAGTAAACAACTCAATTTAAAGACGATATCACTTGATCCTTCAAACTATTCGGCAATCAATAATCTAGGAAACGATCTTGAACACGACGAATCTATAACTCTACCCAATGGTGAAACATTGACAAAGAAACAGCTATACATAAAAGCGATACAAATCGATCCAATTTCGTACTTTGCATACTATGATCTTGCCTTAGAGCTGGAATCAAAAGAAACTATAACACTCGGTAATTCAGTGACTATGACAAAACAACAACTTTTGATAGAAGCAATTAATTGTGATCCCACACAAACTTATATTTATAAAGAAATTGGATTAACTCTTTTAGACAAACACACTAGAATTTCATTTCCAAATGGTGAACAATTGTCTAGGAGACAACTACTTCAAAAAGCGAGAATTAAATAAATAAAAAAAGAAAAAGATAATAATTTACTAACAATTATTTGTATAGCTACCAAATATATCGTAACTGTGTAGATTTATTTATTGAATCTGACTCATATCTATATCGCATTTCCTAGCTTTGTATTTCTTTCAAAATGTTTTATATCGATTTCATGAAAATATATATAAGATAAATAAGTTAATAATATAGTTTTAAAAATAATCATGATCAATCAACAATTTTACCTATATCTAATTATTTTTATTTGGTGTGATGAACATAGTACGTTGTTTCTTTTTGTCAAGTGATTCAGATATTAAAGATCGATATGAATTCAATGTGATTCCTGAACTATCTTTATAGATACAATATAAACTATTGGTATCAAAAAATAGATATCCATTTCTATTATCGAACCATCTTTTACAAACTAAAGTAAAACAAATCTTGTCTATAATATCTTTAAAGTTATAAACAATCGTTGAGATTATGTGGAAGATTTACTAATTTATGTGTTGAATTGTTAGTTTGTCATCTTTAGAGAGATGAAATTTAAAGAGTGAACATTTATTAACTACATACATTGATAATTAATAACAGAATATTATGTTAGTAAACCCTCATATAAAAAAACGTGCTTTCGTAACATTATGAGGGATATGATTTGTAATTTTTTTTTTCTTAGAACCCCATTTAAAAATAATGTGGGTCGCCTGTGTAATTTTTATTTTTTGTTTGACAAATATTAAATATATTTCTTCTCTCTATTATAATATTTATTTTCAAAATTCAATGATTGTTGATTTATCACATTTATTGTTATTAAAGATAATTAGTTATCTTGAAGATAACATAGATAGAATGTGTCAGTTTAGTTTGTAAAAGATGGTTCAATGAAAGAGATAAATATCTATATTTTAATACCGATAATATTAAAATGTCTTGTTTTCAAGAAGAAGATCGTGAAAGTGATTTTCGTAAGAGTGTATTTACATTAGAATCATATCGATCATTATTATTCAGATCATTCAATCAAAAGAGTAATTGCACTCTGTCATATGGATATGGTAGTAGTTCTTATGAAACAGACTATTCGATAGATTTAGGTAAGATATTGGTATTGACAGTGTTGTTTTATAAAATATACAAATGCTAATCGTTTATTTTAAATATACAATACAGGTAGAGGCAAAACAAAAGATAAGATTACACCAAATATCACCAAAGTTTTTTTGAAAACAAATGATGAACTTGGCAAAAAGGAAACAGAGATACTCTATGGAATGATATCGAATTCAAATGTATTCAAGCTAAAAAAAATACCTAGTTTAAAAAGTGTATTACCTGCGAATTTGACAGCGATAACATTTAATCATGAATTCAAAGGGTCATTGGCAGGTTATCTTCCACCGAAACTAGAGAAACTGAAATTTGATTGGGAATCAGATTTTGATGAACGAATCTTGGCAGGTGTTCTTCCAAATACATTGAAGAAACTGAAATTTGCTCCATACTTCAACAAAAGACTCGAACCTCATGTATTACCATCATCTTTAACATTCTTAGAATTGGGAGGTGATTATGATAAACCACTTAAAGTTGGATCACTTCCTCCAAATCTTAGAGTCCTTATTCATAAGGGTAGAAGTGCGATATCAGATGGAGTATTACCAGAATCACTTTGTACTTTGGTGTTTGGAAATTTCAAATGGTTTCCATTCATAAAATCGCTGAACAATCTTACAACTCTAACACTCTTTAATAGAGTTTATGATTCCACTGGCACAATAGACTTGTCAGATCTACCAGATTCTCTTACGAGTTTAGATTTTCAATCTCCATGTCGTCTCGTGTCATCTCTATCACCTTCAATCAAATATCTCGATATACACCGTACAACAGAATATGATATCGATGAGATATTCAAAGATCGATCACAATATCATTTCGAAAGGCTCTGTGTCGATGGAAACAAACAAGAATCACTTGACAATCTGAAGATCAAGGAATTGCATCTGAAATTTGGCAATAGTGAATCGATTTTAAGGTATATTCCATATGGTGTAGAAACTTTATATTTTGGAAACGGTCAGTTTAAATTTGCTGAAAAAGATCGATACTCAATTCCATCGTCAGTGAGGAAGATCATATGTCAATACTATAAAACAATCAATCTAATTGAATCCGAAATTCCAAACAGTGTCGAAGAAGTCGTGATAAAATATTTTTCTAGTTCCGAACGATTCACAGGTATACCGATTCCACACTCTGTAAAATCACTGACTGTTCCTTCTAATTTGTTGGACAAAGTTTTCGACACACCTAAATCAGTCACCAACTTGTGTTTTGTCGATTACAAACAACAAGTAGATCTCCATGTTCGAAAGATATATGATGATCAGTATCTCATTTTTGGTCAACCAAGATACAAATTCCATGCTGGGATTGTATCACGTATATTATCAGAATTCATTCATGCATGAACTAAATACTCAATCTAAGACTACATTACCACTAATTATCAATAAACAACAAAATCAGATACTTTTATTGCAAAAGAACCAAATAAAAATTTATATAAGTCAAACTTTATTGTTTAATTAAAAAAAAAAAAAAAGAAGTTAATTTGTTTAAAATTTATTATTAATTCTAATTTTTTATCAAATTTGTAGATCATTATTGATCTTTTATAAATATAATTAATCACATTTATTATTATCAAAGATAATATCTTGAAGACAACATAGATAGAATATGTGTCAATCTAGTTTGTAAAAGATGGTTCAATGAAACAGATAAATATCTATATTTTAATACTTATCGTATTAAAATGTATAATTTTCAAGAATATAAATATGATCGACAAAGCACGGGTAAGCTCATTTGTAAAAGATACAACTAATTTGATTAGTTTAATAAATAATCATTTTAAAATTATTTATTTTTGTTAATTATAGAAACAGAGTATTTGGTAAATCAATATCCATAGATTGAATGGTGTTGGTGGAAATCATTTGTACCCATTTCTTGTATACAGACTGCAGGTGCTTGTTGGATAGAGTAAGCTGATTGTTGGTAATAGTCGATGGTTCATTGTGTTCATTAAAATATACACAAAGACTGTCGTTATTATAAAGAATAACATCTTTATCTAAATCCACTACCTTTAGTAAACCTGTTGTGATATCAATAAATAAAAATACTTGATGCAATCCATTTGGACACTGTTTAGGATGCTATACATGGGAATTAAATCAAACAATTAATAAACTATTTCGACAACTGTTCAACAAAGATATCATTTAATTTTTAACTTACTGAAACAAATGAATGAATACAATCGGGTGCACAAGTAGTGGATCCACAACTCAGACATTTGAAACTTTGAGTTTTCTCACATGATGTACACATAAATTGTTGTTCCTCTTGGACAGTGTTTGGAATATTCTTGATAATAAAATCCTAATATTGATATTTGAAAAAAAAAGAGATTAGTTTGTAATTAAATTAATGAGATTTGGTTAATTTCTTAACTTACAATATATTTAGGCTGTAATTTCTTTAATTTAGGTAAATGTAAATATGAAGATGGGATGAAACTGACAAAACCTTTCTTCAAATTGCTGAATCTGTTGATAAAGTCCTCCAATTCAGTTTGACTGATAATCTCAGTGGTATTACCGATGTTCAATGAGGTCTTTATGTATTCAAAACTGGCAAACTGTTGTTGTGAGAGTTGGTTGATAAGAGCTGGTTGAGTTGGATAGCTTGCCAGACAATGGTAGAGATAACACTTTCTCAGAACGGGGAATAGATAGCTATTCAGTGATTCTTGGTTGTCCTTAAGATTTGCATAGATCTGTCGGATGGTATCAGCGGACTGAGTAACCTTGAACTTTGGTAGCTTCATTGCCTCCATTAGAATATAATTGAAGAGATATTGCTTGATCGACTGGCTGTTGGTTGTCTTGTAGTCGAGCTTTCTCAGGTAGACAAGATAAGTCGACAGGAAGAATGGATCGACATGGAATTTGAGATGATCGTCAACATCGATCAAATCCTCAGCGAATGGAGGTACCTCACAACTGGTTATCGTTTTAAAGAGGATTCTCAGAGTGGCCAACTCCTGCTTGAACTCCAGGTCGGTGAGCAAGTAGTAGGGCAACTGGTCGGTGTCAACGATGTAGTTGCTGATCTGACGAGTTTTCATCTCAAAGACGTCGATGTTGGAGTGAACCATTCCCCAAAAGTGACGCTCGAATACCTCATCGATCTCTCCGGCATCTTGGATGTTGAGGAAGAATTTCATGACCTCCTCGATGGTGAGATTGGCAACGTCCACTGGAATCAAGATGTTCGAGTTGGCATTGCACTGTGGACATTGGAATCCAAAATCAAAGTTGTGAACCGACTGGTCTATACATGAGCGATGAGTGTAGTGCAGACACGATGAAATATAACTCGGCAGATGATAGTACGACTTGAAGAATTCTATCATCAAAGGATAGAGTTGAGTTACACTCTTTGGGAATCGTTTGGAATCGAAAAAGATATTCTCTTGGTGTTCCAACAGATTCTGAATGGTTGTATTTAAATAGGATTGTGGCATAGATCTGATCAACTTGTAGAGTGAAGTCGATTTCTGATTCATTGCCAACGTACAATTGGTTACTCTTGCCACTGTATAGAGTGGTTCAGTACTTGTAGTATCTCTACAGATCATACATATTTTATCAGTTGATTCATCATGATGATGTTGTTCACCTGATGTTGTAGTAGCAGTAGCAGTAGCAGTAGTACTAGTATTATTACTTGAATCCTCAGATGTATTATTATTGTTGTTATTGTTATTCGTTGTAGTTGTTGATGTTGTTGTATTATTCTCTAAAACCTCTGTTTCATCATATAAATCTTGATTCTCTGTCAACTGTAAGAATTGATTCTGTTTCTCTTTCATTTGTTTCATGATTTCATCGCGCTTTGCTTGCATGATCTTTCTACGCTTCTCTCTTTCCTCCTCTTCACGCTTCTTTGGATCGAAATCGGTGATACCTTGAGTTTCAAAGTAATCGTTGATCGAATCATCAAACTGACCGAACCAAATCATGATCTCTTGGAGTAGTGGATTCTGGTCGGTGGAATTGATCTTCCAGCAGTAGATCAGAGTGTCAAGGAACGACTGTGATTGCTTCTTTCTGATGTTCTTGAATGATGGAGTGTATGCTCTGAGGAGCATGGTGACAACATTGTTTGTCTCCCAGAAGTAGAGTGGACGTTGCTGTGGATGTTTCTTGTAGTTGTTGTTCGAGAGGAATTGACTGACCTCGTGACGAATGGCACGAACATCGCGATCCGACTGCTCGACAATCCATTGGTCGAAATGACGGAGTGCCATCAACAGGATGTAGTAGATGTCGTTGATGACAATGATATCGCTTGTCGAAATCTTTCCAAAGAGATTGTGATTGGCGTAGAAGCTGTTTGTGTTCTTCTCGAAATCTTTGAAACCCTTGAAGTTTGGATAGACAATCTTCATGGTGGTGTAATGAAGGAATTCATACAGGGCATTCTCGTGGAACAGTTGATAGATTCCATCGAGCTTGTTGTCCAGTGGCGGTAGCAGAGCTGGCAACGATGGGAAACACTCTGGAATGTTGTTCTCACGTTGATACTTGGTGAACTCCTCTTTCGCCAACTCCTGTAGATGAATCTTGAATACATACTCAAAGCTCCAGTAGTATGGATCGTATCTTGACCAGTACTCTGGTTTCAACTGCATCTTTGGTGCCTTTACATCCTTGACGACCTTGGCAATGATTCTCTCCTTGGTCTCCATTGGAATATTCTTATAGATGAATTTGAAATTCAACATTTCACTATAATAAAAGTAGCCAGATGCAGCAGCCTGAATATAATGATACTCGATATCCTCCTCTGTTGGTTTAATAGTTGCTCTAGTTTGCAAAACATTGACAATTATTTCAAAAATAACTTTTAACCATTCATTATTTGTTGCTGAATCTACACTATAATGTTAGTAAATGTTTGTAGTAATTGAAAGATCTTTTTAACTTACAACTAAATGGTTCATTTAAAAGCTGGTATAAAAAGGTTGATGGTCCAGTCGATATTAAAGATAACTGTAACATCAAAAAGTCCAACATCATAAACTTTTGTGTAAAGAAGCGGTTAAATCGGTCGTCGTCGGTTGGAGACGCTACAACGTGACTGTCGAGATTCTGGTTGCGGGGACGACAGCAATGTGCATAGTAGAATGCACGAAACGTTGTTATGTTGAATACCATATCAGCGATCGACGGTGAATAGTGTTCGTAATCCGATTTCACCAGTTGTATAAAGTGGTCGATATTGTTGTTGGCACTCGAGTGCAAAACACAGAGTGCAATGATTCTGGGCAGTGGGAATAAAAGACGCGTTCCTTTGTCGCGTGCATACACCGGATACTTGATCTTGGTGGATAGATCCATTGCCTGGTCGATAATGGTCTTGGTCATCTCTTGGATCTTTGCTTCCGGTAGATGTTGAAGCATATGATTGAATCCATTGATGAGACAACTCTCCAAGTGAATCAAATCCTTCAGCTCTCTGAGAATATTCTCAAACTTGAAAGCAACCGAAGCAAACAAATGAAGATTCTGACAGATATCCAAGAAGATCTTTAGTATCATCTGATTGTTTGAGAAATAGACTGCACACTCCTCGATCTTTAACAATCTCGAAAACATCTTTGATTCAAACCTATATGATTCATAGGTTGATTTGTTTAAAACAAAACTATTGTGAATTGTATCCATATTATATTTCTAGAGAGAGGGAGAGAGATAGATAGATAAACGTTAGTCAGAGTAAACACTTTGATGATTCTCTCTTTCACTTTGCGCTTACATAATGTTGAAATAAAACTAAAAATAAGTTACTGTTTACTTTGCCAGTGGCAAACGGTATCAGTATGCTGCTTGGTGATTTGTAGAATTGTTGGAGATGATAGCACGACTCGGCGATGGCGATTCTCGGTTGTGGTCGCATCAAGTGACTGAAATTCGCGAGATAATGGTGAAAGAATACCTGTCCAAATGGTAGGTTATGATAGGATACAGTGGCAAACAGATAGAAGTACTTGGTGGAGAAATCGAGATGTGTGTGAAACAGTGTGTAGAGCGGTGTCGAGTTGGGAATTGTCTTTTGACGCTTGTTGTTCTGCTGCAGCTGTTGCTGTTGCGCGGCACCTACCGCCAGAGCATTGTTCGATGCAATCCTCAGCGGATTGCTAATGTCAAAGTTGCTGAGATCCAAATTCATGAGCGTCAGTTCCTCGCCTATCAGCTTGGCGTAGAGTGGCGAGCGTGACGCCGCCTTGCCCAGGTAGGTAGTGATATTGATGATCTCGAGTTCGTGCACACCCGAGCCCTGACGATTCAGGGTGAGAGCACGCGTCACCAACTTATTGAAAAACGTCTTGAAGGCATCGCGTAGATACTCTGGGAACTGATTGATATAGTTCTCCTTCTGCTGAATATTCGTGGCGAATCGATGTTTCGTGCAAAACGAACTCGTCTTCATCACATCGCCATCTCCACAGTCACAAACACAAGATATATTCGGTGTATAAACCAATGAGAATCTATGATTCTCCTCTCTATGTATACCATTTAAAAAACAATCGACACCTAAAAACAAACAACAAACAACAAATATTGTAAATTTCAAGTTAGTATGTTATGTATCAGGTCAGAGTATTATGAATTCAACAAGTATTCTACCAGCTACATACAATATTTAATATCAACAGTTGAACATGTTAAACAAATGAAATGCCATCTTCTGAATAAATCTATAGATATATAATAACAATGTTAGAAATTTCAATTGAACGTTGGAATATGAATGCTATGTATATTACAATTTGAACATCTTGTAGTTCCATGTATTGGAAAGTTGGTTGTTGTGAATATATCAAGACTTGTTTTCTCTCTAAAGTAATAACGAAACATATCGTCGATTGTGGTGGTGTTTTCAGCACGTTGGTCAAAGTCATCGAATGAACGTATCAGTTTCTTCTTTGTAACAACATCGCTCTGAACCTTATTGAACCATGCATCTGCATTCTCCTTTAGAAGATCAACAGGTTGTCCTTTATTATTGTTATTATTACTAACAACAATACTCTTAATATTAATATTACTAGTGGTTGTAGTAGTTGTAGTTGTTTGTTTATTATGTTGTTTTCTTTGTTGTTGTTTTTGTTGTTCTTCACCTTCACCTTCCATCATAGAATCATCTTCATCTTCATCTTGTTCTACCTCTTCGTCCTCACCTTCTTCTTTTTCATCATCATCATCATCATTATTATATAAAAGTTGTTCTTCATCGTTGTTGTTGTTGTTGTTGTTATCACTTTCATTATCTATTAGAGATCTTTTGGTTGATGGTTTCGTACGTTTCTCGAAATCGTGGTCATTCGATTTGTACATATCGTTGTCGATGATGAGTTGAATGATTTCATTCTTTCTTGTTGGTATCTTGAATCTCTTATCGTGACTCTCCTCAAAGTTCATCACTATCACCTTTAGTTGAGCAACCGTCTTTTTCAGCAATTCCTCAAACTTTGCTGCTTTCGATGTCGATTCATTCTGATGATCTTCCATTTTCTTTATTATATTAGATATTATTTAAATATAAATATAAATAAAAATCTAAATATTTTCTTTTTAAACTTTCATAGATATCTTTATCTTTATCTTTATTATTATTATTTTTATTATTATTATTATTATTATTGATATTTAACTAAATAATATATCTTTAAAATTATCTAAAATTTAACTAAAAATAACTAAAAATAAACTTATTTTAAAAAGTCAAATTCAAAAAAGTTTTTATTATTATTATTTTGCGTGTGTGTTTGAACCAACCAACACATAATAATAATAAATAATTATGAATAATAAGTACAAAACACGAATAATTAACCTTGATACAAAAAATTAAAAAAAAAATTGAAAAATTAAATTTTTAAAATAGTTAAAAAAAATAGTTTCCTTTTTAAGTTTTTAGGAAATACATATTTGTAGAATGATTTCTTTATTTTTTTTAAATTTTTAAGAATTTTTATAGTTTTTTATTTATTTATTAATTTAAAAAAAAAAAAGTTACTGTTATATAGTTTAAAAAAATAAATAAATAAATAAAAAAAATCTAATTTTATAAAAAATGTAGGATGGTGATGGTGTGTGAGTGTGTTAAACATTAGATTCTTAATCCAAATTTAGTTGGTATTAAAATGTTGTCTAGAGAAGTGTTTGATTCATCTTTTGAATGAATGTAGGTTGTCTTTGAATTTGCCTTTGATTGATTTTCCTTCATATTTAATAGTTTCAAGTACTTCCTTCGATTTCTCTTTGAGTCTCGACTCTTTTACTTTCAACTTATTGTATTTCTTCAACAACATCTCTTCCACTCTCTTTATAGGTGAATCATTAATTTCTTCAACGAGTTTACTAAGTTTGACTTTACCTATTTGCAATTGTTTTTCAAGCTCCTTAATTTCAGCTTTAATTGCTACTTGACCACTGACCAAGAAGTCCATCTTCTCTTTCAGCGAAATAATTTCTAGATTGCTATTTCTAATTTGTTCTTCCAAGTTGGTTCTCTCCTTGTTACAATTGTCACATAGATTGCGTAATTGAAATTCTATTCCAATACATTTATCTTGAATTGATGATTGACCAAGAACTAAAGGATCCACCTTCTTGTTTATTATATATTCTATCTTTTTTGATAAATATATAAGATCATGATGATCCATTATTATAGATATTGTTTTGAATATTACTAGTATTCAATAGTTTGAAAATATTAATGTTACTAAACAACAAGATTTCAATACTATTTAAACTCAAGACATTCATTTATAATAGTTTTATTAACTGATTTTATTATTATCCAAAGCATTAAACTAATATTTAAATAAAACATATAAATTTTATTGAAAAAGATTAATTAAAAAATAAAGTTATCATTACAATTATAATTATCGGTTAGTAAATAAATTATTGATTTCTTCAATGTTTGCAACAGCTTCTTTATAATTTGAACCCAAACCATATAGTCTAAAGGTTGGTGGTATAAAGAATCCATCCCATATCATTTTATATAAATGTGTTTTTGTTGTTTCTGATGATCCTGTTGTTGTTTCTTTTTGTTCTTCTGCTTGGTGTTGTTGTTGCTTTTGAAGTTCATTGAAATCAGGTAATACTCCTATTGATTTAGCTATGAGATCAGAGAATGCAACATAGTCGGAATGTGGGAATTGTGGTTGATTCTTATCGTTTCGAATGGCTCTCTCTAGTTCGACACCTGCTGCAATCTCTTCGGTGGTTGGTGCCTTTACATTGCCAGAGAATACACCGGTGGCCCATCTCGCTTGTAACTCACACACACCAAAGTAAGGTCCACGATACATCCCGACAAACGCCAAACCATCAACACCACGTGGAAACACCGTATTATAAGCAAGTATCGGTTGAATCTTATGTGATCGATCAAACTCTATTGCATCCAATATCTCCTTATCTAAATACTCTAGATTAACATAATAACCAGTACAATAAATAATAGCATCCACTTCAACAGTTGTTTCTTTTTTTTCTTTCTTAATATCATTATCGTCATTACTATTATTATTATCATTGTTATTGTTGTTGCTATTGTTATATATAGGTTGATTATAATATAACTTATTTCCTTCTATTCTATTAATGGTTGTATTTATATATTTAATGTGTTGCGATCGAATTAGAGAGATGAAATCATCGGATAATCCGACAAACAAAGGTAGTTCAGGTGATGACCGAACTTTTGTCTCTTCTATATCTTGTTGTGTCGATACCGATGCAATGAATGCTTGTTTGGCACGGTTCTTCTCTGGCGTCGATCTGTTGTCTTCGTAGTATCGTTTTCGCGAGAATGAAACATAGTCAAACGGTACTTTGTAAGATCGATTCGCTGTCTTTACACTCTTTGGAATGATAAATATGTTGGTACGTGCAAATGTAGTCACCTCTTTAACAAGTGAACTATTGACTAGGTCCGAAGCGATCTCTGATCCCGACGACGAAGATCCGACGACAGCTACTCTCATTCCTTCAAACGGTTTAGCATTCCTATAGTCAGCCGAGTGCATAGCCAATCCATTGAAACTATCAGCTCCTTCAATCTTTGGAATCATTCCCTCTGAGAAAATACCGGATGCAATTATTACATAATCAAACATGACTGTTTTTTTCTTGTTATTATTGCTATTATTATTATCTTCATATTCTATTATGAATTGCTGTTCTTGTTGATGTTGTTTCTTAATGTTGGTTACTTTACAATTGAATTTTATGTAGGGTTTGAGATTGAAATGATTGGTGTAGTCTAGGAAGTAACGATAGACATCTTTTTGACTTGGAAAGTAATCTTGATTCGCGTCTTGAAGATGCTCTGGTCTCCACATGAAATCAGAGAACATACAGGTGTACTTTGAGACATTCGTATGTAGAGTATCCCACATCAAACCACTGGTAGAGGATGACCACGCACCACCAATATCATCACTCTTTTCAAAGAGTGTCGGCATCATATCGTTTTCCAAGGCACTCTTTAGTGATGCCAGACCACTCAAACCTGCACCTACAATAGCAATTGTCTTTGATCTTTCCATTAATTGATTTGATTATTATTACAATTTTAAATAAAAATAAATACAAAAACTTGGTGATCTAAAAATCAACCCAAAAAAAAAATTGATCAATTTTTGATGATTAAAAGAGTGTTGGTTTTATTTTTTAAACATTTTAATAATAATAATAAAAATATAACAATAATCATCATTGTTGATAGATACATAGTTAATTTTTAATACATAGTATATGTTCTTCCACATCAATTCACTTTTTATTTCTTTATAGTCTTTTTTTAATTACATTACATTATATACGTGTATTTCGACGTTTCTTTTCATTAGTTTTATTTACATTAACATAAAATAACTAGTTAAACTGTTGATTGTTCACACAATGACAGATATCAAAGTGAAGTACATGTACAAATTCTGTGACATTGAAAATGAACTGGTTTTAATGAAGACTTAGTTGCTAATGAAAAAGGATGGTCATGAACCAAACAAAATAGTTAGTTATAAGAGGTATGTTTTTGGTATTGTTAGAATAGTAGTTATTGTCAACTATCAACTAAAATAAAAGATTTACCTATATAGTTGTTATAGATTCAATCAAATTCATTGTTAGAATTCTGTACAGTCTTGATGCTCTTAAAAAGTAGAAAACAGGATGGAAATCAATCATAATTAAAGTCTAGGAGTAGGTTAAAGATATGTAAGATCATTCATCTACGAAATACCTTCGTGTGAGAGTGACAGCCACGCTTGATTCATTAACTTTTTCAAAACCTTGTGTAAACCATTATGCGCGCATAGAGGGCTAGATTTTTGAAAAAGAAGACGCCCAATGTGGGGCTCGAACCCACGACCACACGGTTAAGAGCCGTGCGCTCTACCGACTGAGCTAACCGGGCGCTGTGTTCGAAAAGTCTAAAATTTAAGATAATATTTTATTTTATTTTGTTTTTATAAATTCCATGGAAAGAATTTAATTAAATTAATGGCAAATTCTAAATTTCTTCTAAAAATTTTATAATGATATAAAGAAATAGGAAATAAAATAAGATTTACGATTTAAATTTTAGTAAAATTAATTTATTATAATTTCCTTTTTGGGTATACTATAGCTGCAAAAAACACTTGTGCCTTTGCCACGAATAATGTAACCCAACTTTTTTTTTCATTTTCCCAAGGTAAAGTTTAAAACCTGTTTTTTAATTTCGATATTAATTCAATTCATTTGTACATTTCAATCTTTGTATTTCTATTTTCAATTGAACAAACAATAATGTTTAAAGTGGTAGCATCTGACCTCGACGGAACTCTCTTGTCACCAACACACGATCTGACAGAGTTGGCAGTGGAAACACTGAAACAACTCCACCAAAAAGGTGTACATGTAATATTGGCAACCGGTAGAAATCATGTCGATGTCAGTGGCATTCGTGCAAGAGTTGGAATCGACGCTCATATTATTACATCGAATGGAGCACTCGTGGAGAACGTATCTGGTCAGGTCATCATTAGCCATACGATCGAGGAGGAGTTGGTTCACGATCTACTGGATGTCGTTCTAGACGACAAGGAAATCCTGACGAATGCATACCGCGCCGACGAATGGTTCATGAGTCAAGATTATCCGGGTGTCAAACAGTATTTTCCAAACTCTGACTTTACCTATAAGCTTTTCGACGAAAGCAAAACGATTTCCACCGACTCTGTCTATAAGATTTTCTATGTATCGAGGAACCAAGAGAAACTGCTTCAACTCGAGAAGCAACTCCTCGAGAAATATGGTAATCGCGCATACATCTGTTTTTCATCGCCATTATCTCTCGAGGTGATGTCACCACATGTTTCAAAGGGCAATGCTCTTGAACAGGTTGTAGAACTTCTCGGTCACACCATGCAAGACGTCATTGCATTTGGAGACAGCATGAACGACCTTGAAATGCTGTCACGTGTAGGAAAAGGAATGATTATGGAAAACGGACAACAAAGATTAAAAGATCAACTACCAAACAATCAAATCATTGGATCACATGAACATGACGCAGTAATACATCATTTAAGAGAAATATTTAATATTCAATAAAATAAAAACAATAAAACTTTTAAATTTCTATTCTTTTCTGAAATAAACAAATATATTATATTTGTTTATGAACTATTTAAAAATTATATAATGTATTTATTTATCTAATCTATTTATTTTATTTATACTGATTTCTTTAAATCTTCAATTAATTTCTTCTTTTCCAGTTGTTCTTGTTCTTTGCTAAATAATTCTGTTTTTTTCAAACGGTTGTTGAGTGAGATAGCCGATGACAATACTCTTCCCGTGGCTTTCTCGGTGAAGCTAAACTTTTTGCCTTGTTCGACGTCCTCTACGACCATTCCAAACTTGGCGTTGTTTGCCTTGTGGTCACGGAGTGGAGTGAGGTCGTTCTCTACGTACTCGATGTAAGCCATCGGTGCCTTGTCGGCCGGTCTGAATCCGCATTTCAAGACACGAGTGTATCCACCTGGACGCTCCAAGAAACGAAGTCGCAACTGCTTGAACAACTTTGGTAGCACCTGACGGTCGGTCACCATACCGTATGCCAACTTGTGTGCAACACGTGTGTTTCTCTTTGCGATTGTAATGATTTTATCTGCCATTCTGGTCAACTCTTTTGCCTTTGGTAGAGTAGTCTTGATACGTTCGTGTTGAATCAACTGTGTAACCATTGTTCTCAACATCAACATTCTATGTGCTGTCTCTCTAGAGAGTTTTCTATATCCCATTTGATGATAAATCATTTTCTACTCTATATATATATATATTATATTCTGATATCTAATATCTTAAATCTTTTTCTCTATATCTTTTATTTTTACAAAAAACGATTGGTTGGATTGACTGATTGATTAAATCTGATCAGAAATCTATTTATATCAAAATCTAAAGATTTATATATCTAAATTAATAATAAATAAATAACAATTTAATAATGATTATAATCATAAAATGAACAATGATCAAAAAAAACTAATTCTTCGTTTTTTTTTTTTTTTTTTGATTTTTTTTTTTTTTTTTTTTTTTGATCAGGCAATGTGCTCATGCAATAAGAATAATAATTATGCATATTCAATAATACTATTATTAATAATCAAAAGTCACTAAAAAAGTTTTTAGTTTATTTTAATATCTGATATTGAATTAATGATAGATTGGTATAAATCATTAGAGTTAATAGAGCTGTTTGTTGATGAGATAGTTCTTCTTACAATATCAAATGATTTCGATTGGTGACACAACAGATTTTCAATTGTTTTGTTATGAGCCAACCCGACCATTTTCTGAATAAAATCTTCTTCTACCTCACTATTTACAGTTCTATACCACTCTATATTTTCATCCATCACTATTTCTTCTGTTTCAACCACTACACTATTATTATTATTATCTTCATTATCTACATTATTATTATTATCGTTATTATTGTTATTGTCAGTATGACCATTTTGATTTGTTGTTGTAGTTGTAGTAGTAGTAGTAGTTGTTGTTGTTGTTGTTGTTGCACTAGTAGTTTCATGATCATCATTATCAATTGAATTCATATCTATATCCATAGTTTCTTTACTACCATTCTCTTCATTTACATGATTATTATTAATATTATTATTTTCTTCCTTATTATTGTTGTTATTGTTGCTATTGTTGTTATCATCTTCGTGATCTATATCAATGTGTTTTGTTATTTCATCAACACTGCTATTATTATCGTTGTCATGATGATCTTGGTTATCTTGATGATCTTCCACGTGTGGAGTGGTTGGAGTTGTTGGTAAGCTTGTGTTATTTAAAATAGGTGAAGTTGCATTACTGTTGCTGTTGTTATTGTTGCTACTGTTATTATTTGCATCTGAGGAGTGTTTCTTTCTTCTAATAGGTTTCATAAATGAATCCATCATTTCTTTGGTGATTTCAGAACCTTCTCCTCTAAGTCTTGCACTTCTTGTGAATAGTTTAAAACTGTTGTTGTTGTTATTTTGTTGATCTTGTTGAGTAGCTGTATCATTGTTATTGCTATTATTATTGTTGTTATCTCTTTCTCTAACAGTTGTACCATAGTCTGTATGATTATTCATTGGTGGTTTTCCATGATTGGCATCGCTCGCTCGCTTGAGCGTGATATTCTCACAGGTCGATATGAGTGTCGGATCGATTTGATCGACCATGGCATAGACTTCGTCTTGGAGTTGCTTCGCTCTCGATATCGCTTTAGCACCGTCGATTCCATTGGGATCATGCACCTGGTAGTACTCGATAGTATTGATAACAATCAAATCGATATCCGAGAGGAATGACGATACCGTCGTGTATTTATGATTCTCCAAGTTATTGGAGATAGAAGATACACTCATCGGATTCTTTATCAATTCATAATATTCTGGATATTGTTGAATACTCTTTACAAAACATATATATATTAATACAATTATAAAACATAATGGAATAGAATAGATAACTTACAACATCTTTAAAGAATGTATAGAACTTTCTATCATAGATAATCTTTGCCAATACCTCTCTTAATAAAATTCTAAGTTGTCTAAGTAGTTGACTATAAAACACCTTAAATTAGTTTCTTCAAATCTATCTATCTACTTTAGTTAAACTATACTATATTTAGTTTACTTACTTATCTCTTTTGATATCTCTCTTTTCCTCATTGGTATTCGGGACAACAGGTAGTTGAACTAAAACTTTCTTTGTAATATGTTTACTCAACGCAAATTGATAAATAGCTTCTTTAATATCTAACAATTGATTTTTAAAGTAGTTTCTCAATGTTTCCTATATAGGAAGAGTAGTAGTAGAGGTGAAGAGAAGAAAGAATATTAGTTTACTAGTAATAAATATAAGTAATAATATGTAACATACTTGATTTGGATAATCTATTTCAAGTATACTATCATCTCTACATTGGAAGAGCACTGAAATCGCGTGAGGTATCTCATCGATCGGTTGTTCGATGGTAGCGATGATGAATAGCGGTTGATTGGCATCGATGTTGTTGAGATAGGTCAGGAGTGTATGTACAAGTGAGTCAGAGGTTTCCCACCATCGATCGATGTTTGGAAGATAGAGCACGCTCGGACTTACCTTCTTGGCTTCTGTCAGAGTGCGACTGCAAGATTCGTCAATAGACTTGGCAACGGGATCGGCCAGCAGCGAACAAATATCGATACTAAACGATGGGAACTCCTCCAACTGATATAATATCGCATTGCCAATCAATATTTGACCAAGTCCTTGATCTCCACAGATTAACATTCTCGGACGATAAACGCTGGTTGGCGTTGCAGACTTGGAGGTTGTTTGTTGTTGCTGTTGCTGTTGGAGAAATGGAAATATTGAATCAACTAAATGAAGTGCTTGTTCTAGACTTGGTTGTAATAGTGGTTTGGTCGATGGCGACAGTGGATTGGCAAACGATTGGACCGATCGCTTCGAGCTCGGCACAATGGTTTGCATCGCTTCGACAAACTCGGATTTTCCGACGCGAATAGTATCGATGTTCAGCGCCAGTTTGTCGGCGGTCTGGTAGATCTGTGGATAGGTTTTTCTGAGAGATACAAGCACTGCTTCGCTTGCCAACGACTTGATGTCCGCGCCACAATAGCCGGCTGCGCGATCCGCTATGCTGTCGATCGTGTCGTGGTCGGGCGCCGGCTCCCACTTCTCAGTGTGGATCGAAAGTATCTTTCTTCGCGCCTCTTTATTGGGGAGCGTGAAGAGCAGTTCACGATCGAATCGGCCAGGTCGGCGGAGTGCCGGATCTATCGAGTCGATTCGGTTGGTCGCGCCAATCACCACGACCTGTCCACGATTGTCGAGACCGTCCATCAGCGCGAGCAGCGTAGATACCATGCTGCTGTGAATATGGTCTTGGCGCGACGAACGCACCGGTGCCAATCCATCGATTTCATCGAAAAATATAATAGAGGGTTGCATCGATTTCGCTTGTTCAAAGAGCATTCGCAGTTGACGCTCCGCTTCACCAACCCATTTACTCAGACAATCGGCACCTTTTCTCATAAAGAACGATACTTTTTGTCCGCCACGCAAATTGCACTCATTGACGAGTGCACGCGCCAACAAAGTCTTACCGGTTCCTGGCGGACCGTAGAACAACACGCCTTTCGGCGGTTGAATCTTAAACTTTGAGAATACCTCTGGGTAGACCAGCGGGAGTATGAGCATCTCCTTGAGCAGTCGGATGTGAGTATCCAATCCACCGACAGAGTTGAAAGTTGTACTGGTATCAACACCCAGTGGTTCAGTATCATTGAGATTGATTGGAAGTGGAGCATTGCTATTTGATGATGTAGTAGCAGTTGTTGTTGTATTCCTCTTGTTAATATTATTACTAGCAAGTGGTTGAAAGTTATCGATATTATCATTGTCATCGTCGTCGGAATCAACAACATTGCTATTCGATGTGTTTTGATTGTTTCGCCAACGATGTGGAACGGGCAGTGGTTTCGATCGAGCCGGTGTTGTCCTAGTGTAATCCGTTACCATATATCTGCTCGTTGGTGTTCTTACACGCCGCGAATTGATAGGTGGTAATTCCATTTCCAATCCTGTACTTTTATATCTTGATCTTGATGCTCCTCCTTTTGCCGGAGATGGTGTCGTTGCCGTTGATGTCGTTGCTGTTGTTGAAGAAGTAGAAGTAGTCGAAGTCGTATTTGTAGCTGTAGTGTTATCATTACTATTTATATCATCTGTATTAACTGATCCACTTCCAACAATATCAATATCATCTTTACTAGTTGCAAGCAGTTGTTGTTGTTTCTTCGAAGGTGAAAGTAAGTTGTGAGATTGTTGTTGTTGCAGTTGATCATTTATATCTTGTATTGAAGAATGTTTGGCGGTTGACTTTTTGTTTCGATTGAGGAAGCTGGATACATCTACATTTGATAAATCCAAAGATCTTCTTGTTTTGATTGATGTTAAATTTGGTTGTTGTTGCTGTTGCTGTTGTTGATGATGATGTTCTTGATCATCTGCTTCCTCTTCGTCGAAATCAACTCTCTTTCTCTGTTGTTGCTGTTGTAATCTCTTTGATCTAAATGAAGGTTGTGGTTCTGATTGTTGTGGTGAATGTTGTTGATGTTGATGTTGTTGTCTCCTAGATGTAGAAGTTGGTGAAGATTGTTGTCTGGATGATCTTACATCTTCTTCAATATCTTCCTCTATAAGATATCTCGGTCTTTTTATCAGTCTACCCGCTCTCGTAGTAACTGCAGCTTGAAACTAGACAATATGTTTGATGTTAGTAAGCATATTTTATGGATCAATGTTATATTATTACTTACAACTTCGTCTTCTTCTTCTTCTTCAACCTTTGGTCTAATATATCTTTTACTAAGTGTTTGTTGTTGTTGATGCTCTTGCTGTTGTTGTTGTTGATTTCTTCTTGTACTTGATTGTCTTCGTGTTGATCTATTACTATAATATTCTTGTTCTTCCTCTTCTTCATCGTCTTCATCGGTATTAAACAGTCTCTTTAGATTAACTCTAGGTCTAAGATTGAATCTCTTTTCTACTTTTGAATCAACTACTTCTTCTTCCTCTTCTTCATGTTCTTCTTCCTCCTCCTCCCCATGTTCTTCTTCTCCTTCATATACTTCTTGCTCTTCTTCCTCTTCTTCATGTTCTTCATGTTCTTCTTCCTCCTCTCCATGTTCCTCTTCCTCCTCTTCTTCTTCTTCATCATGATTAGTCTCGTCATAGATTGGATAATGATCTTTCTTTAATGACTCTCTAATTAATTTCCTTTTACTTAAACGAATAATCACTTTTGTAGATGGAGGTGATAATGATCTATTAATATTATTATTATTATTATTATCATTGTCATCATCATTATGATCTTCACTATCATTGTTTGTTGTTGTTGTATCTATATTTGAATTTGTACTATTTGATCTCTTTCTACCAGAGAATGATCTTGTTACTTTTGTTAAAGCATTATTATTATTATTATTATTTTGAGTGATATCAATATCGTTCTCTTTATTTTCTGTATCTGATCTCATTTTATATAATTACGATCAATTAACACTGACAAACAAACAAACAAATAACTTTTACTTTTTATTTTATATAAAAATAAAATAAAATAAAAAAATAAAATACAAAAACAAATTTAAAAAAATTTTAAATAAATTATTAAAAAAAATATTATTTAAATTTTAATTCATTATTTACAGTTATCTATAATTTTTAACTTTAATATCTATCAAAAAAAAAAAAGAGATATATCCCTTTCACTTGTGATAATTGCACACATTAATTTTCAAATTCGAAATAGTAAGTGCGTAGTCAATTAATTCAAAAAAAATAAAGTTTTTACAACCTGAAGTAAAGACTGGACAAGGTGTTGCAAGAGAAATTTATTTGTTTTTGAAAGGTCAAATTTAATAAATTTGCTTTTTTCAAAATAATTTTTTTTTCACGACTGGCACAGATTTGATAGATCATAACTAACCAAGTTGTGTGAAAAAAATTATTTTGAAAAAAGCAAATTTCGAAAGATGGATTTATAAGAAATAAACCAACCAACGACATGTTATTGGCTCCTTTCCTGTTGTAACGGAGAGTACTTTCGAATAGAGGCACCTTTCTGTTTTGTGGTTTCCAGTGCGCCTCTGGAATATGCTCTTCACACTTGTTTATACTTTAATTCGTTCTTCTCTAGTAGTGGCTAGAACACCTATAAATCCTTGGAAATCAATTACTAAAAGGGCAACCATCAGAGAGGAAATGAACATAAAAACGGTGTTGTTTGCAACACTAGTATCTTCTCTGTATAATGGTGGATCAATTGGGTAACACTCGATTCCATGATTGGCTATTGTAGCTAGTTTAGAGTGCTGGTAGTTGGCGAAAATGTTTAACACTCTTCTTCTTTGTTGTTCATCGTGTTCACTGTATCTGAATCTGATTTTAAAGAGAATAGAATCTTCATTGTGTATCTCAGTCATTAGCTGTAAACTCTTGAATTTCGGAAATAATTTATATTGTTATTATTTATTAAATTATCAACATTATTATTATTTTGTGTAATATTATTTATTTGTTCTATAAATTGATTGGATCTCTTCCAAGAAAATCATTTATAATGAGGTTTCTTGAATTCATTTGTTTCACCAAATTGAGTACCAAAGTTTCCATGGTTGGAACTTGACTCAATTTGGTGAAAATACTATAAAAAAATAAAAATACTAATATATAGATGAATAATAAACTATTAATATTATTAATATATATAAAATAAATAATAATTAATTTTTAATTATATAAATAATAACTATGGTAAAATGATGATAAAAAAAAAAACTATTACAAACTATTAATTTGAAATAAGTGATATGTATAGAATATATGTTCTAAAAATAAGAGATAAGAAATAATAGTTGGATATAAAGTTTAAAAAAAAAAAAAAAGTTTCTTGATGTGTAAAGAATAATCAATCAAATGTTTTAAGAAAAGTGTTTTGACATATTTCTATTTTAAAGCAATTCTAGAATATTAGGGCATTTGGTTTGGATTCTGTTAACAATTTTGTCATGATAGATAAACAGAGTAGATTATAAAATTTTTACCAATCTATACGCTCATCACCAGATAGAACCAAAAAAAAAGTAGATTGATGCAACAGGATTAACTGAAAACTGTTTGAAGTTTATGCTGTAATGGTGAACAAGGGAGACATCTCCCAAACACTCATTAGAGAGAGATAGACTCACGAGTGAATAGAATCAATTGATTGATTAAAACCAACTAGCTTTATTTTATTTTGAGTTTATTTGTATTAAGATCTTCTTCTCAAATTTGAGAGAATGAGTGGTGATATACATGTACCTCCTTTTTCAATTTACATGCAAAGAGAAACCTTTGAACAATTCAATCTGATTTAAATTCCTTTATTTAACGACTTCTACTTCTACTTCTACTTGTTTTTTTGTCTTTTTCCATATTTATGTTTCTATTTTTGCTACCGTCTCTGCTTCTACTTCTACTTCTACTTCTACTACTACTTCTTTTACCATCTTTCTTTCTATCCCTATCTCTGTATCTGTCCCTACTACTTCTATCTTTACTTCTATCTCTATCTCTGCTTCTGCTTCTGCTTCTGCTTCTACTCCTACTTCTACTTCTACTTTTATAATTTTTCTTTCTACTATCCCTATCTCTATCCCTGCTTCTACTTCTACTTCTTCGTCTATCGGTGTCTCTAGACGATCTTGAACGACTACTTCTTTGTCTTTTATGTGATCTTTCATCATCATCATCGCTACTACTGTCACTACTTGAATCAGTCTGACTATCTTCATCGGATGTATCCTTCATAAACTCTGATAGTCTTACAGGACCTCCAGTTGAAGTTCCACCAGAACCACCAGATTTCGATTTAGATTTCTTTGATTTTCTCTTCTTTCTTTTTCTTCTTCTTTCATAGTCATCACTACTACTGCTACTGCTATCATCGTCACTACTACTATCACTACTACTCTCATATTTTTTCTTATTCTTTTTCTCTTTTCTTTTTTTTTCTTTATCTTTTTTTCTTTTTATTTTCTCTCTATTTCTTTCTAATTCATCTCTATATTCCTATTAATATTAAAACAAAAAAAAACATTGTTAATATCAATAATTATTATTCAATTCATTCTAAACATTTAGAATTAAGGTTAAATACAAACTTTTGATGATAACTCTTCCCATTTATCAAAAGAGATCTTCTTGTCATCACCGGCAACAGTTTTCTTGAATTCCTCCAATGTTAATCTCGGTCTTGCCATATAATCTCTGATACTTGGTCCATCATGTTTGACTTCCTTTCGAACCAATAAAGGATTAGGTGTTCCTCCTGCTTGGAATCCTCTTGTCATTTTTGTTTTGTCGGTATTTTATTTTTATAATAAAAACTAACAACTATTTATTGATTTATAACTATTTTTTTTAATTATGATTTAATTAATTATATATTTATTATATCATATCATATTATATTTATCTTCTCTATTTTTAAGTTGATAACATAAATTAAAAAATGAGATTAAAATTTCTTCTTCACACGAAAAATAATTCTGTGATTTTCATCAACAAAAATGTCGTTAATTTAAACTTTATTTTATTTTTTTAATGTTTTTTCGAAATTTTTGAAAACGTCTGTAAACACTTTACAATATGTCATCTTTGAATGAAATAGCACCAAATTCAGTGTTAAAAATAAATAATAAGTTGATTGATCAAAAAATAGAATGTTTAATTTATTATTAAAATCTACAACAAGTTTTACTGGTAGAGTTGTCAGATACAGTGGTAGAAATAGTCATGTCTCTCAAACATTGAATAGTTGTAATATTGCAATGCTCGGTCAAAGATCATATGCAAGTTTTGTAGATGAATTCTTAAAAAATTTAAAAGAAAAAGAATTAAACAATATCAATAATAATAATAATAATAAAAAAGAAAGTAACAATATACTTAATAATAAAGAAATTAACATTAATAACAATAATCAAAAAGATATACTAAATAATAATGTAGAAAGAGATTTAGATTTTTTAAATAGTTTAAATTTTGGTAATAATAACAATAGCAATAACAATAACAATAATAATATTGATAATAATGATAGTAGTAATAGCAGTAATGATAATAAAGATAGTAGTAGTAGTTTTAATATTAGAAAAGTAACACAAACGACAAAAGAAGCAATGTTGGCAAGACACAATGAATTAAAGAAGAAATTTGAATTTGAAGAAATAGACGACGATGAAGATGATGATTTTATAGATAAACATGAACACACTAGTGGTGAAGCAAATAACAAAAGCAGAAAAGTTAATTTAAATAACAACAACAATAACACCACCACCACAAACAACACAAACAACACAAAAAAATCGAGAAAACACAGACAACACGTCAACCCACTCAGCTATCGTTTGCAGATGACACTGGATCCACCGAAATGGGAAGAGATATTCGCCGATTTGACGTTGCCGATTCACATCGATCTCGGTTGTGGCAAGGGCGACATGCTTGTGAAATCGGCGATACTGAAGCCCGACTACAACTATCTCGGTATCGATATTCGTGATCATTGCATAGAGATGGCCAACAGCTCAAAGAGTCTACTCGAGTTTGAGTTGAACACACAGATCAAGAACCTTCACTTTGTAGAGACCAACGTCAGTGTCAATCTCTTCAACGTCGCCAAATCGCTACCGACCAACTCCATCCAGAAACTCAGTCTGCTCTTCCCCGATCCATGGCACAAACGCAAGCATATCAAACGTCGTATCGTAAATGCCAACTTTGTACGTGAAGTTGCAATGATATTACCTCCCGGTGCCAAAGTAAGTTATCTTTTTTAAAAACTTTCAATTATAAATTATCAAAAAACAAACAAACAAACAAACAAACTAATTAAATTCTACACAATTTATAAAAATATTTATAGGTATATTTAATGTCAGATGTTTATGAATTATATGATGAGATGTTGAATCATTTCATTTCTAATAGTTCATTTGAATCGATTGATTTCTCAAAGAATGAATGGGATATTGAGGTTACCGCTCGTCAGAACTATTACATTGAAAAAGATATTCCATATTGGAGAGCTGTTCTAGTTAGAACTGAAAAAAATGAATCAACTGTAAAAACCATTCTTTAGAAAATAAAGTTATTGTTTACATCCACAACAACTATTGTATTGTTCATCAATATTTTGAATCTAATTTGGTTTATTACATTTCTGCGAAGAGTATTTTTAAAATGCAAATAAATATTTTAATTTAATCAATGACTAATTAATAAAATTGTTCTCAATTTATATATATCAAAAAAAACATTACAGTACATTTGATTTATATGAAAATGGAATATAAATGGTATAAGACCAATTATAATTTTTAAAAAGTTTTAAAAAACCAAAACTTATCTCTTTTAGTTTTCAAAAGATTTTGATTTTTAATCTAAAGTTTCCTTTTAAAGTAAATTAAAAAATGAACATTATTTATTTTTAATTTTAAAAAATATTTAATTAAAGAAATGTCATTCTAAAATAAAGTATTTAATTAGAAGTAAAACAATAATAATCCTTAATAATAATATAAAGAAATAAAATATATATATAATATAATAAAATGGGATTATTTAATTTAGTTAAAAAATTAGATGCAGAAAATCTTATTTTGGTGGCCAATATAACAGTTGTATCTTTAATTGGAACTGGAATGTTTGTTCGTAATCTAAGAGTTATGAATAAAGAAAAGTAAATATATAAATTTTCCTAACCAGATTATGTATTTTCTAACTAATAAATAAATTCTTATAATTTAAATTAAATTTTTAGTCACTTTGAAGATGTTGATCATATGCATTTACCATTAGAGAAATGTAGAAATATTAAACATCCAAGTTTTATGTATAAAGATAGTCGTGAAATTATGAAGCACCAATAAATCTCATATAACAACACAACAAAACAAAACAAAAACTACAAACAACTCACTTTAGTTAAGAGTAGTGTTGAAGTTGAAAATAAAATGAAAATAAAAGATAAAATGTTGTGTTATTTTTTTTGGACTTTGTACATAAATAAATACAATGAATAAATAATTATTACAAATTGATATTGTTTTGATTTGTTTTTGTTATTGTTTTTTACAATTACTTATATATATATATTTATATATTATTATATTTTATTCATCAAAGTTTTCTCTATTACTATGAAAATGTGTTGATTTCCTGGGTCTGGTTCTAGAGTGTTTCGGTGTTGAATAATCAAAGAGTAATGCGTTTTTCGGTCGGTTCATATTCAAATGTTTGTTGTGTTCTTGATTTCGCTTTTCAATCTCTGTCAGTTCGTTCATTTTAAAGTAGTCTTTGTAGAGACGTTTCGTCGCCATCAGACCGTTGTAGATGGCACCTTCGTTCAGTTCGTCGACACGCAGTGCACTCTCAACGGAGAACGGACCGACTCGTGTACGATAGATGTCGGTGACATAGCTGACGGTATTCAGTGACTTGGCAATGTCGGTGAGGTACGACCGCACGTAGAAGCCCGACGACACCTCCATTTCAAACTCACCGAACGGCGCCTTGTAGAGAGTGCATCGCGCACTATACACTTTGAGATCGCGCGCCTTCGGGATGACAGAGGCACCCTTGGCCGCCCAGTCAGAGAGTCGCTCGCCGTCCACCTTGATGGCAGAGTATCGCGGTGGCACCTGCTGAATATCACCTATGAACCCCGGTTTCTTTGTCTGCTCGTCCAACAACTCAAAGTTTAGATGATCGATCGATTTCTTGTTGTCATGATTCACCACACCCGAGCTATCATATGTATTTGTTTCCTAAAGTTAAACACAAACATAACATACATACATTAATTAATATCATCATCTTTGTGTGTTGTTATATAATCTACTAACAACCAACAAAAACACATACATATCCAAAGAATGCAGTTGCATTATAAGTTTTATCAGCACCTAGAAAATGATTTAAATCTTTACAACCATTACCGAAACCAACTATAAGTAGACCTCTTGCATCCATATCTAAAGTACCGCCATGACCAACTTTTAAATTCTTATCTTCAGACAGATATTTTATTATCTAAATATATTTTTTTAATTAGTTATATATGAAGTAGTTGATTTATGTAATGTGATGTTATAGATATACTCTACTCTACATTTGTAACATTTGCAGAAGATACCCCGATATCCTTATATATTGGTAGTATACCATTTTGTGGGAATCTAATACTTGATTTTAGATGTTTTAATTTTGGATAAAACCTTAAAAACATATATGTGCGAGTATTGAAATAATATAAAATAATAATAGATATCAAATCTATCTTATCTTTGTAATAATAATAATAATGTACAATTTAACTTTTAAAATAAATAAAAAATGAATAATCATATCGATCGTAAAATCAATCTCTTAATTGAAAAGAATGACCAATTTTGTTTCAAAATATTATTTTTTATTTTAGTTTACATCAAATCATCAGAATGTGCACATATTCATATTATAAATTAATTAACTAAACAAGTATTATTATTATTATTATTATTTTGAATCAGTGTAAATGTATATTTTAACTTATAAAAAAAAAGGAGATTTACTAAAAAAAATAAAGAGCTATATATAATCAAATATATCTATTTATAAGATCTAACTCAATAAGGTGTCAAAACATATAGATGATATTAATTTATCTATCTTTTTAAATATTTATTCTTTTTTTGATTTTTTTTTTTTTTCATTGACCAAATTTTTTTTTTTTAAAACTTCTTGGAAATTGGCGGGAGAACTCATATTATTTTGAATAATTTGAACGATTGGAGATGACTGTTATTAAATTTAATCACCAGATAATATTATTTATACATATTATTATTATTAACGACAAAAAATAGTTAGATGAATTAAAATATAAAAGAAAAATAGATTAGTAGTACTAATAATAATAGTAGAGCGAGATGTCACAGAATTTAAAAGAGTTGAATAGTGATGATGTCACTTTCAATATCATATTGAATGAGATATTGAATCATTATTTGAAAATAAAGGAATCTCATGGTAAGATTACATAAAGATCTTGGTAAAATAATTATGTTCTAATGATATATATTTTCAGTTATATTATTTGATTTTATAACAAAGTATCCATGTTATATAGATGAATTACTTGATTATGGTAATCGAAAGATTCATAGATTAGAGATGACAGCAAGTGAGAGGAGGAGCAGTGGTAGTAGTAGAACAAATAATATTAGTAGTAGTTGTCAGAATCAGTATATTGATGATAATGAAAATGATCTGTCAAGAGATCTACTAGAAGAGAAACAACATTCAAAACAATTAACAAATAGTAATGGCAACAACAAAAACAACATTAATAACAATTCATTTGTGTCGTCCGTTGATGCATCTAGTTTCGATCCACACCAATTAGCTGCACTCACTAAAACAGATGATGAAAATGATGATGGTGATAGTTTAGATAAGTCAATTGATTTACCAACAACTGACATCAAACAACAACAGCAACAACAACAAGATAATAGTCCAATTCAAATTGTTTCAGATGATAGAGAAGAAGAAGATGATAGAGAGGATGAAGAAGATGAAGATATGATAGATCTAAGTACACAGAAACCAATGAATGAAATTGATAATGACAATGAAGATGACAAAGACAACGACAATGACGACTACAACAAAGAGCATAAGAAGATGGCTTTGAATCAATCGGTATTGGATGAATCTGAACCACTTGTTGCCAAGAATAATAAAGAGAATCTAATAGATGAATACTCAGTCCTCAAGAAGGACTTTGAATACATTGTAAACTCAACACAATCTCATTCCATTAGATTGAATGAACTCTGTCAACTTCTTTCATTTAAATTAAATGAACAACTACTCCAACATCATAATAATAATAATAATAATCCTAATAACACTAGTATTGCACTACCAACACAAACACAAGAATTCAATATCAACAACCCTAATAATGATCATATAATAGATATGGATATTTTAATGGATGAAATCAATAATAAGAATCAACAGCAAAAACAACAATCGTATTTATCACTTTTCAAAAGAGAACCAATGGAGAATACATTGGATACACACGTCGAACGTCTAAAGATGGTAAATTCCAATTTCCAAGTGATATTGGAACAGTTCCAAGAGAATCTAAAGTCATTCAGTAATACACTGCTCATCAATACCAAGTTGAACAGATGCTTCGAGTTGATCGAACATCTCATCGAGAATCTTCATATCACTGGATGTGACACCGAGACCATCTACTCCAACCTGGAGTTCAAACTAGTTCAACTTACAACCACCACAACAACCACTACCACAACAACTACATCATCGTCATCCAAATCATCATTATCAACTAAATCCAAACAATTACAACAACCTGATGTTCAGAATAATAATGACCATGATGATGATGATGATGGTAAAGATTATGAAGATGATAATATTAGAATTAAACTTGAAAGATTGGAGAAACTTGAGAAGGAGAATAAGGAGTTGAAAGAGTTGGATGCGCAGAGAAATGCAGTGGTGGAACAACTTACTAGCACTTTAGATTACTTTACAAAGAAAGAGAAGGAATCATCGCTGGATGCCGATAAACATGGTGGTATGGACGATGACCAAATGTCATCACAGAAACAACGTGACAATGTAGAAAGACAGAGATTGCTAGACCGTATTAAAGATCTAGAGTTGGAGAATGCCGAGTTGACTTCTACCACCAATATCAGTCGTATCCAAGAGGAGAACAACCAACTCGCGCTAACAATACAACACCTTGAAAAGAATGAATTTGAAACAAATCAGCTAAATGATAATCTAAACAAACAAATTACAGAATTAAATCAACAATTATTACATATGTCAAAACAACAACAACAACAAAATAATAGTAATAACAATAACCATAACAATAACATTAGTAATAATTCAAGTTTAGATATTTTAGATGATAATAATAATCAGAGTTGTAATAATGTTAGTAATATAGTTTATAATAGTTCAACGAGTTGCTATGGTGATGAAATGGATAATTCGGTATCGATGGATGAGTTTCAGTTGACTCAACCGAGTGGAACTACTGGGTTCGATGCACACTACAAGGAGATAATCTCATTGCTGCGGGTGGAGACTAGTTCCGATGTTTCTATACATTCTTCGTTGATTCGCAAGCTGCGAGGTATGATTGAATCGAATGTGTCTAGTAGTGTGGAGATTCACAAGTTGAAGGAATGCATTGAATTTCTACGAGAGGAACTGGCACAGTCTACAAGTGAGAAAGAACAACAAATAGAGATGTTCTTAAAGGAAAAGGATGAGCGAGAGTTATATTACTATGAGGATAAGATGAATGCTTTGAAACAGTTGGAGAAACAGATGGAGAAAGAGATGGCTGCGTCGACAAAGAAGTGTAGCGATAATGAGAATAGCGATAATGACGTTAGTTTCAATACGATGGATCTGGTGGAGGAGATGCGTGCCAAAACTCTGGAGTTAGAGAGCGACTTGGCAATGAGAAACAAGGAGTCAGAGTCGTTGCAGTTCAGGATTACCTGTTTGTATCAAGAGATTAACGATGCATCTTGTAACCTGATATCACAGCAAGAGCAGAATGGACACCTTCATAAGCAGATCGATGAGTTGTCTGTGCAGTTGGCAGAGAAGAATCAACAGAGCGAGCAGATCCAGTCGCAACTGGAGGAGTCGAAAAAGTCGAGTTTCAAGTTGACCGAAAAGTATGAGGAGTACCGGACGGTGAGCGAGTATACCATTGAAGAGTCGAAACAGGAGAGTATGAAGATCGCTCAGATCCTGACAAAGACCGAGGAGAAGTTGAAATTGAAGGAGTTGAGAGAGCTGAGTTTGACACACCAGATCACACAGCTGCAAGAGGAGTTGGTCGTTCTCAGGAATCAGGCACTTCAGATGGAGACAGAGAAACAGCTGCAGTTGGAAGAGGTCAAGTCGCTCAGTAACAATGTTGGACAGCTCAATGGAATGCGCAGTGCACTCAGCGAGAGCAAGGAAGCCAATAAGAAGCTGCAGAGCGATATGGACTCGTTGTTTGAGAGGATGGATGTCTTGAATCAGAGAATTAACGAGCAGGACGAAGAGATCAACCATCTCTTGAAACAAAAGACAGAAGCGCAGCTTCAGATTGCTCCGTTGCGCGATGAGATCGAGAAGCACCGCGCCAACACTACGCTGCTTGACAAACTGGCTGGTGACTTCTCGACTATGAAGAGAATGTATCAAGAGAAGACGGAGCAAGTCGATCTACTCACTAAGAAATACAAGACAAAGAAGAGTGAATTCAATGAACTATCGCATCGCATCGACCAACAGGAAACCTGTAACAAAGAGTTGGAGGAACAGAGCTACCAGACTGCACAGGAGCTGAAAACAATGCAATTCTCACTGCAATCCACTAGCGATACACTCAAGAAGAAGGAGAAACAACTAGAGGATAATAAGGTGGAGATCGATACGTTGAAGAAGGAGCTGGCAGAGGTTAGACAAACCGTTGAAATTCTACAATCACAGCAATCGCAACAGTCGAATAGTCATAGAAAACGCGAAGATGATTTGAATCAACAGGCCTTTGAATATAAGACTAAGCTACTGGAGCATATGAAAGAGTTGAACGATATCAAACAGCGATATGAACAGACTGTAATTGCCCATGAAGATCTGTCGAATCTCTGTCAGCAGCTGACCAAGGAGCGTGACAAACTCGCCCAATCGTTGGAGTCAATGAAGCTTCTCAAGGATGGATCTACCGGCGGTCCGAAAGACGTCGAGCTGCGAACCACCAAGAAAGAACTGGAGTTTGTCAAACTGAAAATGGACGAACTCTCCAAACTGCTAGTAGTAAAGAACAATATGATCGAGCTACTACAATCGAATCATCCAATCAACAATGTATATAATGATTTACAATTGCCATCAGCACAAACAACAGCATCGTCCAATCACAATACTGCTAATACTCCACAAGCAAACAACGAAACACCCGATACATCGAACAAACAATCAACTACCACAACCGCAACAGATACAACCAACAAAGAGAACCAACAAAACTCTGTTGTTGGTTTACCTAAACCTCCACTACCGGCAATCAAAAAACAACCACTCAAGATCATCAAGAAGCTGCCAGCCAAGAAAAGAGAATTGGAATCAACAACAGAACAACAACAACAGCAATCTACAGTTATTACAACCACCACCGTTTCAAATCATTCAACTACAACATCCACTACAAGTAGTAGCAGCAGCAGTAACGGTACAGAAACAGTCAATCCTGCGAACAAGAGAGCAAAGACCGCAACTAGCTATAATATGATGGTGACAGGATTCAAGAGTGATAAGGAAAAGGATGAAATCACTGAGATGGCTGTTAAGCTGGGTGGTGTAGTCCGATCGACCAATGAATTCGATCGATATATAACCCATGTAGTAAATGCCAGTTTTGAAACACCAACAATGAAGTCGATCGCAGGTGCACTCACAAACAACTGGGTAGTTTCCACTCAGTGGATAGTCGACAGTTTCAAGGCAGGCAGATTCCTCTCCGAAGAATACTATGGTAATCGTACAATGGAGAGACCACTAGAGAACAAAAAGATCATGATAACACCACCATTCGAAGAGAAAGCACCACTCACCAAAAGAAATATTCGTGCACTAATTACAAATGTAAGTTTATATTATCAAAACAAAAACAAAAAAAAACAACACATTTACATTAACGGTATCTAACTAACTACTAACCAACCACTTCATATCTATCTAGATTGGAAGAGGTTCTATTGTAGATAAAGAAAAAGATGCTGATTATATTTTAGTTGGAAATGATATGGAGACTGAATCACCGAGACATCTCAATTGGCGTGGCTTCATTAATTTAGTAAATGTTAAACCTCCGAAATCGAATCAATCATAAATAAACAGTAATAATAAATTGTATAAACAAACTTTAATAATAAAAAAAACTAAAAATTGTACACTTCAATATATAAAAGTAATTAATTAAAAGTAATCACAAGTACCCCCTATGATCTCCATGTACATACATTACTTTATTGTCATATGAAAATATAATGTTTTCGTTTGATCACTGACACACTACTCTCACACACACACATAATCAAACAATAATTAATTTATTTTTTAAATATTGTTTTTTTATTACGTTGAATTAGTGTTAAATTTGATTAATATTATACAAATAAAAGTGAATGAAAAAGTGATTGTTTGTATGATTTCAAAAGTAGGGTTTGTTTGTTTGTATGTTGATTGTTTTGAAGTAGTGGTATTGTATTGACTTTAGTGTGTATGAGAGTGTTATTGTTGTATTTTGTTATTTGACAAAAAAGAATCATTCTATAGTCTACTGATGAACTTACCCTCTTATCTTATAGCCTGTAAGCAATAAACAAAAAAAACATTAAAACAATTTTAATTATCTTTTTCAGTTCATGTATACATACCTACAATATTACATATTGTAGAAATAATATAAATTAATAATAGCTTCATTAATTCTTAATATTAATAAAATAACAAATAAATAATTAAAAGAGGGAAAATAAATAAAAATAAAAAGAAAATATATTGATATTAATAACAAGACTATTTTATTTGTCCATATTTACTTTTTTCTTTAAAATTTGGAATTGGATATATATTTATATTAATGAGTAGTTATTAATTAGTACTTATTAAAACTTTTCCAATTAAAAACAAAACAATGTTCAAATTAAAAACTAATTTGAATATTTATATTATAGTATTATTACTATATATAAATATTATTACCATAAAATCATTGACAATTGGTAAGTATTAAACAATTTTAATAACAATAATTATTTGGAGTACTGTTTATTAAACTAAATTTATTATAGAGAAAGAGGTTTTTATTGGAAGTGAAGATATTTATTTGACAAAGAATAATCATCATGTTTCATCATTTGTTTATAAAGGAAATTCAAATCATTCTATGGTGGCATCAAGAAATGATGGATTGTTCTATGTAGTATCAATGGATGACTTGCACATTGAGAGCAGAATGAATTTGGATCCGAAATCATTCACCGATGGTTCAGGTTTCTTTGATGTTTATGGTGGATATTATTATTTGAGTCTCAACAGTGATGACAAAGTTATAATAAATCAATATAGTATTCATAGCTTTAAATTTAGAAACTCTTTAACAGTAAGTTAATAAAAATAAGATTATCTTTTTATTTTATTAAATAATTATTTTTAATACCTATTAAATTAAATAATAGATTTATAATACCAATATAAACTTTAATGATAATTCAATGTTTGTGGATGGTGATATTGTAACAGTAATAGTATCACAGGAAATAGTTCAATTTTTAGCTTCAACCATGAAAATTATTAAAACTGTAAATATATTTCCAGATTTTTGATTGTAAAAATATTAATATATTTTTTATTAAAAATATTAGTTACCAATTGATGGAATATGTAAATTAACACAGAGTGCTACAGCTATAAAAGAAAATATTTATATTGGATGCACATCTCATGATGATAAACCAACATTTTTAATTGTGAATCGCTATTCTTTGGAAATTAAACAAGGGTATGAAAGAAAGAACGAACAAAGATTGAAAATTTGGAAGTTTATATTAATAATTATGTTAAAAATATATATGTATAGATTATCATATGAATTTGGATTCTTTCCAAGATGTATTACCAGGGTGAACAATGATCAAGCGATATTGGCAGCAATTGTTCCTCCAGATATCGAGATGGATCCAGTTGTACTGATGATGTTGGACAAAGATACACTCTTCCCGATTGCAAACCATTCGGTTCCACTGAGAAATGTGTATCCTCGTTTGGCACTATCCAACTATGACAACGGTGCATTGTTTGCATTTGGCAATGAAATCTATTTATTGACTATCGATATGAATAACAACAACAATATCAATATAAACGATGGCAATGAAATGTATTTCGATTTGAACTCTGTACTATCGCTACAGGGTTACATCACCAGTGGCAACATTGATAGTAACACTCAACGGGCTATCATCCTCACCAGTGAGAGCAAACTCTATAGCATCAAGATACCAGGAAAAGTACTACCGGATCACCACAGATACCACAAACAAGGTTGGACATGGTGGAAGATCACATTCTTGGTGATGGGATTGACATTCGGTCTCTCTATGATCGTATTCTTTATCAAACTAATCGAAGCGATAAAGTATAAAAAACAAAACAAAGGAAATAACAACAACAATAATAATTATATTTTATAAAATAATAATAATAATGATATTTGAATAATAATTGATTAAATTTTAAATAAATAAATTACCAATGAGAGAATTGTATATTTTAATAAAATAAAAAAAACAAATATAGTATTCCATATTTATATTTGTCACTATTGATCAATTTATATTTTTCAAAAAAAACCTTTTTTTTTTTTTTTTTTTCTTTTTTTTTTTTTCTTTTTTTTTTTTTTTTGATCATTCGGTCATTCATGCATTATTTTTGATGACTGATTAATTGTGTTTAAGCATCATCACCATCATCAGCATAACAATTATTAATATATCTATATTTAATAATATATTCAATCAATCGATTTAGATTTAGATTTAGATTTTAGATAATTGTTTAAATTAGATATATATTGCAAGATGTCAAAAAAAGTTACATTCATTAGAAATTTAGTTAGAGTTCAACCAGAACCATGGTTTGTTACAAAGCGTGGTGGTTTACAAGAGGTTTTTAAAGTACATCCAGAGGAGGCTGATCAAGAAATGGGTGAGAATGATAATGAAAACGACGATGAAGTCGAAGTCGACGATCAAGAGGAGGTCGAAGAGGATGAAGATGAAGATGAAGATAACCCAAATCAACTCGAAGCAGAACAAGACGACGATTTCGATGAAGATCTCTACGAAGACAAAGTGGCATACGACGAATCACATCAAAACGAAAAAATGCAGCTCGACAGACACATGAAGCAGTCTCGTCAACTGTTCTTGCGTAAACGTTGGGTACAAAGAATTAAATGGGGTCAATTTTTAACATATACAGTAGATAACTATGAAACACTTAGAGAATCGTAAGTCATATGAACACTAAATATTAATGCTAGCAATATCAACCGAATTTTAGCAATCAATCAAGATCAACCAAATCAAACATTTTATTATGATACAATAAAGTTATCATCCATGTATGTTAATAATTTGTTCTAACACGAATTTACTATTACAATTATATATTATAGAGCAAGAGAAGATGCAATGGATCGTTTAGTTATGTACAAGATTGAAAGAAAGAATAAATGGCTATAAATTAAAATTAAAATTAAATAATACAAACAATTAAAATATAATATTATATAACAGAAATCAAGACTAGTTTATATTTATTTCTTTAAATAGTTTTTTATTTTATTTTATTTATTTGTTTTATAGTATAACAGCTAGATAGATAATGTTGGAAACATAGAGATAAAATGAATACAATGAAAAACTAAATAAAGTGTGTGATTTGAATCCAAATCAATTCATTTTTCAAACACACACTTCACCATTAACCTAAAAAACAAATAATAATATAGTTCAGTAAAACACATAGACAACAGATAAACAACACACACACACACAATTATAATATAGATACTATAAGTAGTTAGAACTTTATTTTATTTTAGGCAAGGTGGTATGAGACATGATTTTAAAAAAAAAAAATCATTATAGCATTTTATGTGTTAATATCTTTAAAGTTAAAGAATGAGTGTTTTATTTAAGTATATTCTTAAACGATTTATTGCAAGTTGATTTCTCAAACTAGTTCGAGAGTAAAATAATATTAGGAAATTTAGAATAGAATTTTTAGATTTTTAGATTTACAGTATCATTTTAATATTATTATAGATGATAATTATAAAATAGATTACAAAAATAGCAATTATGATAAAGTTTACTATTTTCATTTGTATTCTTTTTCTTACAAGTCTAGTGGTATGCTATGCCAAGAAAGCATGTTGTGAGGTCGATCCACAACCAACAAACTACCTAAAAGGTGTCTTTACAATTGGAAAAATAGTTCAAGGAGGTGACGGAGACAGTAGTCTATTCTTTCCACATTTCCTATTTTCGAATGGATCCAATCCAGTATGTATTAATTTAATAATCATAACGTTGTTTTTCAAGTTTATAACTAATTTATAAATTCTCTAAAAGTTTTATGGTGTAAGTCCAATATGTTCATATGGTAATTTACAAAACTATTCATTTCCATCGAAAGACGGATTTCTCTATGATTACTCTTGCCAGATAAACGAACCAAATACAATGTCGACGATGTTCAATAAATCGATTGTTATTATCCCCAATTTGTCTTGTCCACAGTGTAATTGTACCATAGAAAAACCACCGAACGGACAGAATCTTCAGTCGGTATCGCTCGTTGTCAATACCAAGAGACTAACCACTGGAAATACCATCTATCAGTATCTCTTCACAGGCTGTTCCGTAACTGCAAAGTACTCACCGGCTCCGTATGAGGAAACCGCTTCTTTCGGTCAATTCTTAACAATGTCACTCGGACGAATGAGAATTAAACCTTCGACATTATTGTTATCATCACAAGTTTTATTATCTGCATTCTTTATATTAATGTAAAAAAAAAATACCAAACAACAAATAACCAACCATCCATCCAACAAAATCAATAATATTTATTATTTATTAACCAAAACAAAAACCAAAAATAAACAAGACGATTGTTAATTTATTCCTAAAAAAAGTTGTAATATCTAGTTATTTTATTTAAAAAAATATTTAACTTTAAGAATTGTTATTAATTGTTATTTTTATATTCTTTTTAAAATGAAATCTATGGTTTTCATAGTTTGGATCAGTTTTTGTGTTGGCAACTAATGTTTTATGTGAAAATGTGAATGGTGTGAATGTTCGATTGATTTCATAGATCATGTATTGTTCGCTGTTTGAATTGAAATAAAAAATTAACTTTTCTAGTGTTGGTAAGCAAATGATTGTCTTATAACCACTGATATGGAATCCTCTTTTTGAGACTTGAGGTTGTTCTTCGTCTGGTGTTGCGGTTTGACAGAATGCTTTGTGTTTGTTTATATCTTCTAGAGTTTCAAGACATCGCAGCTTTAAGATAATAGGAATCCAGCTGCTTACCAAAGATAACGTGAGATGCGTGATTGCCAAGTGTTCCACATCGAATATCTTAATGAGAAGTTCCGGTTGACGAAAGAAAAAATCAGTTTGTATCTTTCGAAGACTGGCAATGCTAGTGGTGATTGGAGTGTTGCGCGAAAACCAAACTTGGTCAAATTCATTGGCGACTCGACCTATTGTTTTGAGAGAACAATGAAATTCTGGACGCATCGAACTGTAGAGATCAAATGGATGAATACTATCAAAGATGATCTTTCTGAATGGATGATCTATTACACGATAGAAAGATATTTGATTCTCTCTAGAAAGTGGAATATTGCTGGCTTTGATATTGATCAATGTCGGTACGGTTGCCAGTTGAAGCAAGTCATCTCCACTCAGATGATGATATTGGAGATCGATCGATCTTAGATTCTTGAATAATTTCAATGTGATTTGGAATGTTTTATTGAAGGGTGTTTTATTCATCTGCGGATTAGAGGATACAAGTTTCTGAATGGATTCACAAATTCTTGATTGTAGTGGTGATATTCGTTTGTTTGTGAATGGAATGAGTTCGCAATCAAAGAAAACAATAGAATCAATATTGGTTATTGGATTCATTGGATTGGTAATAGCTCTCTCCAATGATTGTTTATCGATATTCTTGATACGTGTGAGCCAACTACCAACGATCGCATGAAACTGTTTGTTGATACAAGTTAATTGTAATGCTTCTCTATATCGAGTCATAATATCGGTACTTTGTAAACGTAATTTCCAACATATTCTTAATATCTCTATGATCGTTGTAGTAGGAAGAGAATACTCGACAAAACCACGATGAAATTCATTCATACTATGATTACTTTTAGGTGTTGTGTTCAAAGCATCGTTTTGACAATGAAAGTCAAGTATCGATTGAATCAATTCATCTTTTCTAAATGATTTTGAAGCTTCTATTTTATTCTTTTTGCATATCTTTAAAAGTTTATCTTTTGTTAACTTTTTTAATTCTGATTGACTTGATTCAATTGTAATTTGTGAAGTTGTTGTTATTGCTATTGTTGTTGTGGTTGTAGTTGATGTTGAAGTATTGTCTGATATCATATCACTTTTTACTTTCATTTAATAACACATATATATATATATTTTTATTAAAGTTAATGCAGGCTGAACAAGACTGCATTCGAATAAAAATAAAATCGATTTGAAAAAAAAAAAAATCTTAAAAGTAGTTAATTTTTTGAAAAGTATTGATGAAAGTATAGCATACTTTAACGAAGCTCTGATGATTTTCAGAGTAGATAAAGATAAATTTAAGTAAATAAATAAATTGTCACTATTCATTATTTTGCATAATGATGACCAAGGTGTTCAGAACAGAGCAGTTTTATTTGAAACTTGAATAAAAATATTATTATTATTTAATACATTTTTTAAAATGATAACGATGCTTTTCATAGTTTGAATCAGTTTTTGTGTTGGCAACTAATATTTTATGTGAAAATATGAATGGTGTGAGTGATTGGTTGATTTCATCGATCATTGACTGTTCGCTATTCGAATTGAAATAAAGAATTAGCGTGTCAAGCGTTGGTGATTTAATGATTTGTTGGTAGCTACTAATTGGTAATCCATCTCTCATTGAGACCTGAGGTTGTTCTTCATCTGGTGTTGTGTTTCGATTGATTCTTTTGTGTGTAATTGTATCTTCTAGAGCTTCAAGACATCGCAGCTTTAATATGATAGGAATCCAGATGGTTACTGATGTTATTGTGAGATGCGTGATTGCCAGGTGTTCCACATCGAGTACCTTAAAAATGTGTTCGGGATGACGAAAGAAAGCGGTAGTCTGTATCTTTCGAAGACTGGCAATGCTATTGGTGATTGGAGTGGAATTCAATAGCAAATCTGGTTTATATTCATTGGCGACTCTACCGATTGTTTTGAGAGAACAATGAAATTCTGGACGCATCGAACTGTAGAGATCAAATGGAAACAAATGATCAAAGATGATCTTTCTGAATGGATGATTGATTGCGCTATAGAAAGATCTTAGATTCTCACGAGTAAGTCGAATTTCGTTGGCTTTGATATTGATCAATGTCGGTACGGTCGCCAGTTGAAGCAAGTCATCTCCACTCAGATGATGATATTGGAGATCGATCGATCTTAGATTCTTGAATAATTTCAATGTGGCTTGGAGTGTCGGTTTGAAGGGTAATTGATTCATCTGAGGATTAGAGGATACAAGTTTCTGAATGGATTCACAAATTCTTGATTGTAGTTGTGATATTCGCTTGTTTGTGAATGGAATGAGTTCGCCATCAAAGAAAACAATAGAATCAATATTGGTTATTGGATTCATTGGATTGGTAATAGCTCTTTCCAACCCTTTTTTATCGATATTCTTGATACGTGTGAACCATCGACTAACTATCGCATGAAACTGTTTGTTGATACAAGTCAGCTGTAATGCTTCTCTATATCGTCTCATAATATCGGTGTTGAGTAAACATAATCTCCAACACACTCTTAATATCTCTATGATCGTTGTAGTAGGAAGAGAATACTCGACAAAACCACGATGAAATTCATTCATACTATGATTACTTTTAGGTGTAATGTTTACCTCATCATTTTGACAATGAAAGTCAAGTATCGATTGAATCAATTCATCTTTTCTAAATGATTTTGAAGCTGCTATTTTATTCTTTTTGCATATCTTTAAAAGTTTATCTTTTGTTAACTTTTTTAATTCTGATTGACTTGATTCAATTGTATCAGATGTTGTTGTTGTTGTTGTTGTTGTTGGTGTTGTCGTAGTATTATCATTGTTTATCATGTTGTATCAAATATATATATATTAAAGTTAAATATCTTTGATTTACTTTATTTGATTCAGCTGAATATCAAAACAATGCATAAAAATAGGTCAAGAATCTATCCTTATGGAATATGTAAAAAAATATTTATGAAATTTTTATTCCCCATGACTTTTGATATGACAAAGAATACAGGTAAAGATAGGCACAGTGTTGTTTTGAGTTAATAATCTATTTTATTATTATTTTAGGTTGTTGGATCAATATATTATTTGAATATATTAACCTAACCTATTATTATTCATTATTTAATATATTTTTTAAAATGATATCGCTCCTTTCCATAGTTTTTAGCAGTTATATATGAAAATTTGAATGGTGTGAGTGATTGGTTGATTTCATTGATCATCGGTTTTTCGAGATTCGAATCGAATTTAAGAATGAACTTGCAAAGCGTTGGTAAGCCAATTATTTGTTGATAGTCACTCACTGGTAATACTTTTGCACTCGGACTCACTCTCATGATACCAAATGATGATTCATCTTCCAATAAGTACTCTTCGTCGTCATCCTCTTCATCATCTGATGATGTTTCACATGTTATAGCGTGTTCTGTTTCATCTTCTAGAGTTTCAAGACATCGCAGCTTTAATATAATTGGAATCCACTTGGGTATAAAAGATAACTTGAGATGAGTGATTGCCAGGTGCTCCACATCGAATATCTCAAAGAGAAGCTCCGGATGACGAAAGTAAAATGTATTTACAGTTTGTAGCTTTCGGAGACTGGCAATGCCATTGGTGATTGGAGCGAGATTCAAATCCAAAACTTTGCTTTTTTCTCGAGAGATCACACCGATCGTTTTAAGAGAACTATGAAATTCTGGACGCAATGAACTGTAGAGATCGAAGGGATCCATGCGACCAAAGATGATCTTTCTGAATGGATAATCGATTGCACGATAGAAAGATTTTAGTGTACTGCGTTCATAATGAATTTGGCTTATTTTGATATTAACCAATGTGTTGTCCGTCTAAGGACAATAAGGTAGCCGCCAAGGCAATGCCGGTACCTATCAATCAACATCAATAATAATTACCAGCCAACATATAAGAAACAGTCAATTATAATTAATTAAATTAATTAATCAACTAAATAAGTAATAGTTCAAAACAACAGATCAAAATAATAATTAAATTAGAATCTGTTGTTTCTAAATTAAGTATTCAACACTCAGCCGTCAAGCTTCTCAATAATGAATATATTGAGTTTAACGCGACGTTAAAGATTAATTCAATGGATTCAATATTCAAGATATAAAATTAAAGAAATTAAATAAATAAAATAAAACTTGGAAATTAGATTATATAAAACATTATTAGAAATAACTCTTTATTATTATTAATTACAAACCACATGAGAGATGGCAGATCCAAATGAACAATTAACAGAAACACCCAACACCACCACAACCACAACAACCACTGGATCAACGGCATCTACAGATCCAACATCAACAACAACAACAACCACAACAAATGATCTTACAATGAACGATCTCGAAAGCAATAATGATAATGATTCAATCCCATCAACCTCTACTTTGTTTCCTGATATCGTCCCTCCCGTCACATGCCCAGACTCACTACCATCCGATATATTCCAAGCGACTCTGGCCGCATCCAAGACTCCGATCTCTTCCTCTATCGTACCTGGTCAACTAGAGAATAAACACAATGTCGACATGGTAGCCAGGTAGAGCATGTCATTTACACTCAGATCGTGAAGGAAATCGATCGATCTGAGATTCTTGAATAGTCCCAATGTGATTTGGATAGCCTTTTTGAATGGAGATGCTCTATACAGATCATCAGAGGATTCAAGTTTCTTAATTGATCCACAAATTTGCGATTGTAGTGGAAACCATGGTCTGGTTATGAATCGATTAATTCTGCCTCCAGAGAAAACAATAGAATCTATTTTCTTTATTGGATTCATAGGATTGGTAATAGCTCTCTCCAATCCTTTTTTATCGATATTCCTGATATGTGTGAACCAACTACCAACGATCGCATGAAACTGTTTGTTGATACTAGTCAGCTGTAATGCTTCTCTGTAGCGATTCTTAATATCTTCACTTTGTAAACGCAATATCCAACACCTTCTTAATATCTTTATGATCGTTGTAGTAGGAAGAGAGTACTCAGCGGAATCACTATTAAATTCATTCATACTATGATTACTCTTTGGTGTTGTGTCTACCACATCTTCTTGACTAGGAATAATCAAGTCAGGTTTACAATGAAAGTCCAATATCGATTGAATCAATTCATCTTTTCTAAATGATTTTGAAGCTCGTATTTTATCCTTTTTACATATCTTTAAAAGTTTATCTTTTGTTAACTTTTTTAATTCTGATTGACTTGATTCAATTGTAGTTGTAGTAGTTAACGGAGTGTCATCTTCATCTGATATCATATCAATGTTTACTGTCATGTTGCTAACATATGAATATATATTAAGGTCCATTATTTGAAATAGAATGAAAAAAAAAAAATCAAAGATAACATTTTATAATTTTAGTTTGGTGAGTTTTATTTATATTTCTTTTTTTTTATTATTTTAGCCATTCTTAATATCGGTACTTGTAATCATACTATGATTACCCTTACGTTGAAGACATCATTTTGACAACGAAAGTTCTAAATGATTTTAAAACTGCTATTTTGACATATCTCTAAAAGTTTATCTGTTTTTAATTATTAATTCTATTCAATTGTTATATCAGATGTTGTTGTAGTCGATGTTGTTGTGTTATCTGATATCATATCACTGTTTACTTTCATGTTGCTAACAAATTAACTTTGTTTTAACACACAATGATAAGCAAAAAATTATAAATTAAATTAATATAATTAATATTTTTATTTTTACATTTATAAATATTTATTTTTTTAATATTATTTATATATACGTATAAAAACAAAAATGTGTGGAAAATGATTGGCAATCAACCACACTGACGAATAATCATGGGTTATAGTTTTACTATTTTTATCAATATGCACACTTTTTTTATATAAAAGATCTAATTGAATTATTTAATATATTTCCTTAAAAAAAAATAAATAATATTTTTTAATTAAATTAAATAAAAAGTATTTGATTATTAATAATCATAGCTTATCTATCTATTACAATCATTTTTTTATTTTTATTTTTCCACAGTAAAATATTTTTATTTATTTATTTTTATTTCTTAGATATTTAGAATCAATCAATTTATATTAAAATGGCTATGAATAGTTTTAAAGATAGTCCAACTGGTAAGATGATACACAATACCGTTGGTACAATAAAAGAGAAATATAAAAAAAATAGATTAAGAAGATTTATAAAGAGAAATCAGTATGTAATATTGTTAAATATAAAATAAAAATTTATTTTTCATATGTTTATTAATTAATATATTATTTTAAAATTTTAATTTTTAAGACCATTCCCATGGATTGTCATATTCTCAATGATTGTAAATATTCCAATTTTCGTTTTCTTGATCATATTGACAGCATCGAGATGGTCTAGCGATTGTAGTTATATCGGTGGATTCGTTATTATCTATATTTATGTATTTGCAATCAATATTCTCTATGGATTATACTTTCACAAAACTCTGAAGAATAGAAAGCCAAAATCAGTAGTCTTCTTGGCTCAAGATTGTGGATTGAGTTCATTCGTTCTCTACACATGTCTATCTGTTATCCTATTTATTATATGTGAATATCTTAGAAGAGGAACTGAATTTTCAAAATGTGTAAGTTTGTCTTTTTAATTTTAAATTTTAATTAACAATATTATCTAATCTCTTATTAATTTATTTAAAAGTATAAATCAAATTCCAATTTATATCATCTATTGAGAGCCGGTCAAGGTATGGATATCTTCTTTTTGATTGGTTTCTACATTATCAGTTTCTTTAATGCCTGTTGTAATTGCTATCAAGAAAAGAGAGTTAAAAAGAAGAAATTACCAAAATTCGTAGTTCCTGTTGAAATGGATGACAATGTTTCGTCATACACTGAATAATAATAATAAATAGAGAAAAAAAAACAAAAAACAACAAGTTTATAATTAATATTTTTTTTAACAAATAATAAAATAAATAAATGATATCATTTAATTATTTTATTTTTTGTGAATAAATTTGAATTGATTGTACATTTATGTTGATTTTCTTTCATGTTGTATTAACATGAAACAGAGTGGTATGGCAAAAGACTGAAAATGAATCTTGGAGCCAATGTCTTGATGAATGATCCACAGATACCAGCAAAGGTAGCAACCATTAAACTGTTGGCAATGAGGTTGTTACTTGATGATGATCCTGTACATATAAATATATAGTTGTATATATTTTGAAATAGTATATTGTTAGATCTAAGCTATGATCATAATGTAACTAAATCTAGATACAAACCTTCAGCAAAAACCAAACCAATGAAAACGAAAAGAATTGCAATAGTTAATTTTAATGAAATTGACATGTTGATTAGGTATTAATTATGTTGTGACAAAGAAATAAAAAAGATAAGTGATTGAATTTAATTTAATTTAAAAAGTGGTTGTGATCAATAAGCTAATCATTTGTTTTAAACAATAAAAAAAGAGAATTAATTAAAAAAAAATAAAAATAAATGGGGTCTAAATGAAAAATAAGAATTTTGGGCGAAAGTTTTTTGTGTGTTCACAAACTCTGATGATCATCACAGTTGCAAGATTTTAAAACTACAATTTTTTTTTGAATATTTTTTAATTAATTATTTATTCATTTTTTTTCATAGTTTATTAATCATCATCTGATCAAGAGAAGATAATTAATAAAATTCAGAAAATGTTATCTTCAATAAAATCGAAATCAAATATTAATTTAGTAAAAAAAACATTGTATAATAATATTAGAAATACAACAACTTCTGTAACAACAACATCATCATTGTACTCTTCATCTTCATTATTCAACAATCAACAACATAAACATCAACAACAACAACAATCATTTACAACATATATAAACTCTAACAATAATCAATATTCATTATTAAATTCGAAATCAACTACAATTTCAACTTTGTCATCATTATTTAATAAACAAAATTCATGTATCAATAATAATAATAATAATAATAACAATAAATACTATTCTACTTCAAACCCACCCGTATGTTATCATTACACAAAAGAAAATCATCATATGATGATCAAAAAAATAATATTAACTTTTTTTTTTTTTTAAACTACTAGGATCAAATTTTAAGAAAAGTAGTTACATCAGAACAACAAGCATTATTCGATAGGAATTCATTGTTGTTAGAACAACTTCAGAATGATTTGCAGGATTTTAGTGCACCCGAAGAGTCGAGACAACAAATCAGAGACGCCATCGAGCAGTTGAAAGATGGTTTGTTTTTGTTGGTGGTGGTCGGTGAGTTCAACAGTGGAAAGAGTTCATTCTTGAATGCACTGCTTGGAAACACCTATCTCAAGGAGGGTATCACTCCAACCACCTCGAAGATCAACATTCTAAGGTACGGCGACAAACTAGAGCACCAGCCAGGCAGAAACGACGAACAGGAAATCGTAAAGTTACCGGTCAACTGGCTGCGTGACATCTCGCTGGTCGACACTCCCGGAACCAACGCAGTGGTGAAAGGTCACCAGCAGATCACCGAGCATTTCATTCCGCGCTCCGATATGGTGTTGTTTGTTACTTCGGTGGATCGCGCCTTCTCAGAGAGCGAGCGTGTCTTCCTCAGCAACATTCGCGCCTGGCGCAAAAAGATCGTTGTCATCCTCTCGAAAGCCGATCTCATTGAGCACAATCCCATGTCCGACGCAGCTGCCGACCTCGCCGAGGTAACCAAGTTTGTTCAGGACAATTTCAATACGCTGCTCGGTGTCAGTCCAGTGCTGTTTCCAGTCAGTTCGAAGCTGGCGCTAAAAGCCAAGCTCACCTCTGCCAAGACTGGCGACCAGCTTGCCAACAGCGAAATCTGGAAATCCAGTAAATTCGCCGAACTCGAAAAATATATTCTCCACACGTTGGACAGTTCGCAACGCACCAAGTTGAAGTTGCTCAACCCACTCGGTGTCGCCGAGAACATTCTCCAGCAGTTCCAGGCAGAGTTGGCCGAGCGCTCCAAAGTTTTGTCGGTCGACCAACGCACCCTGAAATACGTCGAGGAACAACTCGATGCCTTTAGAAAAGAGCTTCAAAAGGATTTGGAATTCCACTTGCAGCGTATCGATAATATCCTACTGAAGATGGAGACGAGAGCCGACGTATTCTTGGACGACAATATCAAGCTCAGCAACATTCTCGGTTTGTTGCGTTCGGAGGAGTTAAAGTTGAAATTCGAAAAGGAGGTGGTCAGCAGCACATCCCATGAAATCGAAACCAATATCTCTGCACTGATCGATTGGATCGTCGAGAAGAACTCCAAACAGTGGCGCGCCATCATGGAGTATATTGACACCCGTTCCAGCTCGCGACTCGAGAAATTCATTGGCAATGTAAACCGATCCGGTGACTTCCTCAACACCAGAATGACCCTTTTGAAATCGATTGGTGAAGGAACCTCAGATGCACTCTCCAAATACGATAAAGATAAAGAATCAACAAAGATTTCACAAGAAGTAAGTTGCTAATAATAATAATATGTTTATTTTGTATTTATAAATATAAACTAATATGTATAATTTATAGATTAGAAATACTGTATTTAAAACGGCAGCAGTTGAATTGGGAGCAGTTGGTTTGGGTACAATTTTGACAGCTTCACTTTTAGATTTGTCTGGTATTGTTGGTGTTGGTATTTTAGCAATTAGTGGATTGGCTTTGGTTCCTCTTAAGAAGTCGGCATTGAAAAAGACTGTTCATGCCAAGGTACACGATTTACGTTTCAATCTTTCCAATTTATTGAAGCATCATTTCGAATCAGAGTTGGAAATTGGCATTCAAAAGATGAAGGATGGAATCAGTCCATTCAGTTCCTACGTACACGCAGAGAACGAGAAAATCAATAGTTCACTCAACAAGATTCAAATTTATTCCGCAACAATTTCAAAGTTAAGAGAAGATATCGAGAAACTTAAATAGTTAAATTACAAATATATTATAATAATTTTAATTTTTGCGATAAACATAATAATAAATAGCAAATTAGTTTACTTATTCAAAACAAATTTAAAAAATTAAATTATTCAAAGTGTGCATACAGTTCCTATTGGCAACAAGCCAATTTTCTCTGCTTGTTGCCAATTTTATTTTTTATGCTCTTTTTGGAGATGGCAAACCAAAATATATTAAAAAGAAAATCAATTGTTTATATAATTAATGTTTGGATTCTTCTTTCTATTTATTCAAACAAATCAATTCAAAGTTATTTATTTTCTTCAAATATTATTATTATTATTTATAGCTACAATTGATTGTTGACTATATGATTTTATTTTTTAAATATTTTTAAATTAAATATTATTAGACTTATATTTTTTTAAAATGCATTATTTTTATTACAAATTTTTAAACAATTAATCTATTATCACAATTGGAAATCTCTATTATTGAATTACAATTGCTGAGACAATTTAAACTTTTTTGATTTCCGGAATCTTTTCTGTTGGGTAAGGGTGATCTTGGTGAGCGTGGTGATGGTTGTGGCGATGAAAAAGTGTGAAAAGTGAATGTACCTTGAGTCTCGAGGTTGTGAAATTCTTTTGATTCAAAGAGTGTAATTAATTCTTGGTAGGAATCAGTGTGTGATACTTTGTTGCGGTTGAGGATGAGTGATGATAGTGTTTTGTTGAGTTCTATGCCTTTTCCAAACTCTAGGAAAGGCACTGCGTTGAAAGTGTTGGGACAATCCGATATTTCTAGACGCGCCAGTTTCGAGCCGGATTGACCTACAAAAGTACCGAGCAGAGTCATAGAACTGTCGTCAAGTTTTAAACCAGAGAGATTCAAATGTGTAATGGCTTGATTCTTGTTGTTTATGAGTGCGTTTATCAGATGATTAATGAATTCACTGCTGACCTTGTTATACGAGAGATCCAGTGTTTCTATGGAGCTGTTGGTGGCGAGAATATCGGTGAGTTGTTTAAAGTCGGTGTTGTTTAGATGACAGTTGGAGAGAGAGAGTTGCTTAAGTGTTTGGTTGTTATATACAAAACTGAAATCGGATGTGGTGTTGCTCATATTTCGGATGTTTAGAGATTTTAACTTGGTGTTGGACTCCATTAAGTTCTTGACGGAATCGAGACTGCTGCAACCAGAGAGATTTAAATTGAGTTCGGTGAGGGTGTTGTTGTCTCTGAGATAGTTGTTCAGAGTTTTGGCGTCGTCCGGTGAACTAAAGAAAATATTGGAGAGAGTCAACGAGCGGATTCCTTGGCAGTGTTCGAGGAGGTCGCAAACGGAGAAGAAATGGTCGGTGTGAGCGTTGACCGCGGAGAATGTTCGTAGTGATTTCTTTACTTTGAGGTAGGAGCACAGTTGGCCTAGCACTTTGTTGTCGCATTTGATGAGATCCAAATGGATGTTTGAGAGACGTTCTACACGGTCCAAGAGGAACAGTGTGGGTTTTGGGTTGGTGAGTGCTTGCCCGGAGAGAACGATGGTGTCCAACGATTGATAGACATTGGTAATGTAGGTCAAACACTTCTCGGTGACATCGGACTTCATTTTCAGCTGTAGAGTACGTTGAAAAAAGTTGTTGACATTCAACACGTGACCGCTGATTCTACAGAGAGTACGCCAGTTTTTACAGACCAGAGAGACATTGATAAAAGTATGTGTGAGGATCACATTGTCGTGAACATAACTGAGAATCTTTTGGACAATGTCATATGGTAGGTGACTTATATTGGTGGAATTTGGATCAAAAATGTACAAAGGAGAATCTTCATCCGACGATGTCAAAGATGAAGAACTTGATCTTCTTTTCGAAATTTTATCGGAAGAACTAGTTCTAAAAATTTTTGATATTGAAATTTTCATTATCTTCATTTGTTTTAAAAAAAAAAATAAAGTTTATTAGCTTGGTTATTATTATTTTTTTATTTATTTATAAATTATATATTGTGTTGTGTTGTGAAGTGGATATATATATTGTTGAAATACCAAGTATTAGTTGGAAAGGTGGAAGGGTGTTGGTTGAAAAAATTGTAAAAAAATGATCAACAGTCTTTATATTTTATGAATATTTATTTTTAATTATTTATTGTGCGTATATATTGAAAAAGTAAACATATATTATTATTTACAAAATGATGATTGAATTGTAGTTGTTTTACTTTTGTTGTTGTATTAAATTCTTGATGACTTGGGTGGTGATGGCTTTTGTTATAAAAAAATAAAATAAAAATAAAAAATAACAAATAAAAATACATTATTATTATTATTGGTGGTGGTTTGTTTTTACTCTCTACATCTACTACATCTAACTACATTTACTGAATTCTGCTTCTTTATACTATGGTGTGGTGGTAAGTTGATGGTGGACTGTGTCATGACACAGGAGATTGTACTTGGTGATACATATCATTATGTGGGTACGCAGAATGACAATAATAAAAAAGGTTGAATTTGGTTATTATAGCAATAACAATGATTGACTAGCAAATCTAAAAACTAAACCAACACACAAAATAAACAAACAACCACAACAACAAGCATTTGACTTGGGTTATTAAAAAAATGAAAAAAAGTCTCTCTTTTTGTTTTGATTTAATGGGTGATCTAACAACATGACCAATTCAAGCAAAAAACTGATATGTCTAATTTTATATTTTTTACTTCGATCTGTTATAAACCACACATGTGTTGTGAAAGATTGAATAATGTTGTTGGTTTCGCGGGACTTTTGAAATATCGTGAGGTTTAAAAAACAACCATATTTTTATATCTTAACTTCACAAGTGTTTTATGATCAACAAATGGGTTGCTATTGTTTTAAGGAGAAGAAAATAAAAGAAAAAAAGGGAAGATCTGTTGTTTTTTGTTCTTTGAATCTATGGATTGAAACAAAAATTAATTTTTTTGTTATTATGCTTACTTGTCTTTTTTTTTTTTTTTTGAAAGTGTTGTGTTTCCGTTCGACTGTAGTGATTCGATTGATTAGCAATGAGTGGGTGGTGAGTGTATGTTTGTTTTAACAATTGTCAAAAATTTTGGTTGATTGAATGTATGTAGATCAAACTTTAAAAATGATGATTGTAGGGGGTGGGTTAGGTTGAAGGTGGTAATGGGGGAGGGATATTTACACCTATAATTACACTTTTACAATTTTCAAGTAATAAATAAATATATAAATAAATATGTATCTGAAGATCAATGTATTTTTTTTCTAACAAATACAACTCCAATGATTGGTTGAACGACGTTTCAATTTAAATGAATGATGAAGTTTGTGTTTTGTGGTTATGAGCAAATGCCCACATTTTACTTACAAATTATTTATAGAAATTATTATTTTTTTTGGTGATGGTTTAGTTTGATTTGATTGATTTAAAAATTCTAATTTGCAAAGATAACAAACAAACACACGGTTAAATTGTTGTTATTTTTAGTTTAAATTTAAAAGAAAACAACACTTGATAATCGTTTTATTGTTATTGTTGATGTAATTCTACTTGTTGTTAATTTATTAATTATTATTATTAATGTTATTTTGTTAAATAATTTGCTGTTGTTGGGCTTATTTCGTATTTAATATGGTTGTTCAAAAGACAACCAAACATATTATTTTTTGATTTTATTAATTTTTTTCGTTCAATTTATTATTTTTTTATTTTTTTGCTTATCTCATAGGTCCATAACCTCATAATTACATTTGTTTTTTGTTTTTTGATATTTTTTTGATCAGTGCGCCCAAAGTCAGAAAAAATAAAACCAAAATAGGGGAATTTTTCAGTACCCCCAGTAAAATCACAAAACACCACATCAACAAAAGGATTTTATTGATTTTTTTGATCCTTGCCAACATCAACAAAAAAATAACATAAAATGAAAAATGAAAAAAAATGAAAAATGAAGAAAATCTTTTTTTGATCAAAGTCGGTTCCGCAAATGATCAAGAAAATCATTTAGGTTTAAATTTCACTAAAATTAGAATACACACTATATTTAGTTTATGCTATTTGTGGAGACACCCTACCACAAATCCCTCATTTGATCAAAAAATCAATTCTATGTTTTGTTTTTAAATCGGTATTACCGTTTTGCAAAAAGTTTTTTCACAACCAAAAATAGGATAAAAAATTGATAAAAAATCAAACATGCATATGAAATTATAATATCTAACAAAAATAATTATTTTATCTAAACATATTTTTTTAAAGATTTTACTAATTAATAAATTGTAGAAATTCTAAAAAAATAATAATAAATTTCGATATCAAGTTACTTTGACCAATAATAGTTAATTAATATAGTTAAAAGAAACATCTGTCTAATAAATGAAGAATAAAGCGGATAAATAATACTTTAAACAATGAGTTTAAACTCTTAAGTGAAGTTTTAAGTTTCGACTTTGAGTTTTAATTTCACCCAATTTTTTATTTTTTTGTAAAAATAATTATATTTTTGGTCAATCAAAAAAAAAATCTAATATTTTCATTTATTTTATTGTTTGTTATTATATTGTAATACGTAGTTTTGATATTATATTATATTTTTAGTTATTATAAGTATATGTAATCATGGGAAAAACACTTCCAAATGATTACGTTATAGAAAGCTTGTTCTTTGGTGAATTGGAATACCCAAAGGTCAGTGATTCCGTGTGTATCAATGTTCACTTTGACTTTCAACAGAAACATATTCTGCTCACTGACCACCACAGAGCTATTCAATTCGATCTAAATGATCTTGAAATAAGGTATGAATATGACTTTATTAATATAAATCATACTATTATCATTGATTAATTAATTGATAACTTGGCCAATTCCCAGTTATGAAAACCTTGACAAGTACTCATATCTAAGTTTTGAGAGCAAAAAAAAAGTTCTGCCTTTTCTCTTGGAGAGGGGAAAACCAATGGAGAGATTCTCTGATTTGGATTTCACAAAGTTTCAACATGGAGAGGTGACTCTGATCTCGAGAACAGGCCGACAGGAAGATATAAAAAGCATGTGCACTATACTCGAAAACAATAAATACAAGTGTCACAAAATAATGAAAGAGAAGGGAAAGGACGGCGAGAAAGCATCAAGTAAATCTCTCTTATCCAAATTTGCTTCCAAGGTTTCCTCAGCGGCATCAACTATTGGTAACTTTGTTGGTATTACAAGCAACAAAGAGTCGACATCTTTGGTCAAGATTATCAATGAGTATCTGAATGCTGTTTCAGTGAACAACAAAGAGGTAATTCATTGGGAAGAAAGAATCCTTAGCTCAGAGCTTCCAAAGAGTGAAGGGGTCGATACTGTTATCCTCAAACAATTGACAGACTCATCCCAGAAGGTGTGGCATTTGCAATTCTATCTCCTAATGAAATACACAACGTATGTCCATTCTCCATTTATTTTAAACCAGTTAGCTTTCTTTTCACTTACATCTTTCTGTATTACTATTATCTAGATTGATAAAAGATGTTCCAGAGAAATCAGATCTATTCCAATCTATCTTAAAGAGTAGAGGTTCATCTGAACCCAACATTAGAAATGAAAAGCTAAAGGATATCTATTACCAGTTTTTGTGTCAGGAGTTAGACCATAGAGTATCGGATGAATCAATGAAGAGTATTATTGTCTATTTGACTTGTGAATTCTTTAATATTCACGATCTAAACGGTGCTGACAATCATAGATTCAAAGAGATTTTCCAAATGCTGATGGTTCATCTGGATCGATATCCAGACTGTAAATCGAAGCTTCATCTTCCATACTCGAGACTCAGAGACAACACTGCATTCTTAAACCTCTACTCTATTCAATATAAATTGTTTTCAGTAAACGATGTAAGTTATTTAATATTAAAGATTACTCATTCAGATGATTCAAATAATATTTATCTTCTACTAAAACAACAATGTTTATTTGAAAATCAAAAAATTAGGTAGAGGATTTCAAAGAGAGATTTGATATATTGCTTTCAATGTTGAAAGTGAAAAGATCATCCAAATTTGGTGATGCCTGGTACAATTTTATCAAAGATAGTAAGTCTATCAAATCAAATGAATTGAAGTTTAAACTAATCTATATACATAGATCTAAAGGGTTATTGTTTGACCAAGTTATTATGTCTAAGAGAGATCAGTCCATTACTCAATCCACATTTGGATTCACTCGTTCTATTCACCCTGTTAGTTAAATTCCCAGATGAATTCGAGAAGATTACCACCAAATACAATACTGACCAGCTCACCAAACTGGGTAATGATATCTATTCCCAAGTCTTTGCCGATATCAAGGATAATACCATTGAAAAGTACATGAGATTTATCAAGCATCCGTACTATGGTCCAATGTTCATTGCATTCATAGAGAAGAAAATTGTCATAAAAGAGAATGATATTATAATTCTACTGGTGGAGAGCAGTCAAGATTATCCCACTCTAGGGATGTTGCAAAGCTATTCTCTTTCCCAGATAGGATTTTCTTCTGCCTCTAAATTGTCTTATTTCTATCTAATGGTGCCATCCTACAGCTTTACCAAACCTGTAAGTATTTGATATTGATTTATTAAATAGAATAAATGTATTAATTTTCAATTATATACAGCAAAATACAAACAAATTTTCTCATGTAAAGATTAAAGAAATTGCAGAGGAGGAGTCCAAGTTTGTAAATAAGGTGATCCTCAATCAACCAATGTCTCAACAAATATTCAAAAGTTACTTTGAGTTTTGTAATCTTTGTTTCGATAGTAATACAGTCGATGTTACCAAGCTTGATTATGTGACTCAAGTAATGGGACATGCTTCTATTCCATGTACACTTCCAATCATCTTATATTTCAACTGGGTTTTGTCAAATTATAACTTCAAATCATTATTCACCCAATACACTAAGCTAAACAGACTATTGGCTTTCATTGTACCGAATGACTATCCTCATTGGAATCAACAAGTTTTGGAATATAGAGAAAAGAGAGAAATGGTATTGTATCTTTAATTAACATTTTAAAAACATTTTGATTAACAATTTTAATGGGTATATTTTTATTAATAGTTGGGAAGAGAAATATATCGCCTCTATGATATGTTCAATGTCAACTCTGAACAACACACAAGGCTGAAGGAGGATTACAAACAAATTATCACTTTGTTAAATACATATTTCGACCACAAATTGGATTATAGTAAATTCGATTCACTTGTGAAGCAGCAGAATACTAAAGTTACTAGATATCATAATCTCTATGAATGTGCCAAGTTGTTGAATCAAGATTTCAATTGCAATTCCAGAATTAATCATCTCGTGTGTGACTTTAGAATGCTTGATCAGATCTTGCTCAAACTAGAGGAAATACTCAAATCTACCAAACATATTAACAACATTGAATCAGCGCTGTTCTTGGGTCATTTCCAAAGAGAAACCAACAATCAGTATTTCAAAATCATTTACAAGTATTTCAAAGACAACGGATTCTCAGTGGAGGATATCTGTAGCAAGTCAAGACAGCTCATGAAAGATATTGTCGATATGAAACAAGTGGAGATCAATGACATTCTTCAGAGAATCATTTCATTGCGTCAAGTCAATAATATCGATGAGATCAAATCTATCTATGATCATTTCTATCCTGGAAAGTTTATGGGTGATATGGTTGGTCATATTCTCAACTATTGGACACGTGTAACTTCTGTTTTTGGTATCGAAAAGAATCTTGAAATCCTTGAGAGATTCATGCAAATTTCACAACACTACATTACAATTCCCAACTTTAACAACAATCTCAAAGAAATCAAGAGTATAATCAAGGTATTCAAGGAGGAAAAGCAAACGAGTGTCTCCGATCGAGACAAATTCTTTAGTGACATGCAAAAGCATTTGGGAGAACTAGATTACAACCAGCTGGAAGTGTTTGGTCATATCCCCGTCGAATTGGTAGAGTTCTACTCGCAATTCAAATCGCGTAATGCTTTTGATAGCAAGAATTCAATTATCACCAATAATCTTGTGAATGACAGTTTGAACAATGCTCTCCATTCGAAAACCATCTCTGTATATAATTATCTCGAACCATTCATCGTATGCTATCTTAACAAAGATAAACCAATCAATCCAAACGGTCCAAATCCTGGAAAATACACAAATCTCAGTGAGTTTTGTCTTGCGGTTTCCAGAGTGATTCCAAAAGACCAGCGACTCTTACTTGAATGCACCAATAAGCTAGGATCAGTTTGTACCAATTTGCAGAATATTGCTGGATTGTATGCTACTTCCGGTGGTGTACATGGACTTCAATCCAACATGAAGACGATCGCCAATGTCTCGAAATCTTCACAGTTCATATCTTATACCTCGAAAAACAAAGACAATTTGCCTGGCTGGTCGCTCAAAGATGGTCTTACCAACCAGACATTTGGACAGGAAAAGATTGAGGATATGGATCAAGGAATCAAGTTTAATAGTGACAGGACCAAGGGTGAGGAAAACAAAATCTCAGAAGAGAACAAAGCAAATATGAAATTGTTCACTTACATGGTGCAGCTATTGAGAGATATCCACAAGCTTCATTGTGAATTGGATGAACTCTATCATCATGAATATTTCAATGGTACGGTTAAAATCGATATTCAAAATAATAGTTTAGATAGTTTGGAAAAGTAAGTCAATTTAACTTTTTATTCACCAATTATATGGTATATTAATTATTTTGTTTTGGTTATTTAGGAAAAAGTCCAAGTTAGTTAGAGATATTAACAATTGGAAAGAATCAATCAATAAGTTACCATATGAGCTTTGGTTACTTCGATCACATGGATTATCTTCATTGATTTACAAGTTTAATGATTATAAAACGAATTTGAAAGAAACAGAAGTACATATTGGAGAATTATCTAGAATATTGATTCCCTATATCAAATATTCATTCCCATCCATCACCGAAGTGAATCTCTTAACATTGATGAGAGACAATCCAATGCTTTTCGAAGAGAAACCAATGCCAAACTACCAACAATTCTTTGACAATCTAATTAAACTCATTAGGATATCCAAACCAAATGTATTCAGAATGGTTGATAGTGAAGAAAAAGAACCATACTTGTTGACTGGAATTGAGAGAAGCGATGTATTGAATGTTATTACACAGTTAAATAACTTTAGGATTCCTCATCCATCTCAGGTGTTTTATGCTGAAAAATTTGAAGTCGATCACAAGTATTTCTTTGATATTTCAGAGAGATTTCAAGGATCCGTTCTTTTCCTCATTGGAATACCAGATGACAAAAAGATTCTCATTGATTGGCTTTCCAAACACCATTGTCAACAAACCAGATCTCAACTCAACAGAGTCTATATCATTTCTCTTAGCTTGAGTGATGGTCATGGATTGTTCTACCATCCATTGACAAACCACTATGATTCACAATTGAAAGATTCATGGTCGAACATCAAATCTGAATGGACTAAATCAAAGTCAATCAATTCTTTGAATTTGGTTTTCGGAGCTAGTGGAACTGGTAAATCATACTACATCAAAGATCTTAAACAACAATATATCCTACCTGAAAACAGGGGAATACAATGTTCAAAGACAATATCTATTCGACCTGGATTCGAACCGAAATCACTCATCGATATTCTTCTATCAGTTCCAAAAAATGTCAAATTCCTCATTCACTTTAATGTTTCACCATATACCGATTTCAACAGTTTCGATCGATTCATCTATCCTCTGATAACCTATGGATTCATCATTGGAAATCAAGTCGGTGAAGTATATCATGTTCCAGAGTCAATTAAATTGGATATCTATATTGAATTGGGTGATCCTTTGAAAGAATCGAATTTCAAAGATCGAGCAGACTACCCGAAACAATCGATTTCCTACATTTACAAACTGTCGGATATCAAGAGTTATGACACAGCAAGATGGTTGACAACAGACAAAGTGGAAGAGAAATGTTTCAAAGCTGCTGATACTCATGATATCAATAGCTATTTGAACCACATCACTCAAGTAGTCAGAGTAAAGGAGCCAGACTATAATGTAAAATTCCAGAGCAAGTATCAAGTGACCAATTTCCTTAGATCCGTTCTCGATCGTCTGGATTTCTTGGATAACTATAAAGTACTATACAAATTTTTAAGTCAATTTAGTAATCCTGAATCGATGTTAATGTTATCACCAGAAGATCTCTATCGTATTTTCGTATGGGAATCATACAAGCTATCCGATCCTCTGTATTCATCCAATAAGAACGTTCAAAAGAAACCTCCATTGATTTCAACCCGTTATGTTGAGCAACTACCGCCTGAACCAGATTCTTGTCCAGTGATTGCTCAGATTGGGTTCGTCGACTTCTCAGAGAAAAAATCGGTTTTAGAAGGAAAGGTAGCTTCTCTTATCACAAAGGAGAAAGCATTGGCCGATCCAATGTCTTTTAAGGCATCGGTTTGCACAACATTTGGAATTGCTTCGAGAACCTATCTCATCAATGAATTGTGTCAAAAGTACAGCTTTGTTATGACACCGGATTTCGGATTACGACTTATGATTCTTCACAACAAAATCAAGAATCAGCGATCATTGGTTTTAACTGGTGACACTGGTGTTGGAAAGACATTCATTCTCATCTTTTATTCTTTGATGGTCAATACCAGTAACAATGCAATTCCTTCAATCCAATATGAAATCAAAGAAACCATAAACAAATGTGTGGATAGAATCAATTTGGAAATTAAATCGGCAAATTCACTTAGTGTTAGGACTGCAACTACTTTGGGTGCAACACTTCGAATGAATAATGTTGAATCTTTGAGAGGCAATGACATCACTCTCGATCAAATGAAAGATAAGATCAATGAATTGTATAGTCTACGTATAAATGGTCAGACAGAACAACTATTCCAAACTCGTCGTGCCAATTTGACATCGGATATTCAATCGACTATTAGAAGACTATTGAAAGATCATCCTTTGATCGAAACCAAAAACAAAGATAGTTTATTGTACAAGATTAGATCGACATCGGCAGAAACTATCGATAGTTTGGAAAAAATGATCGCGGCAATCGATCAGATCTCCAATACTATATTCAGATCATTGTTCCATCGTATTATTATGCATCAGCGTTACACTGCCAAGGAATTCAAGATTCAAATATTGAGAATCGTCCAAGATATAAAGGAAATAATAAAACTCGAGAACATCGATAGGAATATCAAGATGGTTGTATTCATCGATGAATTCAATACAGCACCGAGAGATACACTGGCTTTGATCAACGAGATCTTTGTTGATGGAACATTGGATGGTGAGGATAGTATTCCACAAAACATATTTTGGATTGGTGCGATGAATCCAAAGAAGATTTCGACATCTCAATCGATTGATCACACCGGACAATCAACTTCCACCACGACTTTAGATTTCATTGTAAACGACCCACCACCTTCAATGGAAAAGTTGTTCTTGCGATATGGAAAATTCAGAAAAGAACATGAAGAACCATTTTTGGAGAATCTTTTCAAATTAAAGAGTACAATCTGTCAGTACCCCGAAGAATTGAAACAGTTTATCATTCTTGGACAAGATGCACTCCGTCAAGCCAAAGAGGGAAGAGTTCATATGAGTATCAGAGATATCATTAGAACGATCGATCTCTACAAGTTCTTCATGTCAACCATTGGAAGATCAATGATTGGTTGTTCATTCCCAAATGATTCAATCGAGGAATCCGATATTCTTGTTCAAACGAAACTACAGTTACCAATTGCTATCGATGATTACTCACACCATTGGTTGGCCATGATAACTTCAATGGCATTGAGTTATTATCTTAGAGTCGGCAAAGAAAAGAGACCGGAGATTCAAATCGCTTTCCAAAAGTTTATCAACGACACTTGCAAACTCAAATTCAAATTCGATTTCAATTTGACCTTTAAAGAGATATATTCATCATTCTGTCAGAAAGAATACACATTGCTACCACCTGGAATTGCACTGACAGAATCATTACAGTTGAATATATTCTTCAATGTTGTTGCCATCAATTGTATGATTCCACTTTGTATTGTTGGTCCACCTGGTTGCTCTAAAACACTCAGTTTCTCAATTGTCGTGGATAACCTCAAACTCAACAAGATCAATGTCAAGACACCGTGGGCATTGATGCCAAGAGTAGATCAATTCCACTATCAATGCACTCCACATACAACCGACATTGAAATCAAACAGAGATTCGAACAAGCTTTGAACAGACAGCGTGGTTACGACACTGAACAAAACAACACAAGATGCATTGTATTCTTGGATGAAGCTGGTTTGGTCAATGAAGAAGAATCTCCAATGAAAGTAATGCATGACTATCTCGATAAAGTCGACCAGAAACAACAGATTCAATCAACTGACATTGCAATTGTAATCCTTTCCAATAAGATTCTTGATGCTGCTAAAACCAATCGTACTCTTCAATTGGTTCATTCGAGTATCATCGACAAAGAAGACGAGAGAGCATTGGTGAAGGGATGTCTTTTCAACAATGAGAAACTTGAATATTCTGACTTGCTGATTGTCAAAGCGATGTGCAAGTCATATCGTCGAGTCAATGAATTCACAGATGACACCAAGAAGAATCTATTCCATCAACGTGACTTTGTCTATTTCCTCAGACATCTTTCCAAGCTGAGATCGAAAACCTCATCGATGACACCAGAGATCGTTTTGGAAGCTCTCGAAAGAAACTTTGGTGGAATACATCCACACAAGTTTAAAGAACTGGCAAAGGTATTCTTTGTGAATCTTGGTTTTGAATTGCCCAATCAATTGGCATTGCTCGAACAAGACAACACCATTGACAGAATCAAACAGTCATTGGCTGACAAATTCGATATCAAAGTGAATCCAAATACAACGGCATTCCGTTACATGATGCTGTTGGATCCAACCGAAAATGAAACCTCTATAATGATTCTCAATCAAATGGGTGTCGAACACACTGTCATCAGAGTTGGTGGATTTGATGAGGACAACAGTAAAGAATCACTGGTTAAAGTTGTCTCACAAATCAAGAATCATATGAGCACTGGAAAGAATGTTGTTCTTGTCAACAGTCAATCGATTGACGCTTGTTTCTACGAGGTATTCAACAAGTATTTCACAATTATCTCGGATGAAACTCATTTCTTGGCAAATGTTAGTTTTGGAAACCATTCGAATCACACTCAAGTTCACCCAGATTTCAAGGTAATCATTCATGTGCCAATTTCGAGATTGGATCAAACTCAGTTGCCGTGGTTGAATCGATTCGAGAAGTACAGATTATCCATTGATAATTTGATGAATAGTAAACTTCAAAATAGACCAGATCTTCAAGATGACACCAAGAAGATAAGGGAAAATGCCAATCATTTTGTTAATACATTCCACATCCAGAAATCATTATTGGCAGGTTTCTCTGATTCCGAAACTATTCCATCGATTCTTTATTCAATGATAAAGAATTCCATAGAAAGAAATGAACCAATGAAGATCGATCCACACAGAATCATCATTAAAGATCTTTCTATTAATGATAAGTTCATTCTCTCCAAGGAAAGTAACTCCATTTTCAAAAGATTCAATTCAAAGTTACTACAAATTGCAAGACCAGAGACCATCTACAATAGTAACTTGCCAAGACAATATGTTGAAGAATATTTACTTCGTCAAGATCATTTCAACACATTGCGATTCCTTCAGAATCTAATTAAAAGGACGTTTAACAACGATGATGCTCAAGATGATAATGAATCGATTTCAAACAAATGGATCATCTACACTAGAACATCGCCATCACTTCATCGTCTGGATGATTCAACCGTTGACTTTAAAAAGCTGTTGCTAAAGTTCTTACCTTCTGAAAACAATCAACTTGTTTGCCAATCAATCAAAATCATTCAGTTGAACAAATTGAAATCAACTGAAGATTGTTCCCAAGAGTTTAACAAATTCATTGACAATCAGGACGGTAGAATCTGTATTGTGATTGCAGATATGTCAATTATTAATCAACATCAAATCAACTATGTTGTTGGAATGCTCAACAAAGTCAACAAGACTGACAAACTGTTGGTGACAATCTGCCATTACCCACCGGAATCATCTATCTCTGGACAATTCAAATTGAATTCAATCTTCTTGAACGATCTTGAATTTGTTTATATCGATTCGATTGGTGTTAAACTTGAATCATCGCAATCGGAAGATCCATCTAAACAAATCGATACCGACATTAGAAAATGGGTTGCCAAAACCTATGGACTAAGACCAGTCGATGTAGATGACTATTCATTGAAACAGACATTCGAAGAGATGTTCTATGCTCATCTCAATGAAGTATCTCGAACATCCAACGTCATCCTCACCAAATATCAATATAGCAATGAATTGGAGCGTCAGTTCTACACCGATAATGAAATTAGACCAAAGTTGATTGAAAAACTATTCAAAAAACACTCTGGATGGTTCGAACTTATTATTAGATCATTCGAAGATAAATGGGACAAGAAAGATCAATTCAATACAATCATCTCTGGAATTTGCAATCTTATTCTCACTGGTAAACTTCCAGGCCTATCGATTCTCGATGCAATCAAGAGTTCACTTAGCTCTCACTTCTATCCAGTGGTTTCCAATGTTTTCAAACATCTATTCAACCATCTACAATTCTCGATGATCAACTCCATAGTTGATAATTCCCCAGAGGATAAATTGATCAAACTATTCCTTGAAAGTATCAATATCCCAGAGAATGTAAGAATTGAAGAGAGATACGAATCAATTCAACTGTCACTTCCAGAGAACATATCGAAGGGACCATACTCAATTCCATTGTTCGATACCATTTATTCATCGATAAGCAATGTATTGGAATATACCTTGAAGAATAGCGAGAAGCATCGTAACAATAGTGTTGATTCAATTCTCAGCTCCATGAAGAAACATTTGGAATCTGGACATCCAATGAAACCATTGATTGACCACATCGATTCAAATCCAGAACTCTTCCAATCATTCGTCAATGATTATATTACAAGAGTACTCAACTATGATAAAGAATGGATAACATTCTTCAGAAACATTGTCGAGACAAAAGACAAGAAATCGGAAACCATTCTACTCTATCCAATCAAATTCCATGTCGATAAGGAGCATATCAGGTTTATCAAACATCTCATTTCACCATTGGTTAAACTTGATCGTTCGATTCTCCCGACTTTCGAAGAGATGTCTTATCCCAAGGACATTAAAATTATCAAAGAAAAGTTGGCAAAGAAGAGTGTCGAATTTCTATCACTATTTATTGTTGAACAAGCAACCAAATCAGAATCAATCATTCTTTGGTGTTCAGTTACTAGGGAGATTTTCAATAGAATCGATTTCGAATCGTTGTTTGTAACATTGAAATGCAACAGTAAAATGGTTCAACTTTATTGTATCTATCAATTTTTAGTGCAATGCTCACACGTCGATGAAAAGCAGTCGGAATCATTCATCTCATCACACGGATTGATCTTGTTGGAATGTGAGAATTTCGATACCACCGATATATTAGAGTTAATCAATGCATTCGATGCCCTCAACCTATCGATTCAACAATACAATATATCAACAAAATTTGGTCAACAACCAATTCCAACCATTCCACTTACCTGCCTCAATGACACTATTGAATCACTTATCACCTCGAAGACTGCAAACATTGAATCATTCCTAAAGATTTGTGATGCAAAGATGCATCCAAAACAATTTTCGTTTGGATATTGCACCAATATACTTCAACATATTCTCAATCTTGTAACCAAGGCAGAATTGGTGGAAGACTATATAAATAACGATCAGAACAATATTAGTTTCAGATTCAATCCTATCATTCGTAATCTTTGTAAAACTTCACTGCCTACAATGAAATTTTTAGACATTCCTCCAAGTCAAATCAATCAAATCAACACCAACTCTCCATTGGCTGAAATGGTATTCCATTGTCTATATGATAATATTAAGAAATCAGATGATTTCAAACAAGATCTTTTACTATTAGAAAAGATTGAAGAATTGGAAAGTAACAGTATATTCTCCAACATCAAGTGCGATGTATACTTCACTTTGCTACTTGAGAAATTCGCCAGTCTCATCAACGAAGCAAAGAAACCAGAGATTGTTTTCAAATTCTTGGATTCCAATCCACTCTATGCTTCATACATCAAATCACAGTTGGAAGTAATCGAAAGCGAATCTCCAACCAAGTATAAAATGAATCAAGTCTACTTGCTAAACAAGATCGAAAAGGAAGAAGATCTTATCAACACATTGAAATCACCGCAATTGTTGAAAGCCATTGGAATGGAAGAACTTTTAATTCGCGAGGATATCACCATTAAGCAGCTGTCACAAATGCCTTTCACAATCGATAATTCAGAGGATGGAAAAGCCTACATAAATCTCTACAATGCTATTGAAAAGAAATCCAGTAAAGATATTGAACTAATGGTCGTGCAATGTGCTAATCCAGTTGATTTCGGATTCTTCCGATTGTCACTGTTCTTGATCGCATACCAATTCTACTCTGAAGGTAAACCAACTGATTTCATATCATCATTGTTGTCCCCACATTTTTGTGATAGAATAAGCCTCACTCCTTTCAAACCAATCTTCAACAAGATCCTTTCGAAGCAATTTGGAAATACCAAGTTTGACGAAATTCTAAAGAATGCTAAAAAGACACAGGATACCAATGCCATGGCTAATATGATGGTAAATTTCATCGCAGTCTCTATTGGTTGTTCAAACAAATGTTACCTCTACAACATTTTCAGAGATCCTCTCTCAATTGTTGTTCGACCATATCCCGCCAACGAAGGTGCCTTCAAAGACTGTGGAATGAGATATCGTGAGAGTGGAAGAGCAGTCGGAGATGACCGACTCCAAACATCGTCGATGGGTGGTAATCTTTTGAACAAGTTCCTGATTAGCAGTACTACTTGGGGTGCATTCAGTTGGACTGTATCGGTATGCGATTCCTCTATGTACCAAAGAATAAGAAACTCTGGATTTGTAATCAACGATAACAACAACACGCAAGAGACACTGACAGACTATGTGAACACTCGTTCACTGACCTCGATTTCCGAGTTTATGAGAAATCAACAGATGAAAGATCAACATGTTGAACCCGCTCATTTCATGTCTGAGCTACTCTATTTGATATGGAAGGATTCATTCAATGCTAATTCAATCCAGTTCAACCAAAGTGCTGTTCCAGCCTACGAAGCCTATCTCTCATCACTTATTCAACTCGTTTGGAATCGCTATCCACAGATGAAATCAAGTAAAATAGAGTTAGCAGAGAGACAATCTAGTCATTTGGGATCTATTTCATTGATTAGAAATGACTATAGCAAACTGTTCCCATCGCCAATCTACGATATGGAGTTTATCAATAGCATCATCACCAATCAGACATCTTTCAAACTGTTGCAGTTGTTCACTGTAAAATCAGAGATGATCGGTTTGTCACTTCATTTCCCAGCACTGATTAGATTCCTCCAGGTATTCTACAAACTCTTTAACTATCGACTTTCGCCAGAGTATATCAATATGACAATTCCACAATGTATTGATTACCTCAAAGAAAATTTCTCAGAGACAAGTGACACTATTGAAACTATCGATGAAACTTGGTATTCCTTGAAAGTTGCGTGGTCAAAGATAACCGATCATCTTAAGACAATGGAAGGAGGATGCAATAGAACACCGGAATACGAAAAGATCATCGATACAATTGACGATTCAACTCTTTTGATTCAGCTGATAAAGGATGATTCGACCAATAGCAATGGTATGATAATCGATCTCATCAACAATTGGATCACTACAACTCAGGTGAAAGCGATGTTGCTAAAAGATCAAATCGGTCATGAAACAATCTTTGATACAATTGTAAACAATGATTTCGAAGAATCAGATCTGGAGACTGTTCCTTTTGACTTTGGATCGAACTACCTGCTAATTGGTTCAAACTTTGAGCTGTATACATTCAGCAATTTCCTTCAGAGACAGATTTCACACTATCAAACATTCGATAGAAGTAAATTCAAACCCGATTTCCAATCGATTGAAAACAAATTGATTTGTAATTTCCTCGCTGGCAAAGTCATTGGAAATCAGATGAAATCCTATCAGACACCATTCCAATTCGCAACTAAACGTCAACACAATGAAGATATCAGCTCGCTGGTATTCGACCAATTCTCCACTGTCGTTGTCAAGGAGCTTTGGAAATTGAAACACGAGATCCCAAAGAATATGACCATAAAGCTGTTAAACCACTTCAAGATTCCATTCAAAAGTGAATGTAGATCTAAACTCTTACATTCAGACTATGAGAAGTTGTGTAGCTATCTCACTCGTGTTATCTCTCATGTGTTGAACAACAAAGATGGATCGATCGATACCACTATAACAATCTACGAATTCTCAGTGAAGAGAGGTATCATTATCAACAATACACGTGACATTCATCAGTCCACCTCTAACCATCTCAGAAGAATCCAATTGCAGCATCTCGAAGATGTTGTCAGTGTTGTTACCGAGAGTTATCTTGCACGTGAATATCTCTATTCCAATGTAATGAAAGAACCAGATCACTATGAAACCAAAGTCTTTGACACTCTACTCGAGAAATTGAAATCTGAGAAAGCTTCGGATAGATGGATTTCATTCCTCAAGGATTTCATCAATCATCTAACCACTCTGGAATGTCAATCGGAAATCAGAAGCCTTCAGCCAAACCATTCACTCACGAACATCGTTGTAAAATATACCAGAGAGATTGCTATACCAATTCTTACCAACTTTAAGAATCACTCTGATTTCGTTCCAAACAAATCGAATCTCAACTGCTATGCCATCTTACTCAGAACATTCCATGAAGCACTCTCACCACTCTGTATTAAATCACAACAACAACTGAATAACAATAACAAAGAGGCTGGTTACAAAGAACTTCATGGAGAGAATGATAATGATAGTGACGAGGCAGATCAATTGATTAAGAATGAATTTAAAAAATTGGATTCCAATGCCGATGACGAAGACGATCTGAATGATATGTTGGATGAATTCACCAAGTTGAATAGAGATCAACACAACTGTATTGAACCAATCAAGAATAGTAGATTCGCACACTGTCTATTCAATTGGATAAGATTCAAACCACAGACAATCGATATCCTACCAAAGTATGCCAACCAATTCCAAAAGTTCCAATCGGAACATGATAAAGGCACCGATGACATCGATATCAGAGAATTGTTCGGTCTTATCTCAGAAGAGCTCTCACCAACCGTAATCAATGGCAAACAACCTGGTAAACTCCTAGTTGAAATTCTCGAGACCATTTCTCAGGTCAATCCTCTGTTCCACTCTATCATCTCACATCAATGTAAGAAATGTAAGTCTGAAAAGACACAACCATCGATTTTACATTTGATTTGCAGAAGTCTTGGAGAACAGAAATTGGAAGGTCACATTGATAATGCCATAATAGAATTCATGAAATTTAAATCCCAAACGTATGTTATATACCATGATTTTAATAACCAAATAATCCTTTTTTACTAAAATTTAAATCAAAAAATAACAGATGTGACAAGTGTAATACTATCATGGAAGTAGGAAATTCAGATATCAAACTCGCAGAAGTACCCCAATATCTTTTCATTGATATCGATCGGTCTAAGTTGAATGGTACAAATATCGAAGCATGTCCAACTCTCCAACTTCGAAGTGACTGTTTCAATGAAGTTTCCAATATCTTTTACGAGACTCATAGTATTTTGGTAAGATAATATTTTATTTATTTTCAAACTGTACTATCTTCAAATAATCTAATATATTTTTTATTCTATAAATATACATATAAATATAGTATCTTGATAACAAAGACGAACCAAATCTATGGATTATCCAAGATTCATTGAATTGTTCAACAACCGTCGAGAATTTAGCATTAGAGGATACCTATGGTATCGATTATTCTAAAACACTACTTTATATTTACAAACTATCATCTTTATAAAGAATAAATAAATAAATTATAAATAAAATAAAATGCTTTAATAAATAAACAAAAACATTAAAAGAATATTCTATAAGATTGATAGGTTCCCAAGTGTCTGTTCAATGCATTCAGAATCATCAAAAGAATGGATAAAAAAAAAAAATTTCAATCATTACCCAAAATAGTCATAGATGTCACACATCATCACTATGCTTTAATCAAAACAACTATTAATTAATTTAAAAAAAAATAACTACGGACATTCCAGAACAACAAGACAAAGCGTGGTGGCAGGTCTTAAACAACCGAAAGTAAATTTAATATGGCACTCAAAAGATCAAAAAGGGGAGACAGATTTTTTGCAACTCAAAAAAAAATAAATCCCAGAAAATAAAAAAATCGAAAATGGTAAGCAAAATTTGTGTCAGAAAAACTTCTTTGTTTTTTTTTTTTTAAAAAAGATTTTTTTTTAATTTTTTTTTTAATTTTTTTTTTTTTTGTATTTTTTTTTTTTTTTAAATTTATTTTTAAAATTATTTATTAATATTATTTATTTTAATAATATAAGGATAATAATAATTCAGTTTTAAAAAGAACAGTGTCCCCAAATAAAAAATTATTTAATGATTATTTTGTTGTAGATGAAATTTATAAGTTAGCCACCAGAATCAACGGTCCTTTGCCAATGCCTGAGGAGACACTAGTAGTGAACCCAATACATGGAGTAGTGGACCTAACACAGGTGGACCCAATAGATGTAGACTTTACATTAGTGGACATAGTAGAGTTGGACCCTATGCAAATAGACCCAGTACTAGCTGTGGATCTAACACAGGTGGACCCAATTGACGCATACCCGACATTAGTAGAATTGGACCCAATTCATGCATACCCGACATTAGTGGACCTAGTAGAATTGGACCCAATGCCGCTAAACCAAGAAGGAGTGCGTGAAGACCATTTCTATGCCATCAGACCATTGTTTGAAACAATCAGATTAGATCTATCAACTAATTTGGCTGCATACTACTGTGCATCCAATGAATTAGCTCATGGTCAAGGTGCTAAATATAAGACTCCTCACACAGCTTTTAATCCATATACGATTACATCATTAGAGCGTACTCAGCTCCTTCATTATTTTAATCATCACTATTATGGTACCCAAATGATCCCTAAAGACTTTAATGATGGATTTTTCATCTTTCGTCATCATTACAACCACACAACAACCAATATTCCTATTTTGCCTCGACTTGGTGGAAATATTGAAGAATGTTTCCATTCTATAGACAATAATGAAATTTTAGATGATCTCAAAAATGGTCTACCAACTCAATGGGAGCAGAACAACAAAATCGATTTAAAAAGACAAAGTCAGAATGGTCTTTTAGAGTATGGTTTTTTTGATAGCAATGAAGAAGCAGAGGAATGGAGATATCATATCTGTATAATTAATTATTTGAAAATTAATATATATAAAAATCATATCTTGTTAACAACCGAGATGAAAACTCTCTATCAATAAATTTAAAAATTATATTCAACGTGACTTCGTTTTATTAATTGTATTACTTTATATTAAAAGTTATAAAATTAGATTTATTTTAATACATCGTAGAAATCATGATCCATTGCAGCGAGGATATCAAGAGTCTTGAGTTGAATTTTGACTGTCAAAAAAATTTTCGATAAATTCCTTTAAGTTTAGTGTGGTACTGAATGTTGAGCTGGAAGAAGTTGTAACTACGGGAGGAGAACCTATGTTTTGTCTTGTGGTCATGACAAATGTAGTGATCGCATTATCTTTCTTATGCCTTTTCATGAATTTACTTAATTCAACTTCGTCCACCTCGCTTTTACTCCTCTTTTTCGACAATTCAATTGTGATATCTGTTAAAACTCCAACTGATCTTTCAGATTTATTTTTGATAAGATCTAATTTACGATCTATATCTTCAGTTGATTCTGAGTATGTTGGAATTGCTTGCTTCATCTTACGTTCATCGTACAACTCTGAACCAGTTGTAACCATGTCTCTGATTTCATCACAAATTGGTTTAAAATCGGGATTGCGAGTTTCCACATGATATTTGATTTTTTCTGCTATTCGTATTAATCTTTTTGGTACCGTTTTAATATTCTTATTATTCTTCTCAGATCTGTGGTTTTTCTTATATATTACTGTAATTATTTTTATTATATTATCTAAAATAAGTTGATGTATACTATTATTACTATTATTATTGTTATTAATATTATTAATGTTGTTGTTGTCGTTGATTACTATAGTTGATTTCTGTAGAATATAACTTAATAAAAAGGAGATAAATATTGGAGAGTTGAAATAGATTTGTACATCTTTGAATTCGATCGTGCTGAAAAATTTAAAAAAATCAGGTGGATGATTTTCAAGTAAATCTGTACTTAAAGTTCTCTTTAAATATGATTTCACATTACCATTGGGCTGGCAAATATAGAAAAACATTGGTGTTTTCATTGAACAGAACTCCGATGGGACAATGAGGAGTTTAAGCTGTTGATTAATCTTGGCTGCACTTTGGGACAAAATAATAAGTTGTATTTTGTCACCAATGGCAATAGGCTTTGGAATGTCAGATAATTCAAAAGAACTAATCTCGAAGATTGGTTGAAGTGTTCCAACAAAAATTTTCTCTAAATCTTAAAAAAATAATTAGTTTAAATTTCATTTCGATTTTTTTATAACTTACATGTTTGTAGTATTTTGTTAAGTTTCTCTATTGATATACTTTGTTCATTTTGTATTCCGAATAGACCTGTATATTCATCATCAACAAGCTGAGCATCAGATAAAATTTTTTTATCTTTCTCTGCCTTCACCTTTATTATATCAAGAATTTGAGAATATACATTTGTATAAAATCCATCATGCAAACTAATGGTGTGTCGAATGTGCTCACCTCGCAAAGATCTTGCATCGTTAAACCCAAAGTTTAAACTCATTACAAAGAGTCTAATAGTGAGAATAGGAACATAATAGTGGGTATTCATTAATTGAATCAATGAATCATTGCCTTTGTTGTTGTTTCCATAGAAACCCAAAAATCTTTTCCAATTTGACTCGAAACCTTCATTGTTGATCATTGTTAAACTTAGTCCATGTTTCTTGCATATGCGCAAATACCGCGCAATATGTAATAGTATGTGAGTGTAATAAGTCATCTCTCTAACTCCAAAGAGATCGACAAACAGTGTTAAAAATTGATTGCACAACGTTTGAATTGAAACTATTTCATTGTCTGTCATCTCTTTAATCTCTTGACTTGTTGAATCCAGTTTATTAAAGACTTTCGATGCTTCCTTGAATACCAATGATAGACTTTCGCCAATTGGTAGATCGCCAAGCTTATTCTTATGAAATTGTTTCACAATCTTAGCTTCTTCGGTTTTGTCAAACTCTGAAAGAATTCCCGGTAAATATTTGAAGATTGCATCACATTCACCACCGGTGAGCATTCCAACCTCATCAACATATATATATTGACTTTGAGAAAACAAATTTGCTTTGGGATTTATACTTTTAAGCTCTGGAATTGATTGAAATGCTTCCAAAATGTAGGCAGTGAGATGTGTATGAATAGAAAAAGTTGATTTCAACAACTTTTCTGTTATTCTTTGTTTACCTAGTAAAATAATTAAATATTAAGTCAATTTTTTATAGAAATACAATTGATCTATGATAAGCTTACAATGAAGACTACAAATAATAAAAATTGCTTTAATAAGTAATATGTCCACGAGATTTCTACTATTGTTCGCACCTATATAAAAATAATTAATACCAAATTATAAATTGTTTTTTCCTTCAAGTTACATTAATTACAATTGGCTTCACCAGTGTGTTCGCATTTTATACCTGGAAAAAGATTATTTTCCTCATCTCTACAATTTACACATTTAGCATCATTAATCTGTGTTTCCAAAAGCGCGGCTTTGAAATAATCGGCTGATTTCTTACAACATGGGCAAGGTGATTCACCGTTATAATCTGATTTGTCTCTTGCGAGATTTTGAGCCATTTTTAGATCGATTGAGGAAAAAAATTTGATGGGAATTGTAACAACATCATTTGCAAAATTGAATGTAACTTCTTTAATAGAATTAATTTGTTCTATTACAGAAGAAAGAAATTTGGCAGTATTTGATTCTTTTCCAAAACCAATCCCTAACATAAGAATCGAAGAGCATGACTGTGAGGGTAAATTTGCAAGAAACAATGGGACTATGCCAATTCCAAACAACCCTTCATTAACTTTGGGTGTTCCATCAGATGATATCTTGAAGATGCCCATATTTTTAACCTTTTGCAAAAAGCTTTTGAAGTATTCAGATTCAAAAATCTTTTTACTATTCTTTAGCTGATTGATATTCTCAGTATCATTAGAATTGTCAAAAACACCATGTTTTTTTGAATCCATAAAAAAAATTGTGAAAGACAATTGAAACATATATTTGATGACATGTTCCACATTTAGACAAATGCTCGAAAAAACTGAATTTCTGGGTAAAAATTGTTTTCTAAAATCCAGTAGGAGTTGATAAAATCTTTCGCCAATACGATCATTAGATACTGAGTGTGCAATTGTCTCAACATGTTTTGATATGTCTCCATTGGTAAAATCACCAGCATTGCTCGAAGATCTTTGCCAGGGAGAGATAGGAAAGAAAATTGGATTGTCAACTTCCAAAGAACCCACTGAAGTGTAACCTACATTCACAATTGATTGCATTAACGTACATTCTGAAAAAGCTGACGCATTCCTAATACTGTTTGTTGATACCAATTTATCTGAAGTAGGTTTGAGAATATTGTTGCTGAGTAGAGACTGTCCATATGAAATTCCAAGGCATTTCGATGAGATTGTTGTTCTAATGATATGTTCCTCTTCAACTATTACTTTTATCTGAACACGATTGTCTTTACCATACAAAAGGTCTTGATATTTTGTGTTGCTATTTACTTCTGCAAAAAACTCTTCATTACTAACTTTAAAAATAGTAAACAACGATAAAATAATATTTATCAATGTCATTATTCTATTTTTTTTTGAATCTGTATCCTTTAATGATTTATATTCTTTTATATGTGCTCTATCTTTATTATTGGTGATATTGTCACTATTAACTATATCAATGAAAAACCTATTAAATGAACCTTGGGGTCTCACTACATTATCCGTTTCATCACTACGCCCAACAGAGATTGTAATTCCTGTAAAATTAAATACATGATCTTGTTCCATTTATTTCACTATGAATATAAAAATAAGTAAAACTAAATAAAAAATTGTGTTGTTGAACCGAAAGCAAAAAAAAAACTAAAAATTAAATAAAATCAAAACTAAAATTAAATAAAATAAAAAAAAAATACAATTATTTATACGAATATTCTTGACACCAAATTTTTAGATTCTCCACAAAACAAAACTGGCTCTTGCTTGTATCCATAAATCGAATAAAATTAAAAAAACCACTCTGATCACATTAACCCCACTAATTTTTAATTTTTACTTTTTTTTTAAAATTAATGCGCAGGCGAAAGTTGTTGGGAGCCAGTTTTGTTTTGAAAACATTTTTACACAACTGCAAAAAAAAGTGAAAAAATTGTATGGAAGTTTATTATAAAGATTGATAAAAAAAGTTTATAAATGAGTACTAGTCATTCAACCAGTTAAATGATCCACAACCAAGGTCTTTTTTGGTGGTTCAGCGCCACGAACGCAGGCAGCATCACATTTCCAATTACGGTATTTGAAATTACAAGTGACCATCCAAGTATAATGATTGTATACAAAAGACACACAATCTATCTTTGAATTGATTATATCTTTACTTGAAACAGATGTCCTTGCAAATACATTCTGGTGCCATCCATCGGTGTATAATGGTGGTAGCTTAAAGAGTTCTTCATTCATATTCGAATTTGATTTATACCTAGAAAAATCAAACTTAGTAGTTGGAGTTTGGACATCTTGATATCCAATACTATATTTTACTTTTTTGTTGGTCATCTTCATGTTTGTATCTGATAGTATTTAATTTGGTTAAATATAATGTGTACACGTATAAAAAAACAAATAAAAAAATAATTACTTACCTGTTTGATGCTTGTTAAAGTGTGCCACCAACACTCCAAACTCCACAGTTCCAATATCCAGATTTTTAACGCATTTTCCGCCACGTACCCCTAGTCTGTCATTGATTCTGTTTTCAGCCAGGAATAGAAACTGGTCCAACATTAATCTCTTATGTTGAAGCACTAAATCCTCTGTTGTAATACGAACTTCATTCCCGATATTGGTATTTTTGACGATATTCATCGATGTGCTCATCAATCTGTGTGGATCTTTACTTTGATTACATTTGATGGATGGAACTGTTACTGCTACTGAGTTGAACTGTCGGTCGTCCATGTTGCTCTCATCTACATTGTGTATATGATTTGTTGATATGGAAGATTCTGCCAGAGCACGTGCTGGGTGCAGTTGGACCGGATATTGCGGAGAATAGATATTTGGGCAAGAATAATACGATAATTCTACTTTTTTCAAGTGATGGACCATGGGAGTTTGAGATACTGGGAGACCAAAGACTACAACCTCAAGAGACTGGTCTGGAATGATTCTCTTATCATCAGCATCCACCCATATTATTTCTCTGCGAGGACAAGGAACCACTGGAGCTGCAGGAGCATTGATTGGAGACGGTGTTGTTGGAACTATATTTGAAGTATCGACTGGGGACTGATCGATAACTGGTATTGGGCTAGGTATTATAATACCTGTAGTTGGTTGTGGGGCAGTAATGATTGGAGACTGTGCAACCGGTGCGATGGGGGGTAGAACATCCTGAGTTGGTGCGATAACTGGAGTTGGTGCTACAGATGGAACAACTGAAGATACTACTTGTTTTGACTTGGATCTTCTTTTAGTCAATGTGGTTCTAGTTTCATAGCAATTTAGTCTTTCAGGGAAAGTGGATTTTCTTTTCTGTGAATTCTTTATTCATTTTCCCAAATTAGTATAAAATTAATAATCAAAAATTGATAGTTTTTTTTTTATAAAAATCAAAATGAAAATATATGAAAAAAAAAATAATAATAATAAATAAAAAACAAAAATAAAAAAATAAAAATATAAAATAATAAATAATAAAGGAAAAAAAAAAAAAAAGTAGTGTGGGGGAAAAAAAAATCTTCAAAAAAATCTTTTTATGACGCAATATTCACTTACCATTTTTTTTTTTTTGTGTTGCAAAATATTTTAAACCAAATGAACTGTGGCAGGTCTCTCATCAAAATTTATAGTGGATCAGTCTCATATTAAATTTACTTTCGGTCTGCCACCACGCTTTGTATTTTTACTTTTGTTTTTTAAATGGTTTGCAAACCACTATATTTATTTTTTTTGAAATCAGCTGAAATTATATAAACAATTTCTAAAGAAAGTTAAAGTAAATAATAAATGACTGGTGAAAAAGTAGTTGTAACAGGCGCCACAGGATACATTGCAGGTATACAGATTCAAGACCTCTTGTCAAAGGGCTACAATGTATCTGCAATCGTCAGAAACAAGAGTAACACTGAGAAGTTGCAACACTTATTGCAGTTAGATGGTGCTTCAGACCGTTTGACTCTTGAGGAAGGTGATTTAGACACTGCTGACTACTCTACCATTTTCAAGGATGCCACTTATATCATCCACACTGCCTCACCTTACATCTACACCGCCGATGATCCCGAGCGTGATATTGTGCAGCCAGCCATCAAAGGTAACATCTCTGTACTGGAAGCAGCCGCTTTAATACCATCGATCAAGAAGATCGTTATCACCTCATCGACAGCTGCCATTTTCGATGCCTCAAAGAAGAAGGATGTCTACACTGAAGACGACTGGAGTGACGGTACCTCCATTGCTGCTCCTTACGCCTATTCAAAGTACTTGGCCGAGAAGCGTGCTCACGATTGGATTAAAAAGCGTCGTGAGACCAATCCCAATCTCTTTGAAGTAGTGTTTATCAATCCTGCATTTGTACTTGGTGCACCACTTGCCAAACATATCAATACCAGTATCAAGACATTCGCAGAGGCACTCACTGGTAGTCCACAGAACCGAAGAATCGGTGTTACCGATGTCCACGATGTTGTAGACATCATTACCTACGTGATGGAAACCTCTGAGAACTTCAACCTACATAGAAAACTCGTTGCTAACGAAGTCATGACATTTAAGGAACTCGGTCAACGTGCAGCCTCTTTATTCCCACATCTCGAATTCAATACCAACTCGACACCCGATAGCTCAGCAACCAACACACTTGCAGATCCTCATCACTATATTTTCAAATCAATCTCCCCAATTAAACTTCAAAGAGAGCCAGCCAACTTGAATAATACTCTTAAATCTACTGTTGAATACCTCATTGCAAACAAACATATCAACCCAACCAATAAATAAACTAACATCTTTGTATTTAAGTAAATTATTATTTTAACAAATGACTGTGTGTTTAACTTCAAACTTTAATGATCATTTATTTTGTTATTTTGAAGAAGAAAAGTTTCTATGTTTGTTTAATTAAGATATTGATCAGAATAAAATAATTTGAAGACTTTAAAGTTTTTTGTATACATGTCATCCGAATCGATATGGATAATATCAACATATCAAAAACGAACGACGAGGATCAACTATCACTATTTTATTATAACTTTTTGCAAAATGATTTATATTTGTTTGTTTAGAAGCACTTTCTGTGGACGATGGATGGACCAGACTCGTCATACTCTTCCTTGGAGATCCACATTTGTTGGAAAGTGGAGAGGGAGGCCAAAATGGAACCTCCGATCCAGACAGAGTATTTACGTTCTGGTGGGGCAATAATCTTAATCTTCATGGTTGATGGGGCCAAAGCGGTCAACTCCTTTTGCATACGGTCAGCAATACCTGGGAACATAGTGGTACCACCAGAAAGGACGACGTTACCGTACAAGTCCTTACGGATATCAACATCACACTTCATGATGGAGTTGTAGGTGGTTTCGTGGATACCAGCAGATTCCATACCCAAGAAGGATGGTTGGAAGAGGGCTTCTGGGCAACGGAAACGTTCATTACCGATGGTAATGACTTGACCGTCTGGCAATTCGTATGACTTCTCGAGGGCAGATGAGGAGGCGGCGGTTTGCATTTCGTTTTCGAAGTCAAGGGCAACGTAGGCGAGCTTTTCCTTGATGTCACGGACGATTTCACGTTCGGCGGTGGTGGTGAATGAGTAACCACGTTCAGTCAAGATCTTCATCATGTAGTCGGTAAGATCACGACCAGCAAGATCGAGACGGAGGATAGCGTGTGGGAGGGCATAACCTTCGTAGATTGGGACAGTGTGGGAGACACCATCACCAGAGTCCATAACGATACCGGTGGTACGACCAGAGGCATAGAGGGAAAGGACGGCTTGGATAGCAACGTACATGGCTGGAGTGTTGAAGGTCTCGAACATGATTTGGGTCATCTTCTCACGATTGGCCTTTGGGTTGAGTGGGGCTTCAGTCAAGAGAACTGGGTGTTCCTCTGGGGCAACACGGAGTTCGTTGTAGAAAGTGTGATGCCAGATCTTCTCCATATCATCCCAGTTGGTAACGATACCGTGCTCAATTGGGTACTTGAGGGTCAAGATACCTCTCTTTGATTGAGCTTCATCTCCGACGTAGGAGTCCTTTTGACCCATACCGACCATGACACCAGTGTGTCTTGGACGACCGACGATCGATGGGAATACAGCACGTGGGGCATCATCTCCGGCGAAACCGGCCTTACACATACCGGAACCGTTGTCAATAACCAAAGCAGTAACGTCTTCTCCTTCCATTGTTGATTGAGTTTATATAGGGTTTATTTAGAAAAATACAAAAAATAAAATACAAATAATTTATACAAGTTAATTAATAAAATAGGTTGTGATAATGATGAAGTCTTTGAATGAAAATTTGGTCATTATATAGTATCCAATTTTCATCAAAAAAAATTCAATCAAAAAATAAAAATAAATCATTTTGAAGCGAAGTAAAAATCCATTAAAAATGGGTTTGTTTGTTCAACAAAAATGGGTTCAATATTTGGTAAATTCATTGATTTTTAAAATAAATTGAAAAAACCACCATTTTTTTTACCCCAGTCGATTTTATCTACCCATTTTCAGAGATATAAACAATTTATTTATTTTGTTTTTTTTTTTAATGTATCGTAACCGACAACCTGATGTTCATTTTCATATGAAAATTTAACCTGATCATATTTTTAGCATATCGATAAAATAAAAGGTTTTGTTCACATTTATTGAATGATTATTGATTTTGTTTTGTGGATACAAATTTGATCATTGTTTATTTAAAAAAAATAAAATAATTTTTATCAAAGTTTAAACATAAAGTCCAAAATAAAAATTTATTATATATAAAGCTTTATAGTTCGGAGTTGATTTGGTTAGAGGTGGGCTGTAGATCTTGATTGATTGTTTTGGGGGAAATGACTGTTGTACACAGGCATGAGATGAAAAAATTTATTATATACTCGGAAATAAGTACTTGACTATTAAACTAATTGGTTTAGATATCTATTCTAGAGTCGATTGGATTTCCATTTAGTTGAATGCTGTAAAGTATTGATCTATATGCATATTAGGTTTGTGTAATATAATTATTTTTTCATATTTGATTTGTTTTAATTATCAATATTGTTATTATTATTATCATTATTATTTGGTTGGTTATTAATATTATTTGAATATATTGGTTTGTTTGGTTTGTTTTGAGTTTGTTTAAAATATACTATAATGGAAATTGTTGATGTTTTTTTTTAGGAGTGGATTCTTTTGGTAATTTAATATATTATGATTTGGTTTTGTTTGGTGTGCATTGTATGTGATTTATATATATATGTATATGATGTAGTATAAGATGTGATTTAGTTAAGCAAATTTACAACGTTCATAGAGGTATTGGTCTGGTTAGTTTGGTTTTCTTGTTTGTTATTATTATTGTTATTGTTGTTATTATTATTATTATTATTATTATTTGATGGAGAAATTAAATGTTGTTGTTGAGACTGTGATTTAACTTCTTTTTTCATCAACTTTGCATAGTGTAGACCACAAGCATTACACAAACTAAAATAATAAAAATATAGATTTTATAAGTAAGAATTTTCAATTAAATTATTGCGAATTTGTTAGCCAGTTGAATAATAACTTACGATTTTCCACCAGCAGGACCTTTTCTCCATTCGGGGGTTTGAGTTGTTCCACATGATGTACAAAAAGGCGTGTCTGCCTTTTTCTTCTTTGACTCTGAGCCTTCGCTTTGTAGAGCTGGGTTGGAGGCCGCGGAGCTACCGACTGTGGAGCTACCACTTCCGGTGCCACTGGTGTGGGCAGAGTTTCCAACGTTGAGTTGGCCGGTGCTGTTGGACAGGTGGCCGCCGGCGGCGTTGGTAGTGGTGAGAGAGCTTGTGGTGGTTCCAACACCACCGAGGGTAGAGCTGGTGTTGGTGGTATCTGACAGACCGGTGGCGGTCGGTTTCTTTTTCTTTCTGAAACGCCTTGGTCTGGTCAAAGGAACACTGATTCGAGAGCGTTCCTCTTCATTAAATTTTCTTTCCAATTTTTCTTTTTGAGTGACATTCTCAATCATCCGCATCAAATCGTTTCCTTTCTCCTTCATGTCATTGAGAATTTCTTCAGTGATACCGTTGGTCAGGCTTGATTTGGCCATCTTTGAAATCTCTGAACTCAAATCTCTGATTTCAATCCATGTTTCTTGTTCGTTTGGCATCACTCCGAAAATTGGGATTGGCTGTTGTGGTAATACAGGAATGTGTTGTAGTTGTTGTTGTTGTTGTTGATGATGATGAGTTGAAGTAGTAGTCACCAGAATAGGCGGTGTCGAATTCGATGTAGTTGTTGTGGTTGTTGTTGGTCCGCTACTACTACTACTACTGCTGCTACTACTAGTGATGTTGTTGATGTGGGATTGTGAGTTTGACAATTTAACATAGCCACTACTGCTATCGGGACTCTGTAGTTGGGCAACATGAAGAGACGATGACGATGACAGTAGTGAGGGTGGTGGAGGTGTCGATGATTCCGGTGAGTTTGGAGGTGATGAGTAGAATGACGATGTACTGGATGAGTTGTAGTCATCCTGTTGAAGATGATGGTGATGTTGTTGTTGTTGTTGCTCACCATCAGCGGTTTTTCTTCGTTTTTCAGAGTGTGGCTGACTGGTAAAATAGATGTTCGGCGATTTCTGTGGAGTGTTTGTTGACGATATATGAGATTGGTTTGATTGTTGGCTGTTGTAGCTACTGTGCGGTGATTCCGATGCGAAATTGTTGTGATGATTGGTTGGACTACCGGGTGCTATCATTGGCGGTATGATCGACCTGCCACTGCTTACCAGTGAGCTCGGAACATTAGAGTCAGCATCGACGAAATTGTGGTAGTTTCGAGAAGACTGTTTCTCGAGAGACGGCGAAATCTGATGTCCAGGCATTGGCGACGAAGCAGACGAAGAATGGTTTTTACTAAATGGAATTGTTGTCATTCGAATACTTCCACCAATGCTACCACTCCCACTTCCACTGCTGTTGTTGGAGTTGCCGCTGCTGCTGTTATTGGAGCTGCCGCTGCTGCTACTACTACTGTTGCTGTTGTTGCTACTACTACTACTATTACTGCCACCACCACCACCGACATTGATTTTCGAAATGGGTGGGTAGGATGTGTGGTGACTTGAAAATGGGGGTGGTTGATATATGTGGGAATGTGGGTGATGATGGTGGCTACTATGTGTTGACAATATTGGGTGTGGTGACTGGTTTGACAAAGATGATGACGACGATGCTGAAGACGGTGGTGACACTGTTGGCAAAATTAAAGGTTGTGTTATTGCATGGTGATGATGATGACTTTGAAGATGTTGTTGCTGTTGCTGTTGATTTTGTGTCAAATTGTATATTGGTGATTCTGTTGGAGATGGATGATTCATTCTATATGATTGTATTGTATGTTGTTGTTGTTGTTGTTCATTAATACCATACTGTTCTGATTGTTGTTGTTGTTGTTGATGATGGTGATTATGTTGATGATGAATATTTAAAGAAGGTGATTGTTGAAGTTGTAATATTAGATGCTGACTAAGGTGATGATGATGGTGATGTTGTTGCTGTTGTTGTTGTTGTTGTTGTTGTTGATTATTTGGCCTGTTGTTGTTGTTATTATCCATATTCCAACAGAAAGTGGCTGCTGGTTGAACACTGAAGATGAGAATTGTTTCCTCCTCTGATACTCACGAACCTATTTTTTAGCTAGGAGCGCTTTCCATTAAGCAGTGTTATCTGCACGATTGATATATAGAGGGGATCTCTTTCAAAACTAGTTGTTTTTGTTGGAGTGTGTGGTGAATGATATCTCTTTTGTATTATATCAAAGTTTGGAGATTTTTTTTTTTTTTGTTTTGGTTTTAATTTTGCTTTTTGATTTTCTAAATTGATGACTTTTGGTGGTGTGTGGTAGGAAAAGGCAGTTGGGGGGTGAACTTGAAATTGAGAAAGAAAACTATTTCGACTGCTATGAGTGTTGTGTGCTCTCGAAACTACTACTACTGCTGCTGTATTATATCTTGATTTTAAATCTTACTGATGTATCTATCTATTAATGAATGTTTAAATAATTTATAAATATATATATGTGTGTGAGAGTTGTGTGTATATTGTCTCTGTGTTTGTTTATATTGATATGCTCTGTTTTCAAATCTGTTTATTAAATTTAAATTAAAGATAGTAGTTGGTTAGTGAACAAGTCAGATAAATTAAATTCAATGTTTTTTTTTGGATTAAAAAAAAAAAATTCCAACAAGAACAATAATAAAACAATTATAATTGTTGGTTTTAAATGATTTATAAAGTTCCGATTCAATGTTCAATTCTATTCATTTATTGTTAGATTGACTTGATTTAAAAATTTAAATATTGAAAGATGAAATTATCATCCTGATCAGGTGAATTTGATCAAAAATGGTAATTTATCCAGTTGACTTTTGACAGATCAAAGAGAAACAAAGTGTGAGTTTTTTTTTAAAGGGGGGTTGTTTGTGGTTTAGCTTTAGATATGTATATAAAACTATGTGAACCAAGACCAAAAAACAAAATAAAATAAAAATACCAATCCAAAATAAAGAGTAGTTGAATGTAACAAAACAACAACTTGCAATCAACCACTTTCATTAATTAATTTTAATTTCTAGATTGTGTACGTGTGAGGATGTCGACAGTGTGAACAATGAATTGAAGTGAAAACGTGATTAATAGATTAGGTAACTAGGTGTTTAAATGTTGTTGTTGCGGCTGCTGTTATTATTATTATTATTATTGGTGCTCTGCACTACAAGTAAGTAGCCGCCGTCGTTTCATTTTTTAATGATCATAAAAATATTGTTCCACCAAGAACAAACAAACAACAACAAAAAAAAACATCCACTTTCTTATTTTGGATATCTTTCGGGTTGGTGGGCTTTAATTTATTATTATATTGGTGGTTTGGTTTAGTTTATTTCTCTTGAATTTAATGATACAAATGAATTTTCACACAAACATACACAACAGATTTATTAGCCGATGATTTATGAATTGGATATCATAGTGTTATTTTAACTTGTTTGTTTGTTTATTTGGCTAGATTGGTCATTGTAACTGTAAAAGCGTTTATTTATTTCTACCGACGACGATTATAAATAAAAAAAAAAGAAAAAGAAAAAGAAAAAAAAGCATAAAACATTGGTTTATTTAATAATAGTCTGGTAATTTCGACACTTCACAAGGATCTCTAATTTAATTACAACACGTGATCATGATAACGATTTATATACAGATTGAAATGATATTATTGTGTGTTTGGGTGGTGTGGATGCTTGTCAAGATGAGATACTGCAAACGGTGAAGTGAAAGGCCAGATATTTTAAAACCATTTTTGGTGTAGATAGTTTGGTCCAAACACCTTTAGAGTGTGATGGATGTTTTTTTTAGTTTAGTGGTTGCTGTTTTAATACTTTTTGGAGTGGTGGTTATATAACAGATGTTTGAATGTGGCAAGATGCACGCAGTGCAATGGTTGAGTGAGATAGATAAGAATGTTACATTGAAAAACCTCTTTTTGATCTCATTCATGAATAATGTTTGAATTTCATTGAAAAGATATTGATTGTAAACAAAAATAAAAATAAAAAATAAAAATAAAAATAAAAAAAAGGTGGAAAGTTGGATAACTGTTATTTTAAAATGATTTTATCGACAAACAACAAAACTTTGACTCACCTAGCCGATGATAAATGAATAAAATTCTCTTAAAACAAAAATAAAAAATTTGTTGTTGTATGAACTTTTTCTTTTTTTAAATATATATATTTTGGCTCTGTGGTGCTATACTGTTTAAAAATAGATATTATATGTTTGTTTTGTATACTACTGAATAAATGAAGTATTATGGAGAGTAGCTCTACAACACATCGATGTAGTAGCTGCTGTTTCCACTACAAAAGTTTCACACAAACCTATTCCTATTTTAAAATTTGTTTTTTTTTTTTGAAGCTCTCCCACAATATTTATTATAGATCAACAACAAATCTCGAGAGTAAAGAAAACCACCAACATAATATATGAGAATGTTTTGTTTTTTTTTATATTAATTTGTTTAAATGTTTGAAAATGATTGATTTATTAGATGAATATGTAGTTTTTTTTTTTTTTGCAAATTTTTTTTTTGTTGATGGGCATCCACACCCACATCTCCATTCGGTCGAGTGTGTAATGTAATGATGCCTGGTCAATATTGAGTTTCACTTGAATTGGCACATCAAATTTCGTCAATCAATAGATAGTTGTGAGGTGTGACCACATTTAAAAATATACAAAAAAAATGAAATCAAAGATAAACTAAATTTGTTGTAACCCAAGATTCTTAAACAAAAGAAAAAAAAATAAATATCAAAACACAAAAAATGTTGATCAGCAAACAAAGCAAAGAAAACAAATATGTAAAGGGCTTTGAACTGATTTGTTTGGTTTTTTTTTTCACTTTTGGTATGATAGGGGGTGACAAATGTTTAATGAACGACTAGAAAAAAAAAACAAAAACTAACAGTTTTTTTTTTAAAAAAATAAATGTGTTGTTGCACATCCACTGTTTTTTGCAATTGTTTTTTTTTTTTTTTTTTTTTGCTTTAGATATTTTGAATTTGGAGATTTGAGAAGGAATATGTCGATGAATTCACATTCTATGGTGACATTTATGTTTGGTCAAATTGTGTGTGGTGTGTGTGTGTGTGTTTTCGAGCAGTGGTTGTGATAAGCCTATCGATCACTACTCAAATCACCAATTGACGATTGACTGACCAAAAGGATGTGTTGGTGGTTTGTTTTGTTGTTTGGTTTGATTTGCTTTGTTTTGGATTACTGTAATGAGTCTTTTCATTTGTTGCTGACAAGCTGTAAACAAACTTTCACAAAACCAAGGATAGTAGGAAAGTATATAAAACTAAAAATTATAAAAACAACTACAACAGAAAATATCTCTAAAGGTGATTGATGGTGTTTTGATGATGACAGGCATGCCATTTAAAAATAAATTCGAAGATGTGCTTGGTTTCAATTAATTAATTAATTGGGGTATAAAATTGAGGGAAGTTGTACCAATTTTGTGTGGTTTGGGGAACAAATAAATAAAAATGATGGTTTCTGATTGGATTGTTTTAAATTCACATTGGAATTCAAGTTTTACTTACAATATTGTATTGTTATTTTGATTCCTCTGACTTTGATATTGATTTTGACTGAATGTTAAAAAAAAAAAAAAAAACAGATCAATATCCTTCCACACCTCTAGCTATTTACAATCAATGACTTGTCTCTTTATACTGATAGTTTTATAATCTACTACTATTACTACTGCTGTGCTATATGCTGTTCTCAGATAAACCTAACCTATATCTCTTTCTCTGTGACTATTCTTTTATTAGTTTAATTGAAATTCAATGATTTGATTAGGTTTGACTGTTAGCAAACTGAAACAAACACCTTGAATTATTATTGAGTATAAATAAACATTATTAAAAATAAACAATATATATGGTTTGTTTTATCAATTGGAAACGATGGAGGGTAAAGATGGTGTGATATATTGCCATTTACTGGAGAAGGAGGACATCAAACAACAAAAAAAAAAATTGAAAAAAAATTAAAATAAAATTAAAACAATATATTTCTTCTGAAACATAATGATCAATCATTCATTTAGTCGGCAAACAGTAAACTACGATAGGGGTAATAAGATGTTGATGATACTATGTTGTGTTGGAATTTACCACACGTCTCATAAGAGACAGACACGCAGATACATTTGATTTGTCCAAGTCGAATAAAAAATTTGCAAAGGAAATCAAAAAAAACAAAACACAAAAAAAAAGTTCATCGAAAGATTTTTTTGGTTTTTTTTTTCTTTTTGCTTATCTTGATTTTTTCATTGTGAGTGCCTCTATTATTTTTTTGTTTTTTTTTTTTTTTGGGGTATTTCAGACAAAGAAAACAGACAATCACATTAAAACCTTTCAGGCTCGAATGAGGATTGAATTGGTCGGAGGTGATAATTAAGATATTTTAGAAAAACAAAATTAAGAGTTCCAAGACAGTCCAATCTAAATCGACAATCGATTGATATTGAAAAATAATATATGATTTGAATAAATATATAAAAAAATTTGTGGATGCTGTGATATTAGAGTTGGAGGCAAATTTGTTTATTGATTTTGTTTTTTCCAAGTATGTTAAATGATTTTTTTTTTGATTTCTAACTAATTATTTACCTACTAATTAATGATCAAAATTACTAATGATTATTGTACAGATAATTTTTTTTTTGGTTGTTTAGCCAAAACAAATGATTAATTCTATTGAGAAAAAAACAAAACTACTCAGTCTGAATAATAATAATTACCACTATGATTTTTTTTTATTGGCTGTCTCTTAAATTCGATAATCTAATAGATTTAAACCAAATATTATAATTTCTGGTGGAGATGAATTGGAGTGTTTACGATCTTTTGGAATTCGTTTTGATGGTTCGAAAAATCAACAATAAAAATTAAAAGAAAATTATTATTTTTTACTTTTGTGTTTTGGTGGGTTGGTTTGGTTCTGGCTAATGGTAGGAATGTGAATGAAATACAGATAATAAAAGATATCCGATTTTTTGTTGTTTTGGTGTGCAGAAAGTAATGAAATAAAAATTTGGCTTACTTTTTGTTAAGATTCAAAATATGGGTTATCTTCGAAAGACGCTGTTGACGATATAGATATAATAATAAATAGATTGACAAGATAGATTCGATGGATAGATTGATGAATGGTTGGATGGATGAATGTGTGTTACAATCTTAATTGTTATAACAGTCACACTCCTAAGTGCACTTTTTTATTTCGTTGGAGTTGGAGGAATATTGAGCAGACACTTTTTAAAGTGGCGGCAATAAAAAAAAACACTCAACTAAATCACAAAAGCATCTTGAATGGTTTTTAAAATTAAAAAATAATGTTTTTTTTTTTTTTTTTGCAAATGACTTGCTTTCTTTGATCAAACAACAAACAAATTAAATGTAATGAATGAATGTATGACGCCCTATGAATGAATGTGTAAATGAGTGAATGATAATAGAATATGCTAGTGTGTGCTGGTGCTACTGCAACAACAACAACAACAACAAAAATGCTTACATGATAGTCCCATTAGATATATGTGTGTTAGAGAAGGTGCAGCTGTTGATAAATTGATTGTTTGGTTAGTTGCAACTGGGTTTATTGTCGGTGTGATGGATGTTTTTGATTGTCATAAGTCGTTGACTATTTTCCTAGGTTTGGTTATCTAAGCAAACAAAATTAGCGCTAATTTTGGCGACAAATCTAATTTTAAAAATCGGTTAAACCCAACAGCAATGATCTCAAAAAATCAAAAAATAAAAAAATTTAGGATGTAGAGACCAAACGAATGTTTTTTTTGGTTTTTTGTTTTTTTTTTATCGATAAAAACAAGGAACTATTAATTAAATTTTACAGAGATTTAGGGGTACAAGTCTGATGATTTTGATTGGCGGTTTTTTAATTAATTAACAATATTGTTCGTCAAATAATAAACATTTGATTTTTTTTGATTTTTGATTTTCTAAATATATTTGTAAATGGTTTGTTTATACAAATATATATACTGTGCGGTGTGTTATGAATTAGGTCAATGATATGGTAGAGGGCAGTGATGATAGATCATCTATCTAGATCTTTTGTTTTTTGGAAAATAAGAGAAAAAAAAAAAAACAATTAAACTTGTTGACAACATACAGTGTTTCTCTTTTAATTTATTTTTTGTTTAGGTCTGAATCCTATTGGTCAAACACTTTTCCTCAAAAAATAAATGATTAATTAATTCATTCACAATTCAATGATAATCGATATTCGATTATCATAATAATCCTTATTAATAATATAACCACTTATTCTCCGGTTATGAATAACTTAAATTTAAAGTTGAACCAAGGAAAGTTTTTTTTTTTTCTGTGCGGAAAATCCAATTGAACTTACTTATTTTTAAGTTATAATTGTCGGTTTCTTTATTCATTGAGCAAAGATGTTGGTTTTGATATTGAATAGGAAATTTTATATTGAGTTGTATTGTTTTTTTTTTCATTTAAAATGATTAGATAAATTTGATTAAAAAAAAACGAAATTAATAAATAATAAAATTTTAAAATACAATGAAAAGAATTTTTATTTTAGAAGTAATAGATAGATGAATAAATAAATAAATTATAATTATGTTTTTAAGGATCATTATTATATAATTTTGAATAGGGCGATTTTGTTTTTGTTTTTGTTTTGTTTTTGTTTTTTTTGTGAATGAAGCGGTATGTATAGTTAGTTTTTGTTTTTTTTATGATTGTGATTTTGTTTTTTGAAGAGTTGTAATATATTTAATATCCACCTCTTGATGCAATTCCACCTCGGGGTGCAGCACCTCCACGGGCTGGCATTCCTCCTCTAGGTGCAACTCCACCTCTGGGTGCAGCACCTCCACGGGCTGGCATTCCACCTCTTGGCGCGCCAGGTTGTGGCAGTCCACCACGTGTCGAGGTGGAGGTAGAGGGTGGCGGTGCACGGGTTGGTGGTGCGCTACTCTTGAGGAGTTGGAGGTAGTTCGATGGTACCTTACCCTTGCGTCCACGCAGCTCGGCATCCCACCAGTCGCCGGATGACTGGTCGATGACGGTGAGGATGTCACCCTCCTTGAATGACAGCTCCATGCCGGATTCCGCGTCAAAGTCGTAGAGTGCCTTGGCAGTTGGCTTGGCGGTGGAAGCACCGCTGCTACTGCTGCCAGCGGCAACCTTTGAGTTCATTGCAGGTCGGTAGATTGGAATGGAAACGACTGGCAATGCCTCGGGTGGAGTGATATTGGGGACGGTATCAGCTGGCAAACCGTCGTTTGGTGCCAACACCTTGGTTCCCTTGATAGAGGTTTCGGGCTTGACACCCTTCTCGAAAGAGATTTGACGCTCCTTACCTTTTCCACCTTGTTTGGACGCCTTGATGGCGACACCGATTCCGTTGTTGTAGTTGACACGCACCGCTTTGTATGCCTTCATGAGGGTACCGATAAACTCGGACTTTCTACGACATTCAAACATCTGGTCGTGGTCTGTCATTGTCTTTACGATGACGAATCCATCGGACCAACGCGACAACTCGACCGAGACAATGTTGGTGAGGAGACATCTACGCTTCTGCACGTAGATCCATGGACGTTTCTTACGGTCCTCTTTGTCTTTGTTCTTCTCGATGGCAATAAAGTAGAGAGCGACATCGGTGAGAATCAAAATACGACGTTGCGAACGAGAACGACGGTCGTACTTGTTGACGGCGTGTGAGAACATCATTTTCTCATTGCCATTCTTTTGGACGACGTCCTTCAGTGGGAAATTCTCACGGTAGTTGATGTAGTCACCTTGGAATGGACGTTCGATCGAGAGACGACGACGCTCCTTATTGGACTTGAGTGAATCGTTTGCCGATTTCTGGATGGAGTAGTAGTAGGACATCAGAGTGAAACGCAAGAAGAAACGTTGTAGTTTGTTGGCGTAGGTGAATACCTTGCGCTCACGTAGCTCCTCCAAGTTGAACACAGTCTCTGGCGCACGAATGAAAATCTTGGTTTTTCCCTTGGAGAATTGCTTCGGGTCGAGATCCATCGACTTCAAAATCACTTCGCAACCGGCTTCGAATCCACCGGTGAAATTTGGCCAGGTCTCCTTGCAGCACACACGATAACGGTAGAAGAACTTGTCGTAGGTCTGACGGTAGGCGTAACCGGCACGACGGATACGGACATTCTCTAGCAATCCGAGATACTTGACTTGATGCATGACGAGCGAAGTGTCAAAGTCGTTGGCGCGCTTGTTTCCGTTGGGCTTGATGCAACGGATGTAATGCGGAGTGCAAGCAGAGAGTGCACGCACCAAAGCACCGATCGATTCCTTGATCTTGAAACCGGCGGTAGTTGGTTTCTTCTTGTCTTTCTCAGCGTTGATCTCTGGGAACAACTGGGGAATCAGCTTGCTCGAGGTGCACGCAGCCAACTCCACCAAATCGTTGAAGAGCAAATCTTTGTTTTTATCGACGAATCCATCGGTGCAGTAGTCTACGTCACCGGCATAATGTTTGATAGTGAAATTACGCGATGCCTGTTGTGCAGACATGTAATGTGCGTGTCCACCAAACGATTCGTTCATACGCTGGAGGAACTTGTCGTCGTCACCCTTGGGGAAGTTGCAGACGTCGTCGAGGACGGTGAGGATACCGGCCGGTTTCTTTGCATCGATCAAATCACAACAGATCTTGTTGTTGAAGTAGTCGATTTGCTCCCATTGGATACCCTCTGCAAAGTACTCCTCTTGCTCCGTCTTGAGAGTGAGTTCGATGAAGATCTGCTGTAGACGCTCATTGACGTAGTTGATAACCATCTGTTCGAATCCGTTCTTCTCAAAGATTTCGAAACCGTAGATATCGAGAATACCAATCATCAACGACGACGAATTGTGCTTGTAGCCAAGAGCAATATTGACACGACCAACAATCCAGTCAAACAGCCTGCTGTACAGTGCTTTGGCAAGGGCATCACGCGAGTAGTATGCACCCTCTGAATTCTGTGGACATGCATAAGTACTGACACGCGCACTTCTACCTTGAGTACCAGTTGAAATCGTTCTATAACACAATGCTTTCTCACAAGATGTAACATCTGTTTGCATCAAAAATGCAAATGTTTCCAAAGACTAAAAAAAAAAAAAAATGACAATAACAAGTAAAGTTAGTTACTCGTGTTCTTGTTTTATCATTAGAAATATTAATCAACTAAACTTACATTTTCTTGAAGAAGTATCAATTTGAGCTTCATCTTTGTTGTTATTCTTGAATCCAATATTTCCAAGATTTAGAATGGCAGCAATGAGACGCCATACTTCCTTTTGTTCTTGTTCAGTAACACCAATGACCTTCATGGCCTTGATTACATCTTGAAACTCTTGTGAATCATCGACACCATCCACTGTATAACATCCACTTGAACTAAGATATTGATATTTATCTGGTGATTCCAATCTTAATTCATCTATAAAAATATAATATATTGTAAATAAAAAACAAATTCATAGCAATAATAATAATTGTATTTCCATAAAATTATATCTTACTCTTTAATTGAGCATTGGCACCAGCAAGTAATTGGTAAAAAATATGGAAATTTCTTTCACCTTTTGTTTGATAAACTACACGAGACTGGAAAGGAAAAATAGTAATGGAAAATTAATATGTTGTTTTTCAATATTTTTGTTTGTGCAAACACAACAACAACATACTTTTTCTAATAAATAATTTGTTACTCTTCCACCTTCTGGATCACCTTTTCCATCGAATTGGACTTCCATATATTTACCAAAACGAGATGAATTGTTATTACGAAGAGTTTTAGCATTTCCAAATGCTTCGAGCAATGGATTCGACTCTAGAATTACATCTTTAACTCTAGTTACATCAACACCTTTACCACTGACCGCAGCGATGTACTGCATGATCAGCTTGGCCGCTTCGGTCTTACCGGCACCAGACTCACCAGAGATAATCACACACTGGCTCTGGCCCTCTGCATACATACTACGATACATATCGTCGGCCACCGCATACACGTGTGGTGCCAATTCGTATCGGAACTTTCCACGGTACTCCAAGAGATTTCTCTCAGAGTAAAGATTCTTAATCTGTTTAAATGGATTCACTGAAATCAATACATTTCCAATGTATGTCTATATATATATAGGAATACACAGTTATAAAAGTTAATTTTCCAAATTCAAACATATCAATAGTTATTCAAAAGGGTGCATCACTTACATAAATAACATCAGCAGCATAACGTTTCTTTAGATTGTCAAGAATCGAATCATTTGCAATCTTTGACAACATGACCATGTCATCAACACCATGTTGACTTTTATAGGCCATTTTTTATTCGAATGTTTTAGTGTTTTGTTGTTTTACTTTGATTATATATATAGTTGATTTGAAATAAATAATTAATTTTACACAAAATTATAAAATATTAAGCTATTACTACTCTACTACTATGAATTGATTTACTAAATTAATATACTTTGAATGATCAATGATGATTTTGAATTATTATTAACTTACCTTGATTGTAATGAATAACTAAATATATTAAAATTCTTTTTGTTTTAAATAATAAAAAGGTAAGTTAACAATAAAAAATAAAATTTTGTTATTGTCTCGATGCCAATGGTGATTGTGTGTGGTTTTTGATATGGTTTTTTGTTTTTAAGGTGGTGATCGTGGTGTGAATGAAACGGGAAGAAGAAGCAGTGATGATACAAAGCAATAAATAAAATTGTAAGAATTGAATTGAATGTGTGTTCCTAAAACATGTAATAAATAAATACTAAATAAATTAGAAAGTTGTGTTTGTTGTTGTATATACACCAATCTTATTTACACAAGTTAAGTTATATTGTTATTATTATTATTATTGTTATTGTTAATGTTATTATTTATTGTTATTATTATTATTATTGTTAATATTTGCTAATCTTAATCTAATTATTTTTAATATTAGTCAATATATAAATAGATAGATAGATAGAATAATAAAAACAATAATAAATAAAAAAGAAAATAAAATAAAATAAAATAAAAGAAGAAGAGGAAAGTAAAAGTTAAAGGATCAAATTGAGATTAAATTGATTGATTGATTTGATTTGATTTGGTTTAGTTTTTTTTTTGTTTCTCTCTTTTTGAATTTTGCCACGGCTGACAGACAAAACAATTGATTATCCAAAGAGAAAAGGGTGTGTTGTTCTATGATGGCCAACACAAACAGTAATAGATGCGCCAAAGTTATAAACAATTTCACATAAAAATTAAAAAATTTTAAATCCATTTACAAAAATTTATTTGAAAAATGGGTTTTTTTTTTTTTGAAAAATCTACCACCATTTTCATTTTTTTGATTGCCCAAAAGTTAAGTTTTGTTTTTGTTTTTAAATTATCGATTCAGAAATTCAAAGAAACTATTATATTAATAATTAATTAGGTTTTTTTAAAGATTGATTTAATTTATTATTCGGTTTTTTTTATTTTAAAGACAACAACGATGTCATCTTTAAAAATTATATACATTATTGTTATTTTGAAAAGCAACACTGAATGTGTTTGAATTAAAATAAAGGTGAAGTTGGCACTGAGGTTCCTGTTCCTGTTCCCACTGGTTGTTTGTTGACCACTTTTTTAAAGTATTGACAGCATTCAGAGAGACAATTCACTATTAGATCTTTGTCCAATTGTTTAAATGATTCCATTTTCGAAACTGTATCAAATTCCTAAAAATAATAATAATTTTAATTTAGATTAACAAACAAGTTAGATTAGATAGATATATAATAAAATATCTTTTGATCCAAACACAAAAGTCGAGATTGATATTTTTAAATTTATATTAATATAAAACAAAACAAAAGTAAAAAGAAAATCCCAAGTACTGATGTTGTGTTGGTTTGGGATTTCTGATCACACAATCAAAAAGTTTATAAAAATTTAAAAAAACTATCTTTTGTGGGTGTTGGTCCAATCTTACCTCAAATATCTTTTCCATGCAAACTGCTTTCAGCTGAAGAGCATTATAGTTTGAACTGGCTTGTAAAAACGAAGACACATTCGAAGAGTCTAAAACACCTACCAAGAACTCTTCACACAGACTCTTTAAGCAATTATCATTAAAATAATCAGAGACACACATCAAATCTATAACATTATCACTATTGATAATTGATTTATCACCACTATATATATAAATATTGTTTTAAAGAAGTAATTAGTCAATAAAGTTGTAGAATAACCTGAAAATATTCTTATCAGTATAATGTAAAAACATACCTATATACAAATCTAATATACTCTATAAAACTAGATAGATCGAAAGGACCATGTATTTCAATCATATCACTGAACGTCTCTTTCATACCGGAAGTAAAGAATGACTTGAAAAACTTGGATCTTGACTTTAGTATAAGTTTATGACATTTGATTTTACTTCTACATTATTTAGTTTAGTTTAGTTTAGTTGGTTGGTTAATTAGATTGTTATGATATTCAAATAACAACACTTAACACTTAACACTTACCCACCAACTGATAGAGTTATGTCAGAGTTCAATGAGGAAGTCGATAGTTCCAACATTTGAGTTTGTAAGGTGCGTTTGGCGGTGCATCGCAGTTGTTCAAAGTGATGTTTGGTCTTTGGGGTGACCATTGTCAGTTTGTCCGAGTCGCTTTGGACCTCTTTGTAGAGCTCGAGTAACTCTTGACAATAGGCAAGCAGTTCCAACTGCTCGAAATACTGGCATACCAGTACGACGCTGGAGAGTCGCTCTCTGAATGCAAGTACCGCTTTCTGATTGATTACCTCCATTGGCTCCTCGCCACAATACATATAGTTCATCACGATCATAACACTCTCATAGTCAAGCTCGATCGGTAACTCTATCACGCTCTGCTCTTCTATCGATTCAAAGTATTTCGGTGCTCGCACTCTGAGGAACAGTTTATGAGCGTTGATCTTTCTTTGCTTTTCATCGGCCATCACCATGAAAATGATATCGGAATCCAATTCGCTATTCACCAAATTTCCAAAAGATTTCGACAGATTCTCCGACGGAATCTTTATCTCTAATTTCCTCTCTGTGTAATAATAATAACAATATGAGTTTATCATTCATTCATTCATTCAATTACATTTATAGCTACTTACCTCTTTCCACTAGAAAGTTTGCATTCTCAATTTCTTGATCGGTTGGTATCTGTAGTTCAGAGTATCTTACTCCCAGGAGAGTGGTCTTGGTGTACTCACCCTTCTCATCCTTTGTATACTTTCTCAGTTCATCAGAGATTGGAATAATGAGAATACCATTGGGCGCCAATCTATCCAATATTCTTGCCATCATTTTTTTTGGACATGCTGACCCTACATACTAAATGAAAAATGTCAGAGACATAAACCTATAGATAACAAAACTTAAAATAAACTGAATATTTATAAATATAGTTATATTTACAATTCTATCATAAAGAATATCATCCCTATCTGGTAGAAAACAATTCCTTAACTTGAATTCGACATTACTCAAATCGATACCGGATTTATTTGAGAATCTAATTTGATTGTCTCTACCGAAATTCAAAATCTCTTCACTGATTTCTAGTCCATGACTTTGTCCGTATGGACCAACTAAGTATCCAGCTAGCTATATTCTAGTTAGTTAATATCACTATTTAAGTAAGATAATGTTAAAAAGGATGATAATTACACATGTAAAATGTCCACATCCACTACCGATATCAAGGAACTTATTACCAGGTTTGATATCCAACTCTGCTAAACAATTTATATAAATCTATGTTTTGTGTGACTGTTATTTTTTTTTTTGTTTAAATAATATGTAAGTAAGTAAGATTACTACTTACATGTGGAGCAGAAATATTGAATCCTAATCTACTACATCTAATCTATTTATATATATTAACAGTGTTAATAAAAAAAATAATAAAAATAAACTTAAAACCAAACATACAGGTGAATCATGATAAGCTTGTTCGGTAAGTTCTTCAGGTATGAAATCACCTCTTGGTATAGTAATTAATGCATCTATAACTTCTAGATTATCTATTGAATACTTTGATTTCAACTTCTCTATGAGCTCTTCATTGCTTGAGTAATTGGTTTCTACTATTATATTTATATTTTGTTTTTAATATGGTTAATAAAAATCATTGTTAAATGTTTGAAATTTAACAAATGTTTACCAAAATGATTAAAAAACTGTAAATAGTTATCCATTTTATGATATCTATATAGATATTAAGAAATTATAAATAAAAGTATTTAAGCTCAACAAACTATGGACTATTCTAATATTAAATTAAAAACAATTATTATTTAAAATAATTAAAAAAAAAAAACAATATAAAAAAGTAGAAGATTTAGTATTTCTAAGTTATCTTTTTTATCATCACACATATATTAATATCAAAATGTTACTGTGTTCTACAACAAAATGAAAAAGTGAATGTGTGTATTTATATGTCTGTTTTGTTAATATACTACTATTTTTAAAAATGTTTTATAGTGTGTTCAATAAAAAAAAATTTAATATAAATCAAAATTAAGAAATAAATAAATAAATCAATTAAAAAAATCAAAAATTAATTATCTCAAATAGATTAAATTCACAAAAAATTGAGAAAAAGGATTGGTTTGGACAAAGAACATGTTTTGCTATCCAAAAAAACAAAAATATCCAAAAAAAATTAAAATAAATGAATATTCTTCTTTTTGTTTCTATTCAATAAATCAATAAAGGTTCCAAGTAAAGACTTAATCATCATAATAATATTATATTTATAAATATATATTATCAAATATATGAATAATAAGAATGAACTCAATGATCGTCTCTTTTTATGTGAGATTGCAAGATCCACAAAGTCTATCAGTAGACGTCTGGATTCACCGGTCTTGCTAGAGGGTTTCTCAAACAAGACAAAAAAGATAATGGATCTACTTATTAAGCTAAGAAAATATTATATTATAAAACATATATTAATGGTAAGAAAAAGAATAGATAATCAAATCAAAGATAATCAAAACAAAACAAAACAAAGAAATAGAATCTAATATATATACATATATATATATGTTATGTTTTTATGTTCTCATTTTCTTTAGATAAAGACTTTGTTGGAAGATCTTAGAGTGTTATTGTTAATCAATGAAAAGATGTCATTTGAATTGGTTTCACTGCATGGTCATTTCTTGATAGTCGATATATTGCTTGATATCAAATCGCTAAAGAGTGGCGCTGACAAGGACAACGGTGAAACCACTACAATCAAACGTGAAGATAAGAATATCATTGATATTCTCTCGAGATTGTATGCGATCATCAACGAGGTATCGTCGATACCACACATACACGAATGGATCATCAACAACGATGAGTTGATGAACAACCTCTTCCATTCATTACATGCAATCGAACCATTGGATTCTGCAATTGCAAGTATTAATGTAAGTATTAATATCAATATCATTATCATTATTAAATCTAACTATCAAATATGATTGTTATTACAAAGGAAATATTATTATATAATCAAACACAATATGTATACGATTTAAGAAAGATTAAGAATATCTACAAGTTGATATCAGAGCTATCGAGTGTTAGACTATTCATATTCTTAAAGATCATATCGACTTGTATCTATATTCCCGATCCATACGATGCACCTACCATTCAACAATCCATTCAACTCAGAAACAATATAAATACATTATATAATACAAATCAATGTAAGGAAAATGAACAATAACTATCAAACATTCAATCAATCAATCAATCGATTATTAATAATGTAAATATATTTGTGTATGACCATATATAGCATTAGTATTAAATTCACCATGTTTATTAGAGAAGCTTTGTATATTATTAAGAAAATCAACGGAAAATGATTGGGTATCACCATCGCTACGAAAAGGTGCAGGTATCTCTACGAATCAAGACGATTGGAATCAATTGGATAGAGTGACACGAATTAGTTTCACCAACGACCAGCTGCTACAGATTATTGAGAGTTTGAATCTCGAAATGCAAATGGGCGACCAAGAGGATCCCTATCAATTCCTCAGTGATTATTCAAAGTCATCGTATCAATCCGATCTACTTCTCACTCTCTACGGACTTGCAAACGGTCCGCGTAAGATCCAAGTACTATCGGCACTGGAAAGATTCGGATTCATAAAGATACTACATACAATTATAACAACCATAGATTGGACTAAATCTGAATTCAATGAAGAGTATGATATTTATTTAATTATAAATAATAATAATAATAATAATAATAACAACAAAAACAACAACATTTATATTAACTTTATTATTTATCATTATTAAGTAATGATGCATTAAGAGTTAATCCACATTATATTAAAAAAATACAGTTACTGCGGTTCGTTTATCTTTATTTCGATGTAGAGACCATTGCCAATCTAAATGGTTGTCTAATCATTTCACAACACGAGAGAAATGTCATCAATGGACTGGAGCAACCAAAAGAAGGTGAAATATATTGGATTCAAACACTTTATGATTCTTTTTTGAAATGTGGATTTATTGAAAAAGAAAGGTAAGTAGAAGAGGAACAAAGAGGAACAAAAGAACAAACAATATATTTGACAGTTAAATTAACCTTTTTTTGAACTCATAATATGATTAGAACTTTCTTAACTTGTTGTATACAATCATCTTTTAGAGTACCAAATTGTAATGTTGCACCATATCTTGCAAAGCAAGGATTGCTCAATTCTTTATTCAGAGAGCTCCTCTCTGGCAAAACTATGTTCTATCAAATGAATTTCGATATATTGGGAGAGTTACTCAAGAACGACCGACATCTTTATCGTACACTCAATCAAATATGCATAGACGAACCAGAGTCATTTTCGATTCTTCGAAACATCATACTTTTAAATATTATAGATGCCAATGTTTTTATTAGAGCGATTCTACTCTCTCATTTTAATTTAAAGAAGAATAATCTATTGGATACTGTAAGTTGGTTAGCTATTATCATAAATTAATTTCATTTTATTGACTTACATAAAATACTTCTTTATAAATTCAAATAATTTCTATAGAATGTAGATTATGTATTATTTAATTTTGTTTATTATGAAAAGAGACCTGAAATCTTGGAGAAGTTAGTTTACAGTTTATCACTTAATAATTTATTTCTTCAGAATCTATGTTGTGTAAATACTTTTTTAATTATTTCTAATACTTTCAAAGAGAGAAGGCCATTTCGATGAATCATTAGCAGTATGTTATAATTTAATATTATTACCTATAGAGTAATTGCTTTCATATTAATATCTTATTTTATTTAATAGATTCTAGAGGAAATAGATAAAAAAACACATGATTTTATTGATAGAACGTTGGAACTTTATTCAGTTTGGAAAGATTTCTACAATTTGAATTCGAGGGATGCATTCAGCATTGAATTCTCTTCAAAGTTTTCATTCAATGAATTCAATGAGATTGTAGAGTTTTTGACAGTCACCTATGGCAACACAAATAAAACAATACAATAAACATGAGTTAAATAAGACCAACACTAACATCATTGATATATTTTTAATATTGAAAAAAACTATGAGAGGACATGTGATGAAAAAGTTTAAGTCTGGGTTTTAGGTTTGCTAACGGACGAATCACTGGTCATTGTCAGAATATATAGCTCTTGAATCAAATAAGAACATTTTCTTAAATTTTATTTACTTTTCTAAAATTATAATAAACTATTAATAATTTTATTATACTAATACTAATCGAATTATTTAATGATTATATATAATAATAATATTTTTTATTTTTTAAATATTTAATTAAACATCAATTGGCCTGGACATTTCATATTCATTTAATTTGTTATTAAGATTGAAATGTTTGTAAACTGAAATAATTGTTTCCTCTTCATCTGGAAGCAATGCCATAATATTTGGGAATTGTAGAGAAAGTTGTTTCATGAGCTCAATACCTTTTTCCACCGATTCGAAATGAGCGTATCCAATTAGATTTCTTGTTTTATACATTAAGAGGTAGGTTCTACCGGGTTCTCCACTGTCTCTGTCATCGTCAACCAACGACCAACACTCGAGATTGTCAGGATCGGTAATTAAACATTTCGGTTGGTATTCCCATGGTGTTTCACAAATTGGTTTTGGCGAGAGTCGGTCGATTGGAATATCTTTGCCTTTCAAAACCAACACTTTATTGCGATTGGAAACAACTTGATCCTCTTGATGTTGCTCCGACGACGCTATACTACCAGCGAAAACCATTAAAGTTCGATCGATTTTGAAGCCACTCTTTTCGTAGCATTTGATTGCTCTGTCATTCATTGTAATCACCTCCAATATCAATTTGTCAAGTCTATATGGTTCAGCCTTTAGTAATTTAACTGAAAAGTCAATCATCCGATTGGTTAATCCACCTCTTCTATATTCTGGTTGTACACCTATTTATTTATAAATCATTATTTTAGTTATTTCTTTTTTTTTTCAGTAATAAACAATCAAATATATTTACCTGTAGCAATGTTAAAGGCAACACGCTGACCATTTTTATTAGAATCGATACACCATAGAACTATTCCTACTAATTCATTGGTTTCGACATCGAATGAACCAATGGATGCCTTGTAATCGATCATTCCAACTCGCCATCTATTTTCGAAATACTGTGTTTCAAGAGCTTGGAAACTGACGAAATAGTCAATAAAAGCTTTCTTTAAGCATACAACTATACTGTCAGCACTGTTATTCTCTAAAGTTTTAAACACACAATTTTTCTTTGACTCAACCGATATCATCTTTAAATTATTCTTTAAGATTTATTTGTTTTTACGAAAAAGGATTTGTGCAAATAAAAAAAAAAATTGATCAATCTACAAAAATTCAAAGCAAATTTCCCAACCAAATGTTTATTAAAAAAGATTTTTTTATTTTTTTGTTTTGTTCAAAAGTTACACCTCATGGATCATCAAGTTGTGACTTAAGATAAAATGTTAATTTGGTTTAGACAAACAAATAGGAATTGTTAATTTTTTCCAAATTGTTGGGAAGCTGATAACTATTGTATTTTTAGATTCGACCTTAAATAAACATAAAGTTATAACTTTATCGAATAGGCTTGAATTCAATCTTTAAAAGACCGATAACTTATAATATAATATGATTGTAAAAATTTCTTTAACCAATTTTTAGATCTGCTAAAAAAAATTTAAAAATTACGATCTTGAAAAGAACATTATTAAGATTTATATATCACATAACCTTAAAAACAACAAATAAAAATAATAATAAAATAAATATTTATTTTAAAAACCATTGTATACAATGGAAATGGAATATCCCAGTTTATGCCCTGCATGTGAAGGTTGTTGTAGACACTTCCACACACTTGCAGATCAATCAATAATTTTGTACTGTGAAGAATGTGATGCTATATGGACGAATCCAGAGGATATCAGTGTAGAGAAAATGTCGTCCATGGAAGCTGATGATTTAAGAGACAACGATCAAATGTTACATTGGTCGACAACTGCAGAAGTAAATAATAGTTTATGGGCAGGGTTTGCCCAGTCAAACAACAGTTACTTTCATCCTACACGCGTAGCAAAGCAAAAATAGCTCTACTCTTACCTGTAACCTATATTAATAAATAAAATAACAAAAACAACTCTAATAATATTATTATTATTTTTACATATTTTTTTTTTAAATTCATAAATGAGATTCGTTTTGTTGATCAATTTCAAAACTGATAGTACACAGCAATTTGCTCTGTGATATCATAAGAAAAAAGATTATTATTTCTATCTTTATTCTTTACTCTTTCTAGCAGGCAACAAAAAGCATATAATTTTTATAAAAATGATGATTTTCTTTTTTTTTTATTAAAAATTATCTTGATTTTTATTTGATTTTCTTTTTTTTCACACAAAAAATGTATTTAAATCTTTATAACAGATCAATAGTCATTATTATCATTTCTTTATTATTTCCTCAAATTTAATAAAGAAATGAACAAAGATTTAATTTTATTTGTATTGAAAAATACATATATTAGTAATATTGTATTTGGACATGTAAAGAAGATTCATCACAATTTGTTAATGAAATATGAAGGTAAAGATTTCAAGAGGGAAAGATTCAGTTGGGATCAGGTATGTGTGAGCCCAGAGATATTGGCAGGCAATGGTTACTATCAACTATTGGAAGAGTATCTCGAGGAACTCGATCCTTCAAATTTGGAGTTTGAATTGCACGTCAATCAAGTGAATCGATTGAAGAAATACTATATCCTAAAGAATAGTGTCATCGGAGGACATCTTCACATCGTACAATACATGATCGAACAATACAAAGTGGATAGTGGTGTTTTAATCGGGACGGTAGCAACCGCCAAGAAAGAAGATCTTATGTACTTTGCATCTAAATACGGTTGGATCGATATTATCGTTTATCTTCTTGGTCTAACCGATGAGGATTCTCTACCGATTCGCTGGAATTTCAATAGAGCAATTGGAGTTGCACCACTCTCCAATAACTTTGATCTGCTAAAGCTGTTGGTTAATAGAGCAAGAGGAAAAGCTGCTTTCGACACCTATTCAGTTTATGAGTCTGCTGCTCGTGTTGCCCGAATAGATATGTTAGAGTGGCTAGATACTACCAACCGATCCGCTGAAAGACACCGTTCCAATCTCTATCAACAAGCGATAGCCACCAATAATCTAGAGATTCTCGAGTATTTTAAAAGTAAAAACGACAGACATACCGATGATAAATATAAGCTTTATGACACTGCTGCACTGTACGGAAGTCTGGCGATCCTTAATTGGTTGAAACTCAACAATATTGGTGAAGTTTCAAGGATGGCTTATAGTAATGCCGCCTACAAAGATTTTGTTGAGATTATCCATTGGTTATACACGAATACAACGGTTCAGTACAGTTCCTATGCTCTTGAGAATGCTATTATCGGTGGAAGCTTGGAATCATTGATATTTCTAAAGAAACACTTGGTTAAAGAATCAGCTCAAGTTTCCAACTTTATAGATTTGGCCACGGAATATTCAAATTTAGAAATTGTCAAGTGGTTGTACGAGAATCATACAGATGTACATTCAAATACAATAGATAAAGCTGCATCCTGCGGGTCATTGGAGATCGTAGAATGGTTGGACGAAAATACAACCAAAGGATGTACAACATTGGCGATGGACATGGCTAGTGCAAATGGACACCTCGACATTGTTAAGTACCTACATGTCAACCGAACTGAAGGAGCAACTTTCCAGGCCATGAATGCTGCTGCCTCTGTTGGAAACTTGGAGGTTGTTCGTTGGTTAAATGAGAATCGTACGGAAGGATGCACAACTCAGGCTTTTGTTTTGGCCGCACAAAATGGCCACTTGGATGTGATCCGTTATCTCCATTACAATAGAACTGAAGGTGGAACACTTTCTACAATCGATAATGCAGCATATGGTGGACATTTGAATGTTATTAGCTGGATTAGTGAAGCCAGGAGAAAAGATGAGTGTTCCACTTTGGCGATGAGCAACGCGGCATTAAATGGCCATCTAAAACTTGTTCGTTGGCTGCACAATAACCGAACTGAAGGATGTAAAAGTAAGAGTATGGACAAAGCTGCCGAAGCAGGCTTCCTAGATATTGTAAAATGGCTTCATTACAACAGGACTGAAGGATGTTCTAAAGCGGCAATAGACAAAGCTTCACAAAATGGTCACATCGAAACCGTTAAATGGCTCCACTACAACAGAACAGAAGGTTGTACCAAATTTGCTATCGACTCTGCCTCTATTGCTGGTCATCTTCAAGTGGTAAAATTCTTATCAAAAAATAGAACTGAAGGGTGCTCGTCAAATGCCAGAAAAAATGCTGAAAGAAATGGTCACTTGGAAGTTGCATTATTTCTTAAAACAAATAGATCCGAATGCTTTTATTAGACATTTGTTTTAAGCGTAATAACAAATTCAACCAATAAACAAAATCTTCTCATTGATAACAACTCCTATATAAGACAATATAAACAATCAGATATATATGACAGATGAATTTATGAGTAGAATAAAAGATTAAAACTATTTTTATTTTATTTATTTTAAATAACCAACAGGTTGAACAACATTTGTATTTATATTGAAGTGAGAGATGCAGATCCACAACGAACTCGTTTTTTCTTATCATCAACCATGAATGACTCGAATGTATCAGTTTCAATTGAGTGTACGTTTTGTAATGCTCTTCTTTATAAAATCGAATTAAAATAAATCCTGTTGTTGTCCGTCTAAGGACAATAAGGTAGCCGCCAAGGCAATATCAATACCTATCAATCAACATCAACAATATACATCAGCCAACATATAGTAATAGTCAATTATAATTAATTAAATTAATTAAATCAACTAAATAAGTAATAGTTCAAAACAACAGATCGAAATAACAATTAAATTAGAATCTGTTGTTTCTAAATTAAGTATTCAACACTCAGCCGTCAAGCTTCTCAATAATGAATATATTGAGTTTAACGCGACGTTAAAGATTCGATTCATTAAATCAATTCAATTCATTCAATAATTAATTAGATTATTAGATTAAAAAGTTATATAAGATATCAAAAGTTAATTAATAAATAAAAGATTAAATTAGAGTTAAATTAAAATTATATAAAAACATTATTAAGAATAGTATTTTATTATTATTGATTATTAATTAAATAAGAAAATGGTAGATCCAACTGATCAGTCATCAAATACAACAACCACAACCACAACAACTAGTAGTTCAACAGTACCTACAGATCCAACAACTAATACGAGTGACCTCAACATGAGTGACATTGAAAGTAACAACAATAACGATTCAATTCAATCAACTTCCACTCTATTCCCAGACGTAACTCCCACCAGCATTCGCCCAGATCTACTCTCATCTGATCTGTTCCAATCCAGTCTGGCCACTTCGAAGTTACCGGTCTCCTCTGCCATCACCTCAGGTCAACCGGATAACAAACACCTGTTGTAGTGGAACTGAATAAAGTGTTCCTTGATAGACCGTCGAATACACGTGTATTTTGAATTAATCTTTTGGTAAGTTATGATATTTCTCGAATTCAGATGTGTTCACGTTGAATCGGTCTATTCTATTGCAATCAATGCCACTAACCAAATAGATATAGTCCATACCATCATAACAACTGATATATAAACATCAGGTATGATTCATTTCATCTCACTGGATTGTCAATTGATTTCGATTTCACAGAGAACTTGTACCATTTATTCTCATTCTGATATCCTCCGATATATATAAACATACTCTCCCATTGAAATGAGCGATGCATAGGTATAATCAAACAAGTGTGAAAACTCAGTTCCTCTATCTGATCATTCTTTGATGTATTGATCAGAGTAGCCCATTCCAATGTGTTGAAAAGATATACTGGTCGCTGCATTTGTTGCTTACTACTGATGGTGCTACTTTTATAGAATTGTCTACCTGTGATACTTTTATTGAAATATCAATTATTTATATGAGAGTGGTTTGATGGTAGAGAAAAATAGATATAGTTACATATATAAATAAATTGACTTACGGAATGGGATATTACCCTTCAATATGTTATAAAAACTACATTATTAAATTTCTTTATTATTGATTGCAATTGGTGGTAAACAATTTCTCTAGTTGTTATTTTATGCCCAATGGTTGGTACTCTTAATGAATCATTATCATTATTATTATTATTATTAATATTATATTATTGAAGTGATTGTTGTATATATGAATAATATCTAAAATTATTGAATCTAAATCATTATGTTGATCTTTTATTAACATATTAAATTCAGAAAATACAAAGAATTTTAATTTTTAAAATATTTGTATTTTTTGTTTTAGTTTTCATTTAACTTGTTCAAGGTTTATTTTTAAATTTGATGATTATGTTAAAATAAGTTTCCTTTTTTTTTTTGTCTAAATAAAGATCAAAATAATAAATATTGTTAATTTTCTATTTAGTAAGAAGACCAAGTCTGAAGCTATTATATCTACTTCAATTGATATGAGGATCTTATTTCTTTAAACTATATTTAGTATTTTTGAATTTTGTTTAAACTAATAAAATAATTAATTTATATTTCAATCAATCGATTTCCATTAATATCGGAAATAATTAATTGTAGATGCAGAAATTTTTTCTATTTTTTTTCAACGAAAATTTTTCACCAAAATACTATTTTTGGATTTTTATTTTTTGTACTGTTACTATCAGTGTATGATGTACCTTTACTATATAAGTAATCACTATTTGATTTACAAATAATCAAAAAATAAAACAAACTAATAATAAATAATCTTCATTATAATCAATAAATAGAAAATGAGAGCTGTTAAATTTGTAGTTGTAGGTGATGGTGCCACTGGTAAGACTTGTCTCTTGATAAGTTATGCTACCAATCAATTCCCAGGTGAATATATTCCAGTATGTATCTATTATTTAATTAAAATTTGAATACAAATCATAATTATAAATAAGAATAAATAACTGATAATAATTGTTATGAATTATAATTATAGACTGTTTTCGATAACTATTGTGCAAATACAATGGTAGATGGTAAACCATATAACTTGGGATTATGGGATACTGCCGGACAAGAGGATTATGACAGACTGAGACCACTGTCATACCCACAGACCGATGTATTTTTGATTTGTTTCTCTGTAATCTCACCGTCATCATTTGAAAACGTCTCTGCCAAGTGGGCACCGGAAGTCAGACATCATGCTCCGGGTGTTCCTATTATCTTGGTTGGTACAAAGACCGATATGCGTGACGACAAAGAAACTATCGATCGTCTTCGTGAAAAGAAAATTCAACCGATCAACTACGAACAAGGTTTAGGAAAGATGAAAGATATCAAAGCTTCGAAATACCTCGAGTGTTCTGCACTCACTCAAAAGGGTATTAAGAATGTTTTCGACGAAGGTATTAGAGTATCAACAAACATTCCAATCTACGATGTAAAACAAAAGAGATATGGTGTCTCTTCAGGTTGTATGATCCTATAAAAAGATAATTATAATAATAATCAACTATTTTTTTTTTGTACAAAAAACAAACAATAACTATTTATAACAACAACAACTTAATTTTTAAATAAAAAAAAAAGGACAATCGAATTCATTTTTGATTGATTCTTAAATCTATATTAACTTTTTTTAATTAAATGTCTTGTAGTTATTTTGTCATTGTATTTATAAGATAACTTGATATCTCTTTCAACATTTCTTTGTTTGACAATTGTTTTGCACAGGCTTGTGCTTTCTCCAGGTATTCGATTCCAAGTTTTTTGTTGACGGATTTGTTGAATTGACTCTCACGGAATATAGTCTTGGCATAGAGTAGATAGAGTTTTGCTTGCAGCTGGCAATCCTGTAGAACCATTGGCAGTGTGATTTCCAGCAGCGAGTAAGCACGCTCGAAATCACCGGATTCCAGGTGTGTCTTGATCAGCAGTAGATTCGACTCGGCAGAGAGTGTCGGCTGGTTATAGTGGTCGGATAGCGACAGTGCGCACAACATATTGCTCATTCCCGACTGCATGGAGAGTACACCGCCACACTCCTGGAAGAGTTGCGCCAGCAGTACATGAAACTCGGTAGTCAGTGACTCGTAGCCGTTGTCTCTTGCCAAACGGATTGCATCGTTCAGGAATTGGTGAGCGACATCAAACTGTCGTGATTTGATAAAGTAACGACCGACCTGAGTGTAGGTCGCGAAAATCTGTGACCAGCCAGCTTGTTCCGAGTCGTCTGGCGACAAACGATTCAACAGCGGCAGTAGCGACTCCAACACCAAATGAGCACGATCCAAATTACTCTCTGCCAACGCCACCTCAAACATTATACACAAACTAGTGTACAAAAGAATTGACTTTATATGATTATGATATGGATATTCATTCATACAATAGCCAATGATATTTTGTGCCGATTCAAAATCACCTTTTTTACAATGCTACAATATTATATAATAGTTATTAAATTAATTACCATTCATTTTAATATTAATATTAATTAGATACTTACTGTTAAAGCTAATTTACAATAGGTAATGATTGTATCCTTTGAAGAGTTTGTGTTTGATTGATAATGTATGAATTCATTGAGTTGTGAGTTGTTGTTGTTGAACCGGAATGATAGTTCATTGAAATAGGTTGATAACTCCAAATTACCAAAGATTTCCCAGACTGTAGATTTCATCTGTAGAATCGACAGATTGTTACTACGATTGATACGTTGTGAACTCTCCAATAATGAAAAGATATCATTATAATATTTAGAATTATTATTATTGTTATTGTTTGTAGAATTACTATTATTATTATTAATTGTTAACTTATTATTATTATTATTAGTAATGTTACTATTATTGTTATTAATAGATGTATTATTATTATTACTTCTATTTATTATATTACTGTTGGCTGTCAAATTGTTATTATTATAGCTACTACTATTTGTATTGCTGTTTACATTCATGTTTAGCTTTGTTTTCGATAGTAGATTGATGGATGATAGCGACGACATGTCTAGTTCGGCAGCACGGTGTATTCCTTTGTCTAGGATGTCCTGTTGGCTGTGCGGTTGGAAATGGTCGATGTTGTCCATCGATATAATGACCGATCGATGTTGGAATTTGGAGAGCATGTTTAGTGCCAGTGCCAGACAGGAGTTGTCGTTTCGCTCCTGTGCAATTCTAATGGTTTCCTGTAGTGAGAGATACGACTGTTCGTAATGTCCGAAATGATAGTGTAGCTTCGAAAGATTGAACACTGCATACGGCAACAAAGCGTTGTTTGACAACAAACCATCGCCATTACAATAGTCAAAGTAACGATGCAACTCTTCCACCGACTGTTCATAATCCATATGACTTTGACTAGATATCAAACTATCACAAAACATATTATTAATAAAAATGTAAAATAATCTACTTTATAAACATTTCGATTATGTTATAACTTACTCAATATATCTTGACTTGTTAACGTTTGGTAAAACCGACTTTATAATATCGATATGTTCTTTAATATCTAATGGATTTACTTTACCAATTGAATCTAATACATTTTATACATTAGTATATGTAGTAGATCTTAACTGTATTGTTAATGTGTTACTTACTGTTAATCTTTGATATTTCTTCATAAACAAATCTCTCTTGTTCCATAGGTGATAGAAATGATATCTTTTTACCATTATTATTATTGTTATTATTTGTTTGATTATTATTATTATTTTGTATTTGTTTGTTGTTTCTATTATTATCTAGATCATAATGATATTGATTGATATAATCACGCATTTGATTGTAAAGTGAGATTAAACCATCGAATAAAGATTGATTGAATATCAATAACACCTTTTTAACAAATAGACCAAGTACACTCTTTCCATCTAAATACTCCTTTTGCTGTTGTTGTTGTTCCTCTTCATCATCTTCATCTTCATCATTTTCATCAACCTGTCTCTCTTTTTCAAAGAATATCTTTATTGAACTAAAGAATTGTTGTAAATCATCTATTGTTTCAAATGTAATCTATTTAATTTAATTTGTTTATAATAACGTTAATACTACAGTGTATTATAATAAAAATGATAATAATAACTTACATATTCAATTAACTCTTGTGTTAAGAATACATTTGATATTCTTATCTTTTTAAGCTCTAAAATGATATCATATAATGTCGGTTCATTATAACTATCTGGATTCTATAAAATAATAATAGATTGATTATTCATAATTATTAGATTATAATTAAAGATAAAATAAAACATGTCCAATTGATATTTACTTTAATATATTTTAAAAGTAAGATTGACAATGATTTCTTTTGAAAAGGGTGAAGTTGTGCATTTAGATAATGATCAATCAATGCACATAAACATATCTTGTGTGGTGATAATCTTATATTATTATTAAAGTTAACATTATTATTATTCATTATATAATATTTAATTATATTTTATTTTGGTTTAAGTTAAGTTAATAAAACACCAACTTCAAGTCATGGTCAATGAAGTGTTAGTTCAACAAGTTCGCGCCCGTTGAAAAACACATCAAAATTTAAATATTTGAAATTTTCTTAATAATTTATTAATTTTCTTAATTTCACAACTTTAGTGTGTGTTTTGTTTCAATCATCATTCTTCTGTTGTTGATAATGTTTAAGAGATCGTTGTTAAATAAAAATACATCTTTATTCTTTTTTAAACAAATTAACTATAATAATAATAATAATAATAATAACAAATTTAGTAATATAACTACTTTATTTAATTGTAATATTTATAAAAACTATAATAATAGTAATAACTTCTTAAATAGAAATATGAGTTCAACATCTACAACTTCAACTGGTGGTGGTGGTGGTGATTGCTGTGGTGTCGGTAGTGGTAGTGGTGGTGGTGGTAAGCAAAGACAACAACAACAACCAAAAAAACAACAACAACAACAACAACAAGAAAAGAAACCACAATCAAAAGGAAATAAATCAGAGGTATCAAAATATAAGTTTACAACACCAAAGGTTGTAGATATGCCTGTCGATGCTAAATATGTCGATACTCATGTGCATGTCGATCAGATCATGATGCGTATGAATATGACATTGGATCAATTCCCTATGTTCGCAGCTGCCAACTTCCCACCGCAATTCGAGCGTCTCGTCCAGGTCTGTTGTGACCCGGTGTCGCTCGAGTACACCGATATGCTCATTTCATTCGACCAGATCTTTGCTGCGTACGGTGTGCACCCACACAACGCATCGGAGTACAACGACGACATCGAAGCGAAGCTGATACAGCGTATGGCCAGTCCAAAGGTGGTGGCCTGGGGAGAGTGCGGTCTCGACTACTTCTATAACAAGTCGGCCCGACCAGCGCAACTCAGTGCATTCACCCGTCAGCTGCAAGCGGCAGTCAAGTGCAACAAACCGGTGGTCGTTCACTCACGTGAAGCCGAAGAAGACACACTCCGACTACTCAAGGAGAACCTCCCGAAAGACTGGAAGATTCACATCCATTGTTTCACATCGAACATTGAATTCGCACTGGCACTACTCGAACACTTCCCTAACCTCTACATCGGATTCACCGGGTGCATCACATTCAACAACTCTGAATCAATAAGAGACTCTGTCTCTGTCGTTCCCATCGACAGAATCCTCTTGGAAACCGATGGACCCTACATGACACCAATGCCATTCCGTGGTCAAATAGCAAACTCTGGTCATATACCTCAAATCGCCAATGTAATCGCCGGCATAAAAGAACTTTCATTAGAAGAAGTTTTAACTCAATGTCGTATCAACACAACATTACTATATGGAATTTAATCTTTTAATAAAGAAAAAAAAGAAAATACTTTAGATAAATTAAATTGATTGCATAATCCTGATTTGGTATGTGTGGTGGTTGATCAGATTTTAAAAGATGTGTGTGGGTAAAATCAATAAAAAAATAAATTTTGATTAAAAGTTTAAAAAAATTTACATCTATCTTTTTTTTTTTTTTTTTTTATTAATTTGTTTTTAACTTATTTAGATTCCTTTTTATATATATATAATATAATATAATAGATTATAAGATGTTGGATGTACCTGAAGAAGTTATTTGGGGATTGTTGGTTTGTGTCATTATTTATTTGATAAAGACAATTTGGTTCCCTCCAGCACCACCACCTGTTGTTCGTCGTGCCAAGCCAGTCTATGAGAAGCGTGACTACACATTGGAGGAGTTGAAGCAGTTTGTCGGTGTCGATGAGACCAACGCTGTGTTTGTTGCTATCAAAGGAAAGATCTACGATGTTTCGATGAAGCGTTCTGTCTATGGTCCAGGTGGATCGTACGAATTGTTTGCTGGTCACGACGCTACCACCTGTCTGGCAAAGAGCAGTTTCGACAAAGTGAATCTCAATAAAATGGATACCTCATCTCTCAACCAAGACGAAATGGATTCACTCAATCACTGGGTTTCATTCTTTGACGAACGTTATGAAGTAGTTGGTAACGTCAAACCAGAACAAACAAAACAAGATTAATAATAATAATAATAATAATAGTTAGAAACGATCGGTTTTTAAATAATGATGAATTAGAACCTCATCTTATTGTTGTATTTAACTTAATAATAATAATAATAAATATAAATAAATATTACTTTTTGTTTTTTTTTTTTTTTTTACTTTTTTAAACTAAACTTGATCAATATAATTTTATATTTATTACTATTATTATTATAATAATCTGATTGTATTGAACAAATACATTGAATATTGTCAATTAATTTAGAAGGTCTTTCTTGCCATATTCTTAAATCCTGTTCCGAGACATGTGAATGTAATCGTTTTAGAGTCATCGTCTGTTTCAATCTTAAAAACAGTTCCAAAGAATTCTTTAATATTTCTAATAAAATCGATTCTAAATTAATTGATACGATTATATGTATTGACATTAGTATATTATATTGAATAGATGTAGCAATACAATTGTTATTATAAATAACATACGTGTATGGTGTTAATTTACCAAGTTTAATCTTTGAGATGTCCTCTGGGCATAAAACCATGAACAACAATGCTAAACTCTGATTGTTACTATCTATACATCCACCATTGAGTATCTCTTCCAATAAAAAGTTTGCTGTTCTCTCACCGAGACTCTCTGGTGATTCACCTGCAGCTCCCATACACTCTGCTGAAATACAACAACCTGTTGTTGTCTCTGCTACCAATGTTAATCCATAACCTGGTGATCTATTTATTAATTATTAAAAATAACAAGTTAGACAAATAATAAATAAACATTGTTATTATTATTATTATCTTCTTAAAGAGTATACATACTGTCCTGATTCACCACCTTTATAATGATCAGCGGAAATATAGACATCCGGTGTAAACTTTAATAGGATACCTTTGGCGGTATCTAAAACACGGTTTGGAATCTGTGGAGAGACACGAGTTGCATAGGCAATACCTCTTACTCTTCTGATTTTACCTTCATCCAACAACTGGATCGGTTTGAGTTGTTGTACGATCGGACACTTAAAGATAACACTACCACCTCCACCTGGTGGTGCACCTCTCTTTAATATCTTTATATGTAATCCTTCTTCAATACCAAACTTTCTAACAATCGGTAATGTTGTAGTTCTAATTGTATCAATCTTTAAGATTGATTTGATTATCGAAAAAAAAAAACAATAAAAATTAACTAACTAATTAATTAATATAATAATATTATTATCTATACATACAGTTAAATCTAAATCATTATTTGTAATTCCTGTTAGTGTTATATCTAGTGGTAGCTTTGAGAATGGTGCCAAACAGATGAGTGCCTCTACAAAGTAACCGATGCCACGCGAGACTGGACAGTCGTGTTGGAGTTTACCACCGATGAGCAAACCTGGAATATATGTAAGTTGTGTACCGGTACCGTTGATATCGATCTTTGTACCATTGGTAATCTTATCGAGAAGACGCAAGAACGATACCTCGTAGTCTGTCAGACCGGGTCTTTCTTGATCGTCACGGATATTCGTAATCTTCACCGGTCGACTACTCAGTGTCGAACATATTATTCTCTGTCTGAATTGACTTGATCCTTGAAATTTCAACATTCCTCTTAATAAATATAAAATTAATTAAATAAATAAATAATAATATAAATGAAATGCTGTTGTGTATTTAATAAATCAAAAATAAAAATAAACACTTTATTCATTTTCGTTCGTTTTTTTTAAAAAAATTAAAAAAAAATTAATAAAAACTTGTTGGATGAATAAAAACTGTTGGTGTTTTATGACAAAGATACTGTGATTGTTTGTTGTATATTTACAAATCTGATTTAGTTACATCACAAGATTTAAGAATATGAGTTTATCTGTTAATTTTTTTTTTATTTGTATCCATTATAATCCCAATGAATATGATTTAATGTTACTTGACCTAAGTGGAGATGAGATAAGATAACAAGTTTTAAACTGCTAAACCAGGTCTATCTATCAACTCTTATTCAGCTACCTACTCAAGTAATTAGAGGGATCATATATGGTCCTCACCTCCGCTCACTAATCAAGCTATCTATGCTCTCTTCTAGCAACAGTTATCTGTAGACCCAATTACTATTAATGTAAAATTGACTATAATTAGATTTTACGACAATCCATTTATTCTCCTTTAAATCAGCTAACAATGGTAGAGAACTAAATTATTAAAACATGCTAAGTTTGTCTTTTTTTTTTAAAAATAATAATAATAATAACTTTACTTTGTTAAAGAAAATCTGTCAATTAATATATATTTTATCATTGTTTTTAATTTGGGATAAGGGTACGAATACCCTCACAAAAATGGTGAAAGCATTTTAGTTCTTGATAAACACGGATGCTAGAATAGTAAAAGGCGATTCGCATATACGTATTGTTTTTCAAGAAATGCAATGTCTGATTAGTTATTTAACAAAAGCTGTTATCAATATCTTATAAATATATTCTTTATGGGATGAATTTCACTATTTTAAAAAAACAAGTTCGCGCCTATTTCACCTCAAAAAAACAAAAATTTTATTCCTCAAGAACACTCATATTTGAAAAATAAATCTAAAATAAATATTGTTTCCTACACATTGTACAAATACAAACATTATTTGAATATTCTCCAATATTAATATATATGGTGTTCATGATTCAGTTGTATTGTGAATCATGAACAAATGTATAGTATGAATCTCTGTGATTCAACGACTAAGGAGATATCTATTTATTCGTTGAAAACTGCTATAAACAAAAAATTTATTATTCGGTAAGGTATAAACATATTCAGAACAATCACATTGAACTCCAATGGACAAAGTTTGGAATTGTCTAGACCTTTAAATTACTGAAGATATTTCTCAAAATGCAAAAATTTGATAATAATTCAATTATCACATTTGAACTGGAAGGTGATATCAATTCCTCAGCTCTTTTAAAAATCTAATTAGTTGTTTGATTTAGAGTAATATTGTTTTAGATAAGTATTTAATTTTAGATTGATTTCTATATCCAACCTATCTAGTCTATTTACAAGTTCAAACTTTTTGTGACTGGAGGATGATTTTTTTTTAAATTTATTTATTATTTTTGATAATAAAGAGTGAGTCTCTATTATAATTTTCGGTTTGAAAAGATGGCAATCATATTCACAAAGATATTCCTGGGTATAGGTTTGTGCTTTTTCAATATTGCGAGTGTTGATGTTTTGGGTTTTGATAATTAAAGTTAACCATTAAATCGAGGGGATGCCAGTCTGTTGTTGACTATCGTTATTTTTCTTGATATGTTTTTTTAAATTTTTTGGGAGTTGTTGATGTTGGTAATGTTTTTGTTGTTGGAAATGTTGTTTGTTGTTGTTTTGTTTTAATTATCACTATTTTTTATGTTTATATGTTTGTGAAAGTTGTTGTTGTTGTTGATTTATATTATACTATATTCGAGTTGAATTGTATTTCACTCTATTCAAATTGAATTGAATTGAATTGAAATTTAAATAAATTAATTAAATTAAATGAAAAAAAGTAGTAGTGTAGATGATCGTTTTGATTTGTTGATTGATTGAATTTAAAATTGGAATTTGAAAAAAAAAAAGGATGTAGGTATGTTGTTTGAATTGATTGGATTTCGATTATATTATATATCTAAATTTGAATATTGAGCATTGAAATAGTCCTCTGCCATTTTTGTACCTTCAATTCTCGATTTAATCTTTGCAAATGCCACTTCACGAGAGGTTGTCATGTCATCACCGAATGGCGAGTAACCACAGTCGTCGGTGGTACCAATTTGATCGGGAGAAATGAATTTAGCAATCTCCATGATCGTTTGAAAGACCTCTTCAGGTGTCTCTACTCTTGGTTCCAAAACGTTGATGACTCCGAAAAAAACTAGATGATGTGGCTTGATATGTTGTTTTATACACTTGAGAATCGAGGGTTTGTTGTTTTCCAACTGGTACTCCAAGTAGAATCGCGTCAGATTCAGCTGAAATAGCGAGGGAATGATGAGTTCGTAGCCAATGTCGGCGGAATGCGTGCTGTCGTGGTCACCGCCCGGACAGCTGTGAACTCCGATGCGCTTGCGCTCCTCGTCGGTGAATCGCGAGAGCACACGATTGTTGAGCGTGATAAACTCTCTCAGTAGCTGGCCCGACGGATCCAGCTTCATGGAGAGACGCGCTTCTGTCGCGTCGATCTGGACGACGGCGGCGCCAGCGTTGAGCGACGACCGGATGTCGTACTCGACTTCGTTGAGCATCTCCTCGATGAATTGCTCGCGTGGATAGTTGGGAATGCTGCTGTGCAGTGGGTAGAGCAGCGACATTGCACTGGCAGAGATGACCGGTTGCTTAATGGGATAGTCGGTGAGCGGACGGCACCTATTATAGTACTCGAGCGCGTAGTGTTTGTAGCGGAACGGCAGGTTCTGGCCGCTGAGCACCGGCATCTCCCGGCAGTGGCCGTCGCAAAAGACGATGCTGGTGCCGCCGCGTATCAGCTGGTCCGAGCCGTCTATAGAGTAGGTGATGAACGACGGCTTCATCTGCTCGCCGTCCGTAATCACTTTCGACCCCGATTGCTCAAAGCCGTGGACTGTGTCAATGAGCGCGCGTTGAAACAGGTCGTCCAGTGCCTCCATTGGCAGTTTCCCGCTGCTCACATCGGCGAATGCCTCTATCAGGTAGTTTGGACGTGGAATGCTGCCGACTGGCTCGGACTGTAGCGTTATACGACGTTCGCTGTTCTCGCTGCTATTGCTAACATTGTCGTCTGTGTCACTCAGTAAATGAAAGTTGCTACTACTGCTGCCTCCGCTGATGAAACTACTATTACTACTGGTGTCTGTCGATTCGAAATATTGGTTATGATGTAAATGATGATAGGGTGTCTGTGTTGTTGTTGTTGTTGTTGCTGTTGCTGTTGCTGTGGGGATGGGTGAAGAGAGTGTCTGACCTGGAGGTAGTGGCGCTGGCGATTGAAAATGCAGATGACGATGAAGTTGATACTTTTGAATCTGGGTATTCAACTCTTGTTGTTGTAATTGATGTCGTTGAAGATGCAGCGGTTGATCTGGAAGTAATTCAAAGTCGAATCTATCTATTTCACTGTTATTGATATTACTGTCGCATTCTTCATTACTTATATTATTATTGTTATTTCCTTCGTTTCCACTTTCAATTTCGTTTGTATTTGTTAAGTTATTGTTAATGACACTGCTATTACCATCTTTGTTTCTGGTTTTGTTTTTGTTTGGACTGTCGGAAACAGTTGAATCTGAATCTGTTTTTGTTTTTGTTGTTGATAACTGTGGAGCGGAATGTGAATGTTGATGTTGATGCTGACTCTGTTGCGGATTGTTGTTGTGTTGATTATGACTATTAAAGAAGGAACTTGACGACGACGACGATGACGATGACGTTGAAGAGTAGGACGACGAGAGATTGCTGGAATCTACAGTGAATGAGGAGATCGATGAATTTGTATCAGATGAAGCTGAAGTGGACGATGGAGTTGACGAATGAAAACTATTATTCATAGTAGTTGTTTGTTTATTTGTTGTTGTTGTTTGTTGTTTTATATTTTTGTTGTTTGGTTACAGGTGTGATGTGAAATATAAATAAGATGGAAGGTGAAATGTGGAAAAAGAAAGAGAGGGAAAAGAGAAGAAAGAGATTGGATAGATGAGGAGGTTGGTGGAAGAATTGGGAATGTTCAAATTAATGAAAAAAAATACCACCAAAAATTCTTTTTTAAAACCAAAACTAAAAAGGTAATATTATTTTCTTATTTTGTTATTTTTTTTTTATTTTTTTGGCAAAACAAATCTGATGAACTTTAATTTAATTTTACTTTTGCCCAAAACACGCAATTTAAATAAATAAATATATATATAAATAAATATGTGTTTTTATTTTTTTTGCAAAATGAAAAATGAAAAATGAAAAAAAATAATAAAAAAGATTTATCTTATCTTTGAAAATATTTTTGTTTTGTTTTGGTTTTGTTGTTTTTAGTTTTGTTTTGGTTTTGTTTTGTTTTGTTGTTTTTTTTTTTTGATTTTTTTGAAACTTGATTGCGATAATCAAAAAAAGGAGGAGGTAATGTTAATAATTGGATGATTGGAATGATCGAACAAAAAAACCATTGTCGACGATTATCCATATGAATGTTTATTTTGATGTGGTGGTTGATATAATTTTATACTTATTTGAATCCACCACAAAAAAAAAAATGATTTTCATGAATAAAATTATTTTTATCACGTCAACAAAAATACGCTCATTCATAATTCGTAACGAAATAGTTACAAGGATTGTGTTTTTTTTTTCAGAATTGCGATGAACCGCCTCAAATTTCATGTAATTTTTTGAGTTGTTTAATTTGTTTTCAAGTTTTTTTTGATTTTGTAACTTTTCAAACCTCATTTGAAAAAACAAAAAAACTAACTTGAGATTTGATGATTGTGGGGAGGGTTTTAGTGGGGTGAGAAGTTTAAAGATCGCAAACACTAAAATGGTATAACTTTGCATGGTGAACATTTTCATTCATTATAAATGTGGAAATGATCTTAATCCCCATCACTTTCTAGAAGAAACATTTAATTTATTCAACCAAATGTGAGAGTAGACTTTGAACTCAATATGTTTGGTTTAACTTTTTTTTTTAAAAAAAAAAGATTTTACTTAAAAATGAAAGATATAAAATATATTTTTAATAAAAAGATAAAAGTTGAATTTGATTTTTCAGACATAATTATAAATTTTAAAATAAAACCAATAATTTAAGGTGAACTTCTTTTTACTTTGATTTTACTTTGATTTTATTTTGATATTGGTTTACTTATAACACTGGTCAGAGATAATTTAAACTATTCTTAAAAAATTTTTTTTTTTTTTTTTTTGAAATGATAATACCACGAGCAAAAAACAAACGATTTTTCTGCTACATAAATCTAGATTTTTTTTGTAAATTTCCTCCAACTTTTAAGGTCACCACTAACATTATCTTGAGAAAACAACTATCTGATGATTTATTAAACAAACATAAAAACAAAAAAAAGATATTTACATCATCACTTTCTTTAAGCAACAATGATCTAGAAAGATTATATTCATATTCATTTTTACCTTAATCTTTAAATTGTAAAAGGTGAAATTTCACATATATAAATTTATATTTATAACTTAGTATTTATATAACATTACACACAGACACACAGACACACACACCGAAATCACTAAACACCCTCTTTTAAGTTTAATCATTGCAATCATCAACCACACACCCAACACCATTCTGACGAAATATTGATTAATACATACATACTTTAAACATAACCAAATTGTATAAAATAACAATAGTATTTAGATAGATAAATAAATATTTTAGAGATAATAAAATAAAGCAGATTCAACAAATAATTTGTTGTTGTTGTTGTTGTTCTTGTTCTCATTGAAAAAACAACTAAAACATAAAAATAAACAACAAAATGTTTTCAACGATATCAGCTAAAAGGTTATTTAAACTACAGATCTCCAATGGCAATATTGCATTCTTCTCATTGTTTATGTGGTTCGTTCTCAATATCAGTACACTGATACTGAATAAATATATATTTGCCAGCCTACAGTTTATGTATCCGGTTTCGCTGACTGCCGTTCACATGCTGGTGTGCTGCATCGGCTCGGTCATTGCACTGCACTGGTTCGAAATAGTGCCGCGCGTACACATTCCGCTGGAGCAACAGCTGCGGTCTATCGCGCCACTGGCGATTCTCTTTGCTTCGAACATCGTGCTTGGCAATGTCAGTCTGCGCTGGGTTCCCGTGAGTTTCATGCAAACGGTAAAGTCGTCGGTGCCGCTCTTCACCGTGATAACACAGACGATCTTTATGCGCAAGCGATTCTCGCAATCGACGTACCTCTCGATGCTGCCTATTGTTGGCGGCGTCTGTTTGGCGTCGTTCTCCGAGGTGAACTACAACCACACCGGATTCTACGCGTCACTCTTGTCTAGTGTGATCTCTGCGATTTTCGCGGTGGTATCCGGTCAGTTGTTGACTCAACAGCTGAATCCCATCAATTTGCTCTACTATATGGCGCCTTACTCGCTGGTGATGTTGACACCGGTGGCGCTCTACTACGAGGTGCCGGCGATGCGCGCCGAGTGGCAGCACTACGGAGAGACCGAACCGCTTGTCATCCTGCTGGTGAGCGGTGCCATTGCTTTTCTCCTGAACATCTCAACTTTTCTCGTTATTAAATACACTTCACCGCTGACCTACACTGTCTCGGGTAACCTTAAAGTGATCCTCTCGATCACGATATCGATCATCATCTTTAGAAATCAAGTAAACTTTTTAAATGCATTGGGATGTGGTGTTGCCGTATTAGGTGTTATATGGTACAGTCAAATAAGATATGAAGCATCTAAGCAATCTTCATCTTCATCTTCAACATCATCATCATCAAATACAAACATAAATAACAACAACAACAACAACATAAACAGCATCAACCATATACATACAACAAATTTAACAACGAATTTAACAACGATAACAATTTTAAACAACGATAATATAAATAGTGATAATGATAGTTTATCTATAAATAATCATATACCAACGATCGACGAAATTAAAACAAAATAAAACTATTTTTTGTAAATAATTGTATCTTATTATCTTGAGAATATAACATTTATATAACTTATCAAGATAATAAACTGATCTTTATATTCTCATATTTGTTGATATTTATAAATCACTTTTTTTTTATACCTATTTATTTAATACAGTAGTTATTTCGGAAAATTCAACAATAGTTAAAGTTTTTGCATTTTCAAATTAATTGTTGATTTTATTTATTAATTAAAATCAAGGTTTTTATTAATAAAATTAGTAAAACATATATATATATTTGTATATAACAAAACAAAAAATGAGTAGTAAAGATAGTTTAACAGGAAAGAGATCACATAATGATGATGAACACGTTGATGGCGGCGGTGGTAGTGTTGCAGAGGATGAAGATGTTGTTGAAAAGTGGATACCTCTCAAAGAAAGAAAGATGAGAAAGTTAAAGATGATAAACAATACTATTGCTGCGAAAAGAGAGAAAGAAGAAGAAGAACAAGAGGAAGATATAGATGAAAGAGATAGCAATAGTAATAATAGTAAGGATAATGTACAGCATATACAACAACAACAACAACAACAAGAGCAGCAACAACAACAACAACCACAAAAGAGTTTAATAGATCAAAAATTAGAGATGATGAAAAATCAAGGAAATCAAGTGCAATCCGATGATCCGAGACAACTGGAAGCACAGCGGCTGAAGAAGGAGGAAGAAGAGATTCTAAAGTCGTTGCAAGCTACGCTGGTGCCTTTGGTGTCGGTGAAAGATCGTGCAAAGGATATCGTCTACAAAGATAGTATAAAGACGAGTTGGAAAGCACCCACCTACATTCGAAACAGAAGCGATCAAGAGAATCAAAAGATTCGTCAGGATCTTCATATTTTGGTGAGTGGCGAAGACGTTCCACCACCGATCACCTCGTTCCGCGAGATGAAACTACCGCACGCCATTATCGATTGCCTAAAGAAAAAGGGCATAAAGAAACCGACACCCATTCAGATTCAAGGTATTCCCGTGATTTTGTCGGGTCGAGACATGATTGGAATTGCATTCACCGGAAGTGGAAAGACACTGGTGTTCACACTGCCGATGGTGCTGTTTGCGATGGAGATGGAGCTGAAGCTGCCGTTGATCTCTGGCGAGGGTCCGTTCGGCTTGATCATCTGCCCGTCGAGAGAACTGGCGCGTCAGACCTACGACGGTGTCGTGGAGATGGCTGGCGCGCTCAGCAAAGCCGGCGGCTATCCGCCACTGCGGACACTGCTCTGCATGGGTGGAATCGACTTTCGTGAGCAGGAGCCCGAGTTGCGCAAGGGTGTGCACATGATTGTCGCGACGCCAGGCCGTCTGCTGGACATGCTCAACAAGAAGAAGATCAACCTGATCAGCTGCAAGTACTTGGGACTGGACGAAGCCGATCGTCTCATCGATCTCGGATTCGAAGAGGAGATTCGTGGTGTCATGGACAACTTTACTGCGCAGCGACAAACACTGTTGTTCTCTGCGACGATGCCAAAGAAGATTCAGAACTTTGCGCGGTCTGCTCTGGTGCGACCGGTCGAGGTCAACGTCGGAAGAGCCGGTGCCGCCAATCTCGATGTCATCCAGGAGGTAGAGTACGTCAAGCAGGAAGCCAAGATCGTCTATCTGCTGGAGTGTCTACAAAAGACACCGCCACCCGTTTTGATTTTCTGTGAGAATAAAAAGGATGTCGACGACATCTATGAGTATCTTTTGTTGAAACAGGTGGAGGCGGTGTCGCTCCACGGTGACAAGACACAGGAGGAGCGTGACATTGCCATAAAGATGTTCAAGGAGGGCAAGAAGGATGTGTTGATCGCCACCGATGTTGCGTCGAAGGGTCTCGACTTTCCGGACATCCAACACGTCATCAACTTTGACATGCCAAAGGAGATTGAGAATTACATTCATCGTATTGGACGTACCGGTCGTTGCGGTAAGACCGGTGTCGCCACCACCTTTATCAACAAGAATCAAACGGAATCGGTTCTACTCGATCTCAAGTACCTATTGATCGAATCCAAACAAAAGGTTCCACAAGTTTTGCTGGAGATCCAAGACGACAACAACATGGTATCGAGCGACAACCCATTGGACGAGTGCGACTATTGCGGAGGAAGAGGTCATCGTATTGGCAACTGTACAAAACTCAAAAATCAAACAAAACAGACTGCACCCAAAAAAGATTTCATGGGTGGTGGTTATTAATAAAATATATAATCTCAAAAAAAAAAAAAAATAACTATTTAAATTATTATTATTTACTAAAGCAACAAAAAAATTATTTGTTTTAAGTAAAAAATAATTTTGGTAAAATGATGTTGTTTTTTTTTTTTTTTTTTTTTGTATTTTAAAGAAATTTCTTAAAAGATGTGTCGAAGAATACAAATGATTTTCTATTTTTGGTCACCATTTTAATGATGATTCAGTATTGCAAAAACTTTGTTGGGGTTTTTTTTATTAAAAATTTCTCATTTTTTTAAAAAAATGAAATTACACATTTTCTATATTGTATTACAGGTTTCATTTTTCTCTAACAGCACCAACAACACATAATCATACACATATATACAAATTATTATTATTTAAATTAATTCTTTCGTTTTTTTGTTTTTTTTTTTTTCAAAAAGTAAAAAAAAGTAGTAGTCATCAAATTCATTAATACATTCATTCTCTTTTCACTCTCTTTATAATTATATTTAGTATAATTATAACTTTTCAATTTATAATTTAGTTATATAAATCTATCATTTTTAATTTAAATCAATCCTTTTTCTCTTTTTTTTTTTTGTTTTTTAGATTTAAAAAAAAATCTCTCTTTTTCTTGAATTTATTTTTTTGAATTGGACTTTTCGCAAAAAAAAGTAGTTGCAAATCAAAAAAAATAGATAGAACAATCAGTCAGTCAGCCAAGTCAGTTAGTTAGTAATAATAATAATAAATTTATTATTTTTCTTAAAAGCAAAAATAAACATTTTACATTTTATTCAAGTTTAATTTTTTGATTTACTAGTATGTATAATCTGCTATACGATGAGAATGATACCAAGAGAACACATACAAGAAGACTCAAAAAGACATCAGCAACAACAGTTTGAAGCATACCAAGAAGAATTCCCATCTCTAGAGGAAAGCTCACAGAGAAATTCAAAATCAAAAATGAAAAAAAGTGGTTCCACCAACAGTTTAAATGGTTCCACCTCACCAAATCAAAGTAACAACAACAACAATAACAACAACAACAATAATAACAATTATAATAATAGTAGTAATATAAGCAAAATATCAAGTTATATTGATATTTCAGATGATAATACGGATAGTTGGAGAAAGAGAGATCTACTGTATTATTGTTTTATTCAACGTCACCACGAAGTCCACCATATCGCCGAGTTTGTCGAGCAGATTGCCACCGTTTACAAAGTACCTTTGAACCACCTACTCGATCTCGGCTGTGGAATCGGTCGTATGTTCTCAGAGTGGGAAGCCTCCAAGTGGAACTATATCGACGCCTTCGAGCCAGACAAAGACTACTACTCGTTCTCTCTGGAGCACGCCAGTCACACTTGCGACAAAGTCTCGGTCTATCACGGTGGATTCCTCGACTTGAACGTGTTGAATAAATACAACATGGTGGCGTGTGTTCACGGACCATTCCAATATCTCACCAAGCTGGAAGACCGTCTCGTTGCCCTCAGAAACATCTACCAGTCACTGGCGCCAGGCGGTGTCGTCATGTTGGACGTCTCCAACTTTTTGAGTGGTCTCACTCATTTCCGTTCGCATTGCGAACAAAAGATGCTGGTGAACGGTGTACCGGTAAAGCGTATCTCAAACTCCCAGGTTGACCTACACAATGCCATCTGGAGTCACGAAGACATCTTTTTCTCGGTGGACGGTGGTGAGAGTGATGATCTTGGCAATGGATATGGCGATGGCAGCTATGTCGTTGAGACACATCGGTTCTCCATCTTTACATTGTCGGAACTCCAACTGCTACTTCTCTCCTCTGGTTTCATCAATATCCACTCGGCATCCAAGTACTGTATACAATCACTGCGCAATAATAGTGGTTCAAATGATGGTCCAAGAATTATAGTCACCGGACAAAAGCCAAGACAATAAGAGTCGAGTATATCGTCTCTCCATTCTCTCTCACTTTTTTTTTTTCAACTTACCAACCAATCTTATATTTTACTACACAAAAACAAAACCTTTTTTTCCATGTTGTTATGTTGTTATTCATATTTTCCCCCTTATTCGTTTGTTTGTTTAATTACAAAGATCAAACATACCCTCTCCTTTTTCCAAAGAAACTAGTTTTAAATAATAATTATAATAAGAATTCTTTATGTATTTTTAAAATAAATAAAATAAAATAAACAAAAAAAAATAGTTGTCCATCAATTTTGGAAACTAACAAAAAAAGTAACAAACAAATAATAATAGCCCATTTCTGATATTTATTATTATAATAATCAAAATCAAAAATAACATCGTTGAAATTTGCAAAGAGACTCCCTGGAACCACACATCTGATCAGTTTCGGGGTTTTTCCATTCAAAGATTTATTTTTTTTTTGTTGTTTTTTGATATCAAAATTTGACTCACACAAAAGTTTCCTGACACAGCACCCCAACAAACAAAAAAGGTGCTGTGTCTCATTTAAAATGAGATAATTTGCTGTTACTATTATCTATGAGGTGGTTGCTGTTTGTGTAACGGATCATCATTCAACTTGGTGAAACTCTCATTAAACACCAAAAAAGAAAATAAAACACAATGAAATAAAATCATTCAGAAATTAAAAAGTTAATTTTAAAATGACTCGTCTAATTATAAGCAATGATTGATATTTGATTATTTATTTATCTTATATAATAAACATTGTTTAAAACAAACAATTTAAATTTAAATTAATCAATCAATTATTAGTATAGAAGAAATAGAATAATACAGTATAGCAATAGTAAATAATAGTAAAGAATAATTAAACTATTAATAAATATTTTTAAAAATAAATAAGATAAACGAATAAAAATTAAAAAACAAAAAAAACCCAAAAAAAGTAAATAATTGATGATCATTTTGTTTGTTCAAATTGAAGATATATTTAAAAAAGAAATTTCACCAAAAACAATAACAATAATACTGAATCAAATTCAATAATAATCATAATAATAATTATAACTATTGTAATGTCATCTATTAATTCATTAAATAAATCAAATAACAATAAGATGCTTTCTACAAAATAGATACTTAATCATATGATTCTTAAAATAATGATAGTAAATTAAATTAGTACATTTGCAATTATATTCTTTAAAACACCAAGAAAATCAAACATCTTTTCCCCAAAGGATTTATATAATTTATTTTATTTAAAGGCTATTAATAGATATAATTACTATATAAATTCAATCAATAAAATAAATGATTCTACGGTGATGTAACACACTAATTCTTTTTTATATATCTAAAATTTTTTGATTGACATGTGTGTGTTTAATTTATTCGTTTTATTTTTGTTTTTTTTTTGTTTTTATTATATAATATAATACAAGAGTGTGTTTAATTATTTTTCGCATTGTTATTATCAAATTGAATGGGTTTGGTAAAAGTTTTACCACTTCCTATTCCACTTCCACTTATTCTCCAAAACAAACACATTAATATCTCCATGGAAGTAGCTCCGCCCCTTTATCCAATCACTTTTCTACCATTGAATTGAACAACAGAAGAATGTGTTATTTTAGTTAAAAATGCCACAACCCCAACATTTACAATTACACTCTGAATACCACAACACTACCACCACCTATTATTGATTTAAATAGTCATAATAGTAAATAATATAGTAATAATAGAATATGTGAATGAGAACTACATTAGAATAGAATAGCAATAACATCATCAATAACAACATCATCGTCAATCAATCAATCAATAAACCCAACCATACATAAATCAATCAAATAAACTTCATTATAGTATAGCATATAACAAATTAATATTTGTTTAATTAAAATGTGGGAAAAGAAAGTGGTAGTGCTGATTTGGGTAATTATTAAATGTGTTTTAATATTTTAATTTATTATACAACATCTATCATCTTCTTCTTCTTTAATTCATCAATCAAATTCCATTCTCTTGATCAGCTTTACAACTTTATTTGATATAGGAATGTAGGCAGAGTGAGAAACAAATTGGAAATAACAATTAATAATAGTAGTAGTATTAGTCAAAATCAAACATATAATTATTTTAACAAAAAAATATAAAGAAAAAAAAAAAAAAAAAAAGTATAGATTGTAAAGACAGAATTAACATCAATAATTAATAATTTACAACAACAACAAAACAACAAAACACAATATTAATAATAATGTATGCAATTTATAATTATGTATTATTTTTTATTTGTTATATATGAAGATGTTTGTTAGATCAAGATTCGATATGGAGGTGAATGTAATAGTGGTGTGTTTGTTAGTGTTAAAAACATATGTGATTTGTTTTATTTGTTAAATTGTAATAGTATCATTTTTTACCAGAGTGAAAAATAAACACGAGATTTGAAGATGAAATATATGTTGTTGACAGTGTTCATATTTATAAAATATGGAATGTATTTTCACCAAGAACAACACATGTGGAGAAATAAAATAAGAATGTTGTTGTTGTTGTTGTTGTTGGTGAGTGGTGTGTTGTTGGCTTGGATTTCCTAAATATATATTAAGTATTGTTTGGATAGTCGATAAAACAATAATAACAACAATAGTTTATTGGTCTGTTGTATTCATTTTTTTTGTTTCAATTTGCTGCTGAACGATGCGATGCTTCAGATGCAGTTTTGTTTGTGTCCAAAAAATTAAATGGAACCCTATTAATCAAGATCATTAATTTATTCATTCCAAGTTCATCAGACAGAATCAAATCAAATCATAAACAAAAAAATAAAATAAATATATTAATAGCCTATTGAATAGTTATATTTTACTCAATAATAGTAATCATTATCATTTAGTTTTCCAACCGACACCATCATCAACAACAACAACAACAACAACAGCAATATTTATTTCTACAACAAAAAAGTAAACTATTCTAAATATTTTTTGTGATATATCTGTTAGTTCATTTAAATTGCTAAAAATCAAACATAAGATTTCTAATTTTCGATATTTCCAATTTATTACAATATTAGTAACAACAATAAATTCCGATAAACCATATCAACAACAGAATAAATTTAATTTTATATTAGTATAGTGTTTTGATTATATCAACATAGAATAGGTAGGTAAATTCAAATACATCAAATTCATGAAATAATTAAAATTTCACTTTTTATAAATCATAATTTTTCCAAATCTTCACATATTTGTGATAGTCAATCAAACAACAACAACTTAATAGTAATTCTCAAAAATATAAATATTCTTAACTCTATTAATATTTTACACAACAGTAGTTTTATATTTCGGTGATTTCAAATATATTTAGTATTCATCAGTCAGTCAAAATAATCATTCATAAACATTTATTTTCCTTATTTGATATTTTATTTTAATCGATTGGAGTTTTAGTTAGAAGATTAAAGTATCAAACTAAATAAAAATAATATTCATAAAGTTAGTAAAAAATATTCATCTATCTTTCATAAAATAAAATAATCATCATAGTAACCTCAAATGATTTTCATTCAAATAATCAATTGTTTCGTCCATTTCACTCCCACCCAATGATTTCATATCTAATAACAAATAGTCTCAGACCATTAGCACCAAATATTTTTCATTTCTGTTCGGATATCTTCAATCAACAAACAAACAAACACCATTTTCACATTTCAGTCGATTATTTCATTAGAAATAAAAATTGAAAAAGAGCCAAGAAAGAAACTCTTAAATGATTCAGTAAGGTATTACAGTGTGACTGTGAATCAAAAGTGTTGCAACACAGACAACAAAAAAATGTGAAAACTCAATAACACTTCAACTTTCCAAAAACAAAAACTCACTCTTTAAAGAATTGTCACTTGTTGTACCTGTTTTTTTTAATATGTCATTGCAATATTAACACACTCTCACAGATATTTAAACTCTTCTATTTTGTTTTATAAATTATTCGATATGATATTGCACACATTAACATCATCATCAAAACAAAAAACATCAAAGATAATATTAACATAACAACGAGTAAAACACCAAACACCATCAAACTTATATTTAAAATTCAAAGTTTTAATAATTTTTATAATAATTATTATGTGATGGGTGTGTTGTTTTTATTTTTGATGTGTTTGTGTGTTTGTGTGATTTTGTTGTTATTTTTTTTATTGATATACTATGCTTTTGTGGACCAAAAAAAGTTGGTTGTAAGATATAGAATGGTTTTGAAATGGAAGAGTTTTTTTAAATTTATTAAATATATAATATAATCAATTTAAACACACATAACAACCAACCACTATATATTTAGTTTGTTTTTGATGGTTGGATATTGTTGGTTAGTTTTCAATAACTAAAATATATTCTATTTATTCTGTTGTCAACAAGAATAGAATTGGTAACATCACTTCAAATCTAGATATACAAACTCCTAATTTATAAAACAATTTTATTTTTTATTAAAATATATTACATTTAATTTATTTTCCTCTACAGAGAGAGAATTATGAATGTAATTAATAAATATTGTGTAATGTAATGTAATCAATGATGATCCCACTTTTATCTTTATACTGCCTCTCCTCTGTTGTGTTTATTTGTGTGATGTGATGTGATAGTTAGTTGTTATTTAATTATTAATAATATACTGAATGAACAAATCATCGGTGACAATGCAATATATATTATGCTATTCACTACTTCTTCCAATTTGTTGTTATACACGCCAAGAGTGAGTGATAGTATTAACTACAGCATCTCTAACATCAATATAGTTATTAACATCAACATCATCAAAGAACAACCAAACCAAACCAAAAAAAAAAACAAACAAAACAAAAAAACTAAACAATTTTAAAATTATATGAATATTTTATCAGTAATAATAAAATCAAGAGTATAATCATACATACATAAAATAAAATTGAAAACCAAAGATAATAATACCCGCCGTTTCTCAATTTATAATCAAAAAGGTTTTCTGTTTTTGTTTTTTCCATTCATATTATAAAATCTCAATATTTATTCATTCTTTTTGTTTATTTATTTTATTTATTTTATTTTTATATTATATTTTGTAGTAGTACATATCTATATCATCCATCTACTTATTTTTTTAATTATCTACTTATTTATTTATTTTAACACAAACCAAACCAAACACACACAAATATTTTCAATCAATCGATTCCATCAAAATCTCACTAAACTAATCACACAATTAACAAAATTATACATTCATCCAATATTTCAGATATACAAAGATAGATTTTCATTTTATTTATTTAAAATAAATCAAAATTTGAGATATTAATTTTTTATCTTCTTATTTATATTTATATTTATATTTATTTATTCAAGAATAATAGGTCAATTCACTAAATTTAATTCCCAGTTCAATTCTGGACAAAAAAGTATAATTGCTTTTCAAAATCATTAATTTATATGTCAATTATTATTATAATATAACTATATATATATATATTATTTTTAAATATTAATAGATAAAAAATATATTTTATCTTTATTATTTTTATATATTTAACAAAAAATCAACAACAACAACAATATATAAACAGTAGGTTTGGAAATTAAAGTAATAAATGGCTAGTTTTATAAAGAAAATTAAAAATGATAAGAAAAATAAAAATCAACAACTAAATATTAATAATAATAATAATAATGTTGTTGGACGAGAAAATAGTTTAAATCCGATGCAAAATGCAAATCAATTGTCAGCAAGTCAAACTCTTGTTAGGAAACCAAGTAATACATTATCATCGCCAGTTCAATCATCTTCATCATTTTCATATTCATCATCACCGATTGCCAATAGTACAAACCTAAAGAAAAGTCTATCATACTCACCAAATTCAAATCAACCCGACGTTGTTTCACCAAAGAAAAATAAATTAAATAATATTAACAACAATAATAATAATAGTAGCAGTAATAATTCTAGTAATAACTGTTATATTCAAAATCATAATAATTTTAGTAATACATCACAAACAACTTCAACCACTACAACCACTACAACAACAACCAATACTTTCCAATCCAATAGACAGCTACATAAATCTGCTTATGAATTGGTTTCACCCAGCTCTAGATTACCGTCGTCAGCATCGATGTATTTCTCACCGAAACTTCAACCTTCACCACCGGATTCACCACCTCTCTCACCGACATCGTCGTCCGCCACCAACACACCGCCAGTCGCCACACTCTCCTCCAAGAAAAGTCTGATGTTTTTGGATTTCGGTGGAAGCAGGAAAAAGCAACAGCAGATCGAACAGCAATCACAACAACTCCGCGAAAACGTCGAGGAAATGGATAGACTACGTAGCGAAGTGGCATCGTTGAATCAAGCGGCCAACAACTACCTGAAGGATAAATTCAAGAGTGAAGAAGAAATACAGAATCTGCAGAAAAAGAACAGAGATCTCTCGAAAACCAATGAATATCTACTGAAGCTACTCAGTGAGTATCGCAATGACATCAACAATCTTCGTCACATAATCGAACATCCAACGGCTGTGCTCAGTGACTCGACCATCTCCATTCCGAGTCCGTCCATTCAAACGCCACCGGCTTCACCCGACGATCATCAACAACCGACATCACTGGCGCAACAAGCATTGGTCGAAGATGCTATTGCTTCCATCAACGATGCCATGACCTTCATATTCAGCAAACCGCCAACCGCCAACGCTTCTCCCTATCGTCGTTATCTTCGTGAAAAGAAAAAAAGTCTAATTTTCGAACAAAAAATATTACAACAACAAAAAGAAGAAAGAGAATCGAAACAACAACAAAAAGAACAACAACCAGAAATAACAAAAGATCAAGAAGTTCATGAAACAGAAGAAGAAGAAGAAAATGACGATGATAATTTTTGTAATAATTCACTTTTGAATGGATGTGAGACATCAAAACAACATTTGATTCCAACACCTCCAATTTGCACCTCTCCAGATGACATCTCGGATACAACCTCCACCACAACATCGACTTCCTCATCACCACTGGAATCCAGTCCAATTCTCAAACCGAAATCCTGTACATTTTTGCAACACTCTATTTCTCAGCCATCGTCGACCATCACCTCACCCCAAACACTCTCAATTTCCATCACATCGGTATCGTCGGTTAGCGATGCCAACTCCTCGATCGACATAACACCACCCTCAACCGCATCAAACACCGCCACCGCCAACACACCGACCACCCAATCGCAACACCACCAACTAGTGCCTCATCCACTAACGATCTCCTCATCGTCACCGGTCTCAACTTCACCGGCTCACTCCTCATCATCGCCAACCACCAGTGCATCACAAGCACTGAAACGATTCAACGAAGAACGTCCATACTCACCACTCAATCGCACCAAATCACTAATGACAGGAATCAGTTCTTCACAATCTCATCATCATCAACAACAACAACAACAGCAACAACAACAATTTTACAACTCAAGAATCCGTTTGAATGATATTACAAATAATCAAATCAACAGTAGTGGAACTAGTAGCTCGAGTAGCACTTCCTCTTGTTTCAGCGATGCAACCACTGTAAGCAACTTGATAGTTGCAGGTGGTAGCGGATCTAATTCATCGCCTTCTTCACCAGCCGAAGGTAGTCCAAGACCCCAACGTCTCAATTCCTCTTGTAAATACAACACACTCAGCAGTAACAAACAGATATTCAACTCCAATAAACCAAGAATTCCACTTAGTAGCAGCTGTATCACCAACAACAATAGCAACAGTAGCAAACAGTCCTCTATGGTCTCACCAATACAACCACTTTCAACCTCTGCCAGACCGGTCTTAAAATCACCTTCGATACCAAGCAGTCCACTGTTTGACTCTGCCAATGGAAGTTGCAACACTCAAAATAACAATAACAACACAATCAAACAACTCATCCATTTTTTTGAACCAAAACCATCTTTTAAACTTTAGAGAGTGATAATAAAATTAATTAAAAAAAACAAAATAATTAATAATAACAACTTTGAGAGTATACAAAGAAGTTCTCATAAATATTATTACACAAACTTAAACTTTTAATTTTATTTTCTATGATCTTTATTATTTTTATTTTTTTGAATAGTTAAAACTATTCATCCTCATTATATATATGTATTATAATCACTTTTCTTTTTTTGTAAAATTGAATTAAATCATTTATTTAGGTCTAGAGTTTATCTAATTCCTAAACTTTTATGTTTTTCGTTAATGTTATTTAAAATAAATTTTTTTGTACAAAAAAATTAAAAAAAATCAAAGAAAAAATATAATTAAATAATAAATAATTTAAGATCAATAGTCTCGTCTAGAAATTATATCTTTGCTCCATTAAATTAGGTGTTAGTTTAAAAAATAACCAATTCTCTTTAAAAAAATTTTAAATCTACAAAAAAATTTAATATTTTTTAAAAAATACAATTTTCCTCTTTTAGTAATAGTTAAATAACATTGTTTTTTCTTTTTTCTTTATTTTTAAGGAGTTCCTCATAATAAATATATTAGATTTGGAGTTATTGATTTCTTCTTCAAAACAAAGGACTGTTTTTTGGTTTTTTGCCAAATAAAGTAATTTTAGATTTACAGGTTTTAGGAAAAATTTTTGACTCGAAACTGAGAAAGTCAAATATTTAAAAGCAATTAAAACACTTTTGAACAAGCAAAGATAAAAAACTACCAAGATAAACAAATACATAAAAATGGAAGGAAAACACAGTGAAAAGATGCACGAGGATTTCGAGAAAACAAGAGAAGAAGTCCATGAAGGTGCAGATGAATTCGAAGAAGGAATGCATAAGTTTGGAAGAGAAGTGCACAACGATGCAAGAGAACTGCACAGAGAATCAGATTATATAAATAAAAGAGTAGAAAACTGGGTTGATAATCTAGGTGAAAAGATTAAAAGTAAATATTTAATTTAACTAAAAACAACAACAATTTCCAAATATTAACTTTATGAATTATTATTTTTAGGTGCTTTTCACGATTCAGATGATACAAACTATTAAATAATAACATTGTATTCAAAAAAGAATATGTAAATAAATAAACTTGTAAATAAATAGATAAACATCAAGATTTCAAAGAGTGTTTTTTTTTTTTCAAAGTGGTTCGAAATTGACATGTGACTATTTTTAATCTTTTTCCAAATGCATAAACTTTAAGTCTCCAGAGTATTATTATAAATTAAGTTTTATTATTATTTCAATTGGTTTTGTTTTATATATAAAAAATTTTGAAAAGATTTAAATATTGACTGGAACTTTGGGTGTTTTTGATTTCAGAGGTGTTGTTTGTGTTTATTTCAATTCAGCCTCGTTCTTCTTGACCTTGTCACCCTTGCAGCAACAACATAAAACATTGGAAATCTTGTTGAGGAAACTGGAACGCATTTGCAACCATGAGATAAAGTATGCAGCAATACAAGCGACCAAAGCCAAAGCTTGCAATACACAGACGACCAACTCACCAGCAACCGATGGCTCCTTCAAATGTGAGAGACAGACACCGACCGAGACGATGTTGAGGACGGCCAACAAGTACTCCAACCACAAGTGGTAGTGATCAAAGTATGGCTTACGGATGGCGAGCAAAACAACGTACAACACGATGACAAGACAGATAATGATACATTGGGCGATTGGGACGGCCTTGGCTTGTCCTGACAATGGGTAGGATGGTTCGATGTTGAATGCCAAGATACCGATGATCATTGCCATGATGAAACGCTTGATGTATGAGAAGACGACGAAACGGTGGTCAGTCTTTGGCTTGAAGTTGACGTAGAGACAACCGAATTGTTGCTTGAAGGTTGGGTTGTGGAGACGTGACTCTGGAACCTTGAGGAGGAACCAAATGGCAATTGGGAAACCAATACCGTAGAGGGCAATCAAGATGGCACCTGGAACGATGGTCTTGGCGGCCAATGGCTTGGCGACAATCGAGAAGGCGGCGGCGGAGATGACACCAATGTAGGAGAATTGGAGGATACGGATGGTGCAGTGAATTAATCTGTTTCTGATGACTTCCTTCCAGTGAACCAAACTCTCAATGAAGTTGAGGATGATAAAGGCGAGCAACAATGGGACGATGAAAGCGGCGGCCAAGATAATGAACCAGAAGAGAATGTTGGCGAGATGGTAGGTAGAGGTGGTCTCGAGAATGTTGTTGTATTGAGCGTATGTCATGAGGGAACGGGCAGTGGTGACGGATGGGTCATACAAGTTACGGCTCTCAAAGATTGGGGTGGCAATTTGGTCACGGATCGATTGTGGGAATGGAATACCAAGATTGGTCCAGTCCAAATATTCGGTGAAGTTGAGGAAACGCGATGGGAAGACAACACCCATGTGTGAGATGAGTGAGACGTATTGGAATTGATCCATCAAGGTCCAGGCCTTGGCGGAACGTTGGTCACGCCACCAGAGGACGGAAGCCTCCTCGTGCGATGCCTTTGGATATGTACCGGTACGGAACTCGACTTCGTAGTTCTTGGCACGGTCGATATCGAGTGGGATGGTGGTGATCATGTCGACTAAGAAGAGGATGGAAATCAAAGCGATGAAGATGGCGGCAAGTACGACGACACCAATCTCGACGTCTTCGTCGTAGAACCATTCACGACAGAATCCTTCGACTGGACCGTATTGGTTACCGGTGAGACACTCTTCGGTGGATACACACCAACCACAGTAGGTGTGATCGATACAAACAGACTTGGTTTCGAGGGTGCTGCACTCTGGGGCTGGTGCGGATTGGTCACAGTATTGACCAGAGTATTCGGCGTAACAGGTACAGGTGGAGGCAGATGGGTTCGATGGGTTGAAGTTGCAAGTACCGTGGTTGGAACAGTTCTTCATGCAACCTTGGATGGAACAGTTGGCGACGGTCATGTAGTCAGAGTCGCAGACACAGAAACCGTTGGAACAGAAACCGTGACCACTGCACTCATTCAACTCACCCAAACACTTCTTGGTTCCACAGTCGGTACCGTTGTAGTTGATATCACATTGGCAGACACCCATTTGGCAGACACCTTGTCCGCTCGAAGCGAAACAGTCGTTTGGACAGTTGGATTCGTATTGGATTTGCAACATTCTGGTTGGAGTGAAAATCATCAATTCGTGAGTTTGTTTGTGGACGATGACACCGATGGCTTCGACTTCGATACCACCCTCTGAGAAGGAGAATGAAGCTGGATTACCACCGTCGTGACCAATACCCAAAACCGACAAGAAAGAAGAGTCGGCACCGACAACGAAAACTTGACCTTGAACATCGTCGTAGGCAGCAAAACTACAGGTGACCAATGAGTTGATTTGGTGACTGTCAACCTCAGTGAGTGGCTTGGCAGCAGTGGAGGTGTTGTAGTTGAAAACATCCAATGAGATTTGGCTAGAGTTTTGTGAGCAGAAATACAAATTGTGCAAATTTGGATCGACTACACCAACACTTCTTTGGATATTACCATTTGGAGTATGAGTTCCAATGACAGTGGTAGTATTTAAATTGACAACTGAAATCTTACCAGAGTCATCACCAACAAATAAGTAACCATTGACCAAATCCAAAGCACTATAATAGTTATAATTATTGTTATTTTTGAAAATATTAGAATCAAATTATGAGATTGATTGCGAATGATTTCTTATTATTAATAACTTACTATCCCCATGTTTGAGAAAGAGCTGGAATATCAATTGATTGTGGAGTATCAATGTCAATTGGACCATTACCAGTTACAACGTTGGATTTGTATTGGAAGTAGTATACCTTGTTGTTACCTGGGGACAAAGCGAAAATGAGTGGGTTTGGTTGACCTGGTTGTTGGTATGAGAATGAACCAATGGAAGACATTGGGTAGGAACCATTGTAACCGAAAAATACAGATTGAATATCAGTCAAATTGATAGCCAAAATGTAACTGGTGGTGATGGAGTACACAGTGTCTTGGACAGAGACCGAGGAGGATTGACCGATGGTGTCACCCTTTTGATTGACAAAAGTGCTGGTTGGATCGACTTTGCTTCCTGACTCTGCTGTGATGTTTGCTGAAAAAATGTTGGTGGTACGCTCGAATGAGAGTGCGTAACCGGCGTTGTTCTGGACAACAGTTGAATATTGTGTGGTGTCACTACCAATGCTAAAGTATTTGGTTTGGAAATGATTATCGATTTGACCAAGTACTGAGCATACTGACACCAACAGCACGATTGCTGTAAAAGTGAAAGTTCTCATGATTTTATTGTGATGAGTTTATCCAATTATTTGGTGGTAGTTGGAAAATTGGAAATTTATGTATACAAATTAATTTAATGGTAAAATAAATAAATAATATTAATTTTTACAATAAAATAAATAAATAATATATAATTGAAAATATTTTGTGTATATGTTTGAATATTTTATTATATAATTATTCAGATGTTGATTGATTGATTGATTGGCCAAGTAATTATACAATCGCAAAGTAGCCTATCGACGTTACAAACAAAACAAAAACAAACAAACAAAACAAACCAAGAAGAAAGAAACTGATTTGATTAATTATAAAATACAAAAAATAAAAATTAACTTTTTTTTCTTTGAATGTTTTTGGTGCGAAGCATTTAGTGATCAAAAATGCCATAAACACGTAAAATAAAAAATCTAAAAAAAATAAAATTTATTGATTCAAAAAAAAAAAAGATTTTAATATTTTATTTCAAGTGAAAATTTTCGAAAAATCTAGCATATTGGCAGGCTTAAGCACTCTGACTTGTGACATTTTCCTTTTTTTTTTTTTTTTTTAAAGTTTTGTTTTGTTTGGTTTGATTGTTTGTTTTAGTTTTTTTTTTTTTCATTCTAATTTGGAGGGAGCCATGGCTTGACTATTGATTTTATTTTCAAATAAACCCTATTGAATGATCGGTTGGCTCAAATTCTCCCCCAACAATAAAAAATAAAAACAACCACAAAACATTGAATAAAATGAATGATAATAATTCTAAAAACTAGACACTCAAAGCACATCCGTTAAACCGTAAAGATCACCAATCTCCTAAAAAGTAGCTAACCACTTACCTCACACACACTGTATTTTGGATCGTAGATAACAAAAAAAGAGTTTTTCAAAAAATTTGACCCACATTGATCAATGCTAAAACGCTTGCATTTTGATGTATTAGAAAAAAGTGTTTGGATCCCAGATAAATGAATCAATGTCTCTTTGAATTGCGATGGAACTAAAAAAGTATGATATTGGGTGCAGTTAATTTGTAGTGTAGCGCAGAAATAACATGATCATTAAATCAATCAAATTCTAACAAAACAATGTTATTTTTCTCCAAATAATCTTAGATTCAAAAAATAAACAAAAAGATATAAAAATAAATAAATATTAAAATGCAAATATTGAATATTAAAGGCAGAATAAATACTTTCATTGTTTCATTGTTTATTTCATCTCTTGATTAATAATACCCAATTGGTAGTTGATTGTTTCATTACAATTGCAGTTTTCTAAACTTGGGCATTCGACATTTGTAAACTATCATTTAATTTAATATTTAGTATTTACCAAATTAATTTTATTTCCGACCGTAGAATCCAATATACTTTAAAAGGTTTATAACTTTATTATAATTTATAGAATGGGAAAATTGTTGTAATATTATGATTATTAATATCTTTGACCCTCAACAATGTCCCATCCACAAAATAAAAAAAAACCTTGTGAATACCCATTCGATTGATCGTAATCCACACCAACGCCACATCATTTATTTGGGAACCAACTCAATACGAATAAACATTAAAATTATTTGAAATTTTAATCATTCATTTTAAAAAAAAAAAAAAGATTTTCAAAAAAAATCTGTTATTGTTTTTTTTTTTTTACATCCGATGTTAATCAGAAGGTAAAAAATCAAACTCCTAAAAAATTTTATCAATAAAATTTGAAATTTTTTGATCAAAAAAAAAAAACAATCATTTTTACCGTCATTGGACTTAATAATCATCATCATCAGCATCAAATAAATTCAATTAATAGGAACATAAATAAACATTCACTCAATAATGTGATTTTAATAAATAAATATTTAAATTAGAGATTTTTTTAATAATTAAATTAATTATGATAAATTAAAGTTTAATTATTTTATAACATTAGTAATAATAATAATAATATCTGATTTGATGATATTTGTTTAGATTAATTATCCAAATAATTTAATTTGTTTAATGCCTTAAAGATGTCCCTAATTTAACGTCATTTTGGGTTTTTAAAATTTACCATTCAAAAAAAAAAAAAAAAAAATTTTACAACAAAATTATAATGTTTTTTTTTAATTTAAAATTTGATATTAAAACAACAAATATGTGTGTGTTAGACAATGAATGAGTCGATCATCTTTAACTTTAACACACAATCTTAAAAAAACAAAAAAATAAAAAACAAAATATTAAGTCAATATACTACTTTTTTTTTTCCAATCTATTGCCAAACCAACCAAACTAAATTAAACTAATTCATTTATAATTCCATTGAACAATAAACCTTTTTAAATACAGATAACACCAACAATAACAATAACAATAGTAGTAATAATAATAATATATAAACTATAATATTACCATAGCATATAATAATAATAAAAAATAAATAGTAGTATCAAAATAAATAAAAGTCATACAATGGACATTTTTGATAATACAAGTAGATTATTAAGACAGGTAAGGATTATAAAATATGAATTACTTTCAACATGTTATATATCATTTCATTGTTTGTTTGTTTGTTTATTATTATAATAATTATTATAGTCGATTGATTTTGATAGTTTAAATTAAATCTTACTTTATAAATATATATTTATTTACTTTTTTAACTTTGTAAACATTTCTTTTATAATAATAATAATTATATATCACCAAAATATGTTTATTATTGAATATTCAAGTAGTACAAGTTATATTAAATATAATCTTTTAAATAAAATAAAAAGTAATAATAGTAGTAGTGTTGAAAATGATGGTGAAAGTGTTGGGGCTGGAAGTGGTGGTGGAGGAGATGTTAGTAATAGTAGTGGTGATTTAAGTTTTAGTAATAATAATAATAATAATAATACAGACTCTGATGATTCAAATAGAAATCGAAATCGAAATCAAATTCAAATCAATAAATCAGCAGGTATTAATCAATATCATCATTCTTTCTCGTTTTTACATAAACGGTACATGCCGGAATATCATAATAATCATTAGATTTCTATAGATAGTCTTAGTTCTTCATTGAGTCGGTTGCATTCCAGCCAGAATCTAGACGATGACCATAGCCACGACGACGATGACTTGCTAAGCGATGAGTATGTCATCGACTCCGATGCTATCAGACAGGATCTCCCAACATCTTCAGCACCTCTCTCTCCTCGTAGCACTTTTGGAACCGACACCAAGAGTGATATTCCAGTCCCAAGATTCATCATTTTCAATCAGGCTCTAAATCGCTCATCTTCCCCCACTTCCCCTATATTCCTTTCAGTACCATCAACTTTATCTTCCTCACCACCATCAACAACAATAACAATAACACCAACACCAACAACTATACCATTACCTCCACCACTATTAGATATACAACAACAAGAACAACAGCTACAACAACAACAACAACAATTACCAATTCAAGAAAAGATTATCAATAATAATAATAATAATAATTTAGATGATTTCGAATATACTTTGGAAGAGCGTTTAAGATTCAAAGAGTTATTGTATTTGGAATTGAATAGTATCGATTTGGCTGCAGGTGGAGAAAGTAATATTGCAGGACTATCAGCTAATAATACCAATGATAATAGCCGGAAACGACCTGAAATATATGGATTTTGTGAATGTACTCTGCTACACAATCATTTGAATATTGCGAATCTAATCATCACATCAGAGAATCTATGTTTTCTTCCCAAGCAATTAGCTCCCAAGGGCTATTTCCTCGAGAGTTATCTTCAGATGAAAGGCGATTTCTTCTGGAAGAAATATTGGTTCGTGTTGAGTCACGACTCTATCTCATGGTACAGAACATCGGAAGCCAAAGAAACATTCTATCCAAACGGAACCATTCCACTACGCAAAATTACATCTATCCAAAAACTACCGCGCGAAAATGCTTCGCGTCCATTCTGCTTTGAGATTGTCACCAACTCGCATATGTATTTGTTTCAAGCAGAGTCAGAGATTCAGTTGAATCATTGGTGTTCAGAAATCTCGAGAATTCAAAGAAATCTTACGGTTATATTGCCATTCTCTGATATTGTAACGATCGAGATGGAAAGCGATGCTGCTTTGTTCTTTGATGCAATCTACATGACCACCAAGCGTGGTGAAAAATACATTGTCACGCCATCCATCAACTCAATCGATATCTACAAACTAATGTTGAACGTCTGGCATCTCTCAACAAGCAAAATCAACGAGAAACGACCACTAAGTACATCAACAGCATTGCGACACATTGAATTCCAAAAGATATTTAGACTTACTCAAAGACCTAATATTATAAATGGTAAGAATAATTAATATATATTTAACAAATTTATAATATTAATTAACACATATTGCGAATTTTAGTGAAAACATGTTTACTCTTTAATGATGATATATCGTTGGAGGGTAATATTTATTTGACAGTGGATGGACTATATTTCAATTCCGATGACAGTCATGATGATGCGGTGGTTTTGATAATTCCGATATTGGATATCATTTCGATTTGTATTGATACAAAGTCTGACTCGCCAGAGGCAATCAAAGTGGTTACAGAGGACTATGAGGTTTTCAACTTTGATTTGATTGAAGAGTATGACGATTTCTTTGATCAGATAGTAGAGGCATTCACCAAAACCAAGCCTACATTGGCATACAGCAAACTCGACAACATACCTCTCTCAACTGATAAACCACTGAAAAAAGATAGTTCAAGATGGAGAACACTCAAATCTTTCCTACCAACCATTCCTCTTCCAAAATCAATACCAATTTCCATTCCAATTGGAATGTTTAAATCTAAATCAAGCGCACAATTGACATCACCCAACAACAACAATAATAATAATAATACAACAAATGTAAATAGTTTAGCAAAGATTAGTAGTAGTAATAGTACAAGTAGTAGTAATCTATCTTCTAGTCCTGTAAATAGCAATTCACTCAGTAGTAGCTCTGGTATTGCAGCGAATCAAGAGCATGACAAAACTATATTTATTCAAAAGAATCTTCAACCCAATATGATATCAATGCTTCACAAAGACTTTCCGGCGCTGCCGATGAACGAACCGATCATTTCACATCAAACATGTACACTTTTTTATTATTCAACCGATACATTCATTGAAGGTCAAATATTTATCACGAAATCATATATTGCCTTTTCACCAACAAACAGCAACAACAAAGAAGAACAATCCAACAATATGAAAGCTCTAATTCCCTTTGAAGACGTGATCGGTATAAAGAAAGAGAGATCGGTCGTCTTTTTCAAGCCTTGTATCAAAGTGATCACCAGTGATCATAAATGGATATTTGGATCGATTACCAATTTCTACAGTCTTTTCAAGTTGCTTTTGGACATCTGGCACACCTCTACGGCACAGCATGAACAGGGCATTTTCACACCTTTGGAGTCCGTTAGAATTAGAGAGAATCTAGGACTGCCAAACGACGAACCTCTCATAACCTGGTTCAATTGTACAAACTTTAGGGGTGCCCAACTGAAGTATGGAATTCTCTATCTCACCAAACATTTCATTTGTTTCCGATCCAAGTTTGGTATTAAGCGACGAATCATTGTCATACCATTCTCCTCGGTTACAGACATCCAAAGACACACAGTCCTGCTTCCCAACGGTTTGAAAATCACTACCAATCAACAGGACATTGAGTTTGCTTCATTCTTGAAACGTGGTCAAGTCTATGATAAGCTTATGAAACTGTGGAGACAAAATCAAGCATCGGAAACGCCTACACTCTACAAGAGCAATGGAATGCCAAAGCTCGATCTCATGAGCATATCATCTCCACAGATTGCCTCTGCAACTGGATCACCTGTCATTCTCTCACCGATCCCAGCAAAGCTATTGAAAGTAACCATCCTAACTATTGGATCGCGTGGAGATATTCAACCATTTCTTGCACTGGCGATTGCACTCAAGAATTTTGGACACTCTGTAACGCTGGCATCGCACGAACTCTACAGGAATATGATTGAAAACGATTTCGGTTTGAAGTTTGCACCCCTAAGTGGAGATCCCAAGGAATTGATGGATCTCTGTGTTAGAAACGGAATTTTTACACCGAAATTCATTAGAGAAGCGTTGTCAAAGTTTAGACAGTTTATTGACGATCTACTTCAAAGTTGTTGGTTGGCAGCACAGGGTGCAGAAGCTCTGATTGCCACACCTGGATGTTTCGCTGGTCCTCACATTGCAGAGGCACTACAGATACCGTTTTTCCACTCATTTACCATGCCTTTTACTCGTACTAGAATGTATCCCAATCCATTTGCACCGTTTGCATCGACTCAGATGGGTGGTGTATTCAATTTGGCAACTCATATTATGATGGAGAAGATCTTGTGGCAACCGGTAAGTGGTCAGATCAATGCTTGGCGATCAGAGACTCTGAAGCTACCAGTTTGGAGCTCGTCTGTTTCAATCAACGAAACCTACAGACTTCCATATCTCTATTGCTTCAGTAAACACTTGGTTCCAAAGCCACCCGATTGGGGTGATGAAATCTGTTTGACTGGTCACTGGTTCCTTCCAGAGACAAATGACCATCCGGCGCCTGACTCGCTGATTGAGTTCTTAAATAAGGGTAGTCCACCTATCTACATTGGATTTGGTTCAATTGTTATTGAGGATCCAAATTCTCTATCGGAGCTGATCGTAGAAGCAATGAAGTTGACCAAGAGAAGAGCTATAATTTCTCAGGGTTGGGGTGGATTAAAGTTGAGTGGTGAAGCAAATCCCGATATCTACCTTCAGGAACAACCGATTTCGCATTCCTGGCTGTTTGAAAGAGTTTCTATGGTGATTCATCATGGTGGTGCCGGTACAACTTCGCAAGGTATATTGAGTGGTAAGCCAACTATTATCGTTCCGTTCTTTGGAGACCAGTTCTTCTGGGGAGAGCGAGTCAAAGAGTTGGGTATCGGAAAAACATTGTCCAGTAAAACGCTCTCTGCCAAATCGTTGTCCTCTGCAATTCTCTCGTTGATCGATGATCCCGATGTCGACACCAAAGTCAAGTTGATGTCAAAGAAATTCCAAGACGAGAATGGAGTGAAGAATGCACTCGATAACTTCCACCGATACCTCCCGGTTGCTCATATCCCACCACTGAAACAACCATACGGTTCAGTTACCAGTTGCACCAATTGCAAACAAACGTTTGGCTTACTCAATCAGATGGTGCCACTCTTACAAACGAGATTCAATTGTAACCACTGTGGAAAGGTATTCTGTGAGAAATGTACAGCCTCAAAAATCGCAATTCCCAAATTCAGAATTAGTAACCAAGTAAGAGTTTGTGATAGTTGTTACTCAACAATTCAAAATGATCAACAAATTAAAGAATAAATTAAAAAAGAGTTTGATATTTTCATAAAAAACATTAATTTAAGAAAATAACTATTATTTCGGTGTCTCCATTTCAAGTTGATTGACATCATGACGGAGTGCGAAAATATCAATTTACCAGACTTTCAGATCCCATTTAATTACCCAGGACCATGATTGATTTTGACTATTTTTAAATTTACTCCTTTCCATAAAAAAAGTTTAAATATATAACCCCCTAATTTATGCAAACCAAAATAATCAAATTTCTCTATTAATAAAGATTACCAACCAGGTGAACAAAAAATTGTATTAGCAAAAAAAAAGGGTGATTTTTTATTTTAAAAAATTTAATATTTTTTTTTTTTAAATTAAAATAGTTTTGAAATTCTGAAAGTCCTATGATCGATAATGTTTTTTAATTTAGCTATAAATATCAATTCAGCTGAATACTTTAAAGATATAAATATATAAATAACAATATTAAATAATAATATAACTAATTGGTTATACTAAATTTTATTTAATATTAATTTTTTTGTAAAATTTCGTTAAATGAAATAAATATCTGTTATTGATTTAAATCTATATCTATATCTATAATCTTTAGAGGAAAAATAAAATAGAAAGATATATATATATATATAAAATAAATTTTATTTATTTATTTTTATTTATTTAAATAATCGCAATGCATTCTACATTTGGACAACAAGTAGCAGCATTACTTCAGAAATGCGCAATCATTAAGAAAAAGAATAAGGTAGAAACATTTTCAGAGTTCTTTATTGGTATTCAGTATGTTATTCTTCTGATTATCTTGAAGGCTACCTTACCGTCGATCAGTCAGAGTGGTAGTGTCTACTCACCGGTATCACCAAACTATGTGGTTAGCAACACGATGCCATTGCTTGGCTACGTAGATCTCACCGGATCCAACACAACTCGAAGCCTTTTCAACTATACAGATTTCCCGATCGACAAAATGGTTAGTTTCACCGATGAATCTTCCATGATTGACACTTACCTTGACAATCCCGAAAAGTATTGGGGTGGTATCATCTTTAATGCCATCGATGTAGCCGACAACATTATCAACTACACCATTAGACTAAACAATACATATTCAAACAATATCCAAGGATCACCATATCCTTATATAGAGCAAAATATTCTATCTGCATTCAGTAAGTTGAACGAACCAACATCTAAACATCAAAATCAATATTAACATAACACCTTTTTCTCTATTTAAAAAGTTAAAATGAAAACAGGAAATAGTAGTCTTAATTTAACACTTACTACAACAGAGTATCCAGTTCCTGTCAATCCATATAGCAAGACTATCTTTAATTACCTTTTCCCAATTTATTTCCCTCTATTCTTTATGTACACATTACAACAATTGATCATCTTGTTGGTCACCGAAAAGAAAGACGGAATCAAAGAAGGTTTGAAAGTATCTGGTATGCGTGAGAGTGCCTACTGGACATCGAATATTATCATGCAAGTTGTAATGAATATCCTTTTAATCGTAGTAGTCGAAATATTATGTTATGCTACAAAGATTTTCCATTACTGGTATGTATCTATTTATATATACATTCTTATTATGTTATAAAATAATCTAATACATCTTATTTAGTTCACCAATTATGATATTCATATCATTCTTTTTATACTCTTTGACATTGTCATCATTGGGATTTTTAATTTCAGCATTTTTAAGCAATCCAAAATCAGGTAGCGCATTGTCCGCTCTCATTGTATTGCTTGGAATTGGATTGTCTTGTCTCTATCAATTCTACTTGAATACCAAAGTACCAAGCATTAAATGGTTATTCTATTTATTCTCACCATGTGCATTCGGTGCGTTCCTCTCTCAACTCTCATTCTCAGAGAATCAAAATCTTGCCGTCTCATGGACCGATCCAAACTTTACTGAATCCACTGCATTCTTGGTGATTGACTTTATTCTCTACGCTGTCATTGCATGGTATGCAATTGAAGTGTACCCAGGTGAACATGGAACCGGAAAGCCATACTTGTTCTTCTTGCAAAAAGACTACTGGTTCCAATCCTCCGCTCCAGTTTATGGAAAGAATGTCAATGGTAGCAGCTCAGAGATCCGCAAAATCAACGGCAGCAGCAGTGGTCACGGTATAGAACTACGTGATCTCTACAAGGAATACAACTCACCAACTGTCAAAGATCAGAAAGTTCACGCAGTCAATGGATTGTCACTCAACATTCCACAAGGTACTATTTTTGCATTACTTGGACATAATGGTGCTGGTAAATCTACTACAATGAATATCTTGTGTGGTATGATTCCACCCACTAGCGGAAATGCATTCATCAATGGCTTGAGTGTTAAGAATCAAATGGATTTCATTCGTAGAAGCATTGGATTCTGTCCACAAAACAATATTCTCTATGCACAATTGACATGCGCCGAACATCTTCGACTCTTTGGAAAGATCAAAGGTGTCCCAGCAAATGAATTAGAATCTTCGATCTCCAGATCACTCCAAGAAGTTGGTTTGAGCGAAAAAAAAGACACCATCTCCTCTTCCCTGAGTGGTGGTATGAAACGTCGTTTGAGTTTGGCAATGGCATTCATTGGTGATCCATCCATTGTCTTTTTGGATGAATGTACTACCGGTCTTGATCCAATGGCTCGTCATCAAGTATGTTTGAAAAATAATAATATATTTATTTATTAAATTTAATTAATATCATACTAATTTTTATAATTTTTATTTTATATATAAGGTATGGGAATTGCTACAAAAAAAGAAAGTTGGAAAAACAATTGTAATGACAACTCATTTTATGGAAGAAGCAGAATTACTTGGTGAATCTATTGGTATTATGTCGAAAGGTAAACTTCGTTGTATGGGTACGGCATTGGAATTGAAGGCACTCTTTGGTTTGGGATATATAATCTCTTTCTCCATCGATCGTCATGTCAAATCTCTCCAACCATTTGAAGACTACTTTATGAGTAGATTCAAAGATGCTGTACCAGGCAAACAAAACTCCAACATTCCAAAAGAAAACGGTGATTTTGAATTGTCATACTCGTTATCACATCAAATCTCTGAGAACTTGTCAGATTTCTTCCAAGAAGTTGAATCCAGGCAAGAGGAGTTCTCTGTAAAGAGAATAGGTATTTCCATGACAACCCTCGAAGAAGTTTTCTTAAAGATTCAATCGGAGACTCACGAACACAGTGATCAATCTTTTGAACATTAACTTAAGAAAACCACACCACCCCCCTTTTTGAATTTATTCAAAACTCCCTCCCTTAAAAAACTAATTAAAATATTATAAAAAAAATTATAATATTATAATTAATAAATAAATAATCCACACCTTAAAGTAGTGTTATTTTGACAAACCACTGATGATGATGAACTGTCAAACAACAAAATTTTGTTGTATAAGTTTTTTTTGAAATAATATTGTGTGTACAATATCGATCTCAACAACCAGATTTTCAACCCCACTGGATTTTAAACACGTTTTTAAATAACTATTTGATTATTTAAAAGGTTTAATATCTTTCAAGTGTTGTTTTAATATTTTATTTTAAAAAGTTTTTTTGATCAGTGCGATGATCACTGTAGATTTTTTTGTGATAGGTTGAGATCAAACACTCATTATATCATCAATTGATTTAAAGTCCAATATGACTGTATATTAAAAAAGAGACATCTTATTTGATATTTTTTTGTTGAAAGAATATATAATTTTTAGAACCCTCATTTAAATAATATAGAAGAAAAAAACTATAAATTAGAAAAAAATTAGATATAATATTCAAAACAAACCAAACCGAAAACCAATATCTTCAAATCTAAAAACCTGAATAATTATTTCTATCTTTTATTTCCAGAACTTTTTCTAAAACTAAATCTTTATATTTTTCTCAAATTCCAGAATATTAAAATGTTAATCAGTAGGTAGAATTTTGAAAAGGATAAAACAAAAGATTATTATCTAACTTTAAATTGTTTTTATTTTATAGAAAATCTTTCTGCCATCAACTTGAAAACCTCATCAACATCTAATATTATGTTAAATCAAAATAACATCAATATTCAACAATCAAATTCAAATTATGGATCTTTAATTGGTCAGTCCTCTAATCAATCAACAGGTTACTTTTGGTTCAGACAATAATTTCCTCCTTATTAAAAATATACATATTTTACCTTTTGTTTGAATTAACAATAAAGACTGTAAATTTTCCATACTTTGAATATTTCTACTCTCGCTTTTATTATAAAGTAAAATATGTTTTCAATATTAAAATGATTATTTTATCTTATATAAAATATTATTAAAAAAAAAAAAAAAGAGTAAATAAATAAAATTTGATGATTAAAGTAAATTACATATTTTGTATATGGCTATACAAACAATTTATTATTGATCCTAAAAAATGAACAATTGTTTGTATTTTTTAAGGAAATAATATATTTTGATGTAAATCTATGATTTACTTTTGGTTGGAATGAATTTGACTTGAAGCATATAGTTTGAATGTTCTCTTTGTAGGTATCGACATTTGATAGAAGCAATGAAAGTGTTTTGTTGACTTGCTCCTCTAGTTCCTGAATACAACTATCGTCAATTTCATCGTCAGACAATAGTAGTTCATCCGAAAAGCACAATATCAGTTTTTGAATGGAGGTGTTGTGTTGAAGTGATGATATAAGCGGTTTGAACGAAAGCATATTACTTGCTGTCCACTTCAAAGTCGTAAGAGTACTGGTCGATCTGAGCAAATGAGTCATTCCACCAAACAGTTGCAAAGGCATGGTATTCGATACTATACTGATCTTCAGTATACGCAGTCCAATACCTCTATTCATCTTTGCAAACTCATCCAAGGTATAATTATCGATGCCGTACAATGAGAGTTTCGTTAGCGAATGATTGAACTTTACGATAAAAGTTGGGTTGATATAGAGAGCAACGATAGTATTGTTACTTGGAAAGAGCTTTGTGATTTCCTCTCCGATTGCAAACGGTAACTCCAGGCATTGCAGTGACTGCTGACTCGATCTTAGATAGCTTGTACAGGCAGAGTTGAATCTAGTACTATTGGTATAGACCAGGTGTTTAAATCTAAGTGTTGTTAAGCATAGAAGTGTGCTAAGACCACTAAAGAAGCAATCGGGTTGTTCGATACTGATGTTCTTTAGCGAGAGACTGGTAAGCGTTGACACTGATTTGCTTATAATTTGATTGGATGCTATCATTCTGGAGAATGCAGTGTCCGGTGACGATAGCGTAAGGGTTGGCTTGAACGCTGATACATTGATGACAGAGAGCGATCGAATCGACTTGGCTCTACTCTCTAGAAACTCTGATAGCTTGGCGAAATCCTGTTGCTTTGAAGCGTTGTAACCAAAGGTCGATATATCCAACTCCAACGATCTTATCGAATCAAACTCTGAAAGCAACTCGAATGGGAAGCTATTAAATGAATGGAGTGTCAAATGCTCCACTGAAGTGGTGGCACCCTGTTGTCTGAGCAAACGAAACACCGAGTCAACGATATCTACACTGATCTTTGGATGATTGAATGAGATATCCAACGATTGTAAATATCTAAAGATATTGGTGAATGGATGATCAGTAGCTATAACACCAGCGGATGATTGGTAAAGTTGTTGATATAATCTTGATGAAGCAATGGAACGAGCACTACAACAAAGCGATCCAATACTTATAGATGTCTGTAATCTATGGTGGAAAAAGACATCGGTTGTCGATTCAAACAGATTGTTATTGAAGTGACTGAGTAATCTTTTATAGATAAACTGATGAATTCTTGTGGAAATCAATGATAATGATAACTTCCATGTGAAAGATAAGTATTTATTATTCCAACAATACTCTATTATCTCTTGTATAACAAAATAAGGTAATACTATTAATGAATTATCAATATTATTATTATTATTATTACTATTATCTTTACACATTCTAACAAGTGGAAGTTATTTAAATGAATGTAGAGTAGATTTTAAAATAAACATTCATTTGAAGTTGTTTGTTGATTGACTGACTGTAAGTATGTAAAACGGTATTATTATTTTACCTGCAAATACTAAACATCAAAAAGTGTAAGCAACAATAACAATGAACTAAAACAACATTACAATGAATTGGTCTGCAAACCAAATAAAGTGCCGAAATTTCCTCTGGGAACACTGGTGTTTTTTTAAAAATAAAAAACATAAACAACAAAAGAAAACAACCAACTTTTCGAAACAATGAATAATAATATAAATTAAATGTACATTCAGATACACTACACTACATGTTTTATTCACATTGAAGCTTGTTGTATTTAAAGAAAAGAAAAGAAGAATGATTAATTGACTTGTTGGTCAAATTCCAATATTCTTCTAGTTTTACAATTTTAGCAAAACCGTCATGCATGATGTTAAGCAAGCAGGGGGCATTTGGTACAATCATAATTCCATGGAGATTGCTATTATAGTTTGATGATTCAATCTCATTCATTAGGTTCTCTCTGATTGAAATACTTTGATATAATTGTCATAAGTATATTAATAGATGGTAAGATCATATCGTTTGTACTTTCCTAAATGATTGAAATACAATAATTATGTTATGTTAGTAAAGTAGTCGATAATATAAAAGAGAGATATATATTTATGAATACATACAACTTTTGATCTTAAAACAGCTAATCTTCTTAGTAACACTCTTAAGTTTGCACCAGTATCAGCATCCAGTGGCTTCTCTAATCTAGAGAGTAAAGTGTACAACCAAAATGATCGTTCTTTCGTTAGATCCTTTGATTCTAGCCATTCGATATGATATTGTAAAAGTTGTACAACCAAAATATGATCTAATTGTTTTAATATCATTGGACTCGGTTGATTACCAACATTAACTGTATTATTTATAGTTGAGCTTGTAGTTGTATTATTTACATTTGAAGTTGTTGATGTAACAGTTGATGTACCAGTTGAAACAGTTGGAATAGGTGTACCAAAACAGAATATAAACCATGATCTCTTATCGTTTTGATGTGGAATCTTTATATGTTGTTGTTGTTGTTGTTGTTGTTGCTGTGAATCCTGTGATAATATCTGACGTTGTAATCTTAGTCTATAGTCAGAGAAAGTTGCCAAGAAGTTTGTTTCCCATTCTTCGCTCGGTAGTAACTCTGGTTTGCAAGCCGCAAGCTTTGGTGGTGGTGTAAAATATTTACTCGAAGGTCTATTATTAATCTTTGAGTAGTCTATATTGGCAACGACTACCTTTGGACATTTGTTGGCTGCCCATCTAACTCGCCTCAGATACTCTTCACCTGTCAGAGGTTCACTATCGAGATCTGTCGGTTCGGAATCATCAACCTCAAATGCTCTTGGTTGAAACTCATCAAAATCATCATCTGAATCCATATCTCTATATAAATATATCTATACTATTATAATAACAAATAAACAACATCAACTTCTTCTTTTTTTCAAACTAAAATATTTTCAGTTTTTCAAACCAGAAATTTCAGTTGTTTTCCAACTTTTCATCAATAGATAAATAAGGAAGGATTGATTGGTCAATAATAACCAAAATTTTAATGGATAAAAAAAATATTTTATTTAAATTTGATTTAAAAAGAAATAGGATAGCTATTATATTTGAAAATTTGAGATATAATAATCTATGATTGGAAAACAATTGGCATGGTGATGCAGGAAGAAAGAAGAGTTGGCTTCCTGCGAGTCATTTTAGTGGTCCAAAGTTTGGGCTTCTTACAAATGAGAATCCGTGGAAGAATGCTTGTTGCGATGAGCTTAGTGTTGGTGAAGTTGAAATCGATGGACGGTTGTCTTTTCTGAGTCCCTCGATGTCAAAGTTGCTGATGTCACCGACGTCGGTGGTCTTTGGGACGAATGGCGCTTCGATTTCGCGTGCCTCCAACTTTCGCCACTGGATACTCTTGAAGAATGGATGTTGTTTGATCTTCTGGGTGCCGTTGCCGTCGCATCCCAATCGCTTCTTTGGATCCTTGATGAGGAGTGCGGTGATCACCGATTTGGCCTGTGGCGAGATGAACTTTGGGAATTTGAGTTTCTCGTTGATGATGCGATCCTGCAGCGAGTGGTTGTTCTGCGAGGTGAAGGGTGGTTTGCCGACAATCATGTAGTACATCAAGACACCGAGTGACCACCAGTCCACCGATTTTCCATAGACCTTGCGTTGGATCATCTCCGGTGCCATGTAGTCGATGGTGCCACAGAAGGAACCGGTCGATCCCTCCTCACTGACCTCTTCCTTGGCCAAGCCAAAGTCGGTCAAAATGATATGACCCTCAGAGTCCAACAAAATATTCTCTGGCTTCAAATCACGGTGGATGATATTCAAGCTATGAAGGTGCTCAATAGCAAGAATCAACTCGGCAGCATAGAATTTCATTTGTGCCTCTGAGAACATTGCTTCCTTTACCATATGATAAAACAATTGTCCACTATTCAATAACAAACTGGTTAGTTAACTATTCATAAATAAAATAAATCATTTGTTATTAATTTTACTTACCCATTTACAAAATCCATAACAAGATATAATTTCTTTTCATCTTGGAAGGCATAGTGTAATTGAACAATGAATGGATGTTTAACTTTCTTTAAGATATCTTTTTCAGCAAGTGTATTAATAACACTATAATTTAGAAAATAAAAATAAAAAGAGTTAGTAGTTGTTTGTTTTAATGATTAATTAATTAACTTTTACCTTTTATACTTAATGATATGATTCTTCTTGATTGATTTCAAAGCGTAGACACATTTGGAATCGTTCTTTGTTACCAAGTGTACTTTTCCGAATCCACCTCTTCCAACTAGATGTGATTGAGTGAAACTGGAGAGGTTGATAGTGGTGGAGAGGTTCAGTGTCTTTACATTCTTGATTGATGAGCTCAGCGGAATGTAATCCTCTTTGTCAATCGGCTGTTGAGTTGACTCGTCGCCACTTGTGGAGATACCGGTGCTGCCATCGGACTCGTCGGAGGAAACCGTTTCAAACTCCGATTCATCTGGATAGATGCGATGCTCTCCCAAATCGAGACTCTCCATCATCATCATCATCGGTGGCAGATCGGCAAGTGTGCGTGATGGTGGTGTAGCATCCACACCACAGTCTCCAGTGAAAACAAACTTATTGTCATTGTTGGAATGAGCGTCAACTTGTGACCATAATTTCTTTGTCAAATTATTAGAAGTTGTAACAGGAACATCAACGGCACCATTATTATTGTTGTTGTTGAAAATGAATTTCTTTGGTGTCTTTGTTGTTGAGATTGGAGTTGGAGTTGATCTCTTTACAAACATCGGAGATGATGATGATGTTAGATTGTTGTTGTTGTTGTTGTTATTCATTTCTGAAGCACATGAACCTTTGATGTTGGTCATGTTCATGGTTGATTGGTGACCACCTCCTTCGTCACGGTCATCACCATCGTGGTGATGAGCAGAAGTTGGAAAGAGATCATCGAACTGTAAATCGATGGATCTCGAGAGTTGTTGTGTGATTTTAGTTGACATGATAGTTTTGATTGGTTCGGTGGCTGGTGCCGCTGATGTTCCGTTATATCAATAGTGCAAATCGAGTGAATCTTGTTTCTTTTCCTGACGGTAGCTTAGAGGCTAAAAACCTGTTTTTAACCAAAAGCTACTATAAAACTAGTATTTGATTAAACGCAAATAAATAAAAATAACTATATAAATAAAATATTTCAAAAAAAAAGTAAATTCAATTTGAAATATATTCTAAAAATATAAATTATATAAATTTATTATATATAAATAAACTAAACAAATAAAAAAAATAGAAATACTAATAAAAGTTTATTTATTTATTTATAAAAACTAAAATAAACTAATAAAACTAAGATATATAAATAATTTTCTAATCTTGAAATTTAAAACGACAGATTACTTTTTGTTTTTTTGTTTGTGTTTTGTGTGTTAATTCTAAACAGACAGATGGTTGGTTTTTTATCAGTGTTATTTCCAACAATAACTTTTTGAAATAAAAAAAATTAAAAATAAAATTAAAAAATTAAAAAAAAAAAAAACTACAACAAAAAAAAAACAAGCAAAAACGCAACTAATTTTACACAAATTATTTTACTGGGGAGCAAGCAAAGAAAATGATGTAACCAAAATTAACCATATTGATTAAATATATGACTACCAGTATTATATATCATAGCTATTGTATACCAATGCAAATCATTAATATTAAATATATCCTATTATCTATCTATCTATCTATTTGCTCAGTTTATCATTTTCAAAGCTTAATCATTTGCAATTTTCAATCTTTTATAATATAATGATAACGATAATAATAATGTTATTTTTATAACATAATCATGATTAATTAGTATTTTTTTTTTTTTAAAAAATAAGTATTAATATTATTATTATTTCGTTTCAAATTTTTAAATATATATGTAACAATTAGATTATTTTAGAAACATCAAATATATATTATTTATAGATATTTTTATTTTCATTTTTTGGAATTTATTGATTTTTTTTAACTATAAAATAAGATTTTTTTTGTTTTGGCTTGATGTTAAAAAAAACAAAAAACCAGGCTAAACTCAAACATGTTTGATGTTTTTTTTGCTTTTTTTGTGGTTGTTTAGTTGTTTTTTTTTTTGTTTTGGTATTTTTGAATTGAAAGTGGTACCAAACCCACCAAAACTCTGATATTGGTGGCATGAAAAATGATAGTCGTGCCTTGACAACAACAACAGCACTCCCAGGCTTAAACAGCTGAATTGTTCCAAAACAACAATTTTTATTATAGATTGGTATTTTTTGTTTGAAAGTTCTGTTACCTTTTAGCTTTTAGATACAACCAAAGCTTACCTACGAAAATAATCTAATTGCGATTGGCAAACAAACAAAAACATCTCCTGACCACTAGAGAGCATTCCATCTTTTTCTCCAAAACCCTACAAATATATAACTGTACCTGTTAGCTAACTAATCTTATACAGTTATTATTATTTCTTTTACTTTTACTTTTTTTTTTACAGATTTAAGAAAGAATCAAACAGCCAAGATCAAAAAAGGTTTTTTTTTTTGTTTTTTTTCAATATTTTTTTTTTGCTTTGTTAACATTATTATATTAAGCATAGTTATAATTATATATATATAATATTAATTTATAATAATATTAAATATATAACCAGGAATAAAAGAAAGAGTCAAACACTTCACTCAAATTCATTCCTGTTCACTTCATTCACCTATAACTCACCACACACACACTCTCACAGCCCAATTACAAGCAACTCATAAAAATTAAAAAAAATAGAGTAGAATTAACGAGAGATAGAACTTTCTAATCTATTTTATTTGTAAATTTGTGTTTATTTCAATTTATTTGTGTGTGATTATAATCAAAAATCAAATAAAAACAATCAAATCAATCTAAATTATTATTATTATTATAGTTAGTAGTAGTATTTAGTATAAATATTTATTATCTATATATATAATATTCAAAATCATATAAATAGTAGTTTTATTAAAAATGGCATTGACAGAGTCATCAGATAACACTACATACCAAAATTGTGCTGATGGTAAAGCACCAGATACCGGTGATACCACATGGGTATTGCTTTCAACTATTCTTGTACTTGGTATGATGCCAGCTCTCGCTTTCTTTGAATCCGGTCTTTTGAGATCGAAAAATACATTGTCTATTATCACACAAATCATTTCCGGTATTGTAGTATTAACTGTTATGTGGCAAGCCTTTGGTTTCTCTTTAACTTTTGGTCCAGATCAAGTATGTAGAAATATAATAGTTATTCATTGTGTGTGAGTGTGTGTGATAATATTTGAATTACTAATATTTATTATATTATTATCTATTTTGTAGAAAGGTATTATTGGTAATTTAGATCATGCTTTCTTGATTGGTGTTAGTTATGAAGATTGTAATCCAAATGCACCACATATTCCATCAGCGGCATACGCTATGTTTATGATGATGTTTGCCAATATCACACCACTGCTGATGACCGGTGCTTATGCCGAGCGTGTCAAGTATCGTTCATTCATTGTATTGACAATCTTTTGGGAGATTATCGTCTTCTACCCAGTTGCTCATTGGATCTGGGGTGGTGGATGGATGAAGAATCTCGGTGTCTTGGATTTTGCTGGTGGTATCGTTATTCACACAACCGCTGGTGTTAGTTCTTTAGTTATTGCTTTATGTATGTGTGTGATATTTCATTCATTATAATCTTGCTAAATGTTAATTCAAAGTTTGTTTGATACTTATACGACTACTACTTTTATTTATCTCTATTTTTAAATAGATATTGGAAGAAGAAAAGATTTTGAAAAGTACGGAGGTGAATTCCCACCATCAAATATTCCATTGGCTGCTTTGGGTGCTGCTTTGTTGTGGATGGGTTGGTTCGGTTTCAATGCTGGTTCCGCTCTTGCCGCTGGATCGGTTGCTACCTCGGCTGTTGCTTCCACTCAGATCGGTGGTTCCTTCTCTGCCATCGTTTGGATCATTCTCTCGTGGTTGAAGGGTAAGCCATCGACCGTGGCCGTCATCAATGGTGTCATTGCCGGTTTGGCAGGTATCACCCCGGCCTCTGGTTACATCAACTCGCAATACTCGATTGGTTTGGGTGTTGTTCTTGGTCTTGCCTCTTACCTCTCGGTCTACCTCTTGAAGCACCGTCTGCACATCGACGATGCTCTCGACGTCAGCTCTGTCCATGGTCTCACCGGTATTATCGGTGCTATCGCCATTGGTTTCTGCGCACAAAAGTCAATCAATCCAGACGGAGGAGCCAACGGTCTCTTCTACGGAAATGCACGTCTCCTCGGTATCCAAGTTATGGCTGTCGTTGTTGCCGCTGCATGGTCGGCACTTGCCACCATCGTCATCATTGTACTCATCGACAAGATCATGGGACTCAGAATCGAAGAATCCGAAGAGGAACATGGTTTGGATTTGGTTGAACACGGTGAATACGCATATCACAAGATTTCATTGATCGACAATGAAGACTCTCATTACACACGTATCAACAACCATTACCAATAAAATAATAATAATAATAATATAGTTTAAAAATAAATAAATATAAAAAAAAAAATAAAAAATTGTTTCATTTAAAATTATGTCTTGTTTATTTTATATTGTTTTGTTTACCCTATATCTATTTATGTAAACTCATTGGCAATAGCATTGGGTTGAAATGGTTTTAGAGTGATGGTGATTGTTTGGATGATGGGAAAATGAAATGTTTGTGACATTGCTTTTCACCTGGTGAAAGTAATTTTGGTTTTTCTATTTGACCGGCTTCAATACAAATCATGTTTGGATATTCAAGATCACCGAAATCGGCCATTGCTTTCGATTTGTCAACCCATGGATTCCAAACAACTGCATCGTTTAGATTTTCCGATTTCAATATAATCTTGTGTTGATTCGATTGGTCGACCAGTACAATAGGTGTGTCTGGTTTGATGCTGACATAGACACGATCGACTTCCTCTTGAATAGTAACATTTTGACGTGACTCTGTGAATTTCTGAGCCTTTTTCATCTTGTCGATGAATTCGTATTGTGAGAGACCTTCAACGTGAACATTCTGAATGTTTGAGATTGAGTAATAGGTGTGGAATGCCAATTGGTAATTCCATGGCTTGATATCGGTGTTCTTGTTGGAGAATCTCAGCTCCAAGTGAGCTGGATGCAAAATAACAGAGTAGAGAGCACGGAATGAATTTGGCCAAATGTTTCTTGAGTAATCATCGTCCTTCAACTCAAACTTTATACCAATAGTACCATTACCCTCGGAAAATGTAGATTTAATTGACCATTGCATATTTCTAAATCACATAAATAATAGCAAAGATTTATTAATATATATTTGTTGAGTTTCAAATTATATCAAAGCCTATGATAAATATACCTTGCAAAACCATGTGTTTGTATGTTACCTGGACCAAATTGTGGATAGATCAATGGAATACCACCTCTGATTGCTTTTTTTGGTTCATATGCAGATTTCTCACTCAAGAAGAACTGTTGTACACCATTTACAATGAATGAAGATACATGAGCACCATTTAAATAGATTGAGCAAGATGATGTTGGTGTCTCAAGTCGAACTTGAATCAGATTCTTATCTTCACATACAGTGACACCATCTCTATTCCACTCTTTTTGTAATTGTTCTAAACTCATTTTATATTTATATGTAGATAATATGCAATAATAAATTAATTTTCAAAATTAAATGATCAATCATGTGTTTAATTTGGTTTTTGATGTTCACACTTTTTAATTTTTTTAATTTAAAATCAAATTCTGGAACCAACTTGGATCGAAACAGAGTTTTAGAATCATTTGGGTGGTAGATTGAATAAAAACCAATTAAGAAGAATGAATCTTTTTATAAATTGTTTTACATATATATATTAATATTGAAACCTTTTATTTATTTAGTTGTAATTGTTTCTATAAAAAATTGTTTAAAATAAGCCTCCTGTTTCAAATTTTTCTTTATAAAAAGATATGTACAAATAATAATTTTAGGGAATTTTTGTTTGAAATACTCTAGGAAACCGTTTGGTATGGTACCTAGACAGTGTTGTACGTCTTCTGGTAGATCACGATAGTGGTTGAATTTGTTACGAATGACTCTCAGGAGATCACGTAGACTTTTTCCATTGTATTTTCTGTATCTACCGATGTTATCGATGAGCAGCTGATCCAACTTGGACCACCATTCATTCTGACCGACAGGAAGTGAACCACCGATGACCTCTTCTGTCAGAGTATCCAACTCTACGATCAGAGGTGAAGTTGGTTTTTCAAACTCCAAGTAATCGGAAGCTGCCACCAAGAATGACATTTGTTTATGAGTATCCCAAAAGAATGGATGATTTTCACATTCTTCAATTGTTGGTCTTTAAAATAAGGAAATAAAATAAATGGTATGAGTAAAATATATTAAAAAGTCAATTAGGTTGTGAACATACCTCTTTTCTGGATCAAATTGAATCATTGTATATATTAAGTTGTGAAGATCTGGAATATGTTGAATGGCATCGATATCGTATTTTCCTTTGAGTACATTCTTTTCACGTGAGAAACGACCACCGAATGGATTGACACCGGTCACCAGATAATAGATAACACAACCCATTGAGAAGATATCGACTTTTTTTGTGCTCTTGTTGCTTCCGTTGAGATACTCTGCTGGCTGCCAACCATAGCTATCGGATGTGAATGTCAGTGAGTGTGTATCGGCATCTAACTTCTTTCCAAGTCCCATGTCCGATATCTTTACACGATTGTTTGGATCGACCAATATATTCTGTGGTTTGACATCACGATGTACAATGTTGATCGAATGGAGATGCGACAGTCCCGCCAACAGATCGACAATCATTCGTTTCATCTGTGGAATGATCTGGATGGTTTTGTAGTCGGACAACGCCTTGCTGTCGACTAGACCATCCAGAGATTGCTTACAGAACGACAGTGCCAAGTAGATAAACTCACTGTCTTCCTCTTTGGCGTGGTAGCGAACGACATTCATATGCTCGTCAGAGTGCAACAACAGAGAGATCTCACGGTCTGCAAACTTTATAAACTGTTTCAACATTCTCTTGATAGCAACCTTTCTGCCCTCCAAGAATCCTTCATAAACAATGGTTCCACAACTTCCAGTTCCAAGTACATTGGCTGTCATTTCGATCTTTCCAATACGAGTGTTACCATTGTCCAATTCTATTCTCTTGGTGAGTGTAATCTTCTCTGATTCATCTGCTTGGTCAATGATCTGCTTCATCAAATTAATATTCTCAACAACCTCTGATACAATTGATTCCCCTTGTAATTCTCCATCTTCTCCATCTTCTTCCTTTTCTTTCTTTTGTTGCTGTTGTTGTTGTTGTTGTTGTTGTTGTTGCTTCTTCTTTTGTTTCTTTGAAGGTGTCTTCTTTGGAACATTATGGTTATGCGTTGTTTTTGATTTGTTATACCATTTCCTGAGATAGGTGTACAATCTCAGTCCAATAGAACCGACAACAAATACAACCAATCCAATCTTTACTTGGTTAGATTCCAACATGTCGAATAACGATTGATTTGTAGATGGGGTGTTATGGCTGCTGTTGTTTTTGGTTGGTGTATTATTACTACTGTCACCACCTTGGCCATCTGTGATTTGTCTTGGTGGATTGTTGTTGTTATCGTCAATGGTGATAACATTATCCTCTTTCTTTGTCGACTCACTGGCAATGTAGATCTGTCCATCGTAACTGTCAAACAAATAAGTTGGATGCCATCCACTTGGAACTAGATCACCTGTTGTCGAACCGGGGTGTGGTAACATATCAAACTGTTGCTGTGCCGAGAACTTTCTTATGAAATCAACTTTTTTCAAGAGGTTGGCTGATCTCGAGTATGCATAGATCGAAACAGGTGGTGAAACCAACATTGACTCCCAATAGTTGTAACGAGTCATTACCTCTTGCTTCTTTACAAACATCTTGTATCTTGTATTCACAGGATATACTTCAATCAATGCATCCCCAAGTGTATCTTTCTCTTTGTCACCACCACTACCACTGGTAGAGGATGAACTTGACGATGGCTTGGAAGATGACGACGACTTGGAAGTAAACGGTAAGTACTCACCAAGTGAGATATTCCATTGTTCTTTTCCAGATTTCGGATCGAGTGCAATCACCTTGTAGTCGGATCGCGTAAAGAGTAGTGTTGGATCGTCTTGGTAGTCGAGGTCGACCGACGGACATCCCTCCTCCCAGACACCAGATTGTGTCAGTGTCTTTATTACCTTTCCAGACTCTGGGTCTACAACCAACAGCGTAGTGATCTTGCTACCGACGTAGAGAGTACTTGTCTCTTCGTCACTATCACCATCGATGGTATTGTGACTGAGTAGCGGTGAAGACTGAACGATATCAAACATTGTATATGGTAGTTTCTGAATGGTCTTGTCTTTATACTGAAAGAACTCACCGCTGCCATCGATCGATGGAATCAACAGTGCTGTCGATTGCGTCTGTTGAGTGGAGGTGATCTGCTGCGATGTCGAAAACAATGAATCTTGTTCTACAATCCAATTTAGCATACCATCGCTATATCTAAATGAATATATACTACCATCTAAAGTAGTTACTAATAGATTTCTATGATTTTTGTAATAACACCACCAGCTAGTTAGTAACTATTTACATTGATTACTATATATTATATGGATTATTCAAACACTTACAAATCAGAGATTAATCTATCATTTGATAACATATCGTTCTGTGCAAGATGACTATTTACAAGTTTTTGGTTGAGTGGAGGTTGTTGTTGTTTCTGCAGTTCATTGTATGCATACACCTTTTGAGAGTGTACTATTGGACAACAACATGCCAATATAAAATATAAAATTGCCAACAACAGCAACATTGTTGGCTTTGAAATAATGGTTGTTGGTAATCTTACAATCCTATTATTATAATTATTATTCTTCATTATTTAGTTTTCTTTGTTTGTTAAAAAAAAACAATACTAATAATAAAAAAAAAAAAAAGGTTTAAAAAATAAAAATATATAAATAAAACACAATATCTATCTTATAAATGTGTAAACATAATTAACTTTAAAATCATCAAAAAGAAGTAGTATGATTATTTCTTAAAATAACTATTGATTTGATTTTGATTTGATATTAAACTATAAGATGTCAATTGAAAGTTATAAATTAATGTTTGTTTGATAAATGAGGGGTTGCAATAACTTTTTGAAATTTGATATTTTTTATTAATAATTGCGAATTGTTTCAAAAAAAATAAAAAATAAAAATAATGTCGTTAAAAAAATGATGACTCATGTTGCTGACACGTGTATCTAAAAATTTGTGAACAAACAAAAACACAAAAAATGATAGGAACCAAACCAAACCAAACCAGGTTTTAAAATGCATAAATCCTGGATTTACAAGTATACAAGTAAATCAATCACATCTATTAATAAATGATGATTTGTATGATATTTTGTTTTATTAATTTAGTAAAGGGTTGGTTAGTTGTGTGAGTTTTTAGTATTTCTGTTATGATTGATGTTGACTGATGGTGACGATGAAAATCTGGTGGCAGTCGATGGAATAGAGGATCCGAACCATTGTGCAAGATCAATTTTAACGTAGACACCACAACATGCACATTTTCTTTGTGCACCTGAACCTTCTTCGTAGGCGATGTACATGGTTGATGTTTGTGAGTGGAAAGTGGCCGATACTACGTTGGCACCGTTGTAAGCCTCGGAACAATCGTAAAAGTCGGTATTGTTCTTGTCACCGAGAATCGATGTGATGTTGACTGCTGCCAAATCACCGATGGCATTCTGTTGTCCGAAATACTCAAAGTTGTCGTGGAACAAGAAGTAACGAACCATTGTGTCATCGCCTGGAGCTGGCACGAATGTTTGCTCCTGACGTATGCGCTGGTCGTATCCGTGATTGGTACGATAGACAGCCTGTGGAATCGGGTATCCCATTTGAACACCGGTGTCCTTGTAGTAGTAGACCTCGCTTGGATCGTTGTCTGGGAAGTAGGCGGTGTATCCCTTCATCGTTTCCAAAGCGTAGGCTGGATGTTGGACGGTGTTTGCTTCGAATGCCGACGACAACATGTGATTCATTCCGAAAGTGTTGTTGGTGGTTCGCCAGATGTTCAGAGCTTCTTCGATGGTCGATGCGTATTGCATTACGTAACGCAATCTCAATGTCCAGGCGAAACCGTCGAATGTCACCGGGCGGGTGTCGGAATCGGACTCGGCGACAAAGATACCGTTGGCACTGATACCGGTGATGGAACCGAGCAAACCGGCAAATCCGACGTTCAAGAAAGCGGAACCACCAGTGGTTGGATGGTAGACTGCCAACACCTTGTGTTGAGAGATTCCAGTTCCTGGGAACCAATCCAAATTACGACCGTTAAACATATCACCGTTGACAGTTCTGTCTCCCCATACGGAGAAGTGTGAACATTGCCATCCCTTGAATCCAGACAATGCCAATTGCTCTAAAACTCTAACAAACTTTCCACTTTCAATAATATTCTTGTATTCCTCTGTGAATAAATAGGATACCAATGATTCTGCCTCGCTATATTATTATTATTTCAGGTTGAACATAAAAATTAATTTTCCAAATGTTTTTTTTTTTGTTTTTCCAGTTTAGATTTCTCATTAAGCGCACTTACTTTTCTAATAAATATTCAATGTTGGATTGAATGTCTCCTGGGAAATTGGCGATGGTCATTGTACGAATGGCCAAAACAGAGACATCTGGCATACCAGCTTCGTTGGCACCATCGGAAAGACCTCTGAGTTCATCGAAATATTGTTGTGGCAATTGCTTTGAGAGGAAATCTTTGAATTGCCAATCCAAGAACAACTCCAATACATCTTGAGCCTCTTGGTTTGGTAAAACATTGTCCAAAAGTGAGTGATATGACTCTACGATGGCTTCAGCAAAGAAATAACCGTAGGCATAACCCATCTCATAGGAAGTACCTGTTAAATTTGCAACATAAATTGGTTGTGCATATCCAAATGATGAAATTTCATAAAGTTGACTTTGATTACTATATTTTATGAAATATTAATTAGAAAAAAGGAATGAACTAATCTAATCTAATCTCTCTTACTATTGTTTAATCAAAGTAACAGTTGCTTGATTATCTATTTGAAAAGAAGGAGTAGTTGTATATACAAATACAATATTTATAAAAATAAATAATAAAATGATAGCTTTATTCATCATTTTGTTTAAATATTTATATATCTGTTTTAGAAAGATATAAAATTATTATATAAAATTATGAATTGGAACTATTAATTTGTTGTTGTTGTCTTCGAAGTAATGATGCTGTTTAAATAATAGTTATTAAGATATTCTCGGTTGTTTTTTATTTTTTATTCCATTTCGCAATGTTTTTTGGCGATATTTTATTGTATTATAGTTTGGAACTTGTAAGTGTGTGCAATATGATGATGTGAGGTGGTCCAAAATTTATATTTTTTTTTAAAAAGCTAAGATTTATTAAAAGATATTTTAGTATAAAAAATAGTGTGGCGAAAATTCGATCAGCAAAAGAAAAAATTAAATTAAAAAAAATAATTCCAAAAAATTAACTTCATTTTTTTTGAAAATTGAAAAAATTAAATAATTAAATAATAATGCTTTTTTTTTTTTTTCAGTGCAAATTTGCACTCATTTTTTATGGGGTATGAAAAGGTATGTGGGATTTGGGTCTCCTATAACCTTTAATTTTTGTGAGTGATTGTGTATTTGACAGACACACACAATATAATCAACCAATTAAATTATAACTATAAAACACACACAAACACACAAATCACATATATTTATTTAATAAACATATAATTTATCGTGGTTTAAATTTATTTAGTTTGGATGACAACCATCTCATTATTAAACTTATCAATTAATTTTTAAAACATTTTGATTGATTAATATTTAATTATTTAATTAATTGATAGGTCCATTCAATATTCTAGTTTAAACTTACAAAATATTACATAAATTATATATACATTTATTAATCAAAAATAAAACAAATCAAGATATAAAAAATAAAATAAATAGTAATAGTATAAAATACAAAGATAAGATTAGTTATTTTTAGTTTAAGAAGTAATTATTTAGTTAGTTTAAAGAAAGATTGGAAATCAATAAAGAAAGAGTTAGAAAAATAGAAATAGAAAAAGAAAAAGAAAATAGAAAAATGAATTTAAAAATATATTTAATTTTAATTATTTTTATATTTTTAAATTCATTTAATGGAGTGGATGGATCGTGTTGTGAATCAGTTGGTAATATGGATTATTGCACTGGAAGAACCTATTATGATACATTCTTTATAGAGTATAAATGCAGTGGACTCGATGAGATGTCTCAGAATGGACAAATCCAGATTTGTGATCTCTGTATGTCTTCTATTACCAACGGTGCCATCGCTCTTATTGTAGTATTACCACTGGGATCGATCATCATTTGCACAGCCATCTGTTGTTGTTGCTGTCGTCAACGTAGATTGCGTGTTGGCAACAACAACAACACCACCACATACATCTCAACCGGTGGTTATCAGCCAGTTGCAACCACCTACAGCTATGAACATCATACAAACAACAATGCTACATTGGCTACAATCGGTATTGGCAATGGTCATGGTCATCTTCCAACAACAACAATAGTAACATCACAAACCATACCATCATTTACAGTGGCACCACCAATGGTACCAATAACTCCATATATTCCTCATAATAATAATAATAATAATAATAATATTGTTAATAATAACAATAATAATAATAATAATTATTATAAATCAACGACAACATCAACAACAACAACAAAATTGGTTGACATTTAATAGATAATTAAAGTTAAACTAATTAACATTATATTGACCTCCACACATTCTTAAATGTATATATATATATTTAAAGAATTGGAAGTCGGTATATTTTGTTGTATTTAGTTGTATTAGTACTCTTCCCAAAATATATTATAATTTATGTTGCTTTTTAATTGATTTGCTTTATAATACTTTTTCAGCTATATCTTTATTGTTACTATAGTTATTATTTGTATGAAGTATCATTGGTGAATAAGTTATTAGATCATCTCTTATAAATTTGTGCTTTTGTTGTGTATTATCACTTTTATATAATCTGTCTCTTAAATCCGATACAATTGAATCCAATGTCAATTCAATTCTACAATGATTTCTATATATAGTTATTTGTTTGATAATTAATTAGTAAAATGATTTATAATTAATAGTTTAGTTAAAGGTTTAAAAAACAACATACTTTAATATTGCAATCTTTGACCATGTACTCGATTTACCCTTCTTAATATAGTTTCTCATCATGTCATCTGTTGGATTGCTTATGATGTTGGCATAGTCTTTTAGTTCGACATCTGGTACTACCGTGATATCGCCACTATACTTTTGTGTGAGAAGCGGTGTGATTCCACTGATTCTCGTTGGGATGAGGCCAAGCGATGCCATTTGGAGAACACGATGCTTCATCTCTGACTCTGTGAGGTATTTGACTGCATCGACGATGGAACTCGACGGACTTATAGTCTTGTCGCTGATGAATGGAATAACATGAGGATTCACCTGTGAAACAATGAAATGATTGACGTTGAACAACTCGGACAGTCGGTTCATTGGCAGGTCAGACTCGACGGAGCCGTCGGTGAATACCAGGCCCGATGGATGGTACGGCACGATGTTTCCGCTCTTGTCTTTGGCGACTAGCTCCACCGGTTCAAAGAGGAACTTCAATGCGCAACTCGCACATGCTGCACTCCAAACGAGCACATTGGGAGCAGTCAGGTAGTTTAGTAGTCGTGGCAACTCGAACGATCCACTGGTGACTACGGTGATGTTGAGGATTCGCTTGGTCTTGTCGTACGCTTCCTTAAAAGTTAGATCTCCGATGTTCTCGCGAACACATTTCTGGAGTTTCTTAATGTCCATCAGCACACCCTTCTTGAAAAGACGTGCAAACTTCCTGTTCATTGAGCGACCCGAGTCGAACGCGTCCAACTTCCAGTGCTGGCGCTTAAAGGCGTCGGCCAGCTCCTGCTCAGTGGAGACACCGACCATCGATGCAACAATCGATCCCACACTCGAACCCGAGATGATTCTGGGCAGCAGGTTATTCTCGTGCAGCGCTTTGATGACACCGAGATGGTACATACCAAGGGTGGCGCCACCACTCAGACAGAGTGCCGACCGTCCAAAAGCCTGACGAGTCTCATAGAAGAAATCGAAACGTTTCTCAAGCGTATGCTCATCGCTCTCTGGCATCTCATGGATGAATCTCAGTTGCTTAACCACCTCATCGACATACTCTTCAATGACATACTTGGTTCCGACGCGACTCTCTTGGAACAATCGGACATTACCCATACCACCGAGATTTCTCAGCAGACCAGCACGCAATGCCAAAATCAAACTGTGGATATCACCCTTTTGCGACAACAATCTGAGATTTGCCAGTCTGAATCTAATCAACTTGCTATCGTAGTAAGGTGATTCATCGACACTTCTCCACTCTTCCTTGCCATCCAAAACATCCAATTCCTTTGCCCAATTCGACCACTCCAAATAGCTATCTGAATTCTTCATCTTTTCATCTAAATATTTAATTCTTTCAGTTCTTTCCTATTTTCAATAATTATTATGAGTAAGAAAAAGAATGAAAAACTATTATAATAATTATGTTAAACAACTTACTCTTTTTAATTTTGATCTTAAAAAGAATGATGGGAATAACCACATTAGAATGGTTAGGAAAAGATTTAGCGCTATTGGAATCCAGAAGAATAGATATGATCCCGATAGATGGTTTAGTAGACGAGTTAACAATGATTTGTTTGTGTGTGAGGGTGGCGGAGATGAAAAGGTTATCGAAGAGAAAGGTGAAGTCGGTTGACTCTGTTGATTGTTTTCATTTTGTTGTTCATTATTTTGCTCTGCATTGTCATTCGATATCAATTCCTGCACTATGGTTTCAATCTTATCTTTAGAGAAGGCAGCAGAGTTACTCGACAGAGCATCACAAACCACCAAATCTGTTTTATCTTTGCCAGGTGAAACAACAAAAACCATGATGATTCAATTTAAAAATTATTTTGTTATTTTTGTAAAAGCAACACCACCTTTTTTTAAATTAAAGATATTATGTAGCAATATATATATATAAAGTAGTATTATACAAAAACTATAATTTATATTATTTTAAAAATTAGAATAAATAATAAAGAAAATCTTATGATTTAAATTTTAAATCAATGTGAAAAGTAATATAATAGATAAGTTATATACAATTTTGTTCTATATATATAAGAATATATAATTATGATGATTATTTAATATATATAGAGAAGAGAGATAGATTTAACAGTAGTTATTATTATTAATATATAAATAAATAATTTAAATAAAACTTATTTTTATATTTATACATAAAGTTGTTATGTAAAGCAAGATTGATTAATTATATTATATTATATTATATTAATGTGTGTTGATTGTATTAAATTGAATTGTGATTGATTGGAACTGGTTCTTTCTTTCTTTAATCGAATTGAAATCAATTGTGTTGTTGTTTTTTTATAGTTTGTTATTTGATTGTACAGAGTTTGAAATTTAACTTTAGTAAATCTATTGATGTTGATGTTATAAAAGATATTGGTGTTATTGATTGTTTGCAGAATTTGAATATTTTAGTTGTTGTTGTTGTTTGATTTGTTGATTATTGTGATTGTGAATTTGTGTTGTTTAATGATTTATTTATTCGTTCTCAAATTAAAATTAAAAAAAAATTAGAAATCTACGACTGAAAGTATCAAAAATGGTAATTCTACTTTATAATTATATTAATTATTGATTGATTGATTTTGATTTTGTGCTTATTAAGCTATTTAACTCTTATAATATTCTGAATTCTATTCTAATTGAATTGAAATTTGATTGATTGTTAAATTTAATTTAATTTTTAATTTCTTGTTACTTTATTGTTTGTAGTCGTTGTTATTATTGTTGTTGTTGTTATTAGTTGGCTGTTGGTTATTATCATATAAAGAATTTTATTGTTTGTAATATAATTGGTAATTTTTTTTTTGTTTTTCAGTTGTGGTGTTTGCTTGTTATCTATGTTATTGAAAGGTGTTGAGTTTTTGCTTATTGTTATTTTAGCGCTCAAAAATTAATAAAATGTAAGATGACCTGGTGTTAGTGTCAGTGTAAAATTGGGGTATTCTATGAGAGAGTGAGCAATAGTGAACTATTTTTTTTAATTTATTTTATTGTTATTGTTTCTAATAAAAATGTAAAGTAATTGTATGTTTTGAAAATAAAATAAAATAAAATAGAAATTACTATATGTATAAAATTGAATTGAATAGTAAATTTCAATTAAATATAACTGTTCAGAAATTACAGATTTTGTTGTTGCTGTAATTGACTCTAAATTTTCAAAGTGGTGTGTTTGTGTTTATAATACGTATAAATATTATTAGTAATATGTGTGTATGTTTTATTCTTATTGGGATTTTTGTGGTTAACTATTTTTTTTATGATTTTTATTTAAAATATGTGACACAAATAGGTGTTTTTATTATCTTTAATATTATTTGTTGTTTTGAATAAAAAATTTTTTAAAATCAATTTAATTTTTAATTTTGTAGATTTGGTATCTGTGATATACCAAATTTAAATTCGTAAGTTCAAAAAAGAAAATACTTAATTTATTTAAATAAATTTTAAAAAAACAAAAACTTTCAAACTATACAAATAAAAAGTAAAAAGATTAAAAATAGATAAATAAGGTATATGGCTCTAAAAATAATTATTGGAATTTAAAAAAAATTAAAAACAAATGAAAAATCAGTTGTTTTTAATTAATTTGTTGATATTTATAACAAAAGAAACTACTTTATTTAGATGTCTAAAGAACACAAATATTGTTAATTTTGGTTTATTTTCTGGGGTATGCATTAGAACTCTTCTAAATGGCGTGGATGTTCAATAAACACTCTGGGATCAACATACACTCAATAGCCCCTTTAGTTGCATAAAAAAACAACAAAATCCAATCAACAAATAATAAGGGTAGATTCATCTTCAAACAGATGTTTTAAACACTGGGAATTTAGTGTTTTTATTTTTGTTTTTTTTTTTTGTTTGTTCTTCGCTTCAAGTTGTGCGGAAAGACTCATCGGAAATGAGGATCTATCAATTACCACTTTTGGTAAAAAATTACGTTCCAAAAACATCAAAAAAAAATATTAAAAAACAGGTGAAATTTAAGAGCCAATGAATAAACCATTTAACATTTTTGTAACATGACATGACAATTAATATTATTATTATTATTATTGTTTGTTTTTAAATATTTGTGGTTTGTGTTGATGTTGTTGATGATGTTGACGCTGTGAGTGTTGCTGCTGCTGTTGAATCAACGTCGGGTGTTGAGAATGGTGAGATGGAAGTCGGTATCAAGCCACTAAAGATACCAAAGATACGCCAGCTACCAACACGTGACTTTATAATGTAGAGTACCACTAGCAGAAATACAACGAATCCAAACAAGATGAGGAATCGATCGGTCATGTCTCTGCGCTTTAGTTTTGTCATCAGTGACTTTGACTCTGAGGTTCTCTGTGAGTACTCCTTCTGTTGTACCAATGTTTTCTCGATGACCTTTGACGATTCATCGATTTCATCCAACAAACCTGAACTTCTAATCACCTGTGAATTCAATATATTACGTGTTCTCTTCATTGTCTCTGTTATATTAACTGATTTCTTTATGATCTCTTCATTTGATGAACTTCATTTACATTTAGTTTAATAATAATTATTAATATTAATATTAACAAAACCAATGGTTATATTTAACAACGACAACAACAACAACAACAATATATATACATACTTTTTATTTAATCTTGATTGATGAGTTATATTTGAGCTACCTGATAGCAATTCTTTTCTTTCATTTTTATATTTCTCTTGTAAATTCTTTGTTGCTTGAAGGTTTAGTTTTCTTTGTAATGATGTTAAACTAGATGTAATATTATAATAGTAATAATATGTTTTGATTGATAATGAAATGAATCGGATTAGTTTAATAAATACTTGTTTAATTAAGTTTGACAGTCTATTAATAATATATATTTACTTTTGATATTCCTCTTTATGTATTGCTAATTCCTTTTCATATTGTTTCAGTTTTGCAGATTTATTCTTTTCTATAATCTTTTGTGACGCTTTCTATAAATAAAAGTTAGAATAATAATAATAAACAATAAGATAAGATAATTAGAATTTAATTTGATTTGTGAGTGTAAGAGGTAATTAATCGATAGTTTACTTTTATTTGTTGATTTAAATTATCTAGACCTGATTTTATTGAGTGATGTAATGTTTGTATTTCAGATATCGAATTGGAATGTGAGAGTGTAACTATTTCATTTCTAATTTGATATTCTATCGTGTTTATCTCTTTAAATAATGTTTTCATCTTTGAGTATTACTCTCGTTGTTATATGTAAAAATGTAATATATAAATATAAAAATAATTAAAATGATGAAATTAAAATTAATATGTTTATTTTTTTTTTTTTTTCTAATGATTCACAGAAAATGAATGACACGTGTCTTAAAACATATCCATCAAAAAATGTTTCGTTGAATCATATTATAATACAATGGCAAACTTAAGAAGAAGAGTATAGACAATCCAACAATATCACAGTACCCTGGAGGAGACCAGAGATATGAAGATACCATATATAGATGAAGATAAAGACAGACCACGCATCCTAGCCAACCAGATGGTTATTCCTTAGAAGGATAACTAGATGATAGTAAGAAACTGTTCAGTAAGTGAATAGGTCCATTCTCGCAATAGTTTATCATTTATGAAGTATTGGTAGAAATCAACGAATCACAAGGAATGGTACGAGCGAGATCTAGAACATTCAACACAATCCGACTAATACTGTCACTGTGAAAGTTGGTCGTGCTTAACCCAAATATCCCAGTCATTTAGTGACAATTCACATTTTGTCGAAGGTTTGAGGTTGTTACCATAATACACATGCAAACCTTCTTCTCTTATTCTTTTACGATACTCAACGATTAGCTGTGGTTACACAAATTCTTTCATCAAGAGACAACTCTAAATATCTAAAGTTAAAACTGTTATTCAATAAAAATATACTAGTATTGCATATATAATCATCAAAAACCACCATTCTTTTCTTTATTTATCTTTCTTATCTTTTCTTTTTTTATAAATTCATATTAGAAATTACTTATATAAGTATTCATTCATTCATTCATTTTCATTCGATCAACACAGAACCATATAACATTCTTTCATTGGTGTCTTTTTTGAAAACCTGTTGCCATTCATTATGTTCAATGGAATATATATAGTTTCCTATGTTGCTACCACCGAACAAATAGATGTAGCTGCTACTATAGTACTTGTTGTGTTGGTAGATCATAGAGAATACGTTGGACATTGTGCGAGTCACTGGTTCGAGAGTCTCAAACTCTCGGGTGATAACATTCAGTTTGGTGAAGGTCTGATCCTTTGAGTGGAAGTAGATATTACCATTGCCGTCGGTACAGGCTGCATAAGGATATGCTAGATTCTTGTCAGTAAAGAATGACAACGTCTTTGCCTTCGGATCGAAAATGTAGAGTGACTGATGATGTATTGTCAGTGAATACAACATTCCTTCGTAGAAGAACGAGAGTATATGATTGTATGACAACTCTGGTAGTGTGAAACACTCCTCGAACTCTCTGGTAGACACTCTGAAGCGATTGATCTTTCTGTTGAAATCTGCAGATCTACCGTAGCAGCCAACCATCATGTAGATATAGTCGTCACCATCAAAGCAAACAGATACACCGCCACCACCGTATTTCTTATCAACATCGATTGTTTCCACAATTGATTTGGTTTGAATCGAGTAGATAAATAATCTATTCTCTGGTTTCCATGGTGGCGATGCAAAGATATAGATAAGATCGTTCACTCTAACCATGGAATTGTATGTACGCCTCAACGTAATGTCTACTTCCTTTGATTCGATTAGAGTTTGTTCGTTGTCTGGTGATGTCAATGTCCATGGAACAGTGATATCAAACAGCGACAATGAAGTTTTGTTATCGCTAGAGGTAGCGCTGCTTAGTATCATTGTTCTCTTAAGATGTTTGTTGTCCAATAGCCTCGGATGCATCACAATCGTATCACGAACAACACCCTTCATTTGAGTATTCTTAAATTTATTGATAAATATCTCAAAGTCAATGATATCATTTTGTGGTTGTTGATCAAGTTGTTGATGTTTCTGTTGTTCTACTTGATATTGATGTTTGAGATATTCATGAATTAAATCTAATAGCTTAGTATCGGTTGGCAGTTGGTGTTGTTCATCTTGTTGATGATAGAACAATGTATTTCTATGAAGTTTAATGAATTGCTCCAATGAATTTGAAATAGTTATTGATTTTATCAATGTTTCCAATTGATATCTATCAGTTGTATCTGTTTCATCATCTGATGTTTGGCTGTTTTCATCTGACATGGAATGATCAACACCACCACCATCTTTATTACTATTTGAATTGACAGTATAGTTTACAATATTAACTAATGATTTCAATTGAACGATTTGTGATTGTATTGATTGTTTTATTTGATCGATTCGTTCTACTATTGGTTTCTGTAAGCGACGTTCTTCAACGACAAGATATTCATGAAGTGTTTGAAAGTGTGATGATATTTCATTCGATCTTAATTCGAATCGATTGTATTGTGTTGTATTATCTTTAAGTTGATTCCATATCGATTCAATTTGATTATTTATTTTAAAATTATTATTATTATTATTATGAATTGTACTTATATTTGATGAAGTGGATGAGAGAGTGAGATTTGATTTTAATGTTTCAACATCTTGACTGTCGTGATTATAATGATTGACAACACATTGTGAACACAAAAGAATATTACAAGTTAAACAAATGAATGATTTTCTATGCTCTAATGTACATATACTTTCAGAATTATAAACATCCATTATAAATTAACTGTAAAAGAAAAATGAAAAAAAAATACAAGATTGGCAAAAAGCAAAGGTTGATTCTAATTCGCCACTCTATAAATACCGGCCAACTGTTTGATTTTGTAGATTTGAATCTCCAATGAATATGTTAGCTGGCTTGATTGATCGACTATTGGGTAATCATCATAGTTATTTAGCTATTTCACTCTTTATAAAACAATCATTTGATTTACTATTACTGATACCATTCTTTTTTAAATTTAATTTAATATTATTTATATTCTCAAACTTATGATTTGAATGATTAGCAAAACAACCAGAACAAACAATTTAAGCAAATATAATCGAATTGTTTTTGATGTAATTAACATAAATTTTCACTACTAAAATTACTATTCATTTTTAAGTTTGATTCTTTTATTGTTTTGAACAATTTACAATTATAATCTTTAAAGATTTAAAATTAAAAGGATCGCTGTACAAATTTAAAACATAAAATCAAAAATATCTTTTTTACGTAAGTTCATCAGATATTTTGATAAAAAAACATATACAATGCTGGCTAACCCATATGAAAAGTCAAACCATCAAAAAATAAAAGAGACTTTTAATACCTGTACAGCCTTATTTATTATTACTATTGTTGTTGTTTTTCTTGTTCTGCAAGTGTAGATTGTTCGTAAACTAATAGTACCTCTGCATTTTCATTGATAAAAGATGCTAAATAGTTTATTAACTAATAAAGTTGAAAGTGTAAAGGTTTAGATGTTAGTTTTGTTTAATATTTAAGAGCATTAGATAGCTATTAAGTTATTACATTTTGTTTTGCTTGAAATACTATCGGATTTGTCTCTGAATTCAAAAGACAATAGTTGAAAGGTGTTGTTGTTAAGGGTGGTTGCGTAGATGAGGTGGTAGTCTCAGAAGTTGTTTTTGACTCTGTAGATATATAATTCATATTCTTTATTCCAAACCAATGTCTTGAATTCCATAGTCCCATTATCTTTTTTAGCATACAATTTACAATGATACCATATACTTTATCAAAATCAATTTCATCTAACCCTATATTTATTTAAGATGTAGTAGTTATTGAATATCGCATGCGACAATAATACAAACAAACAAAACATACTCTTTCTTTTATCAAACCATTTAACTTCAAAACCTTTTCTATTCAGTGCAACAATCAAGACATTTGCATCATAATTACCCAGACCACTAAGACAATGAATTATAAGAGGAGGAGTGTCAGACACTTTACGTTAAGTAATCAACCATCAACAACTATCTACTTACAAAAAGTTTTTATGAGGGTTTATCCATTTCTTTGTTTGATCTAAATCATAAGCAATATGTTCAAGTTCACTTCTTGTATATGCTCTATATTGTAACTATTTTAATAAGCAAAAACAAAGATTGTTACTATCAAAGTAATACTTATTACTATTATATAACATTTAGAATATTATTATACATACAAGATTATTAATAGTGTGTAAACCACATAGTTTCAAACTTTGTTTCTCAAAGTATATATTATTATTATTATTACTCATAATTAACTAATTAAATAATAATAAACAAAAAAAAATGAACAAATTTTGAAAACTTTAATAAACACTTGTAAACACTTAATAACTCTTTTTCATTAATGCTAACTTATTCCTTTGAAAGTGTGAATAGATATAATAATACATCATAATATTATAAATGTTTTATCTATTATTAATAAAAATATTTTTAAACAAATAAATAATTAAATTATTCAAATAAAATCTTTTTCAGAGATCGCAAAATAAAGCTTTTTGTTGAGTTTCAGAGAATTCAATTCAATAAATATTATTACATAAAAAAAAAAAAGTAGAATAAAAAAAAGAAATGTTTAAATTTTGTGATGATGGGAATGGGTATTAAAAGATTAATTTAATGATTATAATATTATATATGTATATATATTTAAAAGTAAGTGGTAATTGAAATAGTTTCTTTAAGAACTTCCACCTGAACCTGGAGAACAGATGGATTGGAATGGTTGATTCTTGTATTTCTCCAAATCCAATACTTCGGTGACGACCAATAGAATGGTACTGATAACAATGATAGCTGTGATCAAGAAAATAATGTAGGATCTCTTCTTGTATTTGTTGACCACCCAGATCAAGGTTTGAGTTCCGACGAAACAAGCTGCGAAACCAATGATATAGTAGACCAAACCATAGTCCAAACGAAGCTTACCCAACAGGATATACTGGAAGGCAGACGATGCCGATGTAAAGAGAATCATAAAACTAGAGGTGGCGGCGACAATGTCTGGACTCAGACCCATTGCCAACAGAACTGGACCTTTAATCATACCTCCACCAATACCGAGTAGCGATGCCAAGATACCGGCGACCACACTCAGAATACCCAACAAGATGATGGTTTTACGTGAATAACGGATGTCACCCTCAATGATTGTTCCATCTGCCTGATTTCTCAACCATTGACCATACAAGTATCTTGCAGTGAATATCCATGTGATGATAATGATCGGCCAGATAGCAAATGACAACACCCAATATGGTGGTGAGCACAACTTGATTCCAATCAAACTCACCTCTGAATCACCTCCCTTAAACACAGAGAACATTGTAGATAATATTAAAATTGATAGAATAGCGAATATCTTTACCCAATCTGCATCTAAGAATGCTGTAATCATTATAATAATAGTTTGATTAATTAATTAGTTAGTTAATCATTGTCTATAATATTATAACTTCTTATGTTTCTTATAAGTTACTTACGATTAACTTTCTTTTCTGGTGTTAAATATGCATCGGAATTATTGTTAATTAATAAATATTCTTTCTTGGTGTTTTCTTTCTTTCTTAAATCAAGACCTTTCTTAAAGGTGGTTGCAGAAGTAGCAGTCAGAGTGACTACCAATAAAATCAAGATGACATAGGGTGGCAAGACAGTGTGCAAGTAGATACCAAACACAGTTCCACCAAGAGTGAGTGGTTCGATCAGAAGCACTACACTATAATCGATAAGATGCTTGTTTGCATGTGGATGTCTTCTTGGGAAGTTTTGAATTAAATTTGCAAATGAACAACCTGCTACCAAACACTTTTTGTTTTAAATTAATATTATTATTATTATTATTGATTGATTGTTTTTAATTAATTATAACTTACATTTGAAAGTGGAATAGCAGTCTTTGGACTAAACTTATTAACGAGAATTAAAATTGGGATGTAGATTCCACCACCTCCAACACCACCACCGGATGACAATGCACAACCCAAGAAGAGTAAAGCCATTCCTACAATATCGAGTGCAGTGATTTGGTTGTGGAACAATGATTTATGTTGACAGATACCGCTTGCAGGACAAACGGCTTGTGATCCCATACTATCTTTACATTGTTCATCGGTATGACATTTACTATGTTTGTGTATTTAAGTTATTATTATTTGATTGACTCAATTTGATTTGATATTTAATTATTATTATTTCTTTTACTTACGAGCAATTATTATTTATACAAACATATCCCATTAAGCAATCATGACAACCGGTAGAATCAAGACTTTCGAAATGATTGGTCAATGTTGGGTTATATGCTGTGTAGGAATTTGAAACAGAGTGTTGGGATGACGGATTAGTCCGTAGTCCATGGCTAACATTGGCTAAACAAAATATAATCAATGTCACTGCTATTATTTTGCTGAAATGAGGTACTCCCATTCTTATAACTTTATATATTGTTTTGATATTATATTTTGATACTGATTCTATGATTATTTACAAATAATTATGATAATATTCAGTTTGTTTACAAAGTGATTTATATATAATATATAATTTAATTCTAAAATTAGAAATTTATACTGTTTTATAAAAAATTTTAATTTAATTTAGATAATTAGTAAAGTTAGTTTTGATAATTTGATAATTTAAGAGTTTGATAGTTGATTTAATTTCTATTAACAGATAAGTAGTGATAGAATGTTGTTGTTATTGTTATTAATGTGTTGGTATAAAAATGTATACAAAGAGTAATAATATTTATAATATTTTGTGGTTTTAAATTTTATAAAAGAAGTAAGATAAATTTATCAATGAAGATTTTGAAATGTTGTTGAATGAACCTAATTATCCATTTTCTTATAGATAGAGGTTTGCTTTGTAACTATTGATTTATTGTCATCTGTCTCTATGTTTCAAATATATTTTAAATATTGTGGATATGTGTAGTTTTATCAGATGACCTTTAATGCAAAAATGTCATTAGATTGGAAACAACAGTCGAAATATACAATATATATCGTGTTATCACCACCAATTATTCAATTTTTAAATAATTTGTTGAATATTTAATTTATTATTTTAAACAATAATTAAATAACACAACAACCACAACAACTGTTAATTGATGAAAAACCAAAAAAAAAAAAAAAACAATGATAAAAATCTAAATTTGTTTACCAATGAAAAAACACCAAAAACACACTTGACATTTAATTAACATATTAAGTTTAAATTGATTTGGAAATCAAAATTTTAAAATAAATAAATACATTACATTTTTTAATTAATTTACTATTATTTACTATTAAAAAGTAAACTTAAATGGAAAGGATAACTTGTTGTCTGTCCTTATTTATTGTTGTTGATGTCTGAATTAATAAATAAATAAATAAATAAATAAATAAATAAAATAAAATAAAATAAAAAGAATTATTACAAAATGATAAATGATAATCTTGTGTGATGTGAGGAATAAATAAAATGGGATTTGATTGTAGAGATAATGTAGATCTTGTTGGGTATGTCAATTGATCATTGTGCGTCGCTGGATTTAGTTTTGTTTTATTTTTTTTTCTTTTTTTATTAATTTTTTTTTTCTGCAATTATTTCGTGTTGAGATTTAGAATCCCCCGACGCCTCCTATTTCAAAAAAATATGATTATGTGGTGGTCGGTTCCCTTATTAATGGTAATTAATTATTAATGGTTGTAATTACAAAAAAAAAAAGGGGTAACATTAGATGGTTGCCAATGGAATAATCATTATTTGCAAAAAAAAAAAAACTAATGAATGGTATATTCAAAATTACCCGATATTTGTGTGTACTTTGGTGAAACTTTAATAAATAAATAATGATTCTTATTGGTGATTTGGGTGAAAAATGATTAAGAGTGTGAAAAATGGGGAATTAATTTTTTATAAAAAAAAATCTGATTGTTGGTGAAACGTGGTGAAATTTTAAAAAACAATTAAAATTTGTCGAATAATAAATTGTTATTCTGCTTTTACATCATTGGTTTGACATTAATATGTGATAGAAATTTTGATTCATTTGCCTGAAAAAAATAAAAAAACAATCTCCAACAACATAATTATCAAGAATTCTATTTCTATTCTTAATTTTTTTACTTTCTAGGTGAGAAAATCATACTAAACTGACAGATATTTATAACCTTAACTTACAAAGTTTTCAACAATTCTATTCTATTTTGTTTTGTTTGTTGTATTTTTATTTTGAAATGGATGGAATATTTAATTAATTTTTTGTTATTATAAATAAATAGTATTTACAAAAAAATGATTCTTGTTTCTGTATATTATATTCACACAGAAATTATCTGTATCTAGTGTCTCGAACAACTTTAATTATAATAAAATGAATATATATATTGTAAGTATAATATAGCTATGAATGTAAAGCAAAAACAACTTCTTCAACAACTTTTACTCCAACTTTTATTTCGAAATATGGTTAAATTTTGCAAACCATGATGAAAAAATTGCACAAAAAAAATAATGTGAAAGGATAAAAAACTTGATCGAAGCTGCATGATTCCATGGAATGTTAAAAATGGGAACTTATCAAGTTTTGTTTTTTGGTGTTTTTTGTTTAAAGATCATTGTTTTTTCAATGGGTAATGTCTGATTGCAACATAGACGTGGTGTTTATTTACTTACAATAAAGATATTTGGGTTTTTATCGGCAAAAAAAATAAAATAAAAAAAAAAAGTCGGACTTTCGAATCCTTAATAATAAAGTTTAAAATAATAATCCAACTTAATGATAAATAAATAAATCTATAATAACTTAATAAATAAATAGTTAAATAATCTTTAAATATATACAAAATGTCTTGATATAATGTGTCTTGATTTGTGCTGTAGTGAAGATTTGTTCTGATTTGTTTTGATTTGTCTAGATTCGTCTAGATTTGTACTACTAAATTTTTATATTATATGATATTTATATTTTGTATAAACACAACACTTTTCGCGTTTAGTTTGTGCTTTTTTCGAAAAAGATACTGTTTTTTTGATTGATCTTGTTTTAAAAGAAAATGTCGTGATGTGACTGTCAAAAATAAAACAGATTAATTAATTTTAAAATAAACTAGATGATTTTTTTTAAGAGATTTTTTTATTAGATTTTTTTTCAAACTTCAGATGATGAATGAATTTTTTTTAAATTTCTTTTTGTTATTTTTTTAAAAAGGTCGTTCAACTTCGGATCATCTTTTTGTGTGTTACTGAGGCAGATGGATGACATCATTCAATGAAAAGGTAATCCCTCGATATTAAGTAAATCAATCATTCAGAATCAAACAAAACACACTCGAGTGGAATTCCCTAATAATTCAAACTTCTAGAATATATTCTTTGGGGAGATTTCTACAATCAAAACAATCAATATATTCATCTGAAGTCTACGACCAGTGTAGAAAGATGTTTAAGAGATCTTAATTTTATTACAATACAATACAATCTTTATTTTATTTTATTTTATTTTATTTTATTTTATTTGTTATTCCAGATTTGAAGTGGTTGTTATGTTTTTTTTGTTTCTCTTAGATTTTTTACATTTATATATTATTATTCCTATGATTATTCCAATGATTAACAATCCACCAATACAACATACTATTATTATTGTTATTATTAAATTGGTTGTGTCTTTTTTGATGCATTCATCGCATACCAGTGCTTCACCATCATAGCTATTGGTATAGGACACCACTGAACCGCAATGATAGTAGTACCATGAACTCTTTGAATATACTTTCGATGTACACACCGATTTATTTGTTCTGTCATCAAAATAACCTTCACAACAATAATCAGGATCATCATCAGTATTATCATATCTAGCTGAAACTATTAAAAATGAACATATTATTTGTATTAAAAGAAATAAATATAGTTTATTAATCTTTATCATTATTTATTTATTTAATTAATTAATTATTTGTTTGTTTGTTATAAAGTTATAGCTAACTAACTAACAATTTATGATATGTTTTCATAACTATTTATAATCAAAGACATGTCAACAATCATCAAGAGAGAATATATTTATTACTGCAGTTTTTAAAAATAGGCTTATTATGAAAAGTTCATAATAGAACCCCTTTTATAACTGTGAGGTTATTTTAACATAATTTTTTTGTTATTTTTTTTGTTTTTCGTGATCTGTGTGATGTTTTATAAGTTAATAATTTCAAAAATTAAAGAATTATAAGATGATGTGGTGTTGGTATTGGAAAAAAATGTTCAGAGTTATATTTTTGGTTATTTAAACTTTTAAAAATTTTATTCAATTTGTTGCTGTTGCTGTTGTTGCTGTTGTTCTTGATATTCTTTGAAAAATCTGATTGTTTGTATCGATTTCTTTTGTACTATTTGAAGAATTTTTTCGTTTATCTCTATTTTAGCACCAAGACTTACTGCATACCTTAGTATAAGTGCTGCTGACGATGAGTTCAATATTGATCTGAGGTTAGGCTCATTAAAAAATGTTTGAAGCAAATAAGTAGTATCATGATCTGTATTGTTAGAGTATTCAATTAGATATTTGAATGTGTCCAATTGACCACAGACTATAGATTGACTGAGAATCAATGGTAGACTAATATCATCGGCAAAGTTGTCTATATAGTATTTCACTACGTCCAAACGACCGAGAAAAATAGTTGACACCACAAAACCTGACCAATTTAACTCTTTCTCTGGGAATGTCGCTCTTAGATAATCGATTGCCTCGAAATGTCCGCTCTGGAATAGATAGTGAGCCAATGTGTTGAGTTGATTATTTTGTAGTTTTCCGTTGGGTGAGCACTCGATCACAGTTTCTATGACACGAATGTCACCGCAAATTCCCACTTCATCAATGACGTTCTCCAAAAGTGAAATGTGATTCTTCAATATCGCAATGATAAACTGATACTTTTGTGAGCGAATCGAAGCTATTAACAATCTTTGAAGGTAATGAAAATTTTCACATTCAACATCGTCTCTAATCTCCAACAGCTTAACGAAGCTATAAATATCGTTGTTCATGTAACAACCTTGCCACAGATGTATCATCGATGTGATTGCAGGAGTATGGATTTCCTTCTTCCAAAGAATGATTAATTGGTCTATGTACTCCGGTGTAATCGATTGCAATTCAAACCTTTCCACGCATCTGACAAAACTGAGCCCGGGATCTATCGCCAAGCAAAGTTCCAATCTATCAGTAGTGTCAGGTGATATGGAACTATATTGATGCTGGAACAGTTTAACCAAATATTCCATTCCATAGAGTGAGATAAGATATTTAAATACTGATGGATCTGGATTATCAAAGCTAGCTTTACACCAATCGAATACCATATGTCTACCCCCGATGCTCACCCATACTTTTCTTGCAAGCCGCACTTGTTCCAGTGTGCCATGAGTAAACAACTCGTTTAGCAGTGTCATCTTACTCACTGAAATCGATAGTATAAATATCAAACCAATTAAACCACAATGCTTGTAAAGATTCAACCTGAACCAATAAAGCGGGCTATTTTGAATTGAAGCATAACCTTTCTCCAACAATCCGATACACTTGCATATAAGCATAAGATATTCAAACTTTTCAAGATTATCCAACTCTGACCTATCTATTTGATAACCATCTAAACACAGCTTCTCATATGCAGAAACTAAGGATTGTTTCACCTCCAACTTTAGTTTGTCAAACGGTAGTCCATTCTCCATACCTCTATGATTTTTTGCAACATAATTCATCACTTCCAATTGATACTCTCGATTATCGAGACTTGAACTATTAAACAAATACACATCTAGATGGTCAAGATTTGGTTTGTAGTTTGGAAACATCATTTTGGCAATTGAAATTCCATTCTTCTTTTGAATGAGTTGTTTTGGATATTGAAATTGATTTGCCAGCATCAATTCTTTCTTGATATTGTACAACGTGCTACCTTCTTCCGACTCCCAGATCGTTTGGAAAATAGACAAATCTTTAAGTGATCCAATCGATCTAAGAAGACATTCCGCTTTCAATTTCGGTGATATATCTGCTAGCTCTCCTCCATCCTGATGGTGTTTAACTTGGTCAGACAACAGATAGTCGAATATCTCGAATTTCAATTGACACCAAGCATAAGTCTGAATGTTCATCTTTATCTTTGAAGTTGGCAATCTATTCAATACCACTGGGTACTCTTGATTCACCAATAGCTTTACTCTTTCCAGTGAGCCAGATTCAACTGCATAGAACAGTAGATTCTCATCGTTAAACATCCATTGTTTCAATTGATAGACAGCATTGAAGAGCTGATCGTCAACACCACTCGATCTAACTAGCTTTCCAATGCACTCATTGGTGATCGCCAGCGATTGTGTAATCTTTATCTTATCGAGAATTAGACCATAGTGACCGGAATCAACTACATTTGATAATCTTTGGTAGTGGCCGTATTTGAATCGCCATTGATTATCGCCAAGCGATATAATATCTATAGTTCTATTTATTTTCTGACATTGCTGTAAAATCTTTTTTAATAAATATTTATTTTTAAAAGTATTATAAATGGGTCTTTTATCTTCCATTCAATTGAATATATTGATTAATAATATAAATATTAGAATTTTAAAAATTACAATCTTTTGTTTTTTCTCATTATGAATTCTTTCTAAACTTTTATACGATTTTTTGTTTAGAAAAAGTTCTAAAAAAAATTAAAAATTAAAAATTTTTAGCTAAAAGAACAAACATATCAAGAAAATAATACAAACAGAATCTTATCCTATAAGTTGGATTCTTAGGGATGTTAAAAAAGAAGTTCGAATTCTCTATATTTATTTTATTTTATTTTTTTTAGTTTTTTTTTTCTTATTTTTTTTCATTTTTTTTTTTCATCTATTTAAGAATCAACGTTGGATTAATTTTCATTTGGGTTTCTTTTGAGTCAATGCTCAAGATTAACTGCATTTAGTCTAAAGATCACCGAAAGGTATCAAAAATCGAGTTATTAGAGTTTCTAAATGTAGTTTCATATTGATATTCAACAGTATTCCCCACTTTTTTTAAAAGTTAAAAATATAAAGATAAAAAAAAAAAATGATTTGGTCAACTTATTAATGATTGTATAATTTAAGTTAATAACCAAAGTACCTTTGCATGGATTGGCAAGATGATGAGATATAAGTGTTGGTGGGTGTAGCTGATGGACGTTTGCATCTAAATATCAATACATTGCATTGCTTTGTAAGTCATAGTCGTTCGGTGCGATTTGGTAGACTGTCCAGCTGTTGCTATTCGATTGAATCTTGTTGACTGGCGGCTGCTAAGTAGAGAGAATCACCTGATTGGTGTCGAAATCAAGTGAGATATCTCGATTCATGTTTGTTTTTTTTTTTGGTTTATTTAAATATATAATGAACAAAAGAGTTAAGAGCAGCAGATAAAAAATATACATAAATTTTATTTCTTTATTATAAAACCAATATTCACAAAATACTTATAAGTACAAACTTGTGTTCAATGCACAATTAGTACACATGTGTGTTTTATTACTCTTTTAAATTTTAAAGCTGTATTTATTTTCTATTTCAATAAAATTCAATCTCTAATCTTTAAAATAAAAACTTAAAGATTTATACTTTATTAGTATGTATTTATGTAATTGGATAGATATTTTTAATATTATTGTAATAAGTTGATACGAAGTAAACAAAGATGGCAAAAAGAAACACATATCAATCGAACCGAACCATCTATGGAACCAATGATATTTATTTTGAATGCAAATCAGAATTAAAACAAAGAAGGTAAAGATATATATTGGCGGAAGCAACTCCATCATTGGTGCTTTTCAATCAAAAAAAAAACTAAAAAAACACCAACAAAAGAATAAAATTGTGTTGACGTCGGTTGAAAAATAGAAACAAAAGTAGTGGGAAAGAACCTTGATTTTTGATGTATTTTTATTAATTTTATTACTTTTTTATTTTTTTATACTCACAAACTACTTTAAAAAAATAGAAAATTCAATTGAAAATTATAACACTTTATTGAAAAATTAAAATTTTGATTTTATTTATATAAACTTATTTACACAAACTTTTCTTTTATCCAAATATAATATATCATATATTTATTACTACTATAATTAATAAAAACATTTTATTCAATTAAAATAATTTTGTGGAATTTTTATTTTTGTTTTGGTTTTAAATTGATTTTTGTAAAAAATTTTAACCAAAAAAGAAGAATTTTTTTTTTTTTGATATTATCAAGACAAACACCGACACTACCCAATTTTCGATCAGTTATAGCTTATTATCATAGTTGTTTAATTGAATTCAATTCAAATTTATCTATAGATGATATCATAACTTCATATTTATTTATTTAATATTAATTATAACAACAATAATAATAATAATATATTTTAGTAATATTACTTTGTCAGATTAGATTTTATTGTTTTTTTTTTTTTAAGTTGATCTTATACATACATAAATAAATACATATCATATCATATACATCATATACATCATATAAGAAAAAGGAAAAAAAGAAAAAAACAAAAGAAAGTGATAAATGTTAAAAAATAGGATGTCATCACATGAGAAATCACCTTTGATCAACGGTGGTGATATAGGTATTGAATCACACGATTCAGGCAAGAAATTCTCACCACACCCAGCATTCTGGAATACCGTAAAGGCATTCGCAGGTGCTGGTTCATTCGCTCTACCGTAAGTAGTACTTAACAATCTATTGTTATTATTATTATTATTATTATTAGATAATTAACGAATTTAAAATGAACTATATAATTTATAATATAATAGATGGGCAGTTTCGCAAGCTGGTATTTGGATTGGATCAATCGGTTTAGTACTGATTGCTTTACTCTCAAACTATACGATGGGACTGCTATTAAAATGTAATATAGAGTTTGTATCGCAACAGATGGACTCTGAACGACCACCATCCTATGCGGATTTAGGTCGTCGTGCATTCGGTCGTATCGGTGAACTCTTTGTATGTTTCATGAACTTTTCAGTGACAATGTCCATCTGTATCGCCTATCTGATATTGATCGGTGAGAACTTTGGTGAACTCTGTCACTACAATCAACAAGTTATCATCTGGTTCGTTTTACCCGTAATTATTCTCCTATGTTTTTTAACCGATATGTAAGTTCGTTTTTGTTTGTTTGCTTGTTTGTTTGTTTTTTTGGAAAAAGTTTGTTAACATCTTTTTGATTTCTCCAGGAAATATTTAGGATATACTAGTATCTTTGGTGCATTATCGTTGATGCTTGCTATGGGAACTGTTTTGGCATATGGTGGAATCAACTATAGTATTAAACCGTACGAGGATTACAAGGTGGATTACGCGAATATTCCATTGTGGTTTGGTGTAGCCGCCTTCTTTTTTTGTAATCATATCGTTGTGATTCCGGTGTCACACGCCAGTGGCGACTGTGCCCGTTATCCACGTATTCTCGACTACGCAATGATCTTTATCACCATTGTCAATGTTGTGTTTGCAACACTCGCCTATCTCTACTTTGATTTCTACGTCGATGCCAAGGGTCACGTTGGTGTGCCCTCCTCGATCACACAAGCACTGCCACAGGGTGCTTTCGCACAGGTAGTGAGAATGTGTGTGGTGTTCGAGTTGACCTGTTCGTTCCCGATCGTCTGCGGTGCCGGACTCAACGTAGTCGACTCATCGGTTGAGTTCTTCCACCGTCACTTCTCGGCGTTCCCAGAGCGTGACACCGACGACAACGGCGACAAACTGTTCTTCTCCCGCAACTGGAAGTTCTACGTTCTCCGTATTGCACTGACTGCCGCTTTGGCAGCGGTCGCCACCACCATCACCAACTTTGGATCGTACACATCTCTGATTGGATCTCTGATGTTGGCCATTGCTGGTTTCGTGGTTCCCCCATTAGTTCACATTAAATTCTTCCCAGATCAAAGCAGACTTCAATTTGTTTTCAACATCATCATCTCTATTTTCGGTGTTGGTGCAACCGTACTAGGTACATGGCAGAGTATAGTAGCCCTTATCAATCCATCTGATTAAAATAATAAATTGGTTTTTTAAAATATTTTTTTAACTGTCTGTCTCGTCTCCCCTTATAATAATTAATATATCCCTACTTTTTTTCAAATCATATTCATCCTTTTTTGATCAACTAATTTAGTTAAGAGTTTTAACCGGTTATGAATATTGTGATTTCGTGACACTGTTTGAATTCAAGATTGAACAAAAGAAACTTTGATGACCAATGAATAATAATAAAGATAGTTGCTAATGAAATATTTGATTATTGATATTGTTTAATTTCTATTTGTTTTATTCTAACTAGTTTAGTGAAAATGGTTAGTTCGTATTTATTATTTAAACTGAAAGATAATCAATAACACTTACTTTGTTTAAATGCATTTATAATCTTCTCATATTTGATTTGGTACCGTTGACCTTCTTTCTATGTCTTTTGAGCATCTTTCTTGATGTCTTGTTCATGACTGTCTCCATTGATTGTTCGAAAGTTGCTGCCTCTGGTAATCTATAAAAAGTTGCTGGTTGTTGTTGTTGTTGTAACAAGAATGCACCAGAATTGATCGATGGTGATGATCTAACAGTGAAACATCCACTCTTTAATGTGTTATTAAATAATTGAATAATATTTCTATTCATTTTTTAAATAAATTAAATAATATATTTATATTGTCTGTTGCAGAAATGATCTAATAAAACGAATCAAATGCAATTTTTTTCACAAAAAAAAAAAAAAAAAAAAAAAATTTGTGTTTTTTCCTCACTCAATATATTTACTTTTTCTCTAGATAGTTATTAAAAGAGGTAAAGCGATCTTTGGTTAATCTTAAATCCTCACGGCAAGCATAACACTCACAAAAGTTACTTCCCAACCTATTACAATAGACTCTCGAGAACTATTTTTTTTTATCATTGCTGTGCCATTTGGAAAGTAAATAAACATTGATTTTTAACAAATAGAATTTTTAACATTGATAAGTTCATATTCCCAAATATCTTTACACGAAACCTAAACATATCCTATTAAAATGATATTTGTTTTTTATTTTTTATTTTTCATTATTTATCTGGTTAGTTATTTTCGGTTTATATAATATTTTTATGTAGATCTATTTATAAAAAGAATTTTTAAGAATTAGATTTTAATTTTAATTAAAACAAAAAACGTTGAACACCCCAGGATAGAATAGAATATAAATGATTTGTCAGTAAGTGTACTTTAAAGTGTTAGAGGTAACAAACTGAGGTTATAGCTTTAAGTTAAAAATATCACTTTTTTTAATTTAATTTATTTTTTGATTTTGTCTGAATATGCACTGCGTTTTCACACAAATTTTTTTGTTTGTTTTCTTCAAAGAATCAAACATTTTAAAACTTGTTTGGTGAGACTCAACCCTTTTTATGTCACAAAAAATTGAAATCATTTCACCAAAAAAACACACATACAATTAATTATTAAATATTTAATAATTTTTTTTTATCCCAATAATCTTTTTTTTTTTTTTCAAATTTCAAAGAGTTAGAGTGTTGTTTGCTAATATATAAAGGCTTCAATTTACTCCTTATCCAATCTTCAACATATATGTACTTTCAAGCTCAACCAATGATGACCACTGTCGTTCAATTCCAAGCCCCTGTCGTTATGCAGGGTATGTGGGTAAGTCAAGTTTGTTAAAAAAATCAATTTTATTTTTATATCTATCTATCTATCTATCTATCTTTTTTATATCTATCTTTACTTTTTAAAAAAGTTTTATTTATCTGATTATCAGATCATCTAATAATTGTTTTTTTATTTTATTTTTTTTATAGTATTACAACCTCTATGCTCAATTACAACAACAACAACTCATGGAAATGAATGCTTGGTTCATTTCTATGGATAGAGATAGATCTGGAACAATCAGCAGTCACGAACTCCAATATCTTGTGATCGGTGGAACTCCACTCGGTATCGATACTGCCAACAAGTTGATTAGATGTTTCGACAGAAATAGAAATGGTCAAATCGATTTCTACGAGTATGCCGCTCTCCATGCTTTCATCAACCACCTCTATAGATGTTTCGCTGCCAACGACAGAGTATGTTATACTGAAAGCTCAACTAAACAAACAATATTGATCGTTGATTGACTAACATTAATTTACATTAAAACACTTTAATAATATAGAATTTCTCTGGAACTATTGATGTTCGTGAAATCTACTCTGCTTTGGCCTCTGCAGGATTCAGCTTACCATTCCAAACAGTCAATCTCTACTTTATGAAATACTCACCAACAGGAGCACCACTCCTATTCACACAATACTTGAATTTGTGTGCCTCTGTTGCTTTGACCCGTTCATTGTTTGAATGGTCCGACCCAATGAGAACTGGTATGATCCACATCACTCTCCAACAACTCTTTGACATGTTTGCCTTGGCTTAAAAAACGAGTAGTAACCAACCAACTAACTGACCAATTGGTTTCACGATTTACTGTACAATTCTGAAGCAAACAACCAATTTCAAAAAAAAACAAAAAAATCTATTATTAAAAAATTTTGTATCATATATTATATATTATATTTTAACAACAAAAAGAAAGTCAACTTTATAACCTTTAATTTTATTTGATATTCAGACATTGATCAACTTTATAAAGGTTAATGGTCTTACCCCTTAAAGTATGAGCACTGTTATTTGTGCCAACGTTACTTTTTATTTTTTTTGAGATTTTGGTTTTCATTGTTAGTGTGTGATCGTCTAAAAACACTAATTTTCATTTCGTTTTTTTTTTTGAATTGTTTTTTTTTTTTTTTTTTTTTTTTTTGATCATTTTAGTGTCATCTTTTTTTTTTATTGTTGTATTACAATCATTTTATATATAATTCCATAAAAAATGATGTCAAGATCACTCAGATTGTTTTCATACTCTTCAAGGTAGGCAGTTCATTATCAATAAATGAAATAATAACTGGATTCTATAGAAATCAGATAAATCACAGTAGATCAGATCATCACAAAAAAGAAGAAGGATAATAAAATCAAAATCAACAGAAACGTAGTTGGCAGTCAGAGTACAGGATAGAAATAAAATTTATCAATCAGTAAAATGATAATCAGGAACTTACAGAAATGAACCATTAATCATGATTTCAACATGGATTTTCAACACCAACAAACAACAAACTTCATCGGTTTTGTCAACTTCCTAATTGAATTGAATCTAATCAAAATTTGATAATTACAAGTGAGTGACTCACTTTTAGTAATTATAGAATTAATTAGTTCATATCAGATGGCGAATGACATAATCGATTAGATATTAAGAGCAATTAATCAATCAATAGATAGATAGATAATAGATAGAGATCAAAAGGTTAATCATGAAATATTTAACTAATTATACTTATTTTTATTCAATAACAAACAATAGATGTATGATTAACTCACAAAGATGTATAAATGGAGCTTCTTCAATGATTGGAAATCGTTATTTCTCAACTGACAAGAATGTCTCAAAACAAGTCGAAGATATCGTTGGACAAATCGAAAAGTTGAGTTTACTTGAAGTTATTGAATTGACCAGTTTATTACAAGTATGTCATTAAACAAAAAAAAAAAAAAAAAAAAAAAGAAAAAGAAATAACAGAAATAGAATAGAATAGAGAGAAAAAAAAAGAGAGAGATAGAGTAATAGGATGACAAATCAACTCCAATAATATCAACAACGAACAACAACAACAACAACAATCATATATTAATCAAATTTAATTTATAAATAAATGAATATAGACTAGATTAGGTATTCCAGATATTGATATAGGATCATTGGGAGGTGGTGCTGCTCCAGCTGGTGCTGCTGCTCCAGCAGCCGCCGCAGCTGCCCCACCAAAATCAGAGTACCAAGTACGTTTGACAAAGGTACCAGAGGGTGCTAAATACAAGATTATTAAAGAGTTAAGAGAGATCAAGCCATCACTAAGTTTAATGGAGACCAAGGGTCTCGTTGAAAAGTTACCATCTGTCATCGCTGACAAGGTTTCAAAGGAGGAAGCAGATAAGATTATTGCCAAGATTAAGGCTGCCGGTGCTGAAAGTGAGGCTGCTTAAACAACTTCTTTCACTTTGATTTTATAATAATAATAATAATAATAATAAAATAAATAAATAAATATAATACTTTAAAAAATAAATCACATTAAAATAATTATAATCAAAAAAAAAAAAAAAAAAACAATCAAAAATATACCAATAATTATGTACATTGTGCTAGATATATGTTCATATTAATTATTATTTTTGCAAAAAACTTTAAAGTTTGTTTGAAAATGAAAAAAAAAAACCAAACAACAAGAAATTTCGATATTCATAGGAGAACATTTTTTATTGGATATATATATAATATATAGTTAATAATATTTAATTGTAAATAATAATAAGTATTTAAACAATAAAAAAAAGATAATAAATAATGCAAAGTAAATTAAATTTGACAAACTTTATTAATGGTGAGTTTGTTGAGCCATTGTCAAAGGCATATGTAAACAACTATAATCCATCTACAGGAGAAGTATGTATATTACGTTTCTATAGAATTGAAACCTTACATTAATACTAATATTAATACCTAACTATTAGGTTTATAGTTATGTACCAGATTCGAATGCAGAGGATGTAGATAATGCTGTTAAAGCTGCAAAGAAAGCATTCCCAGCATGGAGATCAAAGACTTTTCTTGAGAGATCAGCTATTCTTAATAAAGTAATGAACTAAATGTTGAAATATTAAATGAAATGAATGTAATATTAATTTTATTATTATCATTATTTAATATAGATTGCTGATGGTATTGAAGCTAGATTACAAGAGTTTGCAGAGGCAGAGTCAAGAGATCAAGGTAAACCAGTACAATTGGCAAAATCACTCGACATTCCTCGTGCAGCTTATAACTTTAGATTCTTTGCTGGCTACATTCTGTATTTGGAAGAGAAGACCTATATGACAGATACACCCGTTAGAGCGTTGAACTATACTGTGCGTTCACCGTTGGGTGTAGCAGGTTTGATTTCACCATGGAACTTACCGCTCTACTTGCTGACCTGGAAGATTGCACCGGCCATCGCTTTTGGAAATACCTGTGTTTGCAAACCATCGGAGATCACCTCTTACACTGCTTGGCTGTTGTGTCAGGTGATGAAAGATGTCGGTGTTCCAGCCGGTGTCGTCAATATCGTTTTTGGCACTGGTCCAAACGCTGGAAGTGCGCTGGTGTCGCATCCCAGTGTCCCATTGGTGTCGTTCACCGGTGGCACCAAGACTGGTGAGGTCATTACAAAGCTGGCTGCTCCGCTCAACAAGAAGCTAAGCTTGGAACTCGGTGGAAAGAATCCATCGCTTGTCTTTGACGACTGCAACCTGGAGGAGTGCGTCACCACCTCTGTGCGATCGTCATTCAACAATCAAGGTGAGATTTGTCTTTGTAACTCGAGAATCTACGTTCAATCCACCATCTACCAACAGTTTGTAAGTAAATTCGTCGAGAAGGCAAAGAACTGGAAGGTTGGCGATCCAGCTGCACAGGGTACCGACATGGGTGCACTCGTCAGCGCAGAGCATCTCGCCAAGATCGAATACTATGTTAATTTGGCTCGTGAAGAGGGTGGAAAGATAGAGTTGGGTGGAAAGCGTGCTGTCATAGGAGAGGAGAACAGTCCATTGAGAAACGGTTATTTCTATGAGCCAACGATTATCACCGGACTCTCACCACAATCACGTGTTATGAAAGAAGAGATTTTTGGACCGGTCGTTACCATCTGTCCATTCGACACTGAGGAACAGGCACTTGAATATGCCAACGACAATCAATACGGTCTTTCCTCATCACTCTGGACTCAAAACTTGAATCGTGCTCACAATGTAGCGGCGCGTATCGAGGCCGGTATTGTTTGGGTCAATTGTTGGATGATTCGTGATCTACGAACTCCATTCGGTGGTCAGAAAGCAAGTGGTGTTGGACGTGAGGGTGGTGAATTTTCATACGATTGTTACACTGAGCTAAAGACAGTGTGCATCAAGTTGTAAAAAATCAAAATCAAAACTAAACAATATCAATAATATATTATTATTTAATAAAACGAATTAAAATTTTTATAATTAGCCACCACGTCGATTCCACCCCTTTGCCCAACTTCCCAATCCCCGAAAATAATATTTATTTTGATTTTTAATTTTATTTTTTATTTTGATAAAATGATTTAAAAAGAAGAATAAATAAAAGATCTACACCTCACCCAAAATGATTATTCTCTCATCTTTTCTTTTGCAAAAGAGTTAATAATAATTAATATTTTCACAGAAGTGATCAAAAAAAAAAAAATGATTAAAATAATAACCATTTTATTTGTCATATTTACTTTTTTAAATTATAGTTATTCTGCAAATGTTAATAACATTAATAATGTAAAAGGTATTTAATTTTCTTTATTATTTATTGGATATCTTATTAATATGTTGAAATAGAATTTATTTTTAATGGTAGTGACTGCTCTTATTCTGGGGGTTGTAATTTTTTAGATCCAGCCAATTGGGTGAATGCATCGGTTCCATCTAGCTATAGTGATGCAGTTGTTGTTTTTTTTCCTGATGGTATTGGATTCCCTAACTACCTTTACTCGAGAAACTCTACGATGATGGGATCGATCACTGTCACTGGTAATGTGGTCTTTGATTACCTAAATGTTATCAATATTACACTGAATGCTCGCTCCACCCTAATGATAACCAATACTCTCTATACCAATAGCGAATACTCACAGATTACAATTAGCGAAAAGTCTGATTTTTCATTCACCTCTCAATCGCCTGTACAATTCGCAACGCTGATCACCGAAGATGGTTCCTATAGCAATCTACAAGCACCACTTATCAATATCACCAAAGTAACCGGTAGTGGCTATGTCACTCTCAATACCAGTGTAGTAGGGATCACAACTATCGACACAACCAATCTCTGGCAATTCAAACTCTACAACAGCCAACTTTATGTACCATCGGATTTCATTGTTAGTAACTATCTCTTTACTTTGTATATTCATCAAGATGTATTCAATGCTATTCCAGCACCTCCACCAATGATCGTTGCAGGCAATATTTTTTTGAATGGCTATGTGGAAGTGACCACTGGTGTTACCGGTGAATACTATCTGTTGGAGAGTCAGAACCATAACATTTCTGGTAGCTTTTCATTATACTTTCCTGAACTTTTCGAAAATGCTGAAACTGAAATAAGAAATAATCAATTCTTAGTTTTAAAGATATCGCAAGTGGTCCTATTCCCTAGTTTTGTCAAAGATGTCGTAGTACCAATTGTTGCAGTTATCACTGCAATCATTCTTATAGTTGTTGGTTCGAAGCTGTTGGCAAGATATAAGAAGAGATCACAATACATCAACATAAACCAAGTAGATGAACAAGTAAACAAAGATAGAGATTATCAATCAATGACTATCGATAGAGAAAATGTGTAAATAAATATAATCTAAATTAGCTGGTGTTGTACAATACTAAACTTTACCAAAGTTGTTGTTGTTGTTGTTGTCGTATATAATTCTCACATGACTATGCTAGTTTACAATCACATTCTATTCCAAATCACAACATTTATATGCCTTGACTGACGGTTGTATGTCGCAACACAGCCATAATCAAAGATATATAGAAATTAATGATTTATTTGTTCATTCATTCAATATTACTTTGTTATTATTATTATTAGAGGTGTTGTGTCGATTCACTTCAAATAAATTAAATTTTCACTCCAAACCCTGGTTTTTGAGTAAAAAAAAAAAAATCAAAACTCCGATAATATAAAATCTGTGCGCACTTACGAAAAGATATTAAATTTTTTTTTAACTTTTTCTTTTTTTATAATCTCGAGAAACTTACACCATCATTAGAGTAGAACATATAATTACCCATTTAGTTATAAAATTGATAATGTTCATGATCCACGAAAGAAATATCTATAGGTTTTCATTATTTATATTACTTTTAATCAATGTGATTTATCACTGTAAATCACAACAATTTAATGGTAAGAATACATGTTGTTTTGTGTATTATTTAACTATTAAGTTGTATAACAATCTTAAAAGAAAATACTAAAATACATATATTTAATTTTTATTTATTTTTAGATGCATATATTTTTAAAAGTAGTTTAAATTGTACAGTCTCACCCGGTTGTAGTTTTGATGATCCTAATAGTTGGCAGAATGGAACTACACCGATAGATAATAGCAATGTAGAGATCATGTTTGATGTGACCAGTGGCAGTGTAAACTACATCTACTCGAATGGAAGTACTCTTATTGGAAACCTTTTGATCAGTGGTGTCGTCGTGTTTGAAAATCTCAAGATTGTCTCGGCCAGCGTTCAAATGTATTCGAACCTGACTGTAAACAGTGGTTTGGTGACATCTGGAAACAACAGCCATTTCTATGTCGGTGAGAAAGCTGCCCTCTCACTGTACCTCTCGACTCCAATCGTAATCGGGTCGATCACAGGTGCCTATGGTTCCGAGTGCTACTTCATGTCACCGCTTCTCAACTTTACCAGTTTCCAGAGCACCGGCTATCTGACACTGACCAACAGCAGCGCGGGAATCGCCAACTTCAACATCAAAGAGTTGTCGAAACTGTCGTTGGTATCGAGCGATCTCTATGTGGCAACAGATCTCATACTATCAAACTACACAGAACTCAGTATCTATCGTGAGAAATTCGATGAATTGGTTCCGCCTATTGTCGCGGCTGGATCGATATACCTGTCGGGCTGGATCGATATCAGTGAGGACTCTATCGATAAATCGAAACAATACAACATTATGGAAAGTCAATCCAGTAATATCACTGGTAAATTCCAGCAGCAAACTCTTTTGTCCGATGGTGAACTTGACATCACCGGATCCTCTAGATACCTTACATTGTCATTCCCTGCAAACAAGCTACCACCCAGCATCATATTCCTAATTGTATTATTCTCACTTATATTCTTGGTGATTGCCTCCTTCCTTGTTTATGTTATAGTCAAGTGTTGTAGAGAAAGAAAACGTAGAGCCAGATATAGCTCATTAAATTAAAAAAAAAAAAAGAAAAAAAAAGAACCAATTTATATATGTGTATATTAAAAAACAACCAACAAATAACAAAAATACTTAAACTATTATTATTCAATACGAACAGTATAAATATAATTATATTTTAAATAAAACTCCCCAAAAATAACAATTTGTTATATTAAATTTAATATCGATAGACTGGTGACTTATTTCGAAAACAATTTCTTGAACTAAAAAGAAGAACCGGAAATAAAATAGACTGGTATAGATTTAATTTATTTTTGTTTTTATTTTTAGATTCTAAAAACTAAGAATTTCAATATCTTGATATCATTTCTTTTTTTTTTTAAATTATTTAATTGAAATATTATAATCAAATTGACCACAAGACAACACCCAATTGTTCAAAAGTCAACACCCATTCCATATTACCACAATTTTTGGGAAATTTGATATTTCTTTTAAAGATATCTCTCTCTTGTTTGAGAAATTCCAAATATTAAATTAAATTAAATTGCTTTTTGCATTGTATCGCCATTGATGTTGATGTAATTGCAATTTGAGGATTGAGAGTGCCTCACTTGTCTAATAATAATAAAATTCACACTTCATTTTCTTAAAGATATTTTTAAAAATCAGCATAAATATGTTTGTATGCAAAATTAAACAACCATTCCATCCCAAAATTTAATCATTTTTTAAACATATAAAATCTCTATATATGGAGATCGAAATGCAACTAAATTCAACACCATCCATTTAAAAATGAAAAAGAAAAAAAAACCTAAAAAAAATAACAAAAAAAAAAAAAAAAATCAAAAGATAGTGAAAATAACTTTGTTCCTTCATACTCAGAGAGTTTGATCTGGGTGGCAATCAGTGATGCTCCTAGTTTCCTCATGGTGAAAGTTCCCAAAAGCATTGCGAGACAAATAGTTTTGATTCGTTGCATCAGCAAAAACACTGCGAGAATTTAGGCAAGCGCAAACAAAGCACATAAAAAGTGATCAATTTGAAAAGAAGATGGTAGGTTCATGGTTTTGCAGAAAAAATAAATAAAACAACACCTGCGCTCACATACCCCTGTGATTGTGAATCTAGATATTTTTTGGTTTTTTAAAAAACACAAAATAATGTTGGTCTTTGATGGGGGTGTCTTTTTTTTTAAATCAATTTTTACTAAATTTTTCACTTTTCGTATTTTTTTGTTTTTGTGGGTATTTTTGATTCAAAATTGGGTTTAGCAGTGTGAGACCCACCACATACAATTTTACAATTTTTTCTTTTTGTTTTTTCAAAAAAAACAAATCAACAAACATCTAATTTGGTGCCTTATTATGCTCTCAGTGATTTTGATATTTTTTTACAAATGATTGAAAAAAAATAATATTTTTTTTGATTTTTATAATTTTATTTTAATTTTTGGAATTCTCTTCACTCTTGGCTCCTCCTCAAATTTGTTCCCTTAACATTCTTACCCATTCAACCTTACCAAATATCTCAATCCCAATAAAGGTAATGAATGAACATAAATAATAAATAACAACACAAAACACTCAATCAATAAATTAAACACATAATATACAAATCTAATAAATCATTTTACAAAATACAAATAACATTAAATAAATAAAAAGTAATATAAAAGACTTTATTAAATCTTCAAAATAATAATAATTTCGTAAAATTACTCGCAAATTAAAAAAAAAAATATTAATAAACAAAAAAAAAAAAAATTATACACTTTGAACAACAAATAAAACAATTAAAATAAACAATCAAATAATAATCATTGGCCAATCATAATACATATTTAATTTATTTCATCTTTATAAACTATTTTTTTATATGAAAAAACAAAAATAATTTATTAACATTAAATATTTTATTTATTTTTTATCCCTCTTCATTTCTTTCATCTCTTCTGATTCTTCTTCTTATTTTTCCTCTTCTTAGATTTATTTTAGGTTATCAGATCAAATCTTTTTTTTTCTTTACATACTCAACAGAAAAAAAGATATCCAACTCGGGAATCAGCTTTTGGAAAAGACATCATCGCGCCAGTCAGCTCCGTAGTTCTCCCTTGAAAAGTTCAACTTCTCCACATTTTATTTTGTATATCCAACCCTAAACGTTCAAAAATACCTCCACCACAATCACTTCACAACGTCAACCTTAAACTGTCTCTCACCTTGTCTTTTCTCAGTGACATATAAAACTTTTTTCTACCAGAAAAGTTTTAATGTTATTTAAGATCTATAAGGTGCCCACTGCTATCGAGTTCTCTTTATTTCTTTCTCTCTCGTACAAAAGATAAGTTTTAATTAAAGAAAATTTTCTTCTTATATTATATACTTCATCCCACTTTCACAATCAATCATACCGCCTCACCAAAATATATATATATATCAGAAAATTTATTATTTCAAAAATTACACTCTCTATTAAACATCAATTCCGTCCTACAATTTGTCTTCAATTCCACTGTTATAATTTGCCAAACTAGTAAGCAATTTAAATAACAAACATCAATAACAATCTTAATTCCATTCAAACAACAGCAATAATCAACAACAATAATAATTCAACAACAATCAACAACAACAATAATTCAATAATAATAATTATAATTTTAAATTTATTTTATCAATTTTAAATTCAACTATTTTGTCAAACAATGTACGTCACACATATTATCAATCAATCAGGTCAAGTACCAATGCAACACTACAATGTTAATGTTCAACAACAACAGTTGTTACAAAACGTTATGAACAACAACAACAATGCTACCAACAACAACAATAATATTGTTTCACAACAAATTTCCAGTCTCTTGACTGATCAAATCCAACAACAAGTTTCATCGATTCAAGTTGTTGCCCCATCGGCCATTGCCCCAGTTGTTGCTGACCAACAACAGCCACAACAACCACCAGTCAAGAAACGTGCCAAGAAAGCTTGTTTGAATTGCCGTTCCTCCAAGGTAGCCTGTGACCACAATCGTCCCTGCCTCAGATGTACAAAACATGGAATTGAGGACAGTTGTCTTGATATTCCAAGAAAGCCCAAGGTTGTCGGAAAGCGTCTCAAGAAGGATGCCAATTCGTCGCCATCTTCTGCGCTCGTCCACACCACTACCGAGCCAATCATCCTGCTCACAGATAATGGTTCCATAGTCGGTCAACAAGGAGCCTCTGCCAAAAAGGTTAACTCCAAAGTTGGTGCCAATGCTCCCAAGCCCCAAATGACAACCTATCCTGGAATTCAAGACACCTCCAGTCTTGTAAATAGTATCAAAAACAACCCACACCTCCAACAACAAATCCCTCACTATCTCAACCTCACCTCTAACAACAACAACAAATCTCAACCACCCTCACCAACCAACAACCAAGGTAGTAATATCATTCAATCCTCAACTAATGGTAATCAACAGATGTTCAAGTTTGTTGGTACTACTGACCAAAACAACAACGTCCAACAACACCAACAATCATCGCCCCAACAACATCAATCTGTTAAAGAAGAGAATGATATTACTGCCTCTGGTAACCCCATATTTATTCCTTATGTATTTAATAGCAACATCGACAATAAGGAAATGTCGTCAGTCGACGCCATCAACAAAAGTGAGCTATCTGCCAGCAACAACAATAGCATTCAATTCATGTCCTCGCCAACAATGAATGGTACTTCGCCCGCCTCAAGTATACCATCGTCTCCACAATCTGCGTTCTCAACACCATCGCCTTCAATCTCTGCCTACTCCTCCGACTCGTCCCCAGCAAGTCCCCACGCTCACTTTGATATGATATTCCAAACCAACGCTAGCTTAGACTATCAACATCTCCACCATCAACAACAACAACAACACAACCAACACCAACAACTCAACAATTCATCTTCACTCTGTCATCCATATGTTGACACAAATAACGAAGACACCAACAACTCCAAATCCGCAACTGGAGGTGCCATCTCACCAATCCAGACCGTTGTTGAAAACGTATGTGCCAACCTCTCCAATCTCATCAGTACAAGCTCCAGCTTCCAAGAACCAATCGGTGTCGGTTCTTCACCATTCGGATACTGCATGAAGAGTCCATTCTCAATGGACGGTACTCCACAACAACAACAATCCGCACAACAACAACAACAACAACTTCAACTCGCCTACAACAACAACAACAACAACCAACTTCAACAACAATTGATTGGAGACAACGTTATCCAATCAATTCTCAACAGCGGAAACTTCTTCAACAACCACAACACCAATAGTAACTCACCTGTACATACAATCTTACCTGACGTTCTAGTAAATGAATTCAAGAAGATTCATCAATCTCTTGAGACAATTACTTCATTCCTTCAGTTCCCCAATATCCAAAGACCACTTTACTCTCCCTCACCCAAAAATCCACTCATTCCAGGTGGAATTTGGTTGCCTTGCTCAGAGTCGGTAAAATATCTTTAAGAGAATCATTTTTCTCTACATTTCTTTTGATCAACTTATTAATATTTTTAATTCTTTTTGTTTTTTTTTTTTTTTAATTATTTTAGGTAAAGAACAATTTACCGCTTTCAAGATGGGCATTCCCAGATCGTAATCTCTTAGACATGAACGATAGCTTTGCCAAGCTATTAGGTTTCAAGTCGGAAGAAGATCTGAGGACCTATTCACCTCAGTTAACCTGGGATGATATTGTACATTTTCAAGTGATCCAATTTACAAACCGTTACGCGCTGGAAGCAGTCGTCAAAGGAATACGCAAGTTCCAACGTCCATGCCTTTTCAAACATAAACAAGGTGGATACCTGTCCGCAACGATCTTGGTTGCCTTTGACACTTGCTACCAATCATTTGAAGTCAGCATCCTTCAGAAACACAACGAAACCCGTGAGGACATCTCCTCCGAGTATGTAATTAGAGAATACCGTTTTAAGAATGCCTGTCTTGAATTAGATGATATCAATCATTAAAATCTTCAACAACATCAACAATCAATTATAACTTATACTACCATCAAAAAACTACACACACAACAACACATCAACTTACCGCACCAACTATGTTTTGTTTTTTTTTTTATTATTATTATTTGTTTTTTTTATATAGATAGATTAACTTTCGCCACGACCAACTAAACTACAACCTTACCTTTATATCTATCATTAAACTTTTTGCCCAGATTTCAAAACAATAAACATTACCTTAAATATTTTTTTTTTCAACGAACTTATTATTTCTTCTTTATAAAAATTTTTTTTTAAAGATCTTTAAGTAATTAATTGTTAGTAACTTATTTTATAGAAAAGAATTAAACAAATAATAATTATGCAACTTCATAATATTATATAATATATTTTGTTTATTTCCACCCTTTTTGCTTAAAAAATAAGAGAAAAAAAAGTTAAGAATATTAAAAAGAGAAATATAATCTAAAAATATAATCTAAAGAGATTCCACATCATCCTGCCTGATCTTACATAGAAAAATAAAAGAAAAATCATAACAATGATATAAAGAATATATAAAAAGAATAATAGATAATTTATTTGTTTGTAAGTGTCAGATGAAATAGATTAAAAACAAAAAAAAGCATTAATTGAAATTGAATTCATCAGTATATATAGGCAATTTGGAATACAACACACATCATCAGTTTAAACAGAACAAAAGTTTATGACACTTAAACACCGGATTAAAGGCGACATTGGGCAAAGAATGATAAATCCACAAGGAGCAAAGACAAATTTGGAGACCAAAAATAAAAAACGGCATTTTGTTTTTTCACCAAAAATGCATTTTATTCGTGATTCGGGGGTTTGTTTTTGAGGAACAAATTTTTGATAACTTAATATTCAGTCGACAAACGTCTAGATTTTAATAATTGGGGTGTCAATTTATATACTTGTTGATGTGTGAGTTGTTGGGATGTACACATTGATGTCAATATACCGAAAATTAAAAGAATAAAAACTAAAATATAAACAAATAGAATTCACAATTGTATTGTTGGAGATTTGATTTTAGATTAATGATCATTTTTATCTTTTTTTATAAAAAAAACCACCACATTAACCTTTGTAACTTCCAATAACAATAACATCAAAAACAATGGGTCAATATAATCACCCGATATATCACTGCGATGAGGAACTATTTAGTGAGTGACAGAAAAGCAATATAGAATGTTTGAGAAAATTCTTTAGATTATCAGGCATTAAACTTGTTCTCTTTGCTTTGTCATGTAATCATAACTATACCAAATTTCTTAATATCATGAGCTCCAATATTGGTGATTTCAAAAATACCGGTTAATTTCGGTGTTTGAATTATTCAAATTCCAATAATTAAAATTAAAATTAGTAATATATGTTTTTAATAATAGGCAAAGGACTCCCAACTAATAAATTTATTTAATTTAAATTATTTTTTTTTAGTTGAAAATGATTAAACATCAGAAGTGGTAAGGAATTATTCATTGTTTAACTAATGTTTACATAGTTGTTATTTTTAACAGTTTTGAGATTTTATAGGATACACATAATTTTAATAATTTAATATTCAGAACGGTTTTAAATAGTTAAAGTTTTAAAATTTTTAAATATATATAATTCTAATTTGTTTGATATATTTTTATTTTAAAAGAATTTATCTATTTAAATAAATCAATTTGTGTTTTGACTAAAAAGTAAAGAAAATTTCTACAGAATTTTTTGGATTATCCACAATTCACAACAAACTCTGATTTTGTTAATCCAAAAAATGAGTTTTTATGTATATCCTTTGGATTAACAAAATAAGATTTTGTTGTAATCTTTGTGAATTGTGGATAATGTTGTCAAAGAGGTTGGTATTTTGAACAAAAAAAATGATTTAATATATTATATTTGTAAAGCATGTTTAAAAGAACTAAATTTATCTTTATTAACTTTCTAAAAAGTAGTAGTTGTTTACAAATTTTTATTTTTAGAAATCTAATTGAGATTGAAAAAATTGATCATCCAATTATATTACTATATCGACAACCACTATTAAATCAAACTCATGTTCATATAGTTAAAGAAATGAAAAAAAATTATTTGTCCAGAGTTCAATTTTCAAATAGATTAACATATGATCCCAAAAAGCCATGTGCTCGGATTGAAAAGAGGCCACCATCACATACTCGGATCGAATAGTTTTTTTTTTGAAGTGATAATACAAGGTGGAAGTTGAGATATTCAAAACACAACAATTGTACCGAGTGTTTTATTGCAACTAGTAATTAATTAAAATGAACGTCAACTAAAGACCAGGCGGGGGAAATTATATCTGTTCTCCTTAGGTTGGGACCACCATGATACCACTACTGATGTAGGTCTAAGGGAGTCACAGCGGGCTCTTAGAATTATGAATGGAAACGTTGCTATGATTAGATCCTCCGTTTGTAATCCCCTAACAAGAAGCATAGGATCTTGAGACTCGAATATATTTAAAGTAGTTTAGGTGTGCTCGATGGAATAGTGGTGTAATGGAAGTATATACCACTGACGTATGTATGCTTATCGGCATAAGGATTAACCAGATTCCTTATGCCATAACGCACCAACGATAAATTTGGGAATCATTATATGCTCGGATCGTATAGTGGCAGTACATGAGGTTGTGGTCCTCCTAACCCTGGTTCGATTCCAGGTCCGAGCACTTAATTTTAATAAATTTTTATTATGACCGCATGCGGACTTTTTTTTGAAAACAAAACCAAGCGCACTGGTCATGTCTGTGAGTTCTGTGGTGACACCTTCACTGAGCTCTGCAACCCACATGAGCATTTCTTCTTTAAATGCAGGAATGTAGTTTCACAGCAGTTCCTTTCCTTTATCAAACATTTATACCATAAGTACTGTAACTATAGACTCCGTAATTGGAAGCACTCGTGCATCAAGTTCGACGGTCCTATTCGTACTACTGTCCACTTCACCCACCTTACTGCTGCTATCGTACATTCGTTATGGCAGGCGCTGTCCTGTGAAATGTTTGGTGATGGTACCCATTACAAGCTGGAAAATACCGTCAAGAGCAGTCACCCATTACACCAAATTAATCGATGCCAATTACCACAAGCTTAACTTCACAATCGCTAATTCTATCTCCCAAGGAATCACTGTCGATTGCTCTGCATTAACGCTTAAATTTAAATCTGATTGGAATCTAAATCCTTCCAACTACGTGCCACCACTTTATACTGTTGTTCATCAACACGCAACTACTGTTAGATCTATTCTATCCTAATACTACTCAACTTATTAATTAATAATAACTAATAATAATAATAATAATAACAATAATAATATTATAATAATAATAATAATAATAATAACTTTTTATTGGCTATATTTCTCACGGCCTGTGTGAGAATGTAAATATAATATAAAACACGAACTAGCAGGTTAATATCAATACCTGCAATTTGTTGACTGATCATGAGTCAACAAATCTTTTTTGCAAAAAAAAAAAAAAAAAAATCAATATAATAGGATGCAGAATAATTAATAAAAATAATAGAAAAGTAAGAGAATCTTTATCGACCGTTGTTGGAGATTGTTGTACTGTAGACTATACTGATTCATTGACTTTTCTCTTTTACTTTTACTTCTACTTCTACTTCTTCTAACTCTTTATGTTCATTACTGTGGTCAACGTCAATTTCCATTTGATTGCTTTCATTATTATCAAAATTTTCTTGTTCTTGCTCTTTTTCTTTCTCTTGTTGTCGTTATATTATAGTGTAGGTTAGGCAGAGATACACAAACACTGCCTTCTGGGTTGGTAAAGTTTGATGAGATTCCAGTATTCTTGGAAACTTCTGGAATCATTGAAGAACGAACTCATTTGATTGTCATGGGTATCGTGTATTTCATCTCGATTGAACCAGTTTAAAAGTGAATTGATAATGACTAAATTCTCTCATTTTATATAAATATAGTATGATAAAAATATAAAAAAAAAAAAACGAAAACTTATAAAAATATAAAAATAAATGATATTATAACAAATAATTTATAAAAGGCAATGAGTTCTCAATTAATACAAAAAAATAAAAAAATTTTGGTAATAGTATGATAAAGGGGGGTAAAATAGAGATTAAGTTCAAAATACCTTCAAAACCTCACGTTTATAGTTTAGAGCAAAAACGGTTTTGGCTTCTCGCAACCATCTCAGGCTAAGCAATTAGCCAAGCCAATCACAATCTCAACCATATGGAACTCGGTATTCAACAACACATCTCTTGTATGGGTATTAGTTTGACCAAAAAACTAGAGAATTTCTTTGTTTTTTAAAAAAAATTCTCTAAATTACAAAATTTTTTTATCCCTCAGTTTGATCACACTTGTTTATTGCCTCATTTCAAATTTATTTACCCCTCTTAAAATATTATATAATTAAAATGTTCATCCTTTTTTTTTCCAAACATCTTTATACAAATAAATAATGTCTCATTTGAGATCTCCACGTTCAAAAGTATCATATAGTAGTAATGTCCCCTTTTCAAAGGTAGATGTATACGATGATAATGGTAGTATGCCACCTGATACTAGGGTGCTTACTCCCATCCATTGTCAATTGCCATCTTTTGATCAGAGTTATATCGTTCAGCATGCCTTGCATCAATACCTCGCATTGTTTGAACAAAATAATATCTTGGTTCCACTGATGAGAAAAAAGGTTTCAGATAGTGGTGGAAACAGAGTTCCTTCTTTCGAGAAACTTCTCACGCTCGCATTGGTTTGCAAATCATGGTTTAAATATGTTTCATGTCGACTCACTCGATTCAATGCAGCTTGGGAAGGCGATTGTAGTAAATTCGATAAGTTAGAAAGTCGTCTTATCCTCCCAACACCGTGGTCACTCTACCACGTTGATAATATTCTCAGACTAACAATCCAAGAGCTTGGTTGGAACGATGAACAAAAGTCTGATGAAGATAGACTGGACATTGTGTGTGGCTATATTGACAATTTCCCAAATCTCACAACCATTGTCATTCGAACTCAAGTTGGTGATTGGGTGGTTGACTGTCTAGCCGAGAGCTATCCACATATCGATATTCAAGTAAAAGTTGATTTTCATCATAAATTCCTCCCCGACTTTGGTGCTGAAGAGATTACCATTGACTATGATCTTTTCGAAATTTAAAAACATAAAGTCTATCAAAATGAAAGTAAAAGACGTCGAGATGGAAGGTGACAAGAAAATAGTGACAGAAAGCTTTTACAATTTTGTTAGATGGTGGCAAACAGATTCGATTAATCTTCGCTTCGAAAACGTATGGGACGAGAATCCCAGAATGCATACTAGATACAACACACTCTTTAGAATCAAGACACTCAGACACTTGAGAATTGATGATGATTTAATAGAACTACGTGATTTACTCGTTGCGGTCAGCGAATGTCCACATATTGAATCATTGGCAGTTGCTATTTCCTTCTGTCATCTTGGTGGCAGTGAAGATGGTCAAGGACTTTGCAAATGTTATGGTATCAACGAGCATAGTGGTGTCCCCATGGATGATCCAGAGAACTGGAACAGAGTATGCAAAGCACTAGCTTCCAATCAAACTATCAAAAGACTTTCCATTAGAAATTGGTGTTACCCTGCAAACCATAGAAAGATCACCCCAGAATCTCAACAAGCTTTTGCTCAGATATGGGCATTGAACACAACGATTAAATTCCTCTTGCTTGACAGCATGAGATTAATTGTTTGCTCGCAACTCTTTGAGTCATTCGAAATCAATAAGACCATCACCCACCTCTTGCTCCACAACTGTATTCAAGATGACTATCAACTAGAGTTGTCTTTCAAGAAATTCGCGCAAAACAATCAGACAATCACTTTCCTATCGCTATTTAATAATCATGTATCAGGTGGCTATCATATTGAAGAGGCATTTAAAACCAACGAAACGATTACTCATTTGATATTACCGGATCTCGTGCAAGCAAATAAGCGATTATTCGAATGCCTGATTGAGAAAGACAAGATACAGTACTTGGGATTGTCTTCACGTCTCAGGGGAGGTGTTGCACACGAAACCAAGAATTACACCCAAGAATATCGAACCACATCAAAATCACTTTGCAATCTCTTTTATTATGTCAATAGTTTTGGTGTGCCTATAAATCGCACATTATCCAATTCTCTATGGAATGATGTAATCAATCTAATAAAATAGACAACCCAATAATAATCAACAGTAATTAAATTAAATCATTAAAAAAAATAAAAAAAAAATAAAAGAATTATGTATTTTTAAGAGTAATCAATAAAATAAAAAATTATATTACCCTATTAATTAACTTTGTAATTGTCCTTTCTAAAATAAATTGTTAAGTTGGAAGCTGAAACAGATAAATTATTTATCTCTTAATACAGTTGTTTATTTTTCATTAAAATGATACAATCTTCTATAAATGAAACAATTTTGTTTGAAGCCAACAATAATTCTTGAGGAGTAAGTGTATTAGGTGGGATATAAAGATTTGGTGCAAATACAACAGCTAATAGATTGAAGGAAATAAATTTGTTAGTGATCCAGATTTATCAATGAATTATTGTTATTAATATTTACCTAATTTGATTTTTTTTATTTCTTTTAATCAAATTTACATTATATCAGTTTTAAATTTAATTCCAAGTAAATGATGACTTTTTTAAATTTGTAATAAAATAGTCTGTTTTCAAAATTAATATTAATTGTTTTATTTGTATGCATCTTATTTAGATGATCTACTACGTCTGTTTGATTCATAGGTTGAGTTTAATTTTACATTATTCTTTTTATCTTCGATTACCGATGAAATCCATTCTGGCCACTGTTTATAATCGATGTTGGCGCGTATCGATTCGTCATAGAGATTGTGGATGTTGATGTTGGTCGATTCTCCAGCCATTCCACGATGTAGTTTTACAGAGACAGCCAGTGTAAGGAAGTACTCCTTCTTGATGAGCAGATTTTCCTTCTCGATCTTCTTGCAGTACTCTGTCTCGTTCGTACCCAATAGTTTTTCGCGTAGTGTTCTATATTGATATATACATTCGTTGAGTGAACGAGTCAACTCTTCGGTCTCCTCCGCTTTGATCTCCTTGAGTAGCTCCATGTCGGTCTCCAAACGTTGGATCTCAGAGATCAAGAATGAGTTTTGCGATTGGTGAGCGAGCACCGACTCCTTGAGTTTGTTGATGTCGATCGTTCCCTTGTTTCCGGCGGCACCGCCACCAGAAGCACCGGACTTGATGGTCGCGGAATCACGGTTTCTCTCGTTGAGTGAATTTATGTATTTATCCTTCTTCTCGGTTTCCTCACGCAACATTTCATTCTCACGTTTGATGACCGACACTGCATTCTCCTTCAACTTCAAGTTGGCAGAGATCTCACCGATTTGCTCGCGTAAACTGAGAATCTCGCGGTCACGATTGGAAATCTCTGCGGCCCATTCATACTCGTGAGGGAACGATTCCTTTGGTTTGGCAGCGAGTGTTTCATTGTCCTTTTGGAGCGTGGTGATATTGTCGTTGGCAATCGATAGATCTTTCTTGAGACGGTCAATCTCTTCGTCACGATACTGCAGCTCTAGCTTGATATTGGCATTGCTTTTCTCTGACTGTGCTTGCTTTGCAATGATTTCCTTTAGCTTTTGAATCTCTGACTCTAGCGAAAGTCTTCGTTGTCTTTCGATCTCCAAAAGTTCATCTTGCTGTGACATCAATCGCTTGGTTACTTCCTCTTCGATCTTCTTCCTTAGAGCAGTCTCATCGACTTGTGAATATCCAGCAGGTGTATTTGGATAAGATGAACTCTTCAAATAGGGTGATGAATATTCATTGTTACCGACAACGCCAGGTGTAGATGAAGTTGGTGTGGCAACTGGTGAATCTACAACTGCAGGTGAAGAAACGATTGGTGTTGAATTTAAACTAATTGATTTTCTATCATTTTGATAATCATTTTGATCGTTATCATTATTATTATTATTATTATCTTGTTGTTGTTGTTGTTGTTGTTGTTGTCTTTCTCTTTCTCTTTGTTTCTCATTCATTTCTTCAATTAGTTTCTTTTGTCTTTGATCTTCTTCATCTTTTACTTTATCTTGTTGTTGTTGTCTTTCTCTATCTTCATCAAATTTCTTCATTTCCTCGACAATCTTTTGTTCCTCTCTCTTTAATCTTTCATCATTCAACTGTTGTTTTTTAAGTTCTTCCTCTTGCTCTCTCTTTTTTCTTTGTTGTTCTTCTTCTTCTTCTTTAATTTTCCTTTGTCTCTCTTCTTCTCTCTCTTTCTGTCTCTTTGCTTCTGCTTCTTTCTCTTCTTCCTCTCTCTTCTTCATCATCGCTTCCATTGATCCACCACCATTACTATAACTACCATAGTTTGTTCCATTATTACTATTATTATTATTACTATTACCACTTGTAGTAGTTGTATTAGTATTTCCATCAACCATTGACATCTTTCTATAATCACGTTGTGATCCACCAGATGTACTTGTACTACCACTACCACTACTATTATCAATTGTTGAAAGTCTTCTAAGATCACCAAGACTCATTTGATTACTTGGTAAGTCACTCATTGAACTAGAGTTGGCTTGCTTCAAACTGTTTTGCAATGCAGTGTAATACTTTTTGAATTCCTTCAAACCTTCGGTCCAGTAATTTAGATCGGCAGCTTTCAACACTTGGAAGTTGTACACTCTACCGGGGGTGACCAACTCAAAGCCGGAATCAATGGTTTTGACACCGATCATATCCGGTAGATTAATGAATCCAAAGCTAGTGGTATCTCCCTCCTTCTCGTAGTAGTAAAGTTTATTGTCCTTCTGTAGGAACCATCGTTTCTTATAGGATTTAACCAGTCCTTTCTCACCGAGTTTCTTCAAATAACCTTGTAGTAACGGTGGTCTCTGAGGTAACTCTGACTTTACAAATGGTGAATTCTGCTGTTGTTGTTGTTGTGCTTGTGCTTGTTGTTGTTGTCTATCGTCAGCGGAAGACGAACTGGTAAGAGCAGCTTTCTTTGCTTCATCACGCTTCTGTATGACTCTATTTGTTTCCTCTGTCAATCTTACTTTAATCTCTTTGAGTTGCTCCAAATACTCGGGTATCTTACTCTCTTCATTCGCAGTGATATCCTTATAAAGTGGTAGAATAGATTTCACTGCAAACGTTGTAACCATAACCAATTAATCAATCAAATTAGCAAAGTTGTAATGATTAATGTAATGATTTCTCTAATTAGCTAATACTTACAAATTGAAGATGCTTTTGCAACCTCACTTTGACTTCCACTGTCAATCAATTGACGAACTTGATCCAAGAGTGCTTTAGCCTCTGAGAATTGTTCTCTAATCGATTTAGATGAAAGTGTACTATGTACATATGACATATCTAGATATCTGATTCCGTTTGGTTTGATTTGATTTGATTTGATAATATATAATATTTATTTTAAATTACAAACACCAAACTATTATAATTATGTATAATATTATTATTATTAATTAATACAAACAAACTGTAGTAAAATAAAAAAAAGTTCTTCTCTAAATTCTTTCTAAAAAAATAATAATAAATAAATAAAAGATATTATAAGATAGATAAAAAATATATCTTAATTTGTTTTGTTTTGACCAAAACCAAGTGTAGTGTTGTTTGGTGATGATGCTGATGTCTAAAAATCAGAGAGGTAACAGAATAGTTTTGAAGAATGAGGATACTCACTTTTTCAATTTTTATAATGTTTTTTTGCAAATTTTAAAAAAAAAACCACAAAATTATCCAAAGATCTTTATTTTTTCAACCAAAACAAACAATTATCTGATTTAGTTTTTATTTTCTAACACTATGACTAAATGACTATTATTATTATTATTTATAACAATAACATAAACAATAATAATTAATCAACAGGAAAAGTCTATCTACTTTTTTTTTATAAAAATATAAGATAATTTTTTATTGATTGATGACCTCACCAAACCACACTGCAAATCAACACCAGTTAACTCGTTTTGATAACTTTCATTGGACGTCACAAATTATTTTATTTTATCTTTTTTTTTTTTTGTTCTTTTTTTTTTTTTTTGGTTTTATTTATCATTATCATTATCATTATTACCATTATTATTTTTTTGATTAAATTGTATACAATCAAATTTAAAAGTTGATATTGAAGGTTGAACTGTGAATTGAATATTAATAAAGTTGTGTGTTTGATCATATTTTCTTAATAATAAATATAGTTTTCTATCTTGATCTGTATTCTGTTGTTGTTGTTGTTGTTGTTGTTGGGTTGTGTTCGTTGTCGATATTGGTGTTGGTTGTTGAAAACTACTTGAATCATTATTATTATTATTATTATAAAGTATATCAGAGGTATTTGTGTTGGTCGTAGTAGTAGTAGATGGTAATGTTATTTCTGGTGAATGACTGATTTGTAATGCAAGATTAGCCCATCGTTGTACAATATAAAAGTTACTTTCAATGTCTGTTACTATCGCTTTACACTTTAACATTGGATTTTGTCTATATTCATTTGTTTTGAACCAACACAGTTTGAATACAATGAGAAAATTGATTTGATTTGATTTGATTTGTTTTTTAATTTACCTTTGATTATTTATATAGTTTAATGTATCTTTTAGGAAACCTAGTGATCTTCCCATGTTTGAGCGATTCATTCCAAAGAAAGAAGAGAGATCATCAATCAATATTAAATCGGGTAATAGGTTTAACATTGGGAATTCCAATAGGTAGTTCTTAAAATCTGTTTCTTTTTCTATATATCTTTATATTTATTCATTGATTGATTTAGTTAGCAATTGTAATATTATTGATTTTATATATACTATGATTGATTATACAATTCTATTCAACATACTTTATCTTTAAATGTTTAAGATTAACTTGATTGTTTGAAATCTTCTCAGAGTTGGACATCATTGGTAGTGAAGAGTTGAATCTTTTCTTTTCACATATATATAGTACAGAGTATCCTTGTTTAGTATAGCTATATCCATATTGAAATAATAATGATGATTTACATCTGTTGTTGTTGTTTACAAACAAATATTGATTTTAAGAAATTTAGTGTGAGTTTGTTTATATTAACTACAAAACTTTATAGTAATTATTGATAGTTACGATTTAGGCGGGCCAATTAGAAAGGTAATATCCGATTTAAATGTGATTATCTCTTGATTTTCTTTATTGCATGGTTTACCAAAGAATCTGTTCACTTCCACCGTTGACTCTGCACCAAAGCTATAGTTACTGTTACTACTACTAATACCAGCAGCATGCTGATTATCATTGTTATTATTATTATCCATCGATTTAAATTACATTATTAAATTGACAACCTTGATTTTATGAAATTGAATAACATCAAATTTCAAATTCCAAGAAAGGTTTGATTTTTTTCAAACTTTTGCAAATGTGTATAGGTTCAGTTCACTCAAGTTTTAACGGATTCTAAATAAAAATTATTTATTTTTTTAAATACATGAAGATCTATTGGTTGGTTTTGATATTTGTTAATAAACATATCAAATAATAAATCATTCAATCATTCATTCATTTAGATAGAAAAAAAAACAAAAAGAATAGTTGTTCAAAAACAATAATCATTTAAAACTTTTTTCTTTTATAGCTTAGAGTAACAATAGTAATAATAAAATCTAACGATATTCTATTTATATAAATAAAAAGTATATTTCCAATAAAGGAAATTACTGGATTCAAAACTACTATAGTTTTTTAAATTTTTTAAAAATTTTTTTTTTTTTTCATCACCATTGCTTAAATTTTTTATTCTATTATCTTTCGCTAATTGTGTTCTGCAACTGTTCGTTTGGTCGTATATTTCTTTTTAATTAAAAACATATACAATATATCATTTTTATCTTATCTTATATATTTTTAGTCAATAAAGATCTTTAGAGATTCAACTTAGCTATGGAAGGTGAAATTGTAGAACTTAAACAACAACTTGATAATGCCGTCAAAGATGATGTAAGATTAGAGATTATATGCTATATAATTAATATTCAAACTAATCGAAACTCTGTTATTTCAAAATAATCGATACCAATAAAATAGGATTTAGATACAGTTTTAGCATTGTTGAAGGCAATTTCTTTATTAGATATTTCAAAAGATCTATTACAAGTAATTTGAAAAACATATTATAAATATTTGAATACATTAGATTAGATTTTGTTTGTCTTACTGATTGGTAAATTTTTAATTACATTATAAACATATAGAAAACAGCAATTGGTAAATCAGTAGGATTATTGAGAAAGAATAAGAACGAAGCAATCTCAAAGAATGCACTCGAATTGGTTGACAAGTGGAAAGAACAGTTGGCAACAAAGACAACTCCAGCATCATCTACTCCACCCATCAAGAAGGAATCGACAACAACCACAACTACATCATCATCATCAGTAAAGAAAGAAAAAGACTTAAAAGAAAAAGAAAAAGAATCATCACCACCACAATCATCTTCATTAACACCATCATTAAAGAGAAAATTAGATATAAGTAAGTTTAGTTAGATATTGATATCAATATAATATTATCAAATCAATAAATATACTAATAATACTTATGATGTTAATGTATTGATGTGTAGAGGATGAGAAGAAAGAAAATGAAGATGGTAGTAGTGCATCGACAACAGCAGCAAAACCATACTCACCGATTAGCGTAAAGAAACAACAGTCCAGCAGATCGACTTCCTATAGTACAGAGTTACCATATCTATCGGACGATACTCGTGCCAAGACTATGAAGTTGATAGCGGATTCGTTGGAGGACAAATCGGGTGTTGAGACATTGATGCACCACAATCAAGCTGCAGCAGCGATCGAGTCTGAGATGTACAACATCTTCAATGGACCAACCACCGAATATAGAACCAAAGCAAGATCGATCATCTTTAACCTCAAACAAAACAAAGCACTCAGAGATTCAATCTTGAGTGCCGAAATATCGATCACAAGATTCTGTTCAATGGATTCAAATGTAAGTACTACTACTACTACTACTTCTTAATATTAGTTAGTTAGTTAAGCAGAATTATAAACAAACCTATGATAATAATAATAATTGCTAATCTATTTACTACTACTACTACTACCACTCTTAAGGAAATGGCAAATAAAGAGTTACAAGAAGAAAGAAAGAAAATGTTGAAATTCTCAAAGGAAGCAGCCACGTTGAGTAGAGATGCTGCTACAACCGATCAATTCCAATGTGGTAAATGTAAACAGAGAAAGTGTACATATTTCCAACTTCAAACAAGATCTGCTGATGAGCCTTTAACTACTTTTGTAACTTGCGTAAATTGTAACAATAGATGGGTATGTTTCATTGAAAACAATGCAAACCAAGCTACTTTCACCAAACTAACAAATTATTATTCTTTTTTCTATTTTAATTTTGTTTAATCATTTCACAAACAAATATAGAAATTCTGTTAAAACTATATATATATAAACATTTAACAACACAAAAATATAGCATAATAATAATAATAAATCTATTACTAATTTATTTAAAAAAAAAAAAAAACAAAACTAAACAACAACTGTTATAACAGTAGTATCGATCAGTAGTTAGTCGTACATTGTCAGATTTTTATATATAAATAGTAGAAGAAATAGAAGTAGTTCAAATATGAAACATTTATATTTGTATGATTGTAACTTTAACAAAAATAAATAATTTATTTTTATTTGTTAAGTTTAATTCAAATCGATTCTAGTATATTGGTGTTACAAAGTATTGCTCCTTTATGACATCCAGCATTACTAATACCATTGATTGTCCATTGTAATGTTCAGCTGCTGTTGTACCACAGCCAACATATTTACTATTTTGAGGCGCACCTATACTACAAATGTCATCAATAACACATCTCACAAAGTTCTTCTTTACAAAATCCACTAAAGTCATAAGCGTTGGGAACATCAAGAAGGAATCATCACCACACAATCATCTTCATCATTAAAGAGAAATTTGATAAAAGTAAGTTTGTTAATGTTATGAATTTTCAAAAAATAATCTTTTCTTTTAAGAAAATCATGAACAGAACAGAAAAACTTTAGCAAACCCATCTTTGGTGGGAACATCATAGGGATATAGTGTCTTGTTTTACATTTTGATATTGTTTTTTTTTTTCAAGAAACAAATATATAGTTTGGTTTCGTCCGAAATTCTTTGATTCTTAACAACTAATATTTATCATACTTTACTACGTGGCATTTCTAGTTCAATATTTGCAAATGAAAAACTTTAGATTTTATTTCTGGTTAACTAACTGTGTAAAGTTAAAAACCTATCAATATCAAATCCCTCATAATGAAAAAGGACTATAAATATGATAATCATTCAATTATCATTTACAATATCAAATCAAAAATCAAAATTTATCTAAATATTCTTTAAATATTTGTAATTTTATCTTTAAATTCACTATAGATTATTTATTTCTTATAGATATAACAAATAAAAATGTCTCTTGTTGCTCTCGACCCAAACGAAATCATTGATACCTTTGAAGTTGTTCAAGAATCAAATACTTTAATGAATTTCCTCAACTCTCAAGCTTATCCAAATCAAATTGTAAGTGATACCAAAATAAAATTTTGAAAAATACTGACAAAAACTTATTCATATTTTTTATTATAGGTTGTTGTATACTTTGCTGAATTTCCATGTAAGGCTTGTGATGACCAAAAGGCGTTTATGAGAGCTCTTCCAAACAAATACCCAGATGTTGTTTTTTTCCAAGTCCCTAAGGGTTCACCAATTACCAAGAATAATATGTGGTGTAATGATGTTGCAGTATACCCAACAACCAAATTCTTCAAAAATTTTGCAACAACTCAAAATTGTACTGCTTATTATATTGGATATGGTCCAGAACAAATTGAAGGTTGGATTCAATCCCACCTAGAGCCACTCCAATAAATTATTTATAAATTGTTGCTCTTGATTTATGATTCATCAAAATAAAATTTATAAAAATTTTTACAGGATATCTATAATAGTCATCTTAAAAAAAAACATATTATAATATATATTTACTTTGAACTTTATTTGAGAATAGATATATTCAAAAAAAAATTAGTAATCTATAAATGTTAAAAATATATTTCTATTTAAGTACTATCAATTAATCAAACAATAAATATGAATTCTTCAATATTTATTTTAAGTAGTCTTGATAGACAGATATAGAAGATGAAATGTTCAAATATGAATTTATAACTATAACTCTTATTTTTCTTTTTTTTTTTTGGGGGGTATTTTCTTTTATTAATTTGTACAAATTAAAACTACTTCATTCCCGTGGAGTTGCATGGTATTGCCCCTTTACATCTATCGCCACAAATACCATTTGCCAGTATATTATATCCTGATACAACAAATGAGGTACCACAACCAATATAATTTCCATATGTAGGCCAGTCAGTACTACAAACGTCATCACAATAAAACATCACTTATAGTTCTGCCATGTAATAGTTGGAAAAATAATTTACACCAAAATTATCATTATAATAACATTAGTATTCTTCTTGGCTAGCAGGATCTGGCCAATAAGCGAAGTGTGTGCAAACAGGGAGACAAATTATAGAAGAAGTATTGATTATTTGGTGAAATATAAAAGTTTGGTGTATCAATGCAATGTGGCTGCTCTTCATCTTCTCAGATTGAAATCTATATTGATAAAATAAAGCTTTTTTTGTATCTGGATATTATTATTTAAAAACAACATCCAATTTTTGAATATAAATATTATGAAATTTGAAAAATAATGCCCCAGTATAGAATCTTGGAGGGAGAAGTTCATCAGAGCATAGAGTATTTGATTTTATAAATTTCAAAGTAATATAAAGATACAAGGAATATAGAATATTATTTGTACTATAACAATAATAAAAAAAAGATATTTATGTTTTTTATTAATATTATTATTATTTTGATTTATTCATTGACTGCAATATAGTTTTTAGGATGACTTCTCTTTCTTTTACAATATCTAACAGTGAATACAACTATTATTACAACTATTATTATAAATACAACGACCGACACGATTGATATAATGACAATGATAGCAAGTGCTCGACCAAGAGCTGCACCTTCTCCATCGCCTGCTCTTCTATTGTGATAGCTATAGGTACTTGTGAAATAGAACTTATCAGATGCACCATCTCTAACATAAACATAACATTGATCTCCTGCTGAACTCTCGATTCTAATAACAATGGTTGTAGAATTTAAACTTATAAATTCATAATAACCACATGCTGATATATAAGTTTGGTTTGTGAAGTTTCCAATTACATATGTTAGCCTTTCATCTATATTACTGAAAACACTTGATATATATGGTACTTCTATAGTTAGATAATATATGAGGTTAATATTTATTAGAACAAAAAAGCATAAAAATTCATTTAATACAAACTTCTTTGAAATTTAACATTTTCATTAATAATCTGATTTGTTTCATTAAATATTAGAACTTGATAGATATCTTCATTCAATGATGTTTGATTGGACAAATAGCAACTTATTTGGCGATCTTTGGTGGCGATAGTGGTACATTCAGTATTATTGATTGTTATATTTTTAATTGAAGGGAATAAATAAATTACATAAATTGATAAATTCAATTCGATTTTGGTGGAACCTGATTGAGTAATTGTGTAGGTTCCATTGTTTATATAGGAAGTTGAAGAGAGTGTTGATAATTCGGAAAAATTATTGTTATTGTTATTTGTAGCATCTATTGCATAAACATTGTTCTTTGCAATAAAAATAAGCAATAGATAAAGTGAAAATATTATTGTAATTATTTGATTTCTCATTTTTTTAGTATTATATTATTAAATGTTTTAATTAAAGTGATATCATTTAAATTAAAAAATTTCTCTATTTATAGAATGACTCTTCAAAAAAATGATTGATCAACGTCGAGAGTTCTTCAAATACAGAGAATCTAATTAATTAAATGATCTGTAACCACTCCCATCAGTTTTTTCAATATTCAGGAAAAAATTTATCCTGCAAACACAAATTTTTATTTTTATCAGATTTTATCGATAAAAATCCGGATTTTTTATTATATCATTAAATCAAATAAAATATTTTATAATTTAATTAAAATTTTTTTTGATCTAGTTATTTTGGAAAATTTATCATTATTCATTCAATTTGTTTTCAATGAGTTTATTGTATATTAACATATTATTTCTGATCTGCACTAATTCTTTTTATTTTAATGGATTTAATAAAGATAAAATTCATTTCATTGCAAATTATTATTATTAATATTTATAAATGAAAACAATCTGTAACATAAAATATGTCTAAACTTTCTTTTTCCTTTTCCTAGTGCTAATTTTCATAAGTATAATAAAAATTGATTGTTTATTTGGAACTTCTTAATTATTTTATTTTTCTAGTTTCTTAAAATTTAAATTTTATTATTTTAAAAATATCTAATTATAAGGAGGTGTGATTAATACCTTGAATTTTTGAAATTATCCAATACTGTTAAAATTTTTTTAAAGAAATATAGAAAAATGGTCCACTATAAAATTCTCAATATTATGTTTCTTTACATAAAAAAATGTTTTTTATATATGTGTACATTATTTTATTTATATTAATAATATTATAGTTTTTATATATTCTATTCAAATAAAACTAAAACTATTTTTAAAGCTAATATAATGATTGGTTTAGAATTTGAATTAAATGTCGAAGTGTGGTTATTGATTCAGCAATGTTTGGTAGAGTTCCCAGGTCAGTCTCTGGTTTCTGTCTGGCTGGGTACATCCAAGGCTTGATCACTTTGATGAATGAATCTACAGTTGGACGCAATATTCCTTCCCAATCAGGCTGTTGATTCTTTATGATATTGGTACCGATTTCGATATCGAGCGAAAGGAACAGACCGAGTAAAACCGTGTATCCAACTGCTGCACTTCCTCTTGTCAGCGGCATAAAGTTATACCAATAGAATGTTAGTTTCAAAATTTGATCACTAACCAAATCTATCAATTCCTGTTCCTCTTGCTCCGATATACTTTTACTACTGTCGTTATTGTTGCTGCTGTAGCTATTTTTTAATTTATATACACTTGAACATAGTTCATTCCAGATGTGAGTCATCTCTTGGTCGTAGAGTTGCCAACGCTCTGGAGTACATGGTGTTCTTATGGCAAATTCATAGCCCTCTGGATAGACAAACTGAAGAGTGAGACGTGTTCCTTCCATGACTGTGTTGGGACGATAACTACTGTAGCAGGGGGTGACTACGAAAAAGTCTTTTTTCATCACACGATAGAGATCCTTACAACTCTGGACCGCTGAGAGTTCGTTGAGAATATTGTTGTTTGTACTACTACTGTTGTTGTTATTCTGTAGTTGAATAAGCGTGTCTTTGAATTGGATAGGTAGTAACTGCTTCATGATCTCCAGTGAGCGAGTAAACATAGGGTAGTATCTCACTACGTTGGTCTGTCCAGTGATGATTGGGGTGTGCGAACCGAATCCCTCTTGGAACTGTTCTTTACTCAGGAGGTCGACCCACCATACCGGATCGTTTGGCTCTGAAAACTGACGCCATTTCACTGCTATATCATAGAGGTCACGCCATCCAAATGAGTGTTCTGTGTTGCAAGATGAACTGGATTTACCATCCACCTTATAGTTAATTTCAACCTTGGTATCGTCACTGTTAGCTTTCATATACCCATTGTTTTGATTCCATATCTTTTTCAAGGTTTGAGCAATATCTATTGCTGCCAATCCACATTGAAGATGTTGACGTTTATTTGGTAGGAAACCCTCACAGTCATACTGTAGCTTTCTTCCAATTCTAAGTGCACTATCAATCAACTTTTGTTCGGATTCGTTTCCTTTGTAATTCAAATCTACATCAACTATAGATTCTGACAGTTCTGCTTGGGGATTGTACCCAACCAATGATGAAGGTGCAACACGTTGACACAAGAATGTCTTTATATAAACATTCATTAATCGATCCATATTATAACCATTCAAAGGTGTATCCAATCTGTGATGTGTAAATAAAGCAATCTCTCTCTGATAGTATGAATAATGAAGTTGATTATTTTCAACAATATAATTGAAATCAACTATTGAATCTCTATATTTTCCCTAATATATTATCAAGAAAAAGTTAATATTCATTAAATTTTTGACTAGTTTGATGTTATATATATATATATTTACTATTGAACAATTCGATATAGCTCTTAGTTGTCTGAGGTCAGCAATGGTTGAATCTTGATCAAGGAAATCAGTCCAATCTTGAATGGCTTGTAAATGCTTTCCGGAATTGAAGAAAAGTATACCACGAAGATGAAGTGCATTCGAATAGTTGGGTGCGATGCTAAGTGCCTGTGTGAATGCATCGTAGGATCGATCGTAATCACCAATCTCTTTCCAACATTGTCCGACATTGGTAAACGCTGCTTCAAACTGAGAGTCAAGCTCGATTGCCCTGTCAAAAGCATCGAATGCTTCACGTGGAAATCCTCTGATATTCAAGCAAAGACCGACACGATTCCAAGCGAGTTTATTGCGACGGTCAAACTCTACAACCTTTCTGAAATCCTTAAGTGCACGCTCGTAGTTACGCATCTGGTAGTGTAGCAATCCACGTTGATAGTAGATATCCGAGTCGTTGTCACGGTCAAAGATAGCGGCCTGATTGAAATCCTCGAGCGCCTCGAAATCCATGCCTTTAGCAACACGAGATTGTCCACGACGCTTGTATGCATCGCCCATCGTATTGTCGAGTTCTATCACCTTGGAGAAGTCGTAGATAGCATCATCTAGATTGCCAGTGATAGCGTTAGATGTTCCTCTTCCGAGATAGGCCGACGGTATCAACGGATTGGAATTGATAATCAGCGTGAACAACTGAATCGCTTCTTCATAGAGTCCGGAATTCACCATATAATTTCCCTTTGATATTTCCGAAGCGAAATTCTCAGTCGAAAGCTGCTCCAACAAATCATTCAACTCCTCGGCCGATGTAGACTTTCTCAATTCTGAGTAGCCACCACCTCCACTTCCACCGCCAATTGAACTAGATAGATTATTATTGTTGTTGTTGTTGCTGTTGAAAGATGAAGATTCGGGTGTTGGAGGTGCTGCAGTAGCAGTTGGTGTAGTTGGAGGTTGACTAGAGGCAGCAAAGAAATTTATAGATTCTTCCAGTTGCTGTTGTTGATGCCGGCTTGTAAGAGTTGGACTGACACTACAGGATTTATGATGGTTCATCATGAGAAGGTCGGTAATTTCAAAGTCTCCCCACATCTCTATGGCATTCTCAATGAGAAGCGGTGCACCTTCAGCAAGTGATTTCACATTGGACATTGCCATGGATCGACGCATTATCATCAGTCGATTGTTCGGCTGACTTGCCAGCACAGTATCACAGTCTTTTATACAATGTTGATATAACTCAAGTTTATAATGACATGTTGCTCTATTCCTGAAAATAATAATTTTTAATAATAAATTAAATAATAATAATTATTAATATTTTAAAAAAATGTTGCAAAAATTAAACTCAAAAAATAATAAAAAAATAATAATAATAATAATAAACATACGATATTGCAGTTAAATCATTTCTATCTGATTGTATAATTTTATTTATTAGTTTAATTGATTCTGAATAGTTTGCATTCTGATAGCATTTGATTGCTTCTTTCCTTATTGACTCTATCGATTCCATCATCTCTCTCTGTTTCTGATTATTCTAATGACGATTGTGATCTTTTAATTAACAATTCTATTATAAATATATATAATTTACTATATCTATATATTATATTTTACTAATTTTTATGATTCATTTCATTCAATCAATTAAACCAAAAATGAATTTTTAAATATATAAAACCAAAAATGTATGATATGTTTTTAATTTAAAATGCAAATATTTTAATATAATTAATTCTATTTTTAATGATTATCATCGGGGGTTGTTCAAAGTTTTTTTGGGTTACTAAAAAAAAAATGATTATTTTATTTATTTTAAAAATGTTTGCCTTTTTTGTTTTTTGTAAAGTACACTTGCTCAAGTTAGAAACCCATTTTATAACAATTATGAAGATTACTAGATTGTTAACTTTTATAAAAATTAAATAAATTTTAGAACTTTTAAAAAAATAAATATCTAAAAATAAAAATAATCTGGTTGATTGTTTGTTTTGTTGTCATAATTATACCTATTAGTTTGTTTATTATTTATTAGTTAGAAAAAATAGATAAATGTAGTAATAGAGAAGCAGTTTAAAATTGATTGGTTATAATATCGATATCCATAACCAAACCAATAAAAACAATAGAGATCATTAGATCTAAGATTAGTTTAGTTTAGTTTTGATTGTTGTTTGACTCAATTTATTCATCAAGCGTTTAACTTGACTTTACTTTAATTAATTAAAAATAAATTCATTTAAATGAAAGGCGCGCGAACCCTCATTGACTCGAATGCATCGACAACAATTTGCTTGTTTAGAATGATCCAAGAAAAAAGTCAATCAATTTAGATCGTTGAGGCCCGTTCCACGGTAAACGGATCGGATAATAATTGGTATTGATTTACCGAGACTTTATAGGTCCGCACCCATTTTACTAACCTACTTTTTAAAAAAAAAAAAAATTGCAAAAATAATCAAAAAATCATATAAAAAAAAAAAAAAAAATCAAAAAAGCCTTTTTTTATTCTTCCCCCCAGATAGCAAATTATAATGATCACATGCATAAAGTAAAGTCAACCTATTTTATTTTTTTTAAATTCAAACAATTTTTTTATTTTATATTTTTTATATTTTTTCATAGATAATTATTTTTTTTTTAGATAGTTTTGCAAACTTTGATAAAAGCAACAACAAAGTACTACACAAACAAATAACATAACTGTTCAACTTTGACTCATCAAACAAAATAATAATAATTAAAAAAAATTAGTTTTTTTTTATTTTTATTTTTATTTATTTATTGTATGTATCTTAAGAGAGAGCAAAAAAAAAAAAAAAGATATCTTTACTTTTTACAAAAAAAAAAAAAAAAAAACAAATACAAATCACTGCACTCACCATTCAACAAAAAGCCATCACACAAATTTTATTATGAGTTTGTGGGTGGTCAAAGGTGATAGAAACAAAACCCAAAAACACCTGCTAACCAAACACCCAACAAATATTTCACCAACACACTTTTGATTGATTGATTGATTTCATTAAAAAACAACATTATTTTTAAAACACTTTATATTATGTTATACTACCTACCATGTGTTATAATATTTTGATATAATCAACCTAAAAAAACACACCAAAAATAAAAAAGCATAAAAAAAAAAAAAACTACTAAGAAAAATATTTCAATCAGCCAGTCAAACAGTCAGTCAATAATCATACCCTTTTGAACATAATCATCTCAAATCAAAACATAAATAACAATCTTATATAACTTTAATTTATTAATAATAAATATCTTTCATTCATAGGAATATAAAATAGATAATCATTTCATTTGATTTACAAATATTTTAGGATCAGAATAATCAATAATATCACAAACACTAAATAAAAAAAAAACGAAGAAAAGAAAGATTTCTTTGAAATAGTCAAAAATATATAGTTAGTTATGGATGATTCAAGTTTAATCAGTTTCGAAAACTATCTGAATGGATCGGGAATTGATTCGAGTTTGATAAATGTAAAGATCGAAAATCCACCATCTCCACAGATGTCGGGCAGCGGCATGCTCAACACCGCTGGCATTGAAGAGCTGTCGGCTCCGGCCACTGCCGCTTCGATCACCACCTCTATCAAGGCACTGCAGCTGCCAACACTCAACATACCATCAACCACCGACCTGCAGAACAGCGCTGCCGAGTCGTTCCAGCAGTTGCTCCAACAATCAACCTATCCCACCTACAACAACTACTACAACAACGTGCCAGCCATGGACAACTCGGTGTGCGAGATGACATCGACCGTCTCACCGTCGAACCTAATCAACTCGGTGCACCATCAACTCATCAATCATCACATTCAACAGCAACAACATCAACATCAACCACTCACCCCGCAACAGCAACAGCAGCAACAGCTGAACCAACAACAACAACAGCTAAATCAACAACAACAACAGCTCAACCAACAACAACAAATAAATCAACAGCTATCTCAACACAATATATTTAATAACAACAACAATAATAGTATAAAACCAATTAATTTAATTTACCCAAACGGCAATGGTTTGCAAAATACAACAACCACAACAGCAAATCATATTTTCACACAGCAACCACTCGGTATTTCATTGGCACCCACTACAACGACGACAACCACCACCAGACCCATATATATTTCACCGACATTACAAACAGCAGGTGGACAACATATTCAAATCAATACACTACCACAGCAAAACACAACGCTCCAACCACAACAACTATTCCAAGACTTGAGCAACACCACCACCACAACCGACGACATCACCTCAGCGTATCTCTTAAACAATCAACTCTTAAAATCACAACAATTCACTGCCAATTCAATTATTAATACATCATTACTTCCATTGACTCAAGCACAAACCGTTGTACTAATGTAAGTTTAACAACAATAATAAGATTTTAATTATAATCAAATGATAATTAATATTTATAATTATTATTATTATTAGTGGAGATGTCGATATTACAATTGAACAACAACCACCCTCTGATGTTAGAACACGTACACCTAATGATCGTAGAACATTCAATTGTGTTATCAGAGTAGTTGGTGATTATGTAAAGAATAACATTACGACTGTGTTGGCACAACTTGCCTATGCAAATTCGCACACCGAACGTCCATCACAAGATATTTTGGGTGGTAACAAGGTGGTACCCGTAGGAAAAGATGGAAAAGTCGTTTTCGATAGCCTATCTATGACAGAGGCTTCCACCAAACATCAAGAGAACGAGTTTTGTCTTGAATATATTTTGTTGACCGACGACAACAAACGTTTCATTCTTCCAAACGGTACTCCATTCCTCAAGCGTTCCAGACCATTCTATGCTTATTCCAATCAAAAAGTTTTATCAAGAAGAAGTAAGTTATTAACTATACTCTTATTATTATTATTATTATTGTTGTTGTTTTTGTTGTTTACACCTATTAATCTAAAATCTTATTATTATTATTATTATTATAGGAAATGTTACATTGAGAACATTAAGCTCCAACAAAGGGTCCACTATTGGTGGAGACCAAATGCATGTTGTTGGATCACCATTTATCCGTTGTAATTCATTACGTTGTATTTTCCATACACCACACGGTGATATTCCAGCCAATAACATTGAGCTGTACAGTGAATCGGTGTTGTTCTTCACACTGCCACAGTATCCAGCACCACCCAACTTTTGTCCACCCGACGGAACCGAATTGCCCGTGCAAGTAGTCATCACCAACGATGGAAGAAACTACAGTAATCCACTACCATTTACTTATATTTTCGAGAGCGGCAATACCAAGAGACTGAGGTCAAGATTTTAGACGCTATCTTACAATCCCTCAATCAATTATTATTCTATTTATCTATTCTACTCCTACTCTACTCTACTCTTTCTATTAAAATTCTTTGTTATATTTTTACTTTACTTTACTTTCTTTAAATTATTCTTTCTTATTATTACAAAAACAAAAAAAACAACAACAAAAAAAAACAAACATTCAAAATTACTATTTCTTTCCACTCTTTGGAAAAACAATATTATAATATTATATATTCCAATTCTATTCTTTCCTTGTATCACAATTTATTTCTTTATTTATAAATATCAGACAATAATTATAACTTACATTTAAAAAAACTCCCCCAATAACCTATGAATAGCGAAATTAACGGTCTAACTCCGCTATTAATCAATTTGTGTGCACGATATTAATCAAACAATAATAATTAATCATTATTATAAAATAAAAATAATTTTTTTTTAAAAAAAAAATAAAAAATATCAATAGAATTTATTCATTTAAGGTTATTTGATGATGTTACTGATCAAATAATATAGGAGTCATTTATTCCCATTTTGGGAAGACTTCAAAACTAAATTTTTATATTTATTTATTTTATTTTATAATATCTTCAATTCCGAAATTCTAGTTGATATTTTTTCTTGCCCAGATTTTTTTTTTATTTAAATTTTGCCAAGCAAATGATCAGAAATTTCAATGCACTCTAAATTTATTCTGTGATCCCCAATCTCACATCACGCCGAAAGGTATTATATTTTAATTTTATATAATTTTTTTTAAAAAATATATTTTGTGTAGAATAAAAAAATATCATATTTTATCAATTACAATTTCATTAAATCATAGTTTAATATATTTTATAAGATATGAAGTTGTTATATAATTTAATTTCTATTTGTTGTATATTTTCAGTTGTAGTTCAATCATTACAAAATGGATTGGGACTGACACCACAGATGGGATGGAACAGTTGGAATCACTTTGGCTGTGATATAAATGAAGATATTATTATGCAAACAGCAAAGGCTATGGCCACCAACGGTATGAAAGAAGCAGGTTATATATATGTAAATATTGATGATTGTTGGGCATCACATAGAAATGAATCAGGTCACATTCAAGCGTATGTAATTAACAAAACATAAGTGAATTTCAATTATAAACTAACACTGTCAAAAAAAGTGATTCAAAGACATTCCCAAATGGAATTGCTTATCTTGCTGATTATGTTCATTCTTTGGGTATGAAATTAGGAATGTATGTATATATTTTATTTTGATTAGTCAATCAAATAATAATTATTTTTTTCTTTTTTTTTTTTTGTATTTAAAAAGTTATACAGATGCTGGTCCTTTGACTTGCCAACGTCGTCCAGGTAGTTATGACCACGAAGAAATTGATGCTCAAACCTATGCTGCATGGGGTGTAGATTATGTAAAGGAGGATTGGTGTTGGGCATTCCTTTCCAATCCTTTAGATAGATATGCTATCATGTCACAAGCATTGAATGGAACTGGTCGTCCCATTTTCTTTTCACTCTGTGACTGGGGTACCGATAATCCATGGGAATGGGGACCAACCGTAGGAAATTCATTCAGAACCACCTCTGACATCAAAGACACTTGGGACAGTTTCCTCGACAATCTCGACAAACAAATCCCAATCACTTCCTACTCTCAAGTCGGTGGATGGAACGATCCAGACATGTTGGAAGTCGGCAACGGCGGTATGTCATACACAGAGTATTTGTCGCACTTCCAGCTGTGGTCTATTATCAATGCACCTTTGATTGCCGGTAACGATATGAGAACTGTAGATCAACAGTATCTAGACATCTTCACAGCACCAGAGATCGTTGCAGTCAACCAGGATCCACTCGGTAAGCAAGGATCGTTGGTTCGTTCGTACAACAGTGGATTACAACAGGTATGGGCCAAACCAATGGCTGATGGATCGAGAGCCGCCGTCCTTTTCAACCGTGACAGTTCATCAGCTGGTATTCAACTTTTCTGGGCTGATATCTTTTTGACACCAAACACCTCGATGACCGTTCGTGATCTCTGGTCACAAAAAGACCTGGGATCTTTCACTGATTATTACGTTGCATTGAATATCCCATCTCATGGCAGTGTAATGTTGAAAGTTTATTAAAAAAAAAAATAAAAGAAAATAATAATTAAAATCAACTTAATCTTGCAAAGATTTTGACCTTTAAGAATTCCCATTAGACTTTTTTAAAAGAAACTATTACATAAATAAATAACACCCCTTTGTTTTTCTATTTTTTTTAAAAGATATTTTATATTTTATTTTTAAAAAATTAAAATCTGTGGAATGGTATCATACACCACAGATATTTCGAAAAATTTGTAGCGTGATCAAAAAAAAAAAAACAAATTTTTATTTAAATAAAAAAAATATCCGATTCCACTATCATGAATTGCACCATCATTCATATTTATTATAATTCCGAAATTGGTTTGATTTTTAATTAGAGTCATTAAAGGAGGAGAAATCAAAACAGAACATAACATAAATTCAATTAATAAAACATGTATATCTATAAATATTTAGCTATTACATTAGCTTTTGTTAGTGTAATCAGTGCACTTAACAATGGTTTAGGTCTTACCCCACAGATGGGTTGGAATAGGTGAGTATTATTTATATTTTATTAGCAATTGGATAAATTCTTATTATTTGATTACTTATAGTTGGAATTACTTTGCATGTAATATCAATGAAACTGTTATTATGGAAACCGCCAAAGCTATGGCAACCAACGGTATGAAGGATGCCGGTTATGTATATGTCAACATAGATGATTGTTGGGCTGAATCCAGAGATAAAAACGGTGTTATTCAACCAGATTCAAACACATTCCCAAATGGAATTGCTTATATTGCTGATTATGTTCATGGTTTGGGTTTGAAGTTGGGAATGTATGTATTATTAATAAACAACAACATTATTTATTTGCTAATATAAAACTAATTCGTTTCTAATTACTTTTGTAAAAAAAGTTACACTGATGCTGGTACTGAGACATGTGCTGGTCGTCCAGGTAGTTTCGGATATGAGCAAATCGATGCTCAAACCTATGCCTCTTGGGGAATCGATTATCTCAAGGAAGATTGGTGTAACACTGGATCGAATCAACCATTGTCAAGATACTCCATCATGTCACAAGCATTGAACGCCACTGGTCGTCCAATTTTCTTCTCTCTCTGTGACTGGGGTACCGATAATCCATGGGAATGGGGACCAACTGTCGGTAACTCATTCAGAACCACCGGTGACATCAAAGACAACTGGGCCAGTTTCATGAACAATCTTAACCTTCAAATCCCAATTACTTCCTACTCCCAAGTTGGTGGATGGAATGATCCAGATATGTTAGAGGTAACTAGCTAGCTAAATATTCAAAATTGATTAAAACTATTGTTTATTAATATATGTCTATAAAACAAACAAACAAACAGGTTGGAAATGGTGGAATGACAACAACTGAATACATTTCACATTTCTCTTTATGGTCAATTTTGAATGCTCCATTGATTGCAGGTAATGATTTAAGAAATATCGATCAAACTACTTTGAGTATCTTGACAGCACCAGAGGTTATTGCAGTCAACCAAGATCCACTCGGTAAGCAAGGTGCATTGGTACGTTCATACAATGGTGGACTCCAACAAGTTTGGGCCAAACCAATGGCTGATGGTTCAAGAGTAGTCGTTCTATTCAACACCGATTCGATTTCAGCCGATATTCAACTTGAATGGGTTGATATCTATGTACAAAACACTGCCACTATGACTGTCCGTGATCTCTGGGCACGTTCTGATGTCGGTCAATACACCGGATCTTACGTATCCCTCAATGTACCATCTCACGGATGTGCAATGTTGAAGATTTATTAAATTAATAAACAACAAAAGTAAACATTAATAATTTAAAAATAACATAAATAACAGTTATATAAACTTATTGTTTCTTTTTTTTCTTTTTTACAAATTTTATAAAATTGATTTATTCTTTTTGAAATGTTGAATTCCACTTTTACAAATTGGTTTACCTTGTAATGTAATCTCTGATCCATCTACAATGTCAACCATTATATAGTCACCTGGTTTTATATCCTCCATATTGTTGGAGTTGCTTGGATTAACGATTGGAGTATTGGGGATGATAACTTTCTTGTTGGTATCGGTACGACCGACAAAGTGATCTTTTGAACGACGACTGATACGATCCACCAACACCAAATGACGTCTTCCGATCTCTGCTTTCGATTTGCCACGTAGGTTGCTATAGAAGGTATCGATTACCTCTTGGAGTCTTCTTGTTTTCGTTTCGACATCGACGTCGTCTGCCATTGTACGATGAGCATGTGTCTTCTCACGCAGCGAATACATAAACATAAATGCATTTTCATAGCCAACCGCATTCAACAGTGAAATGGTATCGCGATGTTCCGATTCAGTCTCTCCGCAGAAACCACTGATGAAATCCGATGAGATGGCGGCGTCTGGCAGTTCACGACGAATGAGATCGATCAGCTGAAGATATGATTCTCTCGAGTATCCTCTTCTCATTCTTTCCAACACCTCTGTATTTCCACTTTGTGCGGGTATGTGTAGTTGTTGGCATATATTCGGTCGTTGCTTGATCAACTCGATCAGAGCATCTGGAAAATCTTTAGGATGTGGACTGGTAAATCTAATTCTCATCTCTGGATCCACCAGAGAAACTTTGTCCATTAGTTCTGTGAAAGTAACACCACGTTTTGGTGATTTATAAATAGTATTGAATCCTTCTCTTGGTGTCAACACCTCTTTCTCCTTTTTTTCAGCCAATGGCTCGACTACCTCGTCTATGAAATTGTAAGAGTTAACATTCTGTCCCAACAATGTAATCTCTTTGTAACCATCTGCCGACAGCTGTTTAACTTCATCGACGATCGAGTGTATGGAACGACTTCTTTCTCTACCTCTGGTGAATGGAACTATACAATAGGAACACATATTGTTGCATCCTCTCATAATGGAAACATAAGCGGATACTCCATTGCTGTTTGTTCTAATTGGTGCGATGTCGGCGTATGTCTCATCGGCCGATAGCATTACATTGATTGCAGTTTGATCGCCATCTTCAATACGCGAGAGTAACGATGGTAAGGAACGATATGCATCCGGTCCAACCACCAAATCTACACTCTTGTTTGATTCCAACAACTTTTGTTTCAGACGTTCTGCCATGCAACCCAAAACACCAATAACCGTGCCTTGTCGACGCTTCTGTTTTCTGAGTTCCGACAATCGGAACCAAATCTTGTCTTCTGCATTCTCACGAATCGCACAGGTATTTAGGAATACAATGTCGGCTGACTTTGCACTCTCGGCAACAGTGTATCCAGCGGATCGCATGACAGAGTACACGATTTCCGTGTCTGCGAAATTCATCTGACAACCATAACTCTCAACGAATACCGATCTTCCTTCACCACTGGCATCGGCAATCTCCAAATACGGTGGGATATGATTTACATCCAATCCAGTATCCTCTACCAAACCATTTTGATTATCAATATTGTTTTTCATGAATTCATTTAACGAAGGTACATTCTCTAATTTCTTTTTCACATCAAACTTTCTATTATCACTATTGATATCATTACTATTGTTTTCTATATCTTGAATAATATTATTTTTAATTGATTCTAATATTGTTGCTCCTGACGAAGAAGAGGGTGTTGTAGAACTGGTAGATATCGAACAAAATCTATTTGCATGATAACTTTTATATCCTAATTTATATCTATTACTATTTATATTAATATTTATTAATCTATTAATAGATCTTAACATTTTTATAACTTGTAGTTATATTATTTATTGCATAAATAAATTATGATATTGCAAAAAAAACGAACGAATGTAGACTGATTTGGCAATGAAAAAAAAAAATTGGTTAATTTGATCAATTTTTTTTATTTTAAATGATGAAGATTTCAACTTATTAGTTGGTTGATAACTTTACAAATCAGAAATGAATAGTTTAAGTCAGGTTAGATCATTGTTGGTTGGTGGAAGAGTTACTTCTAGACAATTGATAATCGATTCTTTAAATAGGATCGATGCTACAAAGAAATTCAATGCTTATATCACTCTGGAAGATAGAGAGAAACTGTTGAATGATGCCGATGAATCTGATAAACGATTACAACATCAACAACAACAACAACAATCAGGTGTAAAGAGAGAGTTAGAAGGTATTCCTATTGCAGTTAAAGATAATTTCTCAACCAGCAAGCTAAAGACGACATGTGCATCAAAGATTTTGGAAAACTACATACCAAGTTTCGATGCTACTGTTGTCAGTCGTCTTAAAGAGGCTGGTGCTATCATCGTTGGAAAGACAAACATGGATGAGTTTGCAATGGGTTCATCTACTTCGACCGGTCACTTTGGTGCATCGATCAATCCTTATTCGAGAGATGCAGGTGAATCATTGGTTGCCGGTGGATCGAGTGGTGGAAGTGCTGTCGCTGTCAAGTTGAATACAGTTTCCGCTGCGATTGGAAGTGATACCGGTGGATCGGTTCGTCAGCCCGCCGCATACTGCGGTCTTCTAGGATTCAAGCCAACCTATGGATCGATCTCGCGTTATGGAATGATCGCATTTGCCAGTTCACTAGACACACCTGGATTCTTTGTGCACAATGCAGTCGATGCTGCCATACTCTTGGACGTCTTGGTCGGTAGAGACTGCAACGATTCCACTTCAATCGAGCATCCAATGCAAAAGAAATTCCAACAATATCTAAATAGCAGAGATAATAATCAAGATATGAAAGGTTTGGTATTTGGTATACCCACTGACTATTTAGTCAAGGAAATGGATCCGGAAATAATTAACTTGTGGAGAGAAACAGTCGATCTGATAGAGCAAGCCGGTGGAAAAGTTGTAGCAGTCGATCTCCCACATACTAAATACGCATTGCCAGCCTACTATATTCTGGCGACATCGGAGGCCAGTTCGAATTTGGCGCGCTACGACGGTATACGCTATGGCGCGTCAACGAGCGGCGCCAAGTCACTCAAGCAACAGTACATGGAAACAAGAAGCGAAGGTTTCGGAGCAGAGGTTAAACGACGTATCCTACTGGGAACCATGTCATTGTCACGTGGTAGCTACGACAACTACTATAACAAAGCACAACAAATAAGAAGATTGGTATCCGATGACTTTAACCAGGTTTTCAATCGACAGAGTGTCGACATTCTAATTACACCGACGACACCGTCGGGACCATTCAAACTCGGTGACAATCAAGATCCAATCGATATGTACATCAATGATATCATGACAATACCGGCTAGTCTTGCCGGTCTGCCATCGGCATCGATTCCACTGGCGCACTCACAAAGCAACAACAAATCAACACCCACACCACTCTCACTACAACTCATAGGCAATCGTTTACAAGATCACAAAGTACTAGAAGCCATTCAAAAGATAATGTCATTAAATAGATATAATAATTTTTATAATCAAATTAACATCAATTGAAAATAAATAAATAAATAAATTAATAAATATTAAATTTAATGTAAAAAACATGATCATATGATCAAATTAAACTATTTGCTAATTTTGGAAAAAGAATAGTTAATAAATTTTTCAATCTCATCTTATCTTACTTCACCCCAACACAATTGATCTTACACCCTCTCACACTACTTATCTTTTTTTTTTTTTTTTAGAAAAAAGGATAGATATATATCATCATAAATCAGATATATTTAATAATATTATTAAATATAATAGAATGATATATAATTATATAATGATAATTTGTTAGTCAAAGAAAAGATATATATATATTTATATTTATGTTTTTATTTATATATATATATTTTGTAGTTAAAAGAAAAAGAAGAAAAAAAAAAAAAAGATGTTATTTAAGAATATAAAACAATTCATTGTAAATGTTCAACTAAGAGAGAGAGATCATGAATTGATTGAACATGTAACAACAAAGATAGAATATCTCTATGAGTTGTATCCATATTACTGTGCAATACAAGAGATGGTTACACCGATTATATATCACTCTGTATTAAGCTATCAGCAATATATAAAGAGAAAGAGAGTATTGGAGGTTTTCGAAGAAGGCAGCTATCCACTACACTTTGACAGCAATCATAGTCGGTCCAAAATCAACCATTTACTATCACTTGTTCAACACCAACAACCGACCGAACATCTCTATATACTCGAAGGAATTACCTCCAATGAAATAATAGAAACTTGTAATATCATAAAGAATGGTGTAATCTATTTAAATTGTTTAGATAGTATCAATATCAAAGAAAATAAGAATAAGAATAGCAATGAAGTTTTAGTTGGAGAAGAAGAACAAGAACAAGAACAAGAAGAAGAGCAAGAAGAGGAAGATAAAGATAGTTTGACAATTCTTAATATTCTTTCTAAAACTCTAAGATATGAAGATGATTACAATGTTTATAATAAATATTGTGATTGGATTTTGGAGAAGGTGGTTGGCGATGCAGAGTGTTGTACAAAGGAAAAAGACAAGCCCATTTCAATACAGTTTAAAAAGATGCTGTATCTTCTTGATGAAGCATCCGAACGTTACAAGATCAGTCATGTGAAGTCACCAGTGTTAATAATTGACAACGTGGACTATTTATTGGCTAACGATATACAATCACTGCAATTACTACTGGACTATTCATATCTACATTCAATACTAGGTCATTTAATCATTATATATATTTACAATCCACAACATCATCATCATCAAAATCAACCAAATACTGCTGTTCCAGATGAAAGTATTATTAATGATAATCAAAATCATTTAAATTCAATGGAATATTTGCGATCGAAAATTAAACAATCATATACATATCATTGCTATTAAAATAATTGTATTACAATTTTATTATTATTTCTACGATGATGAAGATGTTGTTGTAGTTGTTGTTGTTGAAGTATTATCATCATTTCCATTTTGTTCTGTAATTTCCTCATCACTCTTTGTTTCAGATGATTTATTTTCAAATCCAACACCTTCACAAGTAATAATAAATGTATCTTCACCTCTTTGTTTATCTTCTGCTGGTTTAACTTGGAATTTTGCCTATAATAGTTTAATTCATTTATTGTTGGTTTGTTAGAGATTTAGATGATAGATCAGTTGATTATATTATACTTACTCCTGTCAGTAGAGATGTGAAATGAATAGAAGTTTCTGTGTGAAGTGAGATTGGTCCGGTTTTGATCTGACTGGTACCTTTTGCTAAAGCCATAAAGATAATCAATTGATCTTGTAAATACTCATCCATACATCCGCCATGTAGTAAATCATTTAATATTGAAGTGGCTGCATCCTCTCCTACCTTTTCAGCAGGTACACCTATAGCTCCATTTGCAGAGCCACCATACAAACATCCTGTATCTGTTTCTGCAGTAATACTATAGTGTTTTTTTTTAAAAGTTATTAGTGACATTATGATCAGCAATAAATAACATATTACTTACAAAATACAACAACCATCACCAAATGTATATTTAGCAGTATCAACCAACTCCTCGACGATTTCAACTTTTTTATAATCTTTCTTTATCATTTTTCTTGCTGCATTCAACATTCGATCGCCAACCTCTGCTGAAATTCTTGTTGAGGTAAAAAATACTCTAATTGTGAACTTTACAAGGTTTCCTTTTTTCAGAATGGAAATGGGATTGAGTGTACCTTTAATTGGTTGAGTAATCAACGATACTTTTCCACCTCCTCTTGGATAGTATCCTCTTTATTAACAAAAAAAAAAGAAATAAATTAGTTTAATCCTAATCAGTTAGAAAAGGGAATTGTTATTGCTATTGTTATTGTTTGTTACCTTTTTAAAACTTCCATATTTGAATTGATACCAAATTGTTTGGCTATTGGGAAGAATACATTCATTAGGTAGTCGGCAGCCGGTGAAAAGTCAACGTTGGTTCCACCGCCAAGATCAAGCTTTGTTGATTTCGGTGTGAATAGCAAACATGGCAATGCAATCTGAATGAGTAATGTGATACTTCCAGCGGTGCCAGTGTCAGCCTCGATCGACTGGTCTTTGATATTGGTGGTTGAGATTCTCGGGTGATAGTAGAGCACTGTTGAACCTTGTTTGACGCCATCGGTGTGTGCTTTGAACATACGTGACACCAAATCGACACCGGCTTTGTGTTGTGCTTTCAGTCCGGGTTGATCACGGTTGTATCTGATCTTTTCGATTCTCACTGGTTTGCTCAATAGCGATGATAGAGCAATTGAGTTTCTGAGAATCTGACCTCCACCTTCTAAAATCGATCCATCTAAAACGAACGAAGGATTGACTTCTACCTCTGGTAAACTACTATCATCCTTTGAATTTGTTGAGCTAGTTGCTGGTGCTTGAGGAACTTTTGTCTTTTTATTATGTGGTTTGAAATTTCTTTTAGTTTTAGTCATTTTTGATATTAATTTTTAATGAACTGAATTAATCACATTCGTCGATATTTAAAGTATTTGTTAATCAAAAAACAAAGAAAAAAATGAGATTTGCAAGTAGATCAAAAATTTCCAAAAATAACATAAATCTTAATATTTTATTATTTTTTTAATAATGCAGTTAATTTTTAAAATAACAAGTCTTTGTTGATACAATATAATAACGATTTGTTCATTAAGTTTTTTGAAATCTATATTTTATTGTTTATTGTACTAGTGCAGATAATAATGGAAAGCATTGTATTTGAAATGATCTATTTGATAGCGAAGTGAAATAGCTCACTTAAGAATGACATTACTTCAAATTACTATTTTAACTTTTATGGAATGAACGAATGATTATACCAATCACTATTGGGATATAAATTATGATCAGTATCAAATTGATTTCAAATGCAACCAAAGATTATTTAGAATTATAATTTTTTATTTTTATTTTATTTATATATATTGATTGATTTGTTTTTATAGGTATGAAGATATTGATTCCTCTGTACCTAGATGAGCTTCTATAGTCTTTACTAAATCTTGGCATGCCTTTTCTACCTCTGGCGCAGAGTCTTCTAGGAGTTCCGAAATGAATTGGAATGATTCCGGTAGAAGAATCAGTAGTCTCTCTCCAAGACGCTTGTAAAGTGACTGGATGACTGCGATCGCAGACAATTTGACGTTGGCATATGGATTTCTTGTCTTCATGAGCACAGCATGATTCATTGGCTTCCAGAGCATCTCTTGGTTAATTGTAATGGCGAGCTGGGTGATGCAAGGCACCAAATAACGATCCACTCTATTCTTGTAGCTTTCTTCGTTGCCCATTTGGTTCTCCAATTGATTGACCAACGCCGGCAAGAGTTTTTCAAACTTTTGTTTATCTAAAAATCCGTCCTTGTCGAATGACAGACACTTTTGAATCGATGAAATGATGTTGCACAAGAGATCTTCTTGTACCAATGTTACACTATTATTATTGTTGCTGTTGGTGGATGATGAGTTATTCGATGATCCACCGTTCATTTGTGACTTCTTTCTCTTTCCGTTGGTGATGACAATGCCGTCGTCAAGTTGTTGGGAGTGTGGAGTGCTCACAACCAGTGTTTCGAGGTGGTGAATTGCATTGTCCAAAAAGTATGATAGGTATGGCACGAAAATAGACTTGAGGTTGGTGGCGAGTGAGTTGACGAGCTTATAGAAAAACAGTGTGTTGTTAATGTCGAGCTCCGGTTGTGCTTCGCCGGCGACCTGTCCGTTTTGGCCAGTCTTTTTCTTCTTGTTTTGTTGTTGCTGTTGTTGTGGTTGAATTGCCCAGTCAGAGATCTTCAAGAACAACGGTTTAAAGAGAACTTCATTGAGTTTCATAATCAAGATTATGAAAGAACTGATGATATGATCTTCAACTTCATCGATATTCTTGACTTTGCTGCTGTATTTACGACGGAAATCAAAACATTGGAGGAAGAACTTAAAGATTGCCTTGTGATAGAGTGCCACATCCTTTGGAATGAGATTGTTGCTGATGTCACCGATAAAGTCAAACAGGCAGATCAGTGACTGGTCGTTTTCAGAGAGTACTGCAAACTCGTAGGCCGAGGTCATGGCAGGCAGGAGCAGACGGAATTCAATGTTCTTGGTGAGAAGTGTCAAGATCTTCTTGACCTGTGTGAATACCTTGGATGAAGTCGATGTCAGACGTGGATGCAACAGTGCGTTCAACATCTGTGGGAGGTAAGGCGACAAGAACTTGGGGATCTTCTTCAACATCATCTCCAACGATGAGATACACGACAACTGGAGAAGTGAACGTGATTCCGATTCCTCGGTCGACTTGTAGCTGCCTGTCAAAGTGTTGAGGAGCACAGGGAAGAACTGTGGAATGTGTGGAACGGTCTTGGCTTGTAGCTCAGAGCAGAGAGTGGCAATGCAAATGAGCGAGCTGGAAACTACCATGTAACTGCCGGAACCCATTGCGTTGATAATGGTTGGCATCTGTCTCAAGAAGACGCTGCTGTGTTTGATGGCAAAGTTACGTGCAAGAATCTCAAAGCTGAGAAGTGCAGTCTGCTTGTTGGTGTCGTTCTCATTCGACGATTCGATAATCTTGGCGAAATCGCTGAGTAGTGAGAGGAACTTGAGGATTTGCTCGTTGGTGAGTTTGCTCTTGAGTGCTGTGATCTTCTCATTGAAGATGACGAGAGAACGACGACGAACCTGTGGATCGGCATGGTGCAACAACTTGGAGACGGAAATGACGAAACCGTCGATCGATAGCAATTGGTTGTAACGATCCATGCAACGGTTGACAGAGGACAACAATTTCTTCAAGTATTTCTCTCTGCCCTTCTTGGCGGCTGGGTCGGATTTGAGTGATTCCAAACTCTCGGTGATACCTCTGAGCAAGACCAACAACGATGAGAAAGCATCGAGATAGAATTGTTCGATTTGTTGACGTTGCTCTGGGTTGACACGGAATGAAAGATCTTCGAGATAGGTGGTGGCGGACAAACGCTCATCGATGAAATCGAGGATGTTGGCTTGGATCAAACGGTTGTCTTTGGCAGCGCTGCTCTCAAAGAGTTTGACGATCTCTTCGAGTTGGTCATTGGCAAACTCTTGGTCTTGATCGACTGTTGCACTCTCCAAGGCGATGGTGTTGACTGCCTGCGACAAGATCGACAGAGCCAAAGACATTGGCACGGCTGGCACCTTATTAGCAACAGCGGTAACAAATTCATTAAATACTGCTGACTCTGATTGTTTTCCGTTGGATTTTTCGTCGGATAGATCCATTCCATTTTCATTGGACGATGCCAACAGTGTCTCTTTTCTGAGCAAGTCGATACGCTTCTCCATGGTAAGGGTGAGGAATACGGCCAACTTGGAATAGTTAATCGATTGAATCATCATTGAGAAGAGTTCAACACGGTTCTGTTTGGGAATATCGTCGAATGCTTTGATGAACATTCTAAAGACGGCGGTGAGGGTGATTCCACCGGCTTCCAACAACACTGGCAATGTATCGGCAAGGAATCTCTTGAGAACAGAGAATGTCTGGTTGTCGTCTCTTGAAACTGTGATCTTTATCATCTCTATGATCTGTTCAAAGTTGTCAATCACTCTGGATGGCGCGAGTTTGGCAATCTTGGCGATGAGCAACAGTCCGTAGTTGCAAGTCTGGGCGTCGTCCGACTTGGAGATGGCGTTGAGCACGGTGACAACATCGAAAGAAACAAAGTCAGTGTCTCTTCCACTGGCATCGATATTAAGATTATCAATGACATTGGTGATGGCGAGCAGTGTCAACTGCTTGGAGTATTCATTCTCGCTGCTGTTGGCGAGCAACAGCTTCAAAGTGGAGAACATGGAACCGAGCAAAATAAGTACATCCTTGATCTTTCCGGCGTTGTTCTTGATGATATCCATGAGTGAATTCAAACGGGTGATGGTTGGCAACACTTTTTCGTTCTTTGACTTTACAGAGAGCACCGAGAGGATAGAGTTGGCGTCGACGAGCAACTCGCCAAGACACAAGAGTGTAGAGTCACGAATGGCGACTTCATCGGATTGGAGGAGGTCAAGTAGCTTCTCGAGGAGTGTAGTTTGGTCTTTGTAGGCCAACCCAACGAGTAGCGAGTGTGTTAGACGCTTCTCGATCGATTGAATGACACTGTAGTTTTGGGTGGCGCTCAACTGGACGACGGTATTGATATCGAGTGATTTGATCAACATTGGCAAGTGTCCTTTCTTGCTGTTCAACACTGGTAGTTGAACTAGCTGTTCAATGAGAACGTCTAGGACGATTGTCTCTTCGATGGAGACAGTCGACTTTTGACATTTCTCGAGCAACTCCTCCATGTAACGGTTACAGATGTTGAAGACGTATGGCTCACGAATCTCTGAGAGTGCGGCCAACAAGGCGGAACGTTGAGTTGGAGTGTCCAAAGCCATGGCAGAAGACACCAAGTACGATCCAATCTGTTCTCTTTCTTTGGAGCTGAATGTCTTGGTAGTACGCGACATCAAAACCGATCCGACAAACGACTTGAAGAATGTTCCACTCATGGTAAACTCTGAGCTGTAGTCAGAGATTAAATGAACCAATGTAATATATTGTTCTGGTTCCAATTGAGATACTTCATTAGTTAAATAATTTTCGAATGAACTTGAACTGCTGCTGCTATTGTTGTTGTTGACTTTATCTTCTTCTTCATCTTCCTCTTCTTGAGATGAATTTAACTTGGTGAGAGATGCATCTATGGATGCAATACACTGACAGACAACGGAACGAATTTCAGTTGACTCTGAAAGGAGACCGAGAAGTAGCGAGGGAAGTAGACACTGGATCTGTGCCAACTCAAAGAAACACTTGGAGTTCATAAAGGAGTGACAAATGGAGAGAGCGGCCAAGCGGATGTGGTCGGGTTGCACTGGACTGCTCCACATGAACGACAAGTACTTCAGGAGCTGTTCGTTCTTATTCAACATCTTACCGATAAAGTTTTGAATCAAGAGTGTCGAGAGATTGGCGTTGGTCGAAGTCATGGTGATCGAGGCAATGAACAGCTGTTGGAGCAACTCCAAATACATTGGCTCGTGCGCACCATCAGTGCTCCTATCTTGTTGTTCGAAAGCTTTGATCTGTTCGAGAAGAATGGCATCGTCTTTGATTGGAACCATAAGCGAATCAAAAGTCAAGGCCAAAGTAAGAGCTGGTACCACCAAAGAATGGTAGTCACTCTCTATCGACTGACAGAGACTATCCAAAGTAAAAATAGATCTTATCGCTGATTTTATATTGTTTAAAGATAAAAAGTTGATTGAAAATTGTAAAATAATATTTGATAATTTGATTCTATCTGAAGCTATAGTTATATATATGTATATCAAGAAATAAATTAGTATTGAATTGATTAATATTGATATATAACATTTAAGTTATAACTTACCATTTTTCAGTTTTGGTAGTGTATAAGATGAAATTAAAAGTAATAAAATTTTATCGTTTGGAAGAAGTGAGTAGTCGTCGATGTTGGTGAATGCTTTTTCGATGAGTGAGTGGAGAAGTTCGGTGTTCTTCAAGAGATTCTCTCCAAGAGTGCTTACGATGTCGATGTTGTGGAAATCCGATTTCAAACCCTTGAACATTGAATGGTGTTTCTTATTGGAGAGATATTCAACGATCCATTTATGTGATCCATTATCAGGTTGTAAAATTAAAAAGAATTGTGAAAGTGTACTAAATAATTGTTGTTCTTGTTGTGATTGTTTTTGTTTTTGTGGTTGTTCTTCTTCTTTATCATCTTCTTGTTGTGATTGTTGTTGTTGTTTTAAAAATTCAATTGACATTCTTTCTACTATTTGTTGTTTGATTGGTTGTGAGAGTGAAGGTGTGGCTATGCAACGTTGCATCGACTCAATGAGTTGATCCAATTGTACTATGTTGTTGAGATTTGTAAGTGACCAGGTTTGTTGGACTACTGTGTGGTCAGAGTCGACTAGCAGTGCGCAAACACTGTCGCTGAATGAACGCCAGTCGATGTTGGTGCCGCTCGACTGCAGTGACTCGAGTTGGCGCACACCTTCAAGACGCGACTGAACAGCTGGACTAACCAGACGCAAGAAGAGCTCGTTGGCCTTTGACTTGGAGAGGAACTTTTGTGCGAAAATCAACGATTGGAACTCGGTTAGACGCGCCTGGTCACCTTCGGTACAGGCGTTGATGACGGTCTGCACGAGTGCTGGATCGACGGCACGGATTAACTTGCGCATCAAGTCGAGATCCAAGACTTGTTCTTTGGAGGAATCTGCAGCGGCAGAAGAAGCAGCAGCAGCAGCAGAAGTGCTACTAGCAGCACCGTTGGAACTGGTATTGCTATTGAGAACTAGATACTGCTTGAGTAGAGTACTGACGATGGTGGTACGTTGCATCTGGGTCGATGGCAACTCGGTGACGTACAACAGTAGCAAGTCGAATGACTCTGCCTTTTCCGAGTAGGTGTCGAGCAGGTACTTGAGAGTGACCGCCATGAATTGGTCGAGTGAACGATTCTGTTGGTGTAGCTCCAAGAGGATATCACCGAGTGCCGGTGTATCTACGAGCATCTCCAGAGTGGTGACCGAGAGTTGACTCTCAATCTTTTGCTTTTGGAAAAGCACCAACAGGAAGGTGAACGATGCCATCAAACTACCCTGACAATTCTTCAAGGTGGAACGAATCAACAACTCGATTGCTTCATTCGAAAATTGAACCTTTGATGCTATATTACTTAAAATCATAAATGCTCCAAGCTATAAATGATGATGATGATTGTTGTGATGAAGGTTAATAAATGTTTGGTTGTTTTCGGTGAATGTTGTGTGTTTAAATACAACGAAATAACTTACTTGTAATTCAATATTACTACTCTTTAAACAATAATTTAAACATGGCAAGGCGACACGGTTGAAATGCTCTGGAACAGAGTTGGACGATGAAACGAGGTCGATCAACAAGGCAGTGAAGAAACTGACCATTGTCTTTGAAAGTGTTGCGTTGTTCTCATACTCGATGATGGCATTACAGATTAACTCTGAAAAAAATCCATTCTTTTTCATCAACTTTACAAAGAAATCTCTTGTAATTGATACTTTATTTTTTTTAGTCTCTGATAAGAAACTCCATTTTCCGTCACGTCTTTTAAAAGGGTGGAAAGAAGAAGAAATAAGAAATAAGAAGAATTAAAAAGTTAATTAAATGTGTGTGTTTTGGCAAAAAAAAAAAAAAACTAATTTGCTACTTACGAAAATCTTAAGATTGATACTAATTTGGCAAATGTATTCGATTGATGATATGGAATGACAGAGATCATTAGAGAATCGATATTGAATTCGTTGATTCTGTAACGACGAATCAGCCATTCCAATGCTTTCTGTGCTGGATTGAGGAGGAAGTAACCGGAGGACAGTCGGAGGAACCGATGAATGTCAGTGTCGAGCTGGTCAGACTCCTCGGCGGTGATCTGCATACGATTGTGTGAGCGAGACGATGGTGCAAAGAGATTCGATTCAAACTCTTTGAATCGCTGATCGAGTCGAATCAACTCGCGCAATCCTTCCTGTCCGATGACCAACACCGCCTCGTAGTCGATCGCTGCTGCCTCTTTCGCATCGAACAACAATGAATCTCTATATTTATTGGTATCTACACGATGAGCACGCTCATTGATCTTTGACAACTGACGATCCAATTGTGTTGTTGATTTACTACTCATCTTTTTTTTTTCTTTTCTTTCTTCTTTTCTTTCTTTCTTCAAAAAAAGTTAACTTTTAAATCCTAAATGATATAGTAAAAACAAATCAGATCTATATCTAATATTCTAACTATTCTAACTATTCTATTCTATTTTAAAATCTCTATTATTATTATTATTATAATATATTATTATTATTATATCGTTTTGAATATGGTTTTTAATTAAAATAAAAATAAAGTCATGACAACCAACAAGACAATAATCTTTAATTAATTAAAATATCAAAATAAAAATGGTAGTAGTTAGATTGATAAGGAGAAAGATAAGGAGAGTCGACTAAATATAAAAACAATTAGCTTAATCCACATCAAATTCGATTTCGTTTCCAACAAAAAAAATGTTTTTGTTAAAAAAAAAATAAAATTAAAAAAAATGAAAACTTTTTTCAAAAAAACGACAAACAAATAAATTCACGAAAAAAAAAACGATTGAGATACAAAACATGATTATGGTCATGTTTGTAAGTAATGTTGTAACAACAACTGATCAGTCCAACTCAATCTTTAATTTTATTTGATTTAAGATTAATTCTTTAAAAAAAAAAAAAAAAAAAAAAGTAATAATTCCAATAACTCTTTGTTTCAATCTCTTTGACTGAAAATGAATGAATTTTTGTATGACATTTCTATGATAAACTATCGATCATAATCATCAATTGATTTTATTTTCATTATTTTTTTTTATTCTTTATCACAAAGTAGATAGAGAGTCAACAGGATTTAAATAGGTGGAATAGTTATTGCTGATTATTTAGGGTGACAGCCTTTCTGGATAAAGATTAGACTATCGACCTAATCGATTCCTATTTAGTATTTCTATCAGATCTTCAAAAAAGAGTACCCTATTTATGGAGTTAAAAATCAGTACAAGCGTTCTCTTCAAATCTCTCATTCCTAAATGTATCAGCGCTGTCTGGGCACCACCAAAGATCATAGAATTCTATATTTGCATTTTCCAGTTACGAAATACTCTTACCACTTCAAATAAAACCCATTCTATGATAATTATAATAAGAAGGAAATAGATTATTGTTTCCTACAGATTTGGATATACCAAGAATGGTCAAAGTGTTGATGAAACTCTAATCAGCAATAACTATTCCCTCTATTATATTATCTTAACTATATATTAAATATGTAATAAAGATTCAATAAAAATTATTATTTTAAATTAATCAAATCTCATTTTATTTAGTTTGTTAACTTATTATTATATGATTATTATTATTATTAAAAATCCATTGGTTGATCACTACCAATGGATGATGATTTCAGTGAGTTTACATATAAACTAAATTGTTTACGGTATCTTTGGAAATCATTGGTATTGTTATCTTGATTTTTACTTTTCTTTTTCTTCTTGTTGTTACTTTCATCATCTATATCCATTTGATTACTATTATTGTTGTTGTTGTTGTTATCTTGATTAATATTTAAAATTGAATTTAAAGTTGGAACATTGTTTGGATCAAACTTGTGAATCTCTGATAATTCAATTGGAACACATAGTTTCTCTATTAAAATAGTAAATAGTAAATGGATATTATATTAATAATGTTAGTGATTGCTAATCTACCAATATTATTATTAAAGATCTATCCTAAAATTATTATTACTTACTGGTTCTTGGATGTATACAAAATGGTGATTTCAAAAGATGGTTAAATCCAATGGTTACCGGTTCATCTATACGTGGATGAGTATAATACATGACGACACGGAAGATGATCTCTTGCAAATCGATATTCTCCTTGAGAGTGGCCAACGATGCCTTGATAGCCATCCACTTTTCGACATCGGATGAAACCTCGCTGTTCTCCTCTAGAACACGCTCTACACTCTCTCTAATATTAATCTTTTTCTTTCCATAACTCTCTGGGAATTGCTCTAAAAACTGTTTCAACTGCTTCTCGTCACTCAACAACAACTGATCTTCAATCATATGCTCTTCGAAATACTTTAAGAAAAATCTATTAAAACATTCACTAGTAGATAGATAGATAGATAGATAGATACAAATAAAACATTGTTGTTGTTAATAACCAATTTTAAATATAAATAACAAACAATAACAATAACATACTCTATTTGTGGATGTAAATAATCGGATGAATGATCCATTCTTAGGAATGAAACGAGTGATTTACGCATTTCGTAGGTGAGTGTTACCGCTGACTTGTCAGAGATCCAAATGTGAAGACCACGACCACCACTAAAGACATAGAGGAACTGCTCGAATCCGAAACACTCGTTGATCTGGTAGGTGAGATAGTCGGCCGCCAGTGCAAGTAGTCCCCAGCACTTGCTGCAGAGCGTTTGGCCTTTGCAGCAGGCACGCACCTCGTCGTAGTCGTTGATATCGATATCAAACACCAACTCACGCTCCACCGGTGAATAGCTAGTAACGCTATCCTTTTTAATGGGTTCACTGTTGTAGACTGGACCGATATCGAGTTTATCGTATACTAGCCTACCGCTGCCACCGATTGTCTTTCTTTTTACTTCGCCACTTGCACCGACCACTGTTGTCGCCGGGAGTAGGTCATTGATCAACAGCTTGATATTATTGACATCGGGAGACGATCGATTACGCAATACAATTTGTTTGTCCGGTCGTGTATACGATACAGAGAACTCACGTCTTCCAAAGTATTCGGATTGTCCATCACTAGAATCACCAAAATGATTGAATGATAACCATTCATATAACAAATCCCATGGGAATTTCTCATCTAAATTAAAATTATAAATATATTTATATATATAATGAAATGTTTAGTTTAATCATTTGAAATTTGTATTGTATTGGTAATACTATACTAACCATAGTATTTCTTTAGACTTTGCTCTTCCGGTGTAAGTGTTGAAACAAACTGTTGTTGTTGCTTTACTTCATCTTTTTTATCTACATCTAAAGTAAGATCGAAATCATCAATTTCATCTGCATCCATCTTTTTAATCTATAATTTAATTATTAAATTCTCTTGATATTCTAATATAGATAGAAATTTATAATAATTAAGACCTTACTTTGTCAATCAATTAAAATTTTAAAAACATTCGCGCCTTTTTTTGAATATTCAAAAAATAAAAATTAAAATGTTATGTTAAAAAAAAATTTTTTTTTATTATTTTTTCATGAAATGAATAGATAAACTTTTCTCAAGTTTTAAACTATTAAATACAGCATAATACTTTTTTTTTTTATTCTATTTTTATCTACAAACAAAAGCGAGTTGATTTGAGATTGCGCTACGTCTGATTCGACTATTCGATTGGTAAGGTGTTGTTGCTTTATTAAACCACATTGTGATCCTGAATACACCATTGTTATAATGAACTTGGATTGGTTTTTTGTTTTTTCTATAAATTCAGTGAACAAAACCATTGTGATTAATCATACATACTTATTATTAATTCAAAGTTTTCTAAAACTAGTCAAATGTCTAAATTGTTATTATTATTGACACTTTGTTAGCAATTATTGGAATCTGCTTGGCGGCTGGAGGTTAGTTGGAAAAAAAAAAATAGGAATAAAGTTAATTAATCTAACAATTTTATTATTAGACTATTACCCCCACAAAATAAGAGATGAGGACCATCAATTTGCTTCTGCTGATTAACGGATTCCCTTTGGAGATTAATCTGGAAAGCCCAAAGGTGAAGAAAATCAAATTTACTAAATAAACTTGAAATTGTCAATAATAAAAAGATTAAGATTATATACCTTTCCCATCTACTTTAATTAATAATTGTCATATAAAAAAATATTATATTTCAACACTTTTAGTTTGCACCTATTAGTATTTTGTTTTTTGGTCTATAGATAATCTTTGTAAACTACCAAATTTTCTATAATAATAGATCAAAAGCGAGTTTGTGATTTGAGATTGCGCTACGTCTGATCCGACCATCCGGAAAGTTGGATACCTTCTCTATATGAGTTGGTAAGGTGTTGTTTTTGCTTCATCATAACCACATTGTGATCATGAATCCACCATTGTTTCGAAGTCGTTGCATAAGCATCAACTCCCTCTCGACGGCGGTCGGGTCCCGTGCACTATTTCTAATTTGGTTGTTGTCATTTATTTATTCAAAGTATGACGATAACTTTATGCCCAATATTCACAAACCTATTTAATCAATATAATGTGTAACTTTAAAAATCATACAAACAAACGATACTAATAAAATTTATGGTGAGCATTTAATAATTCTATAAAATTTCGTTGCATTTCAGAATAAATAAAAAAATTGGAACGTTAAGAATTAAGCAAAAAAAATTAATCTTGTAAAAATAATAAAATTTACTATCAGTAAACCAAACATACTAAGTTATAATGTCATTCAATTAAACTTGTTGGGAATAAAAAAGTTTGAAAAAGTGAATTTAAAGAAAGAGACTTGGATTTTAGTTTTTCGATTAAGTTAATTAAAATATTTATTTTATTTTTTAAAATCATAAGGAACTCAAACTCGGTAACAAAGGCAATCTGAATCATAGAAGTGCAATCTATTTAAAAAGAAAATGATTTTTGTTAGTAAATTAATTTTAATCAATTTTTAATAAAGAAAGCTTTGATGTAGAAATAAATAGATAGATAAATAGTTTTTTTTGTCAGAAGGTGTGGTCAAATAACCATTTTTTTCATTCTGGGTTCAAAATGAGCTGGGTTAAGTAAAAATCATCATCAAAAAAATAACAATATATAAATAAAGAGATATTAGATATAGAGTGATAAAACTTACAAGTTGCTTTGAATAACAATGAATCTGTTCTCAATGCAAACCTTTTTGTTCAGTCAAGCGAGTTAATTTTTAGTAAAAAAAAATTTTAACTCAAAAAAAACGAGTGATTAAAAAACTTTTTTTAAAAATGAAAACGAACTACGAAAAAACCAAAAAAAAATCATTATTCCTTATTTTTTTTCAATTTCTAAAATTTTTCTTTTCGTCACACAACAAAATTAATTACAAAACAAAAAGTTTTTTTTTTTTGTTGTTTCACCAAGGTATTATTCAAGATGTCGTAAGTTATCTATTTCTACACCTACTTTATTCATTTTAGTATCATCATTTTATAATCGTTCGATCAAACAAAACAAAAGCAATTCAATTAGCAATCAGACACATTTAGAAACAGACAGAGAATAATCTACAAAAAAAAAAAAAAATAATAAAAATAACAATGCTAGAAAAATTAAAGAATAGCAACAGAATAAAAAAAAAAAAAAAACTAATTTGCAATTGATTTGTTTGATTAGTGATCAAATTTGATGATAATGAAATGATATGTAAAAACAAAATAGAAAATTGATATTAACAAAAATAATGTTATGTTTTGTAAAATGAATATAGAAAGATTCAAAGCGAACAAGTCAGACAAATCATCACTCAACTTTTGAACGAGTCAAAGGAAGCCAAGAGAGGATTCTTGGAGACTGTCGAGCTCCAAGTTAACTTGAAGAACTACGATACCAAGAAGGACAAGCGTTTCTCTGGTCAAATCAAGTTGTCCACCGTCACCAAGCCAAAGATGAACGTCTGTGTTTTCGGTGATCAACAACATTGTGATGAAGCCCAAAAGATCGGAGCTGAATTCATGGATATCGAAGCCTTGAAGAAGATCGGTCCAAAGAACAAGAAGGCCATCAAGAAGCTCTCCAAGAAGTACGATGCTTTCCTCGCCTCTGAAACCATCTTGCGTCAAGTTCCAAAGCTTTTGGGTCCAGGTCTCAACAAGGTCGGTAAGTTCCCATCGCTCTTGACTCACTCTGAAGATATGGCCACCAAGATCAACGAAGTCAAGTGCACCGTCAAGTTCCAATTGAAGAAGGTTCTCTGTTTGGCCGTTGCCGTCGGTCACGTCAACCTCTCCGAAAGAGAAATTGCCACCAACGTTATGCAATCAATCAATTTCTTGATCTCCCTCTTGAAGAAGGGATGGCAAAACATCAAGACCCTCTACGTCAAGTCCTCCATGGGTCCATCCCACCGTATCTACTAAACTTCCTGCTCCCTCTTATTTCCTAACCAGCGAATTCGATTTGTATGTCATAGACACCAACTTTGGGTTATAATTAACAATGCTTAGGCATCGTTAATGTTCCCCAATCAGTTGGAAGCTGATGAAAATAAAACGTTTATAATGATACCTACCTTTTAAAAAACAAAAAATTCAATCACATCTTTTTTTATTCTCATTATTATATTTTTATTTAATGATCAATCTTATCTTATCTATTTATTCTTTATTTGTTGTTGTATGTTATTTTTTTTTTTTTAGACATAGCATAACTTAAAAACATAAAAGAAGTATCTCTGTCCTTATCATCTTCTTTAATTAATAAAATTTTATTTATAATTTTTTAAAAAAATATAATATAAAAATCAGATATGTTCTTTTTTTTGGACAATCATTACTAACCAATTAGTTTTGTTGTGCCTTTAAAAAACACACAAATAAAATTCAAAGTAACTTATCCCAATTTTCATTAAAATAACAAGATTTTTCAAAAAATACTTAAAAAAATCGATGATTGGATGAATCGCACAGAAAATTGGATGGCATAAAAACCTTTTAATAAAATTTCAAGATTCCTTTTTTGACCTATGCATCACCAAAACAAAATGGTTTAAAAATAAGTTTGTTTTGTTAAATAATATTTTTAAATTAGTAATTATATAGTTATAATAATAATTTCTATTTATAAATTATATTTATATATATATTAGTTAATTAATATGTCTGACGACCAACAACATAATAAGACGTTTGCTAATGTCTTTTCATATTGGGTGGTCAAAGATAAGAATGTCAACAGACAAAATAATAATAATAATAACAACAACAACGTTAGACCAATTATAATTCCTAAAAAGTTAAACCAAAACAACAATGTAAATCAGTCGCAAATTCAACAACAACCACAACAACCACAACAACAACCTGTACCATTAGAGCAACCACAACAACCACAACAAGAGAAACCACAACAACCTCAACAACAACAACAACAACCTAAAAATAATGTCACTTTTATAAATAATTCATATCAAACTAATCTAAGAGGATATCAGGCATCGTCTGCCTCAGATGAAAAGGTTGATGAATCTGAAGATCAACCGGTTTCCGCTTATTCTATAATGCCAATGTCGTCAGGTAGCGAGAGTGAAAGAGAGTCCAACCGTAATCTATTCAGAAGAGGAGTAGCTGGATTGAATATATCATCATCTGACTCATCTAATTCTGCCTATGCCAATGTTGATGGGGCAGATCGTCCAATCAATTCCTCTGGTTACACAGTTGTCACCGATACAGAGAATTCCTACAATTCATCTACCTACTCATCATACTCACCAATTCATTCGACTGGATCAATCTACACACCACTATCATCCTACTCTGCCGGTGGAGCAAGTACCTATTCTACCTTCTACAACTTATCATCTCCAAATATCAATAGTAACAACAACAACAACAACAACAATATCAACTATAGTAATGGCAGTAATTATTCCAATGATAGTATGGAGTTTGATAAACCAATTGGTGATTCAACAGATGATGATAATGATGCTTATGATAATAATAATAGGAATGATAATAGAACAGAACGTGAAAGATCATTACTTCAAAGTAGAGAAGTGAAGGATGTCGGTAGAGATTGGAATCGTGAATTCCAAAATCTGTTGAGAATGCAACCAACATTGGATAAGTTCCAAAAGTTGACTTTTATGGCTATGGATTTTGTAAAGGCTGCCGAGACCTATGGACGTATCATTATCAAGGAGATGTTCATGCCGGTCAAGAGTAAAACGATTCCACCTATCGATATCGGTGGGGTTGCTGGCGGTGAGAAGTACATCTGTCAGAACATCTTGTTCAAGTTTGCCTACGACCAAAAGATAGGAGGAAGTTGGCTATACGGTGGAAAAGTGCCTTCGGATTTCGGTGCATCGAAAGCGGCCGGCAATGAGCTGCGTGGTCTCTCTTTCTTCTTCCAGAATATCATGGATCATGATTGTGCCGATCGCATCAATGTTCCACTGATGTGTATCATCGATTACTATGGATATCGTCTCGTTGCCATCTCGCTTTTGCCCATCACCAAAAAAACTCTCATCTATGGAAGTTGTGACGGTGGAAACACAGTACATGACGACGTACCGGAAGTCAATGAAATCATGGAGCGTGTCTCCAAAGGAATGAATCTCAGTGGTCATCTCTCTGGTATCAATCCCAAATTCATCTACGGACCTGGTGATTTTGAAATTCACCAATCGGCAAACAATGAATTCTACGCATTGGATTTCGCCAGATTACTTCCACCCCAAGCTTATTTCGATGATTCAGGGTAAGTTCAAGTTAATAATATAAACAAACCAAACTAAACTAAAACTAACCATTGATTATCTATTATAGTAATGCAATTGCACATAGAGATGTATTCTATAGATTGTTGAGACCGGAGTTCTTAAGGACATGGGAGAAGCCGTTGAATTCCGATGCTTTCACTGGATGGAGTAGTTGTGATCCCGATCAGGAACAACATAACCAAGATGTTGCCGATGCCACTAAACATCTTTTTGATGTTGTTATAAGACAGGCGGCATTGGAGTTAGAGGCAAGAACAGAGGATGAAGAAAGTTTCGATGTTGCCGTCGAAGTTCACAAGCTGGGAATCAATCTTCGTCATCTTGGTCGTTTGCGTAGTCAGATCGATAGCCACAAGAAACAAATTCGTAAGCATATTCTCAATGAGATGATTGTGCGTGTGCTAAAGGGTGAGATCAAAGATGAGTTGCGTATCAAGTTGCGTGGTCACTTTATTGGTTCCGAAGAGAAGTGTATCGATACCATCGTCAGTTTCTTGAATCATGTATTCAATGTCAATAGATTCAACAATGAGAAGGAGTTCTGGACTATAACAATCAAGTCATTGCTACTCGACAAGTATGGAAGTAACTGTGGATTGACACCGGATGAGCTCGACACGAAGTACGATCTTTCCAACTCCATCTCCATCACCGAGGTGATGAGCAGATTCCAAGCGAAAACTGGAATCAAATTGTCATCGCGTATCAAGACAATACTGGAGAAGTACAGCTCCAACAGCAATGTTAATTCTCTCCCAATGGTTTTGTACACCGATGTCAAGTCGGTCAGACCCATCATCAAGCATTCCAACCTCATTGCCAGATCCGAAGGTATCTCCCTCTACATGAAGGCACTGGAGTTCATCTATGCCAACACAGTCTACTATGGAAAGGAACCAAAGGAGCCCGATTTCACTCGTTTCAGTAAGATTTTTGCTGAGGAGCATAGTTTACTTGACAGTTGTCGTCAGAAATTGGAGTTGGCTTCGAGATCTTCAACTACCGACGCTTCTCTCCACCATCTTCTCGGACTGGTTGACGTTGAAAAAGTTAAGCTCAACTGGAATTCATCGGCCAACGATCTACACGGAAACAATCATTTGATGTTGAAACGTGCAGAGAAGACACTGATTGCATCGCTTGGTTACCATGACTCGCCAGGTCCTATTATTACACTTGCCACTGTTCACAACATGCGATCCGATCATGTCAAGGCACACGCCACCTACCAACGATTGAAAGCATTCGAGCCACAACTATTCGTGCCAAGTCTCTATGAAAGTGCATCGCTCTACGCACCCTATTTCACCACACCCAAACATCTCTCATACCTCGCCATTTCCGCACATCAGCTTTTCATTTTGGTCGGTATTTTAGAGTCATTGCCAGCGGACCACCAGCTTGTCAAGCAGTATCTACATAGCAGCTATAAGATTCTCTGTGTTATTCTACTGAGAAGCATCTCATTGAAGAATTGCGAGGTTGCTCGTATCCTAGAGGCCCTCCACGATATATTGCATCCCTCAGCAGAGAAAGCAGCGGAATATAGCTTTAGCTTGGCAAAAACATTTGGTCCATTTATGGAGCGTGTCTTAAAATATGACCCAGCAATCTTTGACGATATACTGCTTGCTTCAACCAAGCTAAACTATGGAAGTGTACACTTTAATAGTTTCGTGAGATATATCGATCACGTTCCTTCGCTTGAGCCAATTATCGTTCGTAGTTTGACAAGTCATCCACTATCATCGATTTCTTATGATTATTTGGAATCTTTATTTACTGATGCCGATGCTTTAGAATCATTGTTAAAATTGAAATGCCAGTTGGATCTACTGGTTTACCGTAAGACCAATCCAAACTTTGTCAACTTGCTACAATACCAAAACAATCTCACAACAATGGTGATAACGAATATCTACCTCCAAGACGACGAAGCATTCCTCGGAATGTTCCGTTGTATTAAACCAACATTGACCACCTTTAAAATGTCATCGGTGCGTTACACCCAACCAAATCCAGTTGTTCCAGACGAACTTATTATCAGCTGTCCGAATCTCAAGGAAGTATCGCTCAGAGACATTGAATTTGAGACTCCATCATTCCAATCGCTCTTCAAAATCATTGCGCCGGTTGTTGAGAATTTGATTCTCGAGAGGGTCCCAATGGATGAAATGCCCGAGGTATTCCAATCTATGAACAAACTAAAACATCTGGAACTATATTCTGTTCACTATGTCGATGTTAAACAATTGCCATCGTCCATCACCTCTTTTGGTTGTCATTCCGATTTTAACAGTCATCCTGAAGGCGAGCCATTTGTCGAGCCATTCATGAAACAGTGTCCAAATATCACTGACCTACAAATTCAGAACTACGGTCACAAGTTCTATGACGAGCTGGCAATCCTCAAGAAATATCCTTTCAAACGTTTGCGATTGGGTTTGAACAACGCCATTCTCAGCGAGCAGAATATGCAAGAGGGATTGGATGTCTGGGGTAATAGCATCGAGGATCTCTATCTAAACATCAATTCCTACGGTACCTTTGAGTTTATTGGACAAACCATCAGTTCTTTATCACTCCTCAGAAAGTTGGATCTTGGTTGTTATAAATTCGATGACGGTCATCTCACTATGGTAATAGATAAACTTCAACTGTTGGAGGCATTCAGGTTCGATGCCAATGCCATTCAATTGACACCACAACCGAAACCACATCCAACTCTTTCCAAGGTAAAGATGAGTGGACTACGCGCACCAACCAACAACTACATCAACCTCGGTTTGATTTTCCCTCAACTCAAAGCATTGGAAATATCGAATCCAGTCAACGTCAACGATACATGCTTCAGAAAGTTGCTAGAGAACGTTAAATCACTTGAATCACTCCGATTGGAATCGTGTTTCGATATTACCGATGCTTCCATCATTGCTTTGTGTTCATCTGATAACATCTATACACTTATCAACCTATCTATTGTTACATCATTGAATATCTCTGACTCATCCTATGTGAAATTGGCTGAAACATGCACCAAGCTCCGTAGTCTTGACAAGGTTGGATCTCCATTCCACAGATTCACAACTGAACAATATTTTGGTGCCAGATACACTAAACTCAGTGAATCAACTTATGACCAAGTTAAAAGTTGGTAAAAATGATTTTGCAACTTCCAAAATATATAAATAAATATTTTTGTTATTTTTTATTAAATCTATGAATAACAGATATTAATTTCCCAAAATAAATTCTTTAAAAGTAACTATTTTAAATTACAATTTACCAAAAAAAAATAAAAAAATTATTAAGAGGCCTAGGGAACCAAGTTTGTCAACTTTCCACTTTCTACTTTCACAAAAGATTAATTTATCAAATGAACAATAATCAGAACAAATAAAAAGGTGCTTTCTACTTGTTTACAGTTTATTGTTGGGTTATTTTTTACATATTTAGTTTTCAATCAATGATTTGTAGGCAGTTGCACATGGGTGAGTCTTCATGACGCAAGACAAGGTTTCCTTACAGAGAACCAAACCTTCTGGGCATTGGTATTCAACATTACATGGACCCATCCATGGGTTTTCACATATACCATTACATCTTGGGCTGATAGTGATAAAATAATTAATGAGTTTCTGAAAAAACATACATACATGTTTAACAATGTTTTTATAATACATACTATCCATGTGGACATGGTTGTGATAATACAACTCCAAAGAAACATAGAGCAATAAAGAATAAAGCTAAAACGTTGATTTTAATATTCATGATTTGATTTAAGTTTTAATTTATGATTTGTAAAGTTAACAATTGTGATTTATAGTTGTAGGAGTTGTTTTTTGAAGTAGAGGCATTGGTCCAATTTAAATTTTTAAATTGATTTTTATGAATATTTGAGAAAAAGCATGAAAATTAAAATTTAGATTCTACCATTTTTAAAAATATCTTTAAAGACATGAGTTCTTTTACAACCACACGTGTGTTCCGTGATAATCCAAAACTTAAACGATCTCAATTTTAAAATTGTTCTCTTTTTCGAAAAATCTATTGAATTTTCAATCCGCCCGCTAGTTCTTCTGAAGTAAAAGATTATGAGAAATTTACATTCTGATGATGTAAAAGATTTTTATTGAGAGGGAGTTCCTAAAAGATCAAATAAAAAATCAATTTTAAAAATAAATTACAAGCCTATTTTAAGTGTATTGGAAATTAAGAATAAAGAAATCCAATGTAAAGGAAACCTAGGTGGAGACATCTTTGAATGTTTTACAGAGACGACCTTAAACATTCTTGGAAAGTATCAACACAGTTTTAAAAAAAGATAGAAATTTGAGGATTCTCAAATTTTGGCAGACTATGGATAGAAAATCATATCTTTTTATCTACAATTATTCTCTATCACCCGAAAATCTTTTTTTGTTATATTTTTGAATTTGATCTTTATATCTTTGGTAAATTAAATTTCTTTGTATTGAAATTATTTAATAATTTCAATAATCTCTCCCAAAATTTTGAACGAATTTATGTGTTTGAACATATTGGTGAATTATTACAATAATATTTTTATTTTATTTTTATTTTAATCAATCTTGTTAAAAATAAAAATTCGATGAAAACTGATGGATGGGGTTATATTTTAAAATGATTTATTCTCTTGAGGCAGAAAAAAAATTTAAATGGATAAAAATAAAAATAATTGTTAGTAAATGGATATCAAAAATAAAATAATAATTACAATAATATCTTCGTTTTATCTATTACTTATATGTATTGCAAAGAAAAATGCATATGCTTTTGAAATAAATATCAATAACAATAATACTTTTTCCGAATCATCAACACTCTCTTCAACCTCATATGTTATCAATGGAACTTACACAATTACCCAAGTAGGTTCCACCAAAATCGAATTGAATTTATCAATTTATTTAATTTATTTATTCCCATCAATTAAAAATATAACAATCAATAATACTGAGTGTATCACTATCTCCACCGAAGATCGCAAAATAAGCTGTTATCTGTCCAATCAAACATCATTGAATGAAGATATCTATCAAGTTCTGATATTTAATGAAACAAATCTGATTATAAATGAAAATATTAAATTTCAAAGAAGTTTGTATCTGAATGAATATATTTATGTTTTTTTAATTTCAAATTTAAGTTCTAATATTTACATTTCTATCTATAGAGGTACCATATATATCAAGTGTTTACAGTATTATAGATGAGCTACGAACTTATATTATTGGAAATTTCACAAACCAAACTTCTTACTATAATTATATATCAGCATGTGATATTTATGACTTTATAAGTTTAAATTCTACAACAATTGTTATTAGAATCCATAGCTTATTGGGAGATCAATGTTATGTTTCTGTTATTGGATCAGAAAAGTTCTATTTTACAAGTACCTATAGTTATTACACTGATTATAAAGCAGGCGATGGAGAAGGTGCTGCACTAAGTAGAGTAGTTACTATAGTTGCTATTATTTCAACAGTGTCAGTAATTGTATTTATAGCAATAGTTGTAATAATTGTTGTATTCACTGTTAGATATTGTAAAAGAAAGAAAAGTCTTCCAAAAAACTATATTGAAGTTAATGAATTAAATAAATAACTTTAAAACAACTTCGACTAATTTGGCATAAGTTTTAATAAAGGATCAATTAATTCATTTCTGCTACTTAGCTTGCTGCTTCACTACGATTAGTAGCTCTTGTACAGAACCCAACTTAGTTGGCCTCGCTGTACAAGAAGTACTTTTAGTAAGAAACTCAGGCTATTGTGTGACCTCATCTTATTAAGAGTAATGTGCTATCTATCAGAAATACAACAACATGTTAAGCCTAGCAAAAGTGATTGGGATCTACTTAACCAGATATTTAGACAACAAATTACAAATATACAATCATCTACACCATCATCAACACTATCCTCTTCATCATCATCATTACACTCATCGAATAACTATATAGTTAGAGCACCACCCAGTAAGTAACTTATATAAATTTATATTACAAACATTATCTAATGATATTCATTATTATTATTATCGTCAACAATAGTAGAACCAATCTCAGCACAAGATGACCCAATTCTCAAAAAAAATACCACCAGTGGTACAATATAAAACATAGCTTTATCCGATATTAGCAGAAGCCAGGAAGTTATCATCAGTTCAGCTCAATTATCAACACAACAAAACAACAACCAAATCAATATCAATATCAATATCAATTCAATATCTTTTGTGAATAATAATATAGATAAGATCCCTCAGACCAAGCTCAACCAGTCAGAGACTAACGTCAATGACCTTAAAACCAAGCTCAACCAGTCAGAGATTGAGATCTATCTATTACAATCAATTACTATGGATATGGTGCAACATTATATACCTAAAGAACTCTACACCAACCTCTCTAAATGATGGCAATTCAAAGAGTCAATCCACATCAACTGATGATACCGCTCCAATCCCTAAATCCTCATCCAGCAGTGATGCCACCCCAATGAAAAGAGGCAGACCTCCAAAGAACTCTACACCAACCTCTCTAAACGATGGCAATTCAAATAAAAATTTGTGTGTTCACAAGTTAAAAATAAATTTTTTCCTGAATATTGAAAAAACTGATGGGGAGTGGTCACACATCATTTAATTAATTAGATTCTCTGTATTTGAAGAACTCTCGACGTTGATCAATCATTTTTTTGAAGAGTCATTCTATAAATAGAGAAATTTTTTAATGTAAATAATATCACTTTTAATTAAAACATTTTAATAATATCTAAAAAAAGAGAAATCAAATAATTACAATAATATTTTCACTTTATCTATTGCTTATTTTTATTGCAAAGAACAATGTTTATGCAATAGATGCTACAAAAAACAATAACAATACTTTTTCCGAATTATCAACACTCTCTTCAACTTCCTATATATACAATGGAACTTATACAATTACTCAATCAGGTTCCACCAAAATCGAATTGAATTTATCAATTTATTTAATTTATTTATTCCCTTCAATTAAAAATATAACAATCAATAATACTGAATGTACCACTATCTCCACCAAAGATCGCCAAATAAGTTGCTATATGTCCAATCAAACATCATTGAATGAAGATATCTATCAAGTTCTGATATTTAATGAAACAAATCTGATTATAAATGAAAATGTTAAATTTCAAAGAAGTTTGTATCCAACTTTATATTTTTATTACTAAATTTCAACTTTATGTTCTAATAATTAATCTATATTATATATCTATAGAAGTACCATATATATCAAGTGTTTTCTGTAATATAGATGAAAGGCTAACATATGTAATTGGAAACTTCACAAACCAAACTTATATATCAGCATGTGGTGATTATGACTTTATTAGTTTAAATTCTACAACCATTGTCATTAGAATCGAAAGTTCAGCAGGAGATCAAAGTTATGTTTATGTAGGCGATGGTGCATCTGATAAGTTCTATTTCACAAGTACCTATAGTTATCACAATAGTAGAGATGATGAAAGGGAAGGTGCAGCACTTGGAGGAGCACTTGCTATCATTATCATTATAACAATAGTGCCGGTCGTTGTATTTATAATAATAGTTGTAATAATTGTTGTATTCACTGTTAGATATTGTAAAAGAAAGAGAAGTCATCCTAAAAACAATATTGAACTCAATGAATAAATCAAAATAATAATATTATTAATAATAAAGATAAATATCTTTTTTTTTTATTATTGTTATAATACAAATAAATCTATATTCCATGTATCTTTATATTACTTTGAAATTTATAAAATCAAATACTCTATGTTATGATGAACTCAGATTGAAATCTATATTGATAAAATAACTCATTTTTTGTATCTGGATATTATTATTTAAAAACAACATCCAATTTTTGAATATGAATAATAGGAAATTAGAAAATAAAATAAAATTCAATTTTCATTATACTTTTGAATTAACACTTGATAATATGTAATCTAAAGGAAAACAGAATGTTCAGACAACTTTATTACAGATGGTTTTCATTTATAAATATTCATAATAATTTGCAAAGAAATAAATTTTATGTTTAATAAAATCATTGAACATAAAAGAAATAGTGCAGTTCAAAAAATTTTCAATAAACTCTTTTAAAACAACTTCAACAAACTTGGTAAACGATAAAAAATGATATATTTTGCAAAACAATTTTATTAATAAATTTTTAATTAAATTATAAAAATATTTTTATTTGATTTGATAAATTTTTAATTCCATTTAATGACAGTTGGAAAAAAATTAAAATTTGGGGTCAACCACTCAAATTTTTTTAATTTGCTTCTGTTTTTCCATGTAATTAAACAAATATTAAAATCCGAAAAAAATAAAAATTTGTGTGTTCACAAGTTAAAAATAAATTTTTTCCTGAATATTGAAAAAACTGATGGGGAGTGGTCACACATCATTTAATTAATTAGATTCTCTGTATTTGAAGAACTCTCGACGTTGATCAATCATTTTTTTGAAGAGTCATTCTATAAATAGAGAAATTTTTAAATGTAAATGATATCACTTTTAATTCAAACATTTTAATAATATAATACTAAAAATGAAAAATCAAATAATTACAATAATATTTTCACTTTATCTATTGCTTATTTTTATTGCAAAGAACAATGTCTATGCAATAGATGGTACAAATAACAATAACAATACTTTTTCCGAATTATCAACACTCTCTTCAACTTCCTATATAAACAATGGAACTTACACAATTACTCAATCAGGTTCCACCAAAATCGAATTGAATTTATCAATTTATGTAATTTATTTACTCCCTTCAATTAAAAATATAACAATCAATAATACTGAATGTACCACTATCGCCACCAAAGATCGCCAAATAAGCTGTTATATGTCCAATCAAACATCATTGAATGAAGATATCTATCAAGTTCTGATATTTAATGAAACAAATCTGATTATAAATGAAAATGTTAAATTTCAAAGAAGTTTGTATTAAATGAATTTTTATGCTTTTTTGATCTAATAAATATTAACCTCATATATTATCTAACTATAGAAGTACCGTATATATCAAGTGTTTTCAGTAATATAGATGAAAGGCTAACATATGTAATTGGAAACTTCACAAACCAAACTTATATATCAGCATGTGGTTATTATGAATTTATAAGTTTAAATTCTACAACCATTGTTATTAGAATCGAAAGTTCAGCAGGAGATCAATGTTATGTTTATGTTGGCGATGGTGAATCTGACAAGTTCTATTTCACAAGTACCTATAGTTATCACGATAGTAGAGATGATGAAAGGGAAGGTGCAGCACTTGGTCGAGCACTTCTTGTCGTTGCAATTATAATACCAGTGACAGTCGTTGCATTTATAATAATAGTTGTCGTAATTGTTGTATGCACCATTAGATACTGTAAAAGAAAGAAAACTCTTCCTAAAGCCTATATCGAAGTCAATGAATAAATCAAAATAACAATGTTAATAGTAAATGTTTATTTTATATTTCTTATTAAAATATTATTAAAGTGTTACTTATTATTTTGTAATTTGTTATAATCCAATTCTCTCAAGTATGATGAACTCAATTTGAAATCCGAGCCTTGATCGACACCATCGAAATAGGTAATCTCGTAGATCTCAAGTGGTTTCAAATTGTTTTTAACTCTCTCTTCATTGATGTGCAACGCCGTATTCTTTGTCTCTGGTGATACAATAATAACTTCCAACCGATTGCTAACCTTTGTATTTGCATATGGTTCTAATAATCTTAACATCTGGAAAACATATACAATTCATTATTAATTAGTATTAAATCATTCATATTTAACTATTATTGTTGTTGTTGTTGTTGTTGTTGATAGTTACATTATATTCAACATATGGATTTAAATGTTTCATAAATTTATAGGTGATATCCGATCTCTCTTGGAATGGAGCAATCAGCTCACTGTATTTTTTCGATTTCAAAATGGTGTTATCGGTGACACCTATCTCCATGTATTCCGAACAGAGCAGTGCTGCCATCGAAAGCAGAACTTTGTGACCTGGATGGATTCTGTCGAATGTTCCACCGAGTACTGCACCCTTGAATGGTGGTGTGAACAACTCTTTGTTGTCGATCTTGCCGATATCGTAGCTAGAGTAATAAAAGTCGGTTGGATAACTCGATTGTGTTTCGATGATTTTCATCTTTGGTGAGAGCGACGACGACAGTGACTGTTCGCTGCTGCTGTTCGCCGCCAGAAAGTCATAGTCGATCTTGTCGACAAAGATGGCATCGACCTCCTGTTCCAACGGGGTGGATTGCAATGGTTGTGCGGCGTTCGGTTGGCTTGCCAACAACTGCGCATTGGCAATGTGTGGCATTATAGTGACGTCCAACTTCATGTTTAGACCGTAGAGAACCTTGTAGTAGGTGTCCAAGATTGCTTCGTATCGCTTCAGCTGAGTGATGTGCTTGCTCAACACTGGCATCTGGAGGTCTTCGACAAGCGAAACATTTGGTTGTCTCATCGATTTGACTAGCAAGTTGATTGCTACTCTCAGGTCATTGTAGAGTGGTTGTTGCATATACTGTATTTGTGTTGGTGGCATCTTACAGAACGGCTTGAAATCAATGAATTGAACGTAGAGTTTGTCGGTCACCTGTTTCTGAACATAATTCAACCTGGCGATATTATAATGATGCAAAACATCATGAATACCATCTGAATACAACAATCTTATTAATCCTGATTTATACATAGTTTTAACTTATTAATACACAAAAAAATAGAAAATAAAAATAAAAAAAAGTAAGATAATATTATTTGTTTGTATCAAAACAACTTTACAAAAATTGTTTGTGAATTTGATTGAATTATTATGAAGTTGCTGATGGTTCAAAAAAAATTGATATATATTTATTATTTATAGTAACAAAATTTGAATTCAATTTCAATATTCTTTTACTTTTCTTATGTTTTTTTTTTGACTTTCTTTTTAAAGAAAATGAAAAACAACAACAAATTTTAAAAAACAAATTATTATATGTAAATATATAAGATAATATTAAATATCTTTTTTTCGTTTTAAACAAACACCCCTAATTTGTGTTGTTCATTTTATATTTTTTTATTCAATTTTTATGTTTTTTATTGGGGTTTAAACAAATGATAAAAAAAAAAATCAAAAACACACTTATTAGTCATTAAATTTAATTTTGTCAAATCATTTGACTATTAAAACTAGATATCTATAATTCTATATCTAAATATATCAAAAGATAAATAATGAGTAGTGCAGAAGAATATTCCAAAGGTCTAGCTGGTATTTATGTTGCTAAATCAAGCATCTGTACTGTTGGTGTAAAAGGTGCTGGTTTAAACTATCGTGGATATGATATAAAAGGTATAAATCAATAAAATTGTGTGTGATTCACAATCAATGTTAAGTTAAATTAAAAATTTATTTATTTATTTTTTTTTATAACAAAAAAGAATTGGCTGCAAATTCAACATTTGAAGAAGTTGCATTCTTGCTTATCTATGGTTATCTTCCAACTGAAGAGGAGCTCTTGGGATACTGCAGAACCTTGAGTTCACTACGTGATATTCCGGGTGCTCTCAAAGATTGTCTCGAGAGAATCCCAGCGTCGGCACACCCGATGGATGTCCTGAGAACCGGTTGTTCCATCTTGGGTACATTGGAGCCAGAGTCACCGACCAACAACCAATTCCAAATCGCCAATCGTTTGATTGCTTCGTTTGGTTCGATGTTGCTCTACTGGCACCACTGGGTATCGAGCGGTAAGAGAATCAACTGTTTGACACTCGCAGAGGACTCGACTGCCAAGCATTTCTTGAAGTTGTTGCGTTACGACGGTCAGGAGCCATCGGCATTGCATGTGCGTGCCGTTGACGTATCACTCATTCTCTACGCAGAGCATGATCTCGCTGCATCCTCATTTGCCGCACGTGTCACCACCTCTACACTCACTGATTTCTACTCTTCGATCTGCACTGCCATCGGAACTCTGAGAGGACCACTCCACGGTGGTGCCAACGAAGCTGCCATGCATCTTTTAGCTCAATACTCATCACCCGATGATGCTGAATCTGGTGTAAGTTATACTTAACAACAATAATATGAATGAATTGAATAACAAATCTCAATCTAATTTAATTGATTCATCATTTCTTTGTTTATATTATAGATTATGAAAATGTTAGCAAAGAAAGAATTGATTATGGGATTTGGACATCGTGTATATAGAAATGGTGATCCAAGAAATCCAATTATTAAAGAATGGTCAAAACGTTTGGCCAATGAACAAGGTGGTAATATGAAGTTGTTCGAGATTAGTGAACGTGTCGAACAAGTTGTCTTCCGTGAGAAGAAGATGTTCCCAAATCTCGATTTCTACTCTGCCTCTGCCTACAGCCAAGTTGGAATTCCAACACTCTTCTTCACACCGGTCTTTGTCATCTCTAGAACCACAGGATGGGCATCTCACATCATCGAACAACGTTCGGACAACAAGTTGATCAGACCATCTGCAATCTACACCGGACCAGAATCAAGACCATACGTACCAATTAAAGAAAGAAAATCCGAAAAGAAATCAGCATCTCTTTGATTTATTCGTTTATAAATAATAATAATAATAATAATAATAATAACTAAGGAATGCAATGAAATCAAAAATATATAATAATAATGTATAAAAAAAACACTAAATAATAATCTAATCATTTATTTTTTAGCTAATCTAGTTATAAATATAGTGTTTAAGCTGTAATGTTATCTGATGAAGAAGACAATTCTTCATCACCATCAGATTGTCGCAACTTTTTGTCTTGATAAACTGAAAATATCTGTGTCAACATAAACTCTTTGATCCATTTTCTTTCGACTTCTTCTTCAAACTCTACCTCTACAAAAGTCTCCTTGACGAAAACCGATACGTGTTTCAATTGAGAAACATCTCTTACACAATGTCTGTTGAAATTTTCAAATAGGATTTCGAAATGTGATTGTATGTATGTGACGAGAGCATTGAGTATCGGTACTTGTCCTTCGCTCGGTGAGTAGTTGTGTGCATTCCTGATTTCCATGTGCATCTTTAATGACTTGAGAGCATCGATCAACTTGTTGGCAATTTCATTGGAGCTGGGGAACAGTACATCCGGTACCTTGGCCTTATGAATAATCTTATTCAGATCGATATCGACAACGATAGTCTCTGTCAAATCCACCTCGTCAATCATACTCTTTGAGCAGGTACCAACGATATAGGGTACTGGTGCACTACAAATATCTCTCAGTGAATCTGGTATAATCGGTAGCATTACAGATTGATAAACAAATGGTTTAATAAGTGAAACCATAGTAAATCTAAATATAGATAGATGAATATTTATGTTAATAACAAATAGCTATTGAATGATCGATGAATTACCGCTACTTACACAACAGAAGTTAAATTTCTAAGTGATTTCGAATAAAATACAATTTTTCTTTCAAGTAGTATAGAGTTTAGGATGGAAATGATTGCAGCATGTGATAAAAGTTGTAGAGTAATCAGTAAACCATACTCGATGATGTAGCCACTAAAGTCTGCATCTTTATGTGAAAGGATTTCTCTTCTAAACTCTATGCTTCTGCCAAGTGAATCGATTTGATATTTGATAGATTCTCCGGATTTAGGTATTGATTGCTGATAGAAATATTCAATTAGATCTCTGATTGGTGTGTCTGGTGCTTTGATGTTATGTGGAATCTGGAGTGTCGATAAGGAGGATGATGATGCTGATGCTGATAGATTTGTTTGTGGTGGTAAGGGTGGTGTTGTCATTGAAATATCTCCATCTGTTGATTTGTAAAGTGGAGTTAAACTAGGTGGTGTGGTGATGATTGTAGTGCTAGTTGTTGTTGTTGTGGTGGTTGTTGTTGCCGCCGTTGAAGATGAAATACTTTCACCACTACCATTCAATTGTTGTTGTGGTGGTTCACTTGAAACCGTTATACTAATAATTGGTTGTTGAATGACATGTTGCTGGTGTTGAGCTTGTTGCTGTTGCTGTTGTTCCTTCTCTTTTAATTCACGAATTGGCGAAGGTTTTCTCAAGGAAACTAAATAACTTTGAAACAATTCAACTTGTTGCATATGTTGAATCTTTAGAATGGAATTGAGAATGTTGAAATGCAGTGAAAAGAATGGATACTTTGTGAGAATGACATAACATTTGGGTGCAGTAACTATTGTATCTTTCATATTAAAGACTGAATCTTCATAGATATCGATATCATTCATTCTATGCCCAACCTCTGCTGATTTAAACGTACAAACGCCATATAAAACATCTTTCTTTTCGTCTGTCAACATAAACACTACATGTAGATATTATAATTTCAGCAAAGTTAGTAAGTTGTTTACTACAACCAACGATTGTAACAAATTTAATTACATACCGAATGAATCTTCAGGTTCTTTTAAATGATTTTGTGAACAAAGAAGTGTGAATAGATTGGTGTTGGATGCACCTAGAGATTGATAGCTGAGTGGCACTCCGCCAGGGAATGGAAAATCATATACATTGATCGAGCCGAGTGAACGATCTGGTGGATACTGGTAGAGTATCTTTGGAAGGTCACGCTCTACTCTCGTCTCTTTGGGTGGTGGGGGAGGTGACCGTGAGAGGAATTTAAATGCCGATGATCCAGATGGTGAGTTATTTGGAGATGAAGCCGAGAGTGATTGATGCTTTGATGGCGGTGGTGAAACGTTGAACTCTGACGATCTTTGTAGTGGTGGAGACGACGACTGCTCCGTTAGCTTACGCTCCGCACCAATCACCAGAAACCACTCGAACAAACGATCTCTCTCGCCGGTCGGACTACGTCTCACCGATGTATGTAGCTGTCGGCTCAGTCTCTCTTCACTGGTCATCTTCTCTACATTCAGAGTGATATCGATTCTGTTTCTACCAGAAGGTGTTCTTTTATGTGATTTTAAAAACATCTTTTGATATTTATATGTTTTTAATTATATAGATACTACTATTACTAGATATGTATAGATCTAGATATTTTTACAATTAAAAAAGAATTTAAAAAAAAACTGATATTAAATCCTTTTATCCAAAAAAAAAAAAAAAAAGGTGCAAATGCTAAACTAAAAAACTAAAATAATATAAAAAAAAAAACATCAAAGAATTCTTATTCTAATATTTTTAATTTTATTTAATTTATATAGATATAGATAATGATAAATAAGATGAATATAATTATATGTAGAGATAAAATATTAATTATTTTTTTTCAAAAAAGATTAAAAAATATTAATTTATAATGTGTTATATGATTATGTTATATTAATTGAATATGAGATTGAAGATACTGATAATGATCTGTTGTTGATGTTTTATTTTGACAATGATGAAAATTGGTGTATTATATATATAGAGTGTTACAAAAATAATGATAATTTAAAAACAGGTAATAAAAAAAACGTAAAAATTAATTAATTGATTTTATTTTAATTTAAAAAAACATGACATGAATGACTCAGTTTATGTGAAACAGAATTAATTTAAGATGGTCTAAAAATGAACACTATTTTTCATTTTTTTTTTGTTCCAAAACAGTACAGTGTGTTGGTTATTTTTATCATGAAAAATAGTTGGTGTTTGTTATTGGAAAACGAGAAGAGAGAGAATTATATCTGGATGCTTGTTGTTTTTAGGATGAATTTCGGAAACATTTTTTTTTTTTTTTTTAAACATAAAGAATTATAATTTATTTTATTTTTAAACTTCACTATCATTATTGTTGTTATCATCATTATAATTAGTAGTAGTAGTACTATTGTGGTTATTGAAATTATTATCGGAATACTTTAAGTTGGATGTCTTTTTCTCGAGTTCTCTATTCATTTCCTGACGAAACTGTATGATACAACGTTTCAAATAGATGTTCTCTTGAGTGATATTTCGTAGGTATCTTGCGGTTCTCTCGTTTTCATCGATTAACACCTTCACTGTTTGATTCACCAAATTCAATTCTTGTTGGAGTTTTATTTGATTGTCTAGTTTCTCTACCTCCATCATACTACTACTCGTACTACAATTCAAATTTTGATCTATATAGCTACTACTACTATTACTACACGTACTACCATCACTTCTTCCTAGCATTCCTTGATTATTATTATTATTATTATTACTACTAAAATGATCGAATGAATCTCTTTCACTTTCTCTTTCTCTTTCCGATTCAACCATATAGAAACTATTTAATAAAGAACCATCTACAATTCCTAATTTATTGCCACCACCACTATTGTTATTATTATTCTTGTTGCTATTATTATTATTATCTTTGTTATTTTTATTCCTTTGGAATATAATTTGAGGTTTAGGTAATATATCCATTAGTTTCTCTATACCAAACCAGTTGGAAAGAGGTGAACTGTTATTGGTATTACTGGAGTTGCTATAGGATTCATTGTAGTGGTTATGAGATGTAGGTGGTGTTGGTGGTGTTGAATTCAAATTGGGATAGAAATCATTGTTATTTAGTAGTGCAGATTCTGTAGTTGGTGTCACAGGCGAAGCATAGTTTATAATGGATGATGATGACGCTGTTGTACTTGTACTTATAGAATGATTATAATTATTAAAATGATTATATGATTGATAACTATTATTATTTTTCGAGTTATTTTGTAATTTATTAAGTATTGTCAATTCGTGATATTGTCTTAGGTCATTTGCTTTCGATGCATGATTTTGCGAGAGAATCTTCAAAGCATTGATTGTTTGATCATTCGTTGTTTGTAAAATAGCCAAGTTAAAGTAGTTGGCAGCCTGCGAATGAAATTCAATTGCCTCTTCTATCAAGCCAAACTCTTCACATTCCAATGCTTTCTTTACTAAAATATGTGCCTGTTTTTTATCAAAATTATCTTAATTAAATTAAAATACTCTTAATATGTCTTATTTAACTATTACCTTTGATATGAAATTAGTTGTTTCAATTGTGGACATTAATATAAATTTAATTATGCTCTGAACCTATATATCACCAAAATCCACTTTAATTTAATCAAAAAATAATAATAAATAATAAAAAATAAATATTTAATACTTTATACTTTTTAATTTACAAATAATAAATAATAAACAACTAAAACTTTGAAGTTATTTTAAAAATAAATAATATACATACATTCATTTTTAATTTATTAAATAATAAAGTAATTTTATTAGATGATGGGCTATAAAAAAAAGTCAATTATAATTTAAATGTGGTTATTTCATACTTTGTTGTTCACACTTTTATTCTATTATGTGACAAGATTGATCTTAATATAATTCAATAGCAATATGAAATAATATTTAAAAATATTTATTAAAAATATATTTTTAGTAAGGAAATAATAAAATGTGAGGGTTTGTAAATAATAATTTTTAAAAAAAGATTTATAATTATTTCTATATTATCCAAAAAAAAAAAAAATTTATTTATCATGTTTTGTAATAATCGATATTAGATTGCTTAAATCTTTTTGATTAAACATTTTAACATATAGATATCCGTTGGAAGAGCCATATACCAAATAACTTTGATCATTTAGCTTTCTGATTGTAAAGTCCTTATTAAATGTACCAATACCTCTATAATAGATATTGGTAATATTATTTCTAAAATGCTGTGGAAATTGAAATTCGAAAGATGATCGACTTGTAAAGATAAGAGTTTTGACTGATGGTGGAATCATATCTATCGATTTATAGAGATCATTAATACCTATATCTAAAGTTTCGATGGTGTTTGGTAACGAAATAGAATTATGTCCAAAATTAGGCAAACGCAACTCTGTGATACCTGGAGGAATTCTATTAATATACAAATAAGGCGAATTGCACCAATGTAAATAGATAGATTCCACATTATATGGTAGTAATTGAATTGGTTTGGAAAACACTCCACTTACTTCCAATCGATCCACTCTTACATTTGGTGGAATTTGATCTATTCCCATATTATTATAGTATTTCAATGTTGTAAGGTGATATTGCAATGAAGATGGAAACAATTCATCGTATTTGAATGGACACTTGTTAAAATTGAGAATTTGAATTGAGTTGGGCATTGTTCCTACCAATGGATGCGGCCGATCAAAGTGCAATAGTTTCAGTGAAGAAGGTAGATGAGACATGTTGAGAGTCAGTAGCTCGCGATATAGTGGGTCGTCTCTCAGGAAGAGTTCTTCGAGGTTGGATAGTGTAGTTAGCTCTGGAATCCAAGAAGGTGATACATTAACGATGATTTTGAGTGATGATGGCAATACACCTGCACCCAAATGAGTTCTAGCACCAGAGTATTCTAATTTCTCAAGCTTGTTTGGCAGGACTCCAGGTTGGAGTGGTAATCTGTAACTCTCAATGTTAAGAACTCTTAGAGTTGAAGGGAATACTCCTGGTGTAAATTCACATTCGTATTCACCAGAGAAAGTAATCTCTGTCAAACCCTCAGGAAGCACACCAGGTTCAATCCTCTGAGTGAATCCATTTCTAAAAAAGAGAAGTTCTAAGCAATCAGGCATCGATTCTTTTGTAAGAGTTCCTTTAAAGTTGTTCGTGAGTTCCAATGTCTTTATAGAGTTTGGTAGCTTTTGTTCCAATGAACTACATCCCAAAAAAGATGTGACCGATTGTGATTCCGATAACAAACGATAAAGATATTTGAAGTGATCATCTGAAAGAGGAAATAAATTGATTATCTCTTTTATATAACACGGAATACATTTAAGATCTGTAATATCTGTTTGTGAAATTATTAAATTAGTATAATTGGTATATAAATATCCTCGCTCGAATGCTCTGTGGTTTAAAAGTTACTAACTTTTTACAATAAAATCATAATGCCTAAAATTAAGTAAATCTGTCATTGGATCAGCGATCAACAATGAACAATTACTTTTTGTTTGAATAGTCTTTAAAAAGATGTTATCATAGGATGGTAGTTTGAAGTGTTCATGATTTCGTTTGATTTCGATATTATCAATTCCAGCAATACTGATCTTATTGAATATTAGATAGCTATGTCGATCGTTGAACCATCTCTTGCAAACCAAACTGAAAACTATTCGATCAATATCTTCATCTACAAAACAAATTATTTTACGTAATAAAAAATGTGATAGATTTACTAGTTTATTTGTTTGATTTTCACTCTCCATTTTTGAACAAACCATTAAACGAGAATTTTTCATTTTTGATTCTCATTTTAGTTTTAATTGATATGAATCTTAAGAAATATGAAAGAAACTTGTTGCCTTTTTTTTTGTAAAGATGGTTATTACATATTTAAATTTGTAAAGTTTTTTGAAGAAACTGATCTTGTGATTAGTGTTTTTTTAGTATAAATAAGAATTTTTTATTATTTCTATATAAAAAAATAAATTGAATGAATTGACAATTCAATCATTTCGTATACATTGATGACTGCTAACCAACCAACTTATTTGGTATAGTTTTAGTTTTGCACTAGATTTACAAGTTTTCTCGAACTATTTCCACCTCTTAAAAGTTGATTCATCATTTGATCTTTGTTCAGTTGAGCGTTATTGGATGTTGATGAATTCGATGAGGATGTAGAGATAGATGATGATGATGTTGATAATGAAATATGTTCTTTTGGTGATCCTGATATATTATTGTTTGATGTGTTGGTTGTTGTTGTTGTCGATGTCGATGTTATGTTGGTCGGTAATGTAGGTGATCTACTTCTTGTGAGTATCTCTTTGGTGCTTATGGAATGACGCTTGGAACGCTTCAACTTTTCCTTCAGTGCAAAGTATGATTCCATCAGCTGAATCTCCTCCATCAGCTTTTGATTCTTCTCTTCCTCCTTGCGCAGTTTTTCGACCAACTCCAAACTCTTGGTGGCAAAGAACTCAGAGGTCTCTGTCTCTTTGGCAAGCGATGCACGCAGCTCGTCCATATCGCGAATGTAGAGTGTGTAGTCACGCGAGGTTCGATCGTCTCTTTGTGTACGTATATTATTCATTGTCTCTTTCAGTTTATCCAACTTTTGTTCGAGTAGAATCGATTGATATTGTGTGTTTTCATAGTTATTGTTGATTGAAGTGCTGCTGCCGTTTCTCGGGATGTTGTCGTCAAAGCAGCTTTGTGAACGTTGTTGACGTGAGAGGAAGTCCAACTCCTCGTTGTCCAACTCGCGTGAGTATCTATAATCCTTGGAGTAACGGTTGTAATTTCCACTGTCGCGCGATGAATTTCCATAGGTTTTTCCACCACCGTTGTTCATTATATTCGAGAGATTATATTGATTCTGACTGCTAACACTGTATCTGAAACTTCTTGATTCGCGATCACCAATTCTGTTGGATTGTCCAGAGAGTGAACCACCAATGTTATTATTATTATTATTATTGTTGTTGCTAAGCAACATTGAGATTCTCTCTCTTGGACTGAGACGCTTCTCCAACTCTCTTTCAATCTCACGTGAGATATCACGTGAACAACGCTTCTCGGCCATCTCTTTTTGGTGTCGTTCTTTGAATCGTTCAAAGTCGACGCTGTATCGTAGTAGTTTGTCGCGTTCCTTGTCTTTCTCGATGGCACCAGAGGTGTTGGTAGAGGTTGTCGATGTCTGAGTGGTCGACGATCCCACCGCAGCCTGTGGATTGAGGTTGCTCAACGTTGCACCCATATCTCCTCTTCTCATTGACATTGACTGAGTGGATTCTCTGAGTTCTCTCATCTTCTCCTTTGAGTAACGATCGATCTTCTCCTTGAGTTGTTGAATATTCGCTTTGGTAATACTATTGTTTATCATCATGCCATTGCTGTTGTTCAACATATTCGGTGATTGCAATCCCGATTCCGATGCAACATCACTAACCAAATTGTTGTTGCTATTGATACTATTGCTGTTGCTATTGGCAGTACCAAATGCAACACTACGACGATAATACTTGTTGATATTGGTATTACTATTACTTCCATTGCTACTGTTGTCGTTTGGAACTTGAAGCTGTTGTTGTTGTTGTTGAAGTTGTAATGGTTGTTGATTTATTTGTTGTGGTTGTTGTGCGTATTGATTCTTTAAGAATTGATTCTCTTCGATAAACTGTTGGTATTGTAAATCCTCGGCTGTCAGTTTTGCTTTTCTTCTTTCGAGGTTGTGTTGATGTTGTTGTTGCTGTTGTTCTTGTTGCTGCTGTTGTATCTGTTGCTGTTGTTGTAGCTGCTGCTGCAGTTGATCTAAATAGGTTGTTGTTACAGTGAAGGTGATTGGTGTTACAGAGTCGTGTGGCGAGGTGATCGTTGTCGATGTGATGGTGGAGCTCGATGGCGATGATTGTTGGTTGGGTGGCTGGTTCGAAGGCAGCAGTCCCGAGATGGAGATCGATGCGGGACGCGAACGCGAGTATCGCTTCTGCATCTCTGTGACCAACTCTGGCTTCTCCTCGAGCGACAAGAAGTTGTTGAGAACCGGTCGCATCGAGGGCACATGATGCTCGGCGAACGGCTCCTTAAAGAAGAAGTCGTGATACTGTATGGGATATGTTACAATGGCGGGAACACAATTGAGTGTTGGCACCAGACAAATGGCGATATTCGTTACGGTCATCTTGTTCTCTTCGCTCTTCAGTAGCAGCTTCGAGAGCAGAGAAGTGAGCGACTGCATCACCTCAAAGTGAACGGGTGGCAAACAGTGCACGAGATAACGCAGACGCTCGAGTATCTCCATGTCGATCTGCTTCTTCTTGCCGTCCTCCGCTACAAAGAGAGACGCGACCATCTTGTTGATCTGTGGCGGTACAAACACTGGCAAATCTCTAAAGAAACGCTTGAGAAGACCGGCGGCGGTGTATGGCTCGAGCGAAGACACGTCAACCTCCTCGAAATTGTCAAACAACCTAACGAATTCCATGATGGTGACATCACGACCCGGAATTCTAAACAATCCTTCGGTGGAGAGTGCCGTGTACTCGAGGTGGTCGACCAGCTTCTCGACGATGATCGGCACGTTCGAGTCGTCGCGACACGGTACCTCGTGAAGTGGTACACCAAATACACGACGTGCACTCGGTTTCGAAACAATAACCTGTGGAATTGGTTGTTGTTGTTGTTGTTTCTGTGAGTAGATCGCTGGACTACCACGCAAACTGGATTGTGGTGATTCCGATGATGCCGAGACATCCGAGTGTTTCGCATCGTAGTTCTTTGAGTGTCTCTTTGACTTTTTATCCTTCTTACTGCTGTTGCTTCCACTGTGAATGCCATTGACATTCAAATCATTGTTGCTTCCACCACGTGAGCTATCTCTTGAACTTCCATCACTATCGCTATTTCCTGATTTATCCTTATCTTTTTTGTGAAAGATCTGAACTGATCTTCTAAATATATTCTTCATCGTTTTATCTTATCTTTTTTCCTCTCTCTCTCTCTCTCTCTTCTGCTTTTTTACTTTCTTTTTACTAATTTTACAATTCTGAAAAAAAAAAAAAAAAAAAAAAAGTTTTATTAATATTTGTATTTGTATTTTTACTTAAATCTAAATTTTGTTTATTGATTGATAAGTAACTATTTACTTTATTTATTGCTATTTAAACAAAAGAATAATAAACTCTATGATTTTAATTTGATTTGATCTGATTATATTATATTCTTAAAGTTAAGTTATGTGACTGTCACATGATATACACAAAAACACTATGATGATGATGATGATAATAATATGAAAGAGGCAGAAGTTAAAGTTGATTGATCGGGTTTATTAAAAATTATTGAAGCTTCTTCTTTTCTTCTCCTCGAAATGAACTATAGTTCAAATTTCCAATAACTTTATTTGGAACTAACAAAAAAAACAACAAAACTGTTGTCTTTTTCCTTATTAATTATAATCTATTTAAATAAAAAAACAATTAAAAATAACAACAACAACAAATTAAGTATTATTACTATTATTATGATGATGATTTTTATAACAGCTAATTGAAAGTATATATAAATTTGTCCAATTTTATTGATAAAAATTACAACTACAACTATGATAACATCAAATCGTATTTTTAATTTTATTTTATTTTGTTAACAAACTGTTCTGTTTGTTTGTTTGTTTATTTGATGATAAATAATGTAATGTCACATTATTTATTAGCTATTTAGTTATTTGTTTGTTTGTTTGTTTGTTTGAATGTTAAGTTGTTGTTCTTGTTTGATAGGTTTTGGGGGTTGTGTGTGTTTATGTGTTGTTGGTAATATAATATAATATGTGTTTGTTTGGTTGTTGTTGTTGTTGGTGTTGGTGTTGGTGTTGGTGTTGGTGTTGGTGTTGGTGTTGGTGTTGGTGTTGGTGTTGGTATTACGATATTTGTTGTTGTTGTTGATGGTAGTGGTGGATTCATTTTGCACGTTAATAAACATCATCAATACCACCACTATGATACAATTATTTGTTTTAATAATGACTAATGACTATAGTGTCAAACAAACACACACATACAATACTAAACTTATCAAAACCAAACCAAACCAAGCTAAACTGATCCAAACCAAACAGACCACTACCTTTTTTTTTTTTTTTTAATAATAAATCAATAGCGAAAGCGACTGATTTGATTTGTTATGTGATTTGATTTTGATTATTTTATTTATTATTAAATTAACAAATAACCAACTAAAGTGAACTACATTATCAATAAATTAATTAATTAAGATAATATGATAATTACATTGAATTTTAAATATTATTTAACTGTCAAATTACTAAAAATATCTTTTTTCTAAATCTATCTTTTAAAAATAAATATTGTATTGTTATTTTCGTATTTATATATTATTATTACTATTACTACTACTACTATTATTTTTTTAATATTACAATTTTGTTTGATTATTAATCAGGGATTTTTGAGCTTTGCAAACCAAACCACTATCCTATTTAATAACGAATAAATTTTGATCAACAAAAAAAAAAATATAAAAAAATATAAAAAAAATATTTTTTTCTAAATTTGAATTTTTTTTTAGATTTTGAATTTTTCTTGTTTGAGATAAGATTCTTTTTGCAAAGGTGTTCTTGATCAAAAATGATTTATTCTCAATAGAAACAGAAAAAAAGTTAATTTTGTGCTTTTCACTTTTTTTAAAAAAAATTTCATTTTACTTACATCTTTCGGTGAAACCATTTCATTTTCGGAGGAGCTTTGATTTTGGCGGCTTTATACACTTCTTTTCGTTTGACATCTGACTTTTCCATTTCCTTTAGCTTTGGTGCAAAATCTATAATTTTATTTTGTGAAAAAACAATAAAAATAAAAATAATTGTTAATAAATGAATGAATTTAAATAAGCGCTTTATATTATATTTACTTGGGATGTATTGTACTCGTCGAAAAGATAGGTCTTTACTCTGTCAATCATTTGTTTATTTTTTTTAAGATAGGTGATAATTTATATTCCTCACAAATCATCATTCTCTTTATAGTTGTACAAATAGAAGGAATACATACACAAATATCTTCAAATCAAGATCTGGTACACATTGAACCAAATAACGAGTCTCCTACACTCTTGTCATGACAACTACAGGCGTATTTGGAGGCGATGATACTTCTACTCATTTGAAGAGATCAAATCAAGGCAGTGATGGCACTATTCAAAAGAAACAAAGAGGTGATCATCAAACAATGACTCACCAACTGGACACCTCGAATGAACCTTTGTCAACAGAGCCAACACCTACAACAAATCCTACCATGACAGCCCAACTGACAGATGTTGAAGGAGCAGAAGATCACACACAACAGGAAGTGCTTGATGCAGTCAACAGGATCAGAGGTTGGTCCAACAAAATAGATTATTTGAGACAAGTATGACTTCAATTATATTGCAGGGAAATATATCACTAACATCCTCATCTATATCCAGGTAGGATATGTTCCCGATGGAGGAGTTGAACTTGGACCCATCAATCATAATACTTTTATAGCAAGAAGACAAAAGGATGGACAGAGATCTGAGTTCAAGTCGAGGATATGGTTTAGAGATGGAAGGGCATGGATCTATGAAGTACCCTCAATGGCGCATTCATACACTGTCAATGCGATCAATGATATCATTCGGTATCAAACATTCCCAAACCAACATTTGTTGCACACCGGAGGAAATGCGACATTGATCCTCCAACCAGGACATGCAAATGCTGAGCCAGACCAATCTTTGCAACCTCTTCGACCCAAAGTCCCCAACAATCATTCGGCAGATGGATATGGAAATCCTTACCCAACATTGGTCATCGAAGCAGCCAAGTCTCAATCACTTCCAGTGTTACATCAAAAGTGCCTCGACTATTTCATGGATCGTGTTGCTGCTGTGCTTCCTGCTCCTGGTGTCCCTGCTGTGGCTGCAATACCAAGCACAATTAGGATCGTTATTGGTGTCAAGATCTATCCCAGAAACAATGGAGACTTTGCGATGCTTGTTTTGTACTATCAGAATGGTGCAGCAGCAAATCCTGTCAGGATCATCTCTTGTGGAACGACACATTTGGATGTCACCAATACAATCCAAAGACACTTGCCTCCCATATCTCCACCAGGATATGCTGCTCCTCATGGTTATGAAGGTGTCATGCCTCCAGTTGGGCCTCCTCCACCTGTAGCCAATCCAGCCAATCCCCTCAACCTTCAAAATCCTTGTAATGCACTTGGTCTTTTACTTTACCAACTCCAGATACCAACTGTTGAACTGTTCAATGGAGCACCACCCTTGCCACCAGGTGTCATTATTCCTCCATTCTACGCTGTAGACCTGCATTCCATCCAACAAATTGCCAACCAAAAACTCCCGTGATGAAGCATCCAACTCTCGCAGAGCACTTTGATCCAGTAGTCTCCAACAACAATCCAATAAAGACAATGTATATATTCCTCATCCAAACCATCCCTCCAATTCTATCTCTCATCACAATAGAACCACTCTCGATTCACATCCTTTCCTCACCTCCAATTGTGATTGATCACAATGATTCAATGAATGATAATAAACAAAGTCTTAAAGGTGAGAGATGATTCAAATTCTTTTATTGATTAGAGTTGAAATAGTACACCGGTGAGAGTTCAATCTTGATCTGAAAGTTTTCCAAACCTAATTCGTTTCGACTCGAGAGCCTGATACTGAAAACTGATTGGACACATGTCGGTTCGATTCTACATTTCCCTGACATACTCTAGTACGAAACTGTAAAAGTTCTACCCATGAGTGGATACTTGACATTTTATTTGTATTTTTTTAATCAAGAGAACTATAGTCCAATATAGGTACGCTTCTAATTTTATTAATATAAATTTTATTTACTTCTTTATTATATTTCGTATGTCATTAATTTATGTTCAACATCTTAGATCCGATTTTGTATGCCTACGACAAATTATTCTGATATTACCGAATGATGTAAAAGATGAAGACTCCCATCTGTACATTATTCAATTAATGTTTTACTAACTTATTTGATACAGACCAATCCGGCATTATAGGGTAGGCAAGCTACAACGAACCCGAGATCAAAGAATACAGGGACAGATATATTTATCAATGATATGAAAGATTCAATCAATTTCTCAAAGATCTTCAATCAAAAATTGGTGTTCAAAAAATGGTTATTGTAATATGGGAAATTTATATGAGAAAATCAATGATTGGCAACTAGCGAAATAGATATTTAACAATGGACCCTACTGATTAAATAAAACACATACATCAAATAGAAAAGACCACAAAGATATTATTCATCAAAACCAAATTAAAAAGAATTTTTTGTTTTTTTTTTTTGCTTTCCATCTAAAAAAAAAATCTTTTAATTTATAATGGTTTGATTTTTTTTTTTCGTCATCTTTACTCTTTTTTTTTTTTTTTGTTTTAACCACATTTAATAATCAATTAATCAGAAAAGTAGATAAGTTGTAAATCAAACCAATCAAATTAATTTCAACTATTAAATATCAACAACAACAACATCAAAAATAAAATAAAATAATATTGATATTCATTCTTTAACATTCATTTTATCATATTATATCTAAGTAATAGTAATAAGTAAAATAACGAACGAATAAATTTAATAAGGTTAAGTTATATATAATTAATAGATTTGTAATAATAATAGATATGTTATCTTTAAGATAAAGAAGATAATTAAATAGTAAAATTAAAGATATACATAAAATACATACAATAGATAGATATTAAAAATACAATGTTTATAGATTGGGCATGCACATTAAACCTCATTGATAATGAGAAAAGTAAGTTTTGTTGATTTCTTTTTATCTTTTGATTTAGCAGCAAAAAAAAAAAAAAAAAAAAGAAAAAAAAGATTAATAGTTATAAAAATATTTATTTATAGATACAGGTATATTAAAAGATTTCCCATTGTCAGTGAAAAAGATATTGGTTCATAATGTTGTGACTTCATTCTTGTTGGACTCGAATACATCGATGCCCAACATTGTGGCGAGTAAACAACACTTGTCGTGGATCATGGAGGTTGTTGAACAAGGTTTTCTCTTGCCTCTCGAGGAGTCACCTTCGATATTCGCGTGTATCGAGTTGTACAAACGTTGGTTGTTCGACGCCAAGTCGCGACCAGCAGCACTCTCCGAGGACACCGACGAGTACTACATGCAGCGCATACTCGAGCACCTGACCCTCACATTCCAGCCGCGACCTGCACCCACCAAAGAAGCGGTGGACACTCATATCATCCTCTGCCAGAAGGTGTTGCAGCTGTATTTGGACATCGGTCGTGCACTCTCCAAGAACTTCTCCACACAAACCTTTGAGCTGTGGATAACTCTCCTGCTGGCAGTCACCGATTGTACGCTTGGTGTCGCGTCGAAAACTGACGAGATTCTCAGTCGTTCTATATGTCCGTTGCTTCTCAAGGTGTTGTTCGAGGTGTGGTTGCACTCGCGTACACGCAACGCACAGCTCTGGGCAAGTCTGCACAAGTATGCTTTTGGCTGGTTGCACCACATGCCAACGATTCACCAGTGGAATCTGACATGCTTGGCACTGACCGGTCCACTTATCCAGATGATGTATGGTATTGGCGGAGTCGCCAGCAGTGGTAGTAGCGTCGATATGGCACAACAACAACAAGCTAAAACAACAATGACTGTGAAGTTGGATGATATTTCAATGGAGATTGATAAGGACTATCTTGTTTACCTGTGGAATAGAATCCTCCATACCATTGGCAATCCAAATGCCATTAAGAATCCAAACATCTTTGCCGCTGCTATCAGTGGTATCTTCCAGATGGTGACTATGTTCTTGTCGTCCACTCACGACGGTAACTCGATTTTAGCTATCTTTGGTTCGTGGTTGTTCGAGGCAATCAAGACAATTCGCTTTGGTTTCGACGAGGGTGTAAGTCTTGCAACAGAGATTCTTGCCAACATCTTCCATATCTGCTCGGCAAAGATCTCGTTTGAGCCGATCTACCTGGCAAGTTTCTACTCTTGTTTGTCAGAGGTGCTTTGGTGCGACGGTAAAATCCTTTTCTCTGGTATCATTCACACTCAGATGCTGCTGGCAACAGAACTTCCAGGTTGCCGTATTCTCGTGCCATCTTACATTCGTGCACTCGGACGTATTCTAACGATTATTCCAGGTTCATCGAGTGAATATCTACGTCGTTCCGCCATTAGAATCTTGGGACAAATCATGTGTTTGTCGAATCGTTTCGAAAACGTTCAGTTCTACCACTTTTTCAATAAGCGTCCAATGGAGTATTACCCACCACTGCCATCGGACGTCACTGGAAAGCACGAGCTACTCCAACCGGATCTCAATGTATTCCGTGACGTTCGACTACATGTCGCCCATTTGATTCTCTCGTCGCTCAACACTGAGACATCGCCTTCCAACTTGTCCACTTTGATCTGGTACATTTTGGAGTTCCAATTGGAGCATCAACATCGCAATGTCACTCTGATGCCCGACGGTAAGAGTTCGACCGTTGCTTTCATCAACACAAGCATCAACATCATCTTGAAAAAGGCAACGTCGTTCACCGGACAATGGCCAGCGGAAGTTATCACCCATGCCTTCCAGTTGCTCAGTGTCTTGGCTACTCACCATGCATCGATCCCAACGTTTGTGCAACTGGCTCACACCGTCGTAAGAAAGCTATGTAAATTCATCATTTTCAAGTCACGCGAAGTACCCATCTCCATCGAGAATGAAGAGTTGATTGTACTGGCTCTACACACCATTGGCCAATGGGTGGTAGTCAGTGGTTGGATCTTTGATGGCAACTACAAGACTGACACTTCCACTCTTTACATGTTGTTCGATGCACTTACTATTGCACTTGGCGGTAAGAATCCAAACGAGGAAACTTCCTCGAATGCTTCGACCGGAAGTGGAAGCGGTGGAATCTCTGGCGTTCCACTCAGCGGTCAATCATCGCAATCATCGCCATTCGGTGTTGGTTCACTCCAACCACCTGCCTCTGCATCCACCAACAGCCCAGCAACATCATCTTCCTCCTCGTCCAATTCATCCGGTGGTCAGTCGACTGCTAGTGGCGCCAACGGTGCAGCGTCGGCAACACCAGCCAAGACGCGCAAAATCACAAACAATCCACATATTCCATCGAGAATCAAAGATATTGCACAATGTACATTCGATACCATAATGAATAGAATGAGTAACTTTCCAAATCCCTACAACTTTGGTCCGACTTCTCAAACCTCATCGGCCTGGAAGGAAGACGACATTATCGAGTCGATCCGCGCACAAGCCAAACAGGCCGGCGAACCCAACTTCCCTGTGGAACAATGCATTCGTTTCTACTCGATTAATGACGCGACATTGATTACAATGATTGATCAGCCATTTGGAGCGAACGGTCCTTACACCACGATCATCATCCGTGATTCATCGGGTCGTTACGTTATCAATGCCGACTTGGCGTATTTGCCTTTCAAACCAAAGGATGAAAACGACGGATTGGCAAACGGAGGTGATAGAGCAGCTGGTGACAGTGAAGTCGCCGGCGCTTGGGAAGAAGACAAACCACTGTCAGTGCTGCCAGCGCGTAGCAGCACCGACGGTCACAAACCATTCACTGCCAACTATAGCAACCAAGAAGATTTCACAGAGATACAGAGTTATCTCTCTAATAAATCGGATTCTATATTCCAACGATCGACTGTATCGCTTATCAAAACGGAAAGCGATGTACTATCAACTCTAAACTATGGTTTGGAACCAAAGATTGCATTGCAAGCAGTCAAAGTTGGTAATCGTTACCAAGGCGATTGTAAATTCCAAAACTCAAGATTGCTTCTTTCCAACCTTGGATTCCTCTCGTTGGAATCCAAAGGAAAAGTTTCACAAATGGAGAATACCGTTACATTCTACCAAGCGATTTGCTCGCTCGATCAAGTACCGGAGCGACTGCAATCCAGAGTCGGAGTGTTGTATGTAAAGGAAAACGATACCACCGAGGAGGAGGTATATAGCAATGTTATAGAAAGCGATACTCCCAAGGATTACATTGACTATGTAAGCTCGCTCGGTTGGATGGTTGACCTGCCCACTCACAAAGGATACCTCGGTGGATTGGACACCCGAGGAATGCACGGAAAGTATGCACCTTACTATGCCAACAGTGCAACGGAGACTATATTCCACGTGCCAACACACATGCCAAATCAAGGTACCTCCATCGAACACAAACGAAAGTTGCTGAGCAAAGACAGTGTTGTCATCGTTTGGTACGAAGGAACACTCGAGCAATATGAACAGTTGAAGCTAGAGACGATTTCCTCGCGTATCCAAATCGTTATTACACCGTTGGATTCCGAGTTGTTTAGGGTGAAGACTTACAAGGGTGTCTTCAACAAGACAACTGGTTTCGGTCCAATCGTAAACGATGATATCATTGTCAGTAAGCATATACTACACGAGGTTACCAAGTCGACTGCTGTCAATGCTTTCCAACAGTTGTCCACCAGTGACACCAAGAACTCACATCCATTCATTCAAAGAAGAAGAATGATCTACGATATCTCCATCTCTTTCAAGCGCGAGTTGTCAGTCCAACAAAACTATTCCAACACTTTCCAATCGCTCGATGAAGATCAATATTACAAAACACCGGTATTCAGTAGCAGCACCGAGCTGGATATCTTCAAACAAGTTAAACCAAGCCAAAAGTCAAATACAAACAATAATACATCGATAAGTATTGGAACACAACAAAAAGAACAACAACAACAACAACAACAACAAAAGGAACAGCTACAACAAAAAGAACAACAGCAACAGCAACAACAACAACAATCTAGTTCAACATCATCACCAATTGTTGCACCACAAACACCTGGAAAATCAACTTGGAGAGAATCCGTTACACTTTCATCTCCAATCAATCCAAATCGTCAATCGATACAATTGAAACCACTTGCTCAAGTCAATCCAACATCACCAACCACTTCACCAATCAAAACATCATCGTCATCCTCTGGTTCATCAGGATCATCCTCTTCCAGTAAGAATTGGGGTAGTATCCTCAGACCCAACCTTAGTAAGAGTGATTCCAGTTCTGGAGCATTGGCCAAAGATACCTCATCTCAATCCTCTACCTCTACTTCCACTTCATCGTCGTCTAACCCGACTTCAAGCACAACAACACCTTCTCGTGGTAATTTCTTCACAAGAAGACCACAAAGTACAGAAGAAAAAGATAAATAAACAATCATCATTGTTCTTTCTTTTACTATAATATAATATTAGTGTTGCTAGGAGTAATAGAAATCTTCAAATTTGAAAATACTAGCTCGATTGACGACTAGTGATCGTGACTACCATTTGAAATTTGGCTCATATTGTTATTGCTGTTAAACTTTCCATAAGTTACAATGGTTTTCGAATTGATTGTCAAATTTAAAGCTAGGAAAGAGTTCTTAATTAGACTTGCAATTTTTTGCACAATTTTCGTATATCCAGTGAGCTTTTGCGATGTTTCTTTTTTTGTAAAATCAAAATTTTAAAGAATTCGATTATTGTTCAAAACTATAATCATGTCAATAAATAATTCAACAAATAAATTATTTTCAAAAGTATTTAATAATATAGTTGTTAGAAATGAAATATTCAATCAAGTTTATACAATTAATATGATGTGGTCAGAGAATATTCCTACAAAAGTGCATAGATATAATAAATTGATAGAATCACCAAAAGCATTGATTGGTAATGACTATCTTGACTTATTCATTAAGTATTTAAATGTTCATGGCTTAGATAAGAATAAGAGTTCACTTTACTTTAGGTGGTCAGTTGAGCTTGGAAATCTTGGAATACTACAATATCTTTATTCTTTGGTTTCAGAGAGAAACGATGAAGAGATCATAGAGATATTGAAATCAACTCATCTAATGGGTTCAGCTATTTTAAAATGTAATATTGCGATGTTAGAATGGATGAATCAGAACAATGATTTGGAGATATTCAAATGCTCATCAAATTATTATGAATTTTTACCAAACCGACCAAATGGTTTGAATACAATGAAATGGCTTCAGAGTAATCTTCATCTGCAACCGAATGAAAACCATATTTATCCTGCTGCTGGTTCTGGTGATTTAGAGACACTGATTTGGGTACTTGAAAACTACAAAGGCAATCCTAATGAACCTAATCCTGAGCTTTGGACAGAGGTGGCAAGGACTGCTGCAAGAAATGGGCATGTACATATTCTCAAATGGATCAATGAACATCATCGACCTGATGACCACCAGTTGTCTACTCTATACGGTATAGCATTTAACCTCAGTACTCATGAACATTGTGATACAATCGATTGGATTCATAAGAATTGGCCTGCTGTCAACTTCAATCATAACTATGATCCAGTTACGCAGTATGCATCGTTGGAACTGATACGTTGGTTACATGAGAATCTGTCAGAAACAAACACAGAGCCTTTATTCACATTGGAGGCAATGAACAACGCCGCTCGTTTCAGCAGCTTGGAGGTTGTAGAGTTCCTCCATTACAATCGGACTGAAGGATGTGATGGTAGAGCAATACATCACGCAGCAATCAATGGAAGAAAAGACATAGTCGAGTTTCTCTTGTCTAAAGGATATGAGAGTGATATGTTTACAACTACCATCGCCGAAACTGAAAGAAACCTCTATCCAGAGATTGTTACTTTGATACGCGAGCATCTTTCGAAAAATAAAAAAGAACAATGAAATCCTTAATGAGCATTCTATATATATTAATTTTCAATGAACCGACATAATAGAATAAATGGGTTCTTTAGCAATTGATAGAATCACAAAAATAATTAATTGATAATATGCCTTTCTTGATAGATTTATTCATTCATTTTTTACTTGCCAATAGGTTGGATGGTTATTTATAAGATTATTTTAGTGTTTCAAAAATTTCAAAAATTTAAGAGTAAAAGTGACTGTTTTTAGTGAGTTTTTTTGTTGGTTTCGACTTTAAAACAAATAATAATAATGATGTCAACATATAATATAACAAATATATTATTTTCAAAAGTCTTTAATAATACAGTTATTAGAAATGAGATATTCAATCGAGTTTATTCAATTAATAAGAAGTTGTTAACAATTAATAATACATCAGTCTTTGGATATAATCGATTGATATTGTCACCAAAAGCATTGATTGGTAATGACTATCTTGATTTATTCATTCAGTACTTAAATGTTCATGACTTTGATAAAAATAAGATTTCACATTACTTTATGTGGTCAGTTGACTTTAGAAATCTTAGAATACTACAATATCTTTATGCTTTGATTTCAGAGAGTATAGATGAAGAGATCATAACGAGTTTGAAACCTTGTAACCTGATGAGTTTAGCCGCTTATAAATGCAACGTAGATATGTTGGAATGGATGAACCAGAACAATGATTTGGAGATATTCAAATCATCATCTAAATATTTAATGTTGCCTGGTCGACCAAATGGTTTGAACACAATGAAATGGCTTCATCGGAATCATTATCTGGAACTGAATGAAAGTGTTGTGAAAGCAGCTGCCTCGTCAGCCAATCTCGACATATTGACCTGGGTACTTGAGAACTACGATGGTTGTAAAGATATCAATTGGCTAGCAGTAATCACATCGGTTGTAATAAATGAGCATGTAAATATACTCGAGTGGATCAATGAACATCACAGACCTTCCGACATTCAATTGACCTATTTCGATTTACTTCACTCCGTATCTGCAAATATACATTGTGATACAATCGATTGGATTCATAAGAATTGGCGATCTGTCAATTTCGATCACAACTATGATTCAGTTGCAATGTCGGGATCACTGGAGTTGATTCGTTGGTTATACGAGAATCTGTCGGCAACAAACACAAAACCTGTATTCACAATGGACGCTATAGACAATTCAGCGTATTTCAACAGTGCAGAAGTTACAGATTTCCTACATTATAATCTATGGAAAAAAGGTCAGAGTCAAGATTCTCCTCCCGACTAATATCACCAACATCCCAAGATTGTTGCTTTAGCACATATGTGCTAAACAGTATAATAAAAGGAAAATAAAAGTATAGTATTGAAACAAAATCAGTTTACAGAAAATATTTTATTTTTATTAACACATCTAAAGTATAATAAAGTATTGCCAATAATTTATTATTTTGTGGTCCACCTAGGTGAACAAGTGTGTATGAAGTTCAGCAATATATCACGCAGCAGTCCATAACAATAAAGATACAGTCAAGTTTCATTTGTCTAAAGGATAGTAGAGTGATATTTTGGCCATTGAGGAAGCTGAAAGAAGAGGTTGTTTTGAGATTGCTAATTTAATACGTGAACATCTTTCGAGAAAAAAGGAGAACTCTTAATGTACTTATAAATAGAAAGAATAAAGAAATAAAAGTGTAAAATAAATGCAAGAATAAAATTAAAATTTAATCTAATTGGTAATTTTGGTTACAAAAAGTCCATATTTGTAAAACTAGAATTTTTAAAGAAAGAATGCTGATAGATCGATTTTTGTTTATTTAAAAATAATCATTTTTTTATTTTTATTTTTGATAGTTAAAAAGAAAAAGACAATAGATAGTTAAAAATATGTCACATTATTATAAAAATTTAAGTTCAGATGTAAAATCAACTACATTTGAAATTAGAGAAGATCGTTCTAAGGTTTCAAAGCTCAGTGAGTTCAACCACACCGAACATCTAAAAAAACCAACATCCAAATATGAAGTTGCGAAAGTACCGGAACCATTGTATGTTCCATTGAAATCGAGTATCGAAGCAGATGATGCGAAGAATCACTTTTTCATTGGAAGAAATTCATTTGTACAATCAGCTTTCTACGCGTATTCCCAACATCATAAGCTTGTCATTAGACCAGACGACGTTTGGATAGCGATAATGACACAATTCTCATTCTATTTGAATGCAAACTCTGAACAGCTCCGAGAGAAACTCGTCGATTTCCAAGGCAAGAAAGATCTGGAGGTTGTTGCCAATGCGACGCTATTCAATGCTCCCTACGACGAAATGACTCTGGCAATGACCGATTTGATTTCCCGCAACATTAAAGATCCGTCGATAAGAGATTGGTCAATGCCATCATTCTCAACGACAACCTACAACGATAGAATAGTTGGAGCGGTCTGTCTCATGGCGACAATGAAGAATTACTATAATTTCAAATACTCACTGCGCTGTGGATTGCCAGCAGTAACCATGCTTGGATCGGTAGAAGATTGGAAATCACTGAAAGAGAAAGCTCAGCGGCTGGTGGAGTTTGACGTCGGCGAGCAGAAGCTGATGAGTAAATGGTCGGCGATGTTACTGCCGATTCTCGATCAATTCATTCGTTCGGTGAGCGGAAATGTCTGGTTTACCGATTCGGTGAATGCCGATGGCTTTCTAGACGAAGATCTTGTCGATTGGTGGAATTGCATTGCCAATCACATCGGCGGTGGATCGGGACCGACCTGGTTGTCCGGGTGGATCACCGTATTCACCGTGTTCTCACCGGAAGGCAAATGGTACGGCGACGACAAACACGCAGTCTCATTCATGGTAAATGAAAAGTCGGAATGGCCATTCGTCGACACTAAAGACGTTGCCACTGGATTCGTCGAATTGGACGTGATTATCGATGACAACGGAACTGAATACGCTTCAAAGTTGTATGGTGGTCACTACTCTGTCAAAGTATTCGATGACGAGCAAACACTTGTTCCACAACTAAATTGGTGTATCTCTGTAAAAGAACAGGATATAAAAAATTTACAAAAGAATTGAGAAAGCAAGTATATTAACAAATCAAATCAGTGGATAATAATAATAAATAATAAATAAAGAAATAAAAATGTAAAATAAATGCAAGAATAAAATCGTAACTGTCGTGCAACGTTTTTTTACGAAATGATCATTGTTTTATATGCACTTTGACTTTATTCCAAATATTTTATAATTAATTATAATCACAATGTCAATACACAGTTTAACAAATATATTTTATTCAAAAGTCTTTAATAATATAGTTATTAGAAATGAGATATTCAATCAAGTTTATTCAATTAATAAGATGTTGTCAGAGTATAAAAAATCTTATTATCCAATAAAAGTCTTTAGATATAATCAATTGTTAGAATCACCAAATGCTTTGATTGGTAATGACTATCTTGATTTATTCATTCAGTACTTAAATGTTCATGACTTTGATAAAAATAAGATTCCATATTACTTCATGTGGTCAGTCGAATTTGGAAATCTTAGAATACTACAATATCTTTATGCTTTGGTTTTAGAGAGAAACGATGAAGCAATCATAAAGATAATGAAAACAACTAACCTGATGGGTTCAGCCGCTTTCAAATGCAACGTCAATATGTTGGAATGGATGAAACAGAACAATACTTTGGAGATATTCAAATGTTCACCAAATGATTATGTATTTTTGCCGTCTCAACAAAATGGTTTAAATACAATGAAATGGCTTCACAATAATCTTCATCTGGAACTAGATGAAAGCCATGTGGAAGTTGCTGCTGGTTCTGGAAACCTCGAGACAATGATATGGGTACTTGAGAACTACAAAGGGTTCCCAATAGACTGGGCAAAGGTGGCCTTGTGTGTTGCAAGAAATGAGCATCTACATATACTTGAATGGATCAACGAACATCATCGACCTTCCGACCACCAATTGTCTGCTCTAGATGGTTTAGTTTATAACCTCTGTACGAAGAAACATTGTGGAGCAATCGATTGGATTCATAAGAATTGGAAAGCTGTCAACTTCAATCATAACTATGATCAAGTTGCAATGTCGGGATCACTAGAATTAATACGTTGGATACATGAAAATCTGTCAGAAACAAACACAGAACCTGTATTCACAGTGAAAGCTATGAACAATGCAGCTCGTTTCAATAGTTTGGAGGTTGTAGAGTTCCTCCATTACAATCGTACTGAAGGATGTAATGGTTTAGCAATACACTATGCAGCAATCAATGGAAGAAAAGACATAGTCGAGTTTCTCTTGTCAAAAGGATACGAGAGTGATATGTTGGCCACCACCATTGAGGAAACTGAAAGAAAAGGTTATCCAGAGATTGTTACTTTAATAAACGAGCATCTTTCGAAAAAATAAAAAAGAACAATGAAATCCTTAATGAGCATTCTATATATAGTAGAAAAAACCTTTTTTACTTTATTCTTTATTCTATTTTAAAAATTAATATTAAAGAATAAAATCTTGTCATGAAACTTTTAGATCTGCAAATGGAGATCGATCATAAAGATTTTAAATTTTTCTTAAGAAAAAGTCACAAGTGATAATCAAGCATGATCATTTGTGTACAAAATAATAATAATGTCAATACACAATTTAAATAATATATTATTTTCAAAAGTCTTTAATAATACAGTTATTAGAAATGAGATATTCAATCAAGTTTATACAATTAATAAGATGTTGACACTGTTTAAAAACTCAAATTATCCAACAAAAACAATTAAATATAATCAATTGATAGAATCACCAAAAGCTCTGATTGGAAACGACTATCTTGATTTACTCATTCAGCACGTAAATGTTCATGGCTTAGATAAGAATAAGATTTCATATTCTTTTGTATGGTCAGTTGCACTTGGAAATCTTAGAATACTACAATATCTTTATACTTTGGTTATGGATGAAGATATCATAAGGAGATTGAAATCTACTCATCTGATGGGCAAAGCTGCATTAAAATGTAATATTCCAATGTTGGAATGGATGAACCAGAACAATACTTTGGAGATATTCCAATATTCAAAAATTGATTTTGAATTTTTACCAGGTAGACCAAATGGTTTGAATACAATGAAATGGCTTCATAGTAATCTTCATATGGAACCGAATGAAAATCATATATATCCTGCTGCTGGTTCTGGTGATTTAGAGACACTGATTTGGGTCGTTGAACACTACAAAGGCAATCCTAATGAACCTAATCCTAAGCTTTGGACAAAGGTGGCAAGGACTGCTGCAAGAAATGGGCATGTACATATTCTCAAATGGATCAACGAGCATCATCGACCTGATGACCACCAGTTGTCTACTCTATACGGTATAGAATTTGACCTCAGTACTCATGAACATTGTGATACAATCGATTGGATTCATAAGAATTGGCCTGCTGTCAATTTCGATCAAAATTATGATTCTTTTGTATCGTATGGATCACTGGAACTGATACGTTGGATTCACGAGAATCTGTCAGCAACAAACACACAACCTTTATTCACATTGGAAGCAATGAACAACGCCGCTCGTTCCAATAGTTTGGAGGTTGTAGAGTTCCTCCATTACAATCGAACTGAAGGATGTGATGGAAGAGCAATACATCACGCAGCAATCAATGGAAGAAAAGACATAGTCGAGTTTCTCTTGTCAAAAGGATACGAGAGTGATATGTTTACAACTACCATTGAAGAAACTGAAAGAAACCTCTATCCAGAGATTGTTTCTCTAATACGTGAGCATCTTTCACAAAGTAGAAGAGAATAAATCGTTCTTTAGATATAATCAATTGATAAAATCACCAAATGCTTTGATTGGTAATGACTATCTTGATTTATTTGTTATAAACTGTTGAAGAAAGTTTTTAAAATTTTAAAAAATTTACTAAAAGGTATTAGTTTTATGGTAAATATCATTTTATTGAAAATAAAAATAATGTCAATAAATAATTCAATAAATAATTTAACATATAAATCATTTTCTAAAGTATTTAATAATATAGTTATTAGAAATGAAATATTCAATCAAGTTTATTCAATAAATAAGATGTTGTCAACAATTAATACAATAGTCATTAGATATAATCAATTGATAAAATCACCAAAAGCATTGATTGGTAATGACTATCTTGATTTATTCATTCAGTATCTAAGTGTTTATGGAGATAAAAACATGATTACACATTATTTTATATGGTCAGTTGAATGTCAAAATCTTAGAATACTACAATATCTTTATGCTTTGGTTTCAGATAGTAACGACGAAGCGATCATAAAAAGATTGATAACAATTAATCTGATGCGTATAGCTACTTTGGCATGCGATATTTCCATCTTAGAATGGATGAATCAGAATAATACTTTGGGGCTATTCAAATGTCCGTCAGAGGATATTTACTTATTTTTGCCAAAGAGACCTAATGGTTTTAAAACTATGAAATGGCTTCATAGTAATCTTCTTCTGGCATTCGATGAGACTGTTGTGTATTCTGCCGCTGCTTCTGGTAGAATGGAGATAATAATTTGGGCACTTGAAAACCACAAAGGAAAATCGACAGATTGGATAAAGGCGGCCTTAGATGCTGCTGCGAACAATGGGAATGTACCTATCCTCGAGTGGATCAATGAACATCATCGACCTTCGGACACTCAATTGTCAACAATTGATATAGTTTATTTTATTAGTAAAAATAAACGTTGTGATACACTCGATTGGATTCATAAGAATTGGACAGCTGTCAATTTCAATCATAACTATGATTCGGTTGCAAGGACAGGATCGTTGGAATTGATACGTTGGATTCACGAGAATCTGTCAGCAACAAACACAGAACCTTTATTCACATTAGAAGCAATGAACAACGCAGCTTGTTTCAACAGTTTGGAAGTTGTTAAGTTCCTTCTTTACAACCGAACTGAAGGACGCATTGGCTCAGCAATATTCGTCGCAGCAACCAATGGAAGAAAAGATATAGTCGAGTTTCTCTTGTCTCAAGAATACGAGATTAATAGTGCAATGCATTCCTTTACCATTGAAGAAACTGAAAGAAAGGGGTATACTCATATTGCTACTTTATTAAGAGAAAAGTATTTTAATAATAATAAACTATCATTGTTTCATATTAAATTTCCCTTGTGATATTTTTGGTTTTTTTTTTTTGGTTGGCATGCGGTTCTTTTTAACAAATAATAATAAATAGAAAAAAGTAATTATTAATAAATATGATTGACCAACTTATATTTATTAATAAATTGAACAACTTAATCTTTTTTTTTTTTTAAAAATAAAACCCAAAAAAGTTTATTGATATAAAAACAATAATGTATTATCAACTTTTCATTTTTTGGTATTGTATGTAATGTTATTATATTTTTTTTATTAATTTAATTTTATTTTATAAAGATATTTAAAAAATCTATATTTTTGATCATGATATTTTTAATTTTTACTTTTTTTGTATCGTCCTGGAAAATCATGATTATCGCAGTTTAAAAATGTAAACCGGTTTCGTTGTGCCTCACAGAAGTTTATTTACCAATAATGTCAATAAATAATTTAACAAATACATTATTTTCAAAAGTATTTAATAATACTGTTATTAGAAATGAAATATTTCAAAAAGTTTATTCAGTAAATAAACAGTGGGCTGTATATCCAAGACCAACCAAGGTGCACAGATATAATCAATTGCTAGTGACACCAAAAGCTTTGATTGGTAATGACTATCTTGATTTATTGATTCAGTACCACCAGAAGCAAGGCTTCACTCCCGATGCAAATGAGATTGCACAGTGTTTTGTGTGGGCTGTCTCTTATCAAAGACTTGGAATATTGCAATATCTTTGTGGTTGGGTTTCAAAGGGAATTGATGAAGAGATCAGAGAGATTTTGTTGGAATGTCGTCTGATGAGTACGGCAGCGGGTCAATCCAATATCGAGATGTTGGAATGGATGTATCAGAACAATGCTTTGGAGATATTCCAGTGCTCATCGGTTGATTATAGAATGTTACCGGGTCTTCCAAATGGTTTCAACACAATGAAATGGATTCGTAGCAATCTTCATCTGGAACTGGAGGAAAGTGTTGTGGGTTCTGCTGCCGGCTCAGGTAATCTCGAGGTGCTGTCTTGGGTGCTTGAAAACTACGAGGGAGAACAACCAATTGATTGGGCAGAAGTGGCTACAAGTGTTGTAATAGGTGAGCATGTACACATACTCGAATGGATCAACCAACATCACAGACCTTCCGACGAACAATTGGCAAACGTCAGAATTTTAGTCTATAACATGTGTGGAAATAAACGTAGTGATACAATCGATTGGATTCATAAGAATTGGACAGCTGTCAATTTCAATCATAACTACGACTATGTGGCAAAGGATGGATCGTTAGAGTTGATTCGTTGGATTCACGAGAATCTGTCAGAAACAAACACAAAGCCAGTATTCACAGTGGATGCAATGACCAATGCAGCCCAATACAACAGTTTGGAAGTTTGCGAGTTCTTACTTAACAACCGAACTGAAGGATGCAATGGTTGGACTGTACACAACGCAGCTATCAATGGAAGAAAAGCTATAGTCGACTTAATCTTGTCCAAAGGATTCGACAGAGTTGGATTGTTTAGCTTTACCGTCGAAGAAACCCAAAGAAGAGGTTATCCAGAGATTGCTGATTTATTAAAAGCATATCTTTAAAGAGATAATATTAAATTTTAACAATAAAAAGAAATATCAATACTTCAATTCAAGAAGCAATACAAAGTGATTATTGTTTTGACTGATTAATCTCAAACAATGAGACAATATTATATAAAAGAAAAAATCTTTAGTAGAACATTCAATAAAAAAGATCCTAACTATCATTACCAATCTCAAGTAATAATAGTTATAGTATATTTGTATTTAATAGTTTGTTTTATTTCATTATTATTATTATTTAAAGGAATACTCTGTTCTTTGTTGAATTCATGTATGGTTTGTATACCCATTCAATATCAGCTTCGTTCTGATCAACAGTTCCCAATTGTATCTTGTATAATTTCAATTCGAATCTTGGTCCTACTTCTTTTAATAAAACATTCTTATGTCCATCCTTTTCGTATAAATGATGTCTATAGTAATTATAGTAATTATAATTATATTAATTATTATTCATAAATTGAATAAATAAAAGAATAAATATTTATTACTTACCTAAATGAAATATAATCACTATTATTTGAAAAAGTTACAATTCTCTTTGAGTCATCTTTAGGTACAGGGAATAAATACTTTAAAATTGTTTCAGTCTACAAATATTTAGTTAGTAAAGTGATGTTTCTGTTTAATGATAACCATGCAAACAGTCATCTATATATCTATTCATATCTTACTCTTTCACCAAGTGGAGTTGTAAAGTTATTGAAAATCAAATGTGGATAAGCTAGTGAAGCTGGTGGTGCGTCTTGAATATCGTGAATCATCACACAATTTACAATTTCGAAATAAGCTGTTGGTCCATATGGCATATGTGATACAACTAATCCAACTGTTTATATATAAACAATAGTATTATTTAGTTAATATAATTAATAATGTTGTTGTTGTTGTTATTATGTTTGGTTTCTGAAACATACCTGGTTCACCTCTATGTTCATGTGCAATGACAAGATCGGTAACATCGTTGGCACGACAAGCCTCGACGATATCTTTGATGACGTGAGCACCTCTGTTCATTTTGGTGGCATTCGGGAAGAGCATACGCAACTCCTTTGAGAATTGAACCAAACGTGAACTTGGATCTCTCGAGGTGGTGATGAATACCTTTGGGTCGGCAATACCGGCACGAGCATACTCATCGTCTATATTTACTTTTCTGTCGGATTCACCATCCATTTCGATTTCATTTCTAGCATTGAATTCAAAGTCTATCAGCTCCGAAGGTATTGGTTTACCTTCGTTCAAAGCCTTCTTTATCTTTCTCTTCTTCTCGTATACCTCTTTTTCTTTTCCCTCCAGATTCTTTCTGTAGAGATATTCTTGTCTTAATCTTGTGTTTCTTCTAATCATTTTGTTATTAACTATCTAATCTAAATAAAACTATATAAAGTTTTTAAAACTATAAAAATTAATAATATTTGTAAAGATAAATTAATAAAAAAAAATAAAAATAAAAAAAATGAAGTAAAAAAAAAACGAACGAAAAATTAATTATTGATTGAATAAATTTTCATATCTATGACCATTTTCGACTAGACTATAATTAAAATGATGTGCTAGATGAGAACAAAATAAAATGAATTAAACAAAGACAAATTAAGATAACATGTTATTTAAGATTAAATTCAATTTATTGTAATAGATTGATTGACAAGGTTTAATACTGCGGTTTTACCACTTGCAGCTCTGTAAATTCTATCGAAAACGGCATCGCTATGCTCCAAAGATTTCGTTTTATCTGATCTCAAGTCTGGTAGGAGAATGATTTTTGCATCCTGTACAGACTCACTCCATCTCAGTGTTGAAAATAGACAGTTGGCAGCTTCCAATACTTGATTGTTTGATGATAAATCTCTATAAGCTAAAAATTTCGATTGTAAACTATCATTTAAATTCTTTCCGAAATCCACAAATACACATTCTGAAAGTTTATATTCTATATTATTATTATTATTATTATTATTATTACTGTTATTACTATTATTACTATTTAAATTACTATTATTATTTTGATCATCGGTTATTATATCTTTTAATATATATGCTTGAATATCAGGTGCATAATGAGTTAACAATTGACCTGGTGCCTCTTGTCCTTGTTGGTGTTGTTTGACACTGTTTTGGAGATGGCTGTAATATTGATGTTGCTGAATTGGCCGTTGGTCGCCAGCAGGAGATCTCTGATGGCACGTTCGGATACTCCACCTTTTCGTAGGATGACCAAGTTGTTGTCGTCGACAATCTTTAGAACGGTCGATTCAATTCCGATTTTGCATTGTGTGGTGGTGTCGAGAATGGTGATGTCGGCGTGTCCGAGATCGTCGTAGACGTGTATGGCGCTGGTTGGACTGACGTGTCCGAATCGATTGGCCGACGGCGCAGCAATGGGGACACCCGCCAGTCGGATGAGTTTCGACGCGACGTCGTGGCGTGGATAACGCACTCCGACAAAGCCAGTCTGTGCCGTTACGATTGGTGGTATCAATGAAGATGCACGCGCCACAATAGTGAGAGCACCCGGCCAGAATGTTGAGGTGAGACAATCGTAGAGTTTGCGCTGACCTGGCGACAAGTCGAGCAGAGTCGCGCCATATTCTGCGTCGACGACATGCACAATCACAGGGTCGGTCAGAGGTCTGCCTTTTGCAGTGAAGATCGACAGCACTGCATCGGTATCAAAAGCATTGGCACCGAGTCCATAGACAGTCTCTGTTGGGAATGAAACGAGACCACCCGATTTTATTTTGTTGGCCGCCTCCAGCATGACTTGATCATCAAGTGAATCGACAATCACCGCTTTAGCATTGAATGATAAAGTAGTGTTCATCTTTATTGAAATATTTGTTTTTGGTGAAAAAAATCTATTATTATTATTATTATTGATTGTTGTTTTTGTTGCTGTTGTTGTTGCTGTTGCTGTTGCTGTTGTTGAGTATTGTTTAAAAGATCTGACGTTGTTGTTATTATAGTTTCTGTTATTATTTAAAAATAAAAAAGATGAACAAATATGTTTTTGTCTAAAGATTTGAATTGGTAATCTATTTTTAAACATAATATATAAAAAGAAATAATATATTATTTAACAATTTGAAAAGGTATTCATGAATTGTTTATTGATCTATTAATTTGATAAATTTAAGAGAAAAAAAACGAAAGAATAAATGTGTGTGGTTCTGATTTTTTAAATTTAAAAAAATTTTTTAAATTAATTTCGAAAATTTAAAGAATCAATGGTTTATTCAAATACAGATAGATAAATATCAATAAACATGGTTCACAAGTGTTACTGCTGTTGTCTTTTTATATTACAGACAAAACAAAAGTAGTAAAACATTTTTTATTTTTTTTTAATCAAAGAGATAATATTTTTATGAACTCAAAAAAAATTGTTTTTTGTAACACACACAGAACACACAACACACAATGTAACTAAATATATAAATCAATCAAAGGTGTATGAATAATGTAACTGAGATCCATTCAAGATTGATTTTATATTTGACGATTTTTTTTTTTTGTAAAAAAAATATTAAAAAAAAAACAATAATTAAAAAACATAATTTTTATTAAAATTACAAAAATCAATTAAAATTTTAAAAGCATATTTATTTATTTATTTATTTCAATATATATTTAGTTATAATAGAATTTGTTTGAATAGATCTATTTCTTTGTGCTGCTACTACATGATTGATGATTTAAAATTATTATTTTCTTTCATTAAATTAATACAAGACAGCAGCTGCCTGACTCAGGTTAAGAGCAGCACAGCACAACACAACAAACAGCAATGACATCAATAACAAACAACAACAATAGTAGTAATAATAATAAGATAACAACACCTCCACCACCACCAGTTTCATCTCTAACTAAAATTCTAACCGATGAAAAGCGTACCACTATAACAACTCTAGTTGATAAAGAAGCATGTGGTGATTATGTATGTGTTTTTATAATAGATTTTGCATTCTTGAGTTGTTTGTTAATTATTTTTGTTTATTTCTAAATATAGATATTGATTGATATCATTGGTAAAGGTGGATTTGGTGTTGTATATAAAGGATTACATAAAACTAAAGGTCATTTCTCAGCGATCAAGAAGATCAAGATCACAAAGCGAAAGAAAGGTGATAAGACTGCAGAGTCACAATCGATGCTCATGGTGGAAATCAATCTACTCAAAGTCCTATCACATCATAACATCGTTAGATACTATGATCATATACCAACCACTTCACATTCCTATATTGTCATGGAGTAAGTTGTTAGTTACCTTTTAGTTGGTTGGTTGGTTGTTTATCGCTAGCGAGGTTCAAAAACTAACATCTATTACATAATAATCTTCTATCTATAGGTTCATTGAGAATGGATCGCTTGAAAAGATTGTAAAACGACATGGATTACTACCAGAGGGTCTGGTTAATGTATATATTGCACAGGTGTTGTCGGGACTGGAGTATCTGCATCGACAGGGTGTCATCCACAGAGACATCAAGGCAGCGAATCTCTTGATTTCCACTGACGGCTCCATAAAGTTGGCCGACTTTGGTGTCGCCACAAAAGTGTCGGATCTCTCTGCCGACAATCCCGATGACTCTTTTGCTGGTACACCCTATTGGATGGCACCAGAGATTATACAGATGCAAGGTGTATCTACGGCTTGTGATGTCTGGTCGCTCGGTTGTACCATCATTGAGCTGCTCACTGGAACACCGCCCTACTTTGGACTGGCGCCAGCCGCTGCCCTCTACAAGATCGTGCAAGAAGACCACCCACCAATTCCACAGGGAATATCGCCGGCACTCAAAGACTTTTTACTGCAGTGTTTCAAGAAGGACGAAAATATGCGTAGCTCGGCCAAGCAGCTTCTGAATCATCCGTGGATAAAGGCCATTGTAAATAGAAATCTTGACAATACTCATCAGGTCAAGAACGCACGACAGGAAATCATCAGTTATAACACACAGTTACAAGAGGTAACCTCTACGCTGGATCAACAGCCATCTACAAGACCAAGATCAAAACAACCTCCTGTTCCAAATGGACAACAACAACAACAACAAAGTGGAAACTATCAAGAACAACAACAACAGCAGCAACAACAACAACATCAACACCAACAACAGCAACAACACCAACAACAAAAAGTAGTTCAACAACAAGGTAGTGGTCAATCAAAGTCATGGATACAAAGTAATTCAACAAAGGATGCAACTTCACGAACTATTAATGCTGGATTAACATTGGCTTCACCACGAACCAATAATAATAATAGCAATACTAGAAATACAGTTGAAGATAGTAATCATCATAATAATGTCAATGACAAAGAAAAGGAAAGAAAAGCACAATTAACAAGACAACTATCAAGATTTATAGAGAGTGATAATGATGATGATAATTTTGGAGATATCATAATAAAGAAACAACAACAACCAGTTAGACAACCACTGAAACTGCAGCAAAATAAACAACAACAACAACAGAAACAAGTAGTTAAACAAAAATTGGAAAAGTTTGCAGATGAAGAAGGTGATGATGATTTTGGAAGTGGTCCAGCCAATGGACAACAGTTAAAGATGGGCAATAGTGGATCATCGGATTGGGACGATAAAGGTGGATTCGATGGTTTCAGTGATGACGATGAAAATGATCAAGATGGAAACAGCCAACCACTGAATCTCTCTTCGTTAAAGTTGAAGCTGCCCTCCAACAACGAGGAATGGGACAGCGAAATCGAAGATACCTTTGATAGCATTTCACAATGGACAGAGACAGACAATGATGTTCAAACCACCATCAACTTACAAGACAAACAGAGAGAACAAATCACCAAAACAATTGTAGATATCATTTCGCAACTCAATCACTATCACAACAGCAATAATACCGCCTCCAGCGAGACCGGTTCACTCCTCGAGAAGCTGATGGAGCTACTCGACCGCTTCCCTGACGAGCGTCGTCTCCTTGTGAGCAACGGTGAGTTTGGCGTCTACTTCCGTCTGCCCATTATCATGTTCCTCGAGATGCTTGATCAGCCAAACAGTCCGCACCACCACATCACACTGAAGCTAATCAACCAGGCAATGTCAGAGAGCAGCTCCATCATGGAGACCATCTGTATTTTGAACGGTATTCCCATCATCACACAATTTGCCAGCCGAAACTACCCAGAGCAACTCCGTGAGGAAGTCTCTATCTTTGTACTTCATCTATGTAAATCATCGTCCTATTCACTCAACATGTTTATCGCAGGAAGTCGCGGATGCCGAGTACTCGTGGATCTCGTCGACTCTGACTACTTCAACAGCTCGACACTCATCCACAACACACTGGATTCGATCTCCCAAGTCTTCAAACTACATTCTACACTCCCCAAAACATCGTTATGCCATCTCTTTGCGAGAACTCAACTTTTAAATAGAATCTCTTTATTGTTACATCAAATTTTCATACCAACCGCTACTTTAACCACTGGAAGCAGTGGCGATACCAACAAGAATGGCGCTGGCGGTGCTGAACATCATCGTCACTCATCAAGTGTACAGAAACTATCAAAAGATGCATTCGAACGTGTATTGTCATACTCTGTAAAGGCAGCAGACATTCTGTTGTTCTTTTCGACTGGTGATGCACTGGCCAAAGAAGAACTCTCCAGTGAGACAGTGATGAAATCGATTCGTGGTGTTCTCGGTGAGATTTGCACATGGACAACGATTGGTAATGATGTGCGTGCTTTTCTACTGCGAGTTCTCAAGGTTATCAAGAATCTCTCGATGGACCAACACAACAGAATCAAACTTGACAATGTCGATATGATTCCAACTCTGATTGGATTCCTTGGACTCTCGCCAAATGGCATCGACAAGATTACCGAGATCTACAATCAAGTGCTCCACTCACTCTATCATCTGTTGTTACTCGATAAGGCCAGACAAGACAAAGCACTGAAATGCGGAATATTACCACCACTCCACTACATCATCAACTCGCGTGGTCCACTGAAAGAATTGGCATTGCCAATCCTGTTTGACCTTGTGAGATTGTCTTCGTCCTCCAGTAGAATACAACTCTGGGAGTGCAATACTCTTGACAAACTGCTAGAGTTACTTGAGGACCGCAATTGGTTTGCCGACGCCATCGAGTCGATTGCTGCATGGGCATCGCTCGAGTCAACACCGGTTTTCGAACGTCTCACAAACGAGCTGAAACCAAGCCAATTGCTGATACACATTGTACACACCAGTCACATCAAACATCCATCGTTCTCAAAGTCACTAATCCCACTTTTACACTTGATGCAATCTTCGCCAGTGCTAACAGAGCGTCTCATTGAAGTTGGTCTTGTCAACTCACTCATCGAATGTCTGGAACTCGACAATTCTTCAGTATCAAAGATTACACTCTTGAAAATCGTTGGCACCGTTCTCCAGAAGAACTCGAATCAAACCTCACTCAAACCCATCCTCCAACGTATTTCTAAACAAGATGAATCAGAAATTGTTAAAACCATTGCCGATAGTTTACTTTCTTTCTTTTCAAATTAAAGAAAATAAAAATGAAAAAAAATATTATAATTAATTGTCTCATAGAATATTTAGATTATATCAATGATAACAAAGTTTTATCTAGATTTTAGACAGGTAAGTTTAAACTTGGTTCTGAAAAAAAATTCTTTAAAGATCACATATGTGATTAAATTAATACATTTTATTTATTTTCAAATTCCCAATTGATACCTGTTTTAGGTATTAAATAAAGTAGATTAGTTTTGTAATAGATTGAAACTATATTTTTAAAAGATGACCTAAATATTCCCTCTATGTTATCATCCATCAATCCATTGATATACAAAAACATCCTGACATCTACAAGATTCTCGCACTCATACTTCAAAGTCATATTCTTATATCCATATGCATCTATTTCATATAATTGAATCAATTTTGCTTGTTCTATATCATTCTTTAGTTTAGCAATATAATTATCCTTAAAGTAGTTTGTTAGTTATATATATATAAATAAAATATTTTTATGTATAAATTTACATACTAATTTAAATTGATTTTTATCGAATTTAAAATAATCTATTGATTTGTTATTATATTCAATGTCTTTGAGATGCTTATCGTAGACACCGGTATCACTTGTCCCTAGATGTCCAATGTTTTTCACTCTTGGAACTTGTGGTTGTATACAGTGTCGTCCTTTGGTCACCAACTTTGTTCTTAGAAAGTCATCCCAATAGTTTGTAGGCCATTGTTCAACTATTTCATTCCAAAATTTCGATGTCAATAACCAACCTAATCCAGGGAAGAATTCTGTTCTCTGAAAGGTAGTGACTGCTCTATTCCAATCTGGATTGGTAAAATTCGTTTTTCCAAAGTCATTCCACGCACTAATACAAAACAATGAACTATCTTCAAGCAACACTGGATAGAAATAGTTAAAGTAATCCAAGAAATCCGGTGACACTTCCAAATCGTCCTCTAAAACAATGACTGCTTCAAAATGTAATCTGAACACCTGAGACAATGCCCATTTATAATGATTGGCAATAGCTTCATACGATGGTACTTTTGTATAGTTTTGATGCTGTCAGAACAAATATTTGGTTAATTTAATTTTAATTATATCTTATTTATTTTTGAAACGCCTTACTCTAAATATAATAATATCATCTTTAAATCTATTAAGTGTTTGAGTTGTAAGTAAATCATCACAATCTTGTGAAACAATGATTGGATGTCTAACTTTATCTTTTTCTTTTCTAATTCTAAAAAAAAAAAAAGAAGTTTAGCTAAACTAAAAAAAACAAATTATCAAGTTTATATTTAGATAACAATATTTATACAATACATACTTTAATAAACTATTTAAAGATGGATTTAAATAAAATGATCTATTACATGTAAATAAAAGTATTGGTATTATAGTAGTTGATTCTTTTTCATTATTTTTAAAGTTGATCGATTCAATTTGGTTGTGTAATTGTATTTCTAATTCGTCTATTATCGATTTATATTGTTCTAGCTCGAATTGATATCTATTTAATTGTTTAGTATTCATAGAGGTCAAACGATCGATCTCATCTTTTAGATTGTTCATTGTCAACTCATTGTGGAGTAGATTATTTTCAACCTGTAGTCTTTTACTGTTCAATTGATTCAAAGTTGTAGAATATAACTGATTCAAATAGAATATATATAAATAAATAATACTAAATATCAAAAATACAAATAATATCTTTATATTAAATATTGATTTATATGTTGAAGATGCCATCTATTTATTTGCAATTACTATCTATTTATATGATCATAATAAAAGAAATAATTTACTATCCAATATTCTACAACACATCACATTTTAAAGTTAAATTGTTAACACACAAATAAATACACACACCATTTTATCTAATAATTGATTGATTGATTGATTGGTTTTGTTTTTCAAAATAGATAGGGTTTTTTAATTAACTATTTAAGATGGGATTTAAATAAATGATCTAGATCACATGTGAATAAAAGTATTGGTATTATAGTAGTTTATCCTTTTCATTTTTAAAGTTGATCAATTCAATTTCTTATCTTTTAGATTTTGTAGATAAAATTTTTTTTTTTTTTTATTTCATTTTTTTTTATTTATTAAACGAATAAGACGACGATTTTTATTTGAAATCACGAGATACAAATAGTGAAGATGAAAGAGATATTGTCAAAGAATGAAAAGGATTTCATATTGTCGTCTATTGACCAAGGTTTAAGAGTCGATGGTCGTAGATTGAATGATATGCGATCAATAAAGATCAATTTCGGTAAGCAATATGGTATGGTAGAAGTACAACTAGGTAGAACAAGGTATGTCTAGACATTAGAATCCGAATAATACTATTAAGAGGAAAGCTAAGCTAATGATAATATTGTTATTTATTTTTTATATTTTAAAAAAACAAAAAAGAGTATATACAACGGTTACATGTGAAGTTACAGAACCAAAACCAGAGAGACCAAACGAAGGTTTCTTTATTTTCAATACAGATGTATCACCAATGTCAAGTGTATCGGTGGACTCATCCAGAGGTAATCCTGTCGAAGCTGAACTTGGTAGATTGATTGAACGTGGTTTGAAAGAGAGCAGAGCGATCGATACCGAAGCACTGTGTATCGTCGCAGGTTCAAAAGTTTGGAAAGTTAAAACAAACGTTCATGTATTAGACGACTGTGGAAATCTTTTGGATTGTGCATCGATCTCTGTAATCACTGCACTGCTACATTTCAGAAAACCAGATGTCACCGTAGTTGGTAATGATGCAACCATCGTAAATATCATATTCAACTTTATCTATAGCCAATAGATTACCGTTTGAACTAATACAATATTGTTAATCAGCATCCTATAGATGAAAGAGAACCAGTACCATTGAGTATTCATCATACTCCAATTTCTATTACATTTGGATTCTTCCCAAAGGCGTATGTATTATATGGTTTGAGAGTAACAAACACTCTCGATTTGATAACCAACTATCTCCTAACTTACTGATTTTGTTTTGATTAAAGTATTATGATTGTCGATCCAGATAATAAAGAAGAACAAGTTATGGATGGAAAACTTAGCTTTTATGTAAATGTGCACAAAGAGATCTGTGGTGTTTCAAAGGGTGGTGGAATGTCAACAACCATAGAACAAGTCATTAAATGTTCAAAGATATCGGTCATCAGAGCAACTGAAATCACTCAGTTGATCAGAGAAGCATTACATCAGAATATTCAATCGAGACAGAAACCATCGACCAGAAGAAAAGGTCTACCATTTGAAATCGTTGAACACTCTGTACCTGAACCAACCACAGTCGCTGGTACAACTGTAGATATTAAAATGGAAATAGATACAAATAATAAACAACAACAACAAACGACATCTAAACCAACAACAACAACAAACAATAATAGTAATAATAATAACAAAGAAGAAACAAAAACAAAGACAACAGTTGATACGTCATCCATAAAACAACAACAACAACAAAATAATAATAACAATAGTACTACCTCAAATGTGAAGAATACAGATATTGAAATGAAAGATAAAAAGAAAACTATTGAAATTGATAGTGATAGTGATAGTGAAGAGGAAGATACAGTTGTTTTATCTTCGACAAACACAACGAAAACAACTCCGAGTGTTAATAACCCAGCAAAGTCAACTACAACCAAATCAGAAGAACCAACGATCACATCTAAACCAGCAGTTGCTAAACAACAAGAGCAAGCATCACCAATTAATTTGGATGAAGATTCAGAAGATCTATCAGTGGCACTTTTAAAGAAGAAACCAGCTGCCAAAAAGAAAGCAGCAGCTAAAAAATAAATAAAGAATTACAATAACAACAAAAACATACAGTAATTATAAATTATTATTATTTTTTATTCTTTTGATACTTTAATCAGAGAATACAGAGAAATTGATATGAATTGGTTTTAAAGACAAAAAAAAATTTGGTTATGCGATTCGTTGTTGGTGATTGATTACTTCTTCATAGTTGATAATTTAAATTCCTTGATTTTGGTTGGAATCTCCTTTTTGTGAGGTGTATCTCTTTTGAAGGATGCTCTCTTGATTGGAACGGTGGTGGTGTGAATGGTAGTTGTGGCTGAGGTGGCGGTTGGTGCTGCAGGTGTTGGTGTAGAGGTTGGACCTGTCTTTGTCGATCTCTCAGCTCTCAATGCAGTTTCGAAGTGGAAACCGACTGGAACGGTCACATGTGACTTGCCACTGACTGACTTTCTCTTGGCCATTGGTACCTTGTTAGCGCTTGAGGTCGAAGTGGAATGTTGTTGAGTTGGGATTGGTGTGAGTGGTGCAGCTATAACTGGTTTTTGGTGCGATGGCAATGTAAGAGAGGTCTTTGGTGGTTGGGTAGCAACTCTTTTATCTGTATCGAAATGGAATGGTGTGATTTTGGTTAATCTTTGCTTCTTGATAACTTTTTCAGCACCACCATTTGCTTCCAGAGTGGATGGAGCTTGTTGAACCTTTCTCAAAGGTGAGTTCATAATCTCATGAACAACCGTATCAGTAATATTTTGGAAACCTACACTCTTTCTCCTAGATTTAAAGAAAATAATATTTAATAAGTAAATGATGTTATCATTTTGTCTTTTCATAAATAAACTTACTTTAATGATACAGATTGGTTGGTTGTATTTGATTGTTGTTGTTGTTGTTGTTGTTGTTGTGATGACTCTGGTAAATTCTTTAATGGAGAATTGGCTCTAATATTTGAAACCGATTGATACAACTGATTGATTGTGTTGGCGAGATTAACGGATGATGTAGCCTGCTCGGTTGTTTTTAAATTGAGTTGGGGAGCAGTGATAACTGGAATTGGCAAGCAATCGGGAGCTGGGGAAGCTGGATGAATAATTGGTTGCATATTGATACTGACTGACTTTCTCTTTGAGGCGATGGTGGATTGTCTTTTCTTTAGTGAGTTTTGGAGGAATGGTGATTTCTCCAGTCTTTCCTCAGCCTCTCTGATGGTCTCGCTCAGAACTGGGATTGGCTCAATATCGTCTTGTACAGTGGTAGGACCAAAAGTTACGGTGCTCTCTGGCTTCGGTGTCTTTGGCTCCTGTTGTTTGGTTGGTGTTCTGAGGCTAGATTTACTCGGTGTTGTTGGTTTTAACTCGACTTTCAACGGGGTGGTTGACTTTAGTTGCTCCATTTGCTTGACTGGAGTTGTAGAAAACAATTCGAATTTAGCTTGTGAAGTGGTTCCGAAATCTACTTTGACTGGTGTCAATGTCTTTGATTCGATTGGCTTGGCTGGGGTGATTGACTTTAATGGTGTCATTGATTTGAGTGGTGTTTTTGGTTGTTGTTTGACGACTTGAATTGGTGGTTGTTGTTGCTGCCTGATGACTTGGACTGGTTGTTGTTGGAAGATATTGTCAGTGGTCGATACAACGATTGTTGATTTTTCGGATCTCTTTTTCTTCTTTTTCTTTTTTTCCTTCTCCTCGTTCTTTACTGCTGGTTGATTGTCAGCAGCTGGAAGTTCTTGAATTACAGTTGCTACAGTCTTTGTCTTTTTGGCTTTAGTTCTCTTCTTTGTTGCTTCTTTGGCGGTAGATGATTGTTGATCGACTGCCTCTGAAACCTTTGGTTTCTGGTTGGCAACCATAGAAGACTCGATAATATTGGAAATATTGGAGATATTCTCTTTGTTGTCAGAGGAAAGTGTGGTGGACTTTACCTTCTCCAAGAATGGAGTGAGTGACATATTTCCAATGGTAGATCCTCTCTTTTCGAATTGGAAACTACGCATTGGTGTCAATTTAGATGATGAACTGGGAAGCATTGGATAGAGTTGTGGTGTCTTTGGTTTGTTGTCTGGTGTTGTTCTTAACGATGGATATAAGGCAGGTGGTGCACTTGGTGTCAAAGCTTGTTGAGGTGCTATTAGTTTTTGTGGGGTTGAAAACATTGGTCTAAGAGGTACTGATTTTCTTCTGATTGTTCGTAGTTGATCCCACTCTAAATCTTTTTGACTCTCTAATAAATTATTATTTTCAATATTATTATTATTATCTAGTTGTTGGAATGAAAGTGTAAGTTTATTTTTTGTTGAACTTAATTTTCGATCTGAAAAGCGCCAAAAAAAAAAACAAAAGATCACAATTAGTTTATTTATTTCAAGAAACTTGTTCCATTGTCTTAACTTACCAAACCATAAATCATCACTTTTGCTAGGTGTTGAGAAATCTACAAACTGAGGTGCATCAAAATCAAATGATTTATCTATAATACTCATACTATAATCTTGATTTTAAAAACTAAAATATTAAAGGAAGTTAAAGTTTATTTTGAAAAAATACAAAAATTACATTTTTTTCATATTCTTCCAAACGGTACATTAAAGTTAAAGCGCCAAAAAAAAAATTTTTTGAATTCAAAAATTTTATAACATCAAGTTTTTTTTATTTTTATTGTTGAAAAATATAAATAAATAGACAGTTAAATATACATAAAAAATGAATCTTGGGTTTGGATTGTTTTGAGTTAAACAAAGATAAGAAAGTTGAAGTTGGTTTGGTTTGGTTTGGTTTGTTTTGTTGTTTGTTTGTTGGTTGAATTATCGAAACAATAGTATGAATACATTACATTGATTCTACCTTTTGTTTCTTATTCTTATTTTGCACAGATTTTTTCCATTGTTTGACATTGACATTGACCAAACTTTGAAGTACGACTTCATTACTGGATGGATCAGTCAAAGTGAAATGGAAGTAGAGTGGAATGTGTGAGTTATGACCACTGCAGCACATTGGTTTTAAATGTAATACGAAACCGCCATCCTTGATGCGTGTGAGGATGTTGTTCTTGATCAACAAGACCTTTCCTTTGGCATGTGGATTGGCAGAGAAGTACGATTTTGTCTGATAATACTCAGTACAGATTTTGCAGTTATAGATTGGATTCAAGTGACCGTCGTAGACATTGCCGTCGAGAATCAGTGCCTTTTCGTTTGGCTCTGGGAATTGCTTGAAGCGTTTGGCATTACCAGAGTAACCGATCGAAGGATGAATGTAAATTCTGTAACCTTCGTAACGGTTGGTGAAGAACTGATGGTCGATGATTTGTTGGGCATTGAAATCATTGATGTTGGCACCCATCTGAAGCGAACTATTCTCGTTTGGCAACTTGAATTGGATTGGCTGGTAGTAGTTACGATGCATTGGGTCAATGAGGTTCCAACAGGCACGGTGACGACCGACTTCACCCGACATGTATGGCTCGAAAAAGACGACACTGGAACGGATAACGGTTGGTGGATTGAGTTCGTGTTGTTTCTGGAGTGAGTCTGGTGCAAGTCCAGTCTCCCAATGAGTAGAGAACTCTGAGCTGTTTGGAGAGATTGGTGGTGAACGGTAGGCATCCGGAGAGGAGTCATCAGAGTGTACAGGATAATGGTTTGGAGAGAATGTAGAATTTACGGCAACTTGTTGAGTTTTGACTTGGATGGCTTGTGATTGTTGTGGAAGTGATTGAAGTTGTAATAATCCTTTGGAATCAAGACCCATAATGGAACCGAGTTGTTGGAATTGAAGGATACTGTTGTTACCGTTGAAGATTGTTTGTTGTTGTTGCTTTTGGTTTGGACTATTGGAATTTGGTTTACCGAGTTGGAATTGCAAATTCATACCTTGTTGGTTGTTGGTAGCAATGTTGTTGTTGTTGTTGTTGTTGTTAAAGTTGGATGGAGTGGTCCAGGCTTGTGGTGGAAGGATACTCTTGTTGTTGGCATTCAATACGATACCATAGTTTGGAATGTATTGAGATGGGATTGAGTAGACAGCTGGTGAGGTTACACTTGGCGATGATCCCAAGTCCTCCAAGAAATTAGAAAACACTGGTGCTGTAGCAGTTGATTGCAAATTGTAGATATTGGGGGTGTTACCGTTTTGGATTGGTGATTCTGGTGGACTGAAGTTGATACAAGTGTTATTGTTGGAATCAAAGTTGTTTTGTTGTTGTTGTTGTTGCTGCTGTTGTTGGGAAGCAACAGCATTTGTGATTTGTGCAAATTGCTGTGAGAACAATAACGAATCACTGGTATTGTTGCTATTGTTATTGCTGTTGTTGCTAGAGTTATTGTTGGAATCAAAATTTGATTGTTGTTGTTGTTGTGGTTGTGGAACTCCAATCATACCAAGGCAGCTTTATTAAATTAAACAATATTAATTAAATGATAAATAAATATTCTTTTAGAATCCAATACTTACATGTCGAAATAATCATCGGATTGTTGAGTGACACCGTTGGAGAGTGAGTTTGAAGACTTGGATGGTTCTTCCAACTTGACCATATTGAATGGTGTGATAGTACCAGTGCTATCATTCATTCTACTGTTTAACTTGTCGAAACAGAAGAGTGGGACTGGGTTGAGAGTGGATGTAGAATTCATTCTTGATTGAGAAAATTAAAAAGAGGGAGAGAGAAATAATAGATATGATCAAAAATAAAAATTGATTTGCTGATTAAACTTTAATAAAAGAATAAGTAAAATAAAATTAATTAATTAATTGTTTGTAATTAAAAGATTTTTTCAGGAAAAATAAAATAAAATAAAATAAATAATAAATAAAACTATATAGTTATTTTTTTATTATTTATAAAACTAAAAATATATTTATAAATAAATATTGTACAAAAATAAATGTGAAATTAAATAAGTGTTACCAATAGTTATAGTATGTGAGACCACAAAATTAAACACGCATACACACTGAAGGGAAGGAGAAGGAGTTGGTTACCAGAGAAATATATTTAATTTTAATTATATTAATAATGAGTGTATGTTATAGTGTGGAAAGTGGACAACAGTAACCCCAAAAAAAAAAAAAAAAAAAAAAAACAGATGATGGTTTGACAATTGTAGATATTTTATGTTTGATTCTATTTGTTTGGTTTTGTTTATACAGATATATAATAATATTGTATATATTATTATAGAATGTTAAGAGTTGAGTGGATAGAATATAGAAGAATAAATTATTTTATTTTTATTTTTTAAAAATAATAATTTATATATATTTTTTGATTTATTGTTATATAAATGATATAACTTGTGTATATGTGTACTAATAACTCTATATTTATATTATAGATAGTATGTATTATATATATTGAATGTTTGTTATTATTTAAACTAGTTTAAAGCTCGGTTAATTGGGAATAAAATATATTTGTTTTGTTTTGTTTTTTTATAATTATTATTGTTGTTGTTTGTAGGTCCTTTTTATAAATAAAACGTGTGGTGATAGTTGGTTACTAATAACAAAAATAATACATGTATGTGTTTATTACTATTACTATTACAATATATATTATCAAATTAAATTTATTCAATAATAATATTTTTTATATTACTATTGATTGTTGTTATTGTTGTTGCTATCAATTTTGTATTGATGATTTACTTTTGCTAACAATAAACTTGTTTCTAAGGATGGATTATAAAGAATCTTTCTGTTGAATCAACTACCTTTCTTTTGGTTTGATAAAATAAAATAAAATAAAAATATTAATACAAACAATAACGAGGTGTGTTATTATAATAATGGTGCATGAATTAATTATTGGTAACAGTGCAGTGTTATGTTTACCAATTTTTAATGTGAGAGTAAAAAAAAAAAATTTTGATTAAAAAAAATATAATTTGAATTTTTTTTTGTTTTTGCAAAAAAAAAATAACCCCATTAAACCACTATTATCAAACCCATTTATCATCATAAGTTTTCGTGTTTGTGATAGAAAATCTAGATAACCCTGTCATGTAACTTCTAATCAAACATTTTATTTTTTTTTAATTTTTATTTTTTCTTAGTTTTTTTTTAAAAAAAACTAACACCATGAATTGTTTATCACGTGAATTTAATTTTTAAGAATCATCAAAAAGATCGATAACTCGACGTTTCATGTGTTGTGAGCCAAAAAATTTTGTGCGATATTTTTAAACATGTTCCGAAACAACCGATCGGTTAAATAATATTGAATTATTTTTGATTTCTCAAGAAAAATAAATAAAATAAAATAAAAAAAGTGAGTGATTTTCGTTCAACAATGATCTCCATTTATTCTAGTGGTAAACATTAATTGTGGGTGAATATTTAGTATAACCAATAGAGTAGATCATTATTATTAAAAAAAAAAAAAAAAAAAAAAAGGTTGTGTGGTCTGAATTAATTAATTAAATAATAGTTTAATAATATTAAATTGAAAATGAATGATTGTGATGATTATTGTTTACCAAGGACTACCAGTTTCATCTTCATCCAATCTAATGACAGAAGGAGGTTTTGTATATTTATGATATTGAAACGATGAGGTCAGATTATTATTATTATTGTTGTTGTTATTGATAGTGTTGTTGCTATTGATAGTGTTGTATCTACTGCTGCTCGGAGCAAATGAAGAATGAGATGATTTCTGTACGTCGGGACCTCTGGGTGACAATGGTGTGACAGATGATGAGTAGGAAGTTGTCGAAACATAATTATATAGGTTAGGTGATGATGTATATTGGTTCTGTACTAAAGATCTATTATTGGCTGGCGGTGAAGTTATGATTGTTGGTTGATGTTGTTGTGGTTGTTGTGTGTAGTTTGATAGCAATGAATTGGAACTTAAATAGGTCGGTAAATTTAATGATGTTGATTTTACTTCTACATTATAAAAAAAAAACAATGGATTAAAATTAATAATTGGTTCTTTTGTTTTTTTAAACAAAAAAAGGTTAATGAGTTTCGTTACTTACTTAAATGTTGATTTGGTGATAGAATATTAATATTGTTATTTATGATTGATGATTCATTGTTGTTTATGTTGTTGATGTTGTTTGTAAGGTTGGTATTGGTGTTCGGTGCAAATTGATCGATCAGTTGTTTGATATGTTCGACACCGGCTTGAAAGTTGACGAGATGATAACCAAATGAGTGATTGGATACGTCGGTGAATATATAGTTTGTACAATAGACGAGGTCGGTCTCGAGGAATCGTGGATGTGCTTGTATCAGCAGGTATGAGGTGAGCGGCAGTGCATCGTCACCGGTGATCGTCAGTGGATTGTCATCGGTGAGTTCGAGTAGCGACAATGTCTTTATCGAGTTTTCAATCTCATTCGATGCCTGCACGATAGTGAGGAGCTTATCGATCGGTGTCTGATCCATTTGAAACTGTATCATAATCTCAGTGGCACGCGCTAGATGCGGAGCGAATTCATTACGAATACCCAACTCTTCCAGCGTCAAATTCGATAGCATTGCCATTTTCTCATAATAATAATTATTCTTCTCAGAGTAAATCTCTTTTAATTGTATATATATTTTATCATAAAGTTTACCTATTAAATAACTATTTATAATATATTATAAATAAAATATTAATTTCTATTTTTTTTTGAATATACTTATTATAATTTGTTTATAAAACTTACCTATCAAGTAAAAGTGATAGATTGTTCATTTGTTTCTCATTGGTTTGTAATTCTTTGTATTCGGCATTTGCACAAACTAGATCGTCCATAAATTTCTCTTTCATTCGCGAGAGTAGTTCTGTGACTTGAGTTTGATTGTGGTTCTCCAAATTGGTTGTTTGTTCGAAAAACATGATCTCATTATCCACTTTTTTCATTACGATAGAGTTTGGTGAGTTCAATGGTTGAGAGTATAGGAATTGTGTTGCACTATATCATATTTAAATATTGATTTAATAATAATAATAAAAATTAGTAAATATGATACTATAGTTAGTTAGGTTTGTAATGATAATTACTTTTCAAAAGTTGGTTTCTGTGGTTTAATTATACCAAATTCCTCATTGTCGAAAGAGATCGATGGTTTAATTCCTGTTCCACCAACCAATGGATATTCAATGCAGTAGAATCGATAGGGTTTGTACTCTCTGTTGTAACACATCTCGGCAAAGAGAATTTTGATCTGCTTGGTTGGATCACTCTTGTCGGTGATCAACATATTCTCGATATTGTACTTTGCATCTCTATTAAGTGATTCGTATTCGTCTTGATAGAATTTCGATCCAACTAATATATGTGATTCTGTTTATTTGTTATTTTTGAACAAAATAGTAAAAAAATTAGTTAAAAATTATATTAAAAAAATAATTGTAAATCAAAAAAATAACTGATGAACGTCATCATCACCATCACTATCAAACAAATATCAATTAAAAGACATACCTATAATTTTAGCAGTAATATTCATTCCATAGAGAGAAAGTGACTGAGGAATACATAAAAGGTAACAATTGGTTTCGATTGCATTGAATATTTTCGGATGTTTAGTTTTCAGTATCTTTAGAAAAACATTACTGTTGAGATCTTCAGTATCCATTTTCCTGTTGTTTTATTAGATTTGATTGATAGTAAAGTAAGTAAATGCTATGCTTATGAATAAATAAATATTATTGATATAAATAATATAGTTATAGAATGTTGAATGAATTTAAGTGTGGAATGAAAGAAATGATGTAAATCAATAAATAAATGATGATGGTGATTAAAATAAATGTGACACAGTTCACAATGTCGATGATTAATAATAATTATTTTTATACTGGAAACTTTAATTAATGTGGAGCAGCTATCATACTATCTTCTTTATAGTTCTTACCACAATAAATAAGGTGTTGGTTTTTGGTATTGTTTGGTATTGTTATCATATTGTTTAGAATTGTATTGGTTAACAAAGTTTGTGTGGGTGTATTGTTTGATTGCTGTTGATTTGATTCCAAGTGTTAAGTGTAAAGTGTTGGGTTATGAAGTTGTTATTATTATTATTATTATTATTATTCATTTATTATTGTGTTGTGGTGGTAAAAGTAGATGTAAGCTGATTGTTTTTTTTGTTTGCTTTTTTTAGTTTGAACATCCGATGTCTGATATAGTGATAATAATCGATATTACATCAATGATAGTGGCAGTAGTAGTAGTAGTGGTGGTAGGAATGAATTGTAACATTTAAATAAATGATTTACAAATATGGATTGGAATGTTATAGAAAAAATAAAGAGAATAAAAGAAATAGTTGTATTGGTATTACAAAAAGACAAATAAGTTGGAAATCAAATTTATCCTTTTTAAATGTTTTGTTGCACTAATATACTTGTGTTGGTGAAGTTAAAGATGTTGGGTTGTGTGTGTGTGGGGTGGAAATTGGTTTTCTTGTTTGTTACTGGTGGTAGTGGTAGTGGGTAGTGGTAGTACTATTTATAAAATTTAGGAACTCAATATTGAATTTATTATTATTATTATTGTTGTTGTTGTTGTAAATTTAGAAAAAAACAAACAAATAAACAACAATAGCAACTTTAAGTTCAATAAGTTATATAAGAATGATAAACGATGAACATACTCATATCGACTAAAAAAGCTAAAACCACTGTAATGTTATGTGTTTAGTGAGTGAGTGTGTTACTTTAATGTTATAAGTTTGGTTAATGAGTAGATAAATGAATGAATACGTATTAAAACGAAATAAAGGTGAATAAATGTGAGATGTATTGTATTGGATTGATGATGTGTGAAGGGTGGGGTGGGGAATTACTAATTAATCTCTCACAGTAATGTAAGTGGTGGTGTTATATTTGCTATATGTTCTGTGATATTACGACAACATTACAATGTTGTGCAAAAAAAAAAAAAAAAACATTTTCAATATTATTCGATTTATTAAATAGAATGAATAGAACAATAATAAAGAAGTTCTTTCTTTGTGTAATATAATGAAATGTCTATTGGATATAATAAAAATACTTCATAAAGCTTAACATTTGCACAGCTTGCAAACAAAAAAAAACCAAAATAACAAGTTGTTAGGTCATTGATCCAATGACACCAAACTAGTATTTTTATCTCATTTCATTATATTATTATTATTTTTATTATTATTATTAAATACAAATAAAGAATAGTATTATCGTGAATGTGTGAACATCAAATATTTACAGATGGACATATATATTTATGTGCTAATATATTTATAAATATATATAATTATAAATATGCAAATTTTATTGAGAAATAAAAATAAATGGCCTGTGAGTAATACCACCACAGTAATATCATTGATCACTTGTCATGAAATAAAAACCCTTTTAAAAAAGAAAAAATAAAAAAAATCGTTGATCAAGTTGCGCAATCATTTTTTCTGTTTTTTTTCAATCCGCATCAGAATTGTTTTTTACAAAACCAAAAAAAAAAAAGTTTGAAAATTACACCCGCAGAATAAATAATATCCATGCGCATATTTTTTAAAATTAAAATTTATTTATATAAATTAATTTGTATGATGTATATATAAGTGTAGACATTATTGTAAATATAAAATAATGAGTTAGATTGTGAATCTAAGGGAGATAAACATGAGAAGAGGTACCATGGATGTAAAGGTAGCATCAAATGTAATTTATCGAATGTTGGACATGAAAGAAGCATAAAGATTGAGTCGATTGTTCAGAGTGTGGGAGTAATATCAAATTAATTAGTGATGCGAATAGGCATATTAAGAAGCATTACTGGTCGGTTATTGTAAGGTGTGACTTTGAATGGTTTGAGCTCTCTACTTACCAAGTTTTTTGGAGATGTCTCCATTGCAACAGTAACAAGAGAGTATTGAAAGATATCTACTTGGAACACATTAGCAGATATCAAGCAATATGTAATAGGCATTACAACTTTCAAAGTAAGATGGATAGCCCAATTTTGGAACAACAACAGTTGAGAATACCAGAAGAGGGAAAAAGAACTCAGCAGCGATATCACCTACAATAAAAACATAGAGGCGGAGTACCAATCATCAGGAAGATTGGAGGTAAATGGTGGGTTTGCTGCTCCACTTTAGATACGAGCGAATTGGATGATAGATCTAATAATACTGATATTAGCTGGTAATGCTGAAGCTTCTAATATTGCTATTACTCATAGTCCACCAACCGTTAGATTTGAAAGGAATTCTCTTAGAATTTATATACATAATAATAGTAATAAATAATGTGTGATGTGTAGAGTTTGATTTAAAATTCCTTCTCTGATATTATCTATATTAAAACAAATCAACTGTTAGTGATAGCTGTCAGAGTGGCTTAGTGTTCATTTTTTTTTCTGTTTTTGAAAAAAATAAAAAATTCCAATTGGTTTATGTCACATAAATAAAAAAAAATTTTCACTTCAAATGTGAACTTAAAACTCATCTTGTTAAATTGCAATCGATAAATTAAAAATGAAAGAAATAACCATATTTGGAAATGTGTGTATGGATATTATTAAGTCTATAGATACATTGAATTTTACTAAGGGTTCATATACAGAAGTTAAGAAAAAGTGTACATTGTTGGGTGGCGAGGCTGCCAATACATTAGTATGTTGAAAACATATATATATATATATATTTTAGAGATTCAATCAATTGATAGGACTGATATTAATATTCATTTGATACAACACTGTTGTTGTTGATAAAAGATATGTTTATGTCAATTGGTTAGAGATTTCAAGGAATACAAGTTACTTAAAGATAACATTGAATTTCAAAACAACAATGACAACAACAACAATGGATATGACTTGAATAGTAATCTCGGTGAATATAAAGATGTGTTTATTAGATTCAATTCAGTGCCAATCTCAGACGATCAGATTGGACAGAGAACACTCTCATTGCTCAGCCATCGATTGGGTAATGAGAGCGACTATAGAGGCTATCTAGAACTGCGCATTCCCAACTTGGTATCAAGCGAACTTCTCAGCAGTCCGGCATGTGACATCTTCCTGACATCAGACTCTGAGCGAACGATGTTTGGTTTCGGATTCGAATCTATGAATCAGTATGTTGGCACAGTCAAAGATCAATTGCTCGAATTGATTCATTGGTCACCAGACTCTTGGCTGACATTCGATTATAATACATCGATGATATCCGATCATATTATTGATAGGGCCATTCATACGGGTGTTAATCTCTATGTGATGGATCATGTGCTACCACATGAAATTCAATCGATGTCAACGATGCGATCGGCATTCTTTTATCAAACATCGACAGACTACCTCGGAAAGAAAGGTTCAATTGAAATCACTTTGGGTACACTCAGAGAGTTACTAACAAAGTATCCAAAGATGTTTATCATTATAACTGATGGCGCTAATGGTTTGGCAGCAGGAGGACACTTTCACACTGGACTTTCGACCGAGCCTGTATATGTACAGCCTTTCTGGAGATTGGCACCAAAGATGATAGAGCCTGTCGTTGACTCTGTAGGTGCAGGTGACTCATTCCGTTCTGGAATGTTATTCTCTCTGCTTCAAGGATATTCTTTGACGACTTGTCTTGATTTTGCATGTGTTGCCGGTGCATTGAATACACGTTATATCGGTGGAAACACTCGTGTTCCACAGAGAACAGAGATTTTAGATTATATTGCACAAATAACTCAAAGATAATAATAATAATAGAGCAAAAGAATAAATCAAAATTGTATAACAAAAAAAAAAAGTTAATAGATATTCTATATATTTATTACATTGCTTTTAACAATGTAATAATTTAAACAACAAATGTTATATACATTGTTTTTATTTTAATATTATTATTATTATTATTGATTATTGATTATTATTATTATTTTAACTCTTATTATTATACTCAACCAATTTATTAGATTAGATGAAGGTATAAAATTAAAATTTAGATTAATATTTACTATTATACAAATTATTATTATTATTATTATTAACTTTAAACTTTTTGTTGATGTTAATTGGGTAAAACACATTTGGTAAATCTTGAGATATATATATATAAGTAAAAGTATATATTGGTGCAACTTGGACTCGACATGGATGTTGATGATCTTTTACGAGAAGAATGAATGTTTGGGGTTTGGTTTGGTTTTGTTTCAAAATATTTTGATTGGTTGGTTGATTAATTAATTAATATACATAGTTGTTTCTTCTTCTTCTTCTCTCTTCTCTTCTTTCTTCTCTTCTTCTACCGAGATGCTTGTGAAGACGTACACAACCGTAGATGGCACTACCGACCAGTAGAAGTGGTAGACCGACAGTGCATGCAGCTACACCGATTGCAATGTTTCTTGCCTTCTTTGAACGGTATCTTGGTCTGGCTGGTGCAGGTGGCACGTAGTTGTACATGGGTGTATAGTATTGTTTGTCGTAGCAGTCCGGGAAGTTTGTATCCATAAAGTGACCGGCAAAGTAGTCGTTTCTGCACAGCCAACAGAATTGATGCTGGCAGTTCTGACAGGTCATATGATTGCAACCCTCGTTCTTCTCGATGAAAGCATTGCACTTTGGACACTGCTGGACGTTGAACGTATTCGAACTGACCCACTCGTCAAACTGGTTCTTGGCGACGGACACTGACTTTTCCTTGCGACCCTGGAGTGAGTGTGCTTCCTCACCGCACTTGTAACCTGGATGTGCCTCTTCACCACAGATGTAGCAAAACTCATGGTGACACTTTGGACAGTTCAACACTGGATTCTCGTAGCTACCGCCCAGAACGTAGGTGTCGCAATCGGGGGTTGGACACCACTTGATTGGCTCTGCTTTGATCGAGGCAATCATCGAGAACTTTTGGTATTTCGTCCAAATACGCTCGTCTACAAACTTGTGAATTTCATCCTCGGTGATCTCTCTGCGACATGCTGGGAATGGACAAAGAAGATCCAACACTCTTGCCTCTACGATGTGATTGGTCAAGAATTGCTTGATACAGTCGACACAGTATTGATGTCCACAACGGAAGGCATGTACTTCATTCGACATTTCATATTCACAGTAGCAAATCTTACATTCTACTGGGGTGTCGAGCTTCTTGGGACCAGTGTCGGCAGCAACACTGATGGTGCTGCTGCTGCTGCTCGATCCAGCATGCTTACCATGGTATGACATCCATCTCTTGACTGCCGATGGTTGAATTGGCTCTTCATCTTCCGACTCTGAGTCGTAGTCTGACGAGTGGTAGGAATCGTAGAGTGACTTGATAATAGTCTCCACTTCAGCACTTGTCAAACTCTCTCTATTATTTCCAACTTTGAATTGTCGTTTGTAATTAATATTGTTGTTGTTAGTTGTGGTGGTGGTTGTTGTGGTGGTGGTGGTTGGTCTGTCTTCATCATCTGATTCATCGTCCTCAGAGTCTGATTGTGCAACTCTAGACACTCTTCTTCTTCTTTGAACTTCTGATCGCAAGTCTTGCTTGAATGCTGATAAACTATCAACATTTACTCTATTTCTACGCTTTACTTCTCTCTTGAGTTCGCTGTGGAGCTCCAATTTACCAACGACTGGTTTGGTCTTGGTACCTGATTTTGATCTTGTCAGGTTGCCAGCTGGTTTACCTTGGAGTCCGGTAGTTGAAATAGAATGTCTCTTTCTTATAACACCAATATCGGCGCCATCGATACTAGCACTTAAATTCTTATTATTATTTACACCGTCCAATTGGCTTAATAAATCCTCTAGATTTTCAGCCATTGATTTGATGTTGATGTTTGTTGTTGTGGTGGTGGTGGTGGTGGTAGTGGTTGGTTTTGGTCGGAGTGCTGGTAAGACAAGTGGAGGTGGTCTTTTTGGAAGTGTTGGAATATCTGCCGATGCTTGTTTCAAGAAGTTACTTCCCAAGAATCTTGGTGAGTAACTCAAACTCTTTGTACGACGACCTAATTCGGTAGCTTCAGAGTCCAACTCATCGGCTTCCTCATCTTCATCGACATCATCATCATCATCTTCTTCTTCTTCATCCTCCTCGGAAACTTCCGATTCCGATTCCGATGAATTCTCAGACTCTGATACAGGACGTGTATTAACAACTCTCTTTAATGATCTTCTCAATGGTCTTATTGGTTGTCTGTTGTTATTATTATTTTGATTGTTTGTTGTAGTGGTGGTAGTAGTTGTGGTGGTAGTTGTAGTAGCACGTTCCTCGGACTCTGAATCCGAAGAAGAACTAGAAATTGATTCATCTGAAACTTGTCTTCTAATGATTCTATTTTGTCTATTGCCATTATTATTTAATCTATTATTACTAATTGGATTACTAATTACAACATTATTTGTATCACTATTCTAAAAATTGTTTTGGAAAAAATTAATATTAATATTTTCTTTCCATATTATTATTTTATGTTTTTTCCAACCAAAAGAAAACAAACTTACTCTTCTCTTTTTTGATAATAGTGAAAGGAATATACTTGGTCTTGTCTTTTTATGTTCAAATAACTCTTGTGGAGGTGGTCCCAATGGTACGAATCCACTTCCACCATCGGAATCGCTGTTGTCGCTGTTTGGAGCGGCACCACCGATACCGCCACTACGACGCATGCTTCCTCCACTGCTACCACCGAGTCTCTGAATCGATTGGTTGGTGCTCTCTGGTATTTCGTAGTGCAACTCTTCATTCTCGGATGTGATGATCTTTACGATCTTTAGTATGTCATCGATACGATCGAGTAGTACGAGCAGCTCGTTGAGTCGCGTCTCATGCTGCATGTAATTTCCAATCAATATAACGATTCTCTGACGTAGGCGCTCCAGACTACGGTGGTAGGTAACCAGCTTGTTACTCTGTGATTTCGAAAGTTTATCCTTACAAGAGACATCGGGCGATGCTGCCTGTGTCGTGAACATCACCTGTACCAATTCATTCAAACCATTTATATTGCGCTCGACCAACGGAGTAACTCTGGAAACTGACAAGTCTTCTTCCTATCAAATTAAATCAACATTTCTAAATAATTCCATTGCCAAAACAACAATAATATAAGAAGTAATAAAACACTTACTCTAATCATATTTACAATATCTGTTGTGGCCATTATTTTTTAATATATTTTCGAAAGTTGGTCGGTCGGTTCCAACACAAATTTGAATTTATCCTATTATTTGATTGGTTGACGAACTGATGTTGTGGTTTTCAGATAAAGAGTTATTTTTTTAAAAAATAATATAATTTTAACAATAACTCTATATCGTACTAACAAACAAGTTTAAATTAACTATTTTTTTATAAATATAAATATAAATATAAATATATGTAAAAAAGATGAAATTATTATAAAGTTAAAGATTGAAATTTATCTAAATGTGAATGGATTTGTGATTTGTGCAAATTTAGGGTGAGAGTGAAATGAAATTACTATTAAAATTACAACAACTATAATCAATGTGAATAAATTAAATTAATTAAATAGAAAGATAGTATATAGCTAAATTTGAATCCAAAATTAAAGTTGAATGAAATTATATAAAAATATAAATATATTTGAGAGGAAATACCAAAATTTATTAATATATATAAATAGATTTATTATTATTGCTACTATTATTGATTGTTATTGATTGTTTGTTGGAAAGGACAATCAATAAGCTTAAAGTGTAAATAAAAAAAAATAACAAAATAAAAAAACGTATAATGATTGTGATTTTGAAGGTGGTAGTTATTTTATTGTTGTTGTTGGTTTTGTTTTGGTTGTTGATGTGTTTAGTTAAGTTTGTGTGTTAAACAATATTTTTTGATTTTGTCAATGTTTTTTTTTTGTCACACTTTAATTAAATTTTTAATTTTTATTACTATTTTTGTTTTATATTTTTATATTGTGATTGATTAATTGATTTTTGATTTGATCATTTACTTTTATCTATTAACTCACTCTGCTTCTTTGCACTCAGAATGATTGATTGTTTGTTTGTTTGAGAATGATAGGGTACGAATATTTATATTAATTAAGTTATAATTATTATTATTATTTTTAATTTGTTTTTTATCTTTATTTTGGTGATTTGATTGATGTGTTTTCTAGTTGTTGCAACTTAATAATATCAATTAAAGTGCACTTTGCAAAAAAAAAAAAAAAAAAACAAATTTAATTTCGTGTTTTGATCAAAAATTGTGTTTCTCAATTAAATATCAACACAACACCTGGTGTTAAATTTGAACCTTAAAAAGTGTTCGTACAAAAAAATTCATGGAACAAAAATTGGAGAAGATTTTGTTTTTTTTGTGTTTTCTTTTTTTAGATCGTCATTGCATATGTTTTTTAAACTGTTTGATCACTGACTCAATCGATTATGTACACAAAATAAAAATTTCAACGAGGACCTTCACAGAAATAAAGATGAACAACTTAAAAAAGTGATTAAAAAAAAAAGGATATTATTTTTTGCCTTAAAAATCCTCAAAGCCAAAGAACATCAATGAATTAACGAAAGGTAATTTAAATTAATCATTACAAAGTTAACAGTTTTAGGCAAACAATTAATATTTATCCGCTTTTAGAAGAAAAAAGACCTAAAGTTATTTTTAGAATTATTTTTTTTTTTAATTTGGGGCAAAAAAAAATAATAGTTACATTCATTACTATTTTAATATTATTGTTATACTATTGTTGCTGTTGATATATTTTTATCAGTTTGTTCTATATTTTTTTATAATATGAAAAGTCTCAAAGTTTTTTATTCATTTGGTAACTTTTTTTCTCGAACCAACTTCCTATGTTGTTTCATTCCCATTTAGGATTGTGTTATGTCTTATCACATGATCTTCTATTTCATCACCCTATAGTCGGGATGATATTTGTAACACCATCCACAACAAAAAGTTGGTGGCTTGGTTCCTATCATCTCATCATTTAACGGGTTGACATTGTATGTTGTATTCCTTTTGGGGAGATGTTAGAGAAAACAGAGAGAAAATGAAAGAGTTACTACTATTGATACTCGACGTGAATCATTTGAAACTTTTATTTATTATCACTATTTATTTATTTGTCAGTCGTCAATAGTTCATCTTTTTGTTGTTCTGTTGTTGTTAAATTTGTAGTAGTTGTTTGATTATCTGTTGTTGTTGTTGTAGTTTCTGTTGTCTCTGTTGATGTCGATTCAAGTTCTAATTTCTTTTGTTCACGTTTCTCTTTGTTTGTGATAGTTCTGATCTTTGGTACATTTTCGCGGTATCTTCTATCGATTTCCTCGAGGATATCGTAGAATTGAGGCATCTCATAGAGATGCGCCAGTTTATCACGTAGATCCTCGTAGTGTTCGCACTCCTTCTTGAGCATCTTGTAAAAGTGTGAACGTACAATCTGATAGGGTGTCGGATACTTCTTGACCATCTCGAGATACTCTCTGCAGAGTGTTGTCGATCCGATGCGTTCCGCTCCGTTGAACATCGCCGGATTGTTGAGAATGCCGTCGGCCGACATGACACCGTCGGCACCGGTCTCCTTGAGACACTCCTCGATGTCCCCCCACTCGCCAACACTGCCATTCGCTATGACGGGAATGACCAGTGCCTCTTTGATTGCACGGATCGCCTTCCAATTGGCGTGTGGCTGTGTGTGTCCCTTTTGCTCTTTGGTTCGTCCGTGGACGGTGAGAAGTTGACATCCAGCTTCCTGGAGTTGCAACGCCAACTTGATGGTATCGTCCAAATTCGGGAGCAAACGAATCTTACAAAAGATTGGCACTGAAAGCTCCTTGTGCAATGCCCTCACCATTGGCAAGATAACATCTGGTTTCTCAAGCAGAAAAGCACCATAGTTTCCACGACGCGCAATTCCCTGTGGACAACCCAAATTCAAATCGACAGCATCACACTGACTTTCCACCATCTTTGCTGCTTGTACAATATAATCCACCTCATTTCCACAAAACTAGAATTGAGATATATTTATAGTAGTAAATCAATATCAGTAAATATTTCATCGATGAGTTGCAACTAAAACTTCCTACTACTTACCTGTACAACAAGAGGTCGATCTTCTTTGGCTATTTCAAAATTTTCGAGTCTGTAGGTTGCGTTGGTTGCGTAGTTCTTGCTGTGAAACATCGGAGTGTAGACGAGGTCCGCTCCGTACTTTCGACAGAGCATACGGAATGCGAGGAAGGTATGGTCGATCATCGGTGCCACAACGTGTTTCGGTGACTTGAGTACATCTCTGAAAAATTGATAGCCACCGAGTTTGGTTGTCGGTGTTGTGAACATCGGGATAATCGAATTCTTGTACATCTCTTCTGCGCCTTCTTTCTCTTCACTCGAAAAGAACAATCTATTGTTGAGGTCCTGAGTGATTACACTGTTACCCTCACCTTCAATACCTGCAATATCCAACTCTCTTGGTCTTTTTTCACCTCTTGTCATTTACAATTATTGTATGATAATTTCAAAAAAAGTGATAATAAATAAATCAACAAACAAAAATAAATTATATATAATTTTGAAAAAACCAACTACTAATATTACAAATTGGTACTAATATATAAATAATGATATATCTTATCTGTGTGTTAATTTATTACTATTTGAATATATTCTTAAAAACGTCAAAAAAAAAAAACGAATTGTTGAGAAAATTTAATTAATTTGAATTTTTTTTTTTTTTCAAAAGGGTAAATGATCTTTGCAGCCTCATTTCATTGATTGTTAATTTATTTATTTCTGATTACAATAATTATAAAAGATCTTTTAGTGAGCATTGAATTAAAACCGATTCTATAAAGTTAACAATTTAAATTTCAATAATAGCATTAGAATTGTACAGCCATGATATTGGTGGTAAACTTCTATAAAAGATGTTTAGTTTAAGTATTAAAAAAATATATCAAACTATAATTAGTTTTATTTTATTGGTTGTGGGGCGTTTGTAGGAGCAGCTGAGGCAGCGGGTTGTTGTGGATATGGATATTGATATGGCGTTGGCTGTTGTCCTGGAGCTGGATATGGATAGGGTGGTTGACCTGGTTGCATTGGTGGGTATTGGTATGGATATGGTTGACCTGGTTGCATTGGTGGGTATGGATAGGGTTGTGGTTGACCTGCTGTACCAGGTTGTTGTGGTTGTCCAGGTGCTTGTTGTGGTGGATATGGGAATGGTTGTTGTCCAGGTTGCATTGGTGGATATCCTGTAAATGGTGGTTGTCCAGGTGCTTGTTGTGCTTGAGGATTATTTGGATCGGCGTTGGGTGCTGGTGGTTGTTGTCCAGGTTGCATTGGTGGATATCCTGGATATCCATATGGGTAATAGTATCCTTGTGGTGGATATCCCATAAATTGTTGTGGTGGGTAGTAAAATCCTTGTTGTTGATTTGGATCGTTTGGATTGAATGGTGGTTGTTGTTGTTGTTGACCAGTTGGTTGAGCAGGTGGAGCGGCTTGAACAGGTGCAGATTGAATTGGAGAAGTTTGAGCAGGTGCAGTTTGTACTAGAGGGGCAGCAGCTGGTTTGGCAATTGGTCCTTGTCCCTTTAGTGGTTGTCCAGGTAGTTGTTGTGGATTTGGTTGTGGGAGTGGTTTAGATGCACCTGGTTGTGGTGGTGGGTATTGTGGTGGTGGAGCACCTGAGCCATTCTCGGTTGGTTGTGTAGCGGGTGCTGATACAGCTGCGGGTTTCAAATTTAATTGAGAACCTTGATTTACAGCTGGTAGTTTTCTTGGTGGACCACCGGTAGTCTGGGGTTGACCAACGGCGACTGGACGTGCAGCTATATTTTGTGGAGCCATTGGACCGGTAGTTGGTCTTGGTGGAATGAATTGTGGTGGACCGCTGATGGTACCACTTGATGGACGAGTTCCTTGAGCAGGTGCTTGATTTAAATTAATATTGGTTGGGATTGGTCCACCTCCGATGGTTGCGCTTGTTGGTCTTGTTTGGGGAGGTGGTGTAGCTGATTTGGGTGGTGAGGATTGTGCAGTATTTGCAACAATAGGTGTTGGTTGAGCGACAACTGGTGTTGGTTGAACGACAACTGGTTGAGTTATTGGTTGAATCGGCTGAATTGGTTGAATGGGTACAATTGGTGTTGGTGTTGTTATATTGGATTGTGAGGATTGTTTTTGAAGTTGAGCGGGTGGAATATTTGGATTTGGTTGTTGTATACCAGAGAGATTTAATTGGCTTATCGATTGAACAATCTGGACGGCTGGCAGACCCTTCAATATATTTAAATTCTTTTGGACTGCTTCAACCCAAAGAGTGGCTTCCTCCTTTGTGTCCGATACACATGGGTATGTTCTCTTTGATGTAATAATATGAAACTCTTTAGCGTGAACCAATTTAACCTCTGACTTTTCGTCCAATTCAAAGAAACCTTTACAAAATAGATCCTATTTTTAAAAAATAATAAAAAATAAACATTTTTGTCAGTTAATTTACTCAACAATTATCAACTTAATAGCAAAACACATACTCCTTTATATTTGAAATAGAAAACTTTCTTTCCTTTCAATAAGAACCATCTTTTCTTTTTCGATTTGACGCTTCCTCCCTCTTTGACCAAATATCCCTCAATATCTGGATTGTTACGATCATCCAAATTTACTTTTCCCTATTTATTAAATTGTTTAGATTCAATCATTCTGATTTGAGGATGATAAATTAATAATGAATCACAATTATACTTACTGCAGTCTTTCCCATTATTTTGATTTAATGTCTATTAAGTTTATTATTTATTTGTAAAATTGGTTGGAGTTTTATATTTAAGAAAAAAAAAAAAAATTTTAGAAAAAAGAAAAGTTAGTTCTAAAAATAATTATTGATTGTTGAATATGATATGATTATTTATATAAATATATGATTATATGTATGAATGAATATGAAATGATATTTTAAGGATTGCTTATATTTGCATAGCATAAAAATGTGTAATGTATATCTGTTAATGTGGTGTTTGATATTAATATGATCAATAGCAGGTGGTATTGTTTTGCTGCAGAAATCCTGTTTGGCAAAACTGACTGTAATCAATATTTTAAAAAAAAAATTATTATTAATTAGATAATTATTATTTAGGAGACCCTCAAAAAAACAAAAAAAAATAGTATTTTTTTTTATCTAATTAGATTTTAATTGCTTTGGTTTGATGTCATTTTTTGGTGCCCGAAAAAGCCCCCTAATTACTTAAAAGACCACTCAAATTTCACACTAAAAAAATTCACACACATCAAAAAAACCAATCTCATCGGCCTCAGTGTTTCTCAAAACACATTTTTAAAATTGCGATTTTTAAAAAAGGGTACAATAGCGTTGCAAATGAAAATTGATCACCATCAAACCATTTTGCAATGTAAGTGGTCAAATATGATTCAAAAAAAAAAAAAACAAAACAAAAAACTGTTTGAAGTTATAAACTAAACTAGTTTGTTTGTTATTATTATTTCCGGTTATTTTATTTGTATAAAATTGACTTAGTCATAGCTGTCATCACTTTCGTCACTGGTGTCAGAGTGATGTGATTTCTTTCTCTCTCTTTTCAATTGTTTCTTTAGTTTTTTCTTTTCTTTTTTAAGTTTCTTTTTTTTTTCTCTTTTCTTTTTCGTCTTCTTCTTGATTTTTCATCCTCTGACGATGATGACGACGACGAAGAAGACGATGAAGATGAGTTTAGAGATGGAGATGGAGATCTTTTATATTTATTATTATTATCACTATCACTATCTTTATTATTATTATCATCATCTTTGTATATATCTAAATCTATACCATATTTACTATTAAGATTCTTAATTAGATGCTTATCTTTGACTTCATCATGAACTCTACTACCGATACGACCTCTTCCTCTGACAGCAGTAGTTTTCAAGATCTCTGGAATATCATCGTCAAACTCTTTGTCTTGATTGCCACGAGAGTGTGAATTGTTATTATCTACATTGTCATCATCATCAAAGTATCTCGATCTACTATTATTATTACCACCAAGTGATGCAGAATTACTACTACTATTATTACTGTCAAAAAGAGATTTCATTCTATTTTTATGGCTAAGTTCTCTTTGTATAGATAGTCTTTCTCTATCGGTTTCCCATTGATTTCTAACATCTCTTACTCTTTCTCCATCTCTGCTGTCTCTATCTCTGTCTCTATAACTATCTCTATAACTATCTCTTTCTCTTTCTCTTTCTCTTTCTCTGTCTCTATCTCTGTCTCTATCTCTTTCTCTTTCTCTTTCTCTGGTTTGATATGGCTTATATCTATCTCTCGATGATTTCAACTTTAGTTGATCTCTTAGTTCTTTTTCTCTTTCTTGTCGCAACAACTGAGTGTTGTGGTCTACAGTTTTATTGATAACATTCTCTAGGTATGTGATGCTCGGGGATGCATTTCTACCACTAAACTTATCATTGAACGCATAGTTACTTTATCAATTGAGTTATAATATTATTAGTATTTAATATTAATAAAAAAAAACGACTACCTAATATAATGATACATACAGATCATGATTATTACTTGATTTAGATGTGTTCAAATCACTATCTACCTTTTCTATATACTTTTTATTAGTGCCATTTTTCAATAATGACCTTATATATTCATCATTTAATTCTAATTTCTCCAACAATTCTTTGTCTTTGATCTTTTTTTGTTCCATGCAATAAAAAAGAACTCAAACAAATTAATCAAGTCGTTCCAAGCTTTTTTTGAAATTTTTTTTTGAAAATCAAAAAGCACAATTTACGAACTATAACCATTTCAACCAATAATCATATTGACTGTAGGATTAAATCTAAAATCATTGAATCATCATCATTATATTGATCCCTAATATTAAAGTTATTATTTTGATTGAACAGTGTATTTTTATTTCATCGATTAAAATATAAGCTGTATATATATATTAAAGTATATTGTATAAAATATTATTTTTAGAAGTAATATAAAAGTTAATAAGGTGATGTTTCATCATATAGAGAATCAAATGTTTCCTCGCAGATCAATGAATCACTTGTAGAGACAGATCCTGATTTAACGGATTTCTGTCGAAGATTATTCCATAGTCCAACGGTCATCAGTTTATGACCATCGCTGTTTGGATGGAAACAGTCGACGGGTGAGAGCAACGATGCTGGGAATGTTGTATTCACCAAGAATGGTTGATAGATGACACCAACTGTTGTTGTTTGTTGGTCGACGTTTGATTTCCATGTTTGAATGGCATTTCTCATTCCTTGGTTGGCAGCATTGATGATACCAGTCAAAACTGTAGATGATTGTGTCCACAGGCAAGGACAAATATTATTGTTTTGATTATAGATCTTGCAATTGGAGGAAGTGTCACTATAAACTAATTCAAATCAACAAAAAAACTTTGTAAGTATATTTATAATATAAATGTTTTTTTAAAACAAATGTTCAATTTTACTTACATTGATTTAATTGTGGTAATGCAATCATATTGATGATTGTTCTGTGGTTGAATGATATAGTGATATTATTTAAAATTTCAAGATAATATGATCCCCAATATACTGGGTTCAATTGAAATTCTGCATCGATTGAAGTACACATGCTACATGCTTTGAATATTCCAATATAAATATTCAAAAGTTTCCATTTGTTTTGGAAATTGGTTGATCCATAATATCGAATAGCTTGATTATTAAGAAAGCTATTTTAAAATAAATAGTTTATTAATTAAAATGATAAAAAAAAAAGAAAAAGAAATATTATATTTTACTTACTTCATCTGATTATTTAGATTTTCTTCATTTCCTTTAGAGGCACCATTCAAACCATCATAAGAAGGATAATAAACCCCGGGTGCTCTGACTCCATTTAATAGATTAGAGGAACCACCATGAAACTGTGAGCCTATCGATAGTGAAAACAGATTTTTAATTGTCCATGCATTTGTGGTGTTACCATTTACGAATGAAAATCCTCGATATTCATTTACAGAGAGTGTTGTTGAATCACCGGCACCATAACCTCCTAATACTGTATCACCAGCTGATAGAATAATTTCAATATCCTAAATTTCAAAAAATTGTTAGTAATTTCTTTTTTAAAAAATTATTTTTTTTTATTTGGAATATATTTAAATACAAATATTCCATTCCAACCAACTATTGTTATTTCCTATAGAAATATATATAGATTGGAAAATAATATTTTTATGGTTTTTAAGAAATTGAATATTTTAAGGATTTACAGCAAACAAAACATTCTTGGCAGTGGTCGGAAAATAGTATGATTTCATTCCAGAATCACAAACTGGAAGTATTGCTTGAACGGATAATAAAATATTTGATAATATAAATAGAATAGAAATATAATTCATTTTTAAAAAAATAGTATTTAATGTTATATAGATATTTGTTTTTAAGATACAATTTCTTTTTTTATTTGGTTTTATTTTGTTTTGATATTGATTTAGGCCATTCCTATTTCAGTATTTATAGGTTTTTAAAGTTCGATAAGTATATCTTTTTTTTTGATAGGCCTCTATATATGTTGCTATTTGGGATTTCAAAAGATTAATGTGTATCACAAATCTTAATATATGATTTATTAATCTCATGAATGATTAATTTCTATCACACATGTTTCCATTTAAAATTAGCAATGATTTAAAAAGGTTCAAAATCTATATCGATCTTTAAGTCTTGGACCCAAAGCTAACTAGTACTAAGAACATACATCAAAATTAGCCACTATAATTTCAAAAATAGTCCCAAAAACCTTTTTTATTTATTTATAAAACAGTAAATTTACTTAAGGTTTCATTGATCAAACCCCCTTAATTGATGGCTCAAACAATTTAAGATTAGACAGTTTTTTTTTTTAATATTAAGGTTACAAAAACACACAATCAAATCAGCCTCCCCTCAGAATTTGTAAATTAGTGTTTTAAATGAAAAAAGAAATTTAAATTAAACTAATTTAACAATAACAAATTTGAAAAAGTTAAATGAATTCTTCATACATATGATCTAACAAATGAATGGTTAGTTAGTTTATTTGTTTAGAAACAAACATTAATCTTACAAAATATGTATCTTTTTTTTTTTTTGCAAGAAATTTAAAAAATGAATAAAATTTTTTGTTTGTTTTATTTTTTTTATTTTTTTGTTTTTTTTTTTGATCAAAACAAAATTTTCAATCTAATAATTTAAAGGTTTATTTTTAGAATTCAACAAATAATAATAAAAAGAGAGAAATAAAGATTGAAAATTATTTTTTGTTCTTGTTTTGTCAAGATTTTCTTCATTTTTCAACTCACTTTTATTTCAATTATTTGTTTAAATTATTTTATAAATTTGTGTGTTTTTTTTTTCTAACATTCTAATTTTTGTTTTTTTTTTTTTTTTTCCCTGTTTGATTGATTGATTGATTGCCTTTTCACATCATCATACATATCATAATCACATAATTATATCTTAACTTATATCTTAATTTTTATCATCATTTTTAATATCGTTGTATCATTTTTGTTTTTTTATTTTTATTTTTTTATTAAGTCAATCAACAGTTTAGTTCATTCATTTTTAATATAATAAAGTAGATCGTATTGTTGTTATTATTATTATTTCAACCAATTGTTATCAATTAGATTATCAACAGTCATTATAATATATTTTTATTTTAAATAGGTAATATTTGTTTTTTTTAATTTAAAAATATATATATACATATATTTAATAAAAGAAAAAGTAATGAATACAATTGCAAATAATGTGATGACACCTTCACCATCACTATCATCTACTACAACAACAACCTCAAATGCTCCTGCACCAGCAAAAGCAAATACAATATACACACAAGAAGCTGTTAAAAAAGTAAGTAATATTCCGACTTAGCTTATTAATTAATTAAAACTAATATTAACATTCAACAATAATAAATAGATATTAGAGGAGAACCAAATTCTTATTTCTACTATATTGGAGAATCAGAATTCAAATAGATTACAAGATTGCGTTGGGTATGTGTTTAAATTAACAACATCAATCTTAATATTATTATTATTATTGTTTTTATTATAGCTGTATTAATTAATCTCTTGATTATTTTTTAATTATTATGAAATGAATAGATATCAAATAAAGTTACAAAACAATCTAGTTACACTTGCAACTGTTGCTGAATCTCAAAAACAACATGTATGTTATTATTATTATATAATAATTGATATACTTTTTTATAAATATTAATCTAATGATCATGTCTGTTTTATTAAATAGCAAAACAATCTATCATTGCAAGCTATAGCTACACAGAAGGGTGGTGCTAATACAGGGCAACAACAACAAGCTCAAGCTTCACAGCAACAGCAACCACAACAACAACAACAAGTACCACAGCCAAATACACCTCCACTATTGAATGGTCAAGTTGCTCAACAGCAACCAATGCAACAGAATCCAACACAACAACAAACTAATCCTCAGCAACAGCAACAGCAACAACCTAACCAACAATCACCTACCTATGGATCACCAGTGGTAAACACAGGTAATGCAGCTCTTCACATGAAACCCAATAATATGGTTTCACAAACACAACCACAGCAACAACAACAACAACAACATGCCATTCCAACTCAACAACAGATGGTGGGACAACAACAACAACAACAACAACCTAACCAACCACAGGAAATGCAATCACCACAACAACAACAACCTAACCAACAACAACAACAAGCAATGCTAAATCAAACATCCCCGCAACCAAATACACCTGTTCCTTATTATTATCAGCAACAACCTAACCAACAACAACAACAACAACAACCCAATCCACAGCAACTTGGCCAACCACAAGCTAATAATAGTCCTGTTGCTCAGAAACCACAACAACAACAAGGATATCCAGGACAGTTACCACAACAACAGCAACAACCTATATACCAACAACAACAACCTCAACCACAACCCAATGCAATGTCACCACCAGTCAATCAACAACAAGCACAACTTGCATCACCTCACCAAATACACTCACCACATCAACAGCAACAACAAACCACCACGACCAATACTGTAGTGCAACAAAACTCGCCACTCGTACAACAGTCGATGATGGTAAATAAGCCAATGGCAAACATCGGACAATCCGTTCAGCAACCAAATAGCCACTCACCAATACAATCACCCATTCAACAGCAACAACAACCTTCACCAATGCAACAGCCGACTCAACAACAACCATCGCCAAACTACCAACAACAACAACCTCAACAGCCATCTCCCATCCCACAACAACAACAACAACCAGCTCAACAACAACAACAACAACAAGCTCAAACACAATCACTGGTTGCCCAGCTTCAACAACAGATAGTACTTTTGCAGCAACAACTTAATTCAATACCTCAGAAATATCAACATTTACAACAACAGCAACAACAACAAGCTATTCAACTTCGAGAACTCAATAACTACTACGCACAAGTTCCTATTACTCCACAAATACAAGCACAGATCACTAACATGCAAAACTCACACAATCAATACCAACTCGCAATGAATCAACTCCAACAACAACAAGCACAACTCAGTCAACAACTACAAAATACACAAGCACAACTACAACAAGCACAACAACAACAACAAGTACAAGCACAACCACAACAACAACAACTACATATTGAACAACAATCAACTACTCCTCAACAAGTAAATCAACAGCAACAACAACAACAACAACTATCTCAACAACAACAACCTGTTTATATGCAACAACCTACACAACAAGCAATCCCAGTCAATATATTCAACCAACACATAAAGAATTTCCAAGATCAACTTCAAAATTCAAAGAATCAAATACAAAATGTCACTCAGATGCTCACACAATTCCAAGCTATTCCACAACCATGGCAACCACAACAACAACAGCAATACACACAATTCCAGGTTCAGCTGAAGAGCTTTACAGACCATGCCAACTACCTCCAACAGATTCTAACATCACCTCCACAACAACAACAACTCATTATCCAACAACTTATAATGCAACAACAGCTACAACAACAGCAACAGCAACAACAGTTAATGCAGATGTCACAAGCACAGCCAGGACAACAACCACTACCACTCCAACAGCAACAACAACCACTCCAACCACCTCAACAATCGGTACCGGCAGCAATCCATCTGAAACAGCCATCGTCTCCACCCAACACAACAACACCAGCCACACAAAAAGTCGATAAAAAGGGTAAAGTCAAAGAGAAGACCTCCCACTGGACACAAGAGGAACACCAACTGTTTTTGGAAGCGGTTGCAAAGTTTGGAATCAAAGATTACCACTCTATTGCTGCGCACGTCAAATCTAGAAACCACCATCAAGTCAGAACACATGTCAATACCTACCTCAAGAACCAAAAGAAGAAAGAACTCAGTGCCTCCAACACCTCTGTTGGTAGCAGCAGTAGCAATATCGTCAATACACCAACCACCAATCCACCAACTGGAAACACTCCACTCAACTCCTTTGTCACCGAAGGTTTTTCGTCACCATCATCCGCTCAAACACCAAGTTCACCTCCTTCTCAAGCATCTCCTGATATTAATACATTGATACAATAATTAATCAAAACTATAGTTTTTTTTAAAAAAAAAAAGAAAACAAAACCAATATATATTACAAATCAAATCAAATCAAATTTAATTAATCCCAAATCATTCAAATCAATCAATCATTCAGTTCATTCATTCTACTTAGGTACCAATTTCAATGAAATTAAAACATATACATATAAAACTCGAAATATAATAAAATATTTAATAAATAACTCAAATATATTATTTGAGTTATTATTATTATTAAAATAGTAAAAAAAAATAAAGAAATTAATACTTTAATATTTCTATATATATATATATATATATATATAGGTGTGATAGTAGTTATTAATTTGTAATAATCATTCAATAATATAGTTTTTATTATTACTTCTTAATAATATTGGAAGAGGGGCAATGATATCGCAATATCATTCAATAGGTTAATATATTAGATTTAATATATAAAGGCTGTTGGTTCGTTGTTTTGGTTTGTTTTGTTTTAAATTTTACATTGTTTGTTTACAGATCTGTGTTTGCTGATGATTGTGGTAGCTTTCTTTGTTTGTTTTTAATAATATAATCTAGATGCGATTCGATCACTTCTTTAATTTGGCTGCAGCATCTTCCTCCTCTTTCTTTTTTCGGTCATCAAATGCTTTTTGTTTTTCTAATACTGCCAATCTGTCTCTGTAATAATGATAATAACAAATACAATAATAAAAAAAAGAAAAAAATAACAATAAAAATAAAATGGTTACATCATCTATCTTTATTTTCATTGATTCATTGATTTCATTGATTGTTCTAAACTAACAACTTACCTCTCTTTTCTATCAACCATGCTACCCTCCATACCTTTCTTTGGTCCCGATGCTTTTCTGGCCTCCGATCTCTTTCTATCGATTTCTCTTTGATTACCTCCTATTATTTTTTTGATCAAAAAAATAAATATTTATCAATTAGAATATTGTATATTAAAAACATTCAAATTCTCTTTTAAAAAAAAAAATAAAACATACTTGTCATTTTTTTTAAATCTTTATAAATAAATAAATGATAAACAACTTGTTTAAATTGATCTACTCTATTTTATCTAGTGAAACAACATTCAACATTGACCTTTGAGTTGTTTTGGTATCAAAATTTTTTTTTTTGTAAATTTTTCAAGAAAATTAGTTTGTTGACTTTTTTTTTGGAGAGTGAATGATTGATTATCTTTGAAAACAATGTAAATCTTTTTCCTTAAATTAACCTTATACCTACATAAATCGCAAAGAAAAAGGATTTTTAATTGGTGTGAAATTCATTTTATATGTTATTTTTGAGAACTTTCAAAATAATAGCACTTCTTTGTCAAATCAATTGGTTTGTTACATTTTTAATATTTTTTAAATTATGATTAAATATGATCGACTTCACACTTTTCTCATTAGATATATTAGCAACAATTATTATTATTTTTATTTTTTGGGTTCTTTTTTTGGATGATTATTATAATTTGCCAACAATCGTTTCGAAAACCCATTTTCTTTTAATTTTTAATTTTTTTTTTTACACTGTGATTAATTTTTTTCATTTTGGTTCAGCAAGGTGTTTTTGTTTTTTATCTTTAGTCATAAGCACAACAACATTGTTACTTACAACTTTATTTATAACAGAACAATTGTAATATTAATCTTTTAACAGCAGAAGAAAACAACAAGGGAATCATCACAAAGTTACTTTGCTATATATTAAAGTCTATTTAGTTTTTTAAAGTAATATTCATTTTTAAACAACAAGCCATATTATTGTTTTTTTTTCACTCTTATTTTATTTTTGTTTTAGTCATGTCTCCAAAAATTACTTTAAACTTTAGTTTGTAGATCCAACACATCACTAAACTCAGTCAATCATCAATCACTCAATACCGAAAGAAGAATAATTATAAGCCATATAAAATCTGATCATGATCAAATAACAATATACATATGTGTTAAAACTCATCCTATTTTCCAAAACGATAACAACAAAAATAACAATAACACCAACCCACTCGCCTACACAATTTTTTGTTGTGTTGCCGCCAGAAATAAACACACACAACACTGCTAAAAAAATAAAAATGAAATATATAAACAATGCACACCCAATCATCAATCAATTTTATTCCATTGATATGTGTGTGAATGCATGATGTTTGTAGAGTGATTGATAAGAGTAACAACACCAATAGCATCCGGATCAATCATCAATCAATTTGTTAAACAAACAACAAAACTTAACCATTCTAAGCAAGTTGTAAAATCTCAATATAAAATTATCATATCATATCATACAATTTTGATAGTTGATTGCCACCACCTACTACTTCTACTTACTCACTCAGCCAGTCTATTATTTATTTTTATCTCAAATTAATATAATCATTTTTTTATAATTATAATCAAATACCAGTATTTCTCTATCTCATTTTCAATCAATTCTATTTCATCATTAAGCTTTATCAATATATTTTTCCAAAGAATTAAATTAATTAAATTTTTAAACAAAAAAACAACAGGAAAATTAAATAAAAAAAACAAAATCAGTGTATTTTTAATTAGAATTATAATATGTCAGTTAAAACAGGACAAGAAGCATTGCTTCTTTGGGCTCAGTTGAGAACTAATGGATATCCAGGTGTAAAAGTTCAGAATTTCACTGATAGTTGGGGTGATGGTATGTGTTTATGATCACAATATTAGGTAGTTACACACATCTCTTCAAACTCTAACTATCAATCAAACAAACAATTTAGGATTAGCATTTTGTGCATTAGTTCACTCTTATGAAGGTGATAAACTATTTAAATATGATGAGTTGAACGCATCGAATAGACGTAATAATTTAGAATTGGCTTTTGTCACTGCCTTGAAACTAGGTGTTCCAGATTTATTGGATCCAGACTTTTGTATGTTTTTTTTTTTGAAAAAACAAAAATTGGATTTCCAAACAATTACATTCACTAACTAACCTTTTAATCATTAATTTGTAGTATTAATGGATGGAGGATTAGATCGAAGAAGTATAATGACATATCTATCAGAGTTGTATCATCATTTCAAGAAAGCTTATCCAGTTTCACCAGACTCTCCATACAAGAAACAAGGTATCAGTATCAGTATACAGGATCTCAACAGTGAGCAGCTGACTCAGTTGTTAATTAAGGAGCGTGAAAAGAAGGGAATTAAAACCAAGTTGGGTACTCCAATGTCACCGGGTGGTGGTTCTGCCAAGCCAGCTGGACATGCCAAGCCAACTCTGGATCCAGCATTGGCTGCCAAGCGTGCAGAAGAAGAGAAACAACGTGCCGAGCGTAGAAAGCAGCTCGAGGAAGACGCACGTATCAGACGTCGTCAAGAAGAAGAGGAAGAAGCAAGAAAGAAAGAAGAGGTATCCAGATTCCGTCAACAACAAAGTGGTATTCCAATTGGAAGTGTCGACAAGTCTGGCTCTGCTAACGACTTGAAAAAGAGAATCAAAGAGATGGAGGAGCTCGAGAAGAAGAGAAAAGAAGAGGAACAAGAGAGAAGAGAGCGTAAGCATCTCGATAGAAACAGCAAGCGTATGAGTCAATCTACATTGTCTGGTGAGATTGCCAGATTCAATCAAATGGCTATCAATGGAGATGATACTGCCGATAGTAATAGCAGCAGCAACAGCAACAACAATAATAATAATGATTCTACTTTTGTTAAATCAGAGTCTGTCGATCAAGCAATGGAGACACAAGAGGATACAGCTAAACTATTAGAGTTGCAAAAACAAAAAGAAGAGGAAGCAAAACAAAAGGAAGAACAAGATAGACAACAGAGAGAAAAAGACGAGTTGGAAGCTACCGAAAGAAAGAAGAAAGAGGACGAAGAGGAAGCCAAGAGACTCGAGGAAATGTCAGAGAGAGAAAGAACCAAGTATCAACTGGAGAAAGAAGAGAAAGAGTTGGAAAAGAGAAGAAAGGAAAGAGAGAATGCCAGAAAGGAAGCCAAGGAAAAGGAGGACAGAGAACTCAAGGAGAAGGAACGCGAGAAGGAAGAGAGACAAAAGGAGAGAGAAAGAGAGAAGGAACAGAGACAAAAGGAGAGAGAACTCAAAGAGAAACTGGAAAAGGAAGAGAAGGAGAGAGAGGCAGAACTACTCGCACTAAGAGAAAGAGAGAAACGTTTGGCAAGAGAGAAGGAGAAGGAAGAGAAAGAGAAACTCGAGAAAGAGGCACAGGAAAGAGAGGCACTCGAAAGACAAGCCAGACAAGAGCAAAGAGAGAGAGAGCTGAACGAGAAGCAATTACAACAAGAAAGAGAAGCAAAGGAGGCACTCAAGAAAGAGAGACAACTCAAAGAGAAAGAACAGAGAGAGATGCAAGAAGAGTTGGATCGTGAACGTGAGATTAGAGAGCGTGAGGAAGTCAGAGAACGTTTGGCCGTCGCTGAAAAGATTATAGATACCAGAGAGATTAGAAGAAGAGAGAGAGAAGCCAAGGAGAGAGAAGAGAAGGATAAGGAAGACAAGGAAAGAGAAGCCAAAGAAAAGGAAAGAGATGCTAAGAAGAGAGAGCGTGAGCAAAAAGAGAAAGAACAGAAAGAGAAGGAGGAAAGAGAAAGAGAAGAGCGTGAGCGTGAACGTGAGGCAAGAAAGAAAGAAAGAGAACAAAAAGAGAAAGAACAGAGAGAGAAGGAAGAAAGAGAACGTGAAGAGAGAGAGAAGGAACGTGAAGCCAGAAGAAGAGAAAGAGAGCTAAAGGAGAAGGAACAAAGAGATAAAGAGCAAAAAGAACGTGAGGACAGAGAGAGAGAACGTGAAGAGGTCAACAGACAGCGTGAAGCCAGAAGAAAAGAGCGTGAAGACAAGGAGAAAGAGGAACTCGAGAAACTCAAACAAGAGAAAGAAGCAAAGGAGCGCGAAAGATTGCAGAAAGAGAAAGAAACTGCCAAGGCACTCGATGAATATGAACTCGCCAAAGAGAAGCGTGAGGAAGAGCGTAGAAAGAGAAGAGAACAAATCGAGCGTGAGATTGAAGAGGAAAAGAAGAGACTCGAAGAGGATAAGGAAGCGAGACGTAGACAACGTGAAGAGAGAAGAAAGGAGAGCGAGTCATCGACACCATCCTCCATTGATAGTTCACCTGGTGTAAAGAGTCCATCGTTAACCTCAACATCGTCATCATCATCATCATCAACATCAACATCTGCAACCACCACAACTGACAGCTCATCCATCTCACGTGAAGACTACTATGAACAACGTAGACGTGAACGTGAAGCCAAGAAGAAAGAACTTGAAGAGGAAGAAAAGAGAATTGAAGAGGAAAGAAAGAAAAGAATCGAAGATCGTAAACTCGAACGTGAAAGAAAAGATAGAGAGCTTGCCGAGGAAACAAAACGTCTCGAACAAGAAAGAGAGGAAAGAAGAAGAAAGAGAGCTGGTTTATAAATTAAATCATTATAATATAATAATTATAAAATAGCTTTTGTTTATTTATTTCTTTTTTTCAGAATCTTATCAAATCAATAGTATGTATTATCAATATTAAACAAATATCGATAAACTAATCATTAAAGTTTACTAATTAATAAATCATTTTGTTTTTTTATAGTTTATTATTCAACTATTTTTTTTTTTTTTGGTTTAAAGAATGTATTTTAACTAATTCTTCTTAATCAACAATTCAACACAAATCAAATTACATCAGGAATATAAATTTATAGAAACAAACAAATATCATATAATATTTAAATAAATAAATTGTATTATTACACACAAAATGCTGCAAAAAAATATTACATTACAAGATTGATAGATAGATAGATATTAGATGTATATCAAAAAACAGATATTTTTATCTCTATTTGATTTTATTATTGTAATAGATAGGTAAGTTCTCTTAATCCGATATTGTTATCATAAATGTTGGTATGTGGGGATTATTTGTTTACTTTTTTTTTTTTTTAATATCAGCAAAGAATTTCCAAAGATATGTGTTTACCACACACACACAAATATATCTTAAACAAAAATACAGAGTCGTACGATTTTATTTAAGATCTTATTTTAAAGTATCTAGAAGGTGTTGATGGATTAGCAATTTCCAAAGTCAATTTTAAACATGACAAATTTTGATTATACTTTAAAAATAAAAAATGGTGGTATTTAGTATCCATATATCGAAACATCATGGTGTATCTCCTTTTAACAAAAAAAAAAAAAAAAAATCAAACCAACCATCCGACCAGTGGAATACTTCTTAAAATATAATTTTATTACCTTTTTATTCATTTCCATTAAATTATTTATATTAAATTTTTTTTTTTTTTTAAATATTTGGAGAAAATTATTATTATTTTTAAATGAAATTTTATAATAATCTATTCATTGTAGTTTCTGGATTATTGGTATTATATTTTACTTTGTATCCAGATATTGTATTATCAGTCTATATTCCACCGGTTGGAAATGGACAATACTATGTACAATACAGAGTAATTGGTCATGTCTATTTGGATACCAACGAAAATGGCGAGTTTGACGATGGCGAGCATCTAATCGATGGTTTGGAAGTGTTTCTAACCAAGTCTGATAAACAAATCGCACATTTCAGAACAATGTACGGAGAGGAATCGTTTATTATTCCTGCTTTGCGAGAAGCTCAATATTGTATCACTATTAAAGACTCTACACTTCACAAGTTTAGTCCGGTCCTCAGCTCCAACAATATGCTCTATCCCAATGGTTCATATTGTTTCGATCTTAATCCACAAACTACTACCAACGAACGTGGTCGTGTATTCCGATACTTTGCGGGTTTTAAAGAGAATAAATATCCTGTCTCCGTAATCACATGGCACGATGTAAATCAAAATGGATTGATTGATGAAGATGAGCCATATTTGCCTGGAATCTCTGGTGAAATTAGATATGACAATGAAAATGGTCCACTCTATGCTCGTTTCAACACTGGAGAGTTGCAATATGGACATGGTTTCAATATCGAGTTGGTTGCAGACAGAGTTTATTGTATTATTTTAAAGGATCCTTCCGATACATATAAGATTGAAAAGAAAATTGGTTATAGTAAATTCGATCCAATCACTCAATCCATTCGATTCTATATGAATAGATATAGAGATCCTTTACATATCCCAGCTGGATTTATTTTGAAAATTTAATTAATAAAATAAAAATATAAGAAAATAGTTTTAGAATAACAAAAAATAAAATACTTGATTTGAAATTTTTAAATAAATTATTTATTTTTGGGAGGGGGAGTTGAGAAGTTTAGTTAATTCTGGTGTATGCGAACTTTGATCTGAAATAGAAAATGACAACAGACAAACCAATGATAATACCAACAGCGAAAGCAGCAAAGATAATCAAGATCCAGGCGGTTTGAGTCAAAGGTGATGTGATGACTTTGGATGGAGTTGGTGTTGGGGCACCGATGGTCTGCTCAGTGTATTCATAGGATTGGTTCTTGAGGAATGTAGCAACCATACCCAAAGCGTACTGTGGGACGTCCATTGGCACCATGTGACTGCCACCTAATACCAAAAGGAATGTAAGATTTTGTACTGGTCCTTTTACATATCCTGCAGTCTCCAAGTTTCCGTTGGAATCTTCAATAGTCCAGGTATAACGTTGAGCGGCATTCCACTCTTCAGTACCATTCCATTCCATGGCATTCAAATACTCTTGAGTACCAACATGGTTACAGATGATATCAAACTGACCGTTGTAAACGAGTACTCTCAAATTGGAAAGCATATATGGGAACAAGTGAAGTGTACTCTCATCAGTATTGACTAAGAATTGGGAGGCGGTACCATTACATTCAGCCCATTCGACTGGTGCATCATAAACATGGCATGCATTACGAACAGTTTGGAGACTGAGATAGGCTTGTTCGTCGTTGATTCCAACTGGCCAATTAACACCACCACTGGAATCATAGAGACGGTAGTCATAGACATTGACTTGGGTGGTTGTGTTTGAACCAGAATCGTCAGAGAGTGTTCCAAGAACATTGTCACATTCGTCAGAGTCATAAACACCATTCTTGATTTGAGCTTGACATGCGGCAACCAATGGTTGGTAAGCATTGTATTGGTCGAGAGAGATGATACCGGAAGCATATCCCATCTTGGCGTATGAGTCGTATTGGGTAATTGGGTGAGTCCATCCGTTACCAATTAAAAGACCTTGGAGATTCAAAATGATATCGTCAGTTTGAACTGATTTGTTGGCAATAGCGGCATTGACTTCCAGGATGTAGCTACTGTAGATTGGGAGATAATGACCGGCAAATGATTCACCAGACATGAACAATGGCAATGTGGAATAGTTGCTGAAAATTCCAAAGAATTCCTGGAGGAAAATGTAGAAATCCAACTCTAAATCTGAATCGTCACGGACATATCCAGATGGATCCAAGACATAGGATAAACCAGTTCCAACTGGCTCGTCAATGTACAAGACATTGGCAACGTTGTGCCATGAAGATGGATTAATATTTACAACATATTCACCACTTACATTAGCCAAACGGAATGGACCATTCTCAATGAAAAGACCATCCATTGATGAACAACCTATTGATTTGAATAGGTAGAAAATAATAATAATAATAATAATAATAATAATAATAAAGTAAGTAAATTATTTACTTTCTTGAATAATATGTTTTAACTACATACCTGGACCACCATTGATCCAAACTAAAAATGGCAATTCCAATGGGTTGGTAGCGTTGGCTTGGATGAACCAGAAGAAAAGGTTGGCATTTGTGGTTTGATTGATTGTGATGTAACCAGCATAGTGAGTGATATCGATATCTACTGACAAACCTGGCATGGTTCCTGGAAGAACTTCGTATGATTCTGGGTTATCGAATTGGTGTTTGAGTGGAGTGGATCTAGCTTGCATGAGACGCTCCAACTTATTCTTGTATTGAGTGTGGTCACGTGATTTTCCATCACTCTGTCCTTTCGCGTCTCCATTGACACGACGTTGATGTCTGATCATCTTTGCATCAATGATACATGATGAAAGTAAACAAATTGTTACTAATGAAATTAACAATAGTAATTTCATTTTATATATAGTGATACAATTTTATAATTCTATAAAAAACTATTTTTATAAAAAAATATTGATACTTTAAAAAAAGTTGATTAGTTACAAACTAAACTAAATGTATGCCTATTTTAAAACAAATATTTTTTATACAATACAATTGAATAAATATTAACAGTTTAAATATTAAACTCCGTGATTTCAACAAGCCAGTATTTTTTGGATAAAATTATGTTTTTTTTACTAATTTTTTTTTAAAGTGACATTTTTTGATCAAAGTTCGTTTGCTGTGCTTCAAACCACTTTACTAAAAAATCATAAAACATTGGATGTTTGATCGATTACACACTATCATTCTTTTTACCTTTCTTTTGAAATTTCCTGATGAAAAATAAAAAAAAAGGGGGCGGCTCATTAACGTTCTAATCTGGGGGGAAATGGTTTGTAAGAATTTTATATCTACTTTAAAGTTATTAAAGAATAAGAATTAAAAAATATCTAAATGGCTAGTTCTGAAATCATATTATTCTATTTTAATAAAATAGCAAGAATGAAGAAATTAATGACTTCTTGAACATGGAATTTACATTCAGAATAAATTTTATAAATTTTATTTATTTATTTGTTTTTTTTTGAAATTATTGATATCAAAAATTTTGTTAGTTTTTTATCCATCTACTGTAAAGCTATAGATAAGTCAGTTATTGTTGAATTGAATTCAATAAAACTTGGAGCTATAAGAAAAACGTTATCACTTTTTAAAAAAAATAAAAAACATAAAAAATCAAAAAATAAAAAATAAAATTAAAAAAAAATGATTTTTCTTAACAAACAAAAAATTATTTGTATAATAATTAATTTATTTTTTACTTTAAAAGTATTTCAATTTTGTTCTATATTGTATAAATTCAATTCAATTTCAAGTTACTTTTATTAATCATTCAAATCAATTCAATTAATTAGCTATATTTGTAAATTTAAAAGTTTTTATTTTTGTAATTCCCATTTGATCAACGTTGTATATAGATTTAAAATATTCCCTACTATCATCATTATCATTATTATTAATACTTGTTATTACACTATTATTGTTTGTTATTACATCCAAAAACTATCAATATTATTAGTTTAATTACAATCCAATCAAAGAGCAGAGCAAAGAGTAAAATCCTTATTCCTTTTTAATTTTAATTTTTTTTATAAAAAGTCTTTTTTTTTTTAATTTTCACTTTTTTTTTTAATACGATTAAAAGTAATTGTTTTTTATTGTTTTGTAAAGTAACTCTAATATATATATTATCATTATCAACATTGTACAAATAAAATAGTTTTAAATTTCATATATATCGTATATTTATAGTATTTAAATAGTTTATTATCATATAGTATTTATTTTATATAGAATGTCATCACCAAATAGAAGAAGAGATCTAGATCTCACTAAATTGTAAGTATTAAAGGTCTTTATTCAACATTACAATAGAGTTTGAGTTGGCTAACAGTGTGATAATCGTTTACAACAACAATCTATTATTATTATTATCTAGGATGATGAGTAACTATGAGGTTACGATATCTACCGATTCAATGGCAGAATTCACCGTCACTTTTTATGGACCTAAAGATAGCCCTTACTTTGGTGGCACATGGAAGGTCAGAGTTGAATTACCTCCCAACTACCCTTACAAATCACCTTCCATTGGATTTTTAAATAAGATATACCATCCAAATGTAGATTTAGCGTATGTATCAATCAATATAATCAAATAGCTATACTCTATTTTTTGTCATAGAACTAATTCTTTTATTCTATAAATAGATCGGGGTCAGTTTGTTTAGATGTAATTAATCAGACTTGGAGTCCAATGTTTGATCTTATCAATATATTCGAGGTATTCCTTCCACAACTTTTGTTATATCCCAACCCAACCGATCCATTGAATGGTGAAGCTGCATCAATGTTACTTAAAGAGCCTGAGAAATATAAACAAAAAGTAAAGGGTAATGTATCATCATACAGCACAAAGCAATAATACCAATCTCCATACTAATAATTGACAATACAATCATTATTACTATTATAGAATTTGTAAATAAATACGCAACTAAAAACTCACAACAGGAAGACAGTGAATCAGAGAGCGATTTGAGTTCTTATTCAGATGATTCCGATGCCAATGATAGCGATAATGATGGTGATGACGACGACACCAAAACTAAATTCCAAATTGATTTTTAAGTAATGAATATTTTGATCTTACGGTCGATAAGAGGAAACAGGAAAATATTATTATGGATCATACAGAGATTATAAATTAAAAAAAAAAAAAAGGGAAATGTAAAATGGTTAAAATTTCAATTCAATTCAGAATCACAACATCAGTACATATAATATAATTATCAAAATTCAATCAACCAAATCAAATCAACATAAATAAGATTACCAACCAACCAATCAATCAATCAACAATTAATTAATTAATACTGTAATCTCAAATCTTATTCATTAATTTAAATCATCACTATATAATTGTAACAAAGACGTCCAATAACCAATATAATCAATTAAAATTCAATTAAAAACTTTGTATTTAAACTTTTACTTTTTAATTTAAAATATTAAATATATTTGTTTTTATATTTTATTTTATTTAAATTAATCTTATCAATCAGATTCAGTACTGGTTGATGAATCAGATGTTGAATCATTATCACCATCGATATCTTTGTTACTTGTTTCCAATGCATCTTCTACGATAATCTGATGTTTAATTGAAGGAGATAGTTTTGGTATATCTGTATCTTTTGTACCGTTCATAGTTAGAGGTGGCTCGTCAACTTTCTGATATTCAATTCCATTCAGCGCCAGATACTTTAATGACATTGCTTCACTATCCAATGGATTCATTCGAAGGATTCGCTCTGCACACTCCAGTGCCATCTGATACTTTTCATCCTTAAAATAAGATGTACCTAAATTCATTAAATAATTCTTATTTTCATTATCTTCTTTTAAAAGATCTGTTTGATTAAAAGATAAATATTATGAGTAATTAAAATTTGAATAAATATTATAAATTTGTTTTACCTAATAAAATTGGAAATGATTTAGCTCTGGTATCGTGTTTTTCTGAATGTGATAATGCAATTGCATATTGTAGAGAGATGTCAGTGGATGGATGTCCATTTGACAATCGTTTCTCACGTTGATATTTCGATTCCATTTGATTTAGTTGACCGAGGTACAATTCACTGTCGGTTCGTTCCTTTAGGTATTTTATATTTTTGGCAGTTGGAATGACAACGTTGGTGTTGTCCGATGTAGATACTGGATAGTCAGCATTGTTATTGTTAAATGTCAGATGGTTTCTGTTGACCATTTCAATATCACCAGTGGTGTTTGGAGCTCTTCGTTTATCAAAGGCATCTCTTGTGGAGGCTTCTGATTTTCTACGTGGATTATTGCGGTGTTCACCGTAATCAATGTTTTTATCTGATGATCTAAGGCAGCCACAAGTAATTATTCTCTTTATTCTCCGAATAATCCGATGTAACACTATTCTATGACCATGCTTTGATTGTTGTCCTGACATTTGTTTCCTATTAACATCATCACCATAATCATTATTATTATTTATCTGATTATTATTTTCTGTCATAATATTACTATCATTGTTATTATTATACATTTTATTTATTTATTTCTATTCATAGTTAATGTTTCATTTAATTATTTTTTTGTTTCAACACCAAATTTGTTATTTAAATATTAAACTCATTATTCATAATAATAATAATAAAAAAATGTGTTATGTGAAGGTGATTATAAAAAACACAATAAAAAAAAAAAGATTATTCATGTAATAAATTGGTTGTATCTATTACTTTTTTAGTCTTAAATGTTTTGCATGTTCATCATTGAAATTAGTTTTTATTAAAAAAAACTTGATAAATTAAAAATATTTGATTTACAATGAAAGATTAAATTGTTTTTTTTTTCATATTCTTTTTATCTTTACTTTTCAAGTCATTTTAATTCTTTTAACAAAAAAATAAATAATATTAAAAAAAAATAATATTAAAAAAAAAATGAGTGAATGAATCTTGACTTGGTGTGTTGACTGTTTTACTGACATCGATTCAAACATTATTCAACAGCCTGAATTTTCTTTATTTATTTAAATACTTTACTTTTTTAAACATACATTATCATTATTATTTTTTTAATTTTTTCTTGCATAACAAACTTTTGAAGTCTGTTCAAAAAAATAAAATTAATTAAAAATATTGAAAAAAGTCAATTTAATTTGAAATTCTCTATAATTTCATCGAAATCTCTATTTGTTTATTCTTATTGTTCGTTCAATATCAATAAAGAAACATAGATACTTAGATTGACAGATAGTTTCTTTGTTTACTTTCATTAGTTTGCTTGGTTGGTTTAGGTCAGTCAATTTTCAATTTAAAACAAACTAAAGCTAAGAGAAAGAAGAAGAGGAAAGAAAGATAGTAAAGAAAAATGAGCAGCCGACAACCACACTTTTGGTGTCACCAATGTAAGAAGTATATAGATATAGAAAATAGTGAGGAATTGGTATGTCCTGACTGTGACTCTGACTTTGTAGAGGAAGTTGATCCAGCTGATTATCCACAACAACAACAACAGCAACAACAACAACAGCGTCAACAACAACAATCGATGCCAAACTATACAAGTGCAGATCAACTATTCTCCAATATATTTGGTCCTTTTACAGTGCCTATGACTACACCTCCAACCAATGATATGCCAAACAGACAAACACGACCACAACAACCAGGATTCTCACAGACATTCTCATTCTCATTCCCTAGAAATTCTCTTGGTGGACCAGCAAGAACAACCCCCGGTGTTTCACCACCAGTACCACAAGAGTTGACATCAATGTTCAACTCGATTTTCAATCAGCCACAAAATCAATCACCAGCAGACTTTGATCAAATGATGTTCAAGTAATTATTATTGTTATTAACATTCTGTAGAAATCATACAATCTAATGTATGTTTGTATATTAACATGTTGTTTTTTATTTAATTACTATAGTTTTATACAATCACTTACTGCAGGGACAGGAGTACAACCTATGAACATATTTATGGGAGGACCAGGTTATGTTGGTAATCCTGGTGACTATTTCGTTGGACAAGACTGGCAAGGTCTGCTAAATCAACTATTCCAAGCATCACAAAAGTAATTATTTCATTATTATGATGATGATGATGATGATCATACTACTTACCTGTTGACAACTTTTTACTGATGTCTGTTTATTTTTTTTTACTAATCAATTAAATAGAAAGGGAACACCACCAGCATCAAAGGATGAAATTAATAAATTAAAAAAAGACAAAGTCAATCAAGCTATTGTAGACAAGAAACTCGATTGTTCCGTTTGTAAGGAAGAGTTTGAATTGGGACAAGACTACCTTGAGCTACCTTGCACTCATATATATCATCCCAACTGTATAGTACCATGGCTAGAAATGCATAACAGCTGCCCAGTTTGTAGATATGAATTAAAGACTGATGATAAAGAATATGAAAACGATAGACAGAACCGTGAAGGAAACAACAACAATAATAATAATAATAATAATACATCTACTACAACAACAACAACAAACAATTTTCATTTAGATTAACTTTATAAACTAATATATAAATAACTATAATAATAAAATTTTATTTATAATCAAAAAGATATAGATATTAAACAATTTAATAATAGGAATTAGAGCAACAATAAATATCAAGATGTCACACCGTTGTACTTTAAACAAATTATAACATATATTTTCAAACTTAGACTCATAATAAGAGTTTAAAATAATAATATTATTATTGATTTTTGGGTAAAGGATATGTATTTGATGTAAAGAATATACTAGAATGTACTTTTAAGTCCTTTCCAATAAATTTATTATAGATTATAAAGATTGTGTATTTATAACTCGAAATATATAGTTAAGAAACAATTTGTTCAAGGGTAGGTTGATTAATGAATGGGTTATCACTGGATTGGGTCTGTTGCTTTGGAGTGCTTGGCTCTTCAGCAATAGTTCCATTACTGATGGTATTTGTGTTGATAGTATTACTATTACTACTTATATTATTGTTATTATTATTGTTGTTGTTTGAGATACTGGATGAACTGCTGAGAATAGAGGTGAAAAAAGTCTTTAGCGAAGTAGTTCTCTTTCTATTGGGTGATGAATTTTCAGTAGCGGTTTGATTGATGAGTTCTGTGGTGACTGGTGAGATAGGTCTGAAGCTAGACTCTGGTACCACTTGATTGTCGTTTCTGCTTCCAAACAAAAATGGGATCGGTGAACTGGATTTTCGGTAGGAAGTGGCCGATGGTGTGGCAGATGGTGGTGGAGGTAGAATCAAATCTTGAGTAGAGTCTTTGAGAGGTGAGGAGTTGGTTTGGTTCGATGATACAGTGACTTCTGCAGCCGGTTGAATAGATGATGTTGGTGTTTGTGAATATACAGGTAGTGAATGTGATAGTATTGAGCTATGACTATTGTTGTTTATGATATTATTAAAGTTGTTGTTTAGTCCGTTGAGTGAGGTGATAACACCACTTCCATTCAACAGGGTCTGAGATGATCGTAGTGGCTCTAAAAACTTCTCTTCGGCAGAACAAGAGAATCTCTTTTCCCTTGAGCTTATTGGTACATCTAAACAAAGTGGATCGCTATCACCTGAATAATTAAAGAAAATTGTAAGAAATGGAACTTAATGGTAGTATTAAATTTAATCGATATCATACCATTCTTTTTCATATTGGAAATTGTTGAAACAAGAATTGGAATTGTATAGGGAATTGTTGTGTTTATAATGGATGGTAAATAATCTGTCAAAGTATTTGACAATAGTGAATTAATGCTGGAAACAATCTTATCATTTGACAGCATTGACAATGCAATATCTTCAATATTTCCAGCTTTTCTATTTTGACTATTATTATTATTACTATTATTGTTTGTATTGTTACTATTTACATTATTACAGTTATTAATATCAGATATATTACTATTATTATTAATATTATTATTACTATTTCTATTTATATCACACTTGATAACTAAAGATATAAAATTTATATTTAATTAATAAAATCGAAAAAGATGATAGATTTTTATAGTTTATATGACATACTTAATATTTTTATCATTGTGGGCGATATTGAGTGAGCTTCTTTGAGATCCTCTGTTGACGCCAAGGTAACATACTCATTTTCATCATCTAAATAGGATATTGTGTATATTGAGTCACTAGAGAGACAATATAGCGATGAAATTGTAAAGCATAGACATGGAAAGCTAGCTTCCTTGAGTCTGAATCTTCTTTTATCTTCTCCCAACTGAGATTTAATTAACATTTTTATTATTATTATTATTTTTAGTTTTGTCCAAAATCAATATGATTATCTTGTATCTCTAAATTTATTTATAATGTATGTTATTCAGTTTATAAATATAAAAAAAAATAAGAATTTGATAAAAGATGGAGAATATAAATATATATTTATATTATTAGTAAATAAAAATATAAAATGAAAGATGATGTAAACAAAACACAAAAGTTAAACCAACACAATATTTGTGTTTTTATTGTTTTTAAATGTTATTTAGCGAGCTTTGTGTTTATCTTTGAATTGGTGGTTGTGTTTTGAGTGAGTTAGTGGTCAACAGTCAGATAGAGATAGAGTGTGTGATTATGTAAAAATTTTTGTGAGAGATAGAGAGATGATAATAAAAAAATTTAACTATGTACAATTATATATGTATTTTTAAAGTTGTTTATAAAAGGTAAAGTTGTCTCTGATCTGTCATTAGTTTAACATTATTTACAAATATATATATATGACAGGACTGTGATTAATTTACAAAATGTGATTAAATTTTAAAATGTACAAAAAAAAAAAAAAGTTTAATAATTATTTAAATGATTTTACTCCTAAAAATGATCAATTAAAAGAATGTAAAGAAGAATAACAATTGTTTACCTCCCTGATTATATTCAAACAAAAATCAAACAATTTTTCTAGAATACATGAAAAACCACCATTCTTAAAAGTGAAAAAAATGGGAAGAATAAATTAAATAGGTTGGGTGATTAAATTAATCTATCAAATCTGCCCAAAATCAGATCATCATTGGTTTATTTTTTACTATAAAATTTGAATTTAATTAAAAAAAAAATTAAATGTTTTTTTGGGTGAATAATGGGATTATTTCATTGATCAATCTAATAATGATTTTTTTTTAGATAATCTTGATTAACTGACTTTTGATCATTTTATTCTATAATTTTTAATTGAATAACATAGGCAAAATGATATCATTTTGTTTATTCTCTGTGATTGTACATTTAAATTATATTATTTTTTTTTTTAAAAATATGGAATAATTTCGTTTCGTTTTTTTTTTTTGTTTTTTTTTTTTTGGTGTATTACTGATCTTTGCAAATCAATTCAAATCTTTATCAACAATTAGATATTAATAGGAGCGATGGTAGTTGTTGCAGTTGGAACTACAAACAAAGCAAAAGTAAAGGCAGTTGAAGACGCGTTGAGTTTGATATGGCCAAATGATACAACAATACACAAAGTAATTCCTGTTGCTGTGGTCTCTTGTGTACGAGCACAACCAATGACCGATGACGAAACCATCGAGGGAGCTGTACATCGTGCAAAATCTGCTTTGTCACAATCGACCGATGACTCTGAAGTACAATATGGAATAGGAATTGAAGGTGGTGTTAATAAAGTCGGTGATCATTGGTTTGAGTTTACTTGGGTAGTAATTGTAGATAGAAAAGTAAGTGATATATATCAATAGATGATCTTTGTGTTGGTTTAATAATTAATTAATTATTATTTTCATTTATTTATTAAACAATGAAAAGGGTAATAAAGGTATTGCATCAACTTCAAGATATGAACTACCAACCAAAGTAATGGAGCCATTGATAGCAGGAGAAAAAGAGTTATCACAGGTAATGGATGAAATCACTTGCACATTCGATGTTAGAAGTAATCAAGGTGCGATGGGTGTATATACAAACAACATTTTAAATCGATCCTTAGTGTGTACACATGCAGTTGTTTTTGCTTTTTCAAAATTCTTTGTTAAAAAAGAATATTGGTATTAAAAATATATAAAAAGAACCTATATTCATTACGCTTTGTACTTAATGGTTAACCACAAATATTTTTATCTGTCGTTTGTTAGAAGAAAAAAAATCAAATTTTTTTTAATAAAAAAAAAAGAAAGATTTAAAAAGAACAGAACCATATCAGTTCTTACTTTTCCAACACCAAATCAAAGTAAAAGTCACTCTATGATTATTGTTCAATAACTTATTGGTTCGGAATCGACAAAAAATATCTATCTTTTTGCCACTTTTTCATACAGCTTCACCAAAGAGTTTCATACCATCATAGATAAATTGTAACCAATGAATAAAACTAGGCAATTTTTATTTGGGATAAAAAAAAAACTGAATTTTGAGTTTCAACTGAAGCAATCTTGATTGGATAAAATTAAATTATTTAAAAGTACCAAAATTCGGAATAGTTTTAAGATATAAAAAAAATATATATTTGCTTTTGTTGTAGTTGGCAGTTTAAACACGATAAGATTTGAAGGACCTCCTTTATTGTAGAACTAAATAAATAAAACAAAAAGTGTTAGAACTCTAAACTTATTCAATCAGTGGGTGATAAATTAAATTTTCTTTTTTATTTTTGATGTGATTAGATGTGGTGTGTGTTATTAAACACATTTAATTAATATGGTGTTCATTCATCAGGTGATAAATTCATGATTAAAGTGAAACCAATAAAAATAATAATAGTTCAATCACACAACACCATCATCAATTTTAGCTCCCACTTACCAATAAATTTTATTTTTTTATAATAAATTTAACACATGATAACACTACTACAACTATTGGAAAGAATTTTTTTTTTTTTGCTTAACAAAATCTGTATAACTCCTTGAAGTGGTAGAAATTTGATTCGAATTCAATCTTCTATTTATTTTTTACATATATTGGTACACTATTTTTGGGTTGGTTTTCATTTAAGATCGGCTGGATGTTGAAATTATTGTTTCATTTTTGGTGTGAGGAGCACTTGGATGGTGATGTTTGGTTGGCAAATGATGTTATCGCTTTTATCAATATTTGTTTTTATTTGCTGTTTAATATTTGCAGCTGATTTAAATTTAAATAATTTATAATTTGGTAAAAGTTGTTTGGAAAGTAGCAATTAATTTTCTAATTCATCACACATCTTCCATCTACTTGTTCTTCTGAAACCATCCAATATAAATATTGAACCAAGGAGTCAGCTTCTACATTCAATCATTTTATTTTATATTTTTAAATATTTATCTCTATTTATTATCTGTATATCTATTTAATTTAAAATTAATAATCAATATCCAATCTTTAGATCAATAATAATATTAGAATTATTTTTAAAGAATGAGATACTTAATTGCATTTTTAGTATGCTTGGTAGCGATTGCATCGGTCGATGCCATTCGTATCCAAAACAACAGTGGATTCCACCGTGCTCGTGACTTTGAGGGTGAATTCCGTCAATGGATGACCAAACACGAGAAATCTTATGCTGATGACTCTGAGTATTATCTCCGTCTCTCCCACTACATCAAGAACTTGAGAACCGTTGCCGACTACAACAAGAAGCACGCTGGTATGGCCAAATTTGCTCCAAACAAATTCTCTGATCTCTCCATTGAAGAGTTCCGTGCTGGTTATCTTAACTATGTTCCAAACAAACTCATCAAGGATCGCTCCACCAAACAAAACTTTGACTATCCAGCAAACATCCCAGTTTCACTCGATTGGAGACAAAAGGGATTCGTTACTCCAGTAAAGAACCAAGAACAATGTAAGTTGTTTTTTTTTAAAATATAATATACATTTTAAATATTAATATAAAAATAAAATTTTTTTTTAGGTGGATCATGTTGGGCTTTTTCTGCTGGTGAACAAATCGAAACTGCTTACATTATGGCTGGTAATGCTGCCCAAAATGTTTCTGAACAACAAATTGTTGATTGTGATCCATACGATGGTGGTTGTGGTGGTGGAGATCCAATGACTGCTTATCAATATGTCCAATCTGCTGGTGGTATCACTACCAATACCGACTACCCATACACTGCCACCGATGGTACCTGTTATGCTCAAAACACACCAAAATTCACTCAAATCGCTTCCTACGGTTACGCCTCTAACAAGGGTAACGAAACTGAATTGAAGCAAGCCATTGCTGCACGTGGACCATTGTCAATTTGTGTCGACGCCGAAACCTGGATGAACTACCAATCTGGTGTTTTGAACTCTAATTGCCCAGATGAATTGGATCATTGTGTTCAAATTGTAGGATATGACGTTGAACAGTCAACTAACACTCCATATTACATCGTCCGTAATTCCTGGGGAACCGACTGGGGTATGGAGGGTTACATATTAGTAGGAGAGGGTCAAAACTTGTGTGGCATTACGGATGAGGTGACCTATGTGGAAGTAGAAGCAGTACCAACCTTCTAAATAAGCAGCTCTCGATTAAAGATTGACACTTTGAACTGGTATCTGTGGCTAAACTCTAAAAAAAAAAAAAAAATTGTCGACTTTAAAAAAAAAATTAATAAAGTTTTTCTTGTATTAACTTGTAAGATTTCTTTAGTATTATTCCTTCTAAACAAGTAGATCTAGATTCAAAGATTGACACTTTGAATTTGTATTTGGATGAAAAAAAATATATATCAATTGTAGGATTGTTCAAATAAAAAAAAGGTAACCTTTAAAATCTTAACAAGCTATGAAAATTTTATACTCATGATTCTTAGAAGTAGCTCTGGTCAAAGAAACTCCAGAAATTGGCTTCCAGTTCTAGTGATCTTCTGAAGTACATGCGTTGGTTTGATTTGAAGGGTTTTGCTTTCTCGTTTAAAGAGAATGTCACAGATGCAACAACTTTAAACTCACTTAACAAGATCTAGTTGGATTCCTAAGTATGATATTTAAATTAGATTTTAATTATTATTTTATTGTTATTTTCAATTAATTGTACTGATAAACTGCAAGATCACTAAATCTGATTCAATTTTGCCTTTGGGGTTGAGTGATTCATTGAACAACAATTTTTTCATTTATTTTTAAAGTTAAATTTTTATTAAAACAAATTAATTAATTTAAAGATTGTTAAACATTTATATATATATTTGGTAATAATGAAATTTAACTATATACTATTGTTTTAGCAGTCTCTGTCATTTTTGTATCAGTTGGTTTGATTTCAGCTGCAGAGTCATCACCAGAAAATGATCAAGTACCCGATCATGTGATCACTTTAACAGATGCCGATAGTGCTGAAATAAAGAAAGGAATATGGTTCATCGAATTGTATGTAATCACTATAAACAATATAATTATAATGTTTACATATTAAAAATTGTCATATATGGTAGTTATGCACCATGGTGCGGATACTGTAAGAGATTAGCACCAGTATGGTCAGAGTTAGGTATCTATGCTCATCGTAACAAGTTGAATGTCAATATCGCAAGAATAAACTGTGATGATAACAAGGGAATATGTGGTGAGAACGATGTTCGTGGATACCCAACCATCAAACTCTTTGTCAACGGAACAAAAAAAGAGTACAGAAGTGGTAGAACCAAAGAAGCTTTTATCGGTTATCTTGATAAAATGTTGGGTGGTTACATCACAAAGGTTGACGATAAGGAATCCTTTGATAAACTAGTTAAATCCGACCCATTCAAAGTATCGTTCATCTACGTTGCTGAATCAGCAGAGAAGACACTTTCTGATCCATTGGTAAATATAACAAATCAATCATTATTATTTTTTTTTAACTATAATACTTATTCTTATTATAATTGTTATAGTATGAATCATTCAAAGATACAGCAATGGAGTTATTCGATACAAACAGTCCAAACTTTATTGAATTATCAGATGTCAAAGCTTTGGATATTGTAGTTAAACAACCATCTGTTGTACTATATAAGGATGAAAGATATGTTGTCTTTACCAAACCACTTTCAAATGTAATTATGATATAAATAAGAATCTTCTCTAACTATACAATTAAAAATACTAATGATTATCTATCTATCAATATTTTAGTTACCAGCATGGATGAAATCACAACAATTCCCAACACTTTCTCCAATTACCGATGCTTCATTCGGTCCATTGACTGAGCAATTCAAATACTTGGTTATGTTTGCTCATGATAACGTTCCACATCAATCGTAAATATAATTAACACTGTACATATATGAATTTTTAAAATATTAACGATTCATTATTATTTATTTAGAGAGATCGACTTGATGAAAAAGATTGCTAAAGTTCAAATCTCAGACGATCCATCTGAATTTGGATACAGTTACATTGTAGAGATGAACTATGGATCATGGTTAAAGAAGTTTGCAATCGAAAGATATCCAGCCGTTTTAGTTATCAGAGAGAGAGGTGACATCTACTACTATGACCCAGAATTGAAGCAACTGGATGAAATTCAAGTACCAAAGTTCCTCAATGATCTAAAGGCAGGTAAAGTCGATATGAAATACACTGATGTCGCCAGATACTACTTCCTAAGAACTGCCGAACTTCTCAGCACCTACGCTTATCACGTCATTGGAGTATTCCTTATACTCATTATCCTCTTGATTTGGCAATGCACTAGACCATCTGATGATGCCCCAATCAGTCCAAACCCACAATCATCTATCAAAGGAGAAAAAGAAAACTAACAAAAAAAAGATTATACAACTTAAAATATAAAAATTATTTCTTTAATGACAAAACAAGTTGTATATTATTTATTTATTTATTTATTCATTGTTGTTCTTCATGTTGTTGTTGTTGTTGTTGACTATTACACACCATTTGATATAATGATTTGATCTCCTCTCTAAAAGATAATATCTTATCTCGAATTCTATTGTTTTGTTTCAATTTCTGTTTCATGGTTTCGATCAACTGTCTCAGTGAATCTGATGTAATCTGAATTTCCTCATAGTTACTCTTGCAATACTCATCAAGACCCTTTTCAATCTCTGATCTAAATTCTTGGACAACCTTCTCCATTGATGTTTGAAAGCTACTGACCATTTGATTCAAATTCAAAATATATTCAACTTCATCTGGTGTCAAATCATGCTCCAAGGTGGTGTTGTTGTTGTTTTGTTGATCTTCATTTAGCTCTAAATGTTGTCTCTTTGTATTGAATTCATGACTTTGATCGATATTCTCTTGGGTTTTATTTAGAATATCTTGTTGATGCTGACTGATAAATTGATCTGCCAAATAATCAATACCACCAACCAAACTAAAAGAATCATATAAATCACTTTTCAAATCATTGTTATTCAAAATAGACAATCTATTTGAATCTGTACTTTCATTTGTAGTATCCTTTTTATAAAAAAAATGTTAAAAGATCATCTAATCATGTTCAATATTTGATTAAGGAGGATGAAGTTATAATAAATCTATCTGATAAACTATTTGCTTTTATAATTACATCTTTTTTAAGAAATGGTATTGGAGATACATTCTCCTCTAATCTCTTTAGTAATTCATTCATAAGTAATAACTAAATATTATTATTTGTGTGACAAATAAAAATGAAAAATGAAAAGTAAGTTTCAATTATACAATGTTTAATTTATTAATTATTTATAAATATTATCATTATTTTTGTTTTGTGATTTTTCTTTTGTTTTTTTATGGTATTTTTTCTCAATTAATATTGTTATTAGATAACTTTGATCGACTGGAGGGTTTGAATATTTTCAAGGATTCTTTCTTTTTATCACGCTCACCTCTCTCTCTTTCTTTCTCTCTATTATTTTCTCGGTATGTTTGAAGGTTCTTGTCATTCTCTCTGTCTCTTGCTCGCTCACTCTTGTTGACTTTAGATTCTGGTGAAAGTGATTCATTTTCACTACGCTTTGGCGATGAAGGGGTCTCGTCATCGTCGGCCTTGATACGCTTGTTAGCATCGTTGTTGTTTGTGTCATCGTCGAGCTTTCTCTTGTTTACTTCCTCTTGTGAGGCATCTTGTCCAGGTTCAATTTGGTCTGGACGCGGTGATAAACGAGGCGAGGTACCATTGTTATTGGTAGCGTTGTTCTTTGGATCATCGTTGGATTCAACAGATTCCTTTGGTGATTCCTTTGATTCCTTTGTCGAGGTTGGTGATGTTGATGAAGTAGAGGCGGACGATTCAATCTCTTCCTTCTCTTCCTTCTTCTCTGGAGACTTGGTTGTGGTTTCTTCGGAGGTCTCTTTGGTTGGCTTGACTTCAGCTTCCTCTTTTGACTTGGTCTCTTCGGTATCCTTCTTTTCCTCTTTCTCTTCCTTGGCTGGCGAAGCTGGTCTGTCCTCTTTGGTTGGCTTGACTTCAACTGGCTTCTCGACTTCCTTCATCTCGACATCCTCCTTGGGCGCAGGTACTACAGATGGTGATTCTTTGGTAGTCTCCTTTTCCTCTTTGGCTTTGGTTTGATCATCGTCGGTCATTTCTTTATCTTTTGAAATCTCCTTCTCCTTCTCTTTTTCTTTTTCCTTTTCCTTCTCAGCCTCGCTCTCCTTTTCTCTTTCTCTTTCACGCTCACGTTCGCGTTCTCTTTCTTTTTCTCTTTCTCTTTCTCTCTCGCGTTCTCTCTCGCGCTCTCTCTCTTTTTCTCTTTCGGTTTCTCTTTCTCTTTCCTTTTCTCTCTCACGTTCTCTTTCTCTTTCGCGCTCTCTTTCTCTTTCCTTTTCTCTTTCACGTTCTCTTTCTCTTTCACGCTCTCTTTCCTTCTCTCTTTCGGCTTCGCGCTCTCTTAAACGTTCTTTTTCTCTTTCAAGTTCACGTTCTCTGTCAAATTCGGCTTCACGTTCTCTCATTCTTTCACGTTCACGCTCGCGCTCAGTGATCTCCTTCAACTCTTTGTCTTCCTGTTGATGTGGATGTGGTTCTCTAAACTCCTTTGGCAATGGAAGCTCACGACGCTCGTCAAACTCTTTGCTCATTCTTTCCTTCTCAACAACCATTGGTCTTTCGAGATCTACAATCTCTCTGAGTTTGCTGAGTTCTGACTTGCCATGATGATTGTTGTTGTTGTTGTTGTTATTGTTGCCATTGATGTACTCTTCCTTTTCGTCCATGTGTCTAGTCTCTGGGCTGGATGCTGAATTTAACTCTTTACCTTTGTTCTTTTCGGTCTTCTTGTCGGTCAAAGATGAATTTAAGTCGTGTGAAGATGGTAAACTATTATTTCTATCTTCGGAAATGGCAATCTCTGATAACTCTGGGAGATTTGGAACTGGTCCGTTCGATCCGTTACTGTTACTGCTACCAATGCCTGGTCTACCGTTTCTATTGAGTTGATCCATTGTGTGTCCTGGCGAACATGGTTCGATGATCATAGGAGTAGATTTATCACTGACATAATCACTTGGCTCCTTCTCACCATTGTTATCAATGTAGTTGTCCTTTGATCTTCTAAAATTATTCAATATATTAATAAAAAAAGTTGTAATAAAATGATCATCAATAATGTTAATACTTACGCAATCTGGCCTTTAAGTGTTGCAAGCCTTGATTGAATGTGTTTGTTGTGTGGGTCCAACTCTGATGCCTTTTGGTAGGCATCCAATGAATCTGTGTATTGATTACAACTCTCGTATAAGGTACCAAGATCATACCATACTTCGCTAATGTATGGATTGATTCTAATGGCTCTTGTGTAAGCATCTAAAGCATCACGATACTATTAAAAAATATAATATAATATAATTAGTAAATAAAATAATGTTATAATTATATAATTAAATGATAATTACTTGATTAATTTGATAATAAAGAACACCAATTGAACACCAGAAAGAAGGATTTCTTCCATCTCTGTAAACAGCTTGTTGGTAAGCATCGTAGGCTTTCTTATACTTTTGTTGGATCATGTAACATCTACCCAACAAGTACCATGTCTGGGCATCAGAGGGATCAGCATCGATAGATTTCATCAAGAAACCAATAGCATAATCTTGGTTCGAGAAAGTTGGATTGTGATGATATAACCAACCTAATTGTTGAAGTACTTTAGCGTGAGATCCATTCTCTTTCAATACCTTTTCATATGCATCTCTTGCCAATGTATATTCCTTCTGTAATTCATAAACATGTCCAATCTGGAACCAAATATCTGAAGTTGACAAAGGTCTTGGTGGTGCCTTTAGTAAACTATTGAAATACTAAAATATAATAATAACATTAGATATTAAATGTTTTTTTTTTGATCTTTTATGATATTAAAATTTCATACCTCTAAGCTTTGCTCATATTTTCCTTGATGCTTATACAAAACACTATCTAAAGTAAATTTCATTGCTCTTTTCAAATTTACTATCCATCTTTAGTACTGCAGTGAAAGCTTCTTCGGCATGATCATATGAACCATATCTATCATACAAAATACCAATTCCGTACCACAAATTTGGATCCTAAGATTGTGTTTGTTAGTAAACAAAAAAAGCAATAGCTACAACCATTGTATTGTAATCATACCTTTGGGTTTGGAAGATGATATAAAGCGTGTTGATAAGCACTGTAAGCCTTTTGCAGTTCGTCCATCATTAAGAAACAATGTCCCATTGCACCCCAAACCTCGCCATTCTTGTTGTCTATATTGACGATTCTCTGAAAGTATTCGGATGCCTTGTGGAATTGCTCTTTGATTCTAAAGATCGATGCGATCTGTGTGAGTGCTTTAATTGAAAAAGGATTATGTTTGAGTGCGTTCTCATATGAAAAGAGTGCTTTATCCTGCTCTCCCATCAGCTCTGCAAACATTCCTAGTCGAAGCCAAACATTTTCATTTTGCTCCCTAAATTTCTGCTCCAATATCTTCAATGGGTCATTTGTAGCCATTTCTATACAATACTATTAATTACAACTGACTTTTATCTAATGTTTTATTAATAGTTAATAAATAAGCATCTAGAATAGAGACTACTTTTACTTTGTTACAACATACATATTAACTATATCTAATCTATTCTTGTCTTTTCTTATTTTTATTGTTTGTATATGATATTTAATAATTTATACCTGTTGTTATCTATTTGTATAAAAAGGAGAATAAAAAAAGATTAATAAACTGTTATGATCTTGATTTTAGATGAGCAATTAAAAAAAAACGCAAAGTGTTTATAAAAAAAAAAAAAAATAATTGAGTTTTCTCTCAAGTAAATTTTAGTTTTGAAAAATACGACCAAAAGTGTCGGATCAATGGTGGTGGGGTTATTTGAAGGATCAGTAATTTTTTTTTTTTACAAAAAGTCGAACAAATAGTGGCTGGTTGTGGTGCAGGTAGGATCAAAAATAAAAATATTGGGCAAATGAAACAATCCAGGTCACCTGTGTTGTGCAAAAGTAGAAAAAAAAAAATAAAATAAAAAAAAATAAAAAAATCGCAAATGTGGGTGTGTTGGACCCAGTTCTTTGTTTTGTATTACTGGATATACGACAAAGATATGATTGATGGTGTTGGTGTTGATATCGAAAAATGAAATTGATTTGATTGATTGATTGGCTGATTAATATGATTACTTTTTTTGCTTTTGTGATAATAAAAGAAGCACAAAGAAATTCAAGAGTGGCGTAAAGTGTTGACGTATGTTACTACTTTTAATTATGTACATTCAACTTTTCGAAATATTTAGAAATTAAATAAAGTTCTTTGTTTGATTTGTTTAGTTGTTGGTTAACTTTGTTTTGGTTGTTGTGTTGTTTGTTGTTACTGTTGTTGTTGCTGTTTTTTCAAATTTTAAAAAATAAAATTAAAATAACAAAACTTAATCCATAAAACAAAGGTAAAAAAAGAGTAGAAGCTAAGAAAAGAGAAAGATTAGGAATTAAATTTAAAAACCTAAATTGAATTGAATGGTTATATTTAATATAGAATAATGTAATATTTAGTGTATGTATTATTGTATGTGTTGTTGTTGCTGGTTGTTGGTTTGAGAAGAAATATTGTTTTACTTTACTTTACCCAAAGAGAAAAAGAAGATATTGAAAATATTAAAGTAATACTAAATGATAAACAAAAATATTTTTTTGATAATGAGAAGAATGGTTTTTATACAATTGGAGTTATAATATATGTAGTGTGCTGTGTTGTGTGACTGTAGTGTGGTGTGTTGTGTGTCGTGTGTTTTGTGTGTGTGTGTGAGCTATTATATTTATATAATTATAATTTTATTATATTATATTTTTAATGGTCTTGAATCCTCACTGACTCAATTTTTTTATTACTACACTAACTCTTTCTAAAAAAAAAAAAAAAAACAAAACAAAAAACAATAATTTTTTATAAATACCATTAAAAAAACACACACACACAACCCACACTCAAATACCCCCACCCCACCGAGGGGTAATTCTTAAGGTGTGTGTTTTATCTGTGGTGGGCTTATACCACACCACGCAGTTGAATGTCATAGCTCCATCCAAATGAAAACAAAAAAAATTTTAGAAAAAAAAAAAAAAAAAAAAAAAGGATTTGACAACACACGACTTTTCAGTGTGATCCAAACTTTTTTTTTTTTCCATTTGGCGGGGGTGGGTGTTGGAAACCAAATTAACCACACAACACCGATTCTATAGAGAACAATAAGTAGCATCGATGTGGGGAAGAATAGGAACGGAAAGAGTGAATTTTTGCTAAAGATAGACAGATAGATAGAAAGATGGCATATGTGATTTTGAGTGAAACAAAGAAATAAAGAAATAAAGAGAAAAGCTGAGAGAGAAAGAGAGAGAGAGAGGAAAGAGTAGCTACTTTGTTGTTTTTTTTTTTAATAAGATTATTACTATTGTTATTGTTTACTATGTAATTAATTGCACTTGTATGCTAAATAAACAAACAACCAATTTTGTCACTCGTTTGATTACATTGATATTGAGTATTATTGATATTTTGTATATGAGTCAATCAATTTAATAAACAATAAACATTTCTAATATCTTTGCTTTGGTCCAATGAAATTGTATTTGTTTGACTTTTGTGAAATTAATGTTGAATTATAGAGAGTGAATATGTTTAAATTCTCTTTAAAAAGGAACAAAGTAAAGGTGAAGGTATAGCTATCGAGTTTTGTTTTGGTGGTAATTGTTACACACAAACTCGAGCAATCAATAAATACTTGAAAAGTTTGATCTTACTATTTTTTTTTTTCTTTTTCCAGTTTGATTGGATTTGGAAAATTTGAATATACAGAATGGTAATAATAATGATATCTTAATGGGACTGGTTAGATTTGTCCGATGTTAACAGTTGTCTAGGTGTTGTTAACAAAATCTTAATAATGTTGGTTATACTTTTGTTACTTATTAGTCTATCTTAGATATCTTGTTATTTAAATATATATATATATAAATCTAAAATATATATTTGAATTTTAGTTAGAATTTTATATTTATAAATATATATATATTTGTTACTATTAGTATTAATGTTTTTGTTTGATGATGATGAAAATGATGATGTTATTTATTATTTAGGTTTGTTATTGAATGAATCTTTACATTACCCACAAGTGGGGTGTGGGTTGGTTCACGCTCACACACTCTGACCACTGACTTGGTAACACACTTGAGATTAATTCATTCACACACACACACACACACACAACTTATTTAACACTCAATACACAACACAATATTGGCAATTATAAATGTTTGATATTGTTATTTATAAAATATATTTATACATATATATATATTATATGTATTGACAATAGCCACATTAACAGCCATAACTTTTAATTAAACACTTCACACATCACACTCTGCTGTCACTTTTCGCTTTGATTAAAAAAAAAAAAACACACAACACAACACAACAGAACATAACATGAAAGACGTGTTGGTAGTACTGGAGTCAAATAAATATAGCAGCATTTATTAAATTTATGATTTATTATATTAATTTAAATCAATATCAATAATAGTAATAATTATCATCTAAGATAGCGAATCTTTTAGTTTTTCTATATATATGATATTTCCATCACTGTGTTAGATGCTTCTCTTTGCTAGTGTGAGGTTGATTGTGTGTTGTGTGTTGTGTGTGTATCTTGATTATAATTATTGTTTGTGTATATCTATCTATCACTGTTATTACCTTTTGACAAAATAATATAAATTTTAATATAAAATTATTTAATGTTTTTTTAAAATAAAAATCACAAAAGTTAACTTTTGTTTGTTAGATCTTGAAAAAAAAAAAATACTAAATTTATCAAATTGAACAAAAAAAAAAAAAAAAAAAAAAAAAAAAAACAAGTTTTGTATAAATTAGTCTTTGGTTGTATTTATTTATACACTCACTCCCTTTTTGAAAAATTGAACAAAAAAAAAAAAAAAAACCATTTGTCGACAATTATTATTATTCATTCTATTTCCATTAATATTTGGAATTTGTTTTTTTTTTTTTTTCCAGTTTAAATTGATCGATTGATCTATCTATTTATTTCTTATAAGAACGAAATGTCTACAACAACAACAACAACAAATGGAAATGGAACATCCAACCATGGTGTTTTAAAATCAACTATAGGTGATAAAGAAGAAGATGATAAAGATACTTCAATGATCACAGATACAGTTGTCGATAGTATGTAGAATCTATCAATCAATTATTTATGATGATCATCAACAACAACAACAAACTAACCGTCTAATTACTAAATATTCATATTCTTAGAAAAAGATGAAATCAGATCGATGTGGCAAATGGCATTTATACATCATTTCTTAACGCTGTTTGTTAAACCACTGCATGTAAAGACAATCTATATAGATGAACTAGAGAATGCATTGATAGAGCCCGATGAATTTAAAACCTATCTAACTGAACTATTCGTTCCGTTATTACGTCCAGTTGCAAAGCCAAAGTCTGGTGGTATAAAGTAGGTGTCTCTATTTGAAAAGTATACAGAAGTGGAATCTAACTGACTGATCTATCATTTTTCATTGTTACCAATTAAAAAAAAGTCCAGAGACATGGGAAGGTGTATTGAAACATGAAGTATCAAAGAAATCATTCGATTGTTTCGTTGAGAGTCCGTACCCAGAGGATTCCGAAAGCTTTACAAGTCTGTCGTTGGTCGACAGAGTGTTGGTATTGAAGGGTCTGTGTGATCTGCATCTGCTAAAGTCGAAACCACTACTAGAGAATATCAGTGAGACCGTCTCCAATCAGGAGCAAGAAAATTTGAGAGTGTCACCCATCGGATATGATAAAGATAAACTGTGCTACTGGTACTTTGGCGATACACGACTCTACAGAGAACCAAAGCAGATAAACACACGACGCACTTCCACGCCAACCAAGCCAAAGAAGGGCGAGAAGCGTTGGGAACTGGTGTGCAGCACCAAAGAGGAGTGGACAAAGTTCCTGGAGGACATTGACAACAGCGATTCCACCAACCAGAAACAACTGCATCAGGCACTGACAGAACTGCTGCCGGACGTCTACGAAGAGATGGACGCCTATCACAAGTACCGCTTACGAAAGGATCGCGAGAAACAACAAGCTCAACAAAAACAATTTTTGAATAACGCTGGCAATACCGGTTTGGTGATAAGACAGTTCCGTTCGCCAAGACTGGTGGAGTTGCAAATCAAGAAACTAGAGGAGGAACGACAGGAACAAGAAAGAAGAAAACAAAGAGCAGAGAATGGAAAGCGTGGCGCTAACAGTCGCGATAAAGATGACGATGGTGAAGATGAAGACGACGATGAAGAAGATGAAGACGACGATGATGAATTCGATCATCACGAAATGCAACATAGAATACTTGGATTGCGACCAAGAAAGAGACAAGCAACCAACACAACCACTACCACCACAACCACTAGCAATCATAGCAGCAATAGCAACGGTCCCACACAGATTCAACAGACAAGTAGTGGTAGAAGAATTGTTCAAAGACAACTCGATGAAAATGGTCTACCGATGTTACCTCGTTATCCTCGAAACAACAGAATAATAGAGACCGATCCAGTCGAAGAAGATCAATCCGAACCAAGCACTAACAACAGTAATAAAAACTCTGATGAAGAAATAACATCAGAGTAATAAAATACTTTCAAAAAAAAAAAAAAAAAAAAAGACCATATCAAACAAATAATAATCGTTTTATTGTTAAATGTTGAATATGTTACATATTCAAATGATTTGCTTTTTATATAATATGAACAAACAAATATAAAGATGATATATATATATATATATGAGTGTTCATCAAATATTTATTTCTTTCCCTAAAACAAAGAAGTCAAATTTTAGAAATCACCCACAGATTTGCTTATTTCGCAATATTAAAAAAAAAAATTGTCAAATTTTTTCTATTATTAATAAAAAACCCTTTCTCATTATCTCATCAAACTAGTTACAATATTAAAAGATAATAATAACTATTAGAGTAAGAGTTTTTATTTCTTTTAAGATCATATTTGGTGATGAATTTCTTTAGAAAACTATTAGATATACCAGAGGTTAAGCCTGACGATGCAAGAGAAAGAGAAGAGTTGGGTATTACCGATGAATTGATTGCATTCGTAAAGAATATCTCAAAGTATCCAGAGTCTTTTAAGGATTTCCCATTACAAACGCTTTCGAATAATACACGTATGTATATTCTATATCTATTCATCTTGTTAGTTAGCTTAATGTTACTAACCTATATATATTTACAACAATAGAATTTAGATTAAGTTCATTACAGACTAGACATGTCAATAAGATTATAACTATAGTAGAACCTTTGAATGAATTGAGATTTAAATTATGTCCTTTACATATGAAAGATGATGTATTTTGGAGGATCTATTTCATTCATATATCAAAGGTTACAACTCAAGTATTCGATACAGATGGTAAATATATATATAGATTTTATATTAAAACAGTTATCATAATGATATTAATATATAATTATATTATCAATTGAAAAAATAGATATACATAAGAAACCATCGTCTAGTCTTGATGAGCTGGATTCACAATTAGATCAAATAACAGCATCTGCACCCAACTTGATGCAGTACGATCAGGGTTTGAATGAGGATGAGGATAACTACTACTCTGACAATACCTACATAGATATACAACGTAAAGAAAAAGGATTGGACGCCGACAAAGAAGCAGAGGTCCCAAATTCCGATTTGATTGCATTGAAAAATAAGATTTTAGCATTGGATCAAACTATTGAAAAGAGAAAACAACAACTAATACAACAACAACAACAACAACAGCTACAACAACAACCAAACAATCAACAGACATCACCAACACAACAGACAGTTTCACCTACACAACCAACAACAAAACCATCAAGTCCTGGATTTTTAGATTTAGATTTTTTCAGTTCAATTATCAAATAACAATAATAATAATAATTCATTCTTATAATAATAATAATACAATCTATACTTTTTGATTAAATTTCAAATAATAATAAAACAAACTAGAATACAAACAAAACAAAAACAATTATTTATACTATGATATGTATGACTAACTAATAATTATTAGTCATTTTAAATTTATTCAATAAATGCATGAATGATTGTTTTCTTTTCTTTTTTTTCAATGTTGTTAATGTTAACATACATTAATGTATGTATGTTCAACTTGTCTTGGTTGAAAAGGAAAAAAAAGAAAATATATATATAAAGGAAAAAAATAAATAACAATGTAATGAATATTTATTCCATTACGTGCTTGACATATTCGTATACGGACCAAACGATGGCGGAACTCATAGAGTGAAAAACGATTCTTGGCTTGACGCCGCTCATCATTCCGGCAACACCTTCCTCCTTCCAAATGGTACGCAAAGCATCGACCATACCGCTGTAGTGACGTCCGATGTCACCTTGACACTGGAGTCTGGTCTTTGCAACGTCGAATGGATTGGTGAAACCGGCGGCTACCATACCGGCACCACCACCTGCCACTAGATGCAGCATCAATGTATAGTTCTTTTCGTTCTTCTTGTGCAGTGGCTCCATCAGTTTCTTCAAACTCTCATATGAAGCGAAATAAAATCCGTAATATGGTACATTCATGACTAGTGAAGTTGTGTATCCTGCGTAAAATGCTCTTATTCCTTCTCTTGTCCACATACTCTTCATGCAATCTACCATTCCACCGTAGTTTGTTATTTGTAATTGCATTCTTTGTTTGACAGCGTCCATTGGTGATGCAACTGCCTCACTAACCATCTATAGAAATAAAGCAATCAAATGTCGATCAGTCAGTCATCTAATTATTCCAATCAACTTTTATAAAAGTTGGTAGTATTTTACAATATACATACAGTTGCAAAAGCACCGGCAGCACCTGTTTTAATTGGATGATGATGAGCTTTGTCACCACCACATATTTTATGTCTAAGATACTCGTAAATTGCAAAATGAATTGCATGTGCAGGTGCTACAATAGTATATCAATGAATTTAATAATTATATTAGAAAAATGTTACCCTTTTAGATTGTTTTTTTTTTCATAAAATCAATCAACCAGATTTTTTGTTTTTCGTCTTTGGTCTTGATTTATGATAAACATTGTTTTTTCACATATTATTGATTGATTGTATTGTTTGTGTACATACCAGCACCAGCAGCAACTGCAGTTACACCTTTAAATAAACCACTGACACCAGATCTCGATATGATTTGTCTTGTCATTTGTAATCCCGATGTCTGATATGATCCTGTAACCGCTTGTATATGAGTCTATATAATTGAAATAGAAAAGAAGAACAAGCAGAGTTAATAACAGATTCAATATAACAATTGGTATCCTATTGAGTCAATAGTAACTTACTTTAACTGTATCGATTGGGTACATTCCGACATGCTCTGCAACACCTGCAATTGCACCGGCTACCAAATGTACATGGAAAGATCCACCTTCATTATCATCGTCCATACCATGATCGTGACCCATTTTTGTAATCTATTTATATATTTTGATATAATCAAGTGTGTGTATATGTGTGTTTATCGATTTAATATATTATATAATAATCTCTCTTTTATGAAAAAAAAACAAAGAGAAATTTCGAAACAATTATAATAATAATAATGATAATATATAATTATTATTTATAGGTAAAAAAGTTGAATTTAAACGAACGAAAGGATAATGTTGTGACACGATCAGCTTATATAAAATGAGTGGTGGGAGTCGTTTAATCAGAGTCTTGTCTTTTTCGATTGTCAAACAAACATCCATCTAATTTTTAGAAAAAAAAAAAAATTGAAAAAAAAAATTTTTATTAATCAATTGACACTAATTAATTTGATATCTAAAAAAAACAACAAATGATTAAGTTTCATTGAAAACAGTGATAAATGATACGCCCTTCAACATTATGGCAAAAGACATCGTCTTATTTTTATTTATTCCACATTCTATTGGAACGAAATGATGTAATCTGCAATCATTGATATTTCTTGACAATTCAAAATCATTGTTTTACAGTTATGTCTATGATAAAGAAATTTCTAATTTTGAAAATATTGATACTACATTTCGATATTTTCCTGAATTAAGGTCCTATTCCATATTACTAAAATAGTAATTTTGGTGGTTGTCCTTCATCTTATTACTCTAATTGCCAGTAATCTTTCAATTTCGATTGCTTCGATGGTAATAAAAGAAATGTCTTTAGTAAGAATATCTTGGAATAAACTTGACCATCTCTCTGACAACATCTTTATCTCTTATGTTTAAAATAAATAACTATATCATAAATACATCATCAACAAAGGAATCAAATAATAAAAATGAAGTTTTTTTATTGTGTTTATCAAAAAATAAAATAAAAATAAAGATAGAATTAAACTAAATAAATAAAATAACTTAATTAATTTACTTTTTTTTTTTTTTTCAATTTTTTTTGATTTTATTTATTTTTCAAATTGTTTGATTAAATTTTTTATTTTTTGTGATGTTCAAAATTTTTAAAGTTTAGAGTGTTTTTTTTTATTATTATTTTATTTAATTTTAATAATTAAATTTTTTACAACTTATTATTACTTTTTTTTATTTTTATTTTTATAATTTTTAATATATATATTACATATAGATAGATAGATAAATAATGGAGACATTACTTTCTTTTGTAGTTGCAGATGGTGTTTTGTGTTTGGCAGACTCTAATATCAACCATTCGATTGTAAAGATGAAGGAAGATGAAGATAAGATTGCAGTGTTGGATGAATTCAAGTTGTTGAGCTCTGCAGGTGAGCCAGGAGATCGTACACAGTTCTGTGAGTTTATAGCAAAGAATCTCAAGCTGTATCAATTGCGTAATGGATACTCACTCTCGACCAGTGCAACCGCCCACTTTATACGTAACGAGCTCGCAACTGCACTGCGTCGTAATCCATACAATGTAAACCTCTTGGTTGCCGGATACGACGAGAAGACCGGTCCAGCCGTCTACTACATGGATTATCTAGCATCGCTACAGAAACTCGACTTTGGTTGTCATGGTTACGCCGCTTACTTTTTGCTCGGTCTGTTGGATCGTCTTCACCATAAGGACATGTCGTACGAGGAAGGTGTCGAATTGATGCACAAGTGCTGCGAGGAGTTGCAGACTCGTTTCTTGGTCGGTGGTAAATACACTCTCAAATATATCTCTAAAGACGGTATCCAGGTAGTCCCATTCAAAGTTGGTGATAGAAAGAAAAACAACCAACCATAAATAACCCCCGATTAAATAATCAATAACCAACATATACATATACACTTTATTAGATAATATATACAAGTGTATAAAATATTTAAATAGTATGTATTTCTTTTTTACCAAAAATTTTCAAAATCAAAAACAAATCAATCATTGATTATTTATTTACTGACACCTACCTATTTCAACATTAATCACTTTATATTTAGATTAAAAAGCATGTAAAAGTACTCTTTCTTTGACAATAGAGATATTTTAAATAAATAAAAAAATGTATAAATTTTATGAATCATTAATAGGCTCATTCTTATTGTGTATAGATTATTTTATTTAATGATGTTAGTTACAGAATGTTTTGTATCATCCAACATGTTGATGTTTGTTAATTACAAACATTTAAAAAAAAAAAAAACAATTGTTCTTTTTAAAAAGTTTAAAGAATCACAAATTTTATAGATTTAAATAAACTAAGATTGATCAAAACCTTTGAAGGATTGGTTTAATGTTGCATTGCCATTATTTGGTGGTTATTAAACAAACAACCCTTATTTTAAATTAAATTCAAAAATTTATTCTTTAGTTTTAATAAAAATTTTGTACTTGTTGTTTTGTTTTTTCATAGTTTTTTTTAATATTAATTTTATTTTAATAATATAATGAGTAGTAGTAGTGGTAGTAATAGTTATAATCAACAACAACAACAACAACAACAGCAACAGCAACAAAATGATGTAAATAATACAAATAATAAGAGTAGTAGCTACTCTACATATGTCAGTGGTAATAATAACAATCTAACTTCAATGTCGACACTCAAGAAGTTTATTGTTGAGAATGGTGATCATATTTCGTTGATGAGAAACTTGATATTGTTTCTGCCTGGTCGTTACGGTGATTCTGAATTGAATCTTGAAGCATGTATGTTGAATGAACACTAAAAGATCTTTTATCAATAAAAATAATGTAGATTTACACTAACACATTCTGATGATGTTTCTTTATATATCTAAAAGTATATAGTTTGGTGAATCTATTTCAAACATATGTGGATTTGACGTCATCAAAGATAATGCTTTCACACAACAAATCGAGGACATCCACAGAGGAAGCTGTACCACCACCTTACTACCTAGATATATTATCATGGATCGTATCTATTCAGAATATCGGTACGTTTTCATTCTATCTATCTATCTAATTATTATAAAGAAGAGTTTATTGTTAATATTGATATCAAAATAATAGAATTGTTTGTTGAAGTTTATGCTAGTACAAGAAGTGATAGTAAATCTAAATATCGTTGGCCAGCAATCATTGGTATTGAAGCTTTAAAGTAAGATATAGTTCGAATTGATTCAAGAAGTTTAGATTCAAAGAGTAGTTATTAATAGTTAACATTATAATCGTTTACAGAGCTTTTTTAAGAATTAAATTATTATTCAAGACCAATGGAAATATGTTGGTGCATCACTCATTCCACGTTCCTTCAAAAGACATCAAAGCATTATCTGAATCATTATCAAAGTATGTATTGCTTATCATCAACAATTATATTATATAGTTACTAGTTTTATTAATTTATGTATTCAATGTAGTCCAATTATAAGTGAGAAACCTGTTTACGGAGGAAAGAGAAAGACACTTCATGATAAACTAAAGGAAGATAGTGAGAAGAATGTTGGAGACGATTCTACTTTGATACCATTGTTACCACCTTGCGCACCGGTCGATAGATACCCAAAGATCATCAGTGAGTTGCTGTTTATTCTACGTCCTCTGATTTATTCAATCACCAGATGGACCTATGGCAAGAAGTCGTGGAAACCATGGTTGATCTCACTGGGTATGGAATATGCAAGTCTCACCATATCAGAGTATGGAGCAGTCATACATCACCTACCTCCCACAAAGTTGGAGAGCGATGAAATCAGTAGAAGACGAAGACTCTTGGTTTATTACCTATTGAGATCACCATTCTACGATCGTTTCATCGGTGATGGCATTGTATTTAGAATCTTAAACTTCTTCAAGAAAGTTCCAATCCTAAAGATCTTGGTTGGTAAGTTGAAAACAAAAAACTTATTATTATTATTCATTGAAATTTAAACTAATTAATTCATGTTTTTGATTTTCAATATTTATAGGATGGTTTTTAAATTATATCAACGCATTTAGAACCAGATACTTCTATACTTCTGCTTCATAAACAAAACATTTATCTGTTTACAATAATAACAGAATAAATTATTATTATTATAGTTTTAAATAATCAGATTTTTTTTTGATCACCCAATGAGTTTATTTTAATGTCGGGATACGCAATCATTAATTAATTTAACAAAATACCGATCAAAAAAAAAAAAAAAAAATTATGTCATTAAAAACTTGTTGTTGACGAATACTTTCGTCTTTTCATCATTTTTGATTTTCTAGTAGAAATAGTTAGTAGTAGAGTCATATTAATAGATATTGATAAAAGTTAATAGACATAGATATATAAAGATGGGTGGTGGTAATAAAAATGAATTTGAATCACCTTTTTTACAACTTTTCACAGGTGCTGCATCCGGTGTATTAGCTGACGGAATCATGCATCCAATAGATACTATAAGAGCAAGATTACAAGTAGAGGTATGTGTGATAGCTATTTCTTAGATTTTTTTTTTTTTTAAAAAAGAAGTTTATTAAATATAAATCAAATAGAAAGTAGGACAACAAAGATATACAGGTACTTTCAATGCATTTCAATCGATCATTCAAAAAGAAGGTGTCAGATATTTATATAAAGGATTCCCTATTGTGGTTACAGCAACTATTCCTGCACACGCTCTCTATTTCTTTGGTTATGAGTACTCAAAGAAATATTTGAAAGGTCCACTGGGAGATGGTGCACTCAATCACTTTGTGTCAGGTTTGGTGGCTGATATTGCAGGTGCCATGATTTGGACACCGATGGATATTATCAAACAGCGTCTTCAAGTACAAAACTCAACTTATCTGACCAATCCTACACAGACTTTCTATAGAGGTTCGTTCCATGCATGCAAAGTCATCTTGAAAGAGGAAGGTGTTGCAGGTTTCTACAAAGGATTCTTCCCATCGTTAATGACTTTCGGACCATTGGTTGGTATCTACTTTGCAACCTATGAAAAGACAAAGAAAACAGTGTCTGGTGTGCTTGGTGTTGAACCCGGAAAGATGTTACCACTACCTTATCAATTGGCAAGTGGATTCTTTGCTGGTTCGGTAGCTGCTGCTGTGACCTGTCCACTCGATGTAATCAAGACTAGAATTCAAGTGTCGAGAGCATCCGACAAAACATACAATGGTATCATCGATGGATTCCAGAAGATCATGAAAGAAGAAGGTCCAAGAGCTTTTGTTAAAGGAATGGGTGCTAGAATTTTATGGATAGCTCCTGGAAATGCTATTACAATTGCATCATGTATGTATATCAAGTTATTAGATAGATTTCTTTATTTTCTAATTTCATTTTATTTTTAGATGAACAATTAAAAGATTTATTTAGAAAGATGACATAAGAGAAAAAAATATATGAAAAGTTTATTTATTTAATCCAAACCTTCAAAATTAAATTCATCAACCGATGATGAACTATCTATTACTCCAGATCTTTCTGGTGTTTTAATCTTTATAATCTGTTTAATCATTATTGGTTTTATAATTGGTTTATCTATTTTATTATTATTATTATTATTGCTATTATTGTTTTTATTACTTTCATTTACATCATCCAAATCAAAATCTATTTCTCCATCATCACTTAAACTAATATTTACATTTACATTTATACTATTATTACTATTGTTATTATTATTGTTGGTTTCTTCAATGCTGTCGAAATCCAAAGTAAAGTCATCTATATCTACATTATTATTGGATGATAAAAGTGGGGTTGGTGATTTAATGGATATTGATGGCTTTAATGGAAGTAGAATTGGTGATTTTTGTTTTGGTTCATTGGAAAGTATAAGATTTGGTTGGTCTTTTTTTATTTTTGGTGTGGTTTGGAATGGCAATAGGCTGATTTTATTTGGTGATATTGGTTGGCTTGATGTGGTGGTTGTGGTAGTAGTTGTATATGTCAATGCTTTAATTTCATCTGTATCAAAAGGTATGGTGCCATAATTACTATCTTTGACTGGAGGTGGCAACTCCAATGGAGAGGATTGAGATTGAGATTGAGGGGATAGAGTAGTATATGTTTCTGATTTTTCTTTCATACATCTAAACGTCAGATTGATTCTTGGTTGTATGACCTTTAGTTCTTTAGGGACACAGTGTTTCCAGTAGAGTTGTGTCTCCTCAGCCATCACCAACAACGAACCTGCATTCAATGAGAATTCAATATCTGCCTCTCCATCGTTGGGTTTGAGGATGAATCTTCTGGTGGCACCAAGAGATACCGATGCAATCGTCCTTGTAGTTTCACTGATTGCTTCCTTATCGCTATGCAGTCCGATGTGATCCTTTCCATTTCTATAATAGTTTACCAACACATAGTCGAATTTAACATTCAACAATGTTTCAAGAGACGTTTTCAATTTAATCATTGGTGGTGTCCATGGTGATGTTTCATGTTTTCGCGCGTACTCTAAATCTGAATCTGACATCCAACCCATAAGTCTTGGCAGCGGTACTATTTTCTCGTACATCTTCATCTCGTGCTGTTCAAAGTTCAGCACCTGTAAAAGATGTCTCTCCAGAATACTGGACATCTTCTGACTTAGAAAATGCTTACACCAATAAAGCATTCCAGTTTGATTTTTCAAAGGGATTGGATGAAGTGGTGGAAGTGGATTTGGCACATCAAATTCAGTTTCTCCTACACTCTTGACTCCCATTAACGAATCGATAGTCAGTTGTTTCTTTGGTGAAATCTTATCAAAATCTATATCTGAAGCATAATATTTATCATCATTATCATACTTTTCATTATTATATTTCTTTGCATAAAAGTTTTTATAATTATTTGGTAAACTTAATTGTAAATTATTATTATTAATATTATTATTATTATTATCTTCGCTTTTCCTTTTCTTTGGTAATAACACTCTTGAAAAATATTCCATTTCTACTCAGTCGGTAAGAAATCAAAAGATTTGATTATTCTCAAAAATATGTGATAAACTTAAATTTTGGTGCATCAATTTCCAGGAAAATAAAAAATGTGTGATCACAAAAAAATTTTAGTTGACAAGAAAAAATTAAGTTCAAATTTTTATATGTATCACAAATTTAAAAAAGGAATGGTAACGATTCAAATCATGTTTGTAATTCTTCAAGCTTGAGTAAGCTTGTCATGAGTTCTTGAAAGGAGTCTGACAATTTAAGTGATTTGTTGGCCAATCCCAACTTACCAATAGACTGGTACTATTAAAAAACTAACTATTTTTGTATTAAAAAAAGGTTTATGGTAAATAATAATACAATGAATAATGTTTTTTCTTTAATATTTAATCTTTAATTCTTTTGATTTTCTCAGATATAATTTGTTGTGTTGCATCAAAGAAAAAAATAGGGTGGATATCCATTATTTTTTTTTTACCAAAATCTTCTTCCTACAGTATTATCGGGGTAGATGAATGGATAGCTGATGAATATGAAAATGGTGACAATGTTGATAAAAATTAGATATAGTATATCGAGTGTTGTGTTGTATGATAGTGCTGACTTGTTTTTGGTGAATGCAGAAGGTCTGATTGAATTTAGTTGATATATAAAGAATGGCACAATGAAGTATCTGCACTCAAAGAGTGGCGATGGTAATAGCACAATAGATACACTCGAGAAGAAGAACAGACACCACAGATTTGATTTTCCACCTGCTTTCAAACTCTTCCAGATCATCCAGACACTATAGATATAGAGTGGAATCAATGCGAATTTCGATAGAGGATACTTTAAGAATATCTTGTTCCACAAATAGAAACTATAATGTCTATTATCTGATAAAATAAATATATGTGTATATCTATGTTAAATATACATAGATTAGTAACTAATCGAAAAATAGGAAAGGATTTGAGATATTATGATCAACTTACGTAAATAGATCGATCATTTTATAGAGGAATAATGATATTATGGTGATAAGAGGAATCGATTTGATTGGTCGTGAAAGTAGACTTTTGGCAAAGTGAATCGGTGAGAATACTGAGAGCGTGGCAGACGGTGCGTTAAAGAGATAGCAATACAATGAGAAATAGAGTAGTTGTACAAAGTGGAATGCCGATTCATGGTTACTCTTATCTCCAACAACAATACCACCGTTCACCTTTAGGAATGCTACAAATGCCAAACCAACAAATATATATCCATATAGCAATCGAACAATCAGCAACAAATTCGAGAGTGCAAACTTTATGAAATTAAAGATCTCACCAACAAGACTGGGAACAACTTGTCTAGGTCTTTGTTTGTTCTTATAAATATCTTCAATGGAAACCAATGCAATAAAGAATATCCAAACAATATTTGTCTGTCTTGAGAATACACTGAACAGTCCAACCTAATGTTTAACAAAATTCTAAAGTGTTAGAAATGTTTAGATGAATGTGTTCATTTGAAAAGTAACAACTTACTAATGATGATAATGTATATCTTTTCTTGAGTGACAAGTAGTATACTAATAATACAGAGAGTGTCGAAAGTACATCGGTATAAAATAACTGGTGGAAGAAGAAATAGATTGGATGTAGTAGCAGTGTTAAAGCAACGATTGTGTAGTGGTATCTGGTGAGTTGTTTGTTTTTGTCGGCTTGGTTGTCTTTATTGTTGGAGAATGCGGTGGTATCTGCTTGTGTATAACAGAGACACTTGTAGATCAAGTAGTATCCGGGTATCAGTAGAAATACATTGACCAATCTTAGTGAATCAGTCGAACAGAATGGCAAGCTTGGTGCTACCACTCGGAGTATATGTGCTATGAACGCTGAGAATACATATAGACCTGGTAGTGTTGTTATCTTGTCATCCCAATGATTGAATTCTAAATTGCAATATCTTTGGGTTTGAGGTACGTGAAATATTTCATCCTATTGTATAATAATATAAATGTGTGAGTTATTAGTCTTTATTTTCCAAAATAGGGTATTAATCAACATACTACATAATTCTCTGGAACATTCAATTTGAATTGATTAAACAAATAAATTGAAGCAACGAAAAGAGAAATTTGAATTGATATTGATGTTTTGCTACTCAACGACATCTTTGAGTAATTAATTGCTGATCATCAAATCATGTCATTTTATATTAATTGGTTAAGAATTCATTTTCATTGAAGTCTTTTTTAAGTATTTTGGCTAATTTCCTCCATTATTCAATCAAGCCAAAATATAATAATAGTTTAAAAAGAAAAAAAATATAAGGTAAAGAGTTAAAAACATCGAAAATTGAAATTTTTTATTTTGAAATTTATATTCATCAGCGCCCGGTTAGCTCAGTCGGTAGAGCGCACGGCTCTTAACCGTGTGGTCGTGGGTTCGAGCCCCACATTGGGCGTCCTCTTTTTCTCAAAGGAATCCCTACTTGCGCGCATGTTGAAATTGTGTCCTGATCAAGAAGATGTTGATTTCCAATTGTTTTTCTTTAATAAAGTAGTCAAGGATTGAAAGATCACCTATAGTTGCTGCCTTATCGAGTGCAGACTTCAAACTAAGGTGACTCCTATCTACTTGATCGAAAATGTTACGAACTACCATCAAATTACCATTTTCAATAGCTTTGTTTATCATTGTTTGATCGAATAGATAGTATTCCGAAACTTTCGGGATTTTAGATTCCGAGATAGACACGAATATTTTGGTTCGATTGGTTGTCACTGCCAAATTCATTGCTCTGCCGATATCAAAGAGATCGTGTGGCTGTGTTTCGACTATATACTTTACAGTTGATAGACTTCCACTTTGTATTGCTAGTTGTAAAACTTTGTCAGTAATATGACCACTCAATTGACCATTTCCAACCTTTTCAACTATTTCCAATTGATCGCTCTTACATGCATCTTCCAACACCTTTGTCTCGAACCTCTCATCGTATACCGAGCAATCAATAAACTCTGAATATCTACTTCTAATTAATGTACACTGTTCATCACTACCATTATATCTTGCACGTCTAAATGCATCTGCTAAACAATAGGTATATGATAATAATTTAAATTCTCTTGAAAGATTTGTTGGTGGTGATTTTTCTGATTGTTTTGATGTTTGTTGTGATTTTTGTAGATTATTAATTGTTGATTCCTTCAAACACAGATCTAATTCATTTATATATCTATCAATATAGTTATAGTAAACAAGCTGTATAGGGTTGTCTGATAGACTATAATAATTGTAATATCTTGTCTTTGGGAATTCTCGATCATCTATAAACAATCTATTGATTTCACGTACATATTTAAATATACAATGTCTGATTACTAAAGAATTAATTATACATTTAAATTTATCCATAATAAGTTAAATGAGAAGTTTTTTGATCGACCAAAAAATTTTTTTGTTTTTTTTTTACTAGTTCGTTTCGGTTCTTATCATAATTATGAATATCTAGAGATACTTTTAAATAATTTTGTATTATCTTGTATAATTTACTTATTTTTTTTTTTAATTTTGGAAACTTTATTATTGGTTAAAATTTATAATAAAATTAAAATTTAGTGAATTTGCAAAATTCATGGAATCTTATATTGGTAACCAAAATGAAAGAGTAAGAAAAATAGAAGATAATAAAATATGATACTAATATGACTACCATTTTAATAAAATAAATATCACAAGGCTTTAATTTTTTGTTTTTGCATGAAAAATTTGGATCTTGCCTTTTGCCTCTAATTTTTAATTTTTACTTTTCGGTGAAGGGTGTTGAGGGATCAAACTGTTTTTATCAATTACCACACTTTAAATATTTTTCTTATTTATCGATATTTAGATAATTGATATCAAAAGATTATTCATATATATTAAAAAACAATGAAAAGAAAACATGATCAGAATAATATCAGTTCAAATGTTGATAATGATGCGCTTCTCCAACTTGTAATGGCATTTGATCATGTTAATAGAGATCAACAAACAATTGTGCTACCATCAGGTGAATCAACAACGAAAGAACAACTTTTATTAAAAGTAATCGATCTTTATCCAAGCTATGCTAATACTTATTACCAGTTGGCATTAATACTTAAAGCTGAAAATCGATCATCAATCACACTTAATAATGGACAATCAATGACAAAACAACAATTATACTTGAAATCAATAGAGTATGATCCAACCAGTCACAGGTCTTATTATTATCTTGCAAATACACTTTCAAATGGTGAATCAATCACACTTAATAACGGACAATCAATGACAAGACAACAACTCTACTTGAAATCAATAGAGTATGATCCAACAAGTCACAGTTCTTATCATAACCTTGCAACGACACTTTCAAGAGGTGAATCAATCACACTTAATAACGGACAATCAATGACTGCACAACAACTATACTTGAAATCAATAGAATGTGATCCAACATATATCAATCCATATATTAACCTTGCAAATACACTTTCAAATGGTGAATCAATCACACTTAATGATGGACAATCAATGACTGCACAACAACTATACTTGAAATCAATAGAATGTGATCCAACCAATTCATATTCATATCATAACCTTGCAACAACACTTTCAAATGGTGAATCAATCACACTTAATGATGGACAATCAATGACAGAACAACAACTACTCTTGAAATCAATAGAATGTGATCCAACTAGTCGCAGTTCTTATCATAACCTTGCAACAACACTTTCAAATGGTGAATCAATCACACTTAATAATGGACAATCAATGACTGCACAACAATTATACTTGAAATCAATAGAATGTGATCCAACTAGTCACAGTTCTTATAATAACCTTGCAACAACACTTTCAAATGGTGAATCAATCACACTTAATAATGGACAATCAATGACAAAACAACAATTATACTTGAAATCAATAGAATGTGATCCAACCAATTCCGATTCATATCATAACCTTGCAATTACACTTTCAAGAGGTGAATCAATCACACTTAATAATGGACAGTCAATGACTCAACAACAACTATACTTGAAATCAATAGAATGTGATCCAACCAATTCCGATTCATATCATAACCTTGCAATTACACTTTCAAGAGGTGAAATCAATCACACTTAATAACGGACAACCAATGACTGCACAACAATTATACTTGAAATCAATAGAATGTGATTCCAGCAAATACGATTCATTTTGTATCCTTGCAATTACACTATCTCGGTATGAAACAATAACACTCCATAATGGTGTTCGAATGACAAAGCAACAACTATTATTGGAATCACTAAGAATAGGTCATAGACGAGGTATGGTTTACAAATTGATTGGACTAACTTTGCAGAACAACAAACAAACGATTACACTTCCAAATGGTGAACAAATGACAAGAAGACAACTGCTTCAAAAAGCAAAGAGAATTGTACTAAAATTAACATTTTAGAATTATAATAATCAAATCAACTCACACTTCAATAATTATTAAGAATTCAACCATCACAATTCAAACAGTTTATTGAAGCGATTTCAAATAACTAAAGTTAATAATCCAACTGTTAAACAATAATCCAACATTTATTCAACACTATCAAATATTATTCTTATCTTCAAATTGTAAATCAAATAAATTATTATCTTTAAATCTTATACTGTAAATTATATCTCTAACTTTATTACATTTATTAAATCCATATTTCTTGTACCAAAACTATTCCTAAAAGTAATACTTCCTAATTTTTTATCAAATTTGTACGTATTATATTTATATTTTATATATATATTATAATATGATATTAATACCATTGTACTACCATTACTGATAGTCAAGGTGTAGAGCTGGATATTAGCCTACAGTTCGTGTTTATTTATTGTTGGAGTAGTTCAGCAACAGGCCGGCTGAGATGGCCATCATTTTTGAGTAAGGGATGATGCCATTGATTTGGTTTGGCAGACGGAGAAATTAAGCCACTTAGAATTCAAAACGGGTACGTGTGTAAACCACTCAGTGTTCACCTATGATATGCCTACTAGTTACTTTCGGTGTCAATTTGGTAGGCTTCATTCAATGATCTAAATACCAAACTGCGTATGTTTGATATGTTCTGCGATGCCACCTCGTCCCTGGTTAATGCAACCAAGAAGTATAAAAACACAATGAAAAAGACCAGAGCTGTACAAGCATGGTTACGTGGCATCTCGCTAAGGGACATCCAACTTCGTAATGATGCGCAACACGTGTGGATATTCAATAGATTCCTACTTAATCCTTTGATTCTTCCAAAGTTTGTTATTATACCAGTTGGCTATCTTAAATCCAATGCAGATCTATCACCTCGCTATATCTCAATCTATGCTACACTCTGTTGCACCGATTGGTAGTTCATCTCAAGCATCCGGACAACAAAATAAAATCTGCTAAACCTATTCTGATTGATGGTCTACCACCCACTCTAAAGAAAATCTACGACCACCTATTGATCATAAAACATAGCATTCCACCGCTAACTGGTGGTCAGTTCCAACTATCTCTACCACCAACCAAATTCGACTACACATCTAACGACAGTATCTTCACGTATGTATCGCTTATCAAACACCAGCGTGGACGAAACACTGTCTTCCGGCTCTTCTCTGGTTCGCTTCCTGGCTTGGCTTTCAACAAAAACAAAGAATGTGAACTGTGCTTCACAAACTGCTCTGACCCATCTTTCCATACATTCTTTAATTGTCGAGCAGTTAAGCACAGATTCAATCTTAACACCATTCTTGAATCCTTACAGCTTTCAGGTGGTCAACAATTCGATTGGACTATGGAAGATGCGTATCAGTTGGTAAGAAGAAAGGACAACATCACTACTCTCGTTTAATTTATAGATCTATAAATTTAATAAAGTTTATTTATTTAATATTTATATTTAAATATATTTGATATATATTTATAATAAATATTAAATATTCAAATTTAATATTTGAGTTGAGTATTTATTTATTATATTTAGGAGTATTGATCATCTTTCAGTTGATTAACCACCAATTGCAATTATAATTATTATCATATATAAAAAGATTACAGAACATTTAATAAATGATAGTATGGATGATAATCGATCGGCTTATAACAGATTACAATACTGAGCTTAAACTCTTGTAAAGAATACTGAGCTCTAATCTGAGGTAATTGAAAAAAATGTAACCAATGGGTTTTCTAGCTATCCGAAAAGGGAAGTTAACTAATTATGATCTGCTCCACAAGCATCACAGATGAACCTTCTTACATTTTTTTTTTCAAGAAGTAAATTGATTTATTAAGTTTTATTTTTCCATAATTCTGCAAATTGATTTCTATTTTGATTATTATTTTAATTATTATTAAATAATTATTTATTATAATTATAGTTATAGTTATTTTATAGATTATTAAGTTGATGAGAATACACTTCTTGATTTTCAATTGAGTGATAACTGATTATTTAAGTTTGGATTGTAAGTTATTGATATGTGCTGTATATATTCATTTATGATAGATTCGTTAGATAGTAGGTTGTTTTCGTGGAGAGGAGTGCCGCCCAAATGGATTTACAATAGAATTTCCAGATTTGATGAAAGACAAGTGAAGCGATCATTGATCATTGATTAAATGGTCTAATCTCTATTCTACATTTAAATATAGTGATTAATACTCACAATTCTGGAACTACATTAGAATAAAAGTACTAAATGACATGTCTATTCTGATTGTGATTAATAATTTTTTATCAATGATTATATTTGCATGACATCTACGTAGCCTAAAAACAAGTCCTATAACTTATTAGAGAAAGATTTGTTAATGGACCAATAAAACATTCTATACACTAATATATTATATATACAATGATATAGCTAGAACACATCCCTTTTGAAAGTTGCAATGAATTGTTCTGATTACATATTTATTAATATTTGTATGTTGAAATTCAAGTCTACCATTTAAACTTTCTTGCTATCTTAGACGACCAACTTATTCGATAATAATTTTAAAAAAAAAAACTTTTAATATTATTTAAAAAAAAAAACTGGTGAACTGTTATTAAAAATCAAAACATTGTTCTGATCAGTTTTGAAATTACAACTGTCAAATCAATTTATTAATTACAATTTTATTAAAAAGAATGAATAAAACATTATTTTTATCAGTATTCAATATTTTTATCAGTATTATTGTTTTAAGTAATTTAATATTTAGTAAATTATATTTATTCAGATGTAAACCAAGTTGTAAAGTTTATAGTTGGAATGAAATGGTTGATCAACCACATATATTAGCAGGCAATGGTTATCTCGATCTGCTGAAGAAGTGGTCTAGATCAAAAGACAGCATTAAACAACTGAAGATATAATAATTCATCAGATATTAGTGAATGCTACGATACCATCACTTCCAAAAACATTACAGATTCTAAAGTATACTCCTCGATGAAGATGCACGAGTGTCGTACCTAGGTAACGCTTCCAAGATTTATGAGTTGGATGTCAGATTCAGAAATAGAGTATGCGCGAAAACATGAATCATCACTATGACACCACCAATGATTAAATTGAAAACGTCTCTTGAACTTTTGAATGTTATCTATTAGATCTTTTCTATATAGTTGACTATATAGTTGACCAACACATAGTCGAATTTAACATTCAAAAGTACATATGATGAAATAAATGATGGTTAGCGCAATAATAAATAGTAATACAAGTAACAAAGTTAAGAGCAATCAATTAAATAAGGGATATATAACTAATATAAACTTAAATGATTTGTTTATTAAGTTGTGTGCGCTTATTGGTATTATATTTATTTGGGTGTGAAATTGTAATTTTGATTGGAAGGTGATGGTATCTTTGAATTCACTATAATCTGAAAAATTCATACCTCTATTGTTTGATGCTGTCATTCGAATGATCCACTGCCTCTGTTGATCAACTTTAATGATGTCATGTGTTGATTTAACTGATCTATTTAAAGATCTTTATATTAAATAGTAAATTAAGAATTCTTTTTTTTTTTTTTCGAAAGATGTTCATAGAGCAACTATATCTACAACTTCCACACTGTTGAAACGAGCTGCAATGCATTGACTGTGAATAAAGGTTGTGTATTTGTTGATCTAACGACTTTGATTGGATAATAGGTTTTGATATTAATATTGTGACAACCTTATCGTATTAATTGAATAAACTTGATTGAACATTTCATTTCTAATAAGAATCCAACTACAATCAATTAATTTAATTCCTTTGTTAAACTAAAGAAAATAACAAAATTTTTGTAATAAAGGAATTAAATAAACTGAGAAGGCAAGACAGACCATTCTTTAAGTAATATTAAGAAATTGCATTCAGTGTAAAATAAAATGAACATCAACAAAATAATCAATATTTTGTTATTAAACTCGAATGATAAAGCAATATTGCTAGAATTCTGTTATAAACAATAATAATAATAATATTTTATTGGCTATTTCTCACGTATATATATATATAATATAAAACACGAACTAGCAGGTTAATAGTTAATATCAATACCTGCAATTTGTTGACTATCAACAGCAGCAGTCAAACCAAAAACAAGTGTTAATTTATTTTTTTATTTTTATTTTTTTTTATTTTTATTTTTTTTATTTTTATTTTTATTTTTTTTATTTTTATTTTTTATTTTTTTTATTTTTATTTTTTATTTTTTTTATTTTTATTTTTTATTTTTATTTTCCACGAGTTTTCATCGAAATTTCGTCACAGACTTTTAAAAGTTTTTTTTTTATGGACTAGAAGGGTATCGATCCCTTTACCTCTCGCATGCTAAGCGAGCGCTCTACCATCTGAGCTACAAGCCCTTTGATTTTTGAAAAATTCATTTTTAATTTTTTACATTTTCTTTGAAATATTAGTTGCAATAAAACCCTCTGTACGAATGATGTGTTTATCAACTTCCATCTTGTATTGTCACGCAAAAAAAAAACAAAGAATCAATAAAATTTCATTTGAATCTTGATTGTTTTTGAAATTAAAAATAAGATATAATATTGTAACTGAACTCCATTGGCTTTTAAAGAAAAGATAGATAATAGAATTTTCAAAATGATAATCAAGCAATTTGCAAAATCTTTTTTTTTTTATCTACCTTATTGTTTCTTTTGTATTCCGAAGGATTGTTATAAATTATATCTGTTTGTTTTTAATGTTCATATTTAATTTAAAAATCGACCAAACACTTTAAAAAAAAAAAAAATTCTTAAAAAGAAGTGTGTTTGTTTTTTTGTCAATTTCGTTTTTAATTGTCATTTCATAGTTAACAAGATCTTCAATATGAGTACAAATAATAAGACAGCAGAAGATTGGAAGCTACAAGGTAATCAGCTATTCACAGACAAGAAGTATCGAGAGGCATTGAATGCTTACTCGAAAGCACTTCAAATCAGTCCCAACGATCCTGTGTTCACTTCGAATGAATCTGCATGCTACTACGAATTGGGTCAATATCAAAAGTGTGTTGAAGCCTCTTATCAGGTCATTGACAATGTGCTCAAAAACACACCCACCGATCCAAAGCAGTTGATTCCAAAAAATATAATGCGTACCTTCAGATCGTTGTTTGTTTCTGGTGATCGTGAGGTCCTAACGAAACTCATTGAATCGCCGGGTGTGCGTGCACAGTTGGAGAGCGACTCTACTTCAGCGCCAATGTTAAAGTCGTTCGATCTCGAAACAAAGAATCGTCAAAAGTCAACGAGTCGAGAAGCCTATGATATTCGCGATCTTCCTCGTTATATGATCAGAAGAAACCCGTTCGATCCAGAGTACTACGCAGTTGGACACGATGACCCGGTCAGTGCACTCGGTGGTGGCGAAAAAATCAATATCGACAAAAAGTCTGTCGTACCAAAAGACGGTAGACTCGCAAGAACAGTGGACGATGAGAAGATGCAGTTGACTCTCAAAAAGAATCCGAAACTGGCTTTCTTCTACGGTGGTATTGGTGATGGTCGTCATGTGCTCCTGACTTTGGCCGATATAAACAGACAGCTACTTCAAGACTCGGCAAGCGCAAAAGCAAAGATACACATCACAATCAACGATCTCAATCCAACGTCACTCGCTCGTAATCTGATTATCTACATGATATTCTACGATATGGGAAAGTCGACACTGAAGGAGGTCTACTCGAATGCAGAGCTCGGTGAGGACGCTTCGTTGCTCTACTTTATGTATTTTGGTGTAGCAATGCCCGCTTGTTTACACGCGCGATTGGTAAAGCGTATTGGGTCGATCTTGGATTTGGGCAACGCTGGTAAACTTCCACAGTGGATCTACATTTCAAAGAGTTCGTGGCCACCCATACGTAATGTTCTTGCATTCTGGCACAAGATGAATCACATGACGACAGCCGACCTATTGAGTCGCCACAGTTTGAGCAGCGACTATAAGATTTACGGTGGAGAAGTACAACCAAGAAACGAAGACATGATTAAAGCGATGGAGATTGGCGAGGAAAACAAGAAATCGATTCTACAGAATCTCGAGGATCCCAAGTTCCTAAAGGAGATGTTCCCAGACAAGAGCATGAAGGAGATCAAGGAAATCTTACCTCAACTGCGAGCAGACATTGAAGCCAAATCGCAGAACGATTTGAATACAGAGATCTTACTACCACTCGAATGCGACCATCTCTGGACAGAAAAAACCAAGACATTACCAGTGCCAGCACCGATGCTTGTTGGCAAAGAGAAAACATTCGAGCATGAGCTTCAAAATGAATACCGAGTACTTCGTCAGGCTTTGTCCAAGAAAAGAGTATTGGATCAAAACGTCAATGCAAACGTTTGTCAAATAGCCAAAACCATCGAATCCAAGTGGAAACCAAATATCACAATGGTTGATAAAGATTATCCTGATCTTAGTTATCTTCAATTCAATCCATATTTAAATTTCCCAACATTCTGTGCAATGAAAGTAAGTTAATCACTACTCACAATTCAACTGCATAATAGAATAATAATACTGATTTTTTTTTTTAATACTATAGTGGCTAGGAGAACCTACAATGGATCAACCAATGATGTTTGATTATTTTATTAATGTATATCACAAAAGTGCAAGTGGACTTAGAAAATTGGTAGATTTAGGTGGTCTGATGTTTGAGCTCAATGAAGGAGACTTTCTCCAAGCACTTAAACATCTCGACCAAGATGAAGACCGTAGAAACAAACAATTACCAACTACCTTTGACCGTCTCTTCCTGAGTAACGTACCTGATCACACTGGTTTCCTGATGGTTTACACTGAAGTCATCAAATTCCTCAAACCTGGTCCACTCAACTTCATGCAATATTGTATTCTTCTAAACACTGGTATGTTCCAGGGCTTCGATGAAGCGGTTCATTCACATACTCTTGCAAACGTCGATTCAATTCAAAAATTCCTTGGTGTCAAATGTCTGAATTCCAATCTTTGGGATGATATTAAATGGACACATCTCAGATCACCAAACGAAAAGGCTGACTTTGAAAAGCTTGCCAGTCGCGAGACACTGACACTCTGGTTACACAAAGTGTTATTCAATCTATTTTTGCCAGCACCAACACCACCAAACACCCCTTACACATTCAATTCTCCAGACAATATGTGCACACTCTTTTCAATTTTCGAAAGATTGCTCATTGTTGGATATCCAGCGCATTGGATCACTGGTTTCTTGGAACAAATCCTCTCTGGTACAACAACTACTTTAGCATGTCTCCACGATACTCGTGTCGTTCCAGTTAAATGTGGTGTATCTAGTGGTAGCCCACAAAAGAAATACACATATGCATTCCATATGGAACTTAGAACACTTGCTTCACTCTGGCTCTCACAATCACTAAACACCAGAATCAAAATACCACTTCCGGCTCCGACCGATATCAGAAAATGGCAAATCGAGGACTTTAAATTTGCTGACGAATTCTTTGGTAATGTGGCATTCAATCCTAAAGTTCCAGTGGTCTCTGCAATCATCTACTATGGTGATCTACCTGAAAAATACAAGTTGAAGGATGTAGTCTCCAGCCTTCAAGATCCAACCGATAGCAAGTACAGATATAATCTACTCGATACTATCAACGGCCCAGAAATGGTTCAAGTCATTACAGTATTAAAGTGGTCAGATCGTAAGAATAGACTTAACTTCTGGATGTCTCAAACCGATATAAAAGTGCTTGTCAGTAAGAATTGCTCGATTCTATTGTGGCGTAATGATGTGTATAGGGCAATGACTGCTCCACATCCAATTAAAAATGCTTTTATTATTGAATAAAATTATGGTTACAAATATGTTATCAAATATTTATTTTTTTACTAATTTTAAACTTTCTATTATTAATTCTTTGATGACTACTAAATCATTGTAAATTTCTTTAAAAACTATACAATGTTAATGGTATTTATAATAATATTTGCTTCAAATAACTTCATTTTATTAGAACAAGCATGTATGGGAATAAAGAAAAAAATAATTTATTACTGATTTGGCTTCTTCAATTCGTAAAATAATACATATGCTTCAGATGTTTTGACAGCAGACTCATCAATTAAATGATATGATGAATCACTAATTAGGAACCATCTATCCCTGTTTTTGACACATGCAGTATAATGTCCTGCTCCCATACCACCCATATGATTCTAATCATAAAAATAATAAGAATTAATATTTTAAATATTAAAAAACAAAACCAAACATTGATAATACATACAGATACAGCATAGAGTTGGTATATTGGTGGTACACCACTCTTATTAAGTACCCATTTCGAAAGATCGAGATTGTCAAGAGGGAAATCAACAAAGGCATTAATTTTTTCGTGTCTGTGAAGGAATTGGAATCTCTTTAAATGAATGATCAGAATCCTTGGAACACTCCAAATCTCAAGTTTTTTGTTACCCTATTAAAATGTGGTTCATATTAGTATACAACTTATTACTATTTTTTTTTCTCTACGTACTTCAATATGTATTTTACATTGAGGGCAAAACCAAGTATCATTTGGACCAAGCTTTTCATTTCTTGTGAATAATGAAAAACAATCGTTCAAATTAATATCACTTCCCATTGAAGCTTTGATTGCAACACTTTGGTCTTGCTTTACAAGCTGAGTGTTTTCGATGTTATCGTTATCATCTAGATATTTGAAAATCTCTGGACGCCAGTCAATGGTGACGTTGCTGCAGCCCTCACTCCAATACTTTGGTGTTCTGAATATCTCTTTCAGCACTCTACCATCGCAAGGGATAATACAGCCGTTGCAATTGGATTGGCAGCGATCACAGCTATTTCCATAGCCATTGGTTGTCTTGAGTAGGAATGGATAGATGTATTCATCTGATTCATCGTCTGTAATGGAGCTGGTATCGTCCTCTTCGACACCTCCGAATTGACTGCCCTCAGGTGAGCTGATCGGACTTTCTTTGTCGGACGATGAGTTCTCGTTGGTATGACTGCCGTTGCTGTTGATCTTGCCATTGAGATTGGCGGTTGCCGAGGCGGCAGATGAACTGTTTGGAGTTGAGGTCATACTCTCTTTGGAGGCACGGTGACGCAGCAATTCAGTTTTCCATCCTCGCTTCACACGATGACCAACACGTTCCCAAACCATTCTGTAGACCTCTTTACAAGTGATCTCTCCAAACTTTACTAATAATACATAAGGCAATAGTATCAAATCCTGTTTCTTTCTCTGCATGACATGCAGACGAGAGACATCGTCGCCAGCCACTGGCAACTCATAACCAATAATTACATCACGATCCTTGATGAACGACAAATTCTTTTGGTCACTAAGGAACGTGTAGATTCTGTTTCTAAATATCTCTGCCAGTGCCAAGCAAGGTGTTTCGATACCACTCACCTTTGAAAGCTCAATACGGAGTGTCTGTACGAATTCACGCTTGTGCAAACGAAGACAGTAGTGAATTGGTGCCATAGCAGAGTTGAGACAGTAGACACCAGTGGAATCGGGTCCAAGTTGACCAACTGGTTTACAACGAAACAAGAGCACTTCAAAGAGACGCTCCGTTGGCACTGGAATAGGTAATGTAACAAACATAAATGGGTCAAAGGTAATACTGACTTTAGAACACTGGCTACACACCAAAGTACTCTTGTATTGACCTTGAAATAAATTAACAACAACCGATTGGTTTCTCTTTAAATGGTTTTCCCATTGTTCAGAAGCAACCAACGCATCTTCTCTTGGTTCTTTCGATTCTTCCTTTTCCTCTATATATGGTTTCTTTAAGACCCTATAACAAAATAAATTATGAGAATAAACAATTAGTATATAAACAACATACAAGATTATTTAAAAAAGTTTGACTTACTTGTTTAAATCTTCATGAAGACCATCCAATAAAAACGATAAAAGTTCTTGTGAATCTTGTTGGGAAATTCCACTAAACTGAGGAGCATATTTACCGATAGCCCATTTCAAATTCTTGGGTACTACACAAGTGTCGCCAGACCACATATCCCTCATTAACTTTCCAAATATCTCTGCAATCTGACCTTTCATTCCCAACGGATTTACCTTGTTGATATCCAATGTATATCTTCCAGATAAAAAGTATTCTGCAAATGGTGTAGTATGTGCAAGACACTAATAGTTTGATTATGAAAAATAGAAATAAATAAATAAATAAATAGATTGTTCATTATATAAATAAAAAGTTACTTACTTGTACAGATGAATTCATAAAACATGTATTTCCAAGATTCGAAAGTCCACAGACACTCTTGTGCATAACAATCTCTTTACTGTGGGATTGCTGTTCACTTGATATATTGCTATTTCCATTCTCCAAGTGTCCATTTGCACCGTTTGGTTGTCTGTTTGCTCCACCGTTGGCTGATTGTGACATGGCAGATGCTCTGGGATCCATTATCATCTGATCTCTTGTCTTTTTCTTCTTGAGTTTATCTCTAAGCTTACCAAAGATAGACTTTTGATGATCTGATTGGAAATGATAAGATATAAAATTGATTGACTCGAACTTCAAATCCTCCAAAGTAAGATTCTTCTTCAACTCTTTCTCCTTTTGCTTCAGTGTATGTCTGTAGATTACTAACTTTGATGGATCCAACAGTTCCTTCTTGCATATAAACTCTCGAATATCATTTAACATTGACTTTCTACTACGCTGAATGAGAAAATCATATTTTGGCTTTGAAGTTGGTTTTGCCAGTTGTTGTTGTTGTTGTGGAACTCGATAACCATCATTACTGCTACCATTACTATATTGCTGACTGTTGTTATTAGTGGTGGTAGTTGTTGTTGTCGTAGTTGTTGTTGTTGTTGCTGTTGAAGTAAGATAATTGCTATTACTGTTGCCGTTGACTATATGATGTGATTTTATCATGATGACAATGGGACGCACCTCTACCAGCTTCTCATTTCTTACACCCATTTCAATGACGGTTCGCTTTATCTCTGGACCACCGGCGTACCAAGACACCAGAATATCCCAAATTCGTTGTGGAATGATTTCGAAATCTTCGCCCTCTAGACGAGACTCTGCGATGATATGTCCACCCTCTGAATCCTCTCTGTCGATGAGATCACGGTTGTTGATTGTCTCTGGCTTTGGAATATCAAACTCTGCACTCAACTTTAATGCTGCATGTCCTGACACACCGCTGTTGCTATTGACACTGCTACCACCACCACCACCACCACCACCGCTGGTCAGTGGTGTCATTGACTTTGGTGAATTCTCATCGTAACGTACATAATTCCTCCAGAGTCTCAGCCAGTGTGCCGAGATAATATTAACTGTTTGGCCAGCTGTCAGAGGTTCATTCTTCCAATTCTCTTTTATAATTCTTCTTTGTTCACTTCTTTCATCTTTACTACTATTACTATCTACATTTGAACTACTACTACTTATACTATTATTATCTTTATCTTTATCGTTATTATTAATATTATTACTATTATTATTTGTATCGACTACAACTTCAGTTGTTGATTTAACACTTCCATTACTACTATCTAATGATCTATTATCGTTTTGTTGTTGCTGTTGTTGTTGTTGTTGTTGTTTTGTATGTTGGTGATGTGTATCTATCATTATTTTTACTTATTTGTTATCTATTTATTTTGAAACTATCATATATTGGGTAGATAATCAAGGTTGATAAAAAATATTATAAAAAAATAAAAGTTGTTTGTGTTTTATTCTGTTATTCTTCTGGTACTCTTATCTTTTAATATAATTATCGTTTTTAAAGTATCAATCTGACTATTTAAATAATTTTAATCTATTATATATATGAATAAATTTAAAGTTAAATTAAATTTGTTTTTTTTTTTTTTTTTTTTTTTCAATTTTTTTTAAAAATAATATAAAAAGATTAATAATTATTTAATTGTTGTTTAATTATATATTCTACTATTGTGATGTTTGAAGGAACAACAAATATATAAAAGAAAATATTTTAAAAACAACAAACAAAAATATAAATAATAATATCAATGTTTGTTGATTTCAATTTTTTTAATTCAAATATAAAGAAAAAGGTTGGTTTGATCCAAAAAAAATTTTTTGAACAGATTTGATTTTGATCAAATTTATGATTATTATTAATTATTATTATTTAAATATTAAAAAAAAAAACAAAACTAAATCTTTGTTCCTATCTATTTTATTTTTATTCTATCTTTATCTTGATTTTTTTAATAATAATTTTTATAATAATAATTTTATTTTATTTATTTTTAATATTAAAAAATAAGATTTGGAAGGAAAGAAAGTATACAAGATTGGTGTGTTGTTCACTCAAACAAGTGAGTGTTTTTGTCAAAAATTTATGAATTAACTATTTTTATTATCTATATCATATTGATTATTATTATTTTTATTTTTTGCACACTTTGATATTTTTGTTTGATTTTAAATAAATAAATTAAAATAACAATATACAACAACAAACTCACCGTTTTTTTATTATATTATAACACTTTCAATTCAATGATAATGTGTTTGAATATGTTTTGTGTGGGTGCCAATATAATAATTGATTTTTGTATTATGCTATTCTATATTACAATATATAATAATAAATAGGATAGAGATAAAGATATTAAAAAAAAAATTGAAAATTTTTTAGAATGAATATCAGATATACTTTATTTTACACCATTTTTAAACCAAGATTGCTATTTTTGGAGCTTCTTCAAAAGTGGAAAAATTTTCATTGAATTTAGAAAAGAGTTTTTCAGATTTCTTAAAAGATCGAAACTGTCAAAGTCCTAGACATAAAGTTATATCATGATTATTAATTTGGTATACTTTAAAGTCAAAGAATGTATAATACATTTTGTTATTTTATTGCAAATTTTATATACAATCCTATTGGTTATTAGGTTTTATGATGCTGATTATTTGTTTTTGAGAATAACTGTCGATATATCTATTTCAACTAATTAGTTAGTTGTTTTTTTTTTTGTTTTGTTTTAATTTTTTAATTTGAATAATAAAAAAGGAGATAGAGTAAGGAGGCTGTGCTGTGTGGGTGGGTGGTCAAGTAAACACCAATAACAATAGATCTATGTATATTTTCTTTAAAAAAAGTAATGGTAAAAAGTCTATGATGATTTAGTCTTTAGCCAATCGACATATTCATCCAAAAGTACTGGCCAGGCTCCATTCTCGTCATAGTTTGATGCATCTGCATTTATTGATTTAACAAATTCTAATATCAATGTTTAGTTAGTTAGTTAGTTAGTTAGCTCTGTAAACTCTAAACAACTTTAACTATTTGTTTTTTTTTAACATACCAAAAATAGATAACCATTGATCCATATTAATTCCTCTATAACTCTTTTGCTATAATTGATTGATTGATTGTTATAAGTAAATAAAGATTGTTTAGATACTACTACTACTATATGAACATAGATATTTACATGGTTTGTTAGGTAATCGACGAGTTGATCGATGTGTGGATATTTTACAGACAATACGAGTGACATCATGTCACAGGCGTTGCCAAGTTCAAGAATCTTATTTTCACTTTCCTTTGCAAATACGAATGCAAATCTATATATATCTTTATAATTGTTTGGATCATCCAAGTCTTTTTTGAAATTTGGTAGATACGATTGTAACTTTGCAAGTGAATCAATTCTAATAAGAATAGAACAATATTATATATTGTGTTAGTTATACAATTAACAATCAAATCAATAATATTTATAAATGTACCCTAATTCCGATAGACCTGTAACAAACTCCTGTCTTGTAAAGTATCCCATGCTTTGTGCCTTCAAACGCCATGCTAAAACAAGAACAATAATCTAATTAAATATAATAATAATAATAATAATAATAATAATAATAATGTTTGGTTGATAAGAATGCAATACAATAACAACAACAACAATAGTAATAATAATCAAATTAATTTATACATACATCCTCTGGTTCTACATTTATATCCTTACAAAGTTGAACCATTCCATCTGGTCCGATTTGATTTGTATCTGGTTCTATATTTAGGTAGTAATGTATTTAGGAATGTTAGAGATGAATGAAATCAAATGATTGTATTAAATATATATATATTTATAGGATTACCTTTATACTTTTCGAAAAACTCATCCAATCTCTTGTTTTTATCTTCCTTGTCGTTACCGGTAGACTTGGTCGATTGGTGAGAGGAAGTCACATTCTGTGTTTGGTTGCTTGGCTTGCTGTTTGAGACATTATTGGCGTTGTTCGATGCACCCGACGATGAGTTGTTACTCGACTGATGAGTGTTGCTCGACGCTATATTTGTATTGGTGCTTGAAGCACCGGTTTGAGTGGTGTTGTTTGTTCCTACTACATCTACAAGTAAATAAAAAGACCTTTTAATATGATAATAACAATAATAATAATAATAGTATAATATATCATGATCTATCTAAAAAACAAACATTGGAGTTGGATCAAACAATCAACAAGAAAACAGCATGCGATTGATTGATTGATTGATTTAATAAAAAACAACAATAACTGATTGTTACTTACCAGGCTTCTTTTTAATTGGGGTAGTTGGTGTTTTCTCTTTCTTTGATGGACTGTTTCCCATTGCTAATTCCTAACTATTACTATACAATCTACCAAACTAATGATCAATCTCTATTCTACTTTAATGTATTATATCACTTTCTCAACTGTTTAATGAGTTACTTTATGTTTTGTTTGTTTGTACAACTATTTTTGATTTTACTAATTGATTGTTTGAAATAAAATAGGAAATAATGAATATGCACTGATTATTATTATATTTATATTTATATTTATAATATTGATTACAATTTGATCGGAATCTTAAAAAAAATTTTAAAAAATTTAAAAAATTAAATATAAAATTGATAAAGCTAAATTAAAAGAAATCAACAACTCTGATAAATATCTATTTATAAACAATATATATATATATTATATAACTATAAATTGTTATTGATTTAATAATTTTTATTAATCTTTTAAAAAAATTAAAAATTAAAATTGGAATTAAATTAAAAAAAAAAAAAACAAAAAAACAAAAAAATAAAAAAAACACTTCAACCTTTGTGTGTACACAGATGGAATGATTTGTTATTATTGATTGATTTAATATTATTATTATTTATTCTTGACTTTGTTTTCTATTATTTTAACTATAGCAATGTTATCTTTATTTATTGTATAAATGACCTAATGGTAATAACTAATAATAATCATAAACCTTAAATCACAAAGATCAATAAAAAAAAAAAAAAAAAGATAAAAATGCTTGCAATTCAATTTTATTCCAACTTTTAAATTCATTGAAAGTTTTTATTGTGCGAAAGTATCACTTTAAATTTGCAAACAAAAACAAAAACCTTCTTGATACTCATAAATGGAAGGAATATAAAAAGTTTAATCATTTGGTAAAGATAACTAATTATCACCTTTAAAGTAGTTTTAAATAATCAACGCCGTTGTATTATTCAAGCTAAAGTTTTCAAACAAATGTTTGAAGTTCTTGCACAATTGTTTTTTATAGTGTTAAATTTACATTTCTTTTTTTGTAGTTTTTATATATATAAATTTGTATATATATTCTGTATGTTATTATAAATGATTTCTGTGTTGTTTATAAACAGTTTTTTTCAAAGAGAGTCTTTTTTTTATGATTCATAAAAAACATGTTTGCAAAAATCTATTCCCCAGGATGGATGGATTTGGTTGAAAAATATGAGCTTTTTGTTTTTTTCCTCCTTCAAATAATCTAGTGCGATTCGAATGCTCTGATTCTTTGACTTCCTTCTGTCTTCCTTCTTCTATCTTCTGTCTTTAGACATATCATGATGTGCTGTATGATCATAGCTGCTTCTACCATAGAGCATAGTAGAAGAAGAAGAAGTGGATATCTTGTTTTTTTGTTTTTTGAGTGTTGGATCAGCCTAGAATCAATAATAAAATAAAACTATGAGAATTGAGATTCCTCATTATCAGGGAGAGAGGCAGAGCGAGAGGGAATGAGAAAAGGAGAGGAATATTATGAAGAGGAATGAAGGGGAAATGTATTTTTCATGTTAAGGAGGGGAGGGAAGAGGTATTTTTGTTTTAATGTAATTTTATTGTCGGTTGTTGTTGTTGTTATTGTTGTGTGTTGTTATTATTGATCTTTCTTTGTCTACACTGTTTATTTTACTATTAAAAATTTAAAGTACATAGTTTAAGCAACGATAGAGGCCTTCTTTCCGGTCTTTTGAATGTTGGTCAACAAGTCTTGAGCAGAAAGATTGGCACTGTCGCATACAACAGTCTTGGTGGCCAAATCAATCTTGATATTTGAGACACCATCTAATTATGAAATAAAAACAAACAGTTAGATTGAATGATTTCAAACTTAAGTAGCATTATCATCATAGTTTTAACCTACCGAGCTTTGAAAGAACAGCATTTACAGCCTTTGAGCAACCACCGCAGGTCATGTCAACATTGAAAGTGTACTAAAAAAATAGAAATATAAACATATATATATTTGAATGATTAGTAAATATTCATTTTAGACAAGATGTCTAACAAGTATTAACTATAGAAATCATATAATAATAAAAACATACAGTAGTCATTTTATATTATAATATATTGTATTGTATAAGAGATGTGAATTTGAAATGAATGATTTTACCAACAATAAAATTTCACACCATTTATAAAATCTTTTGGACTGAAAAAATCAAAAAAAAAAAAAAAAAGTGAAAAATAAAAAAATAAAAAAAATTAAATCTTTTGTTTTGGGTGGAATTCTGTGTTCTACCAAAGTATTTTCCACTATTCAGGTTCTATAATTATTTTTATTTTAATTATAATAATATTATTATTTATAGTTTTAAATATTCAGATTCTCATTGGTTTTGGTTGATCCACAACAATTTCACCAAACCTTAATTTTTAATTTTAATTATCAAGTGTTGAAGTTCAATCATAGATATAAATGAAATGATCTATTGATGATGAAAATAGATCACTTATCATAAAATATTACATGAATATCAATGTTGTTATTACTTTATTATTAATATTATTTTGATTGTTATTGCCGATAAATCGCAGTTTTTATTACTTTTTTTTTTTTTTTGATTTTTTATTTTTAGTCTCCTTTATTTTAATCAAAATCACACACAAAAGCTGAGATGAGTAAAAGAATCACCCATTAAACATCACCTAACTAAAATTTTTTTTTAAAAAAAACAAAAAATTACGATTTAATAATATTTATTAAATTAATTATAACTCTATCTCTGTTACTATTAAAAAGTAAGAACATATGTATTATTTAGTTTTATGGTTGGTTGGTCATCTCAATTAAAAAAAAATTATTAATAATAATAACATTTTTGTTATTTTTTTTTTTTTTCAAACTTTTTTTATTTTCATTTTTATTTTTTTTTGTATTTCCAAATTGCTTTTAGATACTTTAATAATAGAATTAGAGAGAGTATACTCTAAATTTAATATATTTAATATATATATCTATATCTAGTTATATATATAGATATAAACAGGTAGAGAATGAATATCTTTTTCAATAAGAAACAAAAAACACCAACCGATTTGGTAAAGTCAATCAAAGAGAGTTTAATTATCATTGAGAAATCAGGACCAAACTCTAGAAATACAGAAAAGGTAAATTGTTTGATCAAATCACCGATAAATATATGATTTAGCTATGAGTCATTAGAATTAGATAGTTAAATAGATAGATAGATAGATATTTAGAATAGAACAGACACTCTACAGCAGCACTTTAGCAATAACAACAATTAGTACCATTATAATTAATACCATCGTGTTTATTATGTTTTGTATATTACACAGGCATTAGAGGAGCTCTCGAAATGTCTTACAGACATCAAAAAGATATTGTATGGCGATGCAGAGCACGAGCCGAATCAAGAGAATGCAACGATATTGGCCACAGAGATATGTTCGAGTGACCTGTTGTCGATGATTATCAGAGACCTCGGTAAATTAGAGTTTGAGGCAAAGAAGGATTTCGCTCAGATATTCAACAACCTCTTGAGAATTAAGAGTGGTGCTCGTTCACCTACTGTAGATTATATTGCAAAGAACCCAGATCTTTTAAATTCATTAGTCAAAGGGTGAGTTACTACTACTACTACAACAACAGCAAGAACATCAACAACAACAACGACAAAAGGTTTCTAATATTATTATTATAATACATGTATATATATATATATATATATATATTAGATATGAACAACAAGATATTGCGTTAAATTGCGGAACTATGCTTAGAGAATGTATCAAACATGAAAACTTGGCTAAAGAGCTACTTTATTCACAAAACTTTTGGGTAATTTTTCAATTTCGTCGAAGTCTCTAATTTCGATGTCGCCTCTGACACCTTTGCCACCTTCAAGGAGCTACTTACCAAGCACAAAGCACTGAGTGCTGAATTTTTAGAAAAGAATTACGATCAAGTATTTATTATTATTATTATAATCATACCATCAGAGACACAATCTTCACAATTAACTAATCTATTTTATTATATTAATTATTATTATTAGGTTTTTGAAAGATACACTGTCTTATTGAATTCACAGAATTATGTAACAAGAAGACAATCTATTAAAGTATGTAATTAGCATTCAACAGATCTGTAACAAACAACAAACAAACAAACAACAGAGTTATTATGATAGACTAATTTGTAATTTGATTTTTTGTTAAAATATTATTAGCTTTTAGGAGAATTGCTGTTAGATCGTTCCAATTTTAATATTATGACTAAATATATTAGTTCAGCAGTTAATTTGAAGCTGATGATGAATCTTCTGAGAGATAAGAGTAAAAGTATTCAGTATGAAGCATTCCATGTGTTTAAAGTATTCGTTGCCAATCCAAAACAAAACCAAACCAATTCTGGATATCCTTTCGAAAAACAAAGAGAAACTTATAGTATTTTTATCACAGTTCCATACTGACAAGGGTAAGTTTTTATATTTAATCGTTTTTAGTCATTCGACAAGCCAAGCTTAAACTAATTTACGATATCATTTTAAATCATTATCATCATTATTATTACAGAGGAAGATCAATTCAATGACGAGAAAGCATTCTTGTTAAAACAAATTCAAGCAATCCCAACCGATTAATTTGTTGGTTTTGCAGTATTTTATTTGTTGGTGGGCCACAATCATTAAATCAACCAATTCAGCTTCACTCAGTCAATCATTTAACAACAAACAATCCACCCAACACAAAAAAAACAAAAAACAAAAAGTACAAAAAAAAAAAAAACAAACAAAACAAACAAAATAATTAATTATCTAATTTTGTAACTATATAGTTGTTTTGGTGTAGTAAACACTTTTTAAAAACAATTAACAATTAACCTTTTTTAAAAAAAAATAAAACAAAAAAATATATAAATAAATTTATATTTAGTCTTTAAGTTGTTTTTTAATCCGATTCCATCATCAACACATCAACACGTTCATTGAAAAATCAGATTGTTTAAAAAAAAAAAAACCATTTTTGATAAAATTTTCAAAAAAAATTCACCTTTGAATATCAAATGCTCTGAATGGTAGTTATTTTTTCAGTAGTTAACTTCAATACAGATAATTAAAAAAAGAAAGTTAAATTTTGATCTAATATTATATCGAAATAGTAAAAGTAGTAGGTTGTTGTTCATGATTGATCCAAAGTCAACATCAACGCCAACTTTAAAGAATAGGATGAGTAGCAATAGTAATAATAATGTGCCTGCTTGGGATACAGATTTCATTACAACTTCGACCTCTTCTCTCACCAGCTCCGACACACTTTTGAAGAGCAGTAGTAGCAGTGGTGATCCATCTGTTGCAAGTGGATCAAGTAACAATCAATATAATGTCAATGCTGCTGCTGCTGCTTCAGGCTCAGGAGCATATCAATATGTGAAGCCTTCCATCAAATTGGAAACTTACACACAAACGGGCATGGTATCAGCACATCCCATTTCGAAATCGAAAAAGATTGTACTGATGCTCATTGCTCTAGGATTGCCTATCATTATATATGTGGTTGCCATCAAATCGTTTGGCGATGCTCTCACCTTCCCTTTCTTCCTTGTGGTGTTCCCAACGTTGATCGTATTCGTTCCATTCCTTTACTATACATATCGTAAGCGTGGACAGCGTCATCACGTAACTCGTCATCCTGTTCTCACCATGATGACTGTATTCTCGATTGTCTACACATTCTTTGTGCCCGTTTACCTGGCATCCCTGCTAAGTCCACTCTACAATCGTAAGACAGTGGATGACATCAAGACAGAGTACTATCACTCTGCAAGCTGGTTGATCGCTCTCCCGATTGCCTATCTTCACGCGTGTGTATTCGTGCAGCTAACGCTACTATCGCAGTGTACTCTCCGTTCGTTGAGGTATCGTATTTTCGTTGGGTGGCCAGCATCTGTATTCTTCACTACGATCATACTCTCGCTTCCTTTGATGACATTCGCACCACTCTTACCGGCTGCTGGCACACTGATAGTGGTGTTGATTCCATTCGTACTCTCATTGATTGGATTGCGTCAAACACTGATCACACGTCCACCCAACAAGTGGGAAGTAAAGAATATCTTGATTCGCAAGTCATTCGAAGATGAAGACGACCAACTCTTGAACCGTCGTAAAGTACAAAGAGTTCGTCACACATCGCCAGATTCCTATGAGGTCGTAGATTTCAAACAGCCACTCACAATTATCCAGATTGCAGATCCACATATCGGTCCAATCATGTCGGCAGAGAGATTAGAGGAGATCTGCGAAAGTGCTGTTAAATTGGTAAAGTTTATCAAACAACAATCTTATTACAATTATAGTTATATACTTAACTTTTTTTTTTTTTTTTTGATAATAATTATAGAATCCAGATTTAGTTTTCTTGACAGGTGACTTCTTTACACTCGAAAGTTTCAACCCACCTGGTGCAGTAGAGAAAGCTTTGGCACCACTAAAGAAGTTAAAGGGTAAAACATTTGCATGTGTTGGTGTATGTAATCGTATTTGAGTTAAATTATTTCATATTACAATCACAATTTATTAACATATATCATAAACATTAGAACCATGATTTAGAAGAAGGATGTATGGATTTATTAAGAAATGCACTAAACACAATAGATTGTTGTTTACTTATTGATAATTGTGTTGTTACTGATACTAGTATGTATTTGATTTATGTATATCTTCATTGCATTAGGCATTGTACTAATTATATGTGCGAAAGGAATTGGAAAGGTACAAATCGTTGGATTTGATTATAGATCACAGGCAAGACAGGAACATGTTCAAACTATTTGTGATGCATACCCACCCATCCCCAACATACCTAGAATTGGATTGCTACATGATCCAGGTGCATTTAAATTTATACCAGCCGACTATGGTATGCTTGTTTTCAGTGGTCACACTCATGGTGGTCAGATTGGTTTGAACTGTTTGGGTATCAATTTAAGTGTAGTTTCACTATCTGGTGTCCCCGATCACTCGTTGTGGCAAAACGCTTATAATTACCTATATGTACATAGTGGACAAGGAACCAGATCAATGTTTGGTTCAATGATTTTGAGAGTTGGTGTGCCTGCAGAAGACAGTTTATTACAAGTTTATTTTGAAAACTAAAGCAATATACATATAACAACTATTTTCGACAAACAATCATACAGTCTCTTTTATTATCAAATTTTCATTAAACCCGATGTATAAATGTATTTTTCTTTTTTTTTGGAAAGATTAGATTATTATTTATTTATTTTTATCGATTTGGATAAAAAGAAATTATTTTTATTATTAAAAATATACAAATTAAAAGGTTGGTGATTTAAAGTATTGTTTGTGGCAATGGTTTTTAAAAAAAGTGAAATATGCGTTGGCGAGTTAAACAATTCCAATTGTTAGTTGAAGCCATATCCAAGGATTAGTTGTTAAATTTGAATGAACCATTGTCCGACATCGTTGTTTAAGGTAAGTGCACACTGAAATAAATACGGTTGGTTGGGTGGTGGTTGTTGTTGTGTTGATTTTCTATACAAAAATAATTATATATATAAATATATTTAAGTTGGAACTGGATTAAATTATTTGAATTTTAACCAATTTTATCACCTATAGGTAAATTTCATGTACTTTGACTTCTTCCACTGGTCTGTCCTTGTCGGCATTCTTTAGATACTCCATAATCTCTATCAATTCATTTCGGATGAATTTATCTGCATAGATTAAAAGTTTACCGGCTTGTGATGTGTACTCTTGCTCCTCGGAGTTATCGTAGTCATCGTCAGAGTCGTCGTGATGGAAGTCGTCGTCGACCGAATCATTCTCTTCCTCGTCTTGGCGGTTCAAGTGAGTAAAGTCTGTGCTTAACATTGTTTCAACCATCAATGAAGATGATTGTTCAACGGAGACGTCATCCATGTTCATTTGTTTTAATAATAATAAAAAAGGAGAATACTACAAGTATATACGAATTAGTATATGTTTTACAATACTATTATAGTAAATTTATCAAATGTGTTGTTTTGTTTGTTGGAAAGAAGAATCAATAGTATAGACTTTGAACTTATCCCCAATGTAAATGAACGAAATGTGTTTTAAGCTTTCTTTGTAAAACAAAAAAATATTAATAAATCAAAATTGGGATTTCCAGTAAATTGAGAAAATTTGACGATTATGGATGATGATGATAAAAAAAATTGGGCAAACGAAATGATAACAAAAGAATGGAGTTTTTCGAAAGCAAGTTTTAAATTAATTTTAGTTTGGGAAACTTTAATAATTGGTATTGAAATAATTATAAACACATTAAAAATTAATTAATGCTAAGTAATTATATTCGAAACTGGCCAATAAGATTAAAAGAGGAAGAAGAACACAGTACAGTTGTTATTACAATTTGAAATTTAAAAACAGACTGAAAAGCAACAATAAACAAACCAAACTAACTGCAAAATATAAATAGATTTTTGAAATAGATAAATAAAATATTTACATTATATTTTTTCTTTTTTTCTTGATTAAAAAAATTGTAATTGCAAATTTAATCGAATGAATAAAAGGAAATGCTAACTCTTTAATCGTTCAAAATGAAACAAAAAATTGTAGTTAGACTCTGCTGTCATATAGTGTATCTACTTCTGTCAATTTCTTTTTTAATTGATTTAATTTTTTATATTTGTGAAAATAGTAATATTAGTAGCAACAATAATAGCATGATGTTTTGTTTCTTAAGAATTTATTCTATACTAGCATGTGTTACAGTGCAGAGTTGGTATAGGAATATAGAAAAACTAAAACAACAACCAACAATAACAATAAACATGTATATCTAGAGGTAGGTGGGAGATTGAAAAAAAAAACAAAAAAAATTGTTTTGAGAGAGAGATTCAAATTGAACACTTGATGATTTCCTATTCAAAACAGCACAATATATGATAAACAAAACACACACAAACACAATTTATGTGACAATATATAAAAACAATAATATGATTACTAATTTGGTCTTTAGTATTCAGCAACAACAATATTATTTGTGTGTGTTGCTTCACTTGTATGATGCTGTGGATGATGTTCCTGCTTTATGAATAGAATATAAAAAAAAAACCGATTCCCTTAATTCAAAAACAGATTTGGATAAATGTGTGACTTGTATAAAACAAGTATAACTTGAATATCATAATAATATAATGTTTACTTTTTTTTTTTTTTTTTTGACAATAATTTTCCCATTTTTTTGCAAACGTGGTATACAAATATTTTATGTTATGTTAATTTTACAACATAATACATTTTCGTTCAAATAACATGATTAGAGCAATAAATAATATTGTTGAGGTCAACCAACAATGTGTTATGAGGTAAAAATGTTAAGACTTACATTAATGTTTTTTTTGTTTTTGATTGTAGTACTTTTTTAAATAAAAATAATAGATTAAACTATTAAGGTGTAATAGATATTTATATATATATAAAATATACAACAAAATAAAATATAATACAAAAATAATAAATATATAAATATAAAATTAAAAATTTTTTTTTGTTTTTCTCTTTTATGATTAATTTAATACTAAATAACAAAGATAAATATGATAATAAAATGGTTTTAATATAATAAGATTCAAGTTATGTATAGTAGATATATACTGATTAATATTAATAAACTATGAATAATAGATAAATTCGAATCTAATGACTACTAGGTTTTGTTTATAATTAAATAAATGAGAAGAGAGATGATTATTGAGAATTAATATTAAAAATACTAAGATTATATAATTATATCTGATCAGTGAAGTAGTTAAAAATAAAGTAATAAGAAATTATAAATAAAAATATAAATAATATATTATTTGTTCTTTTATGTTTTGACGATTTAATTGTTATTGTAAAGTTAAACGATAAAGTGTTTTTAGTGTGTTTGAAAGTAAGTACTATTGTTATTTATATTTTCTTATCCAGATTCCACACTGATTTTGGGAAAGGATTTAGGTTGTTGTTTTTTTGGTAAAAGTGGGTGTCAATTGAGTGTTTGCGCTTTGCATCATGCCCCACAATTATGAATCCCAATTTAGACCTGGTTCCTTCACTTTAAAGTTCTCAAAAAAAAATAAAACAAAACCAATTAAATTTAATTAAATTTAAAATTAAAATTAAAAATTAAAAAAAAATAAATAAATAAATCTTTGGACTTTTCATTGTTAAATTCTTTTCCCTATTTAGAAAAGTAATTCGAATTGTGTTTCACTTCATTTACAAACCTCTTTTATGAATTTAATAAATAAACAAAAAATAAATATTTATATATATTTAGTAACAATTTTACCAACCTTATACATATAAGCTATAGCGCTACTAGCCATTATTATAGTGAAGTCAATAGTTAATGAATATAGATAAAAATAGCTTATTGATGAAATAGTGAAAGTAATCGCCAAATTATTGTATGAATACAATAACACACACTTTTTATCCACACATCTGTGTTGTGTCGATCGATGAATATTGCCATCTCCTCACACCCAGTAGAATACATTTAAATTTATAGATCAAAATGAAACAACATGTTATATCATAGTTATTTGTATTCCTATCTATTGTAGTTATTATGATGTTAAGTTTTAGTTATAGTAAAAAGATTATTTTCTATTTCATTTGAAAAGTCTTTGATTAAAGATCAACCTCCTACTCATCTATGTAATCATGATAGTCTTATTGAGACATTGTTACAGATTTCGCATTTCGACAGCTATAATAATAATCATGAAACAGCAAATCACAAGTCTAGAAAATCGGTCAAAGAGATCAAACAGCGTGAATCTATTAAATTCGATTCTTCACAAATAGTTTCGGATCCATATGCTTGCCGACACGAAGGTGATCGTGTTGTGTTTGGTGTCAGTGGAAATAGTGGTCTCGATGAAATAAATAATTTTGCTCCGTGTGTATATCTCTGCAAAGACTATGATGTAGTCACTCCCGAAATGTTAAATCTTACCGATTCCATTGTTGATACAATCGACAAGATATTCACTAGTTTACTAAAGGTCGATCGTGAACGCACTCTATAACCACTATAAAGGAAAATTTATTGCTGGTATGAAGTTCCCAACAACCGGATCTAAACCAAGGTAGTCATTGGGACAAGACAGTTGTTTCTGATGAAATCATGCTTGAACAAAATCATTTAAATTCAAAACTACCAATCAGCAATCTCACTCAGAATCTGCTCAATGACACTGGCCGGTAAGATATCAACTTTGATATGGCCAATTTGTCCAACAAAGGTCTCATTTGCCATGAGAAATTCGAAGACAAACCTTAATTAAAAAAAAAAAGTGAAAAAGTAATATCAAATCAAAAAAATAAAATTATATAAGATAAATCATAGATAATCTCAAATATTGAATAACTATATTTTTATAAATGAAAGTGATATATAAATTTTATTTCTTAAAATTAAATATATAAAGTATTAGATTATAAATTTTTTTTAAAATTTTGAATCTTTTGGTCTTGATTCCAAGTATGATTTCAATTGTGGAGATTCGGTTAACTTCTTGTGAAGTTCAAGACACTTTGGTGATTGAGTGAAGAGTTTATCATTCTTTGTCCAGAGTAAATAATCTACACTGTTAAAGACAGCTAAATCAGCCCATGTTGTTTTGTTTCCAAAGAGATGACCATTAATGTTGATCTTCGATTCCCAAGCTTTGATGAGTCTAGGTGCAATCACATTCTCAAAGTTTTGTTTCTGCTCTGGACCACCCATTATTGCTTTGATTAAAGAATCCAACATATCGGCAACCGACAAAACAAAACTGAAAATTTCAGCATTCTCCTCTTCGTTTGCACCAAGCAATGAGTACTTTCTGGCAATATAACTCTCAATTGCCATCGATTGAGTGATGCTGAGAGATCCATCTTGATACCATGGAAGTTGTCCAAAAGTTAATTTTGAACGAATTTCATCAGTTAATGGTCCAATTTTATCCTCAGTGTATTTTACACCTGAATAATTTAATAGGATTCTTATTTCTTCACCACGACCCCTGGCATTAAACAAATTTTAAATTAATTAATATTTATATTTCTAATAATAATTTTTTTTTTTACATACATAATGGAAAATTGGTTGTGACATTAGATATAAATAATTTGTTTTATTATAGATATTAATTTAAAAGATAATATAGGATATGAAGATTGATTTGAATATATTTAATATATTTAACTTTATTGAATTTGATGAATTTAGAATGATTGAATTTTCATTATTTATATTGTTATACAATTAATTCTTAAATTAGATTCCATGTTCCGAACATGTTGGCATCATAAAAAAAATTCACTAAATTGTGTTTTTTTTTGTTTAAAAAAATAAAAATGTTGTCATATTACAGTTTTACTGTTATTATTAGGATCTAACAATCATTAACAATTTAGGATGAAATAAATCTTAATTTATACAAATTTTCTTCTTTACTATAATGATTTGACTTTCTAGAATAGAGGTGCAGTGTGCAATCAAATAATATTATTAAATGAAGAACAGTCGGAACAACCAAAACACTTTGATTATATTCTATTCTTTTTTATTTAAAATTTGATTACAAACAATAAATAAATTATAACTTTAGTAAATAAAAAGATTATGATAAGTTTTGATTAAAACTGTTTTGATTAAATTTTGAATTTTTTGGAACGTTACAGTCAAAAAACGAACGAATGAATTTTAAAAAATGAAAAACAAAAAAAAAAACAAAATTCTATTGATTTATTATTTCTTCGTTTATTATTCATTTATTTATTATTATTATTTAATATTTTTAATACTAGTATTCAAAAGATTAGATAGATAGTTTTTAAAAATGGGTAGAGCAAACAAGGCAACAAAGAAGTTGGATGTCCAAGCATTGAAGAAACAGAGACGTACTATCAGAAAATTTCACAATGTAGAGTCTAAAAAGCTAAAGACATTAACAAACAGAAGAAATAAGAGAGGTGAAGGTAAATTTATTTCAATATTGATAAGATTGTCGTTATTATTATTATTCTCATTTATTAATTTTTAAAAATAAATTATCGATTTTATTTTATATTTAGATGATGAAGATGTTGAGTTGGAAGAACAAGAGAAACAAGCAAAGAAGAATATAAATATTGTTGCTGGTGAAGATGATGACGATGTAGATTTGGAGAATTACGATGAGGATGAAGATGAAGAGGATTTCGATGATGAGGAGGAGGAAGATGAAGAGGATGACGATGCCGACGACCAAGAAGATAAACAATTGTTCTCAGAGAAAGATAAGAAGATGATGAACAAGAAAACAAAGAGTGCCGATGCAACAAGCACAACCAACGAAGAGTCTGACCCAGTCAAGTCATTGAAAGGTCAAATCGCTAAACATCGTGATGATCTTGCTAAACTTAGAGAGCAAGATCCAGAGTTGTTTAAATTCTTGGGTGAGAATGAATCTGGTCTTTTAGACTTTGGTATGGACGACGACAATGAAGATGAGGAAGAAGATGAAGATGATGATTTAGATGAAGACGAAGAAGGTGAAGGAGAAGGTGAAGATGAAGAAGATCAAGCAGATACTAAAGATAAGAAGAAAGAAAAGGTAAATAAAATAAGATATATATATATATATATATTAAACAATCAAAAATAAATATATTAACTTAACTTATTTGTTTTAGAAAAAGAAACAAAAAGTTGAAAAAACTAAAGAACAAGAAATTTTGACAAGTGAATTGTTGGATTCATGGTTTAGTGAGTGTGAGAAAGAATTGACATTAAAGAGTTTGAAAAAGTTGTTGTTGGCTTTCAAGTCGGCATGTCATACCGGTATGTCTGGTTCTATTCACACTCAAAAGAAGAAGGTCGATGATACTCGTGATGCCGACTCTATCAGTAGTCGTGACATTCCATTCAAGATCATACATCACACTGTTTTCAACCAGACTCTGATTGTATGTCTTCAGAACATTCCCAAGTACTTGGATCAGCTCTTGGGTTACGATAGCACCAAAGACGAATCGACAACACGTCCAAAGCTTCCAAACACTCTCGAGAAATGGTCGACCATGTTCACTGTCATTCGTACCTACATCAAGAATCTCATCTATCTTGTCGATCAACTCACCGATCCAAAGATGATTCTCATCGCGCTCAAGGGTCTCGAGAAGGTAGTCTGCTATCTCGCTTGTTTCTTACCATCCTCTAAATTAACCTTGAAAGTAAGTGTAGAAAATCATTTTTAACAAAATAGTAGTTTTCAGCTAACTAATCAAACTGTTTAACTGCTCTACTACCACTATATATAGTCCTTACTTCAACATTGGCAATCCTCAGATGAAGCAGTTAGAATCATTGCATTTTTATGTATTAGAAAGATGGCAATTCACACACCATATCCATTCATCGACGAGTGTCTCAAGGGTGTCTATTTGACATACGTTAGAAACAGCAAGTTTGTGAGTACCACTAGTTTGCCAATTATCAACTTTATGTGCAATTGCGTTGTTGAGATTTTCAGTTTGGATTTTGCCACCTCGTACCGTCACGCTTTTGTTTATATCCGTCAGTTGGCCATTCATCTTCGTAACACCTTGAACAAGCTAACCAAAGAATCGATCCAGAACATCTACAATTGGCTTTACATCAACGGTCTGAAAGCATGGGTTGAGCTGATCGCCGCACATCCACAACAGGAACAGTTGAAACTCCTCCAATACCCAGTGACACAACTGCTGATCGGTGTAATCGGACTGACCAACTCTGGAAAGTTCTTCCCACTGCGTTTCACATGCATTCGTATGTTGAATCGTTTGGCCGAGTCAAACTCACTCTTTATCAACACTGCACCCTACCTGTTGGAGTTGTTGACCACCAAGGAGTTCACCTCTGACGGTGGTGCCACTGCATCAAAGAACAAAGAAATCAACTTCCTCACTTCACTTTCCATTCAAGACTCCTACATCAACACCCGTTCTTTCCGTGATGGTGCCAGAGATCAGTTTGCTTTGTTGCTCGTTGAGAACCTCAATATTTATTCATGCGAAATTGGATTCCCAGAGTTGTCGATTCCGGTTATCTTGCATCTCAAGAAGTATATTAAGGACATTAAGAATGTAAAGACCATCAAACAAATGAAAGAAATCGTTGATGCTGTAAGTAATTTATATAGGCTTTAGTCAAACCCAACTCATTATTAACAATGACCTTTATCATTATAGATTAATAAACAATCTAGAAATATTAAAAATAAGAGAGATCAAGTTCGTTTTTCACCAAAGGATACAAAGCAGGTTGCTGCTTTCTCGACTCACTTGAAGGAGCAATTGGGTGCCAATGGAAATCCACTCACCGTATTGCTCAACAATCTTAAGAAGAAGAGTCAAGCACAACAAGAGATGTTTGTACAATCAACAAAGGAATACAATTACGAAGACGATCAAGAAGAGCAAGAAGATGATGAGGAAATGGAAGAGGATGACGATCAAGAAATGGAAGATGATGAAGACTTTGAAGATGATGACGACGAAGAAATGGAGGAAGAAGATGAAGAACAAGTTGACGAAGAAGAACAAAAGCGTCCAGCAAAGAAAACAAAACCAGCCAAACAATCAAAGAAAGTACTTAAAGAATCTACAAACGATGATGTTGTTGAAGATTTAAGCTTCTCTGATGATGAATAAAATAGAATAAACAAAAAAAAAAAAACAAAATCATTAATTTAAAATATAAAGAAATAGCAATCCAATTTATGGATTTGATTTTTTATTATTACAAATATATATATAGTATTTTTTGTTTTTTTTGTTTTCTTTTTTTTTTTAATTTGATTTTTTTCAAATACTTGACATGTAGCTTGAAGCAGGTCCCTTTGGATTTGGAACGACTGTGATTATCAAATTCAAAGTTCCACTTGGTTTGGCATCACCTTCGTTGGCAAACAAGTCCAACTTGAGTTCCTTTGGAAGATTGGTGATGGTGGGATAGATATCCTTGGAGAGATCAAGGGTAGTTCTACCAATGAAATCATTTCTAAAAGGATCTTCATCCCACATCTCAATGATGATGTCCTATTGAAAAAGAAAATAATTAATATGATTCATATATTTTAATATATTTTTTTTCGATTCTTTAGTTAATTAATTACCTTGTGCTTTCCGAGGGGGTCCATTACATGAGTGGATGACCAACCCTCCCAATCTGGAGTCAAAGTCTTCTTCTTGACTGGTGTCTCCAAAAGGAACTTCTTTTCAAAGATTCCTGGCTTGTTTATACCGATCTTGATAAACGCATCAGAAAAACCATTTGAATCTGTCGCTTCTGCAACAGTTCCAGTCAGGAACTCAAACTTAATCCAAGTACGGGATTCATATTTTGATGAATTGTAGTTGTGATTGCTGCTCTTTTTTGACTTTTTCAAGTTCTTTGATGATAAGAATCCCAATGGTCCTTTCTAATGATTAAAAAGTGTGTTAGCTTATTTCTATAAATAAAATAGATTTATAAAATAGGGCTAAGAAAAAATAAATTACCTTTCCACCGAATTGTCCTCTGTCAACTTGAGCGGTGATAATATCTTGGTAAATAGACATCCTTTATTTATGAAAAATATATATATAAGTAGATAATTAAATTTAAGTATTTGATTTGTTTGAAACAACCAAAACCAAACAATGTTTTATAGATAAAAGATCTTGATAATAAAACATTTTTTTAACGGGTGGCTATTGATTCGATTCGTTGAATCGGTGTACACTCACGCCAAAAACATCGATAAAAAAAAATATCGATTTTGAAAAAATGGTTTTTTATTATTTTTTATTAATAAATTTTTTATATTTAATCATTTTTGTGTACTGAAAATAGACCAACTCATTTAAGATGTAAGTCTGTGCAAAAATGTATAATTGTTAAAGTCATTAAAATATTTGTTGAGAATTTCCAAAATCAGAAATAAAAAGACTTGGGAATTCTAAATAATGAAATTTGGTGTTACTATAGGCAAAATTATGTATTGTCAATTCTCTTACTTAAAGACAATGATTAGATATAGGTTTAATATTTCATTGTTCGTAAAATCATAATTCTCTCTTGATTGTTCAATGTTTTTTTTTCTTTTGGACCATCCACCATGCTCGTGAAAAAAATAAAAATCTAAAAAAAAATTAAAAGGTGTAAAAAAAAAAGAGAAAGGATTTTCCTTTTTTGATGAAGAGGTTTCTTGTTTTATTTTACAAAAAAAGTGATTTATTAATTGTAAATAGTTATATTAAAATTTTTTTTAGTATTTTATATATATATTATTTTTTAGTTTAACGATTTGTTTGTTTCAATAATCAAAAAAAAAAATAAAAAATAATAAAAAATAAAAATTTGTAAGTGGGAGTCAGTCCAACCAGGGATTAGGTCCTGAGGGATGATAAAATGTCATATATTAAGAAAATCATCCTTGTGGTTACGTTTGCAATTGTAGCTGGTGTCATATATGCACTCTCAACACCTTGGTATCTTATCACAAATGGTCAAACCTATTATTACTTCAATTGGTTCACTGTATCTGATTATGATGTAAGTATCATAAATTACAATAGTAGCAACTATTATAAACACATAACACACATGTATATGAATATTGAAATCTAACTTTTGGTGTATAAAATGAAAACAAAAAAACAAATAGAATGATGGTGATAAATTAGATAGTTTTTCATTTCAAGGTGGTAGTAGTATAAAGACAATGTTTGCAATTAGTTTTACATTCATGTTTCTATCATTGATTACATCGGTGCTCTCTGCGATCTGTTCGATCTATCTGTTCCTTCGAAAGTCAGTGCATATGAGCAGGTTGTCGTGCTTCACATCGAGTTTGACACTGACCATGCTGTTTGTCTCATTCTTTCAATTCCTCAGATTGACTGGATCGTTGAATAGCGATGACTTTTTGGATTGTCAGGAGCTCTACAAGCAGGCACCAGAGACATTCTGCACGACGTTCATCGGCGAGTACTTTCAGAATGAGGAGAACGATTGGAGGTGGCAGCCACTCAATGGTTTCTGGATGTGTTTGGCACTGATCATTGCTGAATCGTTGATTCTGTTGCTCTGCATATTCTACTATTACAAGAGTTTCATTCTTACAAAGATTCCAGAGGACAATGGATTCCTCATTTTCTTTGACAACATCAAGCGAATTAGAAGACTAAGCAGACGAAGACGTACCTACAGCTTTAAACAACGAGTACAAAACGATACAGATACCAACGATCTCCTCCTCAACAACTCTATTCCAAAATTTTCAATTCCAGATCTCTCTAATATCAAACAGCAATCATCCAACAACAACATTAAAATTGGGACATCTAGAGTAGCGATTAACAGTGACAAAGAAGAAACAGTAAATTTAGTAGATACCTCAATTAATATAACAACTCCATCATCGACGCCAACAACAACAACAACAACTACTACTACAAATCAATCATATAATATTTCACAACCACCTACATCATCATCATCAATTCTTGAAAATAATAATAATAATAATAATAGTAATAATATATTCAGTAAACCTAATCCCAATTCACTATTCTCTATTAATATAAGTAGTGATATTAATTATGGAAGTAATCTTTTTGAATATGACGATAATCAGCCCTCTATTATTCCCCCACCTCCACCTCCTTCCACAAGCTATCTAAGAATTGGCCAATATTTGGAAAACTTTAGTAACAATACTGTTGATAAAAACGATACCATCGCTGGATATCAAGGTGAATCATTGATATAGATTTCATTAAGATAAAATGCAATTATATTTAATCACACCAACCAATCAACTAATAAATCAATATTTAACTCAAATTTTATTCATTTGTATGTCTATAAAATCTTTTAAGATCGCTCAAAAAGATAAAATTGTTTATAGGTGGTATTAATGATTAACAGTATTTTGATTGATGGTTTTACAATACAATGTATTTATTAATTGAAATTATGAACAAATTGTAATGGTTGATTGGTTTTCACCATTATTTATACAATTGGTGTTGTATAATACATCGGAAGATTTGAATTGAAGTTTACATCCTCTAAAAAAGATGTTATTAGAGTAGTAGTTTGTTTTAACATAGGTGCTATTGCAGAAAACGATTTCATTATTCTGGCATACTTGGGTAGTAACCGTTTGTACAATAAATGGCTCAGTAGAGCAATCTTCAGAGTCAAAGTATGTGTAGGTACCAAATGTGTTGGGAGTCTGTGCAATTGAGTCTTCACAAGTAGTTTTAAGACCATTTTCTGTGCAATTTAATTCAAACTTATTGGTTGTAATAACGGCACCACTACAATCTTCATATTCATAAGTAAGTAAAGTGGAGACTCCTTCTTCTGTACTGCAAGTAACATAGGTTGAATTGAAGCATGTATTGGTTTTGTAATATTGTGTGGTTAGAGCTTCACCATTGCAATTAGAATATGGTGCAAATGTTTGTTGCATCAAGTAGTTATCGGCTGCCAAACAACATGAAGCTAATAATCCAACGATATAAATAATAGATAAATGGTTATTTCTCATTTTGTTTTTGTTTGTCTGAATTCAATATTTATATAAGACTGATACCTAATTAAAAGATAAATAAAGATTATAAATAAAATTGGTCTCTTAGCTAAAATAATAATTGCCTTTGGATGGCTGAATCAAACTTATTTATAGTTATTCTTTCATGATCTAAAATCTAAGAATTCTACAATTTCATCTTAAACTTAATCAAATAATAGGTATTTTATTGAATATCTGTTTAAAACTTTTAAAAAAAAATCCATTATAGAATAAGAATTCAATGATATTTTAAAAGATCTTTTTTAAAATTTTATTTTAATGATTTTGAATTTTCTTTGGAATTGATTAACCCAGCCACGAGAATTCATTTCCTTATTTTCTTTTACTAAGCAGAATCTCGATTGACATAACAATCTACTATGTCATTTCAATTTTTTTTGAAAACTTGAAATACCGATGTAAATGTATTACTAGGCTAGGTGGTGTTGTTTGCACTGCAATTCATTGGATTCCTCTTAACTTTAGCTTCACTAGTGGTAACTCTAAGAAAGACAACTTCTTTGATTCTACGGTAGAATCAATCAATCTAGAGAAACATATAAAAACCAATTTTACCAGCACAGTTTGGCAGTCATTTCAAGTCGGTTGTACACGTATAAGCTGATCAACTGACTCAGAGTTTCACTGAGTAGACTTCTTAATGATTTCTATTTTTATCAAAGTATATAGACTCTCTTTAACCCCTCCTCACCACCAGTTTATCAAACAAAGATTCAACTATAGGTCATTATAGCTAATATCCAAAATAATAAACTTTCTCACCTGTATTTATTTTACAACGCAATCTTTTAATCTATAGGTATCCGATTACGATATCACAATTAACTGAACAAATTTGTTTCTCAAATATTCAATCAAATACTAACATTAACTAGAGAAAAAAAATAATAATCTGTGACTAATATTCAATACAGATGTTTGTGACTTAGAAACAGATTTAAAAAATGATTTAAAATTAAATTGTTCAAAAATAGTTAGTGATAGTATAAAAAAAACTTGGTTAAAGATTGTGAAGAGTATTCACCATGTTGTATTTTGTGTGGTTTTATTTATTGGTTGAGATTACGCGCAAATTGTAATGGTTGATTGACTTTGACCATTTATTGTACAGTAGGGGTTGTAAAGTGAATCTTGTACTTGCTCTACAACTTCGCATTCTCCGAAAAAGATTTGATCTTGGTAGTAAGTTGTATGAACTCCTGTGCTATTGCAGAAAACGATTTCATTATTTTGGCATATTTGGGTAGTAACCGTTTGTACAATAAATGGCTCGGTAGAGCAATCTTCAGAGTCAAAGTATGTGTAAGTACCAAATGTGTTGGGGAGATTTGGAATTGAGTCTTCACAAGTAGTTTTAAGACCATCTCCAGTGCACTTTAGTTCAAACTTGTCGGTTGTCATAACGGCACCAGTGCAATTGTCATATTCATAGGTAAGAAAAGTGGAAACTCCTTCTTCTGTACTACAGGTGACATAGATCGAATTGAAGCAAATATTGGTTTTGTAATATTGTGCGGTTAGAGGTGCACCTTTGCAAGTGGAGAAAGGTCCACCATTAAAAGTCTCTTGCAACCAGTAGTTATCGGCTGCCAAACAACATGAAGCTAATAATCCGACGATATAAATAATAGATAAATGGTTAATTCTCATTTTGTTTTTCTGAAATCAAAACTATTGATATATATATATATGATTGATTCTAATTGAAAGATAAATAAAGATAATAAATAAAAAATTGGTCTCTTAGATAAAAGTAATTAATATCATTACGATGATTGATCAATCTTATTTATAGTTATTATTCTTTGATTGAGGAGACTAAAATGAAACTTTAAGATATTTTTAAATATCATGAAAATTCAATATTTCATCTAAAACTTAATAAAATGATAGCCATTTTATTGAATATCCGTTTAAAACTTAAAAAAATCCTTGCGAATCTTAAGATATTTAAAAGATCAAAATTTTTATCTTGTTCGAGATGATGTGTTTCGAATTTTCTTTGATGAGTTCCGACGACAAAATAGATAATCACTTAAATTTTAGATATTATTGCATAAGTATTTGATTCTTCCTTTTGCAAAAATAAAAAAATACTAAAAATATATTAGGATGATGTCACAACACAATTTATCATTCTCTTGTTGGGCAATCCTGGCACTGATCATATCTAATGGTAAACAAGTACTTCTAACGAAATTTGAATAAATAGAGTGAGCTCTAGTCACTGCGATTTATCGGACATATTAAAGTAATAACAACGTTGATATTCCAATATATGTAATATTTTATGATAAGCGTTATCATCAAACAAACCAATGTACAATAACTGAATAATGTGTGTACATGTATTTTTAAAAAAAGGATAAAATTATTTTAATATTGACTATACATATCACTTTAAATAATGATTTTCAATGATCAGATATTAAAAAATAGAGAAATTTAATTCCCGACAACTAAAAAAAACAAACACATCATTTGTATAAAAACTTTTTATTTTTACTTTTTACTCAAAAAATCGGTCTCATTTATCATTATTCATCCATCAGTCATTAGTAATATTATTGTTTGTAATAAATAAAAAAAATGTATATATTTTAATATAATAGAGCAATAAAATAAAATATTTAGAGAGAGAAACAAATAACAAACATAATATTATAGAAATTGAAATATTATAACAAAGAAATGCTTAGTGCCAATAAATTATTAGAACTATTTTTATTGTTGATATCGGCATCTTCGTTATCTTTGATTATATACTCACTAACACAGCCATGGTACATCATTTCCACATTGTCCGGTGATGGTATCAGTCAATATACTAAATTCGAATGGTCTAAATATTCTTCCTATGTAAGTCTAATTAGAGTTTTGCGAGTCAGCTGAAATTAGCATACTTATGTAACATCTTAATTTTAAAGGTTTCCGATGGAACAAAAGTAGATACAAATAGCTATAAAGGATTACATATACATCTAACTATAACAGCTACCTTTGTGTTGCTGGTGATCTCTTTGATACCGGCATTCTCACAGGCATTCCTCTGTCTGATGTTCCTGCCGAAAATGACAAACAAACGTAAGCTTGCTCTGTCAGCGATTGCTGTTTCAACGATGGCGTTCATTATTCAGTTGGTTGGATTCGCCACATACTTTAGCTTGACCGATAATCTAAAGGCCGACAACTTTATGGAGTGCAAAGGAGAGTATTTCTGCCGTGACTTCAAAGGTGACTCAACAGACTACCACAAAAAAGCGGATTACCATCAACCTATTATCGATCAAAAATTGTACATTAACAGCAGTTATAACAGCAACAACAATAGTAGTAGTAGCAACAGTGCGGATAATAATCAACTACAATATAGCTGGGGACCTTTAGGTGGATTTTATTTTATACTCACTGGAATGATTTGTTCCTTTATCACACTGATGGTATCGATCGTTTTATATCAAGTTCACAAGATCGAGAATGATGAATATCTTCCTCTGAGAAGAACCAATGTAAATTAATCAATTATAATATCCTGTCTTAGTATAAGTATATTATATATTTCCTTTTTAAAATAAATTCGAAGAAAATTTCTTATATACATTTCAAACAAAGTTTTTTTTTTTTTTTTTTTTTTGATTAATTCATTGTTGTAGTCATTTTATGTAGAGTAGATATAGATATATATATATATACTAGATGGACATGAATAATTTTATTAATGGAAATGGTGTTGCTATAAAGGTGTCAAAAGATTCTTTGAGTATGGCAGAGCAAATGGTTGGTTCCATACAGGAAAAAGAGTATGATTCATGGTTGGGTAAACGTGATAGAGATGATGATGATGATGATAATAATAATCAAGATGGTGGTGGTGGTGATGACGATGATGTATTCTATTCACAATCATCACAGAATGAACAACAAGGTGAGGAAGATGACGACAATCAAGAAGGTGATAAAGATATCAGAAATGAAAGAGCACCAAGAGAAGAGTACAAAAAGAATAAATTCGATGCAAAGAGTCAGACTGCATTTACCACTGGCAAAGGTCATCGTATTAGAATATCAATGGAGAAGTTAAACAACGCTGATAGACTGATAAACAATATCAAAGAAGATGATATAGATTTAGATGCTTTTCGTGATGATCTAGTACTTTTAGAACAACCTTTAACAAAGAATACTAAAGAAGAAGACGAAGAACAACAACAAAACAACAACAATAATAATAATAAAGTATAGATTTTCAATGTATTATAATTATGTAAAGTAAATAACATTTTAAAACAACAAGTCATTTTTCTTTTTATTTATATTTTAAATATTATTTTAATAATTTATATACATGAATTAAACAATCACTTGAACAAGATACAATCTAATTAGATATTATAATGTTAGTTTTAGATAAAAGATATTATTGCTCCTATGTTTATGCAAGTATGTACATACTCTATTCTTTTTTTTATTCCACTTTAAACCTTCTATAGAACCTAAATGTACTCTCTTACTATATACTTTTGTCTAAACAATAAATATTATAAAATTAGTTATTTATAAATCGATTATCATGATATGTAAATTTTAGACAAAACAATATTGTTTGTGTTGATAATTACTTTTGTTTCCAAATCAAATATAAATATCCAACCGTTTTGTGTTGCACATACAACTTGATAGTTTTTGTAGTTGTCATGATTACTATCAGTATTGTTATTACTATTAATATTATTACTGTTGTTGTTGTTGCTGTTGTTGTTGATACTATTTGTCTTTTTCACCAATGATAAATAAGTAACGGTATGCCACTCACCAACATCGTTTGTAGTTTGAAATTTAAGATTCTCTGTCCAGTTGGTAGTGTTCCATAATCTTATGGTATGGTCATCAGCACAGCTCGCTAGAATATTATCATGCCAATCTACACAAGTCACTGCCAATGTATGTCCTTGCATCACAGATACTTCTGCGCCATCTGTCACCATCCAAACTGCGATGGTCTGATCCTCCGAGCAAGTCGCAATCTTATCACCTTGATCATTAAAACATAACGACCAAATCTCTGCAAAGTGTATAATAGATCCAAACTTTAAATCTTGTGGTTCACCTTTCTTTGGTAGATGAACCTGTTTCTTCCACGTTAATTTGAATTTACATTGTATTCTAATCTTTTCTTTTTCATCCTCATCCACTTCCTCTTCTTCCTCATCATCTTCTTTTTCATTTTCATCATCTTCACAAATAGCATAATCATCATATTTATAAATATAAAGATTTCCACCTGTTGTTCCAACTGCCAATAAAGGTGAATTACTATTATTACTATTATTATACCATTGAATTGCTGTTATTCCATCATTAAGATTATCAATCATTGTAGATTTCTTTGTCTCTAGTGAATAGTACATTAAACTTCCATCCATTAATCCAACGATGATGAATGTTTGAGTTGGACAGGCATTCCATGCTAAACTACGTACTGGAACACCTAGTATGTGACTTTGAATAGGTTGTTCACCGATGTGATCGTCAGCAACTGACCAAATCAATAGATTACCCATAAAGTCACCACAAGCAACCATCAAACCATCATCGTTGAAATCAACACCACAACATGTAATCTCATGGAATTTCAACTGATAGTATGGTGGTACATCTTGTTGTGATATAGGTGCAATCGGTGACACCACCTTACTACTGTCATATTTGAACTGCTCCTCTATCGATAGATTGTGTAGTCCTGATTCATCGAATATCCATATCCTCTGATTCTTAACTGCCCATCTCATTGCATAGACAACACCATGTGAACTTTTAATCGAATAACTACTACTACTACCACTACTATTACTGTCGGTGTTTCCAATCTTATTATAAATATATATCATTGAGTTTGAAGATGGTACAATTATCTGATATTTTTGTTGGTCAGATTCATTGGTGGAGGTAGTTAACAGAAGATCTTTAATCAATCCACTTCCAGCTGTTTCTATTTCCCATTTGATAGTTAATGTATCCATATCTAATACTTGGATTACTCTTCCACGAGTAAGAGTGATGATGTTGCTCGATATATCTCTAACCAGTGCAGTGCAACCTTTTCCAGGTGATTCCAGCTTATTCAGTGTCTGACCGGTGCGCCAATTCAGAGTGACCAATTCTATCTTATTATCTCCAACCTTGAGTGTACGTGCATCTTGATAGCCGTCTTTTCCTACGTCCTGTCTAACGACCAGTATCTTATCGCAATCGAATAGCTCACCATAGAAATAAAGGTTTCCATCTAGAGTCGCTGCCAAACTCGCCAACTTCTCAGTCATATCAAATTTGACAATATAGACACGACAATTTCCATGCTCACTCGATAGTCCAACGTAAATAAGATTACTATCGTTTGGATCTATCCAATAAGAGAGATGCATTATCTTTATACAATCGTTAGGTATATCTTCTCTAAGAGGTAGCTTGAACTCGACCAGCGACTGCCATTGATGGTTGTAGATAGCGACATCACCAGAGTAAGATGCGCTGATATAATAGCTATTTGACAAACGAACTAAACAAGTAATAACATCTGAATGTAACTGTTTAAATAATAATTGTCTACCTCTTTTTATATCCCATTTGCAAACCGACGGTCCAATAGCAAGTGTTATTTCAAATTCATTATTATTATCATCATCATTGATACATGATATATATCTTGATGATCCAACACCAAATGAATGTAATAATTCCATATCTCTAACTAATAAATAATATTAAATAATTATATTAATAATACAAATGTAAACGTATTTGTTTGAACTTGAGATCAAAAACTTAATTCGTTTTTATTGATGAGTTCATTTTTAAAGATAGCACTTCATTGATTTTGAGTTATGACTGTTGATGAATCACCACCACCATTATAATTGTTTAATTTTTTAACATTTTAATAAATATCTTTTTATTTCTTATTTTTCTTTTGTATTTATATTATTAATATGTATATATGTATATATAATGAAATCATTCTTTTCAAACTTTACTAAAAGTTCAACAAACAATAACAATAGTCTAAATAATAATAGTAGTGGTGTTGGTAATAATAACAATAGCTCATCTTCATTAAGAGCATCACTTCTGTCAACCAACTCTTTTGATAGTTTTAATTGTTTTGATAAAGTTAGAATTGCTGTAGTTGGTGATACAACAGTAGGTATGTTTAATGTTGTGTTGCAAATCATGATTACTATTATGATATCATTCATATATATCTAACTAATGATCAATGATTAATGATTAATTAACAGGTAAAACATCATTAGTCAACCTTATTTGTAAAAATCAAGTTATAGATTCACCTTCATGGACATGTGGTTGTAATACTGATATTAAAGTAATGAATATACTACTAATCGAACTACACAACATAGAAACTAATTATTAATAACTGTTATTATTGTTATTTTTAAAATAGATACATGAATATCACTCTAAAGATTATTTTATAGAGTTTCTAGACGTTGGTGGATCAGCTAAATACAAGATAACAAGATCGCTATTCTACAGTGGTATCAATGGTTTAATAGTTGTCTACGATGTAACCAATAAGAATTCACTTTCAAATGTTAAAAAATGGATATTCGAAGTACTTAATAAGATTTCTACATCTACAGCCAATTGGCAACTAAAAGAAACAGAGAATCCAAAGTTATTGGAACTCGAAAACATTGTACATCAAAACAACAAAGCACCCAGCATACCGCTACTCATACTCGGTAACAAATCGGATCTCTATCACGATGGAAACTATATTGCAAACGATAAACTTGGTAAATTAAGTATTTCTGTTGTAAGTATAGTATTAAATTAATATCAATCATCATCTTTACCTCTAAATATTTTATAGAACTAACTTTTTCTGAATATTCAAAAAGTCAGCATTAAAAGCCAATTGTTTTAAGAAGGAATCGGATAACTACAATAAACTGGATCTTTTCTTCAATAAGATAATATCGAATATGTTGGCGGGATCGAAACGACGTACTCTTGGCGGTATCTCTCAGGGTGTCTTTAGTTTCAACATTGTTACACCAAGTACTAGTACGAATCATCAGAACAACAACTACAACAATAACAACGCCAAGAAGAATGGCGGTATACAACAACCAACGGCTGCTGCCTCTGACTTTGGACCACAGGACTATGATCATCTTAGCACACCACAATCAACAAGCATAACAACATCATCATCATCGACAATAGAGAGACCACTCTATTTAAATCATCAAAATATACATTCATTATCACCAACACTTCCACTTACCATACATGATTTGAATAATGATAATGATCATAGTAACGATAATATCTTTTACAATGAAAACTTTTCACCACCTAATAATATTCCATCCACATCACTTCCAATGTTTTTATCATCACACAACAACAATAATAACAATAATTATAATGATATAAATACTGAAATAACGATATCTCCTTTGAGAACACCACATAGAACAAGATCAACATCGTTTGAAAGAAAATGGAATAAATAAATTATTTGTTTTTAAAGAAATCTAACAATTATAACAATTTGTATTTATTTATTGAAATAATACCCAATTTTAATATAACGTCTTTGTTTCAATCAATAATAATAAAAAGATAATGAAATATATTAAATTAGGAAAAAACAATGCTGCTCATGAGTCATTGTTGTTGGTGACCCTTAAAAAAAAAAAAAAAATTTTTTTTTTTTTTTGATTATTTTTAAAACATTGAAGTTTTTTTTACATCTTCACCATTCTTTATAATAATTATATCTATTATTTTAGTCAAGTACTATAACTAAATAATAATATTAACTTTACTTTTTATATAAAATAACTAGTTGTTACAATTAGATAAAGTAAATTTTTAAAAAAAATGAGTAGTCCAAGTTATCCATCAATGGGTAGGTTTCATACATTAATCTTACAACTTTAAAACTATATTCATAGAATGAAAAAATGTGTTAATTTTAATCCAATATATATATAAATATATACATTAATGTAGATCAATATAACCAAAACTACAACCAATCACCACAACAACCAAGTCAACAACAACAACAGCAATACTCCAATGTACAACAGCAAGGTCAACAACAATGGAATCAATCAAATCAAAATCAATATGCCACTCAACAACCAGCATTCCACAGAGATGTACCACAATACGGACATGTAAGTTGTCACTATTAGATCGTTTATAAATATTAAATGAATGATACTAATACTCGATTTGGGACTTTGCCTATTAGAATCCACAATATTCACCACCTGGATTGGCCGATGGTAACTTTGATAGTAATAAATTTATTTCAAACTTTTCAAGCAACCCATTAGCACAAGCAAGTTTATCATACGGTATTAACTATGGTCAAACTTTGTTCAATGGTGGAAAGCAATATGTAGATTCAAATGTATGTATATCATCTATACTTACACTAAATATATTAGTTTACTTATCAAATCAAATCAAATCAAATAATATAAATATGATTAGCTTGGAAAATACATTTCATTCTCATCGTTGAAGGGATATTTCAATGTAAATACATCATATGTATTCAATAAGATTAAATTAATATTATTCCCATTCCGTCAAAAGGTAAATAATAATAATATACTTAACAACTAGGTATTAGAATGAATCAGTAATATCTAATTTGACATTCAAAATATCATTAAATACACTTTAGTTGTGGAAAAGAAGAATTTTGAAACAAGGAGATAACGACCATTATCTTCCACCAAGAGATGATATCAATGCACCCGATTTATATATTCCAATGATGGCATTTGTAACTTACTTTTTATTATTCGGATTCCAAATGGGAATGAAAAACTCTTTCTCTCCAGACAAGCTTGGTGCATCCATCAGCAAAGGTATCATCTTTTGGTTGTTGGAAATCGGTTTCTTCAAACTCGGATTCTTCTTTACAAACTCCTATTCCATTCCAATGTACGATATGATTGCATACAGTGGTTATAAATATGTATTGTAAGTATCAACTCTAATAATAATTTATTATTATTTATTTAATTTACTAACTGATTCAATGAATCTTGTGTTTTTTAGGTTGGTATTAACTATGGTAGCAACAATGTTGGCTGGTGGTGCAGTATCGCTATTCGTTCGTCTCTACACCATTGCTTGTATTGGATGGTTTATGGTATGTAATCATTAATTAATAGAGAGTATTACACCACACCAATTAGTTTAGATTGATTACTAATCTCGCTGATTCAATTATAGATTTGCACTCTAAGGGTTGTATTATTAAATGACAACAATATGCACTCCGATATGCATCACTTTGAAGGAACAACCAAGAGAAAATACTTTGTTTTTGCCGTTGCAATACTTCAAGTTGTTTTAATATTACTTTATAGTTTTTAAATAATAAATAGATAATAAATACGTACAATAAATAAAAATGTCAACAATATAATACAATCATAATAATATTTATATTTTAAAGATCTCATTCTATTTATATCTAATCTTATCTTATATTTTTTTTAGTTTTTTTTTTTGATGAGTAAAGATGAAAAAGTATGATCTTAAAGAAAGATATTTATATTAAATTAACAGTTGTCTTTATTTCTATTTAAAAACCTCCACGAAGAGCTAAAACCAAATGAAGTACTGAACCACCTTCAATTGAGTAATCTTTAGCAGTCTTTTCATCTCCCCTATTATTATTATCAATTGTTGTTGTTATTGTTATATTGTTAGTAAAGTTTATTGAAAAGAAAATTCAAAAGTACACTTTTGAATAAAGTTAAATGAATCAAAACATACATTTGTTTACCACCGAAAATAAGTCTTTGTTGTGATGGTGGGATACCTTCTTTCTCTTCAACTCTCTCTTTAATACGTTGAATCTACACAGATTTAAATAAGTAATTAATTGAACAAATGTTAGATAATGTCACAGACAAACACATTTGCTATCCTATTTATCTTTTGATTAATACAATACCTTGTCAGTTGGGTCGATATCGATTTCAATCTCTTTACCAGTCAAAGTCTTTACTTTAATCAACATCTTTGTGTTTGTTTAGTTTGTTTTAGATATATAAAAGTTAATAATACAAAAGAATTATATTTATATGTATGAATATTTTAACAATAGTTTGATGAAAACTTTTGTTTTGTACAAATCATCAACCAAACTAAATTAAAAAAAAAAGGAAGAAAATTTTTTGAAAATTTTGAAATTTATTTAAAAAAATATTTAATTTATTGGAATGGGGGATAAACTTTGTGATTGATGATGAATCAGAATATGATTATGACACCAATCAAATCTAAATATAAAAATAAAAGAGAAAAAAAAAGATATCTTTATTTTATTAAATTAAATATTTATTATTATTATTACTACTACTCTGATTAGTGAGTGATCAATATTGATGTTCAGAGTACATTTATCGATAATAGAGTATCGTCTTTCTCAGCAAATAGCAGTCCATCCTTTGCATAGTGTGGATTGATACGATTCTTTGGTAATGAGCACTCCTTTGATGTCAGAGCATTAAAGTTGGTTTTATATAAAAATGCACCCATACACAATCCAATCACAGTTCCACCTAAAATCTAGATAAATAATTAAAATGAATTAGCGAATGAATATTAGATATTGTTTTCATCAATTTGATGTTTGAAAGAGATAATTATATAAATAAAAGACTTACATCTGAAAAATCATGGTGATAATCCATGGTTCTTGAAACAGCAACGAATGCAGATAACATGTAGGGTGTAAGAACGATGAAAATCTTCCAGGTTGGTGCACCTTCTCTGCGGAACACCTTTAGTTTACCGCAGAGATACAATGAAAGGAATGTCATTGTTGCAAATGAAATCGATGAGTGACCCGATGGGAAACTCATTCTACCATCATGAATCAACGATTTATTTTCTGTATCGAATCTGGCTCCATATGATGGTCTATAGCGACCTGCCAAAACCTTTAGAAAATCTGTAAATAACATTGTCATTGTAAATGTCTTTTATTTAAATAACATAAATAAAAAAAGAGTTAGTAAATTAATAAGTTTCATTGATAAATAAACATAATAGTTTGATACAGTTGATTTATAAAGATATATATTACTTACTTGAATTAAACCGAGACATGCATGATGGAAATCATGGAGACAACGATGTGAATAGTAGAATGCAGAGAAAATAAGAATTGGTATGCCAAATGCGATTAACATCAACGCCCATGTTGGAACGATGTCTGGCTTCATTGGGTATTGAATCAGTTGGAATGCGAATCCATCTGGCATATATCTATCGTATGGTTGTATCAAGAAATTGAACAACACTGCTTCCGTAAGGAAGATGACAATGCACATCACCCAATCACCGATATGCTGCTTACTGAACCATGGTATATGATTATAGTATCCAATCTTGTGTATCATTTTTCGCTATATAGCTAATAACAAATAAACTAAATGTGTTTTTTTGATCAAAAAAAAAAAAGATTGCTCTCTTGCTAATCGTTACGATTCTATCTCTCTATTTCAAGTACAATTGTCTGTATGTTACAAAGTGATGTAGTACAAATATAAATATATAAATATATAAAAAGTATTATAAATAATAGATCGATCGATGATTGAACAAACAAATAATAAATAAATAAACAAAAAAAAAACAAATAAAATAAATAGAATAATAGAACTGAAAGTAAACTAAAAAATAAAAACCCACATCTAAAATGCATGAAAAATCAAAAAATTGTTTGTACTGGTAATTTCGAGAACAATTTTTGCAAAGAATCTTTTTTTTTTTTTTTTTTTGGTAGATTGAGGCAAGATGACCACTGGTCATCGGAACAAAAAATTCATTTTTTTTCATGAAATTTATTTACAACAGGAATCATTTGTATAATTAAATGTCGGTTTGTTAATTTTGAATAGTTTTTTATTAAAAAGAGAACAAACAAATTTGAATAAATAAAATAAAAAAAAAATCAAGAAATATGTAAAATGTTAAAAATCATTTTGTTTTAGGTAAATAAAAAATCTTTTTATGTAAGAATATGTAGATACAGAAAAATAAAAATATTTGGAATGGAGTTCACTATTTTTCTCTTGGAGATAGAGATCTTTTTGCTTGTATATATACTAAACGATTTTTCTACTATCTTATTGAATTTCCATCATTTCAAAAATTGAAGCTATACATAAAGAATCTAGGTAGAATCATGAAATCTTATACTTATTTTGTTTCTCATTAAGATTCTTATTTTTTTAAAAAAATATTTATACAAAAATAATTTCCTAAATAAACTTCAAAATCGTAATCTTAGAGATATTTTATTTCAAATTTAATTCAACCCAATTAAATCTGTAACATTTTTAAATAGAGTATAAATGAATAAAGAATAAGTTTTTTATTTTTTTCATGATAACCTCATATTATCTTAGCTTAATAAAAACAACCAAACCCAAATCCTAAATTGAGTGGATAGTCCAAAATATTTATTTACAAAAAATAAAAAATAAATAAATTGCAAAAAAAAACCAAAAAAACGATAGTTTCATTGAAAACGATCAATGTTTTACTTTATTGAAATATGAATGTATATCATTGTATTAATTATAAATGATTCGATTGTTTAGTAGTAAAAATACAAGAAATATCAATAGTATAAGATATATATATAATACAGCTAGAAATAGTAATATCAATCACAATAGAAATGAATGTGATTTAGGTATATCAATATCTTTACTACAAGAATCGAAAAACAACAAACGATTCTATTCTAATGGATACAATGTCGATAAGCAACAACAACAAGATGAATTGGATCACTCGAAATTATTTAAAACTATGATGCCAAATAGTAGTGCACCCAATCTTTGGTTTAAATCGCCTTTGACCAACTGTGTGGATCGTACCGATTTCGATGTCGTCGTGATTGGTGGTGGTCATGCTGGTACGGAAGCATGTGCCGCCGCATCGAGAGTTGGCGCTTCGACACTTCTCATTACACAGTCAATCAATACCATCGGTGTTATGTCTTGTAATCCATCGATTGGTGGAATCGGAAAGGGTAACTTGGTGCGCGAAGTCGACGCACTTGGTGGTGTGATGGGATTGGCTGCCGATGCTTCCGGTTGTCAATTCAAGATATTGAATCAGTCAAAGGGTTCCGCAGTGCACGGTCCACGTGCACAAATAGATCGCGATCTCTATCAGCAGGAGATACACACTTTGCTGGCAGGCCAGGACAATCTGAATATCCGTGAAGCCATGGTTGAGGATATGTTGTTGGATGACACTGACAATAGTGTTGTCGGTGTTCTTCTTAACGACGGATCGGTTATAAAGACGAAAAAGGTGGTGATTACCACCGGTACTTTCTTGGGTGGCGTTATTCATGTTGGAAACAAGACGGTTCTGGCTGGACGTGTTGGTGACCGCGCAGCTACCAAGCTCTCACAGACATTGGCGCGATTCGGATTTGCTTTGGGACGACTGAAAACAGGTACACCACCAAGATTAGATGGTAAATCCATTGATTACACTGGTTTGGAGATTCAAAACGGTGATGAGAAACCAACTCCATTTTCATTCTTGAACGACACTGTAAAGTATCGTGATCGTCAACTTCAATGTTTCATGACGAGAACAACCGAACAATCCCATCAGATTATCTTGGACAACTTGGACACTAGACCAGCACTGGAAAGTGGCGTCGACGGCAAAGGTCTTGGTCCAAGATATTGCCCTTCCATTGAGACGAAAATCGAGAGATTCCAAGGTAGAACTCACCAGGTCTGGCTTGAACCAGAGGGCTACAATACAGACGTAATCTATCCTAATGGAATAAGTATTTCTCTGCCTGAAGATGTGCAACTACAATTCCTGAAAACAATTCCGGGACTAGAGAATGTGGTGATGTTACGTCCTGGCTATGCTGTGGAATACGACTATGTCGATCCGAGAGAACTGCGTTCTACTCTGGAAACAAAGAAAGTAAAAGGACTGTATTTTGCTGGACAAATCAATGGTACAACTGGCTACGAAGAAGCGGCAGCACAAGGAATTGTTGCCGGTATCAACGCAGCACTCTCCTTGGATAAATCGAGATCACCGATGATCGTCGATCGTTCCGAAGGATACATCGGAGTGCTCATTGACGATCTCGTAACACTTGGTGTTACAGAACCATACCGAATGTTTACCTCACGATCTGAATATCGTATTTCACTTCGTGCACACAACTCTGATCAACGTCTAACTCAAAAGGGTTTCCAACATTCCAGTGTCACCAAAGAGAGATTGGATCGTTACGCACAAAAAGAATCAATTATAAATGAAACAATGAATTATTTAAAGGAAACAAAATATCAACCAAATGGTAAAGTATATAATAATATTATTATTGTATTTATTTTATTTACAAAAATGTTAATTAATATTAATATCTTTTATTATTAATTAAACAGAATATTTAGAGAAATGTGGTATTGAAAATATAGGATCAAAGAAATCAATATTTGAAATTCTAAAGAGACCACATACAAGTTTGGCATTGTTGAAACCTTTGATCGATGAAAATGTATATAGTTCCATACCAAGTCTGATTGTGCCGGTCATCGAGTCAGAGTGTCAATATTCAGATTACCTGGTCAGACAGCAAGCAGAGATCGATCGTTTCAAGAGGGAAGAATCCAGAGAGATACCAGAGGCCATCAACTACTGGGAGATAGGTCAACTCTCTACAGAGATCAAACAGAAACTTTCTGAGGCAAGACCACCTACACTAGGTTCTGCCAGTCGAGTTCCAGGAGTGACACCCTCCGGAATCCTTGCAATCTTGTCCTACATTAGAAAGAATCACAAACAATTTTATCCAAATAGCGATACTCAAGTGGGTTCTACAATAATTTAAAAAAAATTAGTGGTAATAGAGTCTGAAGTTACCAATTCTGTTACACACGCTTATTTTTTTTATCGAGATTATATTATTGTTTATTATAATAAAGTTATAATGATTGATTTTTTTTGTTCCAATCCACAAACTGCTGCAAACGTTTACACAACACTGAAAAAAATTGTTTTTTCGATGAATTTTTTTTCGATACAAATCTTTTTGATTTTGATATATCGCATTGTGTGAAAGTGGGGAATAAAATTGATTTCTTTTAATATTTTTTTAAACAACAATGATCACCCACTGCCCTTGGATATTAATAACTTTTTTTAAAAGGTATTTTTAAACTTGATCTGTTTTTTTTTTCTTTAATATTTTTTTAAAGCCTTTTTTAAAAACAAAATCTGTATATCTATAGATATATTTATTTTTATATATATTTATTTATTTATAAAATAACAAATATATTAGTTGTACAGAGAGAAAAAGAATGAAATTTAATTTTTCAATAATATTTTTAGTATTGTCGTTTGGCTGTTTGTTTCATCTAACGAATGGATGTAAACCCAGTATGATAGCGCAACCTGGAGGTACAAATGGCCAAGGATATTTCTATGTACAATATCCCTTTATAAATTCACAATTCCAATCGATTATATCTCTCGAGGGTCTTTATTTCAATAAGACAAACCCAGGTTTTGTTGCCCACCAGAGTGGTAATTATAATTTCACCTTTAATTGCTGGGATGGAACTAGTATCACCGCTAGTTACCCAATCACCGTTCCACGTCTCACTGTCGACCAACCAAAATGCTATGCCAGCAAGGTCAACATCACTTTTAGTGAGCCTTGCTTTGTTGTGAACATCAACGACGATGGAATGCCGACTACCGGACCATGGGAATTGTCAACTTCCAGACCCTTTAAGAGCAACACCTTTAAGTGCGAAACAGGAGAAAACAACAATTACCAATATGAAATAGGTATTCTTTCACCAATCAAACAAAATATCCCTCAAGTAGATGTCACCGATGCTTTTTGTGGACAAAATGGACGTATCAAGGTGAATTCGCCAACTTCCTACACTGCAATTAGACTGAGTAATTCATCAGAGATCTCTACGGATACCGCTGGAGATTATCAATTTTTAACCCGTGGTGGTTATCTTTTAGAGTTAGACTCTGACGACTGCGGAACTCAAGAGATGTTTATCCAAATAACTGAATCATCAGCAAGTATTGATATTGACATTGAGCCCGATGTCAGATGTCCAGTTGACTTTAGAGTCAGTGCTTCGATCAAAGGTTATAATGCCTCAGCTCTGCAATGGATTGTAAATAATAGAATAGTCCCGAGTCCAAACAATATTACAATTGAACCAATATCAAGATATTCAATTCAAGCTGGATTCCCACAATATGGAGAGTGTTATTCTAGAACCTATTATTCTCAACCAACTACCTGTATGATCCATTTTTTATTATTATTCAATCAATCAATCAATTAATAATTAACAATTTTTATTAATTCACACAAATAGATATGTCAATTACACACTCTGTTAATTACACTGATTTGTGTAGTGGTAAGGGTTTGGTGACATTGAATTATCCAAGTTATGTCAATATTTCATTGGTTCGTGATTCCAATGGTATTACCATTCCTTTCAACGACACTGAATCAAAGGTTTTTGAGGTGGAGTTTGGTATGCAATACGATATTTTCGCAGAGAATTGCTATGGACCAGATACATCATATTCCATCATGCCCGTTTTACCATATCCAGTTTTAGTCGAAGATGAGTTCCCAGCTGGACATGGTTCATGTTTATACAATACCGCATTCACCATTGCCAACTCTGAGATGTATTCAAGTGTCGCCCTTAGTTATGATGGAATGCAGTATTCCATGGTTGATGGACGTATTGAGGATGTCCCTCGTGTTAAAGCTAAATACAATTTGAAATACAATTATCAATCACCAGATGGAAAAAAATGTGGAATTCAACAGGAATTGGATAAATTGGACACACTCTATTTTGTGTACGAAAATCCCAGTGCTAATGACATCAACTACACGATGGCATTGTCTCCACAATACCCTTACCCCACATGCGATTCACAATCCTACGGTGTTGTATACGATGTAAACTTTACCTCTCCAACCGAAAGCTATTCAAGAATCTATTATACCTATTCTGCAAATGGATTCTTTGAGTTTGTTTCCAGAAGAGATCCTTCATGTTTTGTCGACGGTATTAAATTTACCAGACCAACATTCCCACTTATTGCAGATCCACCAACGATCAGTGTTACAATGAATGCATCCTGTATCTACACTCAAGGACAAGTCACTGTAAATAGTACTAGAAACGATTTGGCAGTTTCAATCAACGGATATTCCTATTATGCAACCTTGGAAATCGGTCTGAACAATTACACTCTCTCACCAAGAGATTATCAATTTGTGTTTACCCCAACCTCTACTGCTGCTCAAGGTTGTTCCTACACCCTCAATGTTACCGTTTACAACGATCTCCCCAATTACAAATTCCAATATGAACAAACCCAAGGTATCACTAATTGTACTGCTTACCAAGTTGCATCAATCAAAGTTACCGACTATCAAAAATACACAGAACTATCATATCTCGGTGTAAATGCAACCGATGGTGTCATTAGTAACCTCGAATATCCAACATTACAAATATCATTTGACTATATGGGTGTTTGTGCAGGTACTATTGAAGCTTATAAAGTTTCCCTGAACATCAAAAGTGTTGTTATGGTGCCCCAGTTCATCAAGAAACCCACCTGCAGCAATACTGATGGTCTGCTTGCTTACAATCTCACAGTTGATGGCGTTTCCAATCAAGCTGAAATATATTTGGGTAACACTGGATACACATACACATCTGTCCCAGTCGCACCAGGTCCAAACCAGACATTCAGATTAATCCTTGGAAGTTGTGTCTTTGAAGATACTCTGGATATTGATTTGGACGACCCCAAGATTACCTACACAGTGAGTCAAGCTACATGCACTGCACCCCCAATCATTGACATCCAAGTGGCCAATCCAAATGTCGACTTTGGATTTGTTAATTCTTCGGACCCCAACGCTTACACCTCCGCACTCTACCCACAAAAACTATTCTATGCTTCGGCACAACAAAACTTTGATCTACCATTCACCGTCCATTGGAATCATGTTTGTCAAAAGAAATTTACTGCCAAAGTAGTCAATCCAGTCACTCCAGTACCCATCTATGAAGTCACCTACGCATCGGGATGTGGACAACAAAACATTACTGTTACCGTGAAAAATCATCAACTCTTTACAACTTTGGAGATGGACGGTATTCCATTTGACTCCAATGGACAGTTGACCTATATTCCAAATATCGGCAATAATGCAATAAGTTACGTTTATAAGGAAGCTCTTTGTATGGAAAATAACAGTGGTCCAGATCTTGTCTTCCAGTTGAATGTCACTCTTCCAAGAGGAGCCTCTTCCACTAGAGAAGTTTGTACCGGTGCAAATGATGCTACACTCTCATTACCCAAAGCCTCAGGAAATTACCAATTGATCAGATGGACAGGATTAGATACTGCTGAAGGTCCAGAAATACTCGAAAAATCTATTCAAACCTTCGACCAACAAACACTTCCAACTGTTTTCGGTTCAAACCTTTATATCCCTATCAATGGCCTTAATCTTGCACAGAGTGACAATGACTTTACAAATCTACCATCTGGTTTCTACACTCTGATCAACTCTAATTTCGACAATCCATTCTGTCCAGTAAGAACTGACTTGATCATCACTGGAAACGAACCATCGTTGTCAATCAACTCATTGGAGGTTTGCTCTGCCACTCAGTCATCTTCGTTGAACATCACATTTGGAATCGACAGCTCGCTCGCCTACAATATATCGATCGATGGTGTCTTACAGGTAGATCACGCCAATCTTCAATTACTACCGGGAGCCAATCACACTGTACAAGTCAACATTACCGAGCCAATCTGTCGTAGAAGATTGCCTGTCGTTACCCACTCTGTTAATGTTCAGACACCTTTCGAGGCACAACTTGACACTTCCGATTGTGAGACAGTAGTTCTCAGCTCACCAGCATCTGGAAACTACAGAATCAACATCAATAACTCCAAGGACGCCACCAACGATCTCTCATTCACCTATGCCTTCAACGAAACCAACTCGAATCAATTTAAACTCGACATTGACTCTGGAGATTACACTGTACAATTTATTAACATTGATTCTGGATGTTCATCGACACAACAAAGCATCACAATCGATGGTTGCTCAGCTAAAAAGAAGAACCTTGGTTGGATTGCGGCTGTAATTATCGGTGCCATCTTAGTTGCAATGTTGGCCGCTTTCGGAATCTATAAATACAAACAAAGAGCGATAGGAACTAAAGTTAAAGAGATTGACGATCCAATCCAATTAAAGACAGTTCCAATCTTTACAGGTGGTAAAGTTGCTAATATCGATAAATTCTAAATTATTAATTAACGACAAAATTTACAAATATATTTATATAAACGAACGAATAAACAAAGAATAATAACACTATTTAATTTTAAAATAATTTAGATTGATTCCATATTCTTTGAGTTTTAAATACAGATAAACTAACTCTTTAACAAAAAGAGTTTTATTTGATTTGATTTGATTTTTGTTGTTTCATTTTTTTTTTCTGTTTGGAAAGGGAGGTCACCTTTGTACTAAGTCTTCGTTACCGTTGAATTAACGACTGCCAGTGTAAATGCAGATCCGATTACAACATTAACTACTTTTGTATGTACATTGACAGTTTTGATTGAATGATTGCTTTCTGGTGAAGTTGGTGGGCTTAAATTATGATTATTTGAATTGTTGAGTGTTGTTGTCGTTGTTGGTTGGTTTGTCGTTGAGTTTTCAGATTCTGTTGGTTCTTCTATGTTCTCTCTTGGTGGTAATCCATTGCTGTTTAAATTGTTTCGGTTGGTTGTTACACCTGTCATTGAATTCGGACTCTTTGATCGATTCTTTCGTTTCTCCAGTAGTGACATCGAGTCTAAATCATTCTGTAGTATGTTGAGATCGGTAGTTTCTTTGGTGACACCCCATATTTCCTTATTGACTATGCACGGCATATCTTGATCTTCTTGACAGTTATTTCCCAGTCTAAAGTTATCACCCAATCCAAAAGTATACAATCGACCTGAACTTGTAATGATTGCGCTGTGCCAACCGCCGGCAGCAATCTTTACGGCCACATCGCCAATCTCATTATGTAGTTCAACCACTTTGGGTGGCAGTTTAGCATTGTTATTATTGATATCGTTTTCACTATCACTGTTATACTCTCCATAAATCTCTTTGTAGGAATCGATCGAATCATTGAATTCATGATTGAAATGTGAGAAAGGCATTAACTTTGGCCTACTTTGATGTCCAACTACATCACCAAGTCCAAGAGCACCATCACTTATATATCCAAATGAATAAACACATCCTTTTTCTAAAATTAAAAACAATAATATAAAGATTAGTTAGAATGACACTTTACTCTGATTCTATTCTATAATAATACTTACTTGTTAATAATAATACATGATAGTATCCAGCAGCAATATCTATAATTTCATCGTTTTGTTTCAAATCCAAATCTATTCTGTTTGGTTTGATCGAATCTGTGTAACTTCCAATACCGAGTTGTCCACACACGTTAAAACCAAAACTATATACATGACCATTGACGTCGAGCACCAATGTATGATTCTTTCCACAAACCACTTTTACGATGTTGAAACGCTCCAACTCTTTATTCTTGTTGGGAAGCGTGTGTTTCTTGACTGTGCCAAGTCCGAGTTGTCCATAGCGATTCCATCCCCATGTGTAGAGAGCACCCTGACTGTCGACCGCTGCCGAGTGCATCAGTCCGGCGGCGACACTCACAATATGCTTGCCAACCAGCGTTGAAATCGGACGTGGATTGAATGACGGCAGTTCATTACCATGACCGAGACGACCGAACGTTCCACACCCAAACGAAAACAACTCGCCAAACTTTGAAAGTACAAAAGAATGCTGTGAACCAGCCGCTACAAACACCGGAATCGACTGCGATAGTCCCGATATCGGTGTAGGATGACAACGATTGACCTGGTCACCAAGACCAAGCTGACCCCAACGATTGCAACCCCACGACAGCACTGTAGCATCGTTTGGTAGCACTGCAAGCGCATGGCTATCACCACACGCAATCATCGATACAATTAAACCTTGTTTTATTAGAGTTGGTAGTTTTATAATATTAAAATTACTATCATCGTCATCTTCATCAACTGTTTGTTTGTTATTATTATTATTATTATGATTATGATTATTATCTAATGCACATTGACCATAGAAATTATAACCCCAACTATAGAGTTGACCAAAGTATTGTGGATTATTGTATTTATCATATTGTTTCTGATCTTCTTGAGATCTCTTCTTCTTTGACTTTCTTAATGTATCACTTCCATCGGAATCATCTTCAGAAGTTTCGTCAAAGTCATCTGAACGCTCTGAACTTCCAAGAGATTCATTACTATCACTGGAATCACTCTCGTCTTCGCCCTCACCAAAAAACCATTTATCAACACTCTTTCCACCACATGTTAACCACTGTGTAACTCCAGATATCATATTTTTGTTTAAAATTATTTATTTACTATAATATGTTATTATTTTAATATATATATATAATAAATACTAGAAAGTGATCTTTACTTCTTACTTCACTTTTTCTTCTTCTTTTTTTGATGTAACTATCTTAATTAATTAATAAGATATCTATCTAATCACTGAGTTGAATTCAGTTGGTAATTGAATTTATATAAATAAATAAATAACTATGTAATATTACTACAAATGAATGATATGATTTACTATCATTAAATAAATTAATGAATGATTAATGTTCGAATCTGAAAAAAAAAAAAAAAGGAATTGTTTTTGCAAACAAACAAACAATTAAATTGTTAGGAGTATTTCATTAATGACACATCGTATTCTCACATTAAAAAATCATTATAAAAAAATATTCGTTTCAAAAATATCTTCAATAACTAAATGTGTTAAACATTTTTGTTTGTTTGTGTTCTTTATAAAATAACAATAATTTGTATTATTTTATTTTTATTCATTTGTTTAAGATTGTGTGTGGTATTGTAACGTTGAGAAAAACTTTCATTTGTTTTTTTTTAAGAATTTCTCTTGTTTGGACTGTCATGAACTGAAAGAAAAACTTTAAAAACCAGATTAATCTTTGGTTTAATTTTAAATAAAATCTATATTTATCAAATTGTATACAATTTATAATTGTTTATTATTGTTTACTAGGTTTTAATATAAACAATAAATCATGTCTGAAACAAACATTACTGAGAAAGTTGAGGAATTAAAGATTGAAGATCAACAATCATCTTCAACCACCACCACCACTGCTACTCCAGCTCCAGAGAAGCCACTTGGGTAAGTCGTCATCATCATCATCATCAACCATATCAACAACGTTATCTATTTGTCTTCATTGTTTATTTATTTAATTATAATGTTAATAATATTGTACAATGTATTTCATTGCAATAGGAGATCGGTCTTCCGATCTTTTTACGTATTTCAATATATATTTATATTTATAAGTCTGATAATCGATATTAACATATTTATATATTTAAATAATGTAGAACCGGTTTAACTGTTGCTCAAAGAGTTGAACTTATAAAGTTGGTAGGTGAAGAGATTATCAGTGAAGAGAATCTCGAAAAGCTTTTGACTGCCAAAGAAAGATTGATTTGTTATGACGGTTTCGAACCATCTGGTAGAATGCACATTGCTCAAGGTATTCTCAAGTCTATCAATGTCAACAGAATGACCAAAGCAGGTTGCACCTTTGTTTTTTGGGTTGCTGATTGGTTCGCCATGTTAAACAACAAAATGGGTGGTGACTTGAACAAAATTAGAAAAGTTGGTCAATATTTGATTGAAGTAAGTTATTATAATCTTTTTTTAGTTTTATATTTATTAATTATAAACAAACAAACAAACTAACTAACTAATTAATTTCATAATCAATATTATAATAGATCTGGAAGGCAACCGGTATGGATATGGAAAATGTAAAGTTTTTGTGGTCATCTGATGAGATCAATAAGAATGCAAACGACTATTGGTTAAAGGTTATGGATATTTCAAGAAAGTTCAATATCCCAAGAATCAAGCGTTGCGCCCAAATTATGGGTCGTAACGACGAGGACGATCTCTCGGTCGCCCAAGTTTTATACCCATGTATGCAGTGTGCCGATATCTTCTACCTCAAGGCGGATATCTGTCAGCTCGGAATGGACCAACGTAAGGTCAACATGTTGGCTTTGGAATACTGCGATAAGTTGAAGATGAAGCACAAGCCAGTCATTGTTTCGCATCACATGTTGATGGGTCTCAAGGAGGGTCAAGAGAAGATGTCCAAGTCCGACCCAGAGTCTGCCATCTTCATGGAGGACACTGAATCTGACGTCAACTTGAAGATCAAGAAGGGTTACTGCCCACCGGGTGTCATCGAGAAGAATCCAATCCTCGATTACATCAAGCACATCATCATGCAAAAGTTTGAGGAATTCACCATCGTTCGTGACGAGAAGAACGGTGGCACCAAGACCTACACCAAATACGCCGACCTCGAGGCCGACTATGCTTCCGGTGCACTTCATCCATCTGATTTGAAACCAGCTGTTGCCCTCGCCCTCAACAAGATTCTCCAACCAGTTAGAGATCACTTTGTCAATAACAAAGAGGCTGCTCAACTCTTGAAGACTGTTAAATCCTACTCTGTAACTCGTTAAACAATCAAATCCCCAAAGTTTCATGAATCACATATTGATCCAATAATTCAAAACAAAACAAACAACTTTTACTTTTGTTTTTTTATAAAAAAATAATAAAAAGAATATATATATATAAATTAGAATTGTTATAATAATCGTTTAATATTTTAATGTGAAATAAAATCTTTAATACATTTTTAATTTAAATTATTATTCTGTTTGATTAAGTTTTGTTTTTTTTTTTCTTTTTGTTTCTTCTTTTAAAAGTTAAATATCTGTTCTTTTTCTTTTTTTTGTTTTTTAATCATATTCTACATCTTCATCAATGATTGTTTGTAAATGTGGTTGTGGGTTTGGTATCTTTTGTTTTCGCTGATCGATAACGATTAGATTGTAGACTGCTTTGATCAATGGCATCAATGCCAAGAATACGTAGAATGCTTCTCCTTCGTGGACTCTCCACTTTGGCAGTCCGAATATCCAGAGTGCAAAGGCCGCTGCCAGCAAGATCACTGTGACTATAAAGTTTTGTGTTGCTACTACCTCGGGAAGGAACGACGGTAGTGATTTCAGATCGATAGTGATCAGCTCTTGATCGATCAACTGCTGCCTGTTGTACTGCGATTGATGATTGAGAACTTTGTTGTCGTGGAAGATCGTGTAGATCGATGATACAATCGTAATGAGATAGTAGATCGCTGTTCCTATCACCAGACACCACATGAGAGAGATTGGCGCCATTGCCTCTGCCGGCAATCCAGCACGGTCGTGCAAAGCCAGTGCCTGAACCGGAGTTTTCCACATGGCATTGGCGATTCTCACAGAGATACCGACGGCTCCCACCAATAACTCGCGAATCGGTGAGAATGTCATTAGTTCCTGCATGCCATTGCTTAGCTTGCTGACACATTTGAATATATCCTCTTTGCCCTGTGTTACATTTGGCACGCCAGAGGAAACAACCATCGTCTGAGTAAAGTAGAGTGCGAGCAATGCCCAGAATGCGGATGATGCTATTGGGATGACAACGATTGTCAGTATACCATGTGTAATCTGCCCGGCAAGTCCTGAATCCAAAATGATTTCGCGTTCTGCCAAACGAGTAGCGCACAACCACAAGACAAACAAAACAACTCCTGCAAAGAGTGCCGATCCAAAGATTCGTACATTATGCAGCTCATCGCCAGGCGGCATCATAGCATCCATGATAGGATTGAAGTTGTAATTACCACAGAGATAGTTGGAGATTCCCACAACAGAGAAACGTGCCCAATTCTCTTTGAATGCAGTATGATTGTGTTGTTGGAGTGGCAAGTCAAAGTCGTCGTCGAAACCGACCGGTGAACTCTTGTCCTCTTGCATGGTGGGTGATGTCGGTGACAACTCAAAACGGTGTACCGATGGCAGTGGTGAAAATATATAGAGTGCAATCAACGACAATGCCAACAATCCACTTATCGCCACCTGAATCTTTTGATGTCTAATCTTTGTGGTCAGTCCTTTGTGGAGGAATCGATAGGAGCGAGCTGCCAACATTGGATGTCTACGGATCTGACGAGACAACTGCTCCAACATCTCACGAGTATAATTTACAGTCTGATCGTAATACTGAAGAAGTGTTACCGCTTGGCCAACCGGTCGCTTATACATCAGATCGTTATCTTCGGCGTCATCATCTTTGTTGTTATCACGACTGCCCTTTCTATGATGTCTTTTCTTTGGTGTGTAAAATAACTCTTCATACTCCGGTTGCAATCCATTCGACTTTGTTGATCTTGATGATACAATCGATTCGTGTTTCTGTTCACCATCATAATCATCATCATTATCGCTGTCACTCAATCCATAGGGAAGGTTTTCATCGTCATCATCTTCGATTTCAGATACAAAGTTTGTTTTTGGTGATGGTTCTGGGACAACTACTGATGGTTTCTTTTTCGATGATGAAGAAGAAGCTGCTGCAGAAGATGATTTAGATTTCGATGATGATGATGTTGTTGATGATTTTGATGATTTTGATGATTCTTTATCATTTGTTTCTTTTGATTTACTTCTTTTTGTTGTTTTCTTAACCTCCTCTTCCTGTGGATCGTCACTCTCTACATCCTCTGACTTTTTTGATTTCTTTCCACTTCCTGAAGTTCTTGCCATTTTTTATTGATGATTGATCGTTCCAATTCTGAAACTTTTGTAAGTTGAACAAAAAATGATTGGAAAAAAAAAACTTTAATTGGTTTTTTAATTTAACTATTAATGAATGAATTAATTTATAGATTAGTTGATTGTGTGATGTAGATTATAAATAATAAATAATTAATGTTAGTAATAATTTACATTTTTTGATTAAAAAAAAATACATACCAATTTAAAAAATAAATAAAATTTTGAATTTTATGAATAAATATATGATGATCTGGTAAGATGGATATATATATAGTTTATATTAATATAGATAATATTGATTAATATGAAAATATAATACACTGTTTTTAATTTTGAATTTTAGTGTGTTTGTTTTTTTTGAATATTGGAAGAATAACGGTAAAAAAAAAAAAACAATAAAAATAATTAAAAATATAATTGTATTTTAGTGATGTTCAATACCCCCAATCAATAAAATCAATACCACCACCCCCAAAATAGAGTGTTTTTTGCAAAGATTTCTGTGTTTGTTAAATTGTAAAAAAATTGTTGTTAATTCCATTTTATTATTTTTTTTACAAAATGATTTTACTAAAATTGGAAATAAAATCAAATTATATAAAAAATATATATTTTATTATGGTTTAAGTGGTTTTAGACCTAATTTAGCTCTGAGTGCATTCATTTCATCAATTTCTTGTTGGTCTGATTTTCCTTCTGTCTCTTTCTTGTGAGAAGAAGATGACGACGAAGACGACAAAGACGATGATCCTTTTTCATATTTTGAAACATCTTTTTTCTTTTTGATTTTCTCTTCTCCTAAAATTTGCTCCTTTTCTTTCACTGGACTTCTATCTCTCTTTCTACTATCTCTTTCATCTCCATCTCTGTCTCTACCATAAGCTCTATCCCTATCTCTATCTCTATCTCTATCTCTATCTCTATCTCTATCTCTATCATGATAGACCCTGTCCCTGTATCCATCCCTATCTCTATCTCTGTCCCTGTCTCTATAATCTCTATCTCTATCTCTGTCACGATAGTCTCTGTCTCTATCTCTACCTCTGTCTCTGTCTCTATAATCTCTATCTCTATCTCTGTCACGATAGTCTCTGTCTTTGTCTCTCTCTCTTTCCCTATCTCTATCTCTGTCTCTATCTCTGTTTCTATCTATATCTCTGTCACGATAGTCCCTGTCTCTATCTCTATCTCGAGTGTCTCTATCTATATCCATTCTATCTTTACTGGTTCTTGACTTTTCTTTGTTGTTATTGCTATTATTATTGGTGATATCTGATTCTGATTTCTCTGTAGATTTCTTTGGTTTACTGGTCTTCTCTTGATTTGAATTATTGTTATTATTATTATTATTCTCGAGTTGATCCAACTCATCGATGACCTGTTGTGTTAAATCATCGATATCGATTTTCTCTAGCTCTACCAATGCACTGATACGCTTCTCTAGTCCTGCATTTGCCTCGAGTGAAGAACGAGGTGGAAGATGCGGCAATGCAATGTCTAGACTATAGTTGGTGGTGAGTAGCTCCTCGACAAACTCATCCATCGATAGCTTTCTATATCCAATGTCCAACTGTAGTCTAATCGTTCGATAGTCGTTGTACAACGGCTCCAAGTATCTATAGATCTCCAAAGGCTTGCCAACCAGTCGCAAATAGAAAGCACCCAACACCGTCACATACTTGAAATCTTCGTTAGTGATAAACTCAACGACGATATCCATCGACGGCTGTATCTGCAACATCTTTAGCATCAAACACAAAAAGTGTGTCGGTTGTTTATTTCCTCCGAACGTACCACCGAATGAATTCAACGACATTGCTCTATCAACCAATGTTGACTCTAATAATGATCGATACAAAAAAAAAAAGATGGTTAGTAAATTGATATCTTTATGTTGTTTTCTTTTAAAAATTTAAACAGGTTTTATAATTTACCATTTAAACCCATACATTTCTCCTTCCAATATGGATGAGATTGTATCTTTATTCTAACGATCTTTTCAACTAGAGAGGTGGGATTCTTTCCATGTACTGTTTTGGCTCTTTGAAGTGATAGTATCTGTGATGGTCGAAGCTTCTTTCCATCTGGACCTACTTGTTGCTCTTCAACTTCTTGCTCGTCATCGTTATCATTATCAATATTCTGTTGATCTAACTCATCATCTTCATCATTATTATTATTATTATTACCATCATTTTCTCTTTGATGATGATCATCTTCATCACCACTATCCATCTTTAATAAATAAAACTATAAAAAAAAATGAAAACACAAAAAAAAAAAAGAAAAAAGCGAAAATCTTTGATGTAATAATATTAAAACATTGAACAATACCAATTAATTGAATTTCGTCAATCAAATAAAATTATATATGAAAATTTGATGTTTTCAATTAATTGATATTCTTTGATTATAACCCAATGAATTACATCTGTAAAAGATGAAAAGCGAATTAAAATATCATTTACTTAATTGGAAAGTAAATGATAGTAAGTAATACTTGTAAATAAAGAAAATTATTTTTATCTCGTTGTTATCAAATATTAGAAATCATAATTATAATCTTGTAAAATGAACTTCTTTTGTCTTTAAAGATCAACCAAATATCAGGCTGCAGATTTAAAAATTTTTTGCACCACAAACATTAAAAAGGTTTTGGTTTTTTTATAAGCATTGTTTTCCGACGCATTACTTTTTTGCAAGTTTATTTGTTTTTATTTATTTAGTAATTCACTATTACTATACTGTTATATTGGACAATTCTTTCGAATCTAAATCCGTTAGTCATCAACATTTTGAAACGAAAGAATATAGAATCAACTACTAGATAATCTCATCTCGTATTGGAATCAAACAGATCGGCGTGTCCTTTTTTAAAAATTAAACAAAGCGTATTTAGAATAAACAGTTGCTCTATTAATAAATATTTGAATATATTAAATATGTATGTATATCTTATCATTTCTTTTACTTAAAATCAATTAATCAAATCAATCAACCAATTTATCAGTCGGTCAGTCACGCATTCAAACACACCGATAAATTATAAACAATTAATCATTCATCAATCAATCTACACACCACTTCCAATTCCAATTTCACTGGAGATCACAATCTAATTACAATGAAATTGACAATATATTGATTGATTGATTGAAACTTGGTTTAATAGTTACATGCCTACTCAAAAATGTGTTTGCACCTTTTTTAGTTTAATTGTTTTTGTTTTTTTTTGTTTTTTTTTTATAGCCAATTGGTTTATCTGACATTAATATATCTTTATTAAAAAAACACCACATAACACCATCCTCTCATCAAAATAATTTTCAAAAAAAAACCCAAACTCATTTTAAATCTTTGAACCAACTTCTTTTTTTTTTTTAAATTTTTTTGCAAAACAATAAATATCCGCTATCAATTTTATCATTGTTTTTTTTTTTTTTGTTTGGTTTGGCTTCCACACAAATTTTATCAAAAAAAGTCATTCACTCAGAGTCTTTGAAAGAAACAACAAAAAAAAAAAAAAAAAAAACAATTAAAATTTTTGCACAAAAAAAAAAAAAAAAAACAAAAATCTACAGCAGTCTTTTGTGTGAGAGATAGAATACAATAGAAAAAAAAAAACAAAAATTAGTAAAAATAAAGAGTGAGACTGTTTGTTTGGAGTTGTAGTTTATTAGTTGTATAAATATAAATCAAATCAAATCAAATCAATAATAATACTTTTTATTATTTATTTATTTATTTATATTTAGTAGATTAAAATCATATATATATTTTTAATTTACTTAACATAAAAATAAATAATTAAAGTAAAGTATTTAAGTTAAGTTATAGTCAGTTATTTTAGAGAGAGAAAGATTAATCTATAAATCTATCTATATGTATGTTTTTAAGATCATGATGATTAGTAATCTCATTAGCACAACATTACAAACAAATAAGAAACATAAAAAAAAAAAAAAAAAAAAAGAAACAAAGATTTTTTTAATCAAAGATAAATAATAAAATAAAATAAAATAAAATAAAAACTCAAATTTTAAAAAACAAAGTTATTCCTACAAGCAAACTTCAATAACACACCCAATTTCAAGAACAACTACATTTTTAATAGTAATACAATCAACGCCCGTCACACCCAATACAACGCAACACACACCTTTATTTTTATTTCTTTTTATTTCAATTTTTGTTTTCCTGTTTGTGATATCAAGATATAGATAATAACAACAATACTTACTATTTATTTGAAATCAAAACAATTCAATAACAATAGAATAATATTAATAATAATAATAGTATTAGAATATCTACTTTGACTAAAAATATAATAATTTTATCATCATCTACATTAACATCATCAACATCATCATCATCATCATCTCTCTCATTTTTTTTTTGTTTATTTTATTTTGTGAAACTTAGTTAGTTTGTTGTTGGTTGAATTAAATTTCTAAATAATTAATTTAGTTAATATTGGTTACTAATTATTATTTTCTTTTCTTTTCAAATTTGAACAACAATAACAGTTAACAGCAGCAACAACAGTATTATTAGTTAATATAGATATATTGTAATATATAAAGTTAAGATAACAGGTAGCAGCAGCAGCGATAATCTATAAACAATGGCAACACAACAACCAGATCAACAACTACAGGTTTCTGTAGCTCAATTAGCACCAGCTGACCGTGAAGGTTGGTTAACTAAACAAGGTGGTGCCATTAAAACATGGAGAAGACGTTGGTTCGTCCTGAAAGGAAAGAAACTGTATTATTTTAAGAATAAGACCGTAAGTTTGAATCAATCATCATATTCATTTCATTCATCTCTTCACTTTTCAATCACAATTCAAAATAGATCGATGAACCAAACCAAATATCAAACAGTTACAATTAATCTTGTATCTTTAAAAACATTTAAAAAAAAAAACTTTTTAAAGTTTTAAAAAAATTCAAAAAAATTGTTTTTTTTTTTCATAAGTCAAGACTAAAATTGGTTGGTGTGGCGGATGTGTTTTGATGTTGGGTGATCGATTGATTATTTGAAAGTTTTTTTAGATATATCAGATTAAAAAAAAAAAAAAACTTTAATTAATCATAATTATCTTTATTTTTATTGTAAATATATTTATTTTTAAAATATGCTATAGGACGGAGAGGCAACAGGTTTAATTGAATTCGAACCAGAGTCATTCGTAAAGGATGAAAGAGATAAAGACAAGAAAAAGAAGTTTATGTTTTCACTTGGTACATCAAAGAGAGTTTACTATATTTATGCAGAGTCAGAGACTGACATGAAACAATGGATCGAATCAATTAGACGTAATTTGGGTGAAGGATCGAGTGGATCAACCAGTCCAACACCAAAGGTCACCACCACAATCGACGCTACACCAAAAACCAACGGTACCGCTCCAGCAATCGAGAAACCAATTAGTGCTTCTTCGCCAAGAGCAAAGATTTCAAATGCCAAGACTACCATTCAATTTTTAAGAGATGTAAGTTTTTAATAACACGATTGAATCTCAAATGCAAACGATAATTAATTAATAATATCTCGAAATTTAGGATGATTCTAAAGTATTGGAATTCTGGCAAATTTGGTCAGAGAGTATCCCACCACAAGGAGATTTGCAAAGTGGCACTTCAATTGAATTCCATGTTGCCACCTCTATGGATATGCAAAAGTTGACATGGAGAACTGCAGGTCCACAGAATATTTTCATTCAAAAGATGGTAGATTTCTTCTGGAATGTAGGTGCCCCAGAGACTGAAATCGACAGATTGAACGACGTTGGTGCTCTCATCAACCCAGTAAAGATTGGTTCGTGGATCGATATGTCCGACAAGGGTGGTATGGACGGTGGATGGTACTTCCCAGTGGACATTCCTCTAAAGTTGGCCATTGAGGCATCGGACATCGGTGAGCCCACTCGTAAGCTCGCAGAATGGGCCGAAGCCAACGAAGTATTGAATTGTTATAGTGTCGGTAGAGATATGGGTGCTGCTCCACCCAGACAAACAGAGATCCGTCTCAAGCTGCCAGGATCAGACTTCAACGCACAATTGAACCTCGCCGTCGATGCATTCAAAACATTCCAATTCCCAGCACTTCCAAACGATGCCCTCAATATTTTGCGTCAAGGTTCCAACGACACCACCGGTGGTCTGTGTCTGAGCGTTATCACTTCGAGCGAAGGTTTTGTACGTCTCGGTCTTCTAGTTCCAAAGCCATCGCGTGATATCGTTGAGAAACTGATGGAATACCAAATGGCACCAAAAGATAAGATTTCTAAATTCGAACAACAATTGGGTGGAGTCGGTCCAGCCTACGTTGAATATCAATTCTTACAAAAAGGTTTTGGTTATACTGTATACAAAGAAGGTAAGATATCAATCATCATCTAACAATCTTTTTGTTTTTTTTTTTCATTTACTAATCAAAGATTTCTTTTCTTTTAATTTAATTATCTTTTTATCAATATTACTAGGATTCGATATTGTACTTCATTATTTTGTTGGTGAAGATCATGCTGAATAAATTTTTTATGTTGTTTTAAAAAAAAAAAACTCCCATTCCCCAATTAACTTTTCAAAGAGGTTTGATCTGATTCGAATCGATACAACAACAAAACTATAAATAACAATAATAACTAAAAAACATCAACACAACTAATAGTATCTTAATCCACTTATATTTATACAATAACCTCACTTTAAAACAAACAAACAACAACAAACAACCAATCATCCTTCAACCTAACAAAAAAATCAAAAAAAAAAAAAAAGAAAAGAAAAGAAAAAAAAAAGATAGCAAAAAAGATAACTTAAAAAAAGATCTGAATAAATTTGTATTGTATTTAAATTTATTTATTTTCATTTGCATTCTTTGGCTCTAGTCTGATAATACTTTACTTTAATAAGGATAAGGATAAGAGCGGAGTGGGTTATTTGTTTATTCGTCTTTTTTCTTCCCATTATATATTCAAAAATGGAAATTTAGAATTTGGATGAAGTTAGTGGTCATGATGTCGATGAACGTTTTTTTTTTAATTTTAATTTATTTTTTGTTTAGCCCCAAACAGTTTTTGATCTTAATCTTCAATTAAACTAATATATTAATTTGCAGACCCATACATCAATCAAACTATTGGATAAATAAATTGGACTATAGATATGTGTGTTGAATTATGTCTTGCTGCAAATAAAAATGTGCACATTTTATATTCTTTTGAAAAATGAGGTGTCAAAAGGTGTAGGAGTACATATTGATTCTTCCAAAGAGAATTTTGAAGATATTTATATTAACATTAGAGTTATAAATTTTATCAGAATAGATATTCTAGTTTTAAAATAAAACACCAATTTTATGAATAATCATGATATTATTGAAAATGAGTATTTCAAACACATAAAAAAATGACCGGTAATAACTGTATACATTCATGAATTGCCGCCCCCAATTTCTTTTGTTTTTTACCCATTGCATCATCTCCTTTGAAACCCAAAAACAAAAAAACAAAAAAACTGATAAACAAGTTTGATCAATTCATAATGATCTTTCTAATCATAATTTTGAATCATTTTTGCACTCAAAAATATCAAAAATATTTATTATTGTTATTAATCTTGTCTTTTAAATTTTTATAGTTACTGTTGCAAGCCGATTAAAGTCATAAGGTGGATTGGTTGAGGTCCTTCAATTAATTACTTGTGTTTACCTCCTCATTTGTAGTGGTGATACCCACTCGATCAAAGCTTCAACTCAAAGATTATTTGCACAATTTTCTAGATTTTTTTTTGAATTTTTTTTTTTTGTTTTTGCTTTTTCAAGCACAAAAAATATTTGTAAAATAGAAAAAAAAAATCAGAAAGAATTTTAGATGACAAAAAGTGTCAAAAAAACCAAAAAACAAGTGCCATTGAATTGCACTGGATTGTTGATTGTGTGGTTTGATTAACTATTTTTCTAAAATCTCGCTTGTTGATATGGTTGATTCTTGTTTTTTTTGTTGTTTTTTTTTTTTGAAAAAGTATCTAGATACCTTAAAATGCTCATTAATGTTATTTTTTGTATTTTTTTTTTTTTTTTTTTGGATTTGTTTTTGCTCATCATCTTCCACCTCCTTCACTCACCAGAGCCGACTACAAGTACCAGCAATTGGGAGTTTCATAATCATTCATTCTCAACCAGAGACATAATAATTATATATATATATAAATAGAAAATGTTCAAGTTAATTACTGCCACCATTTTAGTTTTATCTATGGTCATCTGTACCTTCGGTACCGTTGTTCCACACCAAAAGACCCGTGCTGTCACTTTGGACTTGTGTCCAACTTGTGTTGACTTCATGGACGAGTCAATCCAAGAACTCATTAATATCATCATGAGTATGTATTAAATTAATAAAATAAATTTAATTTAAACTAGTTTGAAATAAACAATTTCATATATTAATTAATTTACTTTTTGTTTTTTTTTTCCAATTTTTTATTTTTTTCTAGATGCCGGTGTTTTGGGATCATGCTCAGATCTCTGCAGCAAGCTCTCCAAGTCTGACGAGCAAGTCGTCTGTGACTTGTTGTGCGACTACGTCGGTATTGAGGAATTCATCAAGATCATCCAAGACGCTGACCCAGATCCCGTCTACATTTGCGAGCAAATCAAGGTTTGCCCAGTTCGTGACTCTGGTAATGCTAACATCACCTCCGTCATTGTCGACCCACCAGCTGGTCCAGTCGGTACCCAATTCACCATCACTGTTACCTTCCAAGTTCTCAGCCAACTCGGTACTGGTCAAATTGCCATCAACGTCATCGACCCATTCGGAAACTCCTTCGGTGGTGGTGATCTCTTGGTCAACACTGAACCAAACACCTACAACGCCAACTTCCAATTCCAAGCTCAACCATCCGAAAGTGAGCCATTCCAACCAGGAAACTACACTGTCCAAGCTGCCGTTTGCGAAGGTACCTGCGGTTCCCCACACCCACACTCCAAGATCTACGATATCGTCTACTCTGGTTTCAACATCACCCAATCATTCTAAATTATCTATAAACTTTTATAGTTTTTATTTATTATGACAAACCAAATAAATTAAACCAAAAACTACCCCCTTTTTAAATTAATTAAAAAAAAAAAAAAAAAAACAATTGTAAATTATTATAGTTTTCTTTATAAAAAAAATAGTTTCTATCACTAATCTCTCAATCATTATAAATTATCTAGCAGATCAATATTTATTTAAGAGCTCATCCCATTTTATTTGTTTATTGTAAAGTAATCAAACTATTAATATTTATTCAAATAATTTTGTAGTTTACAACTTATTTTTGTAAACATATAATCACCTAATTGTTGACTAAAGTTGGATTATATGGTGTGATTCTTGGGAATTAAGGATCTTTTAACCAGTTTCGTGTTTTTTGCAAATATTACAAAAGTGTTTTGTTGTAATATAACCTGAGGAGGCACCTCCAAAAATTTTCAATCCAAAATTTATTTGAAAGGGTGCTCTCGACAACACACACTCGGTTTTTTTTTTTTTTTTTATTTTCATTTTTTTTCCCCATCCCCCACCAGTATCTCCCTCAAGTTAAATAGTTAGTCCAAAATTTTTTAAATTAAAAAATAAAATAAAATGAAAATTAAAAAAAAAAAAGGCTTTTATGAGAAAAAAAAAGAAACAACAACCTTGTTATTTATTAATATTGCCGTCGAATCCAAGTATAAATAATAAAGAGGTGATATTTATGCCTTTTATATACAGTTAAAATGAGATTCAAACAATATCTATTATTATTTTTAGTTTTTTCTTTTCTTTTCGCAACAATTTCGATTAATGCACAGGATGGAAATGATTCAACAACACAAGATCCTTTAACTACAGCCACAACGGATACTGCTTCGACCACCGGAGCAAGTCCAACAGATACAACCTCTACCACGGACCCAACAACAGACACTGCTTCAACTACCGGAGGAAGTCCAACAGACACAACCTCAACCACAGATCCAACAACAGATACAGCTTCAACCACTGGTACAACTTCTACCACCTCAACAACAGACACAACAACAGACACTACTTCAGCCACAGGTACAACTTCAACTACCGGAGGAAGTCCAACCGATACAACCTCTACCACGGACCCAACAACAGACACTGCTTCAACTACCGGAGGAAGTCCAACAGACACAACCTCAACCACAGATCCAACAACAGATACAGCTTCAACCACTGGTACAACTTCTACCACCTCAACAACAGACACAACAACAGATACAACTTCAACCACAGGTACAACTTCAACTACCGGAGGAAGTCCAACCGATACAACTTCAACCACAGATCCAACAACAGATGCAACTTCGACTACCGGAGGAAGTCCAACAGATACGACCTCAACTACTGGAGGTAGTTCATCAACAGGAACAACTTCAACCACCGGAGGAAGTACCACAGGAGATGGACCATCCACACCACCAGTTGACACACTTACTCTCTTTGAATTGGTACAACCAGTTTGTTCTTTTGGAATTGGACAGTTAGTATCTAAGCAAGAGAATGCCAAATTCTTTATCAACAATACACAGCTTGTCACACCATACACTCTTTCACCAGGACTCTATGAGCTCACCGTTACATATACCCAACCATTAACTCTTAATGAAACAGATATTATTATCCAATATGGTCTATGTAAGTTGTTTTTATTATCACCACAGATCCAAATGTACCAACACTAATTATTTTTTCTTTCCAATATTTTTTCTAGTCAATAAAGAAACACCACAATTCACTGTCAAACATGAGACATGTGGAAACAAAGATGGTTCGATTACTATTATTAACCCAACAAAATATAAAAGCATTGCGCTCGATGGTACTCCTATTGCCGCAGATGCCACCTCTTTTGATAAGCTCTCTGCCGGTAAACACACTCTGACTTTAACTTCTGACACATGTACAACCCAAGTTGTTGATATTGAATTGGTTTCAGTTAGCCCAAAAATACAACTTATCTTCACACCATCATCTTGTCCCGCAGAATCCACAATTAAAGTTACATTACCAAAGGAGTTTGATGAAAATCCACAGTTCACAGTAAACACTGTTCCATTGACAAATAATTCCTTCACTTTGGCACTATACAAGGGTATCGATATCGTAGTGGCCTACACTTCCAATGGTTGTTCTTCCTCCGAGAAATTGAGCATCCAATCACTCGAGACCATTTATCCATTCTTCTACTCACAAACTCCAGTTACTGCTCAGTCAACCAATGAAGACAAGACAGCATGCGTACAACAATTTGCCAATGTTACAATTGACACAAGCTATCCAGGTATTCAGATTTTCTCCGCAGATAACAAACCAGTCACACTCACCGAAAATAGTTTTACCTCTGCCTATGGTGCCAAGTACACTGTAAAGAGTGAAAAGTGTTCATTGGCTGCCGATTCAGTCATTGGAGAAATCCAAGTGGTTTCACCATCACCTATCATCACCTTTTCCAATAGCACAACAGTTTGTAAGGCCAACTCCTTCGAGGTAGAGAACTATGCTGATTTCAAACAATTGAGTTTGACAATCAATAACAATGGTACTATCACCACTAATTCCCCATTGAATGGTTTGTTCAGTGACATTCCATCCACTGCCAATGTCACTGTCTCAATGCAATACACTTTTGGTGAATCCAACCAGTGCAATGACAGCTACACTGTTCCAAGTGGATCTATTCCAATCGATTTCAATCTAGACCTAGATTACTCTTCAATCATTAAGTTTAGTATCACCAAGAATGCCAACTCATGCTCCAATGGTACAGCTGTCTTTTTCGTTGATCCAACAGTAGTTTCAGATGTTTCCAATGTCACATATAGCTTTGCTCCAAACCAGACCATTCGTGTTGAGCTTCTAAGTGCTTCTGGATGTGAGATCCACACCATATGGACATCACCAAACACCACCGACCCTGCTCCAGCCACCGCTGCTCCAATCGTCAAAGTTAACCAGCCAAATACCTGTGATTACCAATTGGATAGCATCGTTGAGTTCTCTGATCCAGACTTTAATATTTCCAAGGTATTGGTAGATGGTATAGAGCAACCGAATTTCTCAAAGGTCACTGGACTTGCCTCTGGAACCCACAGTGCTGTTGTCAAATATTATGACTTGTGTGTTGCCGATGCCAGTTTGAATTTCACTATTTCCTCCACCAACGAATTCAAGATTGACTACACAGTCGACCCACTACAAGATACATGTGGACAAGCAGATATCCCAGTTCTAGTTGTTATTGGTGATATCACCAACTTGGCCAGTGTCACTTTAGATACCCAAGAATACAATACAGCACTTAAGGGATGGAATGTCACCTCTGGTTCTCATACCCTCCAATTCATATCTGAAAAGTGTAATGGAAGCATTGGTCTAGATACCTCACCAGTTTATGTAATTGATCACCAAATTACTGCTGCTTCATGCAATCAATCAGCCGATGCAACCATCAAGTTCACAGCCACTCTCCAATCAAATCCAACCCAAGCAGTCACTATCACATCCATTAAACTCAATGATAAAGAAACCCAAGGAAATATCTATTCAAATGTACCAACAGGAGAGCAAACATTCACTATCACAGTGAATCAATGTCAAGTAAGCAAGAGTGTTGTTGTTCCAACTATTCAGAATCCATTCACTATTACCCCTGTGAATGCATCTGGATGTGAGAATCAAGATGGAATGATAAAGATTGTTTCAGGTTCTGGTGTCACCATTTCCAGCATCCAATCATCGAGTGGACATATCAATAATATCGACCCAACTACATGGAATGTTCTCCAACTCGCAGGAAACCAAAACCTAACCCTCAATATTACCTACAATAATGTTTGTACAGTTTCACAAGTTGTATCAATTCCTCAAACCGAATCATTGCCAGTACCAACTTTCAGTTTCACAGCTCCATCGTGTCTATTGGTAGATGGAGCATTACTTCTCATCAATTACACAAGTTACACCAATGCCTATCTCACACCAGTTAGTGGCGCAGGTAAATCTATTGACATGTCAGCCACGGGAGAATTCACTCAATTGGTATTCAATACCCAATATCTATTTACCGCTGTACATGTACCAACTGGATGTAGATTGAAATCAGTTCCAGTAAGCATTCCAAACTTTGAGAGTTTGTCTAGCTTTGTCAATCAATCCGCGTACAGTGTCACAAGTGAAACATGTCCAGGTAGTTTCAATGCACAAGTTACAATGACTTCTGGTGACAACTATTATTCTAGACTCTACAACGGTGCCAACCAAATGGTTGGTCGTCAATCAAAAGCATCTAATGCCATTAATTATCTCGCCACTGGTACCTATCAATCAAAGCTCAGTCTTTTACAGAACCCATTCTGTATTTCTGCAGTTCCAAGTAGTGTCTCTGTTTCATCGCAGTATAGCCCAGAGCTCTCTTATTTGGCATATGGTACATGTTCCCTTGAGTCTGAAGGATACTTAACACCACAAATCGGTTATCCATTGGATACCGTTCAATTCAACTTGAGCAGCACCAACAACTCGACACACCTGGACTTGACACATCTTGCTGCAGGAGATTATTCATTGACAGCAGAAATTAAAGATCCAGTTTGCAGACGTAAGTTTGCACCGATCACTGTTAGCATTGAGAAGAACTATGGAACTTTCGAGGCCACTTTTGACACATCGAATTGCAGCACAGTTTTCATAACAATCAACGGTGGAAACAGAAACATCACCACACCACTCACATTATATACTATAACAATCTCCAACAGTTCCAACATTTTGGATGGCAAGAAATATTCAGTAAACTCAACCGCCAGCAATGCAATCAGCATCACCGACCTCTTATACAATACCAACTACACAGTCTTAATCGAATCCAACTTCCACTGTTCCATTCATTACACCAACATCTCTGTAAAACAGTGTATTGCACCAACAGAGAAACCAAGAAGTTCAAAGTTAAGTGGAGGAGCATTGGCAGGTATCATCATAGGTGTAACCATTGGTGTTTCATTTATTGGTTTACTTGCATATTACCTAATCAATAAGTCGATGACTAAAAGATATCATCACCCAGTTGAAATGGATTCACCTCAATATAAATTAATGATGGACGAAAAATACGACTCATAATAATAAAAAAAAAAAAAACAAAAATAATAGTAATAATAAAATTTTAATATATATACATAAAATCTCATATATACAAATCAGAAAATATTGTGTAATTGTAAAATTATTTTTTAATTTTAATTGTTTATTTATATCTTAATTTCAAATCTTGAATTTCATTAGTCAATTGAATTAATTGTTGTGTAGAATCATTGATATTATTGGATTGTAACTTAATTTTCTTTTGAATATCGAGTTGATCTTTTGTTGATAGAGGTTCATCAGAGTATTTCAATTTAGTTGTTTCGATTTGTTGCTTCTTTGATTTAAATTGTTGATCAAACTATATCGTATTATGTTTGGTTAGTTTAAAGTTTGTAATTTATTTTTAATAGATTATACTTTATACATACATAGCTTAGTTTATCTTTATAGATTTCAATCTTATTTGACATCATCTGAAGTTCAGAACGTAGTTCTTGTTCATCGTATGAAAGAGGAAGACTTCTGTTGCACTGAGCAGACAATTCAGAGATTTGATCGTGATAAAACTTTTGTTCCTCCCATTTACCAGTAACCAATTCTTGGAGTGTGTTTTGCCGATTTCTTATATCCTCTATATTGGTTCTCAATTCTTGTACTGTTTTTTGTTGTTCTTTTGATATTTGTGCTAATGTTTTAACTCTAAATATAAAAGTAAATAATAATCATTGATTAAAATGTATTGTTATGTTAATTTGTTTGTTTGTTAGTTGCTTACCTAGTTTGAATGGTTGCATCTAATAAATTAATAGATTGCTGATAATTGTAAATAGTTTCTTTGATTTTGGCAACCAGTGCAAGTGTGTTCTTGAGTGATAGGTTCTTTGGGATCTGTAGTCTTGGAATGGGATTGGGTGGTGTGATTAGATCGGTGAGTGGTGATCTGTAGAGGTCGTCATTGATGTTCTTGGTGAGTTCAGCATTTGCGGATTGCAGCGATGATAGTTGTGCCAACCCATTGAGATCAAACATGATCGGCGATGATTGGTCGCGGTTCGAGAGTGTCACCAGATATCTTCCAATCTTGATATCGTTGATGATATCGAGACAGATGATAGGAGACGGTGAGTTTAGACTGATTGGGTTGGTGACGATAATGGTGGACATTGTTGTTGGTTCGAGATAGACATTTCCAAATCTATCGTTTGGCACGTTGGTATTGAGCATGACAGCAAGTGTCGATAGCCATGGGAGTTGCACAACATTGACACCACAATTATAATAGACATAGACACATTCATTCAATTGATCTACAAAGATACCTGGATATGAAAATGATGTATAGTGTTCCACTGAAGTCGGTGGAACTCTACATTTCTCTGGTAGTTCAAGATCTAATTTTGAATATTTACTTAATTGAATATATTGACAATCCTATATTATTAATAATAGAATATTATTAGTATAAAGAATTCATAAATGAATGTTGTTGTTGTTGTTGTTGTCGTTGTTGTTGTTGGATAGATATTTACATTATCATATTTTGGATATCCGTTGGTCATTGACCAGATTGGTAATGATTCATTGGTGGAAACAGTGATGTCGATGGTTCCATCTTTTCTAACGATTAACAATGAGTATGGCAAATGTATATTATATTCATTAGAAATCTTTCTGTCGCTAATAAGATTGTTATTCTCCTCTGTGTTTCTGTCGGTTCCAATATTGTAGTGCTGCTCCGATGTGCCCTCCTCAAAGTTGTAGTTGGAAGCCAACGAAGAAAAGTGGTGAATAGAATATCCGATGGCTCGATACGACGGTGAGTCTCGAGATGACGATTGCAAATCCAATGAGATTCGCTGGAGTATCGGCTCGTAGAAATGCTCTGTGCTGTTGTAGATCGACTTGAACTTGATCCATTGATTCATGTGTAGTCGGTTGGTGAACGAATCGACCGACTTTGAATGAGTGGACAACAACATCCACTTTAGAATATTATCGTAGTAGTTGGAGTTCTTTTGATTCTCAGACTTTAGAACTATCAACGACTTGTACAGGTTCATTAGATACTGAGTGTCTAGCAAGCAGTTGTCTGGCACCACCGGACACAGACAATATACATAGTCTCTGCTATCTAAAAGATAAACAGAGAATCTCGACCAGTAGTTTATCAACGATCCGAAACAGAATGATTTAACATTGCCTATCTTTACACTATTGGTAGTTGAAGTACCGGCTGGTTTATGCAGAGAATCGCCAGTATGAATATAAAGTTTTGCAAGATTGAATACCTGTTCATATTCAACATTGTTACTATTACTACTACTACTATCATTATTATTATCTATAATATGATTTGTATTGAATAACCTATAGACGTTTATAATTATGTTTAAATTAATTAATATGTTAACATTTTGTTTTTAAAGAACGATTATTATTGTTGTTTAATTTACTTACTTTAATTGATTGTTTGAATATAAAACTAAAAGATGAGTGTTACTTAGTGGATGCCAATCGATTTGAAGGATGTTTATCGATAGATCTTTGAACTTTAGTAAACTGTTGTCTAAAAAGATTGTATTGCATTTGATTGATGTATATTCCTCTGTGTTTATATCGCTATAGATGTTGGTTGGTTTACTCTGAAAGAATGAAGAACGCATCGAAGGATTCAAATCGACCAAACACCATTTGAAATTACCAATCAAACATAGATATCTAGAGTTATCATTTAATACTATTCTAAAAACATCGAAATCAATATTTATAATCAATTCCTATTGAGACAGATAGAGATAAAGAGAGTATATTATTAATAATAAGTTCATAATAGGTTGGTTGTAACAATCAACATATTAATTTAATACAAACTTGATATTTAATAGTATAAACAGTATCAATATTATTCTCAAGTGAATATTCTATTCTAATGACAAAGAGTTTTCTTGTCTTTGGAGATAGATAGTAGATCTCTTGAAATTGATTGTCTATCGATATAAGATTCTTTGGTTTGAGAAAGTAGTGTTCATCATTGCTAATGTTTTCAATCTTCAATGGCACAGGCTGAGCCACCACTCCATTAAATAGTGGATTAGATTGAAGCAATGATATGATCTCTCTCAACTTCATTCGATCTTATCTTATCTTATCTTATCTGTTGAAATATATTTAAATTAAATAAAATAGATAGAGATAAACCACAAAAAATGATAACTTATTTTTGTAGTTCAATTTTTTTCTTTTTTTTTTTTTTTTTTTTAAAATAGTTTTTGTTCTTTTTTTATTTTATTTTATTTATAAATATTTTTGTTTTTTGAAAACTGTTCATTGATTTATTTAATCAATTTAAATAGTTAAAGTTATTTAAAGTAAGAAAATTGCTAATGATACACCTACTAGAACTAAAAAGCATATTATACAAAGTACGATTGGGAATGCATCTATTTTGTTGGCGGGACGTGTAACTTCCGGTACTTCGATCTCCTCTGCTCCGTTGGCGGCACCGATCTCTGGGAGAATGTCCACTTCCACCATTGGTATCACTGTGGTGTTGTTGTTGGTGGTTGTTGTTGTCAGTGGGTTGCTCTGTGTGGAGTGAGTTACTGTTGCGAATCGACTGTTGTCCAGTGGCACGTGTTCTAGATTCTCTGTGATCGAACGGTTGAATCCTCCGAAGCGATTGTTGGATGCTGCCGGTAGCTGATCCGGTTGGAAGAACGGTAGCTCTGACTCTGACGAATTGGACGCAGTGCTATAAGGTTTGATAGTTGGACTATAAGGAATAGTAGTGAACTGATCTTTGGTTGCATTGTTGTTGTTGTTGTTGCTGCTGTTATTGTTGTTGAGATCGATTGGATTGTTGCTGGGATCAATGGCAAATCTTGCTCCAATGATTCTCGGTGAGTTGAGAGCTGGCGAATTTACACGTGAATTGGAGGCGACCAGCGATGGCGACGACTTGAATTCCTTCTTCTCGAGAGACAGTGGCAGAGTGATACGCTCATTGACTGGAGTCTCTTGGAAAACAATGTTGGATCCATCTTCCTTGTCGTCTTCATACTCTTCTAGGGATGGTCCATCTTGGGTGGCGGTGGTCAATACTGCATTGTGAACTTCACGATGAACTTCCGGTGGCGACTCGTCCAGTTTCAATGAATCATCAATACTGATATCCGATTCCTTCTTGAGTGTAACCGATCCATCGTCCACAACGTTTAAAACGATCTCTTTTTCTTTCCCTGAATCTGCCAATTCCTGGTAGGCTGAATCGGAATCGTTCATCTTTTCCTTTAATTTCTGAGCAGCAGATTTCTTTCTACCCTTTTTATTTCTCTTCATTAATTTACTCTGAACTATTTCATTATTCTCTGCATTGTTCAACAAACTTTCTTCAAAGTTTTGATTGGTAATAAATACATCATCCTCTGCCATTATTATAATAATATTTATTTTAATAAAAAAATTATTTTTTAAATTTAAATAATAATAAAATGATAAAAATAAATAAATAAAAAATATAAACAAATAAATAAAAAATAAATATATTATAAAATTTTAATAGATCTAAATTTAAGTAATTAGATTTAAAAATAAATAAATAAATTAATTAAAATAGTTTTAAATAGAAAATATGTTTAGTAAAATATTTGTATTATTTATTTCTCTAATACTATCTATCTATTTATTATACAACTACTAAAATATATATTTTCTTAGGACTATTAATATTCTTAGTATGTTAGTTGATATGGATTTTGACTAGTTCTACACTAACATTTAATAAATAAATTATTTACAAAAAAAGAATGTGGAAAAACTCTGAGTTTTGGCTTAAAAGTTAAAAGGGAGTGTTAAACTCTTTTTGTTTTTGTGGAATAAAAGTGTTGTTTCTTTAAATCTATTGTCAAATAGAAATATCTAAAGAAACTTTAATTGTAAAGTATACGAGTGGTATTCGATCTTCAATGGTTTTGGTTTTTGATATTGTAGAGGTTATAGTGTTCTTTTTTTTTCTTTGGTGGTGTTTGAAATGATAGCACAAGTCCAATTGAAATCTAAATTAAATTGTGGTAATTTTATTTTCTAAGATAGTTTGTTCATACTTTCAAAAAATGGAGTGTCTGTACAGTATCGGTGTGGTATAATATGTGTTCTGAGGTTGTTTAAAATAAGAAATTACAGATTACAGATTGAATGGGTTGTATATACACTTTTTAATATTCTCGTGTGTTGTTGTTGTAGAATTGAAAATCCAAAAAAAATAAAATTAAATTACTGTAATTAAAAACCAACTTGAATTCATGTTGTTCCAATTTATTTTTAATTTTCGGGATAACCATATGGGGGTTAAAATGGTTGTCTGACTTTTTTCAACTATTTTAGTTTTTAATAATAAGTGCCCCCCTTTTATGGAAACTATAAAAAATAAAAAAACAAACAACATTTATGTTTTTAAAAATAAGTTAAAAACTAGTTAATCAAAGTAAATCTATTTATTTTTTTTTTTTTTTAGAATTATTAAAATGACAAATACAAAATTTATAAATTAAAAAACATAATATGAATTTTCTTAATTAAACATTTAAAAAAGTTTTAACCCCAAAATTTAAAATTTTAAAATGACAATGAAAAGGCGCCTATTTTTTTGAATTTGTCCGTTAACATTTTTAAAATTTAAAAGTTAATTAAAAATGAACAGATATGAATAGTATCAATCAATTTTTTTTTGAATAATAGATATACAATTATTTTAAAATAAAATAAGTTTAGAATTAAGTTTCAAACATTATTTTATTATTTAATTATTTTTTTTTAGTTGTTTGTTTGTTTTAAGATATATTTAAAGTTTATAATAATTCAGTTAAATTTGGTCAGTTCAATGAATAGTTTAGTTCAATAGTTAGTTTTCGAAACAAAAATATAGAAAGTTATGTTTAAAAATAACAACAACAACAGCAATAATAATAATACTAGTAATATTAGTACTGGAAATGGAAGTAGTAATATATTTGTAGCTATAAGAGTCAGACCAGAGACTGAAGAGGAGATAAACGATCGTGCTACAAAAACAGTTGTCAGAGTGGTCGATAGTAATGTAATTACACTCGACACTGTATCACCACCTTCCATCCGACTACGACAACACTCGCAGAATGACTCTGAACAACGTTTCATATTCGATCGTGTATTTGATCAATTCGCCACACAAAAAGAAGTTTTCGAAAATACAACAAAAGGTGAATAATTATTATTGATTATTTATTATTTTAGAAAGACACAAACTGACTGACTGAATTAATTATTAATATAATGATTTTTTTAGATGTTATAAAATATGTGGTAAATGGATTCAATGCAACTGTCTTTGCTTATGGAGCAACTGGAGCAGGTAAAACTCATACGATGATTGGCAATGAAAAGAGTGGACCTGGTGTCATGGTGTTGACTATGCGCGATCTCTTTGAGGAGGTCGAGAAGAACAATAATAAACTAAAGATTTCTATGTCCTATCTGGAGATCTACAATGAGAATATATACGATCTGCTGGTGAATGACAGTAAGCCTCTGGGACTGCGAGAGGACGCCAGCCGTCAGGTGGTAGTAGCCGACCTCACAGAGCGTTATCCGACATCATCGAACGAGGTCTTTAAAATGCTGGAGTTTGGAAACACCAATCGTAAGCAATCGCCTACCAACGTCAATAAAGTGTCATCTCGTTCACATGCCATTCTCCAGGTGTTTATTCGCTCTGCAAACACCAGTGGCAATGTCACCAGCGGAAAACTATCGCTGATCGATCTCGCTGGAAGTGAGCGTGCCGCCAAAACAATGAATCGCGGCGTCAGACTAGTCGAAGGTGCCAATATCAACAAATCGTTGCTCTCGCTTGCCAACTGTATAAATGCACTCGCCGGTAAGCCCGGACAATACATTCCGTACCGTGACTCGAAGCTGACCAGAATCCTCAAGGACAGTCTAGGTGGAAATTGCAAGACCGTCATGATCGCCAATATCAGTCCAAACTCGACATCCTACGAAGAGACACACAACACACTGGTGTATGCCAATCGTGCCAAAGACATCAAGACACGTGTCGCCAAGAATGTACTCAACGTAAACACTCATCTCAGTCAGTACACAGAGATTATCAAAGAGCTAAGAGAGGAGATTCGTTCTCTAAAATATAAACTATCGGATAGAGGTGAAATAGAGGCAAGCGATATGGAGGATAGTAATAATAACAATAATCACCATAATAACTCTATGAATGGTAGTACTCTTATGGATTCAACGTTCGATGATACCTATGTCAACCAGATTTCAGACGAAATCAACCAAAATCTCAATGAAACGCTCAATCTGAAAAAGATGCAAAGTTGTCTCGATGACCAAGCCGAACAAATCCAATCGGCTATGGATAACAGTAGATCGATAATTAATACATTCCTCAACGATCCAGATAAGGCAGAGATAGTTAAGGAGTTAAAAGAGGAATACCTACAAAAGAAACAAGAATTACAATCTATTGAAACTAAACAATCAGAGATTCAAGTAGATTTAAATGAAAAGGGTAAATTATACATAATTTATATTTTTTAGATTCATAAATTCATTCGAATACTAATATTAACATTCTTTATTTATAGATACTTGGAGAAAGAAATTACAATTGGACTTACCATCCAATATTAAATGCCAAAAATATCAAAACTATTTGATTCAACAGGCAAGAGCTGCCAGTTTGGAGTTGGATAGATGGGATATTAGTGACAAGTTCCTCAAACAGAATAAATCACAACAGGAAAGAATCAATGAAATGGCCCAGTTGGAGAAAAATCATTGTCAGGCTATCGATGTTTTATATAGTGCTCTCACTGAGGGTTGGAGAATTATTAATGGTAAAAAAATAATAATATATATATTTTTATAAATTCATTTACTAACTTTTTAATTTAGATAATGTTCCAAATACAAGTATACCTGTAGAGTTTGTAAATAATTTTTTGATATGTTCGAAATTGAGAAATAGATATATGAATGGTGGTGATTCGTCAGCAAAGAAATTACCAAAGCAAAAACAACAACAACACCAACTAGTTCAACAACAATTAAATTCTTCTCAGAATGAAGATCAACAATCACCTCCACTTCAACAACAGAAACAACAACCAGTTCAACAAAAAGTTCAACAACAACCACAACCAGTTCGACAACCTAAATCAATATTAAAGAAAACTCCAGCACCAGCAGCTAATTTGGTACCGACTTTAACAAAGAAAAGAGTTTTGGATCAAGATAGCAATAGTCCAATGGAGGAACAACCCAGAGTTTTGAAGAAACCAACACTACAATCTAATAAACCTGGTAGTCGAACTATTTTAGAAGGTAAGTAACAAAAAAAAGAAAAAAAAAAAGAAGAAAATATAATATTAATCAATATATGTAGCTATTCAAGTTTCAAATAATAACCAGGTACCTGAACAACCTCCAGCCGCTAAACCTGTTCGACAACTTCGTCCACTTGGTATTTCACAAACATCTGTACAATTAAAACGTATCCCACAACAACCTCTACAAAGTAATCCAATTTTAACTCAACACCAACCTATTCAACCAATCTCTAAGCCACAACCAACCAATTCAACCAAAACATTACAACCAACAATCAATTCAAATTTAGCAGTAAATGGTAATACAGATGCTGTTAAACGAGTAAAGTTCAATCCAAATCACCAACCACCTACCATCACTCCCGACGAGAACAATCAACAAATCAATATTGAAGAAAACAACAATATTGATAATCAAAAGTAAGTAAACATAAAGTATTAATTATTTAAAATATGAATCGAATATTAATTTTATTATTATTCCTATTAAAAAGAACTCTTAGACCAATGAAAACAAGAATTATTATCACTAAGAAAGTACCAACATCACTCGTTGCCACTAAGAAGGTGAAGTAACTGGATGGAATATACACCTCGACTTATTTAAAAAAAAAAGAATAAAATATCTATATATTATTTGAAAAAAAAAATATAAAAGTTTCTATCTATTATCTATCTATCTATGTAGTTATTGTTGATTATATAAAAAACTTTACTAAAAGCATAACCATTGATAGTGCAATTAAATGATTCCGTTGGACTCTCGATGAAATAGCTGATGATGAATCTTGAACTAAAACTTGTATTGGGACACCGTTACACTCTGCAAATCCACCCACTGGACAGATCACAGTGACACCATTAGCAGTCACTGTGGTTGAGTTGCTACTACATGCCACCCATGTTCCTTTAATATTGATCTCAACGTGAGTGTCTACACATCTATGTTGCCAACAAGCCTGTCCTACAGCTGAACCTTTTGCAAACTCAAAGCATCTACTCTCTGTACCAAATTGTTCACCAACAGAGCTGTCACCTGAATTCGAAGTATCGCCACAATAGTATGTTTGTTTCTGATTGGAGAATACCTGATAGTAAGGACAATAGTCAGCAACTTCATCGACACCACCAACATTGCTAGTAGCGAAATGCTGGTATTGAGCAGGTAACGATTGTGTGAATGCAGTCTTGCCGCACATTCCTTTACCGACTCTGGTTGGCGAGCATCCAACAGCACCACTCTGTTCGCAGAAGTAACCTTGATAGTTCCAAGTTTGGGCGGAACACTGGTCTATCAGCCAAGAACAACCCAGATTTCTACCCCAAACTAGTGTTTCTGCACCTGTTGTGTTAATGTGATACCAACCGGTATCTTGTAACAATGCCAGTGTCAAATTAGTGATTGGTGCAATTGGTGATACATAGCCAATCATATATTCTTCACCGGCAGTTCTCTTTTCCCAATGACTACCAGCAGTTCCAGCAGCACCAGAATCTTCCAACTCTGCATACCTTATGCTATCACATTGATAGTGTTGCTTAATGAAATTAACAACATTTGGTGAATCGATTGCATATTTTTGATATGAATAGGAATTACCCGATGGTGTTACACCTTTTTTAGTAATAACAGTTGAAGCATCTATAAAATAGAAATAAGCAAGCAAATAGATCAATAAAAAATTTGTAACTAATAGACTATCATTATTAATAAACTATACTTACCATAGAAATTACCATGACTATCTAAATAGGAATTATATAAAGTTGAAGTAAAACCAAGAGCATGAGTCATCTCATGAATACCAACTCGGATGTATTCATTGAATGTAAATTTATTCGATGACTTGATAAATGGTGTAAAAAACAAAGGATTGAAATTGATAGAACCAGCCAAAGGTCTACCATATCTTCCATTAGTATAAATGTTTTGATTACATGGTAGTGCATATGCAATTGTTTCTATTTATATAAAATATATTAATATTCTTATGATAATATAATAATAATCTTAATATTTACCTTTAGAACTTGCAGGTCTTGCAGTTACCCAAATAACCATATCATAATTGGCAATACCAGGAGTTAGATAGTTGTGAGGAATTTGAACACCATAGATACACTGTCCTTTGGTTAGAGTTGCACAGATGGTAGATAGTTTGAGTACATCCGGTGACTGATACTCTGGAATGTTAATGTAGTTCTCAAGTGAAGACTTGATTGTTGGTATGATGTATTGATTGATTAACGATCGCAAGTCAACATTCAGAATATCCTGCTGCTGGCAGGTATATATACATTCATTGGATGCGCCATCGTCTGTGCAAGCATTGGTAACAACTTTTCCTGTGGGAGTTGAACTGTCGCCGACCATCACCTTCTGACCGACATAGCTACAACTGTAGGGATCGTTCTCCAAGTAAGTTGTATTGAATAGAATTCTAATGGTATGAGATGATGTGGAATCCATTGACTGTTGCGAGACCATCTTCATCAAAGATTGTTGTTTTTGTTGTCGGTGTTGATGATGTAGGTGATCATCGTAATGAGTCAAACCATCGGTTGAATAATGGTTCTTCCATTTATCAACCAATCTTTCATGCTGACATTTGTAGCTTGGAAGTGGAGTATATACACTTGATTCTTTACCATTAAATAACCCATCGTTAATATCACTTTTTATATTTTGAAATTTCAAAAACGATTGTCTTTGTACTATATTATCTACTATATTGAATTCATTATGTTTGTGATCAGAACATGACAAAACAATGGAAATCCAAATAAAACAACAAAAATAAAATAAAAAAATAATAATTTCATATTTTTTTTTTATTAATGTATTTTATATATATAAATAAAATTAATTATATAAATATCTTTTTCTTTATCTATCTATCCTTTTTTTTTTTTATGAGAAAAACAATAAACAATAACAATATATTAATTAAATTAAATTAATTTGTTGTTTTTTGTTTGTTTTAGTAACCAGTGTCAATATTTATATAATTAATGATAATCGCACTTTCATCGTCAATGAATAATAATTTCCTTTATAATTTAAAATAAAAAAAACAGCCTATCATCACAGCTCACATATTTCTTCAACAACTATCCAAAAGAATAATAAATTGACACTTTTTTTTTAATGATGTATATACATAACCAATGTCTTTTATTAACAAAGAGTTGTAACAATCAAACAAATTATTGATTGTTCAATTGTTTTAATCTACACACATACACAAACAACTCACATTCACACACTCTTTGTGCATAGTGTGAGTGTGTGAAAGTATTTAGTTTTTAAATTTTAATACAACATGAGATACATATTCATCACCAGAAACATGATTATTCGTCACCAATAATCACAAATATTTCGACTTTTTTATTTTTAGATTAATGTATACAAGATCTTTTGATTTTAAATTTTATTTTAATGTTATAATTTATATCTATAGTAAAAGTATACATAATATTGTAATGAACAAAAATCTTGTGATATCAGAATATATGGTTGCTGATGAATTATTGTTGTCAATGTCAATGTAATTGGCCGAACCGCCACACTCTGGGAAACCTTCTGGACATACAACATATATATTGTTTACACTGAGTACTTGACCGTCCTTTTCGCATGTTACCCATGTACCGGCTACTTGAATTTGAACTTTGGTACCAGCACATCTGTAAATGATGATTTTTAAAAAAATTAATAAATTTAAAGAATATAATTAAATTTAAGAATTAAACACTTACTGCATTGGCCAACATGCCATATCAGTTTGATTGGACTTGGCATCGGCTCTGTATTCGAAACATCTTGAACTTTCGCCAAAGATTTCACCAACTGAAGAATCCAAATTAGATAGTTGAGAGGTATCTCCACACCATTGAGTAAGTGGAAGTGACTTGGAAACTTGGTAGAAAGGACAATAATCGGCAGCTTCGTTTATACCTCCTTGAGCATCATCCTTGAAATGCTGGTATGGACGTGGCAGACTGCTACTATAATCTTCGATTACACACAGTCCTTTACCCATTCTTGTACCAGTACATCTCATATCTAAAAATAAGAGAAAAGAGAAAAAGAATTGAGAGAAAAAAAGATTTGTGTAGTTAATCCGAATGATAAATAATTTAATTAAGTTTAAACAAGTTAGTTACCACAAATTCTACTGAATTTAATCGATGAAAGGTAGATGCTAATATAATTTAAATCACATATTTGATTTTCATTTCTGGAAATGACACTCTTATATATATAACTTAATGGTTCTCATTACTTTGATTGATTGATTGATTGATTGAACATATTGTATTTTTGAAGATATTTGATTGCCTTTTAATATTAATGGAGAAGATTGAATTGAACTTTGAATTGAATGTAAATGAATCCTGATTTTTGATAAATAGTTGGTTGGACTTGAGCATAATGCTAAAAAAAAATAATAAAAAGGTTAAAGTAATAATTGTGATGATTGCCAATTGGACTCTATGTAATTCATCATTTTCAATAATTTCTTCTTTAAAGTTATAGTTACCTCCTGTCTTTTTACAGAAGTATCCTTGGAAGTTCCATGTGTATTCATAACAATTGTCAAGGAAATCACATCCAAGACCTTTACCCCAAATTAATGGTTCAGCTCTATCATAGTTGATGTCGTACCAACCGGTATCCTTGAGTAAACTCAATGTAAGATTGGTGATTGGAGCGACTGGACTAGCAAAACCAACCATAATTTCCTCACCAGCAGTTCTAGTTTCCCAATGACTACCAGCTGTACCGCTACCACCAGCATCTTCCAACTCGGCATAAGATGCAGTTCCACATGCATAATGATCTTTTACAAAGCTAACAACATTTGGTGAGTCAATGACAGCCTTTGAATAACTATAAGTTTTACCATCTGGAGTGGTACCCGATCTCTTTACAGTTCTAGCAGCACCTATATTAATATTAAAGTTATAATTGATTAATTATCTACTATCTTAAAAGTAAAAAAATATATTCAATCTTTTACTTACTATAATATTCACCATCTGGCTTTACGAAAGAATCATAAAATGTACTACTGAATCCGAGAGCATGAATCATTTCATGAATACCAACTCTGATATATTGGTTATAAGTGAACTCGTCTCTATTTGTACCAACGAAATTACGATAGTAGTAAGGATTGAAATTGATATTGGCAGCCAATGGTCTTCCATATACACCACTTGCATCAATTACATCATAATTACATGCCATAGCATAAGCAATAATATCTTTATAAATAAAAAAGTAAGAAAATATTAATATTATTATTAATAATAATTTTTAATAAACAAATTACTTACTGTTAGATGTTGGTGGTCTAATGGTTACATAGACTATCAAATCAGTATCTGGAATACCAGGAGAAACAGCAGTCTTTGGAATATTTACACCGTAGGAACATTGTCCACCAAAGGCATCGTAGGCATATTGACTAAGTTGGAGTACGGGTGCCTGATCAACCAAAATTAAACTGCTAAAGATCTTTGACATTGAATCGAGAATAGATTGGGTTACATTGAATAGAGCAGGTGTAATTACATCGTAGTCTTTACAGACATAGATACATGGATCATCACCATCGGAAGTACACTCTGGTAGATCTCCATAGTTACCGGCTTGCGAATGTGGACTTAGACCAGTTTGAATTCTGTCACCAGCTTCATGACAGGCATAAGGATCGGTCATAATCTGAGAGGTATCAAACTTGATACGGATGGGTCCACGATTGCCAGTTTCTTGAGCTTGTTGAACCATTTTGTTTGACTTTTGGATGGTGCTCTCACCACTCTTTAGACCTTTGGTCTGGAGTGTTGACAGCATCTTCTCCTTCAAGCTGGATGCGAAATGGTCGTGTTTACATTGATGATTAGGAAGGTGACCATCGGACCCACTATCCTTATTTAGTTGAAAAAAACTATGGAAAATATCATTATCTCTACTACTCTCTACCAGATTCTGATAGTTCTCTTTCGATATTCTGTTTATTATTTCATCGGGTGTTTCTCCCATTGAAACTTGTAAATTTAATATAATACATAATAGAATGAATCCAATGCCAAAGTATGGCAAAGTACTACTTTTAATTCTCATTATTTATAATATTTGAATATTTAAACTAATTATAATGAATATATAATTGATATTGATGTGTGAAGGATATACTACAAGAATTTAATTAGATATATGCAATACTTAAGTGTGAAAGTGTTAATCTTAGATTATTTATTATACTATCCTATTGTTATTATATGTATCTTTCTATTGTTATTTTATTTTTGTTTATATTTTAAAAGTTAAAAGTAAAGTTGTTTTTATTTTTGAACAACTATTATAGATCTACATCTCAAAAATTAAATAATAATGAAATTTCATTTTATATATTACCCCCTTCTTTTGGAACATTCGTAAAATATATGTGTGTTGAAATTACATTCACGTAGAATTAATACATAAACTAACCCCATTTAGATAATTAATTAATATAAAAAATTAATATTGAATGTTCATTATTCGTGTGGTAACAAAAAATAAATTTAAAAATAAAAATAAAAATTTTATGTGAAATATATATAAGTGAGTGTTGAACTAAAATAATTCAAAAATATAACAACTTTATTAATGTAATTGGTTTATAATCTAAAATTAGTATTTTTATTATTGTCATTAGCTTTTTTTTTATTAAAAAATAATATATTTTAAAATCCCGTTTTTATTATTATACTATCACCATTTTAACTAACGTCTGAAAATTAAAACATCTAATACTCAAAGCCTCTTTTATGTAAAATTTTAAATTAAAATTTATTTTTAAAAATAAAAATATAAAAGTGTTGTAAAGTTTGCTGGATGTTTTAGTGGAACTGATACAATGGATGATCATGTATAGGTTTTCGAACACCTGCCACACTTGCAAATCTTTTTTTTTTTAAACAAAAGTAGCCTTCTCCAACTAGTTCCAGGTGTTTTCATTCATTCAATTATTACTCATTTTCAAATATTATTTATATAGGTAATAAATAACTTGAAGGTCACTTTTATATAGATGTATTGTTACAAACTACCACATTGGTATTAAATAATTTAATCGATTATTTTTTTTATTTGAAAAAATATATTAACTTTTTAAAAACTTCGAAGTAGTGTCACAATGTTGTGTTTTGTAATTAATATGTCGCGACCATTACTGTGAATTAAAACAATCTAAATTAAATTAACTAAAGCAATAACCAATGATAATATGCAAAGTGTTGTGAAGAGTTGGCTGGATGTTTTGGTTGAACTGTTGATAATGTCAATTGGTTTTGGATAACCACCACACTCGGCATATCCATTGGGACAGACGATGGTGAGGTCAGAGTTGACATAGATTCTCTGGAGATCGGAGGTGCATTGATACCAGGTGCTACCAACCAAGATGTCGACATTCACTCCATTGCAACGTTGTTGCCAACATCCACTTTTGATTGTGTTTGATGTGTTGCCGCTTGTGTATTCGAAACAACGACTGTCCGATCCGTACTGCTCAGAGATGGTTGCATCTGCCTGTGGTTTATTGGCTGGATCTACACAGTAGATATTGGACTCAGGGTCGGTTGGTCCACGATTGATCATGTAGTAAGGACAAAAGTCGGCGACGGCATCGGCACCACCGATCGATGGATTGGTAAAGTGTTGGTATTGTGAGGGCAGGTTAACGTTGTAACGGTAGAGCAAACAGTTACCTTTACCCATACGAGTGGCAGTGCATGAAGATGCTCCTCCAGAGGTACAGAAGTAACCTTGGTAGTTCCAGGTGTCACCGTAGCAATTGTCGAGCCAGTCACAACCGGCGTTCTTACCCCAGATCAACTTTTCCACGGTTTCACCTGCAATGTCATACCATCCGGAATCCTTGAGTAGATTCATGGTCAAGTTGGTAATTGGTGCAATTGGTGATACGAAACCAATCATATATTCTTCACCGGCGGTTCTCTTTTCCCAATGACTACCGGCAGTTCCACTTCCACCGATATCCTCCAACTCTGCATACTTTATCACTGGACAATAATAGTGATTTTTCACAAAGTTTACAACATTTGGTGAGATAATTCCGGTTGTTTGATAAGAATATTTGTTTCCGGCTGGTGTTGTTCCATATTTTGTTACAGTTGCAGCAGCAGCTAATTAGTTAAAGAAATACAAAATGTTAATAATCAAAAACTTTTACAAAATATATATTATTTACATACGTGAAGTGAATGAAGAATAAAAATTTGAACTAAAACCTAAAGCATGAGTCATTTCATGAATTCCAACTCTGATATACTCGTTGAATGCGAATGAAGTGTCTGGTACACCAAGGAATTGTGTATAGTATTGTGGATTAAAGTTAATGCTGGCTGCAATTGGTTTACCTAATGTTCCTGTTGCTCTAAAATATGGGAAATTACATGATAAAGCATAAGCAATAGTAGCTATCAATGTAAAAAAAAAAAACATAGAATTAGAACTTGAACTGGGTTGAATTCAAAAAACACACGGTTTCTCTTTGGAAAACTTACAATTTGATGGTGTTGGACGAGAAGTTACCCAAACAATCATATCGGTTTCAGTTGGTGATCCTTCAAGGGTTGTATATTCAAGTGGAATATCAACACCATAGTCACATTCACCATTCAATTCATCGTAGACTTCAGAGTTGAAAGTGAGACGATCTGGATTGGGACGGTCGACCAAGATCATCTGTTGGAAAGTGTTTTGAATGGTTGGGATTACAGTGTCGGTGATAATATTGATGAGATCGTTCGACAAGATATCCTTGGAGAGACAAGTGTAGGTACAGTATGATAGTGTACCGTCACAGGCCGGTGGTGTTGAACCGGAATTTGGCTGACCGGTGAGGATCTTCTGTCCGACGTAACGACATGAGTATTTATCGACATTGGCATCGAGATATGTAAAGTTGAAAGAGATACGAATCGGGAGTCTACCAGTGGCTCCAACGCTATTCAGTTTCAAATTCGAGTGGCTTTGGTGATTCGACGACGACGACGATTGGTCGATGTCCTCCAACTTTGAAATCTGTCTAATGTTGTTGGATTGCTTGAATTTCTTCATTCTACTCTCCATGATATGGTCGTGTTGGCAGTCATATCCTTTGCGAGTCGATGGATCATAAGAACTTTGCATTTTCAAACGTTCACTCTCGTCCTTTGCCACAATATTATTACCTTGTGCCATCAGCGATTCATACTTTCCAGCTTTGACATCAGAGAGCAATTTCGAATATGATTCCTTTGCGAGTTTACTCACCAAAGATTCAGATGACATTGCATTCACCATGAAAATCGTACTTAAAATTAAAAATGATATAAATATTATTTTATTCATCTTAATTATTTAATTAATATATTTATATCTATCTAGACTATCTATTAATAATACAAAAAAAATACAATTACAATTATTAGTTTTACAATTTAATTTTAAAAATACAAAAATATTGTTAAGATCTCTAAACAATATAAATATCAATTGATATGATTGAAAATTAGAGAATTTCAATTATCATAAAAATTGGATTTTGTTTTGATAAAGATATGATCTACTGTTGTTTGGTTTGTTTGAATTTTGAAAACATACTTTATTAATTAATTGATAAAAAAGTTATAATAATGTCGTTTTTTTTTAATATTATGTGCTCTTTTTGCTTGTGTGTGGTGGGTGTTTTGTTACTTTGAAATATTAGTGTTTGGTTTAAGAGTTTGTTTTGTAAAAACAAGTGTGTATGTGTATGTGTGGTAGTAGTATTGTATAGTACTTGTACTTTGTGTGTGTGTTTGTTTGTTTGTTTGGTGCAATGTTTAAATAAACTGATTAAAGATTTTTAGATTAATGAACGAATACAGATCCTGAATGTATTAGGGTGTGAAAACAACCTTTATTTAAAAATTAATTAAAAAATGTATTATTGCAAAAAATTTACAAAAATGAAAATCAATTATTTAGTGGGGGTTATTAATAAGTTGCTCATAGCAACTTGATGAAACACGAAAAACACCAAAAAAAGTCAGTTGCGAGACATTTGTGTTTCCTTTTTGAAACAGTTTTTTTTTTTGTTCTTTGTTTTTCAAAAATTGCATATTTACTTGAAAAAAAAAAATTGTCTTTTACTGTCTTAATGCATACGAATAAATAAAAAGTTCTCATTTGCTGAGTTGTAACTTTGAATTTTTAAGTGCAACAAAAGAATTGTCATGACTGCAAAAAAAAACAAGTTGAAAAAAATTAAAAGAAATTCGTTTTTTTGTTCTGGTACCAGAGATCCAAACTTTTTTTTTTTTTTTTGGTCACACGACATCTTGATCAAAACCATAAGTTTTAGAAATGAAAAAAACGAATTTCTTATAAATCGATTTTTTCATAATATATCTCAAGGTGGCCTTACAGCAATCAACTAAAATTCAATTGTCTGAAACCCTCGCCATCTGTCCACAAATAAATTTTAATAATAATTTTACCGCTTGCGGTTGTACATTAACACATAAATTGGATTTTTACTATAAGTCGGTCAAGGTGGTCTTAAGCAATCAACTCTATTCAAGTTCAGTAACTCGAAAATTCCAATCCTAATCTATGCTTACCCAACTTTATATATTAAGAATGAATTTGTATTATTCTTATATTTATAGAATCTTTTTATTATCAAACCTACAAATTATCTACTCTCCTCCCTACTTTCAACTCTTATATTCATGTATTTCAATTCTGCAGTTACAAAAATACTCTACTAACTAAATCTATGACCCCAAGGTAAATAATTGTAATATCATTACCTAGCTTTTTCTTTTGAAAAACGTTAATAGAATACGAAAACAAATATTTATTTAAAATAGTTCTGCAGTGATTTTGGAATGTAGTTGTGTTCTGTTCTTCAGTTATCCATAGATTCTAAATGCTGACTAAATGTTCCTCTAACAATTAGAACTACTGAAAACTCTTGATTTCATAGTTGGTTTCATCCATTCTTGAGTAATATTGTTGGAGGTATTTATTAACTCTTCAAGTTCAAGTTTGTTTCCTAATAAAATAATAAAAATTGATTAAAATAACATAAAAAATGTATATTTTTTTTCCTTACTTACTTTCTTGATACTCATCAAATCCAATAGTATCCTCTACATCTCACAAAGAATTGATATATCTTGCATATGTGAATGATTTATTGATGGACTAGTAGTTGTGGTTACTGTCATCGTCATCATTGTTGGTATTATAACATTTGTTTTAATGTTTGGAGATTGATTTTTTTCTTACATTATAGAGACTTATGGAAAATAATCATTTTTATTCATAATGGTAACTACATCAAAATATTACAATTATAAGTTGATAAAGATATTTTGTTATAATTGATTTGAATAAAATTAAATCTAGATAAAACATCTGTTGCAAAAATACACATAAAAAAATTTTTGAACCATTTTCTAAAAAAAAAATCTAAATTCTTAGAAACTTATATTTTTGATTATTTTAGCATTAATTTAAAGTTGGTATTTTATAAATAAATAATTAAGTTTGATTTATTTATACCCATTAGTAATAATAATGGATACACCCAATTCTACGATGATGGTCGAAGATTCCACTACAAAGAGTGAAGAATCGTTGAATACTGTTTCCGCACCAACAAACTCGACAGTTTCAAATTCATCTGTATCTACACCTTCACTACCAACAACAATAGCAACATCAGCAACTAAAAATATGAATAAAGAAACTAAAAAGAGAATACAACCAACCTTAATATCTAGCACAATAAGCACAACAACAACTGCGTCAGCACCAGTCTCACGACCTTTTGATAATATCAATCATGACTTGACATCATCGATCACCTCTATGTTTAATCAATTCTCATTGATGCATAATCAACCAAAGATAATATTGAACATCAACTCAAACAACAACAATAATAATACGAATAATTCGACAATATCAACTACAACAAACAACGCTATCGATGAAGCTAATAATAATAATAATAATAATAATAATAATAATAATAATAATAATAAAAATAATAATAATGTAAATAATAATAAAACAGAAAAGAAAGAGAGAAAGAAAAGAAAATCAAAGAAAGATGAATTGAAGATGGAATCAGTCAAGATAATTCAGGTGGAGTAGAAGAAAAGAAAAAGACAACTAAAAGAGAAAGATCAAGATCTAAAAACAAGAATGATAATAATAGTAGTAATGTAAATAGTAATAGTGATGGTAGTACCAAATAAAAGTATAAAAGAAGACAAGAGAAAGAAAAAGAAAAGAAAGTTAAAGTATCAAAGAGTTTGTTAGAGTTGGAGCCATTCAGCTTCTTGGTATCTACACCACCCATTCATTGTTGGGAATTCTATTTAGAGCTAATGAAATGGTGGAAATCAAAAGAGATTGTATCATCTAGCTTAACAACCACCACCACCACCACTACTGATTCCAAAGAGAGTGACAATAACAACATTAGTAATAATGATAATGATAAAGGAAATGAAAGTATTATATTATCATATAAAGTACCATTTCAACCAAGTGAAACATTATTGAATCAACTTGAAAATTGTAAGTTAAAAAACAAAAAACAAAACACTATTATCTATATTAATATTTAAATTGTAAATATAGATATTATATCAAAAGAATCATTATTAGAGACAATCAATTCACCTTTGAATGAAAGTAGGAATCAACAAAAGTTAGATACTATCGAATGTTTATACTCTATGAACTTTGAAAGTGGAAAACTTGATCAAAATAAGATGTTGAAGGTTCAAAAGGAATTGTGGTGGATCAAGCAATCTAATGATTGGTTGTCGAAAGAATCACAATCAAAGACAAGCTATCTCAAGGTTTGGTTTGGTTTCTTCATCTTGGAACTTTGGTACAGATTCGTATGGGCAAAGTACACACAGATCATTTATAATGAACTGAAACTCAACAGTCATGGTGAATCAATAGATGACGAATCACCACTATCCACCAAAGATATAATGACTGATGCATACAACGATAACGATGTCATTGATCTTGATGATCTTGGTAAAGAGGAGGAGGAAGAAGATGAAGATGAAGAAGAGGAAGATGATGATACTGAAGATGAGAATAATAATAACAAAAGTATTAGTACCAGTAATGAAAGTAATGGAAATAACGAAAGTAATGTAAACAATGGAAGTGATAACGAGGAAATGGATATTGATGATGATTCTGTAAAATATTCTACTTCAAAGAGTATTTCTGCTACTCCTGCTGCTGTTGTTGCTGCTGCTGCCACTGGTAATGCGGATGTTAGTAGCACTGACTTGGAGACTGAAGATGATGACGATGAAGACGATGATGAAGCAGGACATGATGTTGTGAATGATGACGATGGTGATGATGTTGAGAAAATGATGGATGATGATGACGATGAAGATGGCGATGGCGATGGCAATGACAATGACAATGACAACAGTATATTGGATTTGGTACCAAAGGTAGTTCCTATGTTTTTTGTGCATCCTTCTATGACCGATGTCATCAATGAGATAGAATCGGACTACTGGGATAGCGGTGTCTGGTCAATCACCAAGGCATTCGAGACATTCGGACAGATCATCCATTCGTTCTACCGCGATAACAAGTCACTGCCATCGCTCACCTTTGCAGAGATTCACGAGGTCGTTCATGAGATCTACGAGGGTAGATACGCCAAGTTTATCGCCAACCTCGGTATCATATTCTATGGAGACAACAATCACACTTGGAAGTGGGTCTCTAGCGCTATGGAGATGGAATTTGTCGACATTGTCTACAAGCAACAGTTTGCAACACTGACACAAGAGGGACAGGTTTCTCACTCACACAACTTCCATCGTATATTCCCTGGCTACCAGGATATGAAACCACCAACTCATCCAATCGGAGATTATTACATCTCGCTAAAGAATCGACTGGAGAAACAAGGTGTATTCAATAAGGAGGTAGAAAAGATAGTTGAAACACTCGATCGACTCGTTGAAGAACGTCAACTGATCTCCACACCAAAGCATGTCAACAACGATCATGACAATAACAATAACAACTCTGAAACTAACAACAACAACAATAATAATAGCAATAACAATGATGATGTCTTTAAAGCAGTGAATGAATATCATCAAACCAGAATCAGATACCTAGACCAATTGATTGCTACTCTCAAATCAGAGTATAGTAAACTTACAAACATTGTCGATCAAATACCATCAACAAAGCAATCTAAAAAAAAAAAATAGAACTGAATAAAAATTAAATCTCAATTAATTTTAAAGTAATAAATGTATTATAATATCTATATCGTTATTATTTTTAAAATAAAAATATCTTTTACTTTGAAAACCATCTATTATCTATTCATCTTTAAAAAAAAAGAAAAAAAAAACAAAAATAAAAAAAAAGTTTAGTGATTTTTATAAAACTTGATGTGAAGATATCAAACTACACTAAAAAGGAATGGAATTTTCTAATGACCAGTGCAAAAAACTATCATCAAAAAAAAAAAAAAAATTTTGATTTTATTTTTTCATTACTCAATATAATAAAACAATCATATCTTTATAATAAATATAGTTAATTTATAAATCGACATTTTTGTATCAACTCAAAGTGATTTTAAATTATCATCTTTAAATCTTTTTATATATATTTATTTTATTTTATTTTATTTTTAAAAATACCTTTAGTTTTTGGTATTATATATATACAAGTTCGTACTACTATAATTACATTTAATTAATTGTAGGTAGGTTTTAATATACATTTGTACGACCTGTCAAGCTTTTTGTTAATATCATTGTGATTTGAACTTGAGGACTCAAATTATTCAAACTTTTATAAAAACTATAAAATTATGTCTATCTTTGTTAATAATAGAACACAAATATGTGAATGACAATACGATACAATACCTCCAACAACATTAAATATATAAATAGATATATGAAAATAAATTAATGTTACCCACTACCACCACTACCATGACCACTCTCACAAAATGTTACACAAGACAAATAAATACACACTACTCACACTTTCTCACTCACACAACATTTACCAATTACCAATTAAATTATTGACAAAGTTGTTTAAATTCACACACATTCATTTTTAATTACATTACAATAATAGAATTATAGAAATATAGAATTAGAATTAATATTGTTTTATTTCTTATCAGTAAAAATAGTTATAGGTTTAGTTTAGATTATTATTATTATTTTTTTCATACAATACAATCACAGAATATAAAAAAATGTTCAAAAACTTTATAGATTCAATCCTCAATTGGTTCAGAAGTCTCTTTTGGAAGCAAGAGATGGAGTTGACCTTGGTAGGTCTACAAAACTCTGGAAAGACAACTTTAGTAAATGTTATATCTGTAGGTATCGACAAATCATGAATATCAACGATCATTTCGGATCTAACCTAACTATAATTAATCACAAAAAAAAAAAAAACAGTCAGGACAATTCGCTGAAGATATGATTCCAACAGTAGGATTTAATATGAAGAAAGTAACCAAAGGAAATGTAACTATAAAGTTGTGGGATATCGGTGGTCAACCAAGATTTAGAGGAATGTGGGAAAGATACTGTAGAGGTGTAAATGCAATTGTGTAAGTATTAGTAGTAGCAGTAGTAGCAGTAACAAATGAAACGAAATCACTGATCATTAACATTAAAAAACCTAACAGATATGTGGTCGATGCAGCTGATCACGAAAAGTTTGAACAATCAAAGCAGGCTCTACAAGATTTAATTAATAAACCACCTTTAATGAAGATTCCATTGCTTGTCGTAGCAAATAAGAATGATTTACCAAACGCTGCTTCAATTGACGAAATTATTGATACTTTGTAAGTTTTATTAGGATTATCACTAATCAATAGCATTACTAATCGCTTAACATTATTATACAGTGAACTAAAAGCGATTACAGGAAGAGAAGTTTGTTGTTACTCAATTTCAGCAAAGAACAGCGTAAACATAGATATCACACTGGACTGGCTTATTAAACACAGTAACACAGCTAAAAATTAGATTTACAAATCACAATTATTTATAAAAAGAAAAAACTATCAACAAATCCAACAAGACTTACTTCAGTAATCTATATCTACACTCTTTTCCTTCATTTTTGTTGTTGTAATGTCATACCCACTCCTAACCTTTTGGTTGTTTTTTCTTCATCTTTTATTTACACTCGATAATAATCTGCGGATTATTAACAATTTAAAAAAAAATAAAAAAAAAAAAAACTTGATAATCTATTATTTATAGATAATAAATTGATTGATGACAATAATATAATTAATTCTACTTGTATTTTATTTATTTATTATTGAGTGTGACTTAATATAGGATATCATATTGTTTGCTTTTTAAAATATAATTAAAGTAATAAATAATAACAATGTTGTTTATATTGAAAAATAAAAATGTACTATTTTATTGTTTGAAAGTGTTTTTTTTTAAATCAGAGCGGTGGTATCAAAATTTGGAGACAAGACCTAACTATCAATATATATCTATTAAATCGGTAAATCAAATGTTAGTATAAATAATTATAGTAATACAATAATGTTTTATATTGAACTTGATAAGATAACATTGAAGTTATAGTAGTGGTTCAGTGAATGGATCAACTTTATTGAATCATTAGGACCTTTAGACAGGGTCTCAGAGTCAAAAAAACTTTGAATTTCCGAGAATATCACAGGAATCATACGACTCTGATCAGGTTGTTGTCATCATCACCACTATCTATAACTTTTGATAGTCCTTTCAAATCCATTATAAAACTACATAGATAATATTTAGTTACTTACATTAACCATATTCGAATGATGAAATAGTTTTCGCAGGAATCGATTTATAAAGACGAAAATTTTTTTTTTTTTGAAAAAACAAAAAATAAGTAAATTTTGAATTGGATTTGAAATAAGCAACAACGTTACAAAGTATTATATTATATAATGTTTGTTTTAATTTTAATTTAATGATATTATTTTTACAGGTTTTTATTGGTATATATATGTATCATAGTTGGTTGGAAGGGGGAAAAGGATAAATCGATTTATGTTGTTTTTTGTTTTTGTTTTTGTTTTTTGTTTACAAATTTATATTTTATCTGTTATTTCTTTAGAGTTTGACGGTGCTACTACGGGAGATGAATTGGATGGACTGCTCGATGCACTGTTGCTACTAGTACTACTACTATTGTTATTACTATTGCTATTTAATGTGTTGTGTTTACTATTACTCTTTTTCTTTCCCATCTTGAGTGATGGCATATGCTTAAAGATACCGGATCCACGCTTCTTTTTCTCGGTAGAATTGTCTTCGAGCTGCAACTTTTGAATGGCGCTGTTCGATGCCTGTGCCTTCTCACCGTACTCACGTAGGAACTCCAACAAATCTAGACCTTCGTCATCCTCTGAGATCTCGCCGTCTACACATGCCTGGATGATACGATCCTCTGTCTCCAAATGGTCGAATTGCGACTCTGAGCTGGTCAATTCCGAGGCGGAATTCGATCTCGAATGACTGGTAAGAGTCTGTGGCTTGTTGCTGCTACCCGACGATTGTTTTTGATTGGCACCGTTGATACCAGTCGACTCGAGGATGTCTTGGGCGATTGACGATGTCGACATGGTGTCAACATTGTGGTGTGGTGTTGTCGATGTTGGTTGAGGAGACGATGGTCCAACCGACGATGCCATCGAAACCAACGATGTCGATGACTCTGATTTTCTTACGTAGTTATTGAGATTGGTAGAGGAACCGGATTTCTTCTTTCTTGCATTCTGGTTGAGAACACTACTGGCACTCTCAGAGACATCGTCATTGGAGATCTCTGAGAACTCTTCGTCGCGCGACAGCATCACAGTGTCTGGCTCGAATCCCGAAGACTTTAGCTTCTCTATACATTTCTTTAGTTGGTGTTCAGCTTCCTTTCGTTTTCTTCTCTCGATATCAAACTCTTCCTTCAGTTTCTTTAGTGTACCGGATCTCGATTTAGAGTCTTCTAACTCCTTCTTGACCATTGCAAGTTCGTCTTGGTTGGCTTTCAACTCTAGGTCTTTCAAATCGAGTTGGTGTCGATAGAAATTGACAACCTCAGAGATGGAACGATGCATTTGGCTATTCAACTCCTCTTCGGTCTCTGATTGGAATAGTAAAAGATTGGTATGTGAAGGATCTCTTGTGAAACCACTGAGATTGCCAGTTGACTGACTGTTGTTGAATGAGCTTTGTTTCTTTTTGGCGGGTGTGGTTGAGCTGCTGCCGTTGGCGGTTGACGATTGCTTCTTCATACTGGAGATCTTTGCTTGCATCGATTGTATTGATTTCTGATGAAGTTTGGCAACGTGTGCCAAAGCACTATCTATCTTCTTCACCAAGTCTGAACCGTTCGGCAGTGACTCGGTAATGATTGTTTCCAATCGCTCTTTGTGTTCGAATAGCTGACCTATCAAAGTGGCTAGGTTCTCTTGAATCTGGTCATCGGTAAATGAAATATCTTGCGTGTTTGTATTTATCAGCTTCTGAGTTGAACCGATCGGTTTGAGTGGAGGTGACTCTGATCTAGATCTTATTCTATTCGATTGGTCTTTGGTTGAGATCGAGGCAGTCGATTGGTTCAAACCGTTGGCACTACCTAGGTTATTGCTGCTGGTGTTGCTACCGTTGTTACTGGAGATACTAAAGTTGTTGGATGAGGTATTGATTGATGATTGATGTAGTGGATTGGTGTCGTATGCCAACTCATTGAAAAATACATGTATTCTACTGGAGTTCTCTGCTATGAACCTATTCAAATAGGTCATATACTCTTCTTTAATGCCACCGAATGGCATTTCATTGGCTAGATTCTGTAGTAATTTCGATACCAAAACCAATCCTCTTCGGGAGTCTGTCGTTGGAATGTCCTGAATCAATCCAAAAACCTCTGGAGCTACAATAGCAGGACATATATAACGCAAAAACATAAATCCACCAATCACTGTTGTTTTCATCTCTGGAAACTTCTTTTCTACTCTTTCTTGTGTATGACGAAGTATATTTCTAATTGAACTAAATATTTTTATAAAATACCATTTTGTTAATTAATTTCTTCTAACAAATAAATATTTTTTTTTTTTTCTACTTACACTGGACAAAATGTTGAAGAATCTAATATTTTATCTAATAGTTGTTGTGTGATTGTAATTAGACGTTCAAGGTTTGATTTTACATCCATTCCTTTACCTGCTTTTTCTGGATCGATTTCAAAAGAAAAGTTTCTTGAACAAAGATCCAAAACGAATGGTTGCAGTAGATATTTAAGATAAGAGTCACCAACTTTCTTATAAAAAGATGAAATCAAACGAGTTGCTGTTGAAAGTCCACGGAAAAGAGTTGCTCCATTGGAGGTACATTCAATTTCCTTGTCGATTGCCCATTTCAAAAGATAACTTGATTTCAAAGATGAATGAATTTCGAAAAAATTAACCAATGTCTCTGATATATTAACTGTATTTTCTCTTGAAGTCTCTTTTACCAATGTGATCGAGCACAATACATTTACTATTTCAAATTGAGGTGATAGTAGTAGCTATAAATAGAAATAAAAATTGGTTATTACGGAAATCCATAAATTGTTTTTTGTTTTTGTTTTTTGCAATTTCGAACATACCTCGATGATATCATTATATTTTTTGTCAACTTTATCAGTTGAATATTGACTTCTGAAATTATGTTTATATTTCGAGCCAAATACCTGTTGTGTTTGGCCGGATTGGCCTTCGTTTGTTGAACTCATAATAAAAATATTACAATTTATCTATATAAATATACACAGGTTATAATAAATATATATAAAAGTCGAGTTGTTTTTGAGTTGTTTTGTTGCTTCTGTTGTTTTGTTGGAATAATTATTAGATTGACTGGAAGTGGAATAAAATATGGTTAAAATATTTGAATTTCCTAAATAAGATTAATAAATAAGATTAATAAAGAGATAATAGCAAAGGAGAAAAGAGGTGATTGTATAGAAAACAAAATACTAAAGTAATGAATGAGTGTTGTAAGTTGTTATGGAATGGTTATTGTATCTTTTTTAGTGGTTAAGTGATTTTCAGGTGATTATAACTTGCAAGTTGTTGATGAAATGAGATTTAGAGATTGACTCACAAAAAAAAAAGCAACACACAATAACCAACAACCAACAGCAAAAAAAAAAAAAAAAAAAGAAGAGTTTAAATATAAAGTTTACAATGTATCATGTACAATTAATATACAATAAATTTATTCTGTTAATGAATATTGTGTGTTTTAAAATGATGAGTTGGAGAGTTGTGTGATGTTTTTGTGATTCAATAAGCAACAACAACAGAGACCACTACAATTGTTGTTTTGTTTAAAAAAAAAAAAACAAAACAAAAAAAAGTAGGAATACCACTATTTTAAAATAGTTGTTGTATAGTGATCCCTACTACCAGTGACGCACTTACCAATAGTAATAAAATAATAAGTATAATATGAGTATTATTTTATATATAATCACGCGATTGACACTGGAGTGGTAATTGAGAGTGTGTTTTCAATCGTTAGGTGGTGATGGCACTTGATTGTTTGTAACTCTCTTGGTCACCAAAATAAGGAAATTGGGCTTTTCAATTTAGTTTTTTGAAAAAAACTATGCCCAAAAACACAAAATTTAAAAAAAGCAAACAAAAAATAGTTGAAAAAACGTGCTTTTGATCGCGATTAGAAAATGTGTGGGTTGTTGGCGGTGGTGGGGGATTTCATCAATAGAGTGTTTGTTTTTGGGCTACAAAAATGTTGTTTTGTGGGGATGTGTTGATTTTTAGATCAAAAGACTAAATTTCTGTTAAATTGAGGCATCATTGTGGATTTTTTTGATTACAAAAGTTTGAAAATGTTTCGGTATCTCAGATTTTCGAACAACTTTAACACACATTTAATCTGGTGTATAAATAGATTGTTAGTTTTTTTTTTTGTTTTTTTTTTTTTTGAAAATCTAAATATTTAATATATGAGGGGTATGTCATTTAATTAATTTGAGAATTCAGTTTCTTGTTAACAATTACAAAATAATAAGAATTTATTCATCTATTTTAAACACTATTTTAACGAATTGTTTTTAGGTATTATTAAAGAACTATTTTTTTTGCTATTAATAATTTATATAAATTTTTCTTCTTATTAGATGATGTTATTATTAACTTTTTAGAACAACAACACAATTGAACAAAAAAAAAAAAAAAAGAATAAAATACCTATGTTTAAAATAATCTAAAAAAATATAAAAAATCTAAACTAAATATGAACCTGTTCCTTCTTTTCTAAATTAATTAAATCTTTCTAAAGAAATGGGAGGGAGTAACACTTTATCTTATCTATCCTGTCTATCTTATTTTATTGTTATTTACAAAATAAATAATTTATTTTTCTATGATTTCAAAGCTATTGGTACTGAATTTACTAAGTTTGGAAGTAAATTTACTATTTGTATCTGATTTTCTGCTTGTTGGTTGATGATGTCTATCTTTTTTGCAGTTGGGATATTAATATCTTTCAACTAAAAACAAATGGTTAACCATGTCAAGTTTTCCTAAACTATTTTATTCTTGGTTGGACAATTTAATGTTTTGATGGTTAATGATTAAAAAAAAATAAATAAAAAAATAAATAACATATAAGATCGGTATAATATTTATCTTTATAAATAATTAATTAAATTAATAATAGAGGTAAAGTTTTTGATTCAATGTTGTTGTTGTTGTTGTTGTTATTATTGATGTGTAGTTGTTTGTTTGATTGTGGGTAAAAAATAAGAGAATAAATATTGATTTGATAGATTATTTGTTTATTGTATATTAGATGTACACTAACTTGTTTGGTTCTTTTCTTTTCTTCTTGTTCTGTGTTTTTGTTAAAGTTTAAAATCCAATTGAATTGTATAAACACTCATTATGGAAATAATACAAATAAATAACGTATACATCACTACCATTACACTATCAAACAAAGTTATTGTTATTGTTATTGTTGTTGTTGATGGTGATCATGAACAAAATCAATTGAAACAAAGAACATATGGTATTTATCAATCAATTAATAATCAAATATTAAATTGTATGCTGTTTGTGCCCATCAACAAAATCAAGATACCAAACAATTTTGATTACCTCACACTGTGGTTAACTAATGATGTTGTTGTTGTATTTAACAACAACAAAAAAATAAAACATATCTAAAAATCAAAGTTAAAACCATACATATTATTACTTTTGTATATACAATTAAAAAAAAAAAGTTGTTAATTGTTTTTCTTTTGAGTGGAAATGTGTTTGAAAATTAATGGTTTGTTTATATGTTTGATTGATTGTGTTAGTGTGGTTGTGTGTGTAATTCCTGTTGTCACATCATCATCATTAATTTGCCTATCACTATCATTATCGCTACTAACTATTGTTGATGTACACATGCGTTGGTTGTTTGAATAGATAAATTAAAGTATAATATTTGTTTGTATTATTGGGATCAATTGAACAAAGTAATACAAATCACCATCTTCATCACCTTTAGTTAAAAGTGATTTCATTTAAAAAGAATCTAAACAATTCAAACTAAACAAACAATCTTTATTACCAAAAACATCTTACAGTTTGAATTTGGAAAGAACATTTCACTTTCTTCTGATTTCTGATATATCTAAATAAATATAAATATTGATCTTCATTTCGTTTTTCTCTTCATATTGGAAAAGCACAAAATTAACTTTTTTTTATGTTTCTCTGGCGAATAAATCATGTTCTTGATTGTTGACTTTACATATGACCAAATTTAATTAAAATGGTCACAAAAAAAAAAAAGTTTGCACAACAAAAAACTTTTTTCTTTAAAATTTGTTTTTTTTTTTTTCTTTGATTTTTTTTTCAATCCATCCAAAATATTAAAAAAGTTGTAACTGCTGATCGAAAATAAATTATATATATTTTTATATCATATCATATTCAAAAATTTAGAAGATTGAATCTTTATTTTTTTTCACATTTGAAAACCACTTAAATCTTATTATCGTTGTGAATCAATCGATCAAAAATTTAAAATAAAGAAAACAAAAACAACACACAAACAACCAACCAACTACTCAATCAAACCAACACCCACAAAACCAATACAACAAACAAATTTTTGGTGTATTAACAGTCACATGTTCTTGTAAAATATAAGTTCAATTCATTCAAATTGTGTAATAGTAATTAAAAGAGCAGCAGTATATAGTCTATATTGACAACAGAAAAACATCGTATATAAAAATGACAACAAAGAAATTGAATATTCCAGATGAAATTATGAGTAAGAAAGATCCAGAACAATATTTTCAGATTGTTGAAAAACTTGGAGAAGGGTATGAATTCGAATTAGAGAGAGCAAATAGAGACGACTACAACAACAGATCACAATCTTACTTTTTTTTTTAATAATTATTATTAAATTATATCTACTTTAGATCATATGGATCAGTTTGGAAAGCAATAAACAAAGCAACTGGTATTCCAGTTGCTATTAAGCGTGTTTCAATAGACAATGATTTAGAGGATATGAAAAAGGAAATCAATTTCATGAAACAATGCAAGAGTCAACATATTGTAACATATCACGGTAGTTTCAAGAAGGACAATGAAATTTGGATCGTAATGGAGTATTGTGGTGCTGGATCGGTTTGCGATGCAATGAAAATCACAGGAAAGACATTGTCTGAGGAGCAGATTGCAGTGGTTAGCAAGGATTGTCTACAGGGTCTAGCTTATTTGCACTCGGTGCGTAAGATTCATCGTGATATCAAAGCCGGAAACATCTTGTTGAACAACAACGGTGAGTCGAAGCTCGCCGACTTTGGTGTCAGTGGACAACTCGATGGATCGATCGTCAAGGCACAGACCGTCATTGGTACACCATTCTGGATGGCACCAGAGGTTATCCAAGAGGTCGGTTACGATTACAAAGCCGATATCTGGTCGTTCGGTATCACCTGTATCGAAATGGCCGAGTCGAAACCACCACTTTTCAACGTACATCCAATGCGTGTCATCTTTATGATTCCGAATCCATCGCGTCCACCTCCCAAGTTGACCGAACCCGAGAAATGGTCGGATGAATTCAACGATTTCATCGCACTGTGTCTCACCAGAAAGCCAGAGCAGCGTCCCACTGCCGTCGACCTCTTGAAACATCCATTTATCACACGCGCCAAGTCACATTCACTTTTGATTCCACTGATTGACGAGCAAGACCAGATTATCGGTGAGAAAGGTCGTGAGGCTGCACTTGGATTGGACACCAAGGAGGACGACGAAGAAGAGGAGGAAGAGGAGGACGACGAGGAATCCGGTGGAAGCGACCAGGGCACTATGAGACCAGCCAGAAGAAACAACCATAACGACGATGACGAAGAGGAGCAATACGACAGTGGAACCATGGTAATCACAGAAAATAACAACTACGACACAATGGTTGTCAACAACGACGATGACAACAACGACATCTCTGCAACCATGAAGATGAACAGCTCAAAGAAACCATTCGTTCCAGCATATATGTCACAGTTTGCCAAACAAGAAAACAACTCCAACAGTGGTACAAACAGCAAATACTCTGGACTCTCACTGGAAGATCTACAAAAGAAACTCGAGGAAATCGAACTCGATAAAGATCAGAAAATCAAGGAAATCATGGAGAAATACAATATTGCAAAACAATCATTATCATCTGTCATTGATGAAAAGAAATCATCTTTAGTAAGATAAAATAATTAAAAAAAAACAAACAATAACAGTTCCAATTCAACAGCATCAAAGCGCCATCACTATGCTTGATCCATCATTTATGAAAAGTTAAAAAAAGCTTCTCAGCATTATATTTATAAGTAAAAACAAATCAATCAAATAATAATAATAATAATAATAATAATAATAAATCAATTGTTGTAATTTAATTTAATTAAAATAAAGTATGTAGATATTGAAAAATAAATGAAGAAGAATCGCGATTAAATAAATATTTGAAAAATTTTTTTTGTTTAAAATTTTTCATTGATGAATAAATAAAAGTACATATTCTTCTATTTGCTTCTTCTGCTCTTCATCCGCTCTTGCATTGTTCTCACCTATTATTTGATCTTTTTGTTGTTTCTCAAAATAAATGTATGCAAATCAAAAAAAAAAATTTTAAATTTAGATAATTTAGTTTTTTTTTTGCAGTGTTTATTTTTAGTTTTACATAATAGTACATCCACCACCACCACCTCCACCTCTGTTTCTTGCTTCCTCTGCTTTTCGATCGGCCTCTTCAGCTCTTGCAATGGCTTGTTGGGTCAATGCCCTTTGTTCCTGAAGATTGTTATTCAATACATTCATCATTTGATCGTTATGTAGTTTCATATTGTTCATGTGTAGTTCGTGTTGCTTTGTGTTTTCTCTATTGACTTCAATCTCTCTACTAAGCTGATTTTGCATATTCTCTGTATTTTTCATCAGCCTCTCGTTCTCTTGTTGACTTCTTTGTATTTGCTGAGTTAGCTCTGTGAGTTTGGTCTCCATTTCTTTCACCTTCTTGTCATAGTCTCTAACTTCTACTTTACCAACTTGTTCCTTTCTGATTAGACGACTTGGGATTTTGTCAAAGAAAGCCAATAGCTCTTGCTTGATAGAACTATCTTCAATCAACACATTGTCTTGGTCTTCAAGATCATTGATCTTCTTGATGACCAATGTTTCAAATGGCATCTTCTCAACCATCTTAATACACGCTTGCAAATCTGCAGGACACAATTTCAACTTTTCGGCAACTCTCGGTGTAACCTTATTGATGATCAAACCATATTCAAAAGGTGTTTTAATAGATCGGATAATGGTGTTTAAAGTCTCTAGATCTTGTACTTTGACTCTACCTGAATCCAATGTAACAACAAAGATTATTTTATAATCTCCATTCTTTAAAATGAATGTTAGTATTAAATAAAGCAAACCAACCTTAATTAATAATATTTATTTATCATACCTGCTTTAGTGAAGTTTCAATTTCAACAGCAACTCTTTCTCTCATCACAGGGTCAGCTAGACCTGTAAAAGAATAAGAATTAGTATTTTTCTATTTTTTTATTATTAATGAATCTTTAAAAACATACCTGGAGAATCTACTATAATTTTACTACCAAGCTGAAATGTTTGTGATTTAGTAGTCATTCCCTGACCAATGCTGACACCTGAATTAAAAGCTATATATCCAATCAAACTATTACATAAAGTACTCTTTCCAGATCCTTGAAAAAAAAAAGTTAATAATTTAATAATATGATAAAATATTCAAAAGACAAAACTTACCTGGATTACCAAAGAAACTAATAATTGTTGGTGTTGGATTCATATCTTTGTATTAAATAAATAATATTGAAGTTTTTGATATTTGGTTGTGTCGAAACTTCGAATAAATACCTGTAGAAACAAAAATCTAAAAATTTGATTATTTTTCAAAAACCTAAAAATTTGATTTTTTTTCAAAAATCTAAAAATTTGATTTTTTTTCTAATACTGCCTTTCAAATTTACAAAGCAAAAAAAACAATATAATAGTGATTAAAATTTTAATTTTGGACAGTGGGGAAAAACTTAAAAATTTAATGAAAAAAATTAAAAAGTTCAGTTTCAAATATATATCATTGCTATTGATTTGTTTTTATATTTAAATTTAATATTAAACTTAAGATAGCTTTTAAATAATGTCCAATATTAATGTAACTGGTTTTTATGGTAATCCAGGTGTTGGAAAGTCGACACTCTGCAATGCAATGGCCGGACAAACCTTTCATAATAGTGGTATCTCAATTGGAACTGGTTTGACAAAAGCATCTTCCAATGAGAAATTTATAAATGGGAATATCATTGATACACCAGGACTCTTAGATGTTATAACCAGAGATCGAGCTGCCTTGGAGATACAGAGAATCTTAACAGACTATCCCAATTTCAAAGCTGTCTTTGTCATCTGTCTAGAGGCTGGCAGAATCAAGGAGCAAGATATCGAGTGTATCAACACCATTCTAAGAGCTATCACCTCCACCACTTTCAGCTATGGATTAATTATAAATAAGATATCAAAAAAAACAATGACTGCAATTCAAGATTCTCCTGAAATCTTAAACGAAGCCATGGTCAGACTGGACAGGAAACCAAGTTCGACTCTATACCTGCCATTTAATCAAAAGATGGAAGATGAAGATAACGTTTTACTTGAAGGTATTCATAGATTCAAACTCTTAAAGTTTGTAAATAATCTATCAACAAACAACCTTGAGGCCAACCAAGTTAAAGCTCTAAATATTGTTGATCAACGTGAAATTGATAGAAGAAAAAGAATTGAAGATCAGACTAGACAACTATTAAACAATCTAACTCAAGAAACAGTGTCCAAAAGGAACATCCTAACAGATATAACCAACAGAAGAAATCAAGTATTAGCCCAAAGAGAAGAACAAAATAGAAATCATAGTGCCGCAATTGAAAATATTCAAGCACAACATACAAATAAAGTTAAAGCAATGGCTGCACTAATTGAACAAGCAAAAATAATGTAAATAAATAAAACTGTAAATTTAAATAAGTACTATTGTGAAGGATCTTTAAGAATACATATTTATTTATTCTGATTGTTTAACAAAAATTAAATTCAACTACAATTTTTCTCTTTTGTATTGTTTATCTTAATAAAAAAATCACGTGGACCAAAACTTATGTTTAAAAGGGTAAAAAAAAGGACCAAAGAATTTTATATTTATTGGTTTTTTTTTCTTAAAAAATTAAATTGGTTGTTGTTATGTTTTGGTGTTGTTGTTCTTCAAAAATAGATTGTTCATATCCTTCAGATGGTTGATGTTTGTGAATGAAAAATTACCAAAATTGATGGGATCTTTGTGGTGTTGGTCAAAATCGTCCACTGATGATTTCAGTAGGTTGCGTTCAGAGTGAGTGATCTGTTGATATCCACCGCTGCCATGTGAATCACCGGATCCAATTCGATGATTGCCACTGGTCTTGAGGATATCGTCTTCCTTGTCGTCGTTGTAAATCGATTGGCGATCCCAAAAGTAATCAGTGTCAAACTCACTCTGTGGTTTCGGCACAAAGATGTTGTCCATCTCCTGGTCTATCAGGGTTTCCCAGTCGAGTCCAGCAAAGAACGGATGCTGTTTGATTTCATTGGCGCCGTTCGCTCCGAGACGTTGTGAGGGGATAGGATTGAGTAATTTACAAATGAGATCTTTGGCTTCGTGGCTGACGTCGGTCCACTCGATCTCACGATCGCGATTCAAAATGTGTTCGAAAATCAACTCTGGAGTGTCATCGTTGAAGGGTGGTGCTCCAGTCAGGAATTCATAGAGAATGATACCGAGTGCCCACCAATCGACTGGGGTGCCATGACCAGTTCCCAGCAGAATCTCTGGCGACAAATAGTCGGGTGTTCCAACGACTTTTTTCAGAGGTTTCTTCTTGAGTGTCTGCTTTCTTGGATAGTTGGTTGGCGGCACTGCAGCTATAATATTTGCACTGAAACCCATTGGGATGGGCGAGGTGGTTGGCGAAGGCGGTTGTTGGTCATGCTGCTTGGTGGAATCCTCGAGAATACCAATCTTGGACAATCCGAAATCCGTCAGTTTGATATGTCCCTTTGAGTCAATCAACATGTTATCGGGTTTGAGATCACGATGAATAATCGAGTGTTTATGGAGATACTCAAGACAGAGTATGGTTTCTGCAATGTAGTGGCGAGCCATTGTCTCATCGAAACAACCCAAGGCACGCAACAACGATGCGCAATCACCACCGATCAGATACTCCATGACGAGATAGAGTTTGTCGGTCGATTGGAATGCGTAGAACAACTTGACAACAAATGGATTCTGTACAGTGGCGAGAATGTTTCGCTCGATAATGACGTGATCAACCATGTTCTTACGAATGGTATCCAGCTTCTTGAGCACCTTGATTGCATAGAGATCACCGGTTTTCTTTTTCTGCGCCAAATAGACACGTCCAAATGCACCACGTGAAATTGGTTTAATAATTTCAAAGTCAGAGATACTCAAACTGTGTTGTTGTTGTTGCTTGTTGGCGTTGTTGTTGTTGGTGGTGGGTGTGGCAACGGTGACTGGTGAAGGTAGTACTTCTTTCTGTGGTGAATTCGACATGGATTTGATGAATGGGAGCAATCCCCACATCGACCATTGCTTCTTACTGCCTTTGCTGTTGGAGGAATCTGCTGCTGCCGCTGTTTGGAACTGTGTGTATTGTACATAGGTAACCTTCTTTTCTTCGAGTATCTTGAGGATACGCTTTCCAAAGGTGAGAAGAGCAACGTCTTGATCGTTTTCATCGATGATTGACTGTACTGCATCGATTGCCTTTTGACAGAGAGTTACCGACTCTTTGGTTCCGTAGGCAATGGCTGCCACCTCTTCAACGACCTGTTCGAGTTGCATGATAATATCGTCATCGATATAGTAGGAGCAATTGCTGAATGAATCTGGACTGGCAAGAGAATCCATTAGAATTCCCTTTGATAGATTCAGCATTGAATAGAGACGTTCATCGTGAGTCGAGTGTTTGAAATCATGCTTGTTGGTTAGAGCACAGAGTGGAGTGTGTACTTTGAGTTGACGAGTGCTGTATGAATCCTCACAAATCCTACAAACAACTAAACGATCTTCATCATCAACATGCTCATTATTACCAATGAATATCTGTTGCTGTAATTGTTGTTCTTGTATATGTTGTTGTTGCTGTTGCATCTGTTGTTGTCCACGCATCAAATCTGACAACTCTGAACGTTTCTCTACTAAATTACCAAAGTTATTACTACCATTGACATTAGCAGATACCAATACAAAACTATCTAAACTGTTACTACTGTTACTGTGACTCGAGCATGTACTGCTGAGATTACTTTGACTGAGATTGGCAGTGTTGTTGGCAATTGCTGCCAACTCTGATGGCTCACGATACGATGTCGATTGCTGATTGTTTTGGAAGATCAATGGATTGGGTGGTGATATACTATCAAAGTTTTGAAGACTACGAGACAGACGTTTGGTATCAAAGATCTCTGTGCTCATCGACAACATCGATCTAGTCAACTGCGATGGTTCGACAATCTTATTGATGCTGTCTTGGTAGTTGGTTGGATTGAGAACGTCTACGACTCTTGCAAACTCTGAGAAGATAAACAGCATTCTGGAAACTAATGAGGTGGCTGATGAAGCACGTTCACCAATACTATTGTTACAACAATGGTTGGAAAACAGCGATTGAATCGATTGGACGATCTGAGAACACTGCTCACGCTGCTCCGACACCGACAACGAAAAGATGCGAGCCGATATCATTTTGATGGCAGCGACAATTTGCTCGTTCGATTGATCCTGTTTGATGCCATCCAAGAATGTTTGAATCTTGCGGTCTACACTCTCTTTAGTTGAAAAAAGCTTCTGGTTGATATCGAAAGTGGGACGACCATCGCTGGAGAATCGGGTGGTTCGCTGTGAGTTGTACTTTCTCTCTTTTGACGCACTCTTGGAGTGGACAACGTTGAGAATCGACTCGTTGGGTTTGACCGGTAGTGTAAGTGCACGTGATCGATTGCTGCCGCTGCTGTCTTGCAAGTTGTTGCCGTTGCTGCTTGTTTTGTTCTTGTTGTTCTCTCGTTCTCTCTTGGAGTTTCCAATAAACTCTGAGAGTGACGATGTCTTTTGAAGAGGTGGTGCATGATGTGAAGGTGACGACGTAGTTGAAGATGAATTGGCGGTGTTTATGGTGGTGGAAGACGATGCTGTTGAGAGTGTCGACGATGACGACGACGATGACGATGAGAGGTTCGGTGATAATAGTGAGGAGTCAGATTTCAGCTGACTGATATGTTTGTTGATGATGGTAGTAGGTGGATTGTTATTCGATTTGTTGGTGGAAACTGATGTGATAATGTTATTGTTGTTTGGGTTGAGACTAAAAGGTAAAGGTACAACTGCCGGTGACGACCTGTTTCTGGTGTGACTCGGAGATTTCGGTGATAACTTTGGTGATTTCGGGTTCAAATAATTGTTGATGGCTGTGAGAAAAGACGATGACGATGATGATGACGACGTCGACGATGCCGCCGACGAATTTGACGAGGTTTGATTGGAAAAAATAATTGGCGATGACGATTGCGATGAACCATTGATCAATGGTGATGTATTCGGTGTTGGATTATTACTGTTACTATTACTACTATATTGATATTTAGTTATTTTACTGATATTGTTGATGATACTATTGTTACTTGTATTGTTACTACTAATGTTGTTATTGTTATTGTTGTTGTTGTTGTTGTTTGAAGCGCTCAATGGATAGAAATAATGTGGATTATGACTGGATTGTTGATGTTCCGGTTCTTCATCGTCACTGCTGTTTAGCGAAGGAAGAAGACGGCTATGATATTGAGGATTATGTAGGTGATGTTGTTGTTGATGTTGATGATGGTGTTGATGATGTGTGTATTTATCGTTGAATGAACGTGATGATGAGTGTGTTCCAATGCTGTTGGCAGAGAGCAGTGGTGAGGAGGATGATGCTGTGGTAGAGGTAGCGCCACCGCTGCTCGACAATCCAGAGATATTCAAATTGAAGTCGGATTTCGATTTCTGTGGCGGACGACGACTCAAGTCAGTGGGAACAGACGACGATTGCATTGGCGAGGTCGGTGCCGATGCCGATGTCAACGTGGAGAACTCGAAAGAACCTGACTTTTTGATGATGGCGCCATTGTTTCGTTTCTGTCGCTCCAACTCCTCCTCGGTACGCCTACACATCTCTTCCTCTGCGTAGCGCTGCTGTGAACACTCGATCGCATGAATCCAAGCTTCACACTCTGTCTCGTCTCTTGCCTGAATGGTGAGTAACGGGAACAAGTCATGATTATGTATAATTTGAAAAGTAAATCTACGCTCTGTTTCTCCAAGTCTCTTTATTGTACTACCTATCACAGGTATCATACCAGTTGGTTCTGGATCCTAATTATTTAACACACACACACACACACACAATATATAAGAATACTATTATTAGTTTGATATTAATCTTTAAATAAACAAAGAAAAAAGTAACATACAGATTGATGTTTAAAATAATATATAAGTCCGTCTTTCAATATAAAATATCTCTTTTTCCAACTTCTTATTACATGTCCTTCTTTTACTAGAAAACCTTCTTTATCTGGATTTGCTAATGATGTAAATGCAGGCTATTATAGTAATTAATTATATTAGTTTGTTTTCGTTGTGTTTTAGTAATGTTAATAAGTTTGTTACATGTTTGTACATACATCATTCTTTGGAGCTAACCATTGTGATAAAACATCACTATCTACTATTCCTTCATTCTTTAATAAATCGGTGAGATACTTGTGTAAAAGACGTTTTCTCTCTTCTACCAACTCCTTATTGGTGCTGGTTTTGAATATATATTTCTTTGGGAGTTTAGACAGCTTGATCTTTGGAAACAATACCTTGATCTGCATATCCAACTCGTGAAACTGACTGTACCTCCTATATATATTCCATTGTTTATATTGTGTTACCACACTCACCATATAAACCTAAATAAAACAAACAAACAAACAAACAAACATAATATAAATATTTTGTTGAAATTAATATAAAAATTAAAATAAATTTAAAATAAAAACAAACAAACAACAACGCTTACAGTGAATGCAGTAAAAGATTGAGGATCGAGTCTGGTCTCATCTCCAATGATCGATAGTTGATATTTCATTCACCACCACCAAAAAAATAATAATGACTACTCTGACTAACCACACTAACCGAATCGATTGGTTCTACTTCTCTGCTCTTCTCACGAGACTATTGTTTTTTTTTGGTAACAATGATCTGCGTAAAAGATCACACCTAAAAACCTGAGTAATGCTACAACTAACTACAACTCTGTAGAAAATAATAATATTCTACCTGTTTATTACTGACTGTTGATATTACTGACTGTTGATATTACTATCTATTATTTATTACTTATGACTATTATTACAATATATATATATATCTATTTATTTATCTATTTATTTTAATATCTGATACTACAATGTTGTTATTATATTTCCTATGTTTTTGATTGGTTTGTGGGGATTGATTTTTTTTTTTTTTTTACTGTATTTTTATTATTTTACTTAAGTAAAAAAAACTTTTTTTTTTTTTTTTTTTTTATTAATCTAAATCTAAATTTCTTGTTAACGAATTTTAAACTATTCTCTAATGTTATTTGATTGTTTGATGTTATTTATTTATTTATTTATTTATTAGTTAATAAAAATTAGTTATTTGATTATTCGTGCTGTTAACTCATTGATTTGATTTGTAAAAAAAAAAAAAACAAATTTCAAACAAAGTTGTAAAAGTGTAATGTTTTTTTCTTGATTAATAAAAAAGTTTTCTTTTCAAAAAAAAGCAGTTTCGAAAATATTGATAATTATGAGGTGGGGGTTGAGACGTTGATTGGGCTTGTTTCATACACTAGCGTATGACAATGATTTTTGCAACAATTGTTGTAAAATTTTGCAATAAAAAATCAAGAAAAAGGTGTTTTTTGAAATTTGCATGACTCCTTTGATTTGACTCGACATAACAAAACAAAACTTACACCACTGCATTGAAATTCCTTCACATTAATAACTAGCACAAAACACCAGTAATAGGAATGTTGTTGTTGATGGAGCTTCCGAATGCTTTTTAGATTATTGTAGATTAATTTCCCACCCCCAACACTGGTAGGTTGGTGTACCATCAATATCGTTGATAGAGTTCCTTCATCTTCATTGACTGGTGGAAATTTAAGGAACTCTATCAACAAAACAAATTAAACACATTGCGACGATGATATGTTTAAAAATAAAATTTCCAACAACACATAAAAATCAAATTAAACAAATAAATTTTCTATCAACACTTATTTGGAATCTTCCAAAAGTTATTTTGAACGATTTTTTTTTTTAAAGAAATTTCGCGATGTAGTTTTTATTTTTGTTGTCAATATAGTCACTTCATAATAATTATACTTTAAATATTGATAGATAATTATGAAGATTGATAGTTAATCTGTTTAGAATGAATGAATCTTCGAAGATATAGAACACCACGCACGAAAAAGAAAAATAGATTTGGGAACTTTGATAAATATGTGTTTCATAACAATTTAACAATTATATTAAAAGGTTAAGATTGTAAGTGATTTAGAGAAAAACAGATATTTTTCATTATTAAAGTGAGAAAAAGGGAATCGGTCACATCATCATATCTGATTTTTAAGTTTTGATGGTTTTTGTGGTTTGGTGTGGTTTCTACAACAAAAAACAAAAAGATAGGATATCAAAACAAGGAACCACCATATTAAATATCCTTTTGACAAAAATTTATCAATTGATATATATTACTTACTTTTTTAATTTTAAAGTTTCTTTTTTCTTTTTATTTTTTTTTTTTTCAAAAAATTATTTGATTTATTTATATTATATTAATAATAATTGTTTATGCATAAAATACATTATCTATTATTATTATGATTACTAGTTGTACACTTATTTATTTATTAGCTTGGAAACAAATTGATTTCATTAGAGTTATTAAAATGAATCAATGAATGGTTTTTAAACTGTAGAGTCAATTTAAAAATCTCTTTGGGAATCAAAATAATGATTTTATCGTTATTTAAAGTCAAAATGAAAGGTTTCATTTCATTTGTACAAAAGAGATTCCGATCAGATCCATCTCACCTCCGAGATTTGATCAGTCATACATTTTGTAAAAAAATAAATTTCATTTTTCTTGAATTATTGTTGTTTGAGAACCTTTGCCCCTGTATCCAACGAAGACTTTGCTTTGAGTCACCGGTGAATCTAACCCTTTACTAACTGACTTGCTGATTTGATTTACAATAATTAGTATTTAAAAGAATGATGATAGAACCAATAACATTAACAATAACAACAACAAAACGAAACAAATAAAAAAGATTTTTTTAAGCTTTTTTTTTATTTATTTTTCATTTTTTTTTTGGTGATCATCAAAATTTTAACAAATTAATTTGTTTGTTTTACAATTTATATTGTATTGTTGTTTATATATCTATATTCAAGATGAGTGTTGTTAATCCGAAATCAATAGCATTGTATAGAACTATTGTTAGAGCAATTAATACGAAGCTACCTAAGCAAGCACAAAACTATTATTGGGCATTTACAAGAGAGGTATGATGTATTGATTCACTCCCATTTCGGTCATTTCAAGTCATTAATTAATTAATCAATATAAATTTTGACGAACGTCAACTTTTTTATTTATAAATAAAATTATTAGCACTTTGCAGGTCACAAAGGTGAAACCGATCCCAGAGATATAGATCTACTTATTGAAAAAGGTTACAATAATCTTGATTGGATCATAAAGAAGGTAGATTATACTGAATAATGAATAACTACAAGATTTACTTTCTATTTTTTTATTAACTTTTTTTTGTTTTTCTTATAAATTTAAAGTATAATGCAACTGAAGATGCAGAACCCTATCAAAAGAAGAAATAATTTTTAAAATTGTACGGAAATCAGATTCATTTCAATTGAATTGTCAAATGAATGTTTGTTGGTAATAGCATTCAATGCAAATGAAAAAAAAATGGTGGTAGTGCATGATCAGTGAAAAGATAGAGTTTGATGGGTAACTGACTAATCAATGAAATAGTAATCATTAATAACCGAAACGTAAAACCAATCCACTAACCAATCAATCAATCAATCAATCAATAAGATTTAAATATTTTGTAAATAATATATAAAAAAGAAAAAACAACAAAACATTTATTTAAAGCTTTTTTTTTTTTGTTTCTAAGTGTTTGAACTTGTCTTTCTATATATTCCTTAAAGGTGAATGAATTAATATTATTTTAAAATATATCAATAACGAACATTATTATTATTGATAGTCAAAGATATATAATAATGATTGCCAGGACAAACAAAACAAACAAAATTTTCGGACATTAATAAACACAAATTAATGAAGTGATTTATAAAACTTTTCTTTTGCTTTTTTTCTTCTCACCAACATGCACCCAGATTTTTTTAAATATTTTAATTTTTTTTTTTTGTTTTAAAAAAAATCCACATTTTTTTTTTATTGTCTGACTCTTTCAACCCTCTTATATTTTTGAATACATTGTCTTAAATATTATTATAATCATCATCATTCATTATCAATAGTAATATTGTAATCTAATTTTATTAACTAATCTATACTCTTTTGTCGTGTAATCTAGATTTTTATTTTTATTTTTACATTTTACTCTTTTTTTTTTTTTTTAATATTCTATTTTTTATAAAAGTTTTGTTTGTTATTTAGTTTTAATAGTAATAATAAAAAGATTATATTAAAGAATATAGATTGTCAGAATAGATTAATAATAAAATAATAGTAATAAGAAGAAGAAGAAGATGAATAGTAAGGGTACAGTTGCAATTACACTCTCACCAGAGGAAGAACAAAAGAAGTTCTTGGAGGAAGCCAAGAACAATGTTATGGTACAAGGTCATCATATGAAGGTTGCACTTGACAATGGAAAGTTGATGGATGCTCTCAAGTACACCTCAGACATCATCAACGAGCTTCGTACATCGTTGCTCTCACCAAAATCATACTATGCACTCTACATGGTTGCATTCGATTACCTGCAACATCTCAACTCCTATCTCTTTGAGGAGAAGCATGGTAAGCGTATGATTGAACTCTACGAAGTCGTACAACATGCCGGTAATGTTTTACCAAGACTGTAAGTTTCTATTATTGATAACATTAATTAATTATTGTTTAACTTAACAAAACACTAATCTAATTCAATTTAAAAACAAAAAAGATACTTGTTGATTACAGTTGGATCCGTTTATATCAAGACTAAACAAGCACCAGCAAAGGATGTTTTGAAGGACTTGATTGAGATGTGTCGTGGTGTTCAGCATCCAACTCGTGGTCTTTTCCTTCGTTACTACTTGAGTGAGGTCACAAAGGATAAGCTCCCAGATGTCGGTTCCGACGAGTCTGGTGGTACCGTATTCGATTCGATCGAGTTCATCGTTCAGAACTTCACAGAGATGAACAAGCTCTGGGTAAGAATGCAACACCAAGCACCAACCAAAGACAAAGACAGAAGAGAGAACGAACGTTTAGATCTCAGAGTCTTGGTCGGTAAGAATCTCTCACGTCTCTCTCAACTCGAGGGTGTCGACCAGAACGTCTACTCCAAGACCGTCCTACCAAAGGTAGTCGAACAAATCATCAACTGTAAAGAAAAGATTGCTCAACAATATCTCATGGAAATCTTAATTCAAGTAAGTTAAAAAAAACACTTTGATAATTATAAATATTTAGTTAATTATATCATATATTAATAATATTCCTTTTTCTTTTCTTTTTCTTTATTTTTTATTTTTATTTTTTATAGGTATTCCCAGATGAATTCCATTTGGCTACTTTAGATACAATTCTTTCTACATGCTCACAATTGCAGTCGGGTGTTGATGTTAAAGCTATCATTGCATCACTCATTGATAGATTGGCCAACTATGCCTCACGCAATACCATTCCAGAAAACATTGACATCTTTGCTGTCTTTTTCAACAATGTCAAGGAGATCATCCAAAACCGTGCCAACATGGAGCTCCAAGACATCCTTGGTTTACATGTATCTCTTTTGAATCTCACTCTCAAGTGTTACCCAGAGAAGAGAGAGAATGCCAATGCCGTTCTCGGTCTTTGTCAACAAATTCTTACCAACAAGAGGTATGTAACTTTTATATCTATCTATTCTAAAAACAACAATTATTAATATTATTATTGTTGTTATTATTATTATTGTTGTTGTTATTTTTTAGCAAGGAAGAAATCAACAAACCAACTTGTGTCAAACAAATCATTTCATTGTTGCAAATTCCATTGGAAGTTTTCAAGAATGTTTTGGCTGTATTAAAGTTGACAAGCTATCAACCATTGATCCAATTCTTGTCGTATAACAACAGAAAGAAGGTATCGTTGGATATCGTTAATAATACAATTAAAAACTCTACCATCATCGAAGAGCCAGAGGATGTCAACAGCTTGTTGGAGACCATCCAGACCTTGATCAAGGACGAGACCGACCAGCCAGAGATGGACGAGATCGACAAGGAAGACTTCCAAGAGGAGCAAAACAAGGTTGCTTCTCTCATCCACTTGTTCGACAGCGAAGATCCAGAGAAGCTCTTCAAGATTTACATCGTCGCACGTTCCCACTTTGGAAAGGGAGGTGCCCAACGTATCAAACACACCTTGGTACCCTTGGTGTTCCGTTCACTAAAGTTTGTAACCAAGTTGAAGAAGCAAGTCGACGACGGTATCATCTCACTCGATGAGAACCAATGGACTTTGATCGGTACCAAGATCTTTAACTTTGTCATGGAGACCATCAAGGCGTTGGTCGACATCAAACTCTCGGAACTCTCATTCCGTCTCTACTTGCAAGCCATTCAAACCGCCGACAAGTGCAACCTCCAAAAGATCACCTACGACTTTGCCATCAAGGCACTGGTCATCTTCCAGGAGGACATTGCCGACTTCAAGGCACAAGTCAATGCTTTGACCTTGCTCATCTCCACACTCAACTCGTTGTCGTTGTCCGATGTCGAGCTCTACGAGACATTGGCCGGTCAAACCATCAAGCAAGCCACTCGTCTCCTTACTCCACACGATCAATCGAAGCTCATCTCGTTGTGCTCACATCTTTTCTGGGTCGATCACGACACCCGTCAATACAAGAACCCAGACTCTGTTCTCCAGGCTCTCAGAAGATCGCTCTCGATCATCACCAACCAATCGGATGCCGGTCTCTCTGTGTTTGTTGAGATCTTGAACGAATGTATCTACTTCTTTGACCAGAAATCCGACGCTGTACCACCACAATTCATCAGCGATCTCGTCGAACTCATTCGTACCACCCACAGCAAGGAAGGTGACTCTGCTTCAGTCTACCTCCAAAACACCATCAAATATATCGCCACCAAGAAGGAATCAGACAAATCCTATGCTGAGATCTCTGTTTAAATAACAAACTAAATTAAATAGCTAACAAACAAACTAACAAACTAAATAATAATCAAATTTATACAACATAACTTCCACAAATTTAATAATTATTCATAAACTAACTTTTATAATATGACAACAAAAACAAAAGAATGTTAAACAAAAAGACAACTATAAATAAGAGAATTCTATAACTAATAAAATTCCTTATTTACAAAATTGTATCTTAAATTAAATATAAATATATCTATTATTGTTTTTTATTGAGTTGTAGTTTGTACATCTACTGCCATAGGATCCGATGTTGTATTGCTATTTCCATCCGTTGTAGTAGGTGAACTCAAGTTTACTGGAGATTGTTTATCTGTTTTCTGTTTCTTATTGCTACCTGATGACGAAGACGATTTCTTTGTTTTCTTTTCATCTTTCTTTGATTTAATTAATAATCTACAATGTTAAGAAAGAGAGTGATATCATTAATATCAAGTGAACTAAATCATCATGATTAAACAACTTACAATAACTTTCTATCTACACTCGTTACCAATTCTATATCTGGTTTATCAGGTACTTTCAGTAGTATCTCTTTAATTTCATTTATCTCTGTCTGAATTTGTTGATGATTATCAAATGGTTTAAATTTCAATTCAAAATAACTGTTGTTTGTTGTTTGTTTGTTTGTTTGTTTGTTTGTTTGTTTGTTTGTTAATAAAGAGTTGATTATTACAACTAAATAATGTTAAAACTTACTTTGAAAATGGTGGCCATGCTAAATCTAGACATGCCAATGCTATTTGATATGGGTGATAGAGGAAACAACAATCAGTGACAACCGATTTTAATACGAATTTCTTTGCAGCTTCATAGATTGTTTCGAATGTAAAGGTTGATGAGTTTAGCCATTTCGAATGTTGGTTGCCTGCAACGAGATCATTAATATCCAATAGCAAACCATACAGTGGTCTAAAAGGATGATAGACAATCAGGTGAAACATCAGTGCTTCCAACAACGGTATTTCCATCTCTACAATAGCTTTCGGTGTTGTCTTTACAAGATTCGAGTAGTAATCAATCTCCAAATGATTGTCTTCCGTCTTACAAGCTACATATATACAAACTTTCATTGCCTGCTTGGGATTGACTTCCATCACTGATCTCTTCAAGTAGAATCTATTTAAATATGCAACTGCTGTACACTATTAATAGATAACCACAAATTAAGAGTTAGTGCCTAAGATTGTCAAAATCAAATATATTATGATTCATTACATACATAAACAGCATCTGGTAAGTTCATTTGTTGACCTATTTGCATTATCATTTTTTTATAGTGAAACAAGAGCTGTTGTTCTTCGTAAGGTGTCACAAGATTAGAAGTATCGCTTACACCCGATGCAGCTTTCAGTGACTCACAAAATGCATTGTTAACAGAGTTTCTTTGTTGCTCTAATTCCTGTTTTGTGAATATCCATGATTTTACTTGTGTAGATCCTTTATATGACATATCATATATATATATCAAAATGTATTAGAAAATTAATTAATAATAGATTCAAATCTGATCAACTAAAATTTTTTTGTTTGTTAAAAAAAATTGAACATGGATGATGATAATCATCAAAATAAATGATTATCTTTTTTTTCTTAGAAAATCGTACCCTTTGATTTTCTAAAACAGATAATAATCTATTTATTTACTTTTATTTTTTGTTTTTGTTGATGTGCTTTCATTTTTGTGTTTTTTTTTGCTTTGAACCTAGAAGTATAACATCGTTGAAGATGGATACCCGTGTTATAGAACTTTCATCACAGTGAAGATCCAACAAGACACCTAGTTTAAGATTCTTCTTGTCTATAAGGATATCATCGGTCATTGTTCAGTCTTCAACTAAAAGATACACACGGCAATAGTATAGAGGAATTCAGATCTCATGCCAAGAGCTCAGCTCAGTTATCAATAGTGATCGACTCTTTAATATGAAAGAGTACACACCAGGATAACAATTAGTAATCTTCGCTTAGGAGAAAAAAAAACAAAAATGGAAACAAAAAACAAACAAACATATAAATAAATAAATTATTTAAGCAAAAAAAACAATCTAAAAAATATTAGTTCACCAACAATAAATCAGGGATAAATTAATTGTTCATTTAAGTTTGCCAACTGTTTAATATAAAAAATAATAATGCAAAGTTATAATTATATTAATAAATAATATAAATTTTATATATTCTTCTCTAATAAGATTTATTAGACTGAACAAAATAATCCAAATTAATAAACTAAAAAGTGAGAATTTAAAAATAAATATTTATATTATTTATTAATCTTGTGACTTTCTAATAAATTAATAAGATTGTTTTAAACGGGGAGATAATTTTGAGAAACTTTTTTTTTTACTTTTTTTTTTTTGTAATTCATTCACTGCAAAAAAAATTATAAAAAGACATCTGAGATGCTGTTTTTTTTATGATTATGATTTTAAACATTTTTCTTTTTTTGAATTTGAAATCAAACCAAAAAATAAACCAACCAAATAAATAAATAATAATACATATTAATATTTAATTGTATTATTATTATTATTAAAGAAAAAGATAAGAATTTATAGTTTTAGTTATAGTTAGTTTAGTTAAATTAATTTTTAGATAGTTATGAGTGCTCCACCATCTGAAGTTGTACTCCCAGTCGAAGGACAAAGAAATATATTGATTACATCGGCGTTGCCCTATGTCAACAATGTTCCACATCTCGGAAATATCATTGGTTGCGTGCTGAGCGGTGATGTCTACGCTAGATACTGTCGTATGCGTGGATACAACACCATCTATATCTGCGGTACCGACGAGTACGGAACTGCAACAGAGACAAAGGCACTGCAAGAAGGTGTAACTCCAAAGGAGATCTGCGATCGTTATCACGTCATTCACCGTGATATCTACAAGTGGTTCAACATCGGATTCGACAAGTTCGGACGTACCTCGACCGACTCTCAAACTGAAATCGCACAAGACATCTTCATGAAGCTCTACAAGAATGAGCTGACAACCTCTGAAGAAATCGAACAACTCTATTGTGAAAGATGTAATATGTTTTTAGCTGATAGGTAAGTTTATTAAAATAATAATTATAATAGTTATAAGTTATTAATATTTAATATTATTTTTTATATAGATATGTTGAAGGAACATGTCCACATTGTCAATTTGAAGACGCAAGAGGTGATCAATGTGATAATTGTACAAAGATGTTGAATCCAACCGACTTGATTAGACCACGTTGTAAGTTAGACTCTACCACACCAGTTCTCAAGTCAACCAAACATATCTTTTTGTCACTTCCAAAGATTCAACAGAGATTAGATGACTTTGTAACTCAATCATCTCCAATCTGGTCGGAAAATTCCCAAAGAATCACTAATTCATGGGTCAAAGGTGAATTGAAATCAAGATGTATCACAAGAGATTTGAAATGGGGGTATGTAATTAAACATATTATAGATAGATAGTTTTAACAAACAAGTTAACAATTATTATTTTTATTTACTATAGTACACCAGTTCCATTGGAAGAATTTAAAGAAAAAGTATTCTATGTTTGGTTCGATGCACCAATTGGTTATCTTTCGATTACAAAGGAATATACAGAGCAATGGGAACAATGGTGGAAGAATCCAAAGAATGTAGAGTTGGTACAGTTCATGGGTAAAGATAACGTTCCATTCCACACTGTTATTTTCCCATCGTCTTTGATTGGTTCTGGCGATCAATACACTTTGCTCCACAATCTTTCAACCACCGAATACCTCAATTATGAATCTGGTAAGTTCTCAAAGTCAAGAAATACCGGTGTTTTCGGTGACAATGCTATGGGTACAGGTGTACCAGCCGATATCTGGCGTTACTACCTCCTCTCCAACCGTCCAGAAAAGATCGACTCGACATTCTCGTGGGCAGACTTTGGATTGAAGACAAACACAGAGTTGCTCTCCAACTTTGGTAATCTTGTAAATCGTGTGCTGAAACAGGTATCTTCGGATCTCAACGGTGTCATTCCCAAGATCGAGTTGAACGACGAAGACAGACAATTCATTGCCGATGTCGACAAGCTCTACATTGAGTATTTGAATGATTTGGAGCATGTGCATATCAAGGACGGTCTCAGAACTGCCATGTCCATGTCAAAGCTTGGAAATCAATACATGCAATCCAACAAGCCATGGGAGTTGAAGGAGAAGGATCCACTTAGATTCGGAACCATCTTGACAGTACTCGTCAACACCATCAAGCTGTTGGCAACCGTTTTCGAGCCATATCTCCCAGAGATCACCGCCAAAGTCCACGAACAACTCAATATGCAACCAACTAAATACTCTGTGAATTTCGAATTCCTCATCACCGAGGGACATGCCATCTCCAAGAATATCGTACCACTCATCAACAAGATTGAGAATACCGATCTCGAAAAATTCCGTTCCAAATTCTCTGGACCAGTTCTCGAGGAATTCCCATTGGATTTACAGGTTGCTCAGATCAAAGAGGTCGCTGACCATCCAACTGCAGAGTCGTTGTACGTTCTCAAGGCAGAGTTGGCAGGAGGTGCGGTACGTACTGTTGTCGCCGGTCTCAAGGCAACTCACACCAAGGAACAGCTACTCAACAAGAAGATCGCATTGCTATTGAATTTGAAGCCAGCCAAGTTCCAAGGTGTCGCTAGTGAAGGTATGGTTGTTGTAGCCGACAATGAAAATAAAGAATCACCAGTTGTTTCATTGTTGTTGGTTGCCGACAACACTGAGCTCGGAACCAAGATCAACGTCAAGGGTATGAAGTTGGCACCAAAGCCAGGAATGGACTATGTCAAAGGATTCAAGAAATTGGATTTGAAGGTCAAAGACGGTGAGATTCTCTTCAAGGGTGCTCCAATTCACATCAACAATCAACCATTGACATTAGAAAAACCAATCTCAACTGGTATTCTTAGATAAAAAAAAAAACAAAACAATACAAAAAAATAGAATAATATAATAATATAAATAGTTTATAAAATATATAAAAAATCTCCAATATCAATTCCTACTAGTAAATATAAATCATATATAATTTTCAATCAAGTTCCAGTATATAAACATTCATTATAATTGTAATTAGAATAAAAAAATCTTGAACATGTTCTTTTTTCTCAAAACTGAAAAGAAAATAATAATAATATTAAATCTATCTATTATAATTTGATATAAGATTTCATTCAATCAAAACTATATAGATATTTTTCAGTTAAATAAATATTTACTCCTGCTATTCTAAATGATAACATTTTATTTGAATTGAATATTATTATCGATAGAATTTCCAAAAGAGGAGTTGAATTGTTGTTCCTAATTTTATCTATCTACACCCAATATAAAAATATAAATATTATGATTTTCAAATCTCATAGTTATTGGATTCAGTTGGAAAATTCACCTTACATTTTTCGAAAATGAAATACAACACCCATTTCATCGATATAAATTTGGGGGTTCAAATAAATATATTACAAAAAAAAATAATCAATAATTTTATATTATATATTTAACATTGAAAAAATATAATATAGATATTTTAAATAAAAATAAAATGAAGTAAACAATGTTGTATATATACACATCAAACCTTTTTGTATAGGGAGTATTATTTTATTTTCATTGGTAAAATCGGAGGTATGATGTATAGAGATAGATGTTTTTACTTGGTGTTGATATGTTCAATGCGCATTGGTGATGTAACTACATTCGCAATCTTTAGACATGTCCAGATTCGTCATCAATGACATATTGCACTAAAATTATTTGGCATTTCAATGACCTCAACTACTACTTCTACTACTATGCTATACTGAGCTGCACAGCTCTGCTCCTTCACCCTTCACTTCAGCGAGCACAAGGTTAAGATTACAAACCTATAAATAGTAAACTCGAACCGCTTAACTATTCAATATATTTCAATTATTCAATAATAGTAATAATAATAATAATAAATATATAGAATAATCTTAAATAATAATTACAATCAACAAAAACAAACATGAGAAAAGCACTTGTTTTATTTTGTATCTTTTTGATTTGTTTGGCGGTGGTATCTGCAAAGAAACCAAAAGACAGCGATGATCAACAGAATCCAACAGACAAACCAAATGACAAAGCTCCAGAGGTGACTGATGGTGATAAGCCAAAGGGTGAGGATAAACCAAAGGGTGATAAACCAAAGGGTGATAAACCAAAGGGCGATAAACCAAACGATGGCGATAAACCAAAGGATGGTGATAAACCAAAGGACGGTGATAAACCAAAGGATGGTGATAAGCCAAAGGATGGTGATAAACCAAAGGATGGTGATAAGCCAAAGGGTGAAGATAAGCCAACTGACAAGCCAACTGACAAGCCAACAGATAAACCAACTGAGAAGCCATCTGATAAACCAACCGATAAGCCATCTGATAAGCCAGAGAAACCAAAGGATGGTGACAAGCCATCTGATAAACCAGAGAAACCAAAGGATGGTGACAAACCATCAGATAAGCCAGCAAAGGAACCAAAGACTTCTGATAAGCCAGATGATGCTGGAAAGAATGATACCAAGACCAAGGGTGGAAAATCAAAGGACGAGGGTGCAAAGGGTGGTGCTGAAGAGAAGCCAAAGTCTCAAGATCACTGCAGAGATGAAGGTGCCAAGGGTGAACATGTTGAAGTTGATAAGAAGTCATACAATATTACTACCAAGCTCATTGGACGTTGGAATGATGGAAGCCGTGGCAATCAAGTATTTGCACAATATGATATCATCTTTACCAATCTCTCCAACAAAAATCTAAAGAATTTTGTCATGTAAGTAATATTTTAATTAAATAACTTTTACTTCTTACTCATTCCATTTTATTCATATCTAATTAATAATATAGTGGAACAGATCCAAAAACATTCAAAGTTCGTGATAACAAAGACATTTGGAACGTCGAGAAATCAAAGGAAGGTGATCTTACACTCTCACCTTATCAAACATCAATCAATGTTGGTGCCAGCTACACCTTCGGTTTCATTCTAGAAGGTGCAAATCCACCAGAATTAAATGTCAAACAAATCATCTACCAATGAACCAACCATTTTTTTCCCTTTTAAAATCAAAGCCACTTTTTATTTCTTCAACCATTATTATTTAATTTATTAATAATAACAGCCTAAATCAACAACAACTTATTTCTTTTTTTCCTTTTATATCTAAAAATAAAAACTAAATATCTCTTATCTTGATGTTAACAAATATATATATTCTAACTCAATATAATTTTAATCTATTATATTTAAAATATTTATTTAAATTGTTGTTTGATAAAAACAATCATACATTATACTGTTAGTTGTTATTTATTATTATTATTATTATTATAAAGTGGGAGTCTCATTTAACTATGGAATGGTGGAACACATGTTACTTGTAAAAGAGATTTCGATTTAACACAAGATTGTTGAATTGTACCAGCATAACCAGAGTTTGGTGTAATGGAACATCCGTTTTGTGATGACTGTGAACCTGAATTGCCAGATGCTCCTGAACCACCACTGGAATCTCCAGTACCCGATGTGAAATCACCGGTCATTTGAGATCCCTCTGGATCACCGCTTGTGAATTCACCGGTCGATAGAGTACCACCGGCAGTAGCAGAATTAACAGCTCCATTAGCAAAAGTGGCATATCTGAACTTTGCTAGATCACATTGGATCAAAGCGAATAGCACAGCGTTGACCTCTTGACTGGAACCGGTATTTGCGGATCCAGAAGTACCAGTGTTGAAACCAGAGGACAACAAACCAGTTCCTGATTCACCGGTAATCGAAATTGAACCAACTCCATCCTTTTCAACCTCTTTATCAACAGTGATACTGTTGCTATGTTTTTGCTTGATTACATTTGAAAATCCAGCTACATTATCGATATACTCTGAGAACAATTGAAGCTCATTGGTATGGTCAACTGGTTCGTCGAGTTCTTTTGACATTAAATATCTTGTTCCCTGTTGACCAGTCTCTGATCCTGAAGCGCTACCTCCTGAAGCGCTAGCTGAGCCTGATGAACTACCGGATCCTGATGTACTACCTGATCCTGATGAAGCGCTGGAACCTGAACCGGATCCAGATGGATTCAAAAAGGCTCTGGTAAGTGCCATACATTTGTAGGTTGGAACCCAACGATACATTTCAAGGGTATTGTTTGTTGTTGAATTGTTACAGGTTTCGTAGTAAGCCAAAACCAATGATCTCTCTGGGTATGCTGGTAGACTTGATGAGCATGTGTAACGTTTGGCGAATCCCCAATGATTGGCAGTAGAGCATACACCGGATTTATAGGTTTCAACTTGGCTAGCTTGACCAGTACACTCGGCATTGGCATAAGTAGATACAATGACTTTGTAACCTGAACAAACTACTGTACTATGTTCTGAAACAGGATCCTTGTGGAACTGCAACACCACCAATACTAGAGCTATCTGGACAATTACCTTCATTAAAAGTTTCAACGGTTACCCAAGAGGTTGAGTTATTATTTGGTGTTGGAGATGGAGTTGCTGGTATTCTAATTGCGCCACAACCACTGTTAACACACAAAATGTATACTATAATAGATAAAAATAATATATGTCTCATTTTGCGTATCTATAATTATATATTTATATTATCAAACCAATATGAAAAGAAAGTTGACCATTTATCGATTACCATTTTTAAGAGTTAGATTTGCAACAACACCGTAAATTTAATATTTATTTATTATCTTGGCATAAAGTCGGAAAAAATATCATCTTTTGCAAATATCTATTTAAGAGATGGTTTTGAATTTTGATTTCAGATAAGGTCGAGACCAATATTTTCAATTTTTATTATCGAAATTTATTAAGTATTTTAACTTTCGTTTGACAAAAAATTATCAGTGGAAAAATAAAAGGAATTTTCTACTTTTCAATTTAATTAATTAAATAAATTAGAAACTGTTTCTTTAAAAGTTACCTTTGATTTGTTCTGAAGATATTAAATCCCACTTCATTTTTTTCAAGGTTGGTATTCAAGGTTAAAAAAAAGAAAAATCTTCTAGATATGTCAATAGTATCTTCAAAAAGAAATCCCTGGTTGAATTTGAATGCTTTTTGATCTTAACAAAAAATTTGTCCTTTCAAAGTTTTTGCCGATAGGCATCTCAATAAATAATTCTTTCCAATTGAATTGATAACATATTAAAAAATTATTAATTTATTACGAGTGGTATGGCGGTACGCAAGTTAGTGTAAATAATGTATTATCATTGTAACACTTTTCATTATTATAGCCGTCATTGTGTTGAGCTTTTTTACCTCTACATCCCATCGGTTGGCTAGAATCCCCTGATAATCCAGAACCAGATCCTGATCCTGGAAGTGCGGTCATTTCTGATCCATATGGATCTCCAGAGGTATACTCTCCAGTTGGTAGAGGTCCACCGGAAGTACCACTTGCAGAGTATCCAACACTATATGTGGAGTATGCAAATCTTGTTTGATTGCATTCGGCAATGGCAAATGTAACTGAGTTGATTTGTGGCTCTGAACCACTGGTATAGATACCGGTTCCACCTGATCCTGTACTGAATGCTGTATTACCTGTAATAATACTGTCACCACCTGATCCAGTATTACCAGTTGCACCATCACCAGAAGCACTGTCTCCAGATCCACTGCTACTCTTGAATTTTCCAGCACTATTTAATTTATGCTCAACAGACAAACCAGTGAGATAATCGATATGATCTGAAAACATTTGAAGTTTCGATCTAGTATCAGAGTCGTAATCATCATCCGAATTTCTTTGCGAATAAGAAGCAGAATCAGACTCTGGAATCTCGAAATCTCCTGTACCAGTATATGGATTCAATGCCCATTTAGATATGGCAACGCAGGTATAAGTTGGAATCCAACGGTAGAATGAAAGTGTATTTCCTGATCCACATCCTTTGTAGTGTGACATTACCAAAGATTGCTCTGGATAGGCAGGTGGTGCTGATAGACATCTATAGATCTTACTGAAACCCCAAGTTCCAGTAGGACCACATTGATTGGTTGGGTAGGTAGTTGATTTGAAATGTCTATCGATACATTGTTCATCATTATACTCATTAACAATAACCTGATCACCATCGCAAACTATTGTTTTCATGTTATAACAGTCACCATTTTGAATTACAATACCACCAACGCTTGAACTAGAATAGCATCTATCTGCATTGAAAGTATCAATTGATATCCATGATTGAGTTGGTGTTGGTGTAGGAGTGGAAGTAGGTTTTAATCTAATAGCACCACAACTGTTTATATATAGAATATTTAATAAAATAGATAAAATTATTATTTTTTTCATAGTTATAAATAAGTTATTTGTTTGTTTTTAGTTTTTTAATAAATTAAAATTAAAAAAAAGATTACTAATCGTTCATTTATAAATACAAGATATTATGAGATATAAAGGTTCCAAATTTTATTTTTTTATCATAAATCTATATAAATATCATTTTAAATATCAAGATTATATTAATTTTTTTTTAAAAATTGGGAGATTAATATCTATTGGTAATATTAAGGTTAATAATCAAACAAAATCTTATTTTGATACTTTCTAAATGGCAAAAAAGCTTCTATTCTATATGACTCCTTCCCTGAAAAGATGATCAATTTTTAGATATTTTTTGCTAAATATCGGCACCTGGTCAATCTAAATATCAAAAAAAAATAAAAAGAAAATACTGATTTTTTAGTTTAAATATCTGTTGAATAAAAAAAAAAAATGATGGCAATGAGTGGTATCAGAAATTGAACAGTGATGTCATATTTAATTTAGTCCAATATTAAAAGAGAAAAATGATAGATATGATTTCAAAGTGAAGATGTGTATCGGTTGTATGAAAGAGTAAGGTTTGCAATCGAATATTGAATCGTAGCGATATGTCGAACTTACCTTTCAACGACTTGACTCACGATGTAAGAGATTGACAATGTAATCTCGACGATAATGAATGATACTTAATTAGCAATATTCTTGGCGCACTGTAGTATTCTAAATGAGGACATCATCACACATTTCATGTCAGAGTGCAAATTCCTGAAGTTCGTACTTTCTGTGGAGTGCAGATTCTAGGGGAATTCAATCCGAGAAATATAGGTAAGTTGCACGATGCTTTCTATTAATATATCAATAATTAATAATACTGACAATATGATATACCTTATCATTATAAAATTAGTTTATTAATAGGTGCAGGTGTCAAGAGAAATGTGGTTGGCTATTGAATAATTGTACGTCGTCTACTCAAAACTCATCAATAAGTTGTATTCCAAAACGATCGAATCGATCATTCGTGATGCTGTCGATTGTGTGAAGCAGTTTATCGCTATAGATGTTGGTATGAGCGATCTAACAAATGTCATACTCAAGTAAATCATTAAACCTACAACACAACATCAAACACCAAGCTAAAGCAACACTCGATAGAGATCATGTATAAAGTCAGAGTAGATGATTTCGACTAGCAAGATCTATAAACCGGATCACAATGTAATGAACTACACCAAGAAGAAAATCCAGATCATAGAGATTTCAGTACCACATACAATGTATACAAAATAGAATATAGATATTAATTGTAATGTATTAGTTAAGAAAAAGTGTAAAACATACAGCAAGTTTACTTATTCTTTTACTAGTATTTTATAAAAGATTAAAAATATTTAAAAAATTATTAATTTATTACGAGTGGTATGGCGGTACGCAAGTTAATGTAAATAATGTATTATCATTGTAACACTTTTCATTATTATTGCCGTCATTGTGATGATTTCTTCTACCGCTACATCCCATTGGTGGGGTTGTTGTACTACCTGATCCGCTAGCTCCTGAGCCTGATCCTGATCCTGAACCTGGAAGTGCGGTCATTTCAGATCCATATGGATCTCCAGAGGTATACTCTCCAGTTGGTAGAGGTCCACCGGAAGTACCACTTGCAGAGTATCCAACACTATATGTGGAGTATGCAAATCTTGTTTGATTGCATTCGGCAATGGCAAATGTAACAGAATTGATTTGTGGATCTGAACCACTGGTATAGATACCGGTTCCACCTGATCCTGTACTGAATGCTGTATAACCAGTAATACTGTCACCACCTGATCCAGTATTACCAGTTGCACCATCACCAGAAGCACTATCACCAGATCCACTGCTACTCTTGAATTTTCCAGCACTATTTAATTTATGCTCAACAGACAAACCAGTGAGATAATCGATATGGTCTGAAAACATTTGAAGTTTCGATCTAGTATCAGAGTCGTAATCATCGTCTGAATTTCTTTGCGAATAAGAAGCAGAATCAGACTCTGGAATCTCGAATGCTCCTGAACCAGTGTATGGATCCAATGCCCATCTATTTATAGCAACGCAGGTATAAGTTGGAATCCAACGGTAGAATGAAAGTGTATTTCCTGATCCACATCCTTTGTAGTGTGACATTACCAAAGATTGCTCTGGATAGGCAGGTGGTGCTGATAGACATCTATAGATCTTACTGAAACCCCATGCTCCTGTTGGACCACATTGATTAATTGGATATGTAGTTGGCTTGATCTTTCTATCAGTACATTGTTTATCATTGTACTCAAATATAATGACCTTATCACCATCGCAAACTATTGTTTTCATGTTATAACAATCACCATTTTGAATTACAATACCACCAATGTTTGAACTAGAATAGCATCTATCTTGATTGAAAGTATCAATTGATACCCATGCTGCATTTGATGGAGTTGGTGTTGGTGTAGGAGTGGAAGTAGGTTTTAATCTAATAGCATCACTAGTGTTTATAAAAAGAATAAATAATAAAATAGATATTATTTCTGTTTTCATTATTTTAAGTTATTTGTTTGTGTAATACTGTTTGTTAAAAAAAAGTAACACATCATCACTTTTATCAATCAAATATATTTTGTATTTAGGTTCCAAATTATATTATTTTAAAATAAAACAATTATAAATATCAAGGTCTTGATATTATAATCGTTTTGTTGTTAGATATGAATTCTCTTTTGAAAAATTGTAGATTATTGATAGCATTTAAATAATCAAACAAAATCTTAACAATATTTTGATACTTTCTAATGTTTTTGAACAAAAGTCCCCCTATTCAAGATGACACCTTTCCTGAAATCATGATTTAAATTTAGATATTAGCAAAATGATCTCGGCACTGGTGCCAATCCCATGGGATGAGAAAATAAGATATTTTCTTTAAATATCTGTGTTGACAATAATTAAAAAAAAAACTAAAAAAAAGTTTTTTAAAAAACAATGACAAGGTATCAATTTTTTTTATTTATTCATGTTCTTCACAATATAGGTCAAGTGATATCAATTTAGTAATTTACTTATCGCTAACTTATCTTTCGGTACAATTACAACATCGTTCTGCTTTGCCTGCACTCACTACCGTATTGGATGCCGAAACGATAGAATCGATCGTTAACGATGCTGTCGACTGTGAGAAACTTTATCGAAGAGTCACTCCGATTCGATCACTGTCGCATCGGCTATTTTTTTGTCACTCATTGTTTCGAAAATGTAGCGGCAGTGTAGGGGAATTAAGTTGGCTTTGACATCATCATTATCTAAACTCATCTTTTACATATACATATATATTATCAAAAATAATCTATTTTATATCTTTGCGCAGGTTGCAATTTTAGACCAATAAGAAACAGTAAATTGCAAGATCAGTCACAAAGTTGTTTATGAGTCAAATTATACCTATTATAGGAGATTTCTATTACTTTAACAAGGTTATGGATAAAGAGATGTACACCTTTAAGCCAGAGGATGATGCGTAGTGTTCATCGAGTCAATATTGATCCTTTTGATTTATTTTTTTGTTTTTTTAATGTGAATTTATAATATTTAACATTTATTAATAATAAAGATACTTTGTGCTTACCAAAAAAAAAACAATGTCTTTTTTTAAAAAAAAACATTACTTACTATTTTTTAAAAGATTTATTGATACATTGTAATTAGCATAATTATGATGCAAAATCAACATGAAGAACCAAAATTAATAGAGATGCGTAACTATTTATTTAAAGATATCAGACGTATTTCAACCAAAAATGAAGATATGTATAGATTATATGAAAGAGCAAAGTTCAAAGTCGAACGTTGGAGATGTCATGATGATACAACGAACATCGAAGACTTGTTTCTTCTCAATGATGTAAGAGATTGGCAATGTAAGCTCGATGATAATGAGCGTTACTTAATTAGCAATATTCTTGGTTTTTTCGTGAGCATTGCAGGTATTATAAATGAGAACATCATCACACATTTCATGTCAGAAGTGCAAATACCTGAAGCTCGTACTTTCTATAGCATGCAGATTGCTATGGAGAATATTCAATCAGAGAAATATAGGTAAGTTTCTTTATGTTTTCTGTTTAATATAATAATAATAATACTAACTATATGATATACCTTATCATTATAAAATAAGTTTATTAATCGATGCATATATAAAAGATACAGATGAGAAATCAAAGATATTCAATGCAATCGAATCAATTCCATGTGTCAAGAGAAAATGTGAATGGCTGTTGAAATCGATGAACAATTCCAAATCACTCGCTGAGAGATTGATTGCATTTGCTGCTGTGGAAAGTATACTATACTCTGCGAGTTTCTGTGTAATACTTTGGTTCCATAAGCGTTCTTTGATGCCCAAATTGAGCGAATACTACTCTTTTATCGTTAGCAATGAATATACTCATTGCGAGTTTGGACGTCTTCTCTACTCAAAACTAATCAACAAGTTGGATACCGAAATGATAGAATCGATCATTCGTGATGCTGTCGATTGTGAGAAGCAGTTTATCAAAGAATCAATCCGATTCGATCATGCCGATATGAACTATCGTTTGTTGTCGCAATATATCGAGTGTTTTGCAGACAATCTTCTCTTTTCTCTTGGTCACGAGAAGATCTACAACGCCACCAATCCATTCCACTGGCTAGATTTAAGATGCCTCGCAGCTAACTTAGTTATGCCACCCTGCTGCTGCATTCAAATGAGTGGCAAAAAAATAGATACTAACAACAAACCACCAAAGCCAGTGTTTACCACCGATGAGGACTTTTAAACATTTCTCTCGTTGTCATTTACTCTCAATTCAATTGAAGTATTTTAAAAACATTCTTATGATAATCATTTCATCTACCAGTAGCATACTTTTAGATGATGGTCAATATGTCCACCAACATCATTAATAACAGCCTAAATATGTATTAAAATATTATTAATCAGCTTAAAATCTTTTTTTTTTTTATCTTGAACCTCTTATGTTGTAATTATTATGTAGATGTAGATGTCTGATGATATATTTATTAATCATTGGGATAGCTTATGATACAAAAAAAAAAATGTACGTTTTTAAAAAAAAAAAATTAAAAATTAATTTTTCGTTTTATTTTTTTTTTTTTTCATTTTTTGTTTTAAATTAAATCTTAAGAATATTATATATATAGAATAATGGAATCAGAAACAGGAGATAGTATTTTCGCTCAACAACACAAGATAGAGGTTACACCAGAGGTTGTCAATCATTTAAAGTCAACTTTGACCGATGTCAATCAACCGATTGCCAAGAGATTCAGATCGTTGTTTACACTGAGAAATCTAGGTGGTCGTTTATCAATAGATGCAATGTGCTCGGCTTTAAAGGATGACTCTGCATTGCTCAGACACGAGATTGCTTATTGTCTCGGTCAGATGACTGACAGTCACGCAGTCGATCAACTCATCACAATAGTGGGTGACCAGAATGAACACCCAATGGTCAGACACGAAGCTGCAGAAGCACTCGGTGCCATCGGTGACACCACAGCATACGATACTCTCCGTCAACACGCCAACGACATCACCAGAGAAGTTGCTGAAACCTGTCAACTTGCACTCAGTAGATTAGAATGGTATACCAAAAATGAGTATGTTAGGTTTCAACCAAACTAAAAACCAATTAATAATTGATTCAGAAACCAAGCAATTCTTTGCCAAATTCTGTTGTTGTGGAGTTTGTTTATCGATCGCATTTCCTCACACAGAATATTATAATCTTGTATACTAACATCATAATCATTTTGTTGACTTTATTTTTAGACCAGAATCAGTTGAGAATAAATCATATCTTTCGGTTGATCCTGCACCCTCTTTACCAACTACAGTACCATTTGAGGAGGTAAAGAAAGACTTTTTGAATGGCGAATTGGATATATTTAATAGATACAGAGCTTTGTTTTCGTTGAGAGATCGTGGTGATGAAGCGTCGGTACTAGCGTTGTGCGATGGCTTCAACGATGAGAGTGCATTGCTAAAGCACGAGGTTGCATTCGTTTTGGGACAATTACAACATCGTGCTGCTTTACCTGCACTCACAACCGTATTGAGAGATGCCAAAGAATCGGCTATGGTTAGACACGAGGCTGCTGAAGCACTCGGTGCTATTGCATCGACCGAGACAGTGCCATTGCTCGAAGAGTTTGTCAAAGATGCTGAGCCAATTGTCAGTGAGAGTTGTCTCATCGCATTGGATGTCACCGAATACTTTAATAACACAGAAGAGTTCCAATATGCTGATGGAATTAAAATATTATTAGAAAAGAAAATGGAAGCAAAATAAAATAAAACCAAAAAAAAACTATTTATATTTTTTAAAGATCGTTTACTTTTTTAGTATTCATTGCCGATTTTCATGTCTACTCCACTCAAAACTAATCAACAAGTTGGATGCTGAAACGATTGAATCGATCATTCGTGATGCTGTCGATTGTGAGAAGCAGTTTATCAAAGAGTCACTCCGATTCGACCTTATCGAGATGAACAATCGTTTGTTGTCACAATATATCGAGTATTTTGCAGACAATCTTCTCTTTTCTCTTGGCCACGAGAATATCTACAACGCCACCAATCCATTCCACTGGATAGAGTTAATCAACCTCCGAACCTACTTTAATCCCCTACCATGCCGCTGCAGAGAGTGACAAAAAAATAGATACTAACAACAAACCACCGATGCGAATGTTTACCACCGATGAAGACTTTTAAAACATTTCTCTCGTTGTCATTTACTCTCAATTCAATTCAAGTATAAAATAGTAATAATATGTTTGGCCATAGCATTCTCTTTAACAATAAAGATTAAGTTTAATATTGAAATAATAGTTAAATAGATAGAACTAAAAAAATCTGAATCTTTTGCTTCATTTATTTATGTAAATTTAATCAAATTTTAAAACACCCATCCACTAGTAATAAACACCTATCTTAAAAAAGCACTAACAATAAACAAACGTCAAAGACAATTAGAGCTTTTTATTATTTATTACCAAGATAACTTAATTCGCTCGACTTTGTTTATCATTTACTTTGCAATCTATTGGATGGGTTATTATTGGGCAAATTTTATTACGATTAAAATAAAGTGGGGCTAAAAATCAATCAATTATTGTTTTTAAAAGAGTGCATGTTGTCATTCTACACTCGTCTTTTCTGAATAACGAGGTGTAAAAACATGTTTTTTTTTTGATATTTAATTAAAAATGGTGTTATATTTTGTAAACAGGTTGTCAATGTGTCTTTGCTTGGTTCTTAATTCGACAAAAAAATTTAAAAACCAAAAAAAAAACTAAAATTAAAAAAATTCCATTATAATCTTTTTAAAGATGGTGCTGTTTCAACCAATAAACACACCTCTTCATCTTATTTTGTTTAGTTTTTATCACACACACACACTAAAAAAAGTAACCAATAACAAACAAAGACATATCACTTCCTTTATATTTATTTATTTATATTAATTTTAATTTAATTAAAAATTTTCACTTAACTATTCACTAGGAATAGTGTATTACTTTTTTATTTAATATCATACAGTAGTTAATTAAATAATTATTTCTTTTTTTATAACAAACTATAGTTAACTTTAGAATAGAATTGCTTTTTTTGTTTAACTTTTATCAAAAGATCTCGAATATAAATAAATCACTTTTAAAAATATCAGAAGATTGAATAGAAACAGCTAAAGAACAGAAGAAAGAAGATTCTTTGTAAAAATAAAAATACAATTTTTGTTTTTAGTTTTTGAAATCGAAACGACATTGGAACTTACAACAATAATCAAAGTTCAATTAATTAAAAAGCAAAATCAAACCAATCTAATCTTAACAAACTAAATTAATTAGAAAAAAAAAGAATAAAAAAAGGTAATGAATATGTTACAAAAACGAAATATTGTTGTTTTCGTATTTTTTTTTTGTTTTGTTTTGTTTTGATTTTGTTGTTGTTTCATTGGTCTCTCTACACCGATTGATTACAAAAAAGTAACAGAATAACAGATAGACCATTTTCTTTAAATTAATTTTATAAATTTTTAAAATCAAAAAGAGAAACCAACTTTTTTAAGACCACCAACACCACAATAATAATATATTATCCCAATCATTCATAGTTAATATCAACAATTCAATAACTTTATTAAAAATATGTAAAAGTGTAACTTCATTTTGGAAACCGTCTAAAATGTCATTGTAATTAACCTACCACACCACACACCAACCCCCAAAAAAGAAACCAAAATTTTAATTTTAAAAAAAAAAAAACAAAAAATTCAAAAAATATACCACCGACGGTTCCACCTTACCTTCAAATTAAACTTTGTACAAATATGGTATCACACACAGTAAGGTCATTGTAATGCAAATAAAGGTGTTCACGCGTGAACGGTCTACTTTTAAGGTAGTATAGTTTCCACACCATTTATCAAACAGGGCTCCATCGTATTAAAGGTCTTGCCAATCAACTGTTTCAATTGGTTAACAACAATGATGATGGATTTAACGATTTTGTGTGTGTTTCCAATTTATTAACATATTAAAATATATTGATAATTGGGATAACCATACAAATCTATATTTATGTTATTTTCTTTTTTTTTTTTTTTTTTTTTTTTTTTTTGTTTTGTTTGATGGTGTTCCTGTAAGCTGATAATCTTCTGTCATTTGACAAAATTTAAAATATTCCTACCGAATTTATTAAATTATTATGTCTAGAATAATAATTATTAAATTTATATATTATCATCGGTCTTAATCTTATTATCCTCAATTATTTATTTATTTACTCTTTATATCTATCTTATCTTTTGCCAAATATATTATATTATTTGTTTTTTCAAACAAAAACAAACAACAAGTTTCATATTTTTGTTTTTTTGGTAGTTATGGTTATTTATATAACCGGTTGTGATCGTTATCATAAACTATGTCAAGATCACGATTTAAATAGAAGTTCTAACAATAACAATAATCACAATGCTCGTCCAAACAATTGTTTCAACAGTGGTTCCATGGTGATTGTCAAGCCCCCTCAAGAACCTCCATCGAATTCTAATAACAATTGTGCATCGGGTTCTTCGGATTCATGTTTGTTGACAAGAGTAACTTTCAAGGTTGATACTCCGCTCGGTGAACTTCCAGCAAATCAAGTCGTAGCAATCATTGGTGATTCTTTAGAGATTGGAAATTGGAATGTTAAAGGTTCAATAGAATTACAAGTTACTGAACAAAAGTAAATAATTAGAATATTTATCAAATCAAAATTGAAAAAATTAACCTTTTTATTATTACATAGTGATACTCATTTAGTTTGGACAACTACAATTATTTTTCCTACTTCAACAAAAATTAATTATAAATATATAGTGGTCAACAAGTCTAGAGTACCTTCATTACTTGTGGAATGGGAGGCAGCAAAAGGATCTTCTAGGTCAATCACTGTAGAAGGAAAGGATATGTTTGTTAACGATGGTATATTTGGTGTATTGGGATCTGCATCACAACCTTGGATTGGACGTGGTTGGTTACCAGAAAATGAAACTCAACTGCGTGTTCAACTTCAAGTAGACGAAAACCCAGTTAAATTATACAACGAAAATTACTCTCAAGCAAACTTAATTTTAAGAATACATGATGTAAGTTGAGCTTGCTTTTTATTAATTAATATCCAATCTTATCATATTTATTGTTAATATCTATTTTTTTAGCCATATGGTCTAAGTCAAGACTTCCAATTACCATTATTAAATTATTCAGAGTTGGTATTACATGCACCTTCAGTTGAACAACTTGGATTCTCAGCAAGTATCATTGCCATCAATCAAAATGGTGCAAGTTCACCTGGTATATTGCCTGGTGAGCTGATTGGCAGAGTATTCATCATTTCAAGTCAGATCACAAATAAGTGGGGAAAGATCTCTGCACCAATTCTTACAGAGAAAGGTATCATTGGAGAGTTTAGATGTAATTTCATTGTTGTCTTGCCATTCGTCCACCCACTGAACTCATTGAGTGTATTATGGCACTCATTCGTTGAGCATCCAAATTCACTTATCGGTCATAGAGGTAATGGAAAAAATAATTTTGGTATCAATACAAGTGCTGTTAGTAAGTAGTAGTAATAATAGTATATTTAATGAAAACAAATCATTCTAATCCGTGTATATTTATATTCAGCTGAGAACACAATTTTAAGTTTCCTTACCGCTGCAAGATTCGGAGCAAAAATGATAGAGTTTGATTTACAATTGACATATGATAATGTACCAGTTATTTTCCACAATTATGAAATCGATATTGAAACATCAGAGGGTGTAATAATGCAAGAAACAATCAATAGATTAACATTGGAACAATTCTTAAGACTTAAACCACAGAAAAAGTAAATATATTATCAAAACTTATTCGTAATCATTTTTATTAATATTTATAACTATTTGTTTAGAGTTGACCAAATATCAAATGCAATTAGTCATATGAAGAAACACAGACTATCTAGAAGTACAGGAGATCTCTTTTCTGTATCAGACAAAGATTCTTTCAATCCACTGCTATCGACAACACAACCATATTCCAATGTTATTCATGACAGATATTCAACTTTCCAAGAGGCTTTCACATTTGTTCCACACGATGTCGGATTTATGGTGGAAATTAAATATCCAAATCTCTTAATGCAAAATCTAAGAAAGTTTTCAGCTCCAGAGCGTAATGAATTTGTAGATATCATTTTGAATGTAAGTTTACTATACTGTTTTTAATATAATTTATAGATTTCATTTATTAATAGTTATATAATATTATAGATTGTATTTAATGAAGCAGGTGAAAGAAGAATTGCATTTTTAACGTTTGATCCAGATATTGCTATCCTTTTACGAACCAAACAATTCAGATACCCAGTGTTGTTTTTGGTTTGCAGTGATACTCCAAGCTTTTATAGTGTATTCGACCCAGACGTAAATGTAAATGATTCTCGAGGTAATTCCATTCTCAATGCTGTTTCGTTTGTAAAGACTGTGAATCTAGATGGTATCGTTTGTGATTCAGAATCTATTTTGCAAAATCATTCGTTTGTTAAAACCGTTCACCAAGAGAATCTGTTATTATTTACATATGGTAGTAAAAAGTATGTTTAGTGATAATATTTGATTGAAGATATTGATACTAATTACTATTTCTCTCTCTATTTAATTCAGTGTTGATGCAAATAATGTAAAGATTCAAAACGATTTAGGAGTAGATGGCATTATTGCCGATAACTTGACCAAACTGAGTAAAAAGCTACGTGAGGAAGAGAACAGTATTGTTTCTGCTGCTCTTGTCTAAAGATATTTGACATGCACACAAAAACAAATACTAATAATTTAAAATAAAACATAATTAATAACAAAAAAAAAAATGTATTAAATTAATATATTTTTTTTTTAATAAAAATTTGGTTATGTTCATTCAACCATTATTAGATATAATTGTGATATGTTTGTTTTATTTGATTATTTTTTTTTTATTGTTGTTGACAATTAGCAGCTTGAACACCTGGATGACCTCTAGCTCTATCAAAATCATCATCATATCCACCACTGGCTTGATGTTGTGATTGTAAGTTAACCTTGTTTAGCGATACTTCTTTACAGTCTGCCTTGGAGCATGTTGGTAACGATGTCTTTGGAAGAATTTCTTCGAGCTTCTTAATGTTATCATCAGAGAGAGTTGGATATTCAACGTCAAACTCTATAATCAAGTTACCTCTTTGGTTCTCGTGCTTATACACCACCATACCTTCACCAACGATTGCTCTGATATCTCCAGGTTTGATAGTGTCACCTTTCTTTAGATTCACCCAAATTCTCTTTCCGCTAATTCCATTGAAAGTAAAAGAAGTACCAGCCAAAGAGTCTAGAAGTTTTATCTTCTTTTTCATGTACAAATCATTTCCTTTTCTTTGGAAGAGAGCGTGTGGTCTCTCTCTAACAATAATGATAACATCTCCAGGTTCACATCCAGGCTATATATAATATCTGATTAGTATAAATAACAAACATTATCTATTCTATAATTTTACATACAGCTTCAGAACCCATACCAGGTAGTGCGATTTTCTGACCATCTCTCATACCCTTTTCAACTTGGATTTGGACAATCTTTTGGGTGACTGTAACTTTCTTTCCTTTACAAGTTGGACATCTGTCGGCATCTGCTATCTTATCACCAGTACCATTACATTCCGGACATTTGGCTTGTGATTGGGTAATCATTGGACCTCTTTGTTGTGTTACAAAAATAACTTTCTTTCCATGACACTTTGGACATGTTGATGTTACACCTGGTTTATTACTTCCAGATCTATATTGTTTTTTAAATATAATAAAAAATAAGTATATTTTGGATTGTCGTTTATTAATTATTAATACTACATACCCATTGCAAGTTTTACAAATTGTATCTCTATTGATAGAGAGCTTAACAGTTTTACCATTGAAGAGTTCTTCAAGAGTTCTGTTGGTCTCATGTACAATATCTTCACCACGTTGAGGACCTCTACTTCTCTTTCCTCCTCCAAAAATATTACCAAAACCACCGAAACCACCGAAATCAGCTGCTTCGTCATCACCCATACCACTGAAACCACCCATATTGAAAAACTGAGAAAAGATATCCTCTGCAGAGTGTTGTGAGAACCCTCCCTCTTTAAGACCTTGGGCACCATAGCTATCATACATCTTTCTCTTCTCTGGATCACTCAATATATCATAGGCTTCACTAATTTCTTTAAACTAGAATAAAACATGAATTAGTATAATTATATATTTCTTGTTAGTTTAAATTATTACATACTTTTTCCTCTGCCTCTTTATTTCCTTGATTTTTATCTGGATGGTACTTCATAGCCATTTTTCTGTAGGCTTTCTTTAGATCATCATTTGAACAACTAGGATCAACACCTAGTCTATCATAATATTCTTTTTCCTAATAATTTCATTATGATATGAAAATAAATATTATATTTTTAATATCTCTTTATTTTCTTTGAATTACTTACTTTTACCATTTTTTGTTTCTTCTGAACACCCAGTTTAATAAAATATAATTACAATAGTATTCGAATACTATTTTATAAGATTAATATTATTAGTATATTTTTAAAAGTTATAAAAAATAAAATGAAAGAGATAACTAAAATAATTAATTTAACTTGATAAATATTTTTAAAATTATTTCGTTTAACACTACTCTAGGGAAATGAACTGTGAACTCACACCATTTTTAATAAATTGGTAGGTATAAAAATCTGTCTCTTTATTTTTATTGACTTTTTAGGTAAAAACAAAAATTAATAAATATGAATTTTCATTGGGTTTTCTTTTATTTTAATACCCACATCCCACTTTTTTTTTTTATAAATGATATTAATTAATTTATTATTGTTTTGGTGATTAATAAATTATTATATAAATTAATTTTCAAAGAATTCTATTAATAAAAAAACATAAAATTAAATGATCAAACAACATCGGTATTGTAAAAGTTCGATGGACATTCGCAATCCAAATTACGCATTTGATATGACAAGTATAACAAGTTTGTCAATTATTTTACTTTTCTACTGGTGGAGTTACATTGATGGGATAAAGGGTTAATTTATATATAAAGTTGATCATTTTATATATAAATATCAATCGACACAAATTTAAAATACCAAGAAACTAATAAAAATAAGTTGTTTGTGGTGGTTGTTGGTGGGTTATATATAAATTTATCGATAAATTAAAATCTAATACGATATATCAATCAAAATTAATGATGGTAATGTCAGTCGAATCATAAATAAACTATCTATTTTTTTGATTTTATAAATTATATATTGTTGTAGTTGCAGCTGTTGTTGGTTGTGTTGATGATATATTTAATAGATATGAATTTATTGATCGATAATGATTATATCAATCATTTTTTTATTAATGTTTCTCCTATTCAACTAGAACTAGTTCTAGCTTTATTAATCAATAGCAATAAGTTACAAATTTAAATTGATTGTTAGATTATATCCAAGTTTGTTTATTATTAATACATTTAACAAGTTTCTAACAACAACAACAATAGTTTAATTCTATTATAATAAAATAAAGTAAAAGTAAACAATGCGTTGCTTAGTAAATGTTTTATTTTTATTGTTATGCTTAGGTGTTGCTAACTGTTGTTTTATTGGATCTCATAGTTGTATTAGAAACGATTTATCGACAGTTAAATATTCAGATGGCATCGTTAAGGGATTGTTGTTTAAAAATCATCGTACATTCTTTGGTGTATGTATCTATTATTATAAATATTGTTTGATATTGATTAGTTGAACATATACTTACTTATTGAATCATTTACAACATATTTTAATCAATAACAGATACCCTATGCTCAACCACCAGTTGGTCATTTGAGATGGTCTAATCCAACTGAACCCGTAGGTTGGGATGGCATAAGAGATTGTAGTTACGAGAGGGAATCGTGTCCACAAAAATGTCAGCCACTATCTCTAACTTGTCCTGTGGTGGGAATCAGTGAGGATTGTCTATATCTTACTATATATACACCTCTAGGACCACCACCGTCTTCCAAAACCAGTAGCAGTAGTAGCGATAGTGATAGTGATAGCAGTGATGTTAGACCTCTAACTAACAACAACAAAAACAATAACAATCTTAATGGAAATGAAAAGGAGTCAGAATTAAGACCGGTGTTGGTATTTATACCAGGTAGTGAGTTTACCAGTGGAAGTAGTGAGTCACCACTGTACGATGGTAAACAATTCGCAGAGAATGGCATCATCTTGGTAACTGTAAACTATCGTTTGGGAATACTTGGATTCCTTGGAAATAAAGAAGCTGGTATCAATGGTAACTTTGGATTCCATGACCAGTTGGCTGCACTACGTTGGGTACAAAAGAACATTGGTGCATTTGGTGGTGATATCAAGAGGATAACTCTTGCCGGGCAGTCTGCTGGAGCACTCTCAGTGCTCACTCATCTAATATCGCCATTGTCCAACGGTCTTTTCCAGTCAGTCATTATCCAATCTTCTCCAACAACCATTGGATATCACACCAACGCTACAGCAAAGGAATTCTTTCATAGACTACTTGAGAGAACCAATTGTACTGCGCCAAAAACCAGCAACTTCAATTCAGATGATGGCAGCGACGACTACTACCCAGACTACCCAGACTACCCGGACTACCAAGACATTAGCTACGAGAGAAACTTCACTTTGAACTGTCTTAAAGAGTTATCTGTCAATCAAATCATTGCCATTCAAATGGATATAGATTTAGAGGTCAATGCGCTCAGCGGTAATAATCCGTTGGCTGTGGTGGCGCAGTGGACCCCGATGATCGATGAATCTTCGATTCCAGATCAACCCATTCCAATGTTGGAAACTGGTTGTTTTAATAAAGTAAATATTATGTTGGGTGGTGATGAGTCTACAATCATGATGAAAGAATATCGCCCAGCAGAAGTAGACACACCAATGAATCGCAAGAGCTTTACCAGATTCCTTGGCAAGGTATTCAAAGACAGCGTTCAGAGGAATAAGATCATTGATCTTTACAACCGAACCGCTACTTCGCCAACCGCTAAAGTATCGTTGATAACACTGCGAGATCTCAACGAGAATGATGATCACCGACCACTTTTAAGCAACATTCTAAATGATCTCGTCTTCATTTGTTCCTCTCGTTACATCGTAAGATGTATCTCACAGAGTAAGAGTAATAATAACTATAACTACTATAACTACATCAATGTAAATAACAATGTATATTACTATCGTTATAAACACGCAAACAATCTATTATGTATAAATACAACAACATGTCATGGTGATAAAAGTATGTTATAATTATTATAGACTATTATTATTATTATTATATTAAATATTTATAAACTTACTAATGTTATAAAAATAGTGGTACCATATATATTTAATAGCTTTAAAACAATTGGTTTGAATATAAGTGATGATGATCGTCAAATGGGAGAACATATAAGTAAATATTGGACCAATTTTGTCACGAACCAAAATCCAAACCTGGGATATCAAGTACCAATTCATTGGTCGAAATACACAGAGAACTCTTATCAAAACAATGTTCTTATTTTCGATACTAATCCATTTGCTGACAACATTGACAATGATATTCCTGCATGTAACTATCTTGATGAAATAGGATATAATATGGTACCATTCTTTTAAAATAAATAAAAAGGAATTCTAACTAATATATACTTTATGTATTTATAATATAATCAATTGATAAATCTGGCCCTTAATATTCACAATACCATTCTGATTTACCTTCATATCTAAGGTTTGTTAATAATATATAAAATATTAGTGTTATTTTGGTGCACTTGTGTAATTATTTGATTTTTATTAAAACGTTTTTTTTTGGCATACCAAAATCTTTTTGGGACAAGAGCTACAGCTTGTTTGATTTTAATGATTCGTTTATGAGTCTTTAATTTGTTTAAAGATGAATAGTTTATTATTTATTTTAAATAAACAACGTAATAATAATAATATATATCGTAGTATATTTAAATTTCAACAAAATAGATATTTTAGTAATAATCATAATAACAATAATTTTGTAAACGATGTATCATTTACTATTAAACCAACAAGCGATGATACAAGATCTACTGTATTGAAAATGATGGAAGATCTTGAGAATAATAGAAATAAAAAGAAACAAATTAAGAAAAATACACCAATAAAGAAAATACAATTTAATAATAACAATAATAATAATAATATTAAGAGTACAAATCAAGTTGATAATGAACTTGATGATATAGAAGAAGAATACGACGATGAAGAGTTTGGTTTGGTGGATAATGAGCTGTACGATGAAGAATATGAACAGGTAGAGAGAGCAAACACATTAAATAGTAAACAAAAACAACAATTCGATTCGGAACAACAACTTGATGACTATGGTATGGATGTAGACGTTGATGATGAACACGATCAGGTTGAAGATGATGCAGATGATGGTGTATACTTGTTCGATGAGAATCAAAAGTTGGCAGATACCACCAAGCACGATCAATTATACGATGAATATGGAATGGAGGGAATGGAGGATTATGAGTTCGACAATGATAACGATGATCAAGTCGATCAAGAAGATAACTTGACATTGGAGACTGAACAAGAGATGTTAGATATCATCAGACAATCGGAGGAACAAGAGAAACTACAAAAAGAAAAAGAAAAGAAACCAACGAGAGCAGAAAAGTCAGAGCAACACAAGAACCTAGAAGCGATCATCAAGAATAAATATGGTGACAAGGCCAACAAGATCCTACACAAGATCCTAATCAAAGAGAAATACGGTAATTGGGAACCAATTAAGAAATTGAGTCGTGACCAGATGTCAGAGATAAAGAGATTACATAAAGAAGTATGAAAACTGTAGTTAGTAAATAGAATAATATATATAATATAATATTAACAACGATGATCGTATTTATTATTTTTAGGATCCAGATATACATACAGTTGAATCGTTAGTCACACAATATAGAGTTTCAAAAGAGGCAATCAAGAGAATCATTAGATCTAATTGGACACCTTCAGAAGATAGACTAAAAGAACAAGATTCGAAAAAGAAACATAGATTAGAAGTAACTACCGAATCGAATGCTGCTGCAACAAAAGGAACAAAGAGAATAATTAATAATAATTATAATAATAATAACAACAAGTCATATAATGATAACAAACCAACAAGAGAATATCAAAAGTCTGAACACAAGTTTAATCAAACAACACAATCTTCACCAAAGTTATCTTACAATAACTATATTAAGAAATCGACAAATTTAGAATACAAACCTAAAACCAATTATAATAATAATAATTCTAATAGAAATACAAATAATTATAATGATAGATATGACAATAATATAAGTATAACTTTTACAAACGATAGTCTTCATGCGAAAATGAAAAGACTACAAGAATTATCATCAAAAATAAAGAAGAATTAAAATATTGTTATGTTTTGATTGTTTCTTTGAAAAACAATTACAAGAGAATTTCTAAACAAAATCGATTATTATTTATTGTTTAAATCGTTATTATTATGATGATTTTAGTCATCTACTATAATCATTTCTATATTTGTTTCTGAACCTGTGTTTTCGAATTCTCTGGAATTGAAATTATCAGTGTCGATCAGCTCTAAGGAGATCGTTGATTTGTTCTTTGAGTTTCCAACCGTGTGCGATGGGAACGATCCACCACTGCTATGACCACCGTGTGTCGAATTCTTGTTGGATCCTCTTACAGTCATGACTGGCTTGGCATACCAGTAGTTGTTTGGACAATCGGCAATGGCAATCATAACGGCACCCGCAGTAATAGTCTCCGTACAGAATGTGATAAACGAAGAGACATGTTTGAGATTTGAATCCTTCTGAATTTTCAATACGTAGAATACCAGGGTTCTCGAGACCATCACTAGTAGACACACCAACATTACCAACGAGAGATACTTTACTTTTCTAACCATTCCGTGGATAATATGATTGGTGTCCTCTTTGATGGTTTTCTCTTCGTGTTTGTGCATCTGTCTGATCAGCACCATTCCATTGATCAGAGTAGTTCCACCACCATAGACACACAGCACTATGAAACCAATGGTATAATAGAGTGACTTTATTTTCTCACTCACGAATATCGATAAGATTGAAAAGACTACAGTATATGCAAAACATATTGACCATAGTGCCCATGTATATTTCCAGCATCTTTCATGATTTTCAAGTCTGATTGTCTCTGAAATAAAGAATGTATATAATAATTGGATCCAAAAACACTGTACAAAGGTCCAAATTTGAAACTGGAAAAGCTATTTTTTTTTAATTAAAACAATAAAATAAAGTTAATATTTTTTAAATCTAGCATATTTTCGTATTTGTAATAGATTACAGTTGACCACATTGATGTATATAAAGTTTTATTCTCACCAAAATCATATTGATGAGTTTGAATAAAGAATCCACAATAGAGGATTCTACCTGTAAAAAAGAAAAAAAAAAAGATTATTACTATTTATACTAAATAAAATAACTATCTTCGATATTTACAAATAGGAAATAAAATTAATGCTACTAAAACATAAAATCTTGCATTTGGTCGTTTTCTCTTTTGATAAAAATATATAATGTCATAAATAAACTGAGGTATACAAAGTACCATCATTACAAAATGAATGATGATACGTATTATATAAAAAGATAGAACTAATTTATCTAATGGGTCATTTCCTGTGAATGAATCTGGAGATATTGGCATTGATTTGTCAATATTTAAATTAAATATATACTTATAAAGAAGATATAAAGCAAAGTGATAAAATTATATAAATAAATAAATTTATTTTTAGATATTTGTTATTGCTACTAATATTTTTAATGAAAAATGAAGTAAATCAAGATAATTTAATCAATGGGATATTTGGTACATCTAAATACCAAAAATAAAATATCTGATTATTTTTTTTTAAAAAAAAATCTTTGAATTTATTCTAAACACGCAAAATAATTTGATCGAATTTGACCTTTAGATCTGAAGATTATATATTAATTATTTGAGATAAATAGATTTATGTAGATTGTGTTTTAAGAGAGAATGTTTTTTTTTTTAATTGTGAGAGGTTGGAATGAGTGATGAATCAACCTCTTTTCACCTATTGATCATAATCATTTTTCAAACATTTATTTATTTCTATTAATGTACATTTGTTTTTGAAAGGTTAATCAAGTTGTTAGATAATTGGTCATTAGAATACTGCAACAGAGGCTCGAAATTTTTCAGATTTTTTTTTATATAGTGGTTTTCAACATGTTAAACACACACTGCAGTGAGCAGATTTTTTGATGAATCAAAAAATATTTTCACAAACCCCTTATTACTATTAAAAAAAAGAAAAGAAATGATGACACAAAACTAAAAAAACCACCAATATTTTGTTTTTGTTTTGTACAACGATTTTCAAAATGGATCGAACATGACGGTTTTTTAACATGTGTAAGAGGTGGAATGTTGTCGCAATTCAGATATGACACTTAATTTTATCTCAAAACAAAAATCGAAACATTTTGATGCTTTTGAACAATGTACTTAAACAACTTTGTTGTGGTTTCTACAATGTAACAATAGCTATTTATCAGATCTGAAAAGAACAGCAGTCGCTGGTTTGATTGGTGTTCATCTATGACATTTTAAAAATAGTAGTTTTAATGGATATTATTTTACTTTTTTTTTTCTCGCAATAAAATCATTTTTAATAAATGTTTATTTTTTATTGTTATTGTTTTGTTTTTTTTTTTATCTTGGAGCTGCCGTCAACTCATGTCTGTGACTCTGAGTATAATTACTTTCGTTTGATGGCGCTTTTGGTCGATTGATATTGCTGACACATTTGCAAGGCGACGCAACTTGCTGTCCACAATCGCAATAGAAATGTCCATACTTTCTCATTCCGATGTCATGTCCGGCATGACATTTCTTTGCACACTCTTCACACACTGCAATTTCACTTCTACCCAATATCTTTCTTGGTTCCGTACATGTTTTACATTCATACCAATATTGTGCATGATAGTATTCTAGAAAGAACATAATCAGATTAATAAATTACTTTTTTTATATATTATGTGTTTTACAGTAGTAAATAATAGTTACCTCTTGTATATGATAATGTACATAAACCAACTTGTAATGCATTCTCTACCAAGAATGAAATAGGTTCCATTTCATCGTTGTTTGATTTCGATTTCGATTTCAAACTGTTGATGGTCATCAGTTCTCTTCCCTCGCGTAGTATATATTGTTGATTGCCGTTCTCACCGTTGAGTGTGAACGTGTTGTTGGATTCGAATCCGATTGGCTTGGAGTCTGTGTAGTAGGCGAGTCCAGCTTCCCAGTTTCTCGATATCTGGTTGTTGTCGAATACCAGCGCCTTCGAGCCAGACACTATTTCCACACCGACCTCGCCATTGTTTGCAATTTCATTGCCTTTGATATTGACAATGGCATGATCAGAGATATAGATACCGGAGCAACGATTTTGGATAATCTTATTATTACAAATGGTGGTGTTGGCTCGTGAATACACTTGCATTCCTGCATTCTTGTTACCGTAGATATAGTTGTTTGATACCAGTCCCATTCCCTCACGGTAGATATGGATACCGACACGCTTGTTCTCACAGATATGATTCTCGGTGATGATTGGATTGGCTTTGATTACAAGACGTATACCATCTCCTTGGTTGTGGTGAATAGTGTTGTGTGAAATCTGTGGATTCGACTTGGAGATTCTGATACCGTCCAACTTTTGTCCGTAGATCTGGTTGTGTTCGTATACACCTTTGCCATCCTCGTGGATATAGATACCATCTTCGAGATTATAACAGATCTTATTGTTTGAAACGACAGGCGAAGCACCACCCCAACAGCTAATTCCATCGGATTCATTCTCCTCAATGATGTTCTCAGTGATAATACCACCGGCATTGGTATGAACATGAATTCCGTAACCCTTGTTCCGATAGATACGATTCAATTTGATGGTTGGTTTTGCAGTTGAATAGACAATCTCTATTGAACCATAACGGTTACGAGTGAATCTATTGCCAATGATGGTTCCTTCTCCTCCGAATATTGCAATACCAGCCTCCTTACAGTCATGAATAATGTTATCTGTAATCCAAGGTGATGCGTGTTTTCCAATCTTTATTGCTGATAGTGTTGTGTTTGTAATGTCACATTTGTTGATTGTGAATCCACCCTTTTCTATATCTATACAAAACCAATGACCTGTTTGACGCATCGACACATTGGTGATCGACCCATGCGCTGCTGAAATGGAAACGGTATTCGAACTGGAGCTTTCAATGACAACATCCTTCTCTCCTAGAATATCGACCGGCTTGTCAATGGAAATATTCTCCTTATATAAACCAGGTCCAATCAATATCGTTTCTCTCTTTTGATCGACCAAAGCTGACAATGCATCCGTTAGAGTATTGAAATCACGACGATTCTTATAAATATATTTTGGATTGGTGAGATCTGCATTCTGTGGCAAAATCAAAACTTTTCCTTCTTTCTACTTTTCAATAATTTATCCCTAGAAAATAAAAAAGTAATTTTTTTGGTTAATTAAATAATTTAATATATTAAAATTTTTTTTTTTAATATTTACCATACAAATCTATCATTTGATAATCTATTGAAACTATGAGATACTTCTGATAGTGCTACTAAAGATTTATGATCTAGGTACTGAAGAATGTCTATCCAGTTTTCATCAGAGAGTTGGGAGTGGATCTCATTGTATTGATGAGGTGAATCACCTTCTTGGAATTCGGTGTCAAGGTTTGGAAAAGCTGAAGCTGACTCTATATCGGTGGCAGTTTCGGTTGCCTTTTTAAAATCCAATCTACGGTCGTGGTCGCCATCACCTTCATTGACAGAGGTATCTGGACGACGAGGCCTTTGCTGGTTGTATTGCTTAGAGAGTTGTTCTGTTTCCTCTGCTGTGTAATAGCCCATCTTTCTCTTGTTGTTGGATTGTGGACTATCCGATATATTTAAATGTTGTTGAAATTGTTGATACAGTTCTAAATATTTGGTTTTAAAATGTCACCAAATCTACCAACAAAAAAATATTGGAATGATGTGACAAATGTGTGAAATTTTTATATTAATATATTTTTTTAAAAATAAAAGATTGAAAGTCGGTTATTCTGAAAAAATAAGATAAGTTATAACTTTTTGTTATCAATATCTTATTTTTTAGATAGAAAAGGAAAAAATATAGATTAATGTTACAAATATTTCAAAATAACTTTTTTTAAAATAATAATATTTAAAAAAAGGTATTTGGAAATAATAAATATACAAAAAAAAAAGGAAAATAATTAAAATTATACCAATTCAAGGATGGTATTGAATTAAATATATAATAAAAAATAAAAATAACAATTTTCTTAAAAACAAAAAAAACCTATCTTTTGTTATTATATATATATTATTGTTTTAAATTATTTTGATAATAACGAAAAAGAAAAAGAAAGGGAAAGAGATTAAAAGATCTCAATGGTTTGATATTTTAATATTGGTCGTTGGAATCGATTTTGGTGTGTTAAGTTGAGAAATAAAATGAATTTTAATATTTAATTGATTGTTTTTTTGAAAAAGTTTTTTTTTTTTTTTTTTTTTTCAGTGGGGTTTGTTGCTACGATCAGTAGTTGATTGTTGGTGTTGTTGACTGTTGTTATTAAATCTAATATCTATAAGTAGATTGTTGTTATAAATACTGAAAAAGAAATGGATGTTGATGAAAATTATGATGATGTTGATGAATTCAATAGACGATACAAAAACCCTATCTGTGTATGTTTGGTGTTAGGTGTTTGTCTTTGTTAGCTCAGTTGTGTGTTTGTTTATGTGTGTTGTTTTGTTTGTATTTAAAACTGAATCAATATTTGCAAATATAAATATAAAAATCAAAAGACGAGTGTTGTTTAATGTGGAATAAATCCAAAAAAAAATAATTCCAACCACTTTTTTCAAAAAAGTGGGAGGTCAGTTAGATTAAAAAAAAAAAAAAGATTGAAAGTGTGGTGAATCTATTTCTTCGTTTTTTTTTTTAATTGTTGGTCCAAATCATATTTAATATTATTATCTGTACATGTTGATTGTAAACTTTGACATACTAAAAATGTTTACTACTAGATATTTATTTTAAGAAGAAATTATAATAAAAATTACATACATTTAAATTTACAAAATCAAAAAAGTTGGATTATTTTTTATTATATATTTTTTACCTATATCTGTTTCTATTTTAAAAATTATTATTTTCTACTATTGTACTAATAATTGATTTGATTACTTTATTTTATTTCCTTTTATTCCTACAAATAAATACTAATCATTTAAATATCATAAAAACAAAGAAATAATTCTAAAAATATTAAAAAAATACCAAAAAATTAATTAAAAAACTATTGATGATTGAATTTTGTGTGTCTTTTTGTATTAAAAGATTTAGTTTTCAAAAGTAACTTATGAAAGGGGGTAAAATATTAGGTTGACAATGTCTGTTATTATTTCATACAGTGAATTGAGGTTTTAGAAAACTATCGATTGTCTCATTCACCACTTCTGTGAAATTAAGGTCCACAAAAGAGTCTCCAATCTAATCTTATTGATATATTTGGAAAAAATAAAAAAATTTGTTTTTTCAAACAAACCCCACAAATTCGGTCCATATGTGGGTTTTGTTCAACTTTTATTTTGAAATAAATTAATAATAACTAAAAAATTTTTTAAATAAATTAAAATTCCTTTCAATTATTTATATAACTCGTTTTAGGATATTTATTCGTTAATATTTTCTATTGAAAACAAGGGTTTGTTTATTCTTTTTATTAAATAGATCCTGGAAGATTTTGAAAAATCATTACTTTTCTTTTTTAAATAGATTTATCCAAAATCAAAAACAACTTGATTCTAGTTATACGGGAAATTGAATTGAAGGGATGCTCTTGATTAATTTTTAAATAAATTTGTTTTTTGAATATTTGAATAAATAGAAAGTTTATATTTTGATTTTTTTTGTTAGAAATGATTTGAAGCCGTTGTTGATCCAAGATCTTTTCCTTTGATTCCTAAAATCTTTAATATCTCTTCACCTGTTAATGTCTCTTTATCCAATAGTTCTGCTACCAACTTGTCCATTTTATCTTTGTTGTCAACAATTAAATTTTTAGCACATTTATATTGTTTACTAAAAAAAAAAAGATGTTAAATATTAGTCTGGAGCTATCTATTCATTAAATATATAAAACTTACATCTAATAATAATTTAACTTCATTATCAACGATATTCATTATTTCCGGTGACATTTTATCTTGATGATATGTAAATCCAAGTTTATCGGACATTCCCCATTTAGTAATCATTGAGAATGCCAATTTAGATGCCTGTTGGAAATCAGAGGATGCACCACTGGTTACGTTATCGTGACCAAAGAATATCTCTTCAGCAGCTCTGCCAGCCAAACAAATTGCTAATCTGGTCATCATCTGCTTTCTTGTGAATTGCATGTGATCGTTCTCCGGTAGTTGACTTACCATGCCGAGTGCATGTCCACGCTGAACAATGGTTGCCTTGTGAATTGGATCAGCACAGTCAGAAAGTGCGGCAACCAAAGCATGACCAGCTTCGTGGTATGCAGTGTTCTTTCTGACCTCTTCGCTGATGATGGCAGACTTTCTGGCTCTGCCCATCAAGATGTCGTCTCTGGCTTCGTCGATCAGCTTCAAACTGACCTGATCCTTTCCGTGTAGCACCGCTTTGATTGCAGCGGTATTAATTAGATTGGAAATATCGGCACCGGTGAAGCCAGGTGTGGCACGTGCAATCCTCTCGGAACTGATTTCATTCCTGTCGTGTACCACCTTGGAGAGATAGAAATCGACAATCTCTTTACGTCCCTTGAAATCTGGAATGGGAACGGCAATGAGACGGTCGAATCTGCCTGGTCTGGTCAGGGCAGGGTCGAGTGACTCTGGCGAGTTTGTAGCGCCAATCACCATGACCTTGTTGTTCTGTGAGAAACCATCCATCTCCGAGAGCAGCTGGAGTAGCGTCTCATTGAAATGTGTGGAGTGTCTTGATTTTCCGACGGCATCGATTTCATCTATAAAAATAATACACGGTTGTTTCGACTTGGCCAAATCAAACAACTCACGGACACGCTTCGCTCCTACACCAACATACTTTTCATCGAAACTACTGCCTGCCGTATAAAAGAATGGAATCTCTGCTTCACCGGCTATGGCACGCGCCAACAGCGTCTTTCCTGTGCCTGGCTCGCCAGACATCAAAATACCCTTTGGCAGCTTCGCACCGATCCTGTCGTATTTCTCTGGATTCTTGAGATAATCAACGATCTCCTCCAATTCGTGTTTGACTTCGTCGATTCCTTTGACATCTTCAAAGGTGGCGCTATTCGACGCTTCGCTATACTCTTTGGCAACCGACGATTGTTTACTCGATGATTCGTCAGAGTCTTTCATGATATAGTACACCAGTAGACACAGAAGAGGTAGCCAAATCATTGATGATATTCTATCGAATGTCGACATCTTGACAGTACCCAAATCACTGATTTTAACCAACGGTATAATTGGTTGTTGATTGATCTTCTCCTTTACATCATCAGTGGTACCAAACTTTAGTGAATAGCCTTCGAGATCCTTGAGCAATGATATGTTTGCTTTGTTCAACTTTTTCGAATAGACCAACGACATAAAGTAATATCTAATACACTCTTCATTTGATGCATATGCCATCGATTCAAATCTTGAAATAATACTATAAAAATAAATGGTGTTATTAGAACATTAACATTGATTGCAATAGCATTTTAATAAAATGTAAACATTCTATTTATACATACGTTTCATAATCACCCATATCCATTAATTCATGATAGAGTAATTCTTGAGCATTTTCATCTTTTGGGTTTTCATCTGCTTTATTCAATGCTTTTGATCTTGCAGTTGAATAGGAATGTCTTTGTTGACCAAGATTATTATTCGCATTATTATTATTATTATTATTTTCAAACTTTGATACAATAGATCTTGAAAACAATATAGATTTATTATTATAATTATTTTGACTGTTATAATAATTTTTTATTTTACAATTATCATTATTGATAATATTTAATCTATGTTTTAAACTATGGGTCGTATTTGAAGTAGATAGAGAATTGAATTGATTATTCTTGAGTAATACTGGTAAGCAACTATTATTATTTATATTTATATTTGATAGTAATTTATTTCTAGTTGTATTAGAAATTAATTTGGATAAAACAAACATCTTAACTCTAATCTTAACATTAAAAATAAATAAAAAAGTTATATATATTTAAATATATTTATATATATGTATGGTAATTAATTATTTATAAATCTTGTTGATATTTTCGAAATGTTACAAAAGTATGTATGTTTGCAAACAAACTGCTTTTAATTATGTATGCAAACCAAAATCAGTTACTATTAATTAAAATAATATTACTTTTAAATTAATTAAAATTTTTTTAAAAATTTTCAAAAAAAACGAATGAACATCATCATTATGAGCAGGTGTGTGGTCATAATTAAGTATTGATTCATTAATGTATTACATTGATTGATAAATTAATTAGATTAATTAAAATTATATCTTATAATATTTTATTTTATATTCAAAACATTATTGTTATAATTATTATTATGATTATTTGTTTTGAATACATCATTTCTTAAATCATAATTATCTATTAATGATTTAAATTAATATTAATAAACATAGAGGTTTGTTGATGTTAGTTAACTAACTAATTAGATGTTGTGTTAAATGAGAATTCTTAATCTCATTTATACTTGTAAGTGTTAATAGCTATCTACATGTTTTGTTAAAATATATAAAGGTTGGTTGATCAAGAACAACATCTCTTTTTCTCTTTTGGTAATGTAATGTTGGTAGGTGGTGGATCCGACAATCTAAATGAATCTCTATCTTTGGTAGTCCTATACATAGTTTGTTTTATTGTTAGAGTGACCAGGTTTTCGACAGTCTCCAAAATACCAGAACCATCTCTTGCTGATGTGAATGCCCAATCATCGAAATTATTTTCATTCGAAAACTTTTGAAATTTGGAGGTTAACATTTCTAAATCTGGATCATCACTTATTAAATCAAACTATATACAAATTAATTTAATTATATTAATGACTTTGTTTTTTTTTTGATCAAATTATTTAATTTTATCATACATACTTTGTTAGCTAATAAAAAAGTAGGTATTGGTTCATTTGGAAAATTCTTATCCAATTCTTTTTTCCAATTCTTGGCACTCACTGTACAATCTAGTTTGGTTGAATCCATAACAACCAATGCTGCATTTGCATCATTGAAATAACACTAAAAGTAAATAATTAATTACATTAATAAACCAAGTTGTTATTTTAAAATTAATTTTTAATAACTACTCTTGTTAATAATAAGAAACGATCTTGACCAGAGAAATCCCAAAAGCATATTTTTAAATCCTTCCCGCATATATTAACTTTTTTCTGATGAAAACCTACACCAATCTATTAATTTTTATTAATACTTTGTATTTTAAATTTCATGTAATTTTTACAATCAACTTACAGTATTTATTGATGCCAAAGTTTGATCATAGCAAAGATTATTTATAATTGATGTTTTTCCAACATTGGTATTTCCAATCACAATGATCTTTAGCATTTTCTCTGCATCGACATCCTCATCAAAGGTTTGCATTTTAACCAAATCCATTTGAACAACTTTTAAATGGATTTTATAAATATATATAAATAAATTAAAATAATGATATTGATATAAAATAAATAATTATTTTAGAAATAAATATTAAAGTTTAAACTATTTCAACTGTTTAGTTAAAATTTAAGAATAAAAATAATAATGGAAAATGATCAACAACTATATTTATTATAGTTGGTTATATTTCTATAGATTGTAAGAGGTGTGGTGTTTTGGTTCTTAGCTCAGAGATTGAGCTACAAAATAAATTATTGATGATCAGAGAAAGAGCTGTTTTGTCGTTGTTATTGTAGATTGGGGTAATTAAAATAAAAAATACTAATTACTTTAAATGTGTGGGTTAAAATAAAAATAAAATAAAACTATGAATAAAAAAAAATAAATATTACTTTTTATGTTTGGTGATTTGATTGGATTGGATTGTTGGTGTTTAATTATATATTATAATATTAATTAAATGAATATATAATCAAAAGTTAAAAAAGTATAGTTTTTTTTATATAATCTAAAAACAATTAACTAAATAGTTGGTTTTGTTTTGTTTGTGATTGGTTGTTAATTTGATTGATAGATAACCTTTATTAGTTAATAATTTGGTTTGTTGGATGATCAACCAAACATGAAATACTAGTATTAATTAAAACAAACCAGGGCTATATGATTGGTTCAATTCTCTATCAAAATTTGTTGGGAAGTATACTTTTTTTGGAATGTTTATTTGGTTTGTGTGAAATGTGTTGGATATTTATACACCTTAAGTTATTACTATTACTACTACTATTATTATTATTAGTTATAATGAACACTATTTAATTCTTTGCTAATAAATTGTAGTGCTTGTTTTTTAAGGAAGTAAATATTATAATGAAGTTGAGAGGTATTACCGATGTAAGATGTAGAGGGTATGATTATAATATTTAAAGTAATCTAATTTTAAATATTTGCTACAGCAATAATAAGAACAGTAACATCACGGGGTTATTAGAAATAGTAAACAAACAAGTGGTGGTGGTAGTGGTAATATTCGTATTGATTGGTTCTGATGATGATAGTATAAATGAACTTGATATATATGTTATTTATTTGATAGTTTTATGTAGTTGTGGGTATGGTACAGTGTGGAGTGTCACTTTGTTGGGTGTAAAACAACCAAATATGTTATATCGAAATAGTATACAAATAATGTGGTGTATTTGATGATATATGATGAAGTAAAGTGGTGTGCTATCTGTTCAATGTTGATGTAATTAAACAACACTATTTAAAAGAGAGTTATATATTATATTATATTCTATGTTTATGTTTTGTTTTTAAAACAATCATTATAATGCGTTTTAATTAAATGTAAATAAATAAGCTTATTTAAAATTTCTCAATTATATTAAAAATTAAAATAAAAGCAGATAAAGTAGAGATAGCACATCAACTATTGTTTTAATATTAGAAGTTTTGAATATATCTCATTTGGGGTATTATTTTGGTGTTGATCAAGTTAATTCAATTAAAATGTGTGCAGAAGCAAACACAAAAATCGATCTTAATATGAGGTGATTTTAATGAACTTTTAATTTTTATTTTTTTGAAACAATCATCGCCAACATTGTTTGTTGGATGGTGCATAATTTCAATGGGTGCGGTTAACTAAAAACAACCACTAGTGAAAAAGCAACTGTAACATACGATTTACTTCCGAAAGTGACCACTTGTTGTTATTATTTTCTGTTTATGTGTCAAAAACAATAAAAAGAAGGTTAAACTATTTATGGATTAAGAAATCAAAATTTTAAAATTTACCTTTTAACAACAGAGTTTCTTGGTAAGTATCGAAAGTTTCAACAGCAAATATCCTACATAAAGGATAAGATGATCATGTTGGTGTTGATTTTACTATTAATAAGTTATCTGGTTGATATTGATACTGTCAATTGCTAGTTGACATAGAGATGTACATGAGAATGGTTGTTATTCGATGTTGTTGGAAGCTATCCGTATCATTGCAAAGTTAAATATGTTTTGGTATTCAAAGTTAAAATCTGAAATGTCAACGAAAGATTCATCTCCGACATCAGGTTCTTTCGGTTCATCTTAATAGGTGTAATATTATACTGCAAATATCTGAAATCAATATAAATAGCCTTATTATTAATAGAGTTAAATAGTATTCAACCGAAATCTTTAGGTTATCTTTTTCATCATTATTACGTTAACATGTTGGATTTAATAAATCAAATGTTTCATCAAACTTAGCTTTAAATGATTTTTGAAATAATAAACAATCTTTCAATATATTAGTGATTTTATTTTTCGCGAATCAAATTCAATCAACCACCAAGCGCGATGGTTCTGTGAAATGAGAACAGTTCCCAATCCAAATAAAATTGGTTAATAATACTATTTATAATGATCTTATTGTTGATGGTATTGTGTATTCAAAGTTGTTGTTGTCGGTAATTCATATGATTGCAAAGAACCCCAACATTTACCTATACTCATCTTAATGGGTATTGGTATACTAAGTTTGGCTGCACTTTCCATTGACTCTTTGACTATTAGCTAAATTATAAAAGGTGGTGGTATTAGTATACCTAATTCTTATCTATTTTTTTTAATAATTTACTTACAGCAACTTCTGCCAATTGTGATTCAGGTACTTCCAATAGCAATTCATCATGTACTTGTAAAACAATTTCAGCGGGAATACCTCTTTCATTCAACTTCTTATCGACTTGTATCATTGCCAACTTTGAGATGTCTGCGGCGGTTCCTTGTGGTATGGTATTTTTCGCTTTTCTCTTGGCACTCTCTTTCACCTCGTTGGTGACCTTTGTATCTTTGTAGACTTCAAACACTTCACGAAAGTAACGTTTCCTCCCAAAAAAAGTTTCTACAAACCCATTTTTCAAACAGGAATCACCAACCGATGTAAGATAGTCTGTGAGAACCTGGTAGGTTGTTTTAAAGCGAAGCAAAGCAGCTTTTGCTTTGTCTTTGGTGGTATTTAGATCATGTGCCAACTTACCAATACCCATACCATAGAGAATACCATAACATAAATGTTTGGCAATCGTCCTATCACTATCTTTAATTTGTTCCAGCGGTATCTTTGACATTTGATGTGATATCAATTTGAATACATCAACCGTTGAATTATTAAATATTTCCAAAAGTTTTGGATCTTGTGAAAAATGTGCCTAAACAATTTGTTAATAAATAGATAATATTAGTATTATTTAATAAATTGTTTTTATAATATTTATTTTAAAGTTCAACTTACCAATATTCTCAATTCTATTTGAGAGTAATCAGCTGATAAAAATATATAACCTTGTTTCGGTAAGAATGAATCTCTAATTTTTATGGAAAGTGTTTCACATTTAGATTCCATAGCAACTAAATTCTGAGGTAATAAAGTTAATAAAATGATCAGTTTTTTTTTTTTGAATGAATTAAATAGTTTAAAAAGTTACATTATATTGTGATGAATGATTTTCCAAGTCAACCGCTGGTATTTCAATATCGGAACTGTTACTGGCGATTGAAAGAGGTGACGGTGTAAATGTTGGTGCCACTTTGAATTCTATGGGATGTGCGATCGATTGGAGGTTGGGAAATACCATAGCAAGACGGCCTGTAGGTACGATGGTTTGGAGAATAGTTGAATATATTCTCATGGAGTTGTCGGTGGACCGATAGCAATACTTTCTCAACTCGTCTGCATAGTTGTTGATATGATGTGACAACTTACGATACTCCATCAGGATGTTTGGAAATGGATGTTCATGTGAAATCGTTTCCAAATGGTGTGCATTGGTACTGTATGATTCCTTCAGAACCTTCTTATTGGTACGTGAATCTGGCTTGGTCAGTTTCAACCAATTATACATTACATCAGACATCTGTATCTTACTTTCCATATCCAATTTCAATCTTGGCACCAACAGATGTGCTTTGTAAATGAGATAATCTATTTTCTTTTGTACCAACTCACGTGTATTCTGACAGATTTCATCGTCAAATCCAATACCAATGAATTCCATACGCGCCAATATCGGAGTGACCGGCATCTCTATTTCAAAGAGAATCTTCAAACTGCTAGGATCGAGCTGCTTCAACAATCGCTGTGAAAGTATCAATGTTTGGTAACAAGCCTGATATGCCAGATCAAAGTGATTTGTACTTCCAGATCGTGTTGCCAACTTTGAAATATTATGAAATTTAGTTGCACCAATCATCTTTTTGCTACCCTTTGCATTGTCCATGTAAACATATTCCAGTTTCTTGTCTTTATGTAAATCGGAATCAGTTAGCCAGAGTGCAATTTTCGGATCAATTAAACGGTGTTTCAGCGAGATACCTTTCGATAGCAGTATCTTTAATTGTGGTTTGGAATTCCAAATATGTTTGTAGCTATATGGGTATTCCAGTACTTGTTTAACCAATTTCCAATTATCATTGTAGAACGACTGTTTAAAGTCGGCAACACCTCCACTCGGAGCAAGTGGCAGTTGATAGACTGCCAATCCAGGTGACCAAGAGACAATGATTGATTCTACATGAAACAGTTTCGGTAAGAAGAATGTCTCTTCATCGTTCATCACCAATTCAATATCGATTTTCGCTGTTGATGTTGTAGTAGTGTTATTTTTGTTGTTATCATTATTATTATTATTACTAGACATCTTCAAACTGAAACACAGACTTATAGAGTATTCAAATTGCATTGGCCATACCTTTCTGAACCACTCTATGTTTCGATCGTTGATGTGTCTTATCTCATATTTGAATCCAGCTGGATTGACCAAACCATATTGCTTACAACCAACTAGAGTATTACGATCAAAATCTGGAAGATTTGGTACACTCTGTTTAATCTTTGTATTGGTGTAGTCATCAAATGAGACTGCTGGATGAAATTGAAGATCTTCGGGGTTGAACGAGCCACATCCACCACTATTACTAGATTCAAAGCTTGTATCCAACTCTTCATTCCTCTCTTTGATTGCATTCTGTATGATCTGTTTCTTCTTACTGTAATTTAAAACTAATGGTTTTGGTTGTACAATCTGATTCTGTTGTGGTGGTAATATTTGTAATTGTTTTTGTGCTGGTAGTTTAGGTTGAATCGGAGGCTGAGGTTGAGGTAGAGGAAGTAGTAGTTGTGGTGAATGTGCTTTAATGTTTGGTTGAAATTTTAATAGATTTGGTATCATTGGAATTGTAGTTGTAGTGGTCGATGTTGCAGTTGCGATTGACATGTCAGTAGTAGTGATATGAGTGGACATTGTTGTAATTGTCGTAGTTGTTTGACTGTTAATGTCAGTATTGTTACTCTTCCTCTTTTTTACCCTATTATTATTATTATTATTATTACTAGATCTACTTGCTTTCCTTTTTGATTTAGTTGGTGATTTCTGTTCAACATGATGTTGTTGCACTGGTATATCAGTTGGTTCATGATGTCTTTTCTTTTTAGTTTTTGAGCTGTCGTTTGATTTTCTTTTACTACTTGATTTTGATGTAGATGTTGTCGAGGTTGATGTTGTCGTTGTCGCTGAATTAACTGTATCATTGGTAATAGGTAATCCAGCTACACTATCAATATTCATATATTCTTGGTTTAAATAAACTGAATCTTTTAATATTGAATTGTTTTTAGTTGCTGATGTTATTGCTGTTGTTGTCGTTGTGGTTGTCGATTTATTATTATTATTATTATTATTATCATCATCATCATTGAAATAACTTGCAGCACTGAATAAACACTTGAATTTAGCTTGCTTTGCCAATATCTTGCTGGTTTCAGATTCTAATTGGGGATCGACAAAAGAGAATATATTGGATCGACGTATATCGTTATAACTCTTTCGATAGTGATCGATAGTCATCATTGAATTCATGTGTGGCAGTGTAGATCTCTCTTGACTTGGTAATGTTGAAATCGATGAGCAAACATTGTCTCTATTATTATTATTATTATTATTCTCTTCATTTTTATTTAGTTGTGATTTTTGTTGATTTATCTTGATATCTAGATCAGAGTATTCAAATTTAAAGCTATCATTACTGATATTATTATTATTGTTATTACTGATGTTAAATGATAATTGCTGTTGTTGTTGTTGATGATTAATAAGTTGAATATTTTCATTTGAAGAAGTAGATATATCGAAATCAAAACTTATATCATTTTTGTTGATCATCGACATTTCTAATTAGAAATCTACATTCTGTGCTAAATAATAATAAATTTATCATTAAAAGATATTGTTTACAAACAAAGAAGTATGTTTTTGCTTATGTTGATCATGAGTAAAAATTTCTTGGAAAAAAAAGTAGTACTTTTTAAGTTTAAAATTTTCTACACCAACAATAAAACTTCAAACATTAATTAAATTGGTGTTAACCAAGAAGTAATACAACAATCCAACTTCCAAGTTGACTCTTAGATTATATTTAAAATAAAAAAACTATTTAAAACTTTAAATAAATAAAAATAAACATATATACATATAAATATAATTTATTCAGATGAATCATTTTCTTCGGTAATTAAATTCGAATCTTCTTCAAGTTTAACTAATCTACCGTAAACTTCGAAACAACAAACACACAGTTCATCACCATCTCTTTGATTTGGACCTGTCATTTGTATCTTTAGATGTCGGTAGGAGTGAATAGAGTCGATTGGCCATCCCGATATACTGTATCCTTCTTTGAGTGATGTGTCATTATGGTGAGTCGTTAGGATGTCCCATTGCTCACCGTCCAACGATCCCAACAATTGCCAGTTCTTTGGTGCTGCGTAGATCGATCCTTGACTATCACCGGCATATCTCATCGTATAGTAGTTTGGACATAGAACGTACTTGCTTCCAATGTCCACCGAATAGTAGGAGTTTGGCAACTTGTCGGTGTACATATTGGTCGGAGTGCGACTAACAAACGGTGTTGGATAGCCAATGCTCATGCTGGAGGAACTGACCTTAACAGTCTTTCTAATCGATGGTGATTCGTAATCGTCGGTATCCTCCACTGTTCCAAAGTAATAGAATACACCCTTTGTATCGCCTGGAGTTGAGAATGTGAAATCCGTAACACCCTGTCTTACAACTGCCATATCCAATTGCTTTGGTGTTTCTTTCGTTGCCAAATATCTATATGCCTCATACATTATATCTCTATCGACCAAACCAGATGCTTCTATATGTTTACTAAGTTGATGTGATGACATACTTGCAAATCTAATACACTAGTATTTGGATGGTATGAATTAATAACAAAATTATCAACAACAACAACAACAACAACAACTATTTTAATATTGATCAACTTACTTCTAATGGTTTTTGTAATTTCTTTTTTAAAAAATCAATCTCTACTATCTCTTCACAACTAATATCTTTAAGTATTGAATATTGTTTCTTTGCCCATCTGACTAGTGAGTCGAATATCTCTACCTCTGGGACACGAAGACTATCTTGTTTGAGAATGGCGATTACACTGTCTTCGGTGAGCAAATGCCAGTTTGGAGAGGACAACAATATGTCCATAGAGTGTTGTGTTATGAATTCAAAACAGAGTGTTTTAATTTTGTCCAAACGATATCGCTCGGCTGCGTATAGAACTTTACAAATATCCATCTCGGGATCACCTTCCATGCAGATTCTCATTGAGTACCAACCACAGTATTCTCGTAGCTCTTCAAGACTGTAGTAATCTGCACAGGAAAGTACGTCCAACACTAGTGCAGGCACCAAATCGATCTGACCGGAATACAAATATCTGAGAATACATTGGACAGTGTCCTTTGAGAATTGCATAGAGATAACGGATGACGCTGCTTCCATCATTGAAGAAGATAACATCCTCATGAGAACCGGCGATCTTGCACTCAAAACGAATTTATGTGCATAGAAAGTATCTGTACCATTGTTTCCAGTAATTCCACCACTCGATTGCAACTCTCTCTCTTTGTCAGAACTACTACATTCGATATAATCATCTGAACATCCAACGACCTGCACCATGATGTCTGACAATTCTGGATTATTGAAATAATATGAAAAATCAGACATGAATCTCTTCCTCAGTCTATTATTTCCTACACCAGCTACCATTATTTGTAAAAAATCTCTCTTTACATTGATTTTCATTTTTATTTGGAAATTTTATTTTATTAGTAATTTATTTTAATAACTATATATTCTTTTTATCTATCTATTATTATTATAATTATTATTTTTATTCAAAATATTCCACATTAATATTTTTAATAATTAAAGAATTTAAATAAATGTAATGTTATCCTATCTATTGTAATGATAATAGTAATAAAATAATATTATACATTGAACAACAAAAATAAATTTATTAAACATTACAAGATATTATTCTTATTAGGTATATAGGTGTGGTGAAAGATTTTTTGTTGTTGTTGTTATATGTTATTTTTTTAAATGATTTTAAGTAGAATAATACCTTTAAGTTGGTTTTATTTGAATGACAGAAAAAATAATAATTACAACTCTAACAACAGATAAATAATAAATATAAATTCATTGTATTTGAAAAGATTCGTCAGACTATTGACTATTTTTAATTATATAAGGTAAAAATAATCATTTTTGGAATACCTATTTAGAATTCAATTGGTGTGTGTGGTTTGGTGTATTTGTATAGACATTATTTTCATTGTATGGTGGTGAACATAAAATAATATTGTTTTTTTATTTTTCTGACTTTACTTTGCAAATTTAACACACTTTTTAAAACTTGATTAATGAATACATAAAACAAATGAAAGATAGATAGAATAATCTTAAATTATAGATAAAGAAAAATAATATTTATTTTTTCGTATTTTTTATTTGTTTTTTTACCTTTTATATATTTTTATCTTATTTTTATTTACAAATATTTGTTTTTTTAAATTTGTTATATTTTTTTGAATTGATTTTTTATTTAAAAACTAAATTATTTATACATAATTTATATATTTATTATTTATTTCCCTCCTTTTTATTTTATATTTATTTATAGATATGGGAATGAAAAAAAACAAAAAGTAAATTTAATTTTTTTATTTGTTAGTTTTTATTCTTTGATTATTATTTAAATTTACTGTTTTTTAGTTGATTGTATTATTATTATTAATGTTGAAAAAATTAAAAATATATAAAATTTGACCAAATTATCATTATTTAATTATCCTAATGTAGAAAGTATCACAATCATTGTACTTTGACTAAAATAGTTAGAATAAAATAAATTTCATTTAGTCAAGTGGGGGTCAAAGCGGTGATTTAACCATTGGATTTTAATGGGTCAACAGGACAAACCCCTCCTTTTTATTTCATCATACTACCTAAAATTTCCACACTTCTTTTAATTGTTGAATCAACAAATAATCAATTCTCATGAAAATGGGAAAAGAAAGTGTAAATTTAATAAACTATATATAAAAGGTAAACATTCGCACTACTACTTTTGATATTAACAAATTATCTGTCTATTGTTTCGTCTTTTCTAACACTAATATATTTATTATTAAATTCACATGTTGTTGTTGTTATTGTTTGTTTATCTGTGTGAGAGTGTGTTATTTGTGGTGTGGTGGTAATGTGTGATGTGATTGATTAACTGTGGGTTTTGTGGATAGATTTTATGTTATGTGGGTGGTGTATAAAGTAAAGAATAATTTTTATAGAGAAGGAAATTGAATTGATGATAATGATGGTAATTTGATTCTTTTTTTTTTGTGTGTTATTAATCATTTGTGGACATTGTATTTGGTGTGACATTCTACATCTCTCGATTTTTTATTATATTTTTTTTTCTTATTGTATTATTATTACTTTTAATTGAGAATTTTCAATTTAATCAATGGTAAATTATTGAGATTTAATGGAGATAATTAAAATGGTATATTAATAATATTTCTGATAGGAAAAAAAAAGATTTACATTATCAAAATATATATATTGTTCATACTCATTACCTTTTAACAAACTTACATCATATTTTGTTTTGATATTTACCAATTGGAAGATGATCTTGTCTTTTCTTGCCTATTTTACTTTTTTTGATTCAAAACCATTAGATCTTATAAATTATCTTATTATTACTATTATCTTAAAATCAATTGCCTTTTTTTTTTTTTTAAATAATAACCAATAATATTGTTGACAAATGTTGTTTTTTTTTTGGTACTAGTGTTTTTTTTTTGTTTCTGTATATCAAGGAATGGATAACAAGACAAAATGATTTATTTTATTGGTATATTATTTCCATTTGTAGTTGAGGTTGAAGTAAGTGAATCACTGCTACTGTTATTGTTGCTGTTGCTACTACTGGCATTATGAGGATGATTACTACCGCTATTGTTGTTGTGGCTGCTGCTATTGTTATTGTTGTTGTTATTTCCTACATTGATTGGAACACCATTTACTACACCTTTATCCCATTTACTTTCCTTTGGTTTATCTGGTAGAGTTGAACCTGAATAAGTTGGAGGAGGAGGAGGATGATCCATTGGTCGGTCTCTAAATCTATCTCTTGAAAAATCAGGTCCGCCCCATCTATCTCTTTCTCTCTCCCTATCTCTGTCTCTCTCACGTTCTCTATCCAACTCCCATTCTCTGTCTCTATCACGTAAATCTCTTTCTCTGTCTCGCATATCTCTCTCTCTGTCCCAATCTCTTTCTCTATCAAAGTCACGTCTGTCTCTGTCCCAACCGCGTCTGTCACGGTCTCTCTCTCTGTCCCAATCACGGTCTCTTTCCCATGGAGCATCGTCTCTATATTTGTATCTTCCATAATCGCGAGGAGGTCTATCATAAAAGTCTGGTCCTCGTTTGTATGGTGGAGGTGGTGGTCCACCAAAACGATCGCGGCTTCCACGATCACCATAGGTATCCATGCGATCGTATGGTGGTGGTGGTCCATAATCATCACGACCACGACTTCCACCCGTTCTGATGGGTGGAGGTGGATAGTCTCTGCCTCTTTCTGAATAACGACCATATCCGCGCCTGTATTCATCATCATTGTAAGGATCTTTGATGTGTGGATGTGATGGAAGTGGTGGTGGTGGTGATAATCGATTGTCTGGTCCTGCATGTGGGTACAACAGGGGATCGACAAGTTTGTTGGTTGGTGCGGGTGTTGGTGAGAGTCCATAGCCTGACGACACCTGTTTATAGGGTGACTCGTGAAGCAGATGACCATAGTCTAGCTTCGCACTGGGAAGTGGTGAGTAGTCGCTCGCTGGTTTATATGCGCTGCTAGAGTATCCGAGTGAACTGGTTGTGATGCTCGATCCAAAGTAAAGATCGTCGTATTTCGACTTGTAGGGTGATGTAAGTAATGGATCGATTGCTGTCGTTCTGTAGGCTTCGTGGTGGCTGAGATGTGGATGGAGTGAGCTCGAGAGACCGGCTGTCTGTTGTGAAGTGAGTGGCGAAATGCCAGCGGTTGTTGACGATTGAGGTGGTGGAGGTGGTCGATTGATATCGGTGGTGTCGATCGACCACGGTGAATGTATGGTAGTTGGACTGACTGATTTACTCTTGGCTGCGCTTGATGGATGTTGTGAGATGATCTGACGGAGTGGCTCCTTATAATATGGTTTAGTTTCGTCGATAGTAAAAGTGCTGCTTGCTGAACTGCTGAGTGCGCGACTCGATCCTACCGACGGAACCACAGAGTCTAGGCTGGGTGGTGATGATCGGTTGATAATAGTAGTGGTAGTGGTTGTTGTTGTCATTGATTTTGACGAGAGTGGTGCAACCACTGGCGATTTACTACTCTTTGATTTCGAAGCGGATCGATCGGATTTCGATTCCTTCTTGGATGATGACGACGACGATGACTTCTTTTTCGAACTTCCGCTGTCTCGGCTGCTGCTGTTGCTGTTGGAACTGCTCGTGCTGTCCTTCATCTTCTTGAGACGTTTGTGCTTTCGACTGTTATCCTCGACTTCGCTAGGCTCGCTGAAACTAGAGAGATCATCATCCTCCTCTGACTCGGCATCACTTGAAGATGAATCGCTCTCTGAACTGTCGTCACTGGAACTCGAACTGTCTGAATCAACTGTATGTTGTTTACGCTTGGCAGTCACTTTCTTATTATTACTACTTTTGTCTGCTACTACTACTGCTGGCAGAGGATGACTTTTCCTTTTCGGTATGATCTCTCTGAAGCTTTTTCTTTTTCTTGCTGCCGCCGCTACTGCTGATTTTTCGAATTTGTCAGACGATGACGACGACTTTGATTTACTGCTGCTGCTGCTGCTGTTGTTGCTGTTGCTTGAGGATGACGATGATTTCTTTGATGATATCGGTGTTGATGGTGGTAGTGATGGTTTGCTGGCTGTTGGTTTGCTCGGTGTTGATTTCGTTGGTTTTTTAGATGGTGTTTCGGTCTTGTTGCTGTTGCTATTATTCTTGTGGTGGTTATTGTTTGATTGTTCTACAGGTTTTTCATCGTTATCACTTGCTTCGTCGGTCATTTCAGAGCCGTCATCACTGACCTCTGATTCCGATTGAGATGGTTCCGGTTCCGACTCTGAATCATAATCCGCTTCTGGACCAGACTCTTCGTTGTTTTCAATATATTTAAGTGCTGCATTGTATGCTTTGTGCCACGATTTCTTATTTGGTTTCTTTTTCATTGGAATCGACTTGAAATCAAAAACTGAATCTGGTGGTAACCAAGCACTATAAGAATTATTATGAATTTTCGTCAATAACTTCAAATTCTTGTTGCTGAATTTCTGTTTTTTTTTTTTTTTAACAATAAATCTATACATACTAATCATTTGAATAAAAGAAGTGTAAAAGTACTACATTTTGATTCTTTGGTTGTGCTTTCTGTACTTCTACTTTAATCGGTGATTTTTGTGGATTGTGAATCTAAAATGATGAATAAATCATTAATTAGCATTGTGTTATTTTGTTTTTGAAAATCATGAACTATCTATAGTATTATCTTACTCTTGCTGGCCAAAGTGGATAACCTGTCATTCGTCCATATACAGTCTGTCCATATCTAAAGGGAGTACCGCTAACAAATGAGTTGGTAGATGACTTTGATTTACTGCTACTACTGCTATCATTCTTTTCTTCTTTCTTTACTTTACTGGATGACGATGAAGAGGACGACGACGATGATTTCTCTTGAGACGACGACTTTTTGCCGTTACTGCTACTGTTGTTGCTCTCCTCTCTATCATCTTTTTCCTTCTTTACTTTACTCGATGATGATGATGACGACGATGAACCGGACGATGAAGACGATGAAGATTTCACTTTTTTCCTATCAGCATCAGAGTGATCGATATCATTACTTCCATTACTCTTGGAAGAGCCATTCGAGGAATTATTAGATGCTGCTTTCTTCTCCCAATCCTCTGTTGTTTGGTGTTTTTGAAAATTTCAAAAAAATTTGAAAAAATTGAAAAAAAAAAAATTCGTAAGTTAGTTAACTTTGAAAATTTGTATGGTTGTCACAACAACAACAAAATATATATATATATAGAGTGAGAGGATTATATTATTCATACCTGACTTTGATTTCTTTTTCAACATGCTCATCATTTTACTAAAGTTTTGGTTTGGTTGTTGTTATTAGAGTATCGATACTTCTTCTTTTTTTTTTTTTTTTTTGTTATTGTGTTGTTTTGTTTTGTTTTGTTGTTATATATAAAGTAGTTGACGCTTTACTGTTTCCGCTGCAGCTTCAAAGAGTTTTGAATTCAATGCAGAGAAAAAAGGCGCCTCTACTCTATATGCTTTGTTCTCTCTCTTTCGTGGCAATCGAACACGCGGTGTAGTAGAATCCAAAGGCAAATCTCGGTGCTGTAGTTTATCTTGTTTCTATCTGAATCGATCTACAAGATCTAGTCTCTTCAAGACTTGACTTGACTTCTCTGCTGCTGCTTATGCTATATTCCTTTCTCTTCTCTCTCTATCTCACTAAACAAATAATAGTTATTTTTAATCTAAAAATGAAAATAAACCATTATAAAATTAGTTTAGTTAGATATGATTTAAACTAAAATATAAAATCAAAATAATAATAGTGTATTTAACTTACATTCACAATGTCGATTAATAACGATCGTTCTGAATATATAATGTATTCCTTCAATTTTTGGATTATCACAATAAATATATAATAAATAAAATAAATATAAACAAAAAAAAAAAAAAAAACCTCAAATGAGTTGAAACAAAACAATTGTTTTTAGCAGAAAAAATTAAAATATATATTATTTTTTTATAGCAAAAACAAAAAAAAACAACAAATTTTCAACCGCTTTAAAAAAAAAAAAGTTAATCAAAAAAAAAATTTTAATAACAAATAGATTGATGCAATCTTTTTCTCACCATATTATCTGACATTCAATCTTAATTGTGTTGAAAATATTTGAATAAATTGGAAAAAAAAAAAAACAACAAATAAAAAAAAAAAAAAAAAAAAATAATTATCTTGAAAAACAAAAAAATTTAATAAAAAATTAAACATAAACATAAAATTCCTAATCGATATATAAACAATTAATATATATTACATTACATTGCATTGTTTAAAAACAAAAAAAAAAAACAAAAAACAAAAACAAATATTAAATTAATTAAGTATTAAGTATTTTTAAAAAGTTAGAAAATAATTATTATTATATATGTTTAAAAGATAAAATATATATTCAAATTAAAAATTAGAGAATAAAAAAAACAATATTTTTTTTTAACAATAATTTATTGTTAATTTTATATTCGATGAGATGATAAGTAATAATGAGGAAATATTATCACCTGCAACCACCACCACTACTACAACTACACCAACCAATAACAATGATAACAATGACATAAAATCAAATGAAGATTCAAAAGATAGTACTTTGATATTGGTTGAACAAAAAGAAGAATGTAAATATTATTATAATTTCAATATTTTTTTAATAGACCTATTTTTTAATTATATCATATTTTCTTTATATTAATATTATTTTGACTTAGTAGTCAATGAAAAGGATAGCTCAAGTGATGAAGAGAATATTTTAAAGAATACAAGTAATAATAGTAGTCTAACCGATATTTCAAGTGTCAGTTCTCAACATTCATCATTGGCATCGATTGATTCAAATTCACCAATACAATCACACAATACAAAAGAAGAGGAAGAGGAGGAAGAAGAAGAAGTTCAAGTAGAGTCTAAAGATAGTATTCAATTGGAAGATGACGGATTACAAACAACAACAACCACATCATCATCATCATCGTTATTATCAACAAAAACAATAGAAACAACAACAACAACAACAATAAAGTCTACGAATGAATTGAGTCTTGACTTTTTAGATGATTTACAATTGACAGAACCAAACTTAACATCTACATCTACATCATCAACAACAGCAACCTCTACAATAACAACAACAACAACAACAGAAGAGTCAAGTAAATCTTCAATTCCAATTTCAGCGTCATCTGAAAATTTAATGGGAACGTCGCCAAAGCCTAGCTCATATGTCGTTGTTCAACCTACCATTGCCATACTACCCGAACCTGAACTAATTGAAACTGCATCAATGTCCTCTGTTTCCTCTACGACTATCAATAATAATAATAATAGTAGTAGTAGTAGTAGTAGTATTTCCACTACAGTTATTGCTACAGAATCAAATAGTAGTACATCAAAAGAACAAGCATTAAAGTCACCTCAACTCATTATGGCTATGCCAACTACACCAGTAGTATCACACCATCAGCGATCTCTATCAACATCTGCTGCCATTACTACAACCAGTTTACTATCATCGAATTCATATTCACCTACCTCCTCGTCATCTAGTTTACCTTCGTTAACAATGTCAAGTTCAACCTCATCACTTCCATCCGTTGTCTCACCATCTACTTCAACAGTAACAAACAACAACAACAATAATAATAACAATAATAAAACAAGCTTTATTAAAAGAATATTTAGAAGAGATACATCAAAGACATCAGTTATCAAAGAGGAAACTTCACCTTCAACATCCAGCACTCCAGCCAACTCCTTACCTGTTAGTCCAACCGTTACATCTTCGACAGCAACAGCAACAGCAACAGCAACAGCAGCGTCCAATGTAAATTCCAATACAACAACAACATCATCATCAAACAATCCAACTATTAGTGTATCATCAACAGTTAAAGAGAATGAAGTATCATTGTTTAATTCACTTTCAAATCTTTTAACACCCGGTGACAAGTCAAAGTCTGCACCACCAACACCCGACTACAAGAAACAACAGCAACAACAGCAATTGAAAGATCAAGAGACATCTGCCAAACCAAAACCAGAACCATTTTCATTGCAATACTCAGAGTCTAGTCAGATACCAATATCGTTCTCCACACCGAGCTCACCACTTGGCAATGTACAACCAAAGGACTTTGCCAAGTTGATTGAACTGAGCGAGCCGTACTCCTATGAGAGCTTCCTCGAGAAGCTAGACAGTGCAACCAATATAAAGTCATCGATTGACAGTTTCGTTAGTAAGCTAAAGAATCGTAAAGTAGCCAACGATGACCTTAGAGAGGCTCTGATGGACTTTGTTTCGAACATGATGCACTCGCTCAGCTCCGATTCACACTGGGAGAATGCAAGTGACGAAGAGTACACCTATACTACTCACCATCTTCAGCAATATGTAATAGAGAAGATCTATGACTATGTATTTAGATCGACGGACGACGATATCGAAAAGGACGAATCACTGCACAAGATGATCGTGAAGCTACACTTTGTCGAGCCAGCACATCTCGAGATACCGCCAGAGACTTGCAGTGAAGCAATGTGGCAGGAAGCAGGTCAATTCCTTGCAAAGATCAACATCACCAAGAGTTGTCGTCACAAAATGATGTACATCGTAAAGAGTTGTAAATCAATACTCAACCATCTCTCTGCAAACAGTGGTGAATCTCATGGTGCTGACTCTCTACTGCCACACCTCATCTATGTAGTTTTAAAGTATAATCCACAATATTTAAATTCAAATGTTACGTAAGTTATTGTTGTTTATCAATATATTGGCAGCGCTGCTATAACTTAGCTAACTATTATTATATCTATATTTTTATATATAGATTTATAAGTAAATTCTCAGACAACTCTGATTCTGAAGCACTTTATTATATGACACAATTGATAGCTGTAATCTATTTCATTGAGAATATAAATGCAGATTCATTAAAGATTGATAAGAAGGAATATAATCTTTGGATGTCGGGCTCGAATCCTTTGGATCCGACATCGACAAGCAATACAAAGAGTAGTAGTGGTTCTCTGACATCGTCAGGTGGTGGTGGTGGTGAAAAATCAACACCAAAGACGTCGGTGTTTGATGATGGTGCACTCGCTTCGCTTGCAGAGATGTTCCCTGATTGTCATACACAGTATCTGATAGATTGTATTACCTATATCGACACCAAACACAAACATAAATCACCCAAGCATCAATTGTCACCTAGTGATCTGGTGAATCGTGTGACCAACATGATTGCAGAACACCAAGGATACCTTCAAGTTAACCAATCAACCTATCCAATGTCATTGACTGACAGCAATAACAACAACAACAATAATAATAATACTAATAATAGCAACAATACAATCAATGAAAACATACCACCATCCATGATATTCTTACAACAACTTTTAGATCAAAAGGAGAGTGAGATAACAAAACTTCAACAACAGACACACAAAGATAAACTAGAGATAAAAGACTTACAAAAGAAACTTTTACTACAACAAGATAACAATCAAAAAGATAGCAATAATAATAATAACAATCAAACAATTCACAACTCTGTAAATATGAACCAATTTAGCTTCGAAACAACCAATATCGATAATCTAAAGTATTCCGACATACCATTGTTACTAGATCAATATAAATTAATGTTTAAGTTATTATCACAACAACAACAATAATAATAACAAAGCTATCATATATAATATATAATAAAAAAAAGATAAAACTATTTATCTTTGTAAATTAAAATTAAAAAAAAACAAAAAAAAAAAAAGTTATAAAATAATTGATTTATTATATTACTTTTATATACGTTTATTTATTTATTATTTATTTTTTAATTTATAAAATTGAGTTTCTAATCTTCAAATCCTTTGTTACACGGAAATACTCTTCGACATTCTTGCTCTTTAGATAGTTAATCATTGATTTTCTCTTTGATTGCAATAATGATAGTCTTCTCTTTGCAACGTTATCTTTGTTATTCTTTTGAATATGTGCTTCTAAATAATTAATTCTTTCAGTAAAGATTGCAACTATTGAATTGTTATTGATTCAAAGATGTTGATTAGTTTTCATTCACAACTTTTTTATATTATTATTATTATTATTATAATACTTACTTTGAACTGAAGTTGATCCAGTATCATTTTTATCGTTACCGAACTTTTGAATACAAACTTGTCTTCTATATGCGTTGACTTCACCCTGTGAGGCGTTACGGAATGAAAGGAAGTCTCTGAGTTTTGGATGAAGAATCTCTGCTTCCTCTTTGGTGACACCGAAACGGTAGACCTCTCTCAAGTCCTCTGGTAGCTCCTTCTCTTCGAACTTGGAGGAGACGCTCTCCTCTGTGACGATCTGCTCTGGCTTCATCGCTGGGAAATTCTTGGAGTACCACTCTGGGAAGTTGTACCATACACCGAGACCAGTGTAGAAACCGAGTGGTGTGTGTGTGTAGTCGATCCACTTTCTGACTTTGGCCGGGTAGAGTTGGTAGTACTTGAGGAACGACTTTGGATCTTTGGCTTGCTCTTGCATCTCGACCGGCTTGACGAGGTCGGCATCGGGGAACAACGGCTCGTTAAAGTCCGCTTCGATTGCACGCAACTCGTTGAACATTGGATCGGTTGCTTCACGCTCCATTTGCTCCGCCGACTTTGGCACGAGTGTCTGTTGTGCACTCAGGAACAGCTGGTCGAGATACGCTGGCAACTGGTCGGATTTAATCATACGCAAGATGTTGTCTTGTGCTTTCTGTTTGTCGGTCGACTCGGCAAAGAGTTGGTCGTCATCGACTTCTTCTTGGCCAACGAATTGTTGGTCACGCAAATTCTTCTCGGATTCACGTGAGAGCTCAGCGTTGTCTTGTCCTTTGATGAGGAATTTCTTGTCAAACTCTGCTTGGAATGTCTGCGAGTCCGACTTGTTGTAGACTTCGACGAGATCCACCAGATCCATGATGAGTGCGGTCTGACGAATGTGTTTGATGTATGGATGACGCTCGATATAATCGTTTACGATGTCACGTTGGTGAGCGCTGAGTTTGGTCTGATCGGGATTCTCCTTGATGAATTGATCGATCTTGACATTGTCACCGAGCTTCAGCGAGTATTCGTCGGTCAGCTGCTTGACACGAATCTTCATTTGCTCCTCTGATTCGATGTTGAACGACGACTTGATGTCGGCGATCAGCAGATTGAGGTAACTCTTACCCTCTGGTGTACGAAGAAGACGCTCCAACTGAATGAGACCCTGATGATTCTCTGCTGTCGACAAATCCATATCGATACCCAAGCTAGCGAGTTGATTCTTATCTAAATTGATACCTTTCTCTGAAATCGGTAGATTCAACTCCTTTGAAATGAATCCATAATCAATTGGTTGACTGTAATCGAATGGTTTTGGATTCTTGAATTGATCTGTGAAATCCTTTAAATTTTCGAATCCAACTTTATTTCCATTGTTATTATTTGATGATGATGAATAATATCTAAATGCTATAATTATGTTAAAAGACGAAAATTAATTAATATTGTCACATTATTAAAAAAAAAAAAAGAAATGATATCATAATAATCAACAACAACAAAGACAACAATAATCTATATTCACCAATCTTATATATATCTATCTACTAACTTCCACCATTTTTTATATTAAATCCGAAAACATTAATGAGTTTGTTTGAAATCTTAATATTGATTCAAAATGTGCATTATGTTATCTTTATCTTAAAGTCATGTTGATTCATACTATTCGAAGATGACAACAATGCAACAAATAGTATTAATGTTGCATTGTTGAATTGTTGTCATTATTGTCATTGTTGTTTCTGTTGTTGTTGACTATTGCCATTTCAATTTTAATTCTTTTCTTACAATTCAAAATCGCAGATTTATTAGATTCGATGAGCTGTTTTGTGATATTTGATCTCTTGAGTATATTGATCATCATTTTTTTTGTATCTCTTTTATCTATATAGAATATCTATAGATTAACTACTGAATATTATAAATATGAACAAAGAGATTTATTAATTGATTTATTATTGGTGGTGGTGGGTATGATATCAATTTATTTGATCAACTATGCATAAAACTAATCACACACACAACAACCGAGTGAATGAAAAAATTGTTTTTCTAAAAATGAAATTCGTGTTTTTGAAAAAAAAATTAATGAGACCTCACACAAATTTTTTTATATGATAAAATTGTGGTCAAAAAAATTTGAAAAAAAACCTTGACCAAATTTTTTTTTTCAATAAGGGCAAAGGTGTTCATCAATACAGTGACACCACCACAGTAGATTAAATTAATTTTATTAAAAATAAATTTTGATGTATAGGTTTTTTTTTTTTTTTTTTTTTAAATCAGAGGCAGTTCACAATCATCAATTAACTCATTGAAATTGTATTTGTTCCTAGCAATAAACCTTTTTTTCAAAAAATAATTATTGATTATCAAGATTGAATTTTAATAGTTCAATAATCAATATTTATATTTAATATAAAAAAAGGAACTTTATATACCTATATATATTTAATCAATCATGTGTAGGTCTCAATAGTTAATAAATTTAAATTTAGCACAATCAACCAAATTTTTCAATCAATCAACAATCAATAATCAATCAATCAATCAATCAGTCAGATTTAAATATGTTTCAAAATGATCAATAAACCAACCAACAAGCTACCCACAATACTATTAAACAAATTATTACTTCAATCAACAAATTACAAGATAAAAATAGAGTTTTTGGAATAGATTTAGGAAGAAATATAATAAGTTATAAAACAGAATATTTAGATTGAAATATATAGATAGGAAATAATATTCATAATTATATATAGATCTTTTTGGATTGATTGATTGATTGGTTAAGATGTTGGACATTGAATCAAGAAAAAACTAAAAACAAAAAAAACAAACTAAATTATTTATTATCTAAATATCTAACATTTTTTTATTATTATTATCACTTATATTATAGATAAACAAAATTCATATGGATTGATGATGGTTGTATTGATGGTCTCATTGACTATCGGTATGATCTCTGCTGCTAAAACAGCACCATCATCATTGTCATCGACACTGACAGCAAGCAATATTAAATCATTGAGCAGTATGATTGAATCACATCGTCCATCGAATGGTGGATTGTACGACAACGATCTTAAGGAAACATTCTACGCTGTAGGTGCACTCACTCGTCTCTCCCAACCAATCGTAAAGGATAGCGAGCTCTGCAAACAAGTACGTGGCTTAATCGAGCAACGTAGCAACGATATCGAGTCTGTATTTTATGGTGTCTCCATTTTGTCAGAGATCAAATGTTTGGCCGCCAACCCAGTACCACTCTCATTGATTGAGAACGCCGTCCAAAAATCATTGGAAAACGGTAACATCAATGAATTGGCTGCCGCCGTCAACACTGTATTCTTATTGCTCGACGCCAAATCCATCTCGTACGATGTCGCCAACTTGGAATCCGCCGCCAACCGTTTGGTTTCCTTGATGGACGCCGATGGAGAGTTCAAGCTCGAGTCTGGTTCCGACGATGCTTCCATCATCAACAATGGAGTCGCCTACTTCACCATGGCTCGTCTTTCCCACCGTCTCAAGTCAGTCGCTGGTATCTCGAATCTCGTCGATAAGGTCGTCTCCAAGTTGCCATCGGTTGTCTCATCGGCCTCTGACTCTGCCAGTGGATTCGTCTGGCACGACCTCGCTACCACATCCTCCATTTTCCGTGGTATCGTAGCTCTCACCTCGCAAAGCGAGAAAGTCGCCAACACAATCACTCCACTCCAAATCCAGAGAATCGGAGACTACCTCCTCAGATTCAAGAGCACCGCCTCACTCCAGGATGCTTTCAATTTGGTCATCGGTTTGAAGAGTTGCGCCAAGAACTCCATTGGACAACCATTGTCCGTAGTCCTCAATCCAACTACATTCGACTCATCGGCCTCTGGAAAGAAGTTGGTCACTGTCCAAATCCACGATATTTTCGACCACCCAGTTGCCACCCAAGTCACCGTCGCCAAGGTCGCATTGGCCACCGCCCGTAACACTGCCGTCATCTCCAACAAGGAGTTGTCCGACAACCAACTCGATGTTTCCGAACTCAAGCTTGGATCATACGTTGCCGACATCAAGATCAACCCATCCGAAGACAATTTCCATCCATTCACTGTCACCCGTACCATCACTGTTTCCGGTGCTGCCGCTGTGCGTGACTTCAAATTGATTGTCGCCGACAACAAAGAAGCATTGGCCAACTCCAAGCAAATCTTCACAGTTGAATCACAAAACCAATTGTCCCTCGAGTTGCCAGCCGCCAAGACTGCCCGTATTTTCTTCCGTGTCGTCTCTGGTGACCAACCATTCGTTGCCCAACAAGTCGGAGTTCGTTTCGTCTCCAAGGTCAACCCATCGATTGAAACCGTTGTCCAAGCCGTATTCAGCGTTGACTCTTACAGCTATGTCATTAACAGCCGTGACCTCGGTAAGCTTTTGAACTTCCAGAGCGGTGCCTACGCCGTCGATGTCTTGGTCGGTGACTCCTCGATTGCACCACTCAACTGGCAAGTCGGACAATTGACACTCAACTTTGATCAAGCTGCCACTGGAACTACCCGTTATCCAGTTCACCAACCAATTGATCACCGTTTCCGTGTTCCAGAGAGCCGTCCACCACAAGTTGTTTCACAAACCTTTACTCTCCTCGTTTTGGCACCATTCGTTATCTTCCTCATTGGTTTGCCAGTGTTGGGTGCCAACTTGAACAGATTCCCAGGTGGTATGGGATTCATCTACACCGTTGCTTTCATTGGATGTGCCGCATTGGTTGGATTGTTGATCGTCACCTACTGGTTCTCATTGACCATGGTCGTCACCTTGAGATACCTTGGTTTGCTTTTGATCCCAACCGTCTTCTTTGGTCAAAAGACATTGTCTCACTTTGCTCAAGATAGAGTTTCAAAACCAAAACAACTCTAAATCCTAAAAATAAATAAATAAATAAAATAATAGCAAAATCACCCCCAAAAACAAAACAAATCAATAAATTCTACTCATTTGATATAATAGTCCTTCGAATAATATAGAATATCTGTGTTAAATAATCTTTTATTAGTTACAAACTACAACTGATTTACACAATATAATTTTTTTAAAAACTATTTCATTTTGGTGACACACACAACATTTTTCGGGTTAACTGCGACACAACATATTTCGGTTGTGTTTCATCATATATTTAACTTATTGTTTCACCATTTCATCATCAAAGCATCTTTATAATTACTATATTAATTGTATATAAAAAGTAAATATAAGTATTATCCAATTAAAATAATTATTATATGAATTCTCTCTGCAAGTGGTTATAGATATGTGGTGATATCTAAAATTAATAAATTCAATTACAGTTATATCTCAAATCTTTTAAATACAAAGCAAAAAGAAAAAGAATGAAATCAAACCAACTCATTTCCTTAAATTATTATAGAGATAGTTTAATTATAATATATAAACTATAAAAGAAGTTTATAATGGAAATCGAAGATATCAAAAAATTAATTATTAAAAAGGAGTCAGTTAATGATCCAAATAGACATCTTAATCATATAGAATATCAAGATAACAGTAATTATTGCCCACCTAAATACGATGTTCCAATAGACGATGAAGGTTATTTGCAATCATTTACAATTAACCAAGAGAATGAATATTTAAAGGTATAGAGTTTTTGTTTAGGAAATTAAAATTTGTTAACAATATATATTTTTTTTTTTTAAGTTTTTTAATCACTATGGATTTGTTATTATCAGAGATGTTCTTAATGATCAACAATGTCAAGCTAGTATTGATGATATCTGGAATTTTATTTTGAAAGAGCAATGGAGAACAGAACCAGTGAATTCAACCAATGATTCCGAGTCAGAGAAAGTCAAGCAGGACCAACCAGAAACATGGGTGAAAAGTTGGCCAACATCTCATCAAGTAGGTTTTTTAGGTAGCAGATCTGTGTTTTCAAAGACTGCTGTAGAGACTCGTGCCAATCCCAATATCTATCGAGTCTACTCAACATTACTAGGTCGTAACGATCTCTTTATCAATCATGATCGTTACGGTTTCTTCAGACCAACCAAAAACATTTTAAATCCAATGCCAAAAATGACACCTCATCATACTGAGATCAAACAAAGATTAGGTGAGATGAATGCAGTGAAAATCGAATCAAAAAATGATTGGAAAACAATTTTTAACGGTAAATAATTAATATTATAATTAATATCGTAATTTTAATAATAATTAAATTATCTTAGTACATCTTGATTTGAATCCATTCGAATTTTTAGAAGAGACTTCTGATGAAACAAGACAAAAGATCATTCAGAAATTAGAGTATGAGAATTCAATGTCAAATGATTTCCAACTTGAAAATAACGAAGTAGGTCCAAAGACTCTAAATGAACTACATATCCAAGGACTTTTAAACTTTGCAGACAATAAGACTTCGGATGGTGGTTTCCTTGTTGTTCCCGGTTTCCCAAATCACTTTGAAGAATGGGCTAAAAAGTATGGTTTTATCAAAACTATTAAATTAGATATTATTTTTGATACTAAAATTCTTTCTCTTAAAGTAATGTAGAACTAAAAAATGTTTTTGGATTGGCAAATAAGTTTATTATTATTCCAGGAACTTATCCTTTATATGTAGATGTTTTATAAACATTTTCATTTTTTAAAGATAATTAACTTTCAACAAATATTCTTTATAAAAATTTAGAAATATGCAGTAAGAGTTACAGCAAGGGCAGGTAGTTTGGTATTATGGAATCAAAAGATGGCTCATGGATCTTCTCCAAATGATAGCTCATATCCAAGATTTAGTCAATTTATTAAAGTGAGTGTTTCAACTTATTTTAACCAAGAAAAAACCCAATTGAGATGTAATAAGATCAAAGAAGCACTCAATGATTTAGATAAAGAACAGTTTACTGATTTACAACAGAAAATCATTGGATTGAAGTCGTGGATCTAAAATGTTGTTCATATTTCCTAGTTTAATTGAGGAGACATACACTGTTTTTTTTTTGTATTCATTCAATAAACTTAAAAATTGATTCTTTTTATCTTTTAATATCTTTACAGATGTTAGTTTATTTTTATTCTTGTTATTCACTTTCGAGAATAAATCAATTAAAAACAATATATTTAAAGAATTCATCCTAAATCCTTTTTGGTATAGTTTCGGAATTTAACATTTAAAAAATTATTTTGAGAATGCAATTTCATCCCAAATCCTTATTGGTGTAGTGGTAACACATTAGTCTTTCACACTGAAACCCCGGGTTCGATTCCCGGATAGGGAGGTTCATCTTTATAAAAGTAATGTACCGCCTGCGGTAGAGCACACAATTTTAAAATTTTGCCCCTCAAAAATCACTGTTAAAATCTTTGAAAATAGAAGCTCTCCACCAAACATTCGCCTTAAATAGATTCTTCAGCTTAATATCAATACCTGTAATTTGTTGACTGATCATGAGCGCGCGCTCTACGTACGTATAATTAATGACTAATGATTTATACTCAGTAATGAAATTCGCATACCTATTGTTATTTTTCCTTTATACCGTAATTAACGTGAAATGAAGTTTTCACTTTATTATGAATGTACATTACTAGAAAATACTGGAGTTTAAGTTCAAAAATAATGAATAATAGGATAAAAGAAAAATGGTTTTTTGGTTGTACTAATGTTAAATAGTAACACTTTAATATATATAAAATAATCAATTTAAATCAATTAAAATATGTATTTATCAATTAAACAAACAAAATAAAGAACATTGTTATATTTTATCATCATTAGCATTATTATAGTATTAAATTAGTTATTCTTTAGTTATTATATATATAGGAACGTTTTTATTGTTAATCACCCCCTTTTAAAAACTAATTAAATACAGGATGTGTATATAAAATTTAAAGTTATTTATTATTTGGATTAAAACTACGCATTAATTTTGCTGTATTATTTGAGGCATGAGGCTTTGGTTCCCAATGTTTATAATGTTCAATACCTTCAGCCGGAATTCTCTTTAAAAGCCATTCCATTGCTCGATAATCATCGTTTCGTATGATATTAGACAATATAGGAGTTAGATGATCATTGTATGATATCGATTGAATTGTACATTCTGTTTTATTTGCCATTAGCCATTCAGCCATGTCAAGCTTTCCATATTTAACAGCTAAATGTAATGTCATTCTAGAACAGCCTTCAGTTCGATTATTGTGGAGCCATTGAGCGACTGGTAAGTTTCCATCTCTTGCAGCTATATCCATTCCCAGTGTTGAACAACCTTCACTACGATTCTCGTGCAACCATATTAAAATATCCATTCGATTTCTTTCAATAGCATAGTTCATTGCCTTATCAGTTGCACTGGTAATTCTATGAGTATGAAGATATTTAAGAACATCAAAGTGTTCATTCTTTACTGTGATGTCAAATGTATTCGAATTACAACCTTCAGTGCGATTCTGATGCAGCCAAGCTACAATTTCAGTAAAACCATTCAAAGCAGCTGAGTGCATAACATTCGAATTGAATTGAAAGTGATGATGTTGATTCCAGTGGAACCATTGAATGATGCTTAAATTACCAAAAATTGCAGCATCAACAATTGGATTCGTTTGCGCAAAAGGATTTTGACTAGCTATTTGATCACTTTTATTTTCGAATAGCCATTCTATTGCTTTCAAGTGACCTTTGCAAGATGCTTTATTGATCGCACTGCCAACTGGACATGATGGTATCCTAACGTTGATCCAGTTCAGCATCTCTATATTACCATTTTCAGCTGCACCTTCTATTGCTTCTTCTGGATTGGTGACAATATTATGATTGTAAAGCATTTGCAAAACATTGAAATTGTTCTCTCTTGCCGCCAAACCAAAGAGATTATCGACTTCATCATCCTCATTGAACGACGTTACATCCTTATTCTCACGTAATAAATACTCCACTACGTTATCATGTCCTGCTATGATCGCATTATGATACATCATACTGTACTTTCGGTCACTGGATCTGTTTGTCGCTAAATAGTCGATCATGTCAACTCGACCTACTTTGGCAGCCGTATCAAAAGGTGACACGGTTAATCGCGTATACTCAATGGTACTACTGAATTTCGCTGTCTTTGAATCGCGCTCCATTATGTACTTTAGAATGTCCATGCTATGTGAAAACGGAGCTTCTATCATTGCTTGATTGAAATTCAATTTGGTTGCTACTACCGACTCTTCACAGAGGTATCTGATAATGTCAAACTTTGAGTATCGCACTGCATAGCGAAGCACATCGTTATGATAGTTTAACAACTTATCTTTTCTTAGTACATCAATCTTTACTTCTTCCATAAGATAGCGTAGCATTCTCAGACTTCCAAACTTGATTGCATTGATAATGGTTTTAGAGCTGCATATATTGTCACAATTACTATTGTTGTTATTGTTTCTCTCAAAGTATTGATGCAACAAATCTAAATAACCATTACCAGCGATCACCTCTGTATTATTAATCAATTCATGCCACCTATAGGTTTTACTATTCAATTTATTTGAGAATATTAAACTATGTATATATTTAAAACAATCTATAAAGATATAGTTAAATAAAAATTTATTATTAAATAATCTTATAATTAATGATTTATCCATTTTAAATATATATGATTAGCTAATTGTTGTTGCGACTGATCCTCCGGTAATACAAACAATAATTTGATCCAAAAAAAAATTAAAATTAAATATTTTTTACAAGAAATCAGAAGTTAAAATTCTGCATGCACTTTAGAATGTTGAGTCTTCTTGTGTAGTAAAAAGTGTTACGCTATCTCCATGCTATGTGAAAACGGTGCCGCTACCATTGACTTATCAAATTTAATTTGGTGGCTACTCGGTACGATTAATTAACAGATTATCATTTCAACAGAGATCTTCCATAAGATATCATTGCCAAACTTGAATCTATAAAAGCTACATATTATTTTGTTGTTATCTTATCGTTGTTACTGTCTCTCAAAGTATGGACACAACAAATCTAAATAACCATTATAAGTCATCGTCTCTGTATTATCAATTTATCTTTTTGTTTTACTAACTATATGTATATTAGCAATAAATATAAATTTATAAATATTTATATAAAATAAAAATTATTATTCAAAATTCTTTTAATTTTCGAAGATTTATCGATTTTTTTAAACTCTTTTTGTTTGAATGTTCGATTGATTAATCATTAAACAACATGAATTGTTGTTGTGAATCACATCGACACCCCAATAATAATAAATCCAACCTTTTTTATTTTTAAATTACGTGATTTTTTTTAAAATGGATCAACCTAAAAAAAAAATATTTGTTAATTTATTTGATTTTTAATTTTATCATTTAAATTACATTAAATATATATAGATAGATAATAATGAATTCATTATTAGCAGCAACAATATCTACAGGTGTTTGTTGTCTTTTATGGCTAAAAATATGTCAAATATCAGCACATAAAAAGATATTGACATCTCCTCAAACAAGAAAACTTGTATGTTACTCATTACTACTTTTATTATCATTCGAAAGATAAGAATTAATCAAATTATTAAATATTAATTTAAATTATGATTTATTACATATTAGATACATATTGGTACAGGATTTATATTTATTTTTACATGGGGATTGTTTCCAGTTCATAATGCAATGTCTAGATTCTGCGCAGCTCTGATCCCTGGCATCGTCACACTTCAATTCTCATTGATTGGCTTTGGTGTTATGAAAGATCAACAAACCGTCAATTCAATGTCTAGAACAGGTGATCCAAGAGAACTTCTGCTTGGTCCTGCAAGCTACGGAGTCATCTTTGTAGTAACTAGTATTGTCTACTGGATGCATTCACCCATCGGTATAACTGCACTATCAATGTTATTTGTTGGTGATGGTTTTGCAGGTTTAGTAAGTTGCTCTTTGTACTAATATAAAAGTTGTAGATTACTAATGCTCTCATTTAACTATCTATATATATATATATAGATTGGTCAAGAAATTAAAACTTCAAGGTTACCACATAATAAATCTAAAACAGTTGGTGGAACATTGGCATTCATAGTTTCTTCGATTGTATTTACACCGATACTATTATATATTGTACAGTGTTATGGTTATCTAGCAAACTTTTCTATTATAGAGTATATGCCATCACTCTTTGTTGTAACTATTATATGCGCAGCCGTCGAATCTATTCCACTAGAGGATTGGGATAATATCACTGTATTCCTAACATGTGTTGGTTCCTTAATGTTAATGGGATGGACATAAACTAACTATTTATATATATATGTGACGATCATTAAAATTATTATACATCAAATTAAATCACGCGCGTGCTTGTATAAAAATATTAAAAACTAACTAGCTACAAATCTAAATGTATTACAATAAATAATAAAATATAACAAATAAGTGTTTTTTTGTTTGATTTGCAAATCATTTTTTTTTGTTAATCGGCAAAATCGCAAAGGGAAATTTCAAAATCGGGCATTGAATGATCACCATTTTTCTTTTAATTTATTAAATATTTTTTTTTTTTTTTTTTTGTTTTAGTGTCAAAACAGACACTCACACCCACTTTCACACCTCTGTAACAATCACATCATACATATCAACAAATTCGACTGACTATTTATATATAATTATCTTTTTTTTTTAATTCAATATATTTTTTTAGATATCTTTTATTTATTTTTCTTTGTATTTTATTTTATATTTTATATTTTTTTTAAATGGTAAAATGAATGAACATCAATAATTTATTTTTAACTATCATTTCTAATTTCATATTATTATTATTATTAGTCAAACAATAGTCAAGTACCAACAAAAGTTCAATATGAAGAGCAACCAAAACCACCTTTTTATGCAAATTTGATTGCTGGTGGAATTGCAGGTATCATTGGTGCCACCACTATCTTCCCAATCGATATGATAAAGACTAGATTGCAGAATCAAAAGGTACTACCCAATGGACAGAGAACATATAACGGTGCACTCGATTGTGCGAGAAAGATCATCGCCAATGAAGGTGGTGTTCGTGCACTCTATCGTGGTTTGTCTGCCAATCTCGTTGGTATCACACCAGAGAAAGCACTAAAGTTGGCTGTCAACGATCAGTTGCGTCAGATACTACAGGGCGATGCCAAGACAATTACGATCGGTCAAGAGGTGTTGGCCGGTGCCGGTGCTGGTTTCTGTCAGGTGATTGCCACCAACCCGATGGAGATCGTCAAGATTCGTATGCAGATCAGTGGTGAAGGTGGTGCGAAAGCATCGCTGCGTGAGGTCGTCTCTGAACTCGGACTGCGTGGACTCTACAAAGGAACTGCCGCTACACTGTTGCGTGACGTGCCATTCTCCATGGTCTATTTCTCGATGTATGCACGTATCAAAGGTTACTTCACAGACAAGCAAACCGGTCATATCTCACTTGGTCACATCCTTCTCTCTGGTATTATAGCTGGTAGTTTCGCAGCGTCATTCAGCACACCGATGGATGTAATCAAAACAAGAATTCAAGTTAAACCAAAACCAGGTGATCCAACATATAACGGTATCATAGATTGTGTACAGAAAACATTAAGTAAGCAAAGAAAACAAACAAAACAAAACAAAACAAACAAAAATAATCTTTATTAACTTTATCATTTTAAAATCATCATTATAATAGAAAATGAAGGACCAAAAGCATTTACTAAAGGATTAGTTCCAAGAATTATGATTATAAGTCCATTGTTTGGTATTACATTGGTTGTATATGAAATTCAAAAGAAAGTAAGTTATTATCTATAACAATATAATAATATTATATTCATACTAAAAATTTATTATTATTTTAGATATTTGCATACACTCACAACAAGAATAAGCAATAAGTTATTATAAGTTCACATAGGTCATATAAATAAATAATAACAATATTATTATAAAACTTTAAAAATCACAAAATTATTAATTAACTTTTTAGTGACATTAGAATTAACATGTCAAGTAATATATATAATCACACACACAAATATTTCGAAACGAATAGATTAAAGTTAAGCGAATATTAATTATATATTGATGTGGATCATCCATTTTCCAATGATTGATGATGGTGTGATAATACAGAACATCGAATTTAATGAATAGGAGATGTGTTTACCATATCAAGTGAATTTTGATGTGAGAAAAATATCTAAAAAATAATAAATTATCTTATTTATACAATGAAAATGACAAACCATACATATAACTCATTGTATAAAAGGATAGAATCAGTGATTTAAGGATATGATAATTATGATAGTGTGTGTGTGGAGTGGAGTGTGAAAAAGATGTGAACTCTCTCATTGTAAAAAAATAATTAACCACAACCCACACTTGACAAACAAACATTGAAACAATGAGTGGTTTTATTGATATTCATCCATTCATCAAATTAATATTAATGGAGTGTATAACAATCAAAAAAAAAATATAATAAAAAAGAAATTCGTCTGATAATAAAGAACTCACTTTATCTATTTGTTTTTGAAAAAACAAACCTAAAATATTTATTAAATCAAATAATTAGAAGAAAACGTATAGATAGATAATTATCTCTAGATAAAATAGTGATTTAATATTATTCATAGTAATCAGACAGATATTTAATTATCCAATCTATCTCTATCTCTATCTTTTTTTTTATTTTTATATTTTTTTTGTTTGTTAGTCCAGATCAAATTTACATTCTTTTATCAATATTACATTTTTTAATTTAATTAAATAATAATTATATTTATATGTATTATTAAATAATAAATAAAAATAAATAAAATAATAATTTGTAGAGAATAATAAATAAATAAAAGATAGTTATGATGTTGACAACATTACCACAAGCACAAGCACTAAAAGAAAAAGGAAATTTGGAACTTTGGAATAAAAATTATGTGGGTGCGTTGGAATATTTCGATAAAGCAATCGATGCAGATCCAAACAATATGGAACTACCACTCTCGAGAGCAGCAGCACTAAATTCTTCTGGAAATTTCGATGCCGCCATCTTGGAGTGTCAGAAAACCGTTGATATGGTAAATAAGATCAATATGGACGATGACGACGAAGACAATGACCAAGCTGCGCAGTCCAACAACACTATACAACCTCCACTCGATCAAGACGATATGGCACGTATCCTGCAGATGAAATCGAGAGCCTATGCAAGAATGGGAACTGCCTACTTGGGAAGCTGTAAGTTTTCAGAGTCGAAACGTTGCATCGTCAAGGCTATCAATACCTACAATTGTGTGGAGTTTGAAGAGATGCTAACATGGATCAACGAGCTGATAAAGTTGTCGACCACCGAAGCAAAGACACTCTTCAAGCAAGCCAACCAACTTTACTACGAGAAGCGCTATGATGAAGCGACCTCGATGTACACTGAAGCGATCGCCATCGATAAATTCAACAATATCTTGTATGCCAATCGTTCAATGTCCTATTGCAAACAAAAGAAATTCAAAGAGGCAATAGAAGATGCTAATACTTCAATAGAAATACAAGAGACTGATAAACAATTTAATTATTTAGTAAGTAAACTAACCATATATATATTTATAATTATATCAATATTAATTATCAATATTATTATTATTATTATTATTTTAGCCATATTATTCAAAAGCAAATGCATTGTATGCACAGTCTGAATATCAAGAATCATTGGTTTATTATAATGAAGCATTAAAGTTAAAGACTGATTCTGCTCCAATACAAAAGAAGATTAAAAAGATAAATTTACTTTTGGTATGTTAATTTAAAGATTATAATGAATATATTATTATTAATTCATATACTAATATAAATATTTTTAAATAATTCTATAGAAAGGAAAACAACCAGTAAAAACAAAGAAGAAATCAACAAAGAATAATAATAATAATAGTAAAAATAATAATAAGAATAAAAACAAGAATAATAATAATGTTGAAAGTAATACAACTACAACTACAACAACCACCACTACAGCTACATCAAGCCATCCTACTAGTAGTAGAATTGCAATGATTGATAGATTTAGAAAAGAGTCGATCGGATTTGAAGAGGATGAGATTCAAGATACTAGAAATGATGATGCCGTTAGTGAAGTGCCTGCCGATGCTCATGAAATGACAACCGCTCCAAGAGTGTCTGATACAGTCTCTGAAATATCTGAAGCATCCGAATTTAGAACACCTCCAACAACCAACAATACTAAAAGTATCATACAAAGATTGAATGATATGGAGAAACAGAAACAACAACAACAACAAAAGTCGTTAAATACAATCGATGAAGAGGAGATAGAACAACATCTAGAAGATGAACAAGAAGAGAATGAAGAACTACAACAAAACCACCACCACCACCATCATCATATTCAAGAAGAGGAAGTTGAGGAAGGTGAGGAAGAAGAAAAAGAGTATGAGGATGATATTGTACAACAAGAACCAAGTGATGAAGAAGAAAAAGATGAAGAGTTACCAATAGACAAACAAAAGAATCAAACTGCCACTAAAAAGAAGCCAGTTGCAATGCCAAGCTATCAATAGTTAAATTATTTCGAATATTAAATATAATATATTTTATTTAAATAAAATTAATGTATCTAATAATAAATTAATTGGTGTGATTGATCATGAATTGCTTGTATTTTTTGAACATATTTATTTTATTTTTTTTACTTTTTTAATTATTTTTTGAATAATAATTAATCATATTTATAAATATAGATAGATATATTAATATAATGACAGATTCACAAACAATTGATAGTCAAACTATTGATGAAATAGAGAGAAGAGTTGGACAATTGGAAATAGCGTTACTTGGATATCAGCCATATTCAAGTGATAGTGTACTGAGTCAACCGTTACCCAATACATCGGGTGCATCTGCAACACAATTGTTGATTCAAAACATACAGCAGCTACATCAACAACAGACACAATCACCATTGATCACTGGTAATAGAAAACGATCTAATACAACCACCTCATCGACATCGCCACTTCCAAACATACCACTCGAAACTCTAGTAGATCAAATCGATCGATTCAAATCAACTTTACAACATATAAAATCAGATCATGAATCAATCAATCAATTTATGACTTTATGTATGTAAAATTATAGATATCATGTTATAATAAATAACAATGCAATGATGTAATTTATTAATCTAATATATATATATATTATCAGATAAAGAGAATGAAAAATTGTTTAGCGAGATTGCAGAGAATGATGAGTTATTGACACCGGTTGAGAAGTTGTCCATTATATTGTCGGCAGAGGATGAGATCATTTATACAGCAAACTATTTACAAAAGATAGCGGAACTAGAGAAATTCATTAATCCAACTACTTTAGAGTCAATACCCTCTATGATCACACAGTTACAGCCAATCGAATCATTACACAATGAACAACAGGCAATCACCATTGCACTTAACAAGAAATTAGAATCAAGAATACAATCATATAATGATATTGTAACTATCAATCAAAAACAAACCAACTTTTAAATTTATTTTTAATAACTAACAAACTAATCGAATCGAATCATTATCATTAATCTATAGATTGAATCACTTTCAATGAAATTTGCTTATTGGGATAAAGTGTTGACAGATCTAGAAAAGAAAAAGTAAACCAAGTTGAACTTTAGATGAATGAAATATATACACTGATGTTGTTGTTGTTAACATTATTTATTAAAGAACATCAACCAACCAACCACCAACTACTAATAAACCCAACAATGCTTGTAACTCTATTGAACCATATATAAATCATACGAATTCAATTATCATTATTGAATGTAATTAAAAATAAAACAAAAAAAAAATAACTAATATTTACTATAAATATGTGTTTGATTTATTACTTATTATCGATCTTAATATATATAACGCTTATTCTTATTTATTATTATTCTTTTGTTGTAATTCTTTATTTTTCTCTAAAAGATATTCTAAATTCCATGCTTTCAATTTATCCTGTTTATATATTAGATAGATGTGAAATTTGATTAGTATGTATGAACACAATGAATTGATTCGATTGATCTGGACCTACTTTAATGCAAACTTGATATTCTTCCCATTCTTCTTGACATTCTGCACTGGTGTTACCCTTTAAGAAACTGTTGCTATACCATTTATAAAAACATTGATCGTGTCTATCTTTTAAATCTTTACATGCAGTTGGATCCAACATTGGATGTTTCTCTTTGTTATTCTGTGTTTGTTGTTGTGGTTGTTGTTGATTCGACATCTTTATATATTTATTAATAAATTACAAGTGTAATTAATTTAAAACAAAGTTTCATTCGTTTTTTAAACATTGCAAAAAATATTTTTTTAAAACAAATCATGATGACATTTAACTTTTTTTTATAACAATCTCTGTTAATATATGTTATATAATTTAATCAGTGACATATATATGATTTATCATTAAATTGATATAATGTAGTCTATATATATTCAACACAACTTAGGCTTACTCCTACTCTCAAATAGTTAGAACCTGGATAGTATCCACTTCCGCATATCATATATTGACGACATTCATTATTGAAGGCGTTCTGGCCCAAATAAACATATTATATAATAATTTTGTCTAACTAGGCACAGCATTCTGATAGTTTGGTCACCCAATAAGAAAAATTTTACAGGTCAATCCATCATTCAAATGACGTTGGCCAAGGGTTGTAATTTACTTAATTTAAGTATATCAATTCCCAAATATATATATATATTTTTTAAAGTTACCTCTTATCTTGAGGAGAAACTTATGGATTTTTATTTTAGTATTAAGTGAATCACTCTCCTGAGAGGTGATTGGTTTGATTGGATTAGTTTTTGGGGTTTTTAATTGCTTAGCTTGGGATGGTTTTGATTAGTTAATTGCTTAGTATTGAGATGGTTGAGATGGTTTGAGATGGTTTGGCTTGGCTAATTGCTTTGCCTGAGATGGTTATTCTGGATTTGATTGGTCAGACACAACACAGATTTTGGTATTTGGCTGGTGAATTTCAACACTATTGCCCAAGGATAATAAGGCAAAGGAAAGACCACTTTAGTCAAAACCCAGGCGTGGGGTCCAAATAAAAAAATTGCCTACATCATTCAAATGACACCTTAGCCAAGTGGTTACGGCGATTGACTAGAAATCAATTCCCTTCGGGGGCGCAGGTTCGAATCCTGCAGGTGTCGAATAGTTTATAAAGCCAGCGATTCCCATAAAGTCGCGCCATGATGATTAATTAAAATACGTACAAAGAAATAGATATATAATAAAGATAACAATAAATTACATCCAAAGCCAAAAAGTGTGGTGAATTGAAGATTTAAAAAAATTCTAATCTTGTTAATTATTAATTTCCTGATTAGAAAGAATGGTTGCAAACAATTGATTAATATTATTCTATATAAATTTTCAACACGCTGAATACTCTATTACTATAAGGAGTTTAAATATTATATATATCATATAAGTTTAACAAATATAGATTTTTCGATTTATTAATCTTAACTAAATTAGGTTTTAATATTTAAAATTAATTTCAATTCATATGTCATATGTTGTCTCACTGTGATAATGTAATAAAGTTAAATAAAGAATAAAGAATGAATTATAATATTTATATATCTTTTGTACTTTAAAACATTTAAGTTTAAAAATGAGTATATAATAAGTTATATTTATCATTATTTACAGCTGAAAAAAAGTAATATTTGAAAAACTTTTTAAGTATTGTCTCATTATAGTTATATATGTTTTATTGTTAACTGTCTTATAAAAAATAGTTTTAAAACTAGTCGACACCTGCAGGATTCGAAAGTAAAGTCTGATAACACTTTGACTAAACACACAATGATGTCATATAACATACATGCGCCAAATGTCATCGATTTTATAAAACTTTTATTTTACATCATTTATTTGAATAACTAAAACAGTTATTAGAAATAACAGACTATAATAATATTAGGGAGACTTATTGTAGTTGGCTTTTATTTTTATTATTCTTATTATTTATCATAAAACCTATTTAAAAGGTAATTGATGTCACCACTCTCTATTCTGATTCTTAATATCTCTCAAGATTGATTCACATTGATTAGATTCAATTGAATATTTGAAATTACAATCTTTCGATAAATCGAATGAATAGAAATAACTTGATGTTGGTGATTCTCTATCATACATCATACGGTATAAGTCCATCTATGAGAGTAAAAAAATTGAGATTAATTGTTTGTTTGGGTTTCAACATTGTATTGGATGAATATTTTGTGTGTTGTATCTAATATGAAGAAGTTTCCATTGTTATCATGACATTTAGATGGTAAAATGATATCAAATTGATATCGTTCTACTTGTCTAATCAAATTGAAATTTCTTATTTTCATTGAATGATTATAATAAACCTTTGAAGATCATTGACGATACCTTGCATAAGTTACTTACAAACCAACAAATTAAAAAAAAAAAAATTTTAATTTAATTAAAACCAACTAATAACCAACAAAGATACATGTGTCTCAAAACAAAAAAAACAAAATAATATGAACATCAATCATAATACACTGACAATTAGCTACTATTCAGGTTTAAAAGTTATATCATAGATCTTGAACTACATTTTTTAATTCTTTTATTATAAAGTTAATTATAACCTTATGGTGTGGGTTCATAGAACAAATAGACTAAGATTTATTAAAATAATAAACTCTTTAAAAATTCTATTTTAATTTCCGATATTTTTCTAAAAATATGATCTATGATTAATTTCAGTTTTTAATAGCTTTGTGTAATTAAATTTATGTTTTGTATTGTGTGTTACTACAATTATTAATTAATAAAATATAAATGGACAAATCATTATTTTCTTATGTTTTAAACAATATTGTTCTTAAACAACTGATATTTTATTTTATACATTTTATACATGTGACAAAAGGAATAGAGTAAGCAAAATTATTAGATAAAAGTATAATAATATAAACTAATAACTTTTTTTTTTTTGGTATTTTTAATAAAGATCATTGAAATGGAAAGAATATACATCGATAGCAGAGAATCTGGTATATCATGGATTGGTAGAGTTGTTGGCTGAGAAGATACGAACATGTGATATTTTTATTTCAGATAAATCGAGTCTTGGTCATATAGCTGCGAATAGAGGTCATTTCAACATGATAAAATTACTCAACAAGCATAAGTTACTCAAAGGCAATGAAGTTGATATCGCTGTGAACTCGGGAAGTTTAGAGATGATAAGATACTTGATCGATGCTGGTCAAACTGTTAGTAAAGCATCGATGGACAACTGTGCGAGGTCCGGTAATTTTGAACTTCTCAAATGGTTTCATAACAATAGGACTGAAGGATGTTCTGTTTCGGCACTCGACTATGCAGCGATAAATAATAGACCTGAAATTATCGAATGGTTGTTTGCTAATCGAAGTGAAGGTTGTTCACATATTGCGTTTGATTGGTCCGCCCGTAATGGAAATATGAAGATAATCAAACTGCTACTTGAAAAGAACAAGAATACTGGTGTGACATTCTCATCGCGTGCAATAGATATGGCAGCGGAACGAGGTCATCTTGAAATCATCCAATTCATCACTGAACATCATCCAGCTGTGAAATGTACATCCGATGCAATCGATAATGCCGCTGCTAACGGTGATCTAGATTTGGTTAGATATCTTCATGAGCATCGAACTGAAGGATTCTCAAAGAGTTCAATCTATCAGGCAGCAAGAGGAGGACACCTAAGTGTTGTAAAATATCTCTATGAGAATACAGATATAACTTTGCCAGCTTCGACTGCTTCCGATTCATTAAGAAATGATAATTTGGATGTTGTAAAGTATTTGTTGACAACCAAAAGAGTTCATGGTGAATCTGCATATCATCGCGATGTGTTGTCTCAGGCAGCAAGAATTGGTAGCCTGGAAATGATCACATTGATACTATCGTTGAAAAGAAAAGTTAAGTTTTCACATAATGTGCAAAGTGGTATCGAGTGTGCAATTGGACGTGGTCATTTCGATTGTTTCATCTATTTATACAACTACTATCAAGATCATTACCCAAACAATAGTATTCCAACACTGCCTACTACGTTTATCTATTCAGGTCAGAAGATAATGATTGAACACTATATGGAGAATCAACATCGATATGGCCCTTTGAGCAGTGTTGATTGTGATCCTCGATACATAGTTGGATATTCAGCATCGAATGAAATGATCAAATTATATATTGAAAAGAACATCATTACTAAACCTAAAATGTTGGAGTATTTGCTGATATCTAATCATCTTACTGCTGTACAGTTTTTCGAGAGGGAATACGGATTGGACACAGCATTGCAACTCAGAGATCTGATTGAAAGATCACCTCACCATTCATGTAGATATTTAAAACAAAAACTTTTTCCCAACAGCACAATACCAAACTTTGAAGATAAATTCTTGGAATTTGTTAAAGAAAAGTTAGAATCAAGTGTTTCAAAAGTTCAAGTCCCCAGACAGCATGTATCAAGAAGACAACAGAAAAAAAATAGGAAAGCAGATTTATAAACAAATAAATGTACATAATTAGTCGAAAAATAATAAATTTAAATAAAAATATTTTATTTTTTTATATTAAAAGTAACTTTCCATGAGATGGAGAGTAATTACATTTCCTCCAATAATTACCTTTAATTAAATAAACAAAAATTTGATTCTCTGTCAAAAGGTAAATCTTTTTTTGTTCATAGTGGAATGTCATTGGAGTTATAGAGATACGATTGTTTGTTAGGGCAATAAAATCGCTAATATTTTTTAGCTTTTTGAATTGTCTGTCCTTTGGGTTGACACTGACGAACCAGTCATATTGTGGATCGCCATGACAGCAAATATACAAGTATAACATATGATCACAGTAGCAATATGAGATCAAACCAACTTTGCCAACAATCTCTAAATTCTTTAAAATTGCATAGATACTGCCTTCTGGACTGAGATCCAAAGTGTTAAAGTCATAAAACTGAAAGGTATTTGATTTACCGTCGAAACAGATTGCACTAACATAACCAGTGTTGTGTGAAAAGAATCCAACCGGTACTATTTTCTCGATTGAATCTTCATATCTAATACTGATTTCTATATGTTCATAATAATCTTCAATTATATTAAATCGAAAAATTTTCAAAGAATTTGGGTTGTGTCTATCTCTAACAAATGAGTAAAGATTTTCATAACCATCGTACCACATAACCGATAGCTCATTGCTATTGGCAGGAATAAATGCGTTGAGATTTGGTACGAGAATATTAATTGTCTTGTCTCCAAGTGAATACATGAGATATGAGGAGTTCGTTTTTGATTGAAAGAATATATACAGGATATTTCGGGTGCAACCAACAAATTGAATATCAAATGACTTGAGACTTTCCACCAATCTTGTGGATTCTTCTTCCATTTTCAGTAAGCTACTATTGATTGAACCACTATATAATGATGGTTCACCTTTTTTGAAAGTAAATAGATAACTCGGTCGATGATCAACTGCATAAGGATGATTTTCATTTGAAATCGACCTTTTAACCAATGCTACCAATTCAAAAGTAGAACTATTCTTTACAACGATTGAATGTTCATTTTTACTTTCTTTTTCATCATCTTTGTCATCGTCACTATCATTGGCCTTGAATGTGTCAAAATGATTTCTAATTACTTCCAATATTGAATGATCAATATCATTTAGTTTGTTGATTTTTGTGCTGTCACTATTAGTGTTCTGTTGGTGCTCAAAGATATTATGATTCTTGTTGAATAGTAAATCTAAATTGTTGTGAATGAATTCCTCCAGTGACTCTGATTGAATGACAGAATCAGCCAAGTATTGCGAGTTCATGGTATCAACTTTTACACTAACTGTTTCTTCTTCGTGATCTGTTGTTTGTATGTTGTTTATAGTTTGAGGTGGCATTAAATTGGATGTTATTGAATGAATTATGTTATGTAATGATTGAATCTCCTTGAGATGATTTTGAAGCTGTTGTTCGTTTTGTATTAGATCATCATTGATTGGCTTTGCTAGTCTTCGTTCTTCAATCATCAATGCTTCATAGAATTGTTTAAAGTGACCAGATATAACATTCTCCATATAACTAAGTGATTTGATCTGTCTTGATGATTCATTGACATGATTCCACAGCCATTGTAATCTCTCTTTGATTATATTATCTTCTTCATTATCATTATCATTGCTTTTATCATTATTAGGACTATTTTTATTTTTTGTTTTACTATTATCATGATCATTCTCTTCTTCATCACTAACATCCTCTTGTTCTTCCTCCCCCACTTCTTCTTCCTCTTCCTCCTCCTCTTCTTCTTCCTCTTCCTCCTCTTCTTCTTCTTCTTTTTCTTCTTTTTTTTCATTGATAATATTATTATAATTGATATTCAATATAGATTGCTTGATTTGATCAATGAGAAAAATTCGATGTCCATAATGTTGTGATATCAAACATCGATAACAAATGATAGTGTTACAATCTGAACATAAAAGATCAAGATCTTTTTGATGTTTATCACACTGTTTCATTTTATTATTATTTGATCTATTCTGATTAAGATATTCGTTTGTTTTTTCAGATTCGTCTATTTTTGGTACTGATGAAAAAAAAAAAGGTAGTAACGTTAAAAAATGATCATTTTTTTTGAATAGATCCTAATAATTTTGGTTAAAGATATTTCTATTTTATTCTATTAATATTTCATTCTATTATCTTTTTGATTCCGAAGCATAGTCTATTGAAATCTTTGTTGTGCGGTAAGCAATAACCACAACAATTTATTCTTTTATGTCACACAACAAGATTAAAAAAATGAAAAAATATTATGTTTAAAAAACCGAAAAATTTAAGTATATAGACAATATGGAAAAAATTGGACAAACATCTAAATGCTCTGTCATATAAGGGTTAGTATCCTGGACTTTGAATCCAGTCATCTGAGTTCGAATCTCAGCAGAGCAACAAAATTTTATGAAAAATCCAAAGGCCACGATACGGCCATAATGCGTGGTTTTTTTTTTTTTTTTTTTTTTTTTTTTTTTTTTTCTGCCTATGGGCATTCCCTGTGGATAGATAAATCATTCACGAGAATGCTGTGAAAGAGCTTTTCTTCGGCGACTAGATCGTTGATCTTGTTCAGTGCATCTTTATGCTTCTGAGATGCCGGATCGCATGTGTTGAGAGTATGATTTAAAGATTTCTTGAGAGAGAGGCGCTCCCTAGATCTCGCGCTTTGTCTCTTCTTTAAGAAACAGATGAGCATTTCTTTAGCACATGACCACAAACCAGGTGTCCAGTTGCAGCTGGCAATAGAACATATTGGTGATGTATTGCTTAACACCGGGTAAACCGAGAGTAGCAGGGTTTAAAATCCAACGCTTACTTGAGAGATTGATGTCGACAGAGATTGGGCAGTGATCACTCTTGTCATGGAAATAGGTGGCGACAGCGGGATTACTACCTAGCATTGTGGATGCGACGTAGATACGATCCAACCGTCTAGGAGAGAGGGAAATGGGGAGCGGGTGATTGGTACAGCTGAAAGTGGGAGTGTCGGCTGACAAACGGGTATCAACAAGCGAGTTAACGGAAGCAAGACTTTCTAGAGTGTGACACAGCTCCTCGTCATTCGCCTTAGAAAAGGAAGGAGAAAAAGGAGAGAGACAGTTGAAATCACCAGCCATCAGATGGATGGTGTTGGTTTCGAGCTGAGGTAGAAGAGAGAGTTTTCTAGAGAATCCATTTCTCCACTTACGGTCAGCAGGAGCATAGATTCCAAGAACATTGAATGAGTAGTGTGAGTGATAGATAGTAACAAAGAGAATGCGACCTCCTGGATCTGAATAGATTACTTTGTAATCTAGGTCGCCGCCTTTGAGTTTGATGATTGCTACACCTGTACCCATACCGCGTAAATTTAAATCTGATTGGAATCTAAATCCTTCCAACTATGTGCCACCACTTTATACTGTTGTTCATCAACACGCAACTACTGTTAGATCTATTCTATCCTAATACTACTCAACTTATTAATTAATAATAACTATAAACAATAATAATAATAATAATATTTTATTGGCTATTTCTCACGGCCTGTGTGAGAATGTATATATAATATAAAACACGAACTAGCAGGTTAATATCAATACCTGCAATTTGTTGACTGATCATGAGTCAACATATCTTTTTTTGCCAAAAAAAAAAAAAAAAAAAAAAAGTCCATTAGTAAGCCTTGACTACTACTGATATCAGTAATGGTAGTACAAGGATGATTTAAAAAAAAAAAGAGTTAGTACCAACAAATTGTTTAATTAAATTTTATTTATTTCGATTTTTCATTGGTCAACTCACTTTCAACCTCGATATATTAGGAATGTAAATGCAAATGATATTTTATTGCCAATCATATATGTATTAATAACATTCAATATATAATTATCATTTCTTTTATTTTAATTTAATTTTATCATGATACAACATTTGGTATTGGTGAGTTGGTTTGAGGTGTAGTGGGTACTGCATGGTGTTCAGATGCAGGAGATGAGGTTGATGAAAAGGTGACTGGTGGTTTTGTCGAGACGATTGTCGATTTTCTAACTTGAATTGGTTTGTTTACCTTTCCTCTACCACGGATTGTCTCTGCCTTTCTCTTGTGAAGCTGTTCAAAGTTTGGATTGGAGTGAATGTTGCTCTTAATAGCTTGTACCCAAGATTCCATCTCGGCCAAGTTGGCAGCAGAGATAAAGTAGCTGGCGTGATTGGCCTGTACAAGAGTACCATCAGAGTTGAGCTTGCATGCCTTCATCTGTTCTTGTGACGAGTGCAACATGAAACAGAATTTCTTTTGCACGACAACAGTGACTACAACGTTTTCGAGTGGAATGATACCGCATGGCTCCAAATCTTGTGGTGTCTTGAAGTAGAGTAGACAATTGGCAGTGAGTTTGAACCAACGCTTCTTCCATGTCTTGATTCTTCCACCTTGCTTGGTGAGCCAACCCTTCTTCTCTGCGTGTGTATCGGTTTGACCGTCACGCTCCATTTTAATTTCATTGGTTACGATACGATCGTAGAGGTTTTCCATAAACTCGAGTGGCAAGTCATCACCATTGTTGATTCCACTGTTGTTCTTGAGGAACTCTGCCTTGGTCATCTTCTTTTTGATGTTTGGATTGTGGGCATCGGTATTCAACATGATTACAGAGAATGCAAGCACATAGACAGTATCGTTGTTGGCAAATATCTTGTTGTCCGGATTGTGGTTATAGAATTGCTGAGCAAACTTCTCCATCATTCTGTCGATCTTTTGTGCTTCACCTGGCAATCTAAAGTTCTTTAGGAACTTACGAAGAGCAACATCAAAGTCGAGTCCAGAGAAATCGAGCTCATCGACAAACGCATGCAACACTTGAATGTTGAATTCATCACCATCACCAATGTACTCTCCAATGCTTTGCTTGCTGAGATCGTCGTGACTCAAGAGGAAGTGGGCAATGTCCTTTGGTGTCTTCTCGCAGAGTCCAGAGCTTACTGCATATTCAATACCCTTTCTTGGATGATTGTTAAAGGTGGTGATGGCAGTCTTTATCAACAAACGCTTTTGATTGGCTTGTTGCTGATCCAAATCATCTTTCAACTGTTGATCCAACAGTGCATTGTTAACCTCTTCGTTGGGCAGTGATCGAGACTCACGCTTATTGACGAGTTGGTAGATTTCATCGGGGTTAGAAGTACCAAAACATTTGTTAAAGTCTAGCGAAGAACGGTTGCTAATAGACTTGAGATCGGCACCCACTCTAATCAAAACACGTGCAACATCACCATGATTCTTCTTGATTGCATAGACCAGCGGTGTCTTTCCGGCACAGTTCTTCATGTCGACCTTTGATTTGTAGGTAACGAGAACATCGACAGTATCACGTGCACCAGCAGCACTTGCCAAGTGCAGAGGAGTTGACTGGTGTGTATCGACTGAATCAACAAAGGCACCCTTCTTTAAGAGGATCTTACAGCACTCTGTGTGTCCATTGTAGGCAGCATTGTGAAGAGGAGTACCACCTTGATTGTCTTTAATCTCCAAATCAGCACCATTCTTTATCAGTGTATTCAAGCATTTGCCTCTACCATTGAAAGCTGCCTTGTGTAGAGGTGAAGCACCTTGATTATCCAACACATTGATCGATGCACCGTTATCAATCAATAATTTAGCAACTGAGGAGTGTCCATTGAACGATGCTTTATGTAATGGTGTTGCACCTTCTTCATCACGAATATTTACTGATGATCTAAAGTAATATATAAAACAATTAATTAATTACTGGTGATTCAATAATAATAAAAAAAACAACTATATATATAGATAGTTAGCTACATACTTGTGATTAATTAAAATTTGTACTATATCATAGATTCCGTTAAATGATGCTAAATGTAGTGGAGTTGATTGTCGGATATCTCTACAATCGACGTTGGGTGTCAACTTTAAGAGATGCTCTACTATTTCTTTGTGTCCATTGAATGCTGCTTTGTGGAGTGGTGTTTCACCCATTTCATCGACCATATCAATCTTTGAACCCAACTCTAACAATCGTTTCAGTAATGCAAAGTTTCCATTGAAACAAGCATGGTGTAGTGGTGTGACACCCTCCACGTCGACACAATTTATATTCTCACCGCTTCTCACCAGTAAATCGACACACTCTATATAGCCTGCTGATGCGGCATTATGCAACGGTGATATTCCATGAACATCTCTTGGATCTACCTTTGCTCCCTTTCTAATCAATAGAGATACACAAGATGAATGTCCACTAAAAGATGCTTGATGTAATGGTGTAATACCATCCTAAAATAAGATAAAAAAAAAAGATAAATATAACAAATTAATATTAACTAAACAACGTCGACGATAATAATAATATAAAAAGATTCTAAATGACACCTACATAATCAACACAATTTACTTTAGCATCTGATTTAATAAGTAATTCAACACACACAGCATTACCACCGGCACACGCATGATGCAGTGGTGTTTCACCGTTGGTCGTTGTTGCTTTGGGATCTGCTCTGTTGGTCAGGAGATATTGCACGCACTCTGATGAAGCAAAGAGAGCGGCCTTGTGGAGAGGTGTTCCGTTTTTGTCGTCTTTAGAGTTTACATCGGCACCACCCTTCTCGATCAGTAACTTCATACACTCGAGGTGACCACGTGCAGCAGCCCACTGTAGTGGTGTGTTTCCTGCCGAGTCTTTGGCATGTGCATTACCCTTCTTGTCGAGGAGGAATGCAACGCATCTTGTCGATCCACCATAGGCTGCATGGTGCAGCGGTGTACGGTTTTCACTGTCGATAGTGTCTACCGATGTCGCTGAATTGTTCAACAGATTCGATAATCTCTCTATATCATCGATCGACGAATAATAATGAACAGATGGTCGAGCAGATGATGTTGTAGCTGCTTTATTTCCATTCTGTACCATTTTCTTTCTCTATCTATCTATATATATATAAATCTCTATTAAACTGGTTTTTATCTTCTATCCAAGATTATATTATTATTATTACAATGGTTTTGATATAAAATAAAAATAAAAAAATGAAAATAAAAATAAAAATAAAAAAGATTGATTTGATTTGATTAACTGACTGACTAACTAAAACTAATCAATTACTTAATTTGATAATATTGTTGAATAATATTTATCGATTTGATTGATTGATTTAATTTTAATTTGATTGATTTAATTGATTGTGATTTGATTGATTATTATTATCTTTTAAGCTACACTCTATATTATATATGCATGCTTATTTGTATACGATTAATGATTGATTGATTGTGATAAATAATGATATTAAAATGTCTTCTATTATTCAATAGAAAGAATTTGTTAACTATTAGTTAATTTGTTTATTTTAGTTAAAATTTTATTATTACTATTGTTGTTTTGTTTTGTTATTCTTATTATTTTTATTATTATTATTCTTCCTCTTATTATTATTATTGTGTTATTAAATGGTATGTAGATGGTAACAAAAAAGTAAATTAAAAGAGTGTTTGAAAGGAAGCAAAAACAAAAAAAAAAAAAAAAAACAATTTTTTTTGTACAATATTTTTATTGTGTGGTAAAAACAATAGTGTTTAGGGATTGCAAAAAGTCTTTTTTTATTTTTATTTTAATTTTAATTTTTTTTGGTTTGGATCGAAACGACCCTTTAATTTGCCATACCCTAAAGTTGTATTCAATCCAACCCAAAAACACATTATCTATCTCACAAAATTGACCCACACACCACTAACTCACACACTCACACTCACAGACCAACAGACCGACATAAATTATATGTACACCCTATTAACGATTCACTAAAAGATAGATACATGTATAGATTGATAATATTTATTTAACTTTCAATAAAACAATTATAATATTATATAATAATTGATTATGTTGTGAAAGTAAAAAGAATTGAGAAAATGCTGAAACAAAACAAAAATAATACTTGTATTATTAGTACTAATACTACTATTACGAGTTGTACAACTCGCTCTACTTCTCATATTCTACTACTATGGTGAGTGAGGTGAATTGAGTGAATTCAAGAAACAGAGTGAGAGTGTGTATGTGTGCGTGTCAAATAATATTATTAATATTGTTATGTATATCTTATTAAAGATTACAATAATCATTACAAAACAAAGACAGAAATTAACATAACATTGTTGTGTTTGGAAAATGATGGGGTATCATAAAAGTCAGACATTTATTAGATTACCACTATTTCTATGTTGTGAATTTGTGTATTTGTTTATTGTTATTGTTGTGTTTGTTTTGAATGATATATATTGTTTTGTTTTTTTTTAACTAAATCAGTATAATAAATAAAACATTCGATTCATACATCATCTTTTATTGATGAACTGTGTAATCAATCATTATTATCATCATCATCAGCATCAGCATAAAAATCATTGTAATCAATCAGCAATATTATGAAACATCATTAAAAATTTCTAATAACGATACAAGTAGTAGGGTATTTACCAATCAAAAATCAGTAAAATAATAATGAGCGATGTGTGGTTTGTTGTTTTACTCATTACTGTTTGTATGATTACTATCATACTTAATCTGTTTTGCAAGTGAATAAATTGATTGAATGATGTTGATCACAACATATTTAAACTAATTTGGATGATTAGATTTTATTTATTAAGATTGTATTGTCAAAAAAAAAGAATTAATTTACAAATAGATTCTTATATTAATTTCTGAAATTGAGAAAAAAACATCTTCTTTTCAATCGGGATTTTCAGAGGAACTATTGTTATTGCTTACTCTTTGAATAATATTAAGGGTATAGATACGAGTTCTATTGTATTACAAGAGCTTCTGGTACAAGATTACTTTTAGTCTACTGATAAACACCAAGAGAACAATCGAAACAATGGAATCTCGAGAGATAAAATTCTTTTACTGATCAATTGTAAATTATTAATATACCAATAAATACATTAACCATTCTATAGATTAGAAGTACCCATCCAAAAAATCGATGGGATTCACCGTTGTTTCGAACATTCGCTACCGTTCGATATATTGTACAAGACGTTGTTTGAGGTGCAGGAGTTACGACCAAACTACGCCACAGATTGGAAATGTAGTTTTGGACGCACTGCAATCGTCGTTGCCCGGTGACAAGATCAAGGTGCCAGGCAAAGAGAAGCGTATCTACATTCACTAGATGCTCAATGTAGCGGAACTTCGAAATCAACTTTCTATGATTCTATGAATTCGCACAACTACATCCACCACAACAAAATCAAATCCCGAACTTTGTTGATTTCTTGCACTCAGACAACATCCTAATTTTAACAACAACAAGTCAACAACAATAAAAGATCATCAAAAAAACAACATAAAACATGGAGTATTTGTTAATGTTATAATTCGAAAACATAATATAACAATATCGGAAACAACAATGAATTTAATTATTTTAATATTTTAATCATTAAAATCGAAACAACATCATTCTATCTTTTTTTAAAAAAAAAAATATATTTACCCTTATTGGACTAAACATCATTCTTCTGGAATCATTTAACACTGTCATCTTTTATAACAATTAAACATTTGATGTTTTATACAACCTTCAAAATCAACTTTGCAGAAATGTTAGATTTATATTTTTGTTTAATAAAAATCAAAAAAGTTTCATTATTAATTTTAATTATCTTTTCTCTTCACAACCTTCAAAATATATACTTTTTTTTTCTACTTAAAATATTATCACAAACTATAATTTTAGATTATTGTACCGGTTGATGGTTTTATAAACACGGTAAATCATCCATTTTTTATAAACAAACTAAAAGAACAATCTAAATTGGTAGAAATTTAATATCTATTTAGTGTATTATTTTTAAATTGGTTTTTTTGTAAAAATATATCTCTAGTTGGAAGAGACCACGATCCGAATCATGACTACAATGTACCCAGAGGGGTGGAAGGAATTTTAGCAATAGTGGAGTTCAAAAAAGTCAAGTATGTATTGAAAAAAGAAAAATAGGTGCAGAAGAGAAAAAGCAAAAGAAAAGAAAAAGAAGATTTCTTAAAAGAAAAAAAAAAAGACAAAAAGAAAGCAAGATAGTACAACAACAACAAACACTAAAAGAACCAAGATCAACATCTCAGTTCCTATTACAACCAACACACCAATCGAATCTTCTCCCACTTCAGGTTAATTGACTTCTCATATAGCTACAACTACTTTATCCACCACCATACACTATCCCATCACAAGGATATCCACAACCATACACCACAACCATAATAAAACAAGTTCTTACGTTTTTCAAATTTGGAGAAGGTATAACTTAAAAGTTGATTGGAGATTTCTGGTGATTGTTGCAAAGAGAATGTTGGTGGATAACCTTGTGGTGGAATAGTGTATGGTTGTGGATAACCTTGTGATGGATAGTGTATGGTTGTGGATAACATTGTGGTGAGATAATATTATGTAAGTTTTATTTTTAAAACTATTTATTGAATCAATAATAAATATCCAATATTAATCAATTTTTTTATAATCTATAGATTATGGTAGAGGTCCTGAACACTTTGGGTATGTTCAAGGTTTGAAGGGAGTCAAGTCCTCGCCCTATGTCAAACGAGAAATGGAAAATCAACTACATTACACATTCGTCCGTACTGGTGTAAATTTGGACAATATATTGTTGATGAATTCAACACCTCACAGGTATGTGAATTATAATTATTTTTTATATAATTTTAACTGTAGATTTTATTAATTTCATATCATACCTATAGGTATTCTAACCATGTTTAGAGGTTAATGAAGCTTAATACAATGCTAATCCAAGTAAAACAGTGTCGATAAATCAAAAGTTGTTCGGCATATTGGAGAAGAACTTTGGAAACCACCGGACACTCGTCACTCTGATTCCAAGTTACATTATACAAGTAAAATGTATATTCACGACGACAAATCGGTTTTTATAAATCGAGATCAATGCTGCCAATAATTTATTGTTGGTAGGTTCAAAAGAACACCATCCTTTATAAAAAGACAGAGATACTCTTTGCTCAAGAGGCATAAGAAGAATCTACTACGGCTGAGGAAAGCTCCGATTACTTGAATATATGTGAGTTGATAAATTTGAAAACATTAAAAAAAAAAACAAAAACTAATTTATTTTAACTTAACTGTAATTTTTTTTTGCAGAGAACCTTTTTCAAGGGAACAAATTGGAATAAATTGATTGATGTTGATTCTTACGACATACTTAAACTAATTTGGATTAGATTTTTTTGTTAAGATGATTATTTTGATTATTCAAAAATTGTAAGATTTGAGTGCAGATTTTTGCAATTAATTTCTGAAAAAAACTGATCACGACAGGCAAAAAAATCCTAATCTTTCAACCGGAATTTTCAAAGGAATTAGTTTTAAATTTACAATTGTGACTTATGTTCGGCAATGAAATTTAAAAAAATATAAAATTTAAATGAAATTTAAAACTTTTTTTTTTTTTTTTTAAAGTTTTTTCCTCTTTAAATTGGTGGTAGTGAAATAGTTAATCATTCATCTTATCATACCATATAATATTTTTTGATTGAATACAAACAATCAATTTTGTTTATTTAGTTTTCATATAAAATGAGATTATCAACACCAGTTTTGATTAATCTCACTTTATTAATAACAATTATATATGTATCATTAGCTATACAACTACCAAAACAGAGCACAACTCATGTAGAATGGGATTCAAATGATCCCGATCTTAAAAGAAATATCTCTCGTACGTTATATAATTATATTGTTAAAAAAGAAATAATAATAAGTTTAGTTTTAAATTTAATTATTTACATTTTGTTGTTAATTTTTTTAAAAAAACAAAAATTTGTTATACTAAATAGAATTAATTGTTGCGAGAGGATATCCAGAAGAAGATCATCATGTTGTAACACCAGATGGTTTCATTGTATGCACATTATTTTAGAAAAAAAAAAAAAAACAAACTATTCAATTATTTAACAATTTACTTCTAAAATGAAAATAGATATCAATTCAGAGAATTCCAGCCGGAAGATACAAAGCCAATCCAAATCCATACGGTGCAAATGGTAAAGCTGCAATTGTCTTGCAACATGGTGTTGAAGATATTGGAACAAGTTGGGTAATTCAAGAGAATGTCTATCAGAGTTTCGGATTTATCCTCGCAGATGCTGGATTCGATGTCTGGATTTCCAATGTCAGAGGTACCACTTACAGTAACTCAAGTATCAATACCAACCCATCAGAGAAAGCAGTAAGTGAAGTGTATTCAAATTAGATAATACTTTATTTAAACAATCATATTCATTTTCCATATTCATATTAATTAATAACATGTTAGTTTTGGGCATGGAGTTTCGATCAAATGGCAGAATACGATTTACCAACGATTCTCGATTATGTGAGAGGCGTCACCAACAATGAACAGGTTGGATATGTCGGACACTCTCAAGGAACTACCATGGGATTCATTGGATTTGCAAATGAGACTATTGCTGCCAAGATCAATCTCTTTGTTGCTTTGGCACCGGTTGTCAGAGTGACTCACTGCCAGAGTGCATTGTTGGACGTCTTGGCAGACTTTGATATTGTCGACATCCTCGAGTTGCTCGGGGAGAAGGCATTCCTCCCGGATACACCAACTCTTCAACATCTGCTTCCAATCATCTGTGGAAACGATCCATCGCTCTGCTCCAACTCGTTGGCTCTGATCATGGGATGGGACACCAGTAACATCAACAACACACGTCTTCCAGTGATTATGGCACACGAACCTGGCGGAACTTCCGTTCAGAACGTAGCTCACTGGGCACAGGCCAAGAAGCACGGATACTACAAATTCAATTACGGTCCCATCGGTAACCTGCAACACTATGGTCAGCTCACAGCACCCGCTTACAACATCTCAGAGTTTAGAGCACCCGTTATCTTTTACTATGGTGGCAACGACTATCTTGCCGATCCAACCGATGTCGAATGGCTCATTCCACAAGTGCCATCTCTGCTCTACAAGAAATTCCTCCCGACCTACTCGCATCTCGATTTCGTCTGGGGAGAGAATGCCTATCAAGATATCTATGATGAAGCAGCACAATGGCTTTTAAAGTATGCTACCTATCCAAATTCAAAATAGATAGACTTATACCATATCGATGTTATATTTACAACGACAACAACAACATAACCATATAACATATAAATTGAAATTATCGATGATAACTGTAATAATATTATAATAAATTAAATTGAATTTTTAATTGTAAATCATATAAACCTTTAACTTGTTCAAATCAAATTATCATTATATTAATTTGTCTTTTATTCAATTATTTGTTTCAACAAAAAAAAAAATCTTAAATTATTTATATTGAGTTGAATTTCCATTGTAATAGGAATTCTTTCCATCTTGATTATCATCTTCAGATTGATGAAGTTGTCCAATTCTATTTCTTTTCTTTACATTTGTCTGTTCCTCTTTCTTTTCCTCATTCTTTTCTATTGGTTGGAAGAATCCACCTTGTTGCTGTTGTTGTTGTGGCTGCGGTGTTGAATTATCATTGCTAAGTGTATGTATTCTACCGACTTGTCTTATGCCGGATGAAGATGGTCTATTTGAGGGTGTTGTTTGTTGTCTTTGTTGTGAACCTGGATAAGCAGCAGCAGAAGAAGAAGTTGTAGATGTAGTTGTAGTTTGTTGACTTGCTGGTGGATACCAAAATGGTGAGAATATACTTGAGACATAGTTTTTGAATTTATCAATGTATCCACCATCTTCAGACTCTAAAGTAGATGAAGTGGTGCTATACTGTGTTGTTGATGATGCTGGCTCTACCTCTGGTGGTGGAGTTGGTTTGCTGTTTGGATCGGAAGAACAGAGAGTAAGTGTTGCAGATGGAACCAAGTCTAGCACTCTCAAACTTAACGACATATCATTCTCAGTGAATATCTTTTTGGGATATGTAATCATCAAATAGTATGCATGTTTACCATCATTTCTATTCTAAATAGTTATAATGTATCATTCAATCATTTTCATTAATATACTTTTTATAATAGGGTAATAAAAAAAAAAAATAGAGATACATACCTTATCAATATAACTCTTTACATCATGAAGTTTATCATTTGGTGAAAAGGTAGATTTAATTGAGAATCCATTGGTTAATTTACAAACTATAGTTGTCTCTGTATATAAGGGTGGTGATGCTATAGTCTTGTTTGATTGTGTTGGTGATGTTATTTTACTCTTAACGGTTGGTGATGTCATTACTTTTTTACTACTATTACTATTGTTTGTTGATGATGATGTGGTTGTTGTAGTTGTCGTTGTTTTTGGTGGTGTTGCTTTTGGTGTTTCTTTCTTTATATTTGTAGCGTTATTAGTATTTGTCTTTGAGGTTTGTTGTTGTTGTGAAGATGATGCAATTGGTTTCTGTTGATTTGTTGGTCGTTGTTGTTGTTGTTGTTGTTGTTGTTGTTGTGCTTGTTGAGATTGTTTCTGTTGTTGAAACATCAGTAACATTAACAATTGAGCTTGTTGTTGTTGATATTGTTCTTTTGATTTTGTTAATATCGATAGTAATTCATCTGATGATTTATCACCGTTAGAGGTGTGAAGTGCAACACCATTCAATCCAATTGTAACAAAGAAAGGAAGTTCTTCTTCACTATAAGGATCTGATAAATGAAGAGTAATAATAAAAAAGACATTAGAATATATTTTTATATTATATAACAAACAAACATACATATTTTCTTTAAATTTATAGCATCTTCAGAATTTACATCAATCTTTTTTAAAATAAAAGTAGATTTGATGAGATCAGACAGTTGTTGTTCATAGTTGAATAGATCTAGTAAGAGAGGATGTCCATCTGTATCAGCTTCATTATAAACGACGACAGCTAGTATTTTGCTAGTCTGCTTGGATTGTTGAACTGCCTCTGCAAATGATTCATTAAAGAATACAGATTCTATTATCTCTGTACTATTATCTTCACTCATATTTATATTATTTTATTATTACTTCAATTTAATTTATCGGGCTAAAACATAAGTAAAAATTTAAATTAAACAATTTTTTTTTTTTGCTTTTAAATTTTTTAAGATTTAATTTATTATTTATCATGGTGTGTTACCACTACTACTATTACTACTACTAAAAATCATTTAAACATTAATAATAGATTATATACTTGATAATCTAATATTTCATGAATAATAATTATATTATTAAATTAAAAATCAAATGAAAAAACCAGGTTAAACTGTTTAGCCAAATGATTGAGTTTTTTTTTTTCTCGTCATTTACTTTTAGTTGTGAATAGATTAGTAATACGATGAATATTAAAGATGAAATTCAAAAGATATTTAATTGGATAGAGAATCAATGTCAATATGGTTTGATAGATCTTAGAACAAAAGAAGAATTTCAAAGACAACATATTATAAACACTACAAACATTCCTCTTGACCAACTACCACAAAGAATATTCGAATTACCACCAAGAGTAGAGTATCTATAAATAAGAATAAATAAGAGTAATTATATATACTGATATTTAACTATTTATCAATATATATATATAAAATTAGGGAAATAAGATATCATTTTTATATCCAATTAATATTGATGATAGTGGAACAATAACGGATCTTTGTGAATTAGAATCATATAAACAATCGATTGAACTTAGAGATACACTCATAAATAGATCAGGTTATCTAGTGGAGTTCATTTGCTATATCGATCAAAATACTCAAGATATCTTTTTTGCATCATTAATCAACGATAACAACAAAGATATCGATCGTACATTGGTTGAAAGTGGTTCGGTTTCAAGGTTACTTTGGAAAGCTTGTTCATTTTTAGAATCATCAATAGATTTAATTGACACTCAACTCTTAAAACAACTACAACAACAACCAGAACAAAAACCATCTATTTACTATTCATTGGATTTGGCATGTGGATCGGGTAGAGATGCATTGTTCATTGCCAAACGAGGTCACTCCAATGTAATAGCAGTGGATCACGATCCAATTCTCCTGAAAAAGATATCGGATGCTCTACCTCGCTATGGAATACCAGAGGAATCGGTGAGGTGCGTACAACTCGATTTGGAACCGGTTTACATTGATCCTGCACATCTCGATCGAGATCATTCGAATCGGTTGGAAACCAATGATCCTTTGAAATACACTGCCGACGAACTCAACAAGTTGAAATCACTGCTTGCACAACTGCGGGCACTGTCTCCGGTCAATGGCTATCACTTGGTGCATGTTGCACGCTACCTCTACCGGCCACTTCTCCCGATCATAGCAGAGCTAATAGTACCGGGTGGATTCGTTGTATTTCATACATTCATGCATCCATCGAAAGGCAAACCCAAACGTCCAAGATACCTACTGAACTACAATGAGCTCAAAGAACGATTTACAAACTCTTTGTTCGACATCATTGAATATCAAGAGACATTACTCGAGGATAATAGACCAATTCAATTTCTATTGGCAAGAAAACAATAATAATAATAGCGTATATAAATTCCATATATATATAAATAGTAAATAAATATCTTGATTTATCATTCGAATAATAATATTTCCGATGGATATCAACTTTATTTTATCATTTTTTTTCAATAAAAAAATCTAACCATTATATATATCATATCACCATTCCATTCCACTAGACAAATTTGATAATACCGGTAATATAAATAAATACATAATAAAATGATGATTTTTTTTCAATTTATTCATCATTTTCATCCCAAAAAAGAAATCATTTTTCAAGGCTCAAATTTCTTTTTTGATTTTTTACATTTTTTTTTATATTAAATTTTAAATTAAAAAAAATAAATTTGTGTTGTTCAAAGTATTGCTCATTTCAGTAAAGTCTTTCAATGACCCACTTAAAAGGTGTTTAAATTTCAAATCATTTAATTTTTTTTTATTCTACTATCTTTATACTTATTATCCTATCACAAATATTACAATGTTTCATACATCTTTTAGACCAATTCAATCAGTTGGATTAAGATTCTTTACTACCATTAAATCATCAGGTAGATATTTAACCTTTAATATCTTAGTTAACTTATCCATTTAATAATATTAATAACAATGGAATAAATCAATTTTTTTATTTTATTTTTTTATTTTAATATTATAGGTGGCAGACTTGATGGTAAAGTTGCTTTGATCACTGGTGGTGCAGATGGTGTTGGAAAGGAATCATCATTATTGTTTGCCAAAGAAGGTGCCAAAGTATTGGTTGTAGATCTTGATTCCAATAAAGGAAACAATGTTGTCTCTCAAATCAAATCCAATGGTGGTCAAGCTTATTTCTTCCAAGCTGGTAAGTATTATTTATTAATTTATTCTTTTACAAAAACAAGATTTTAATAATTAATTTAAATATTCCGTGAATCATTCATTATTAGATGTTAGTAAAGCAGAACAAGTAAAGGCAATGATCGAAGTTGCAGAGAAGAACTATGGCAAATTGAATGTGTTGTTCAATAATGCCGGTATTATGATTTCTGAGGACGATGACTCTGTCAATACCACCGAACAAGTCTGGGAGCAAACCATGAATGTAAATCTTAAGGGTGTATTTTTGGGTTGCAAGTTTGGTGTACCAGCTCTTTTGAGAGCCGGTGGTGGAAGTATCATCAACACTGCTAGTTTCGTCGCTTTGATGGGTGCCGCCACCCCACAGATTGCCTATACCGCTTCGAAGGGTGGTGTATTGGCCATGTCCAGAGAGTTGGCAATTATTCATGCACGTCAGAATATCCGTGTCAACGCACTCTGTCCAGGTCCATTGAGAACCGAGCTCTTGGATAAATTCTTGTCCACTCCAGAGAAGAGAAATAGACGTCTCGTTCACTTGCCAATGGGTAGATTTGGTTTGGCCGATGAAGTTGCCAAAGGTGCTTTGTTTTTGGCCAGCGATGACTCTTCATATGTAACTGCCTCTACATTCTTGGTAGATGGAGGTTTGACTGCTGCCTATGTAACTCCAATCTAAACAATAGTTTCTTTGTCTTTTTTTTTTTTTTCAAAACGATAAATAAACATCTGTATTAATAATTATAATAATAAGAACACAATTGATATTTGAAAGTTTAAGTTTATCAATAAATATAGTTATTCATTTTTATTTATCCAACCAAGTTGGTTCTTGAATTTTCCAAGTCGGCTTGGGTGGTTGAGTTTGTCGAGTTTGAAATCTCAGATGTTTCATTATTTTCACCACCATTATCAACATCTTCATCATCATTATCATCACGACCGTCAGTCTCTCTATCTTGATTATAAGTTGAATCGACAATGACTTCTGTTGTTGTTGCTGTTTTCTTTTCATTGTTGGACTCGATATCCAACTCTTGGTTGTTATTCTCGGTATCATTATCCATGAGTTGACGTACCTCTGACGATTTGTGGTGTGGCTGCGAAAGATTGTAGATGGCCAAACCAGAGATGATAATAACGAACGAAAGGAAGTACAACCAATGTAACTTTCTGTCAAACAAGAAGATGGCAAAGATAATAGAGAACAAATCCGATGTTAACAATGAAAGATTCATCATAGTTGCACCGGCAATTCTCATCATAAATGGTGTAATCGAATACATGGCAAACAAACAAATAGCAAAACCAATAATATATCCAATGACACCACCACTCCAAACCATTGTAGTTAATTCATTTCTTTCCAAAATAGACCTAATTTAATTAAATAGTTAGTTAGTTATTTTTGAAAATATGAATATTTAGCATGTTTGTTTGTTTGTTTGTTTGTTGCTTCAAGACTTACAATTGAATAGCAGAGATAATCGAACCATAAATACCGAGCAATGCCAAGTAAGTATAGTTATCATATTTCTTAACGGTGAATTCTTGTCCAACATTTGAAATTGAGTAGAGAACACACGAGATGAGTACTAGCATGTCACCGAGCAATGGGTTGGAGCCACCGTTGGCGCTCTCACCTTGGAGTATATCAGAGACTACGAGAATGACCATACCGACAATCGATAGAACAACGGCGAGAATATGCACAAAGGTATAACGTGTCTTGAGGAAGATACGTGTGAGAATCACTACGCATGGGATGGTGAAACAATCGAGTAGCATAATGGAGGTGATCGTTGTGTACTGATAGGCTTTCACTACGACGTAGTTGGCTTCGACATCGATCAGTGCCAGCGGAATGAGAATGTGTGATTTCGTCTTGATGGTCTTCCAGAAGGTGCCACGCTTTATCAAAACGATTGAATAGAACATCAGGAGGATATAATTGAGCAAACTCTGTGATGTTGGAATATTGACACCGTAGTTGACCACCAGCAACTGACTGAAAACACCGGTACCACAAATACACAGGGAGATGAGCTGTCCAAGCGCCAATCCATGTAGTTTGCCACGTAGTAGTTGCTTATCTACCAATCTCAAACTATCGATGAAATTGACTTTGAAGTAGTTACGTACTCTATCTGTTGTTTGTGAAAATCCCATTATTATTTCAAACTCGACCAACAAAAGTTTTGCGATACTATATATATAAAACTTTTGAAAGCTATATATAGATTAATGTTTATTTTGTATTGAATGATTAAAAAGACTATATTTATTTTTTTGTAAAAAAAAAAAAATAGATATAGAAATAGATATAATATAGATATATATATAATATGTATCTTGATTATTCAAAAAGTAGTGTTCAACAACGACAACAACAATAATAATCAGACAACTGATAGTCAAAGTAAAAGTCGAATCCCGGTAACAATGTTTGTCGTTAAAAAAAATATAAATAACTTGAGATTTTTTTTTCGTTAAAAAATAAAAAAATTGTCGGAGAGGAACGGAAGAAAAAGACGAGAATTTGTGTTGATGTATGCTTATGCTTCGGGTTTTGTGATTATACCCTTTACTTTATGGGCGTTGATTTCTATTCTAAAAAAAGATTTTAACTAAACTATCAATTCACCATTATTTTGCTAAATAATAATTTATTTATTTTAGATATGTTTTGTGTGAAAATATATACACCAACATTTTGTTATACCACACATGATATGATTATCCTTTCTTTTCTTTTTATAATGTAAAGAAAAAAGTAAAGATTACTTGTTGTTAAAAAAAAATGTTGTTGAAGAAGATGTTTGAAATAAATTGTTGTTGTTGTTGTTGTTGTTTGATGTTTGATGTTTTTTTGATTTTCGACCTATAAATATTAACTTATTACTTCATAACCACCTGCACCTTTACGTTTGATCATGATTACTAGTGTAACGATAAACAAAATGATGAGACTACCGAATGCAATCGGTAGTGCAATGTCGAGTTTACGAAGTTGGTCAGTGTCGGATTTGGTTGGTGTAGGTGTTGGTGTGGGAGGTGGTGTTGGGTTGTTTTCTTGGTCGCAAGACGCTCCGGTGTAGTTGGGAGCGCAGCTGCAGTTGTAGGTGGAGTTGGAGTTGATAGAGCATTGGCCATGTACACATTGATGTAATGATACCATGCACATGCTCTGATTGTTTTGTGTGAGACAGATGCCCGAGAGCGTAGCGCAAGCAGTGCACGACGCCGTCTTGCAAAAGTTGCAGCTGTAGCCTTCGCACGCCTCGTCGCAGCCAATCTCACTGCTGCCGTTGAGCGGCGAGTAGTTCTGGTAGAAGCTGCCAGAGATGAGATAACCGTTGTAGGTGTCGTTCAAAAAGACGCCGCCACCCGGACCGTTCTCAGCCGAGTTGAAAAACACTTGACTCGAGTCAAAGGTGAGCGACGACTTGTTGGATGGCGCGTTGATGTAGATGGCGCCACCCGAATAGTCGGCGGTGTTATTAAAGATGTTGGTCGACATGATAAGATTCTGACGGAATGCATGATCGAGAGTGATTGCACCACCCGAGATCTTGGCGAAATTCATTGAGAACTCGCAGTCCGTTGCTTCAATGGTTTCCGAGTAGACGGCGCCACCAAAGCCAGTGGCGATGTTGCCGTGGTATGTCGAGTAGCTGGTCTGGAACTCCGACGAGTAGATGGCACCACCGTATTCGGCGACGTTCGAACGCAGCTGACTCTGTCTGATTGACTAGGAGTTCACTGGTGGTGAAGACCGGCGAGAAGATGGCACCGCCGCGCTCGGCGACATTCGAGAGGAAGTCGCTGCTGACGATGGTCGTGCCATCGCTGTAGATGGCGCCACCCGAGTGTACGGCGCTGTTCGATATGAATATAGAGTTACGCACATTCAGTGAGTTTGGATAGGTCAGCTGGATGGCGCCACCATACTGACCGGAGCAGTTCTGAAAGGTGGAGTTTGAGATCATCAGAGTGAACGTGTTGGAGTTGGCCGGTACGTTGATGCACGAGTCGTAGGCATTCTGAATCGACATCGAATCGATCAGTGTATTCGAGAGTATATGTGAGATGAACGATGGTTGCCCCGAGCAATCGACCACCGGTGCGACAAACACCGATTTGTCCGGCGATATCACCACCTGACACGGCAGATTGAATTTGAGATTACAGTTTTCAGGTCCACTATAACGACTACCGAATATATTTATATTTAAAATATCTATTTGTGATAATCCTAAACCATTGATTGCATTTATACAATCATTTATATGTGTACAATTTCTTTAAAATGAACAAAGCAAAAAAAAAAAGTTAGTTTTTTGATAAAATGAATTTTCTAAAACACCAGATTGAATGATTGATTTGCTTTGCTTTGCTTTGCTTTGCTTACCTTATGTTTGAAGATGGTGTAAATGGTTGACATGTAAAAGATGTATTATAAGTTGGGTTGACATTACAAAGATATTTATTTACTGAATCTATTGATTTATTTTCTTGTTTATTATTGTTATTATTATTTATATCATTACTATTACTACTACTACTACTACTATATCTATCGTTATTATTATTATTTGCACTTACAAAACTCGTATAAAATATACTAAATAATAATAAAATATATAAAAAATGACAGGTACGCCAACTATTATTTTTATTTCTACTGTTGTTCATTTTCCGATGACTTTTCGAATGAAATGTTGTTGCTGTGTGATCGATTTAGAACTTTTTCTTTCTATTTCTTTTTTTACTTTTTCTCTTTCTTTAAAATATATAAATTAATCAAACATCATGATGTTTTAATATAATGTTATTGGGCTATTTCTCTTTAAAGTTAGTTTTAATTTACTACTGGATTAGTTTTTTTGATTTATTATTATTTAATAGTTATGATTGCTTTGATTTGTGACAAGCTAATAAAGTTTATCGTCAAACTGTTTATTGGTATTGTTGTTATTGTTGTATGGGTCTCTCTAGATTGACAAGAAACTAACCACGCTCATTCAAATGGGTAAAAGTCTTGCTACTTTGCTGTTTACTAATTTTTTTAAAAAAAAAAATTCATTTTTATTTTTTAACAAGGTATTCATTTGTTGAAATTTTTATTTTTTGGTTCAAGGTTGTTGATTGATGATATAATTGAATAAATATCTCTCTTTTCAAAAGCATTGCTTCCCAAAATTTTTATCATGATGAAAGTTGATGACAGATAATTACTTATTTAAAGTAAAATTAGAAAGTTTATTTTTTGTTTAAGATTAGTTTTTTTTTTTTTGGATTAAACAATTGTTATAATATATGATATATGATCGATTTACAAATTTCAAAAATAAATAAAATAATAATATTAATTTTCGTTTTAGATTTAATATTTAATATAACAATTTAAATTGAGTAATCCCACACACAGTTTTTGAAAACGTTACAAAAAAGACTTGAATCAAATTTTTTTATTCATTTCTTCGCTTAAACACAAATTTTTTGGCTTTGATTTAGTGCGACGAAAAAAAAAAAAAAAAAAACAAAAAAATTGATAAAAAAAAAAAAAACTTTTTTCATCAATTAAGTTCAAAATTCTGTAGTTTTTCAACTAGCCATTTTGTAGTCTTTATTTAGATAGTAATAATAACAGTGAAATCGACGTTGTTCTTATTCGAAAAAACAGAGACCAAACACCACATCACAAAATGACTACATACATCGATCTCTCATCACCAGAGGAACTCTACATCGACCTCATCAATCAGGTTGCCAGTATCAAGAAGAAGCGTTCAGTTGAATTCAACGATACCGAATATCAAAGATTGTTGGGTGAACAACGTGCTCCAGAGTTTTTGTCAAAGTTGATCACTTCAGAGTCTGAATTCATCCTTAAAGAGTCTGATAAAGGTATGTTATAAATATATTATTGTAATATTTTCGAATCTAATCGTCTTTATATTAATATTAATAATTATTATAGAGATTGAATCATTCTTTAATATCATCTTGACTGTTTTACATAAATTGGAAAATGAAGCTATAAATATTATCTCACAAAAGATTAGAGACGTTCTTTCTGCTTCACCAAACGAAAAGAGCAACTTGAAGATTAAATTGTAATGTTTCATACAATCATCATTCATTCAACATAAATAATCATAATCATCCAAAAAAAAAAAGGATAAGAATAAGGAAACAGAACAAATCAAAACAGGTTTTAGAATCATTAATTAATAACATATATAGTATTTATTGGAGTATTTATAAAGTTTGAATGAAATGTGGAATTAAAGAAAAAAAAAAAAAAAAAAAGAAATAGAAAAGAAAAACATGTTATCACATCAACAATAATAATAATAATAATCATAGTCATAACTAATCACTAATATAAGAAAGGAATGAAGGAACAAAGATATTAATATATATTTTCTTTAAAAATTATTAATATATATAGGTTAACCAACCTTTTCAACTCATTCTCACCAAAGTCACCAATGAGATATGAAGTATTCTATGTATTAGTTAAATTGGCTAGTGAATCTGGTAATATCGAATTTGTCAAGTATCAAACCAACAACCTCGATACTTGGCTCGACGATTGGTCAGCTTCAATCCCACAAAAGAGAAAGATATATAAATTAATTTCAACTATTTTCAAAGAAAAGAATAGGTAAGTTTATTATTATTACACTTTACTACTATCATGATCATGATCATTATTATTATAACAAAACAGTTTTATTAATTTAATCGAATTTTCAAATGTATAATAATAATAGTATGATTTCACATAAATTTTTGGTTAAATATTTAAATACATTCAATAAGGAAGATGCAGGAGAGGCACAAGAAGAATCAGTTAGAGCATGTATCGAATCGATTTCATTACAAGAGTTGTTCCAATCCGACTATTTGTTGGATTTGGTTGCCATCGGTTACTTGGAGACATCTTCGAATCCAAAGCACAAGCTCACCTATGAATTGATGAAGATCTTTGCCACCGAGCAGTTGGACAGCTTCATTGCTTTCCAAAGTAGAAACCCATCGTTCCTCACAGACATTGGTTTGAAGGAAGAGGATTGTCTACAAAAGATTCGTTTGCTCTCGTTGGCCACCCTGACCAGTGAGGATGCCAGCGTCAGCTACGCTTCCATCAGCAAATCGCTCCAGATCGACGAAGACAAGGTAGAGATGTGGGTGATCGATGCCATCGCATCCGACTTGATCGACGCCAAGCTCGACCAACTCAACCGTGTCGTACACGTCAACTCATCGACACAAAGAGTTTTCAACAAGGCACAATGGACCCAATTGGGATTGCGTATCGACGCCTGGAGATCGAGTGTCAAGAACCTCCTCCAAGTCATCGACACTGCCAAAACCACTCAAATCAAGCCATTCTACTGGCAATCGCGTTAAACTATTGCTATCGTCCCTCCTCCCACTAGTAGTAGATCTACTTGTTATTCTATAGCTCTGTTGTTATAGAACTACTGGTAACATAACAATAAACATGTTATGTTTAGATCAAAAGTAGTAGTAGTAGTAGTATTAAAAATAAAAAAATAAATAAAAATAAAAAAGAATCAACCAAAAATAAAATTAAATCCACTAAAATCTTGATTGTTTTTTTTTGATTTCATTTGATAATAAAGTGATCATTGCAACTTTTGTTGTTATTATTATTACTTATGAATCATTATGAATCATCAGTTAACTGATACAATCAAATCATAGAGAGATATAAATTATTCTTGATTTGTAGAAAATAAAGAGATAAATAAATATTAAAATGGTTATTATTACAGTTCAATTTATTAGAGATTCATCATATTCATTTCAAATAGAAGTTGAAGAGAACTATAGCGTTGGAGATTTAAAACAAAAGATAGAATATCATCATGGACTCCTAGCTGATGACACCCGCATTATAGTAGCCGGCAAAGGATTGGGTGATCATCATGTATGTTTATCATCATCCTTTGAAAATGTTGTTGTTTTTATTAATCAAATATTTTCCTTAAGCTGATTACTCCATATTTAGATCGAATTTTCTATTTAGCAACTAGACTGAGTAGCAGAAATGTCCCCTCTGTAAATTAAATACTTTTGTAAATAAAATATAAAACAATACATTCTCAATTTTGATACTGGTTTAGTTCATGCAAAGAAAATTAATACTAAAGTGGTCTATAGGTACAATATTTGTGCACACTATTTTTTAAATGAAAATGTGCTTCATCATCAAATGCTCTGTCATATAAGGGTTAGTATCCTGGACTTTGAATCCAGTCATCTGAGTTCGAATCTCAGCAGAGCAACAATTTTTCTTGCTATATTGTCCGCATGCGTTGTTGTGCTTTTTGTTGACAATTTTAAATTTATCCAGCAACTTTTGGGTGTCCAACTTTGTCGAAATGCAAAATATTTAAGGATATTTCAATATATAGCTAATATAACTATCATATAATTTCAAAGTAGGCTTCTTTCCAAATTAAAATACGCAGTTTTTATATCTTTTAAATCTGATGTTTTTGTTAAACCGTGACTCTTTAGTCGACACCAAAGTTCTGTAATTAAAACATTATAGCAAACTAATATTGATATCTTGTAAGCCAACATACAATTAAATAGATATATACCCATAGTCTCTCATTTTCATTATAAACTAATGAATGGTAGAGGAAAACAAGTTAACGTTAAGTGGTTATGATTTACTCTGTTTATTTATATTCTTATGAATCATTATATAGATGTTGTGTTGTTTAGATAGAAGATATAGTTGTTATAGTTCCTTCTGATGAAATTTTAATTACAGAGTATATATAATTGTTATTTTGATTCAACAGATGATGCATCTTCTTCAATCGAAATGTCAAATTTGACACAGATGTATATTATCTAATTTTATAATTGAATTGCACTCATGTTAATTATTATTTTTATGTAATTGCTAATTTTACAAAATATATAATACAACATTTATAATAATAGAAAAATAATAAAAATAGTAAGTACTTACTTTTGTAGTGTAAAAAAATATCTATTTCAAACTATTTAATTCGATTTTTTTTTTAATTTTAAAAAGTTTAAAGAAATGGGAGATACATTCATAAATCTATCACATTTATTACTATCAAATATAGTTAAATACCTACATAGCAATCATGATAAGATAATATTTAGTTTGGTTTGCAGGAGATGGTTCTATGAAAAAGATAAATATCTTTGTTTGAAGAATATGAAAGGTTACCATCGACAAAATCTAAACAAACAAAATTATAATCTTACTTCATTCAATCATCAGTTATCAGCAATTGAATATCGTAAATCAAAGAAATATATATTTTATAAAGGTAAGAACATATCATATTTCATATCGATATTGTACAATAATAGAATTGGTAACCAACTAATTAACAACTTTTATCTTGATTATATAACTATGTAGATGATACTCAAGATGATCTTGATTATATTGAAATAGAAGATCAAATGAAAAAGATTATCTTTCAATCGAGAGATGATGAATATCTCTATTTGTCACAATCATTTAGAGATAGGCTTGCTCGTTCAAACATCGATACTCTAGAGATTCATTGTGTGTTGAAGATTAAATTCGATCAGTTCCCAAGTAATATCAAAAAAATGTCAATTTTTAGACATTATTGTTCCACTGATTTCAAATGGCTTCCGGAATCTTTGGAATCGTTGACTCTACTCTATCATTATAAAACTATAGTATCACCATTTACCTCGACACTCAGACATCTTGAGTTTAGTGAAACCTTTGCTCATCAGATAAATATCAGTTTGTTACCACCTCTGCTTGAAGTACTCATCTGTTTTAAGGCTACTTTTATTGCTACTCCCTCGACCGATGGATCAAAGCAAGATCTACCGTCCAGTCTTACCAGGTTGAGTGTACACGCCAAGTATCTACCTCTTCTGCGTAATCTAGGAGCACTCAGAGATTTGAAACTTCTCTTTACTTACAACGAAGAAAACCAGCTGAGACATGGTGATCTACCTTCTACTATCACCAAGCTAAAGTTTGTAGAGATCACCGGTCAACTTTGGAGTGACGCACTGGCACTTCCAGAGATAAGACACCTTGAATTTATCAACAGCAACCTCACCTTTGGCAAGAATGTATTCTCTCATCTCGATCGTTTAGAATCATTGATATTCAATGGTGTATCATGTAGGCATTCGATTGAACTTGGTAAACTTCCGTCGAGTCTCCGAGTGATGAAACTACCAAGTTTCAATCAAGAGTTTGATATTTCGAAAGTCTTTGAGATTCCAGATTGTCTTGACAGTTTGTCGATCATTTTAAACTCATTTACACAGACAATCTCAAAGCAGCAGATGCCTAAATCACTTAAACATCTAGTAGTGCATGCCCAGAAAAATGCTATCATCATGTCAGTTCCCGAAGATCTGGAATCTCTTAAAATCGGACACGGTTGTAAATTAAATGAATCGATTGCATTACCATCATCGCTACGATCGATCACTGTAGACAACTATTTCTTTGATCACAATCCAATCAATTTGATACCAACCACTCTTTTTAAAATCAGACTAAAGAGTTTTTTTTTTTATGTGAAGCTTCAAAGATTGAATGATGATCATTTCTTGTTATTCGATTTCTTTGATAATAAAATAGAAGATGGTATCATGCACATATTGAAATTAAATAAATATGGTAAAACATTTTTTCATTAAAAAAATTTTATTTAATGTTTACAAATTCATTCATTGTGTAGTGTTAAGTTGATAGTGTTTAGGATTTTTAAATCTATATAGTATCAAATGTTTAATTCTATACTACAATTTGTATTTAAACAAAGATGAAACAAATAAATAATTTGATTTATTCTACTGTTACATACTTGGGGATGTATTGAAAACCTCTCCTTTGTGAGATTGATGAAATAGTTCTATAGATGTCTATATTCTTTACGAATCTATAGATATTGTATTTAAAAGAGATATTAGTCTAAATATTATACGTATAATATTGCAACTACAGTGTCACCAGAGCTGACTACAACTTGTAGTCCACAAGTATTCCATCAATGAAGTTTAATAATAATTATATAGAAAATTGTTGGAGTTATTAACTGTTATCATTTTAGTTTTATGTCATATGTAAGATGATCATACTAAGATCTAATTCTTTTCAATTTATAAAATAAATTTTTGAAACAAAAATCAAAGATATATATTTAATTAACAATGTTAAAATAGAAATCAATTAGTAGCCTTAAAGCTATACAGCTGTTTAGTTTCTAGTACATAGCTTATAAAACTTTCAATTTAAGGTAACATGTATATTGCAATAAAAAGGTTCAATATATAATAATAACTACATTACGTGCACTGTGATAGAAATTCATAGAATAACAATAATACAATAACAATACCAAAAAAGTTATTCAAATTATACTTTATTTCAACTTTAAATAAAGATAAATATTAAAACTTATTATATACTCTTTTTTAAACTTAAATTTTGTAAAGCACAAAAGATTATAATTCATTCTTTATTCTTTATTTAACTTTAATTCATTATCACAGTGAGACAACATAACATATCCATTGAAATTAATTTTACATATTAAAACCAAATTAAGTATAAGATTATCCAAATATTAATAAATCGAAAGATCTATATTTGTTGAACTTGTATGACATATAACTCGATATAATAATAGAGTATTCTGCGTGTTAAAATTTAATATAGAATAATTTTAATCTATTGTTTGCAATCATTCTTTCTAATCGGGAAATTAATATTTAACAAGATTAGAATATTTTTAAATCTTCAATTGTTATCTATTTTAAAAAAAAAATTTCAAATGGTCATACTTAAAAGTTACAGTTCCTGGAGACAGAAAAAAAATATATAAAATAAAAACACTGAAAGCGGAGTATATCCAAAAATAGGATAAGTTGAGAATATCAATAGAGTCCGTTTTTTATTTTATTTAATTTTGAGCAAACAACGTTTGTTCTTACAGTCTATTATTAATGATTTGAAATTTAACCAGTAGTCAATGTTGTTGGTGTTGTTGGTGGTGATAATAAGTGATATTTTACTTATGGTTCGAGTGAAGTCTCCTTATCGTGTTCTGTGTTGTGATGGTCTGTGGTGGTGTGATTTTTATGTTTTTAGTGATTGGTACTGGGATGAAATAATAAAATGTTTTAAGACAATCGATTGTCTTTCGTGAGTTGGTTGATCTAAATCTAAATAGCTGATAGATATGGGCCTTTACTGATTAAGTGTAGTGCTTTTAAGGCTACTACGGTGGTAACCTAGGCGACATGAATGATTGAAATAAAATGCTACAGGTGTGCATGATACTCGAATTCACTTGTCACGCTTCGACCAAATTCCAACCGTGATAGTATGATATACAAATAGTATTAAATACACTAGTTTAATCACGAATGGAATTTGGATTCGTGTATCTTCAATTTCTAACACCAATATCGGATGAGACTGGTTGAGAATGCAATAGATAGTAACACCAACAGTGAGATCTAATAGAACAAGCTGTGACATATCTTCTTTCTCAAGAGATCACTCTCGATCGAGAGGAACGATCTTGCAACCAATACTATCTCACCAATCTCCAAGTCTTTGCTTGATCAAATGTTTGAAAATATGCGCGCATCCTGTACTTTTCATAACAAAAGATTTTATATGGACTAGAAGGGTATCGATCCCTTTACCTCTCGCATGCTAAGCGAGCGCTCTACCATCTGAGCTACAAGCCCTTTGTTGATTAGAATTTTATTTGTAAAAATTTAAATGTTTTTAATCAATAAAAATATCTGATTCCAAAGATTTTCAAATTCATAATTCAAATTATCAAATTATTAATAAATGTATAATTTTCTTTATTATTACTTAGAAAAATGATCTTTATAAGTAATATTTTAAAATGGAGATTCAACTTCAAATAAAGTTAGAGTTAAAATTTAAATGGAGTTAGAGTCTACAACTAATGAAAGTTCAAGCGATTCATTTAAACTTGGAAAATGTATAAGCTTACTATTAAACTCTAATAATTTAGAATTATCACGTATGTTTGAATAATGTTATTGTAGAATAATATAGATTTGATTAGACTAATCATATTGAATATATATAGCTGAACAAGTAAAGTCATTGAATTCAATCAATAGTGCAATCAGAGAAGAACAACAACAGATTAAAAATGTAAATACTAGAAAACAAGATGAACCAATCATTCCATATGTAGCAAATGTACTATTATCGATAATGGATTCATTGTGTATATCATTCATGGATGTTCATCGCCAGCTCTTCAAGCAATTCGATATTAAACTATTGATATTGCAGCAATTGGCTGCATCATTAACAAGAGATAATAATACATCAATATCTCACAATACTAGTAGCAATAATAATAATAATAATAATAATCAATAATAATAATAATAATAATAGTATTAACAATCTTCAATATTCAATATCTGCACCATTCAATTACTTCAATGTAGTTAGATTATATCACTATCTATTCAATCATAATCAATCAGTTTTAATAAACTTTTTAAAACAATTGGTTATTGATATCATATCATTAACAAATCAACAACATCAACAACCAAATAATAGTAATAATAGTGAAGAGTTAACAACAAAGAAAAAACAATTATTGAATCAATTGATAATGTATATTCATTTAATATCAACATTGAAATCAATATCGATAGACGATGAATCAAATCAACTTGATTTGTTTGAATTACTAGAATCATTATTATCTTTAATGGATACACAGACATCAGAACAACAACAACAACCAACAAGATTAGCAGTTGAAGCATCCGATTTAAATATAACATTTTTAATAATGATTGTGCAACAATTGAATAAGAATCAACACCCAACACAAACAATATCATTGGTTATCAATAGAATGATAGATATTATCAATAGACATTTGAATACGTTGTCTAGATGGCATCAAGCTAAACCAATGTTCAGTTTTTCAATTGGATTAATACTTTCATTCAACAAACAATTGGTGATAAATGATCAGGCGAGTGTCGAGCGATTCATCCATTGGTATCAAAGAGTATTACCTTTGCTTTATTATCAAATGACGAATTCAGTATCACTAAAAGAGAGTATACTAAAACAAAATATCGATACACTTTTGAAGATATCAATTGAAAGTGATGAATCATCTCAAATGGATATGAACGATGACCAGACACATGGACAACACCAACAACAACAATATACAACCATCGATTTAGATATAATTGATCGTTGTTGTATATCGATATTTATTGTGATTGGAAGTGTAAATGAAACAAGACAAAATCAAATGGTACATTCAAACATGAATGAATTGACTGATATATCTTCATTTTTAGTAAGTTATAAATACATCATTAAATTATATATTATAATATTAATAGTAATCATTTTTTTATTAAGATTCAATTTCCAGAAAGTAATATACAGTTTTATTGTACTAAACTATTAGAGTTGGTATTCTCTTTGAAATTGTCAATCAACGTTGACAATACTTCGAATGGAAATGATTTAATATCAACTATCTTATTGACATTGGAGAGCCAACAAGATGAAGGAGAACAGGTCGATATTTCATTGCCCAAACCAATCATTCATTTCATAGCGATGACTGTTATCAAACATCAAGATAAACTATTACCTGTTATACTCGATAAAATGGAATTATTATTAATCAATAATCAGCGGCAGCAACAACAACAACAACTATTCAATAATTATATTCAACTATTTTATGAAATAATAGAGATTAACAAGTCGATATTACAAGTCAATAACACTAGTATTACTTTTATAGTAAGATTAACTAAAATAATATTGAATAATCAACGATCAAATTCAATCGACTTGTTTAAATATATAGATAATAGTATTTCATTACCAATCACAATTGATTATATAAGTAAAGATATAGAGAATAATACAACAACTACCTTTTATAATGATACATTACTAGCAATATTACAATCAAATCATAGTAATATTTCCTTCAATATATTATTGGATATTTTATTGTAATATCAAACCATTTAATTAATGTTTATTAATGGAAATCATAACTAACAATTGATTATTTTTTAATTAATTTAGAAATACAAAGATTTTAACGAGTGACATTATGGATTATAATGGACAATTCCAATCTATCACACCAGATAGTTTATTGACATTTGACAATTCTAATGAAAATAATATAAATACAACAACTGTAGATAATAATAATAATAATAATAATAATAGTAATATAGGTATAAATACAAAAGTAATAGATAGAATCATTAATATAATACCAGATAAATTAAATAGCAGTCTATCTGAAGTTGGTTATTGGAGAGAATTGGTCAATAGTTTATTGGTTAAATGGTGGTCATTTCCGAAGGATTTAGTGATTTCAAAACTATATCAAAAGCTACTGCTTCATATTCCAACTTTTATAATAGTAGATATAGTATTAGTAAACATTGGTGATAAGTTACAAGTTCAACTAGTAGATTTAAATAATAGAACAGAATATGAAGATGATTTAGTATTTCAACTTTTATCTCCATTATTAGTATTGAAAATGACATTGAAAGAGTTAAACAATAGAAATAACAACGGCACAGATAAAGATAGTAGATTGGTAATAATGGATCAATTATATCAAATGTGTTTGGTGAGAGTAATGAGTAATAATCCATCGATGATTATTGAAACCAAGAGAGTTGCATCAGAATCGATCAGTTATATTCCATGTAAACACTGGTTCAGCTCTGTAGTAGCTATCTTGGGTAGATTAGTACAAACCAACGATATTAAAAGTGATCTATTGTTCTCCAAACAACTGTTGTTCTCCCTATGCAATGGATTCCTCGTACAGCCGAATGATATGCTCTTTGTTGCCACATCGACCAAACTTCTCCAACCTTTGATGAAGATCATCTGGTGTATCATTAGTTCAACGTTGGCCACAGATATTGAAATGAAAAAGTTACAGATGGGTGCAGCCGATTGTCTAGCTTTCATTATCAAAGCAACTTTAGAAAATCAACAAACATCACAAATTATTAGTGTGGAGTCAATTCGATCTCACAAGTTACAGCTAAATCAACTAACGGATATAAGTAATAATCAAATAATAATCATAACACTACTTAAGCATCTTTATAGCGATGATTCCACTACTATAAAGCTACAACTACTCCACTCACTTATGACACTATCAAAAATCATAGAAAACAAAACAACTATCCATCATTTTAAACAAATCATATTCACACCCTTAATCAGATTATACTTTATACAATCGCAATCACAATCACAACAGCACAATATTCAAATAGCAATTATTCAAATCCTCTATAGTATTGTTGTAAAGTTGGATAGCATAAGTGATTTGGTTCCTCATACCGATGACTTGTATGATCTAATGTTAGAATCTATTAAACAACAAAATTATAATGACAAGTTATGTTTGGCTGGTTTAAGATTGTTAGGTGCTATCATTAAATGTGCTCCTGAACTTATATTCACAATACAAGACCGTTTAACAGAAATTGTTTTACTCCTTAGTAATACAGCCAATGTAAATCAACCTCAACCGCAACAACAACAACAACAAGAATCATCAAGTATGTTAGCAAAGCAACTATTAAATCTTTTAAAAAACAAATAAAGTTTACGATATTGCTTAAAAAATCTGTTACGATCTAATTTTTATTTACATTATTCTTTTTTTTTATAATTTCAAAACTAATTGTATGTCTATAAACAAATTCTTATGAGTATATTATCTATTCTCTTGTGATGATGCTTGGTTTGTTGGTTTGTTTGTTTGTTTGTTTGTACTATTATAGATTATGGATTACTTAAATTTAATATTGATCTAGGGTAGAGATTCAATTCCAATAATGTTTTTGATACATCTGATAGAATTTCTTTGGGAAAAGTGGTTACCAATTGATAGTTTTCTTGAAGTTGACGAGAGTCACCCTCGTCATGAACATACACCTCTATCCATTCACGTACAGCCTGTAGTGTCGCATTGACAAAGAATTTTCTTGTAATACGCTTACCATCTGGTGGTAGACATACACTGATCTCGCAAATTTCACGCTCACGACCTTTGATTTGATCGGCAGGCAGAGTCGATGGGTCCACTGCCAAGTTATTTCTCTTTGTATTTAGGAGTGCCTCTGCAGTTGCCTCCATTGATAGTTTCATTGCGATAGCCAACTCTTCATCCTCTTGTTTCTGTTGGTCCTTGCGTAGAGAATCATTGAATTCTTTCTCTTGTTCTTGTCTAATACGTCTGGATTCATCTATTTGTCGATTTTGTTCTCTTCTATTCTGTTCGTTTTGAATACGCATCTGTTCTGTCTGAGAAAGATAACCTCTAAGTTCAGGATCGTTGTAGAGTTGCTCTTCCTCTTCTTCATGACTCGAAGTTAATTCGTTGCGAGTAGTGTCTTCCTCCTCAAAGTATTCATTTAGATCTTGTCGGACTTTAACTCGCTTCTTGACTGAAGAAGGTGGTTTGGGTGAAGATGAGGAACTTGAAGAAGAAGAAGAAGAAGAAGGTGAGGCAGCATTCCTTCTGATTGGTTTTGGTGGTTTACTTGTTGAAACTGATCTATTGGTTTGACCACTGAAATGTTGTCTATTAGGTGATGATGATGATGAATGAGAATGATGAGAGTGATGTTGTTGTTGTTGTTGTTGTTGCTGTAGTAGTTGCTGTTGCTGTTGCTGTTGTTGCTGTCTACGCAAAGCTGATGAATATGAAGGTGATGGTGATGGTGATGATGATGATGTTTGTGTTGGTGGTCTATTACTAGGTTGATGATTCTGTTGTCTCATTGATTCGTTGATGGCTCTTTGTAACTCTAGATCTTCCTCGTCATCATAATATCCTGTGGCATTGGAACTGCTTGCAGTGGTATTGGAGCTACTATTACTACCAGTACTATTGTTAAGTTCTCTTGATAATCTAATTGCTTCCATGAGTTGTTGTTCCTCATATCTCTGTAGATCTTCCATTGAAATATCTTCATCTATATCATTAATTGTTTCTTCCTCCCCCTCTTCTTCTTCTTCCTCTGGTTGTTGGTTAATTCTCTTTGCTTCTTCATCATCATCGTCGTCGTACTCTGCAGGATTATACTGACGTCTCTGACCGCTACGACTGACCAACTGTTGAGTCGGTGAATTGAAATTTGAGAACGCAGGATGACTCCAATCACTGGCGAAACCACCGACACCTTGACCATTGTCAAGGAACGATCCTTGTCTTTGATAGGTTCCAGAGACGGTGGTTGGAGAGTTTGTTGGATTCTGAACGACTGACGGTGTCATCGGAGTGGTTCCAGTGCTATAACTGTAGCTACTGGTGAATGTCTGTGAGGTACCGTCATTCGATACTCTTCTAGTGACTTGTTGGTAGCCATTCGGTGTTCTAGTTCTGATTGTCTCTACTTGTACATCACCTCGATTCACTCGATTCGAGGTGGTTCTAGGATTTGGTGATGATTGTTGACCATGACTATAGTTTTGACCTTGATTTCTAGAACTCATATTATTTATATATATTTCTCTTTTTAATCTGATATTATATATAAATTATCTAACTATTTTGAAAATAAAAAAAATATAAACTACAAACTTTAAAAACTAAAAACTAAGAATTTAAGAAATTAAATTAAAAAAATAATAAAAAGAATTAATTTTGAAAAAAATAAAAACAAGTTGTCAATTAATATTTATTTGTTTAAAAGAAATTTTTTAATAGATAGAATGAGAGGAATAATGAACAATTAAATCAATCATATGTTTTAATAAAATGATTATATTATTTATTTTTAAAAAGTAATTGTGTTAATTTTTTTTTTTTATTGTGTTGTTTCACCAGTTGGTGGTACTATTCAAATTAAGATAAGAAAATATATGATTGATTATACAATTGATCAACTTTTCAAAAAATATTAAACACATTTTATTTGATTAGATTATTCAAGTTTTCAAATAAAAATAATTCAAAAAAGATAAAACAAAATTAAAATTGATTGAAAGTTTCTATACAAAAAAAATTGAAACAAATCAAAAAAAGTCAATGGAAATTAAAATACATTATTTATTTATAGTTTAACGAGTAGTAACTTTACGTGTCTTCAAGTACTTGGAAATGGTTGGTACTTCAGACATTTGACGGTGGAATTCAAGACATGCTGGACTACCTTCAAACATTTTTTGTTCGCCGATTGAAAAGAGATAGTCAATGGTACCAAAGAGTCCTAGATCAGCCCAGGTCATGGTTTTTCCGTAGATATGTGATCCACCATTGGCAATGAGAGCCTTTTCCCAGGAGGAGACAAGACGTGGAACGGTTTCATTGTAGAATTTAGCAAGAGCTTCAGCACCACCATTCTTGGCAAAGAAGAATCCAATGAAAAGATCATGAGTCGACATGATATAACTCATGATCATGGCTTCATCGAGTGGAGTACTACCATACAATCCATATTTCTTGGCAAGGTACATTTCGATGGCTACCGATTGTGACAACTCTACTTCACCGTCAGAGTAATGTGGTACTTGACCAAACATGGTTTTGGCACGAACTTCAGCTGGATAGGCAGCGAATTCAAATCTGTTGTCAACGAATTCGACATCGGCATAAGCAAGTAAGAGACGAGTACCTTCTCCTCTACCCTTGATATCAAAGTAATGTAATGTTGGTAACGACATATTAATTATTTATAAAGAATTATAATGGTATGGTGTAAAAAAAATTAAATATTTATAGATAGTTGCTTAAACTAAAATGTTTGTTTATTTGATGACTTTTCATATAGTAGCGATTCGGTTGGTATTTATAAACAGAATTTCATGCAATCATTTCCAGGAATTTGACGAAAAATGTTAAGCTTTTTTTTTTAAATCATTTATTTATTTTAAAAGCAAATGTAACCTTCCAACCACAAATTGAAGAGGAGGGGTATGAAGATTCAAAAGTCAACTTATTTTTAGATTGTCAATTTAGGAGAAAAAATGTTTGGAAAATTGGGCGCGAATTTGAATTTTTTGACCACTTGAACGATGCAAGGTTCCATTTGACTTTCAACCCACAACATTACCAGGGAAATAATCAAAATCATTAAATATCAACTGTTAAAACAACTATCAAAAGAAATAGTAGTAAATATTGATTTAAATTTGAATACACTGCAGCTGATCACTTTTATTAATTAGTTTACAAAAAACAAAAGTGAAAATTGATTGCCTTGACTTATAAACTTAATTATTTTCCAATGTTAACTCTTGAGCTTTCTTTCTGAGCTCTGCAGATTGTCTTTCTAATAATGCTTTGGCGGCATTGATGATCTTCATTGTTACTTTCTCCATGTTGTACAGTGACTTTACGTGTTGCATGATGGTGTGTGGCTCAGCAGCGGCGATCGACTTGACCGTTGTGAAACCGGCGTTGAACAGTGCTCTCGCTCTAGCCTGACCGACACCTTTGATCTCAACGAGCGGCAGGATATCCTGTTTGACACCGCTGTCCAACCTGTGAATATAACTGTTGATCAATGTCTCGAGTGCCCACCACTGTAGTTTCTTACAGAAACTAACAACCATCCAAGCGAAACTACCGGAACTTTGCATCAGATTCTGTAGGGTTCCTCTGCCAAGCTTGTAACGCGCCGATACAACCGACAATGGATTCTCTTGAATCAGATCACAGAGTGCCATCGCTACATAGAACCTACAATGTAAATTGGCGAGAGAGGTTTCTGTTTGTTGATCGAGCTCAGAGTCACCGTTGGCCTTATTATCTATATAGTCTCCACTGATTCCAATTATTTTGGCAATTGCATATTTCTCCTTTTTCGAATCTTGTATTGACTGGTATATTCTCTTGAACATTACCCAATGCTCTGCTTTCATAAAAGGTAATCCAAACATTGGTGTTGTTATAAAACTGTTTTTTAAATCATATTTTGTTTAGTTAGTTAATCAATCATGTATATATATTAATAACAATTTATGTTGTAATATTATATTTACCATAATTGTAATTCATCAATTAATATAATTCCTTTAGCTTGATTGGCTAATAAATCTTTCATTACAACTCTAGCTTGATCGGTTGATAGCGATGACTTAAATGTAGCAGCACCTAAACCTGTTGGTTCTATAAGTAGATTGAATGAATAATTTAGATATTGTTACTAAATAACAAAGATTTTCTAGCTTGTTAACAAACATACCCCAAATAACATCTTCAATTGGTGTGTCAAGAGGAGGCATTGGTTTCTCCTCATATCCGAAATGATCTATTCCATCAGTCTTTGGTTTTTGTTTCTGGATGAACCCACTCTTTTCCAATTCATTCAATGTATTGGTCAACTCCAATGTAAGGTACTCGAGCGCAGTTAATTTCTTATGTGCCTGAGGTACGATTATGTTACAACAATAAAATGTGCATGAAAAGAATTCTAATATTATTTTAATCTATAAGAAAGTATGATTAGTTAGTTAGTTATTGCTATTATCAGTAATTGTAAAGTTACACACTTACATTATTTGCAATACCTGAAGATATACATTCTAATACAATCTTTTGAAATTGCCTTGGATTATCGTTGAGACCAGAGACAACAGGTTCCAAGTCAGAGGTTATAATACTCTTTGCTTTATCAAACTCTCTCTTGTCGGTGCAATAGAGATAGCTTTCACCGGAAGTATCAATACCGGCACGACCTGCACGACCTGCCATCTGTTTGTAGAGTCTCGTCGAGATGAAGTTATAACCCATCTTTGGTGTTCTAATGATAACTCTTTTCGCCGGCAAGTTTACACCGGCACTCAGAGTGGATGTCGCACAGAGCACATTGAGAGTTCTCTCTTTGAAACCCTGTTCGATAATCTCTCTCTCATCGTTGGTCAACGTTGAATTGTGGAATGCAACGCCACTGGGCACCGTCGCCTTGAGATTATCGTCGGCATTCGGGAATGTCGCTGCACCCAAGTTACGCAGCAGTATATCCTTCTCGTCCTTCTTGACCTGTCGTTCCTCTGGCAGCGCAGTGGCAATCTTCTTGGCAATCGACACGGTCAACTCAATGGTATGACAAAACACCAACACTGAATGACCCTCCGATGTCACCTCCTTCACCAAATGCACAAGATTATCGCCTTTCTCCAGCTGTCTCGACTCTTCCAGTCTGGCGGGTGCACCATCGGGTTTCGCGTAGATCTTTTCCTCGAACCGCACAAACTCCTCCAGCTTGACAGGCCGGAACTGCTTCTCGTAGACACCACCGCGGAACCACCGTTGCATCATCGCCAGGTTCGGAATGGTCGCAGACATACCGACCACTTGCACACTGCCCTTGGTGACAAACAATATCTTTGAGATGAGCATCTCCAGCAGCACACCACGCTCGCCATCGCCAATCATATGCAACTCATCGATGACAACAGTACCAATCTCTGACATTCGCTTGTCCTCAATCATCTGATTAACAATGATATTCGCTTTCTCTATGGTACATACAACAATTCCGTTTCCAGGTGGCACCGGTATCACACCCTGTATTCCATAGTAAGCATCGACCGAGAATTTCAATTGCTGTCCAAACTCCACCAACGATTCCGCCTTCTCAGTGACAATACTAACGAATGGGAATATAAACAAACACTTTTTCTTTTGAAGATGTGCACTTCTAAGTAATATAATCTCTGCAACCAATGTCTAAAGTGAGAAATAGAAAAAAAGAATGAAAGAAAGATAGTTAGCAAATTGAGAATAACTAAAGTATGAATAGATAGTTAATTACTTACTTTACCACCAGATGTTGGTAAAGAATATATTAAGTTACTGCCATCGAGTAGATTACCATCAGTTAAACACTCTTTCTGCCAATCATATAAAGTTTTTATACCTCTTCTAATGTAGATGTTTGACACCATCTCTGGTAAATCAAAGAGTTGTTTACAACAATCTTCTATCCTCTGAGAGACTGTAGTTGGATCAACCTTTTTCCTTACGAATTTCCTGGTGTTAGATTGTTTAGCATTATTGTTGTTGTTGTTATCATTATTAAATGGAACCAATAGTAATTGACTATGATGAGGATCTTGTGATTGATCATCTAAATTAAACTTAAATTCATCTTCAATCTGTTGTCGATTCTGAGAGGTATTTTGATCATAGAAACTACTAAATTGACTTGATTGCAATTCATCACAGAATTCTGAAGCTGTTTCATCCTCTGCAAATTCAAATTCAAACTGAGATGCAGATGACCCACTATTACTACTAGTCTTACTACCATTGCTATTACTATTACTACTTCCACTTGTATGACCAGCACTACTATTGCTACCACTATCACTTCCACTACTGCTACTACTACTACTGCTGTTGCTACTATTACTACCAATACTGTTACTAATAGTATTGGCATTTAAAGCTCTGTTATTTATTACATTGTTTTGAAACTGAGGTGCTGATTTTATAATTGATTGTTGATTTTGAACATTCTCTTTGTTTTTATATTTATTATGATTGTTGTGTGTTGTTTGATTTACATTAGATTTTGATTTTGAAATATTTGTATCATTAGGATTAATAAATCCATTGTTATTCTTGTTTTGAATGTTGTTTGAAATAGAGTTTAAAGATGTTGTTTGTATTTTATTTTGTTGTTGTATCTGTTGTTGTTGCTGTTGTTGGATCTGTGGTTGTTGTTGTTGTTGTGGTTGTTGCTGCTTACTTCCTGTGAATTTACCTAAAACCTTTTGACCAGTGGTATTAAATGATGGGAAACCATTGTTTGTTGGTGAAACTATAGGACTAGTTGTTGTAGGTTGTAATTGTTGTTTTTGTATATGACCATTGTTTGTTGTAGAGTTTGTCGATGTTGTAGTTGTTGTTGTTGCTGCTGTTGATGATGGTGATGTTGTTGGGTTTGTCGAAATTTTTGAAATTGGTTTTGAAATAATTGGAGGTGATTGAAAAGAATTTACATTGTTATTTACAGGATAGGCCGATGAATTCGTTGCTGGCAATAGAGTTGTCAAAGTAGAAGTGGAAATCGTATTCACAGTTGGATTCGATAATATTTTAGTTTGATACACTACTCCATTCGGAAATCTATGATTGTTGTTATTTAATGCATTATTATTTTGATTGCTATTGAAATTTGAATAATTGAAATTATTATTATTATTTAAACTATTTATATTATTTGAATAGTTATGTGAAGATATAATCGATTTATTTTGAAATGAGGTTGTTGAAGAGATAGGTGATTTAGTAGTTACACCCGATTTGATTGATTTATTACTGGTGAATTGATTGAAACCATTATTATTATTATTATTAGCATTATTACTATAGAGATTGTTATTATGTAAATTATCGATTGGTCTCTTATTCATTATAATAATATCTAACCGTTAGCAATAAATCGTTACAAGTGATGTTTAACCATCATCATATTTTCTACCGACAGGTATTTTGATTGCCATAAAAAAATTAATTTTTAAAAAAAGGAAATTTGCAAATTAAAATTTTTCCAAGAAATTAATAATATAATATTGATATTTATAATTAATATAAGTAAATATATATATATATCTCTGTCAATTTTTATTTATATCTTATAATTTTAATTATTTATTATTAATATCACTCTTATTATTTGCATCGGTAATTGTTATATTCTTTCCTTCACTTGGTTTGGTGTTATTTGAAGATGATTGTTGTTCGTTGTTGTTATTATTATTGTTGTTGTTGTTGTTGACATTGTTGTTTGATTGTTGTTGTTGTGATGTACCTGGTCTTGAGATGGAAATACTCAATCTACCTGGATTGTTGGTGGATGGTGTTGGGTTGTTAGACTGTGGAATGACAATGATGTTTGATTTTGGCATTGGTTGGGTGGTGTCTTTCTTTTTGAATTCCTCTTGTCTCTTCTTTTCTTTCTCTTCACGTTCCTTTAGCAGCTCCGAACGATTCTTCTTGTTGACCAATGGCTTCTTATTGATGATACTCTTGATCTCCTCGAGATTCAATGTTTCGTATTCTAGGAGTGCCTCGGCGAGTAGATGATGCTCCTTGGAGTGCTTCTTGAGTAGCTCACAGGCACGCTCAAACGATTGATCGAGATAGGCTTTGACCTCGCTATCGACCAACTCACGCTGTTGAACACTCAGCTTCTTCTCAGAGTCAATGTAGATCTTACCGACCTTGTCGGACATACCGAGTTTCATTACCATGCTCTTTGCGATGGAGGTTGCTTTTTTGATGTCGCTCGATGCACCCTGTGAGATATTGTCCACGCCGAGTACCAATTCCTCGGCGGCTCTACCACCCATAGCTACATCCATTTCAGCCAAGTACTGTTTCTTGGTCTGGAAGAAGTCGTCCTTTTGCAACATCGATACCAAACCGAGGGCATCACCACGTGGCATGATAGTCGCTTTGTGGACATCCTTCGATCCCTCTGTGAACAGAGCAACCAATGCATGACCAGCTTCATGATATGCACAGATTCTTCTTGCTTCGTCCGACAAGATTAGCGAGTGTCTTTCCTTACCCATGATAATGTTTTCCTTGGCGTTCTCGAGTGACTCCATCGAGATCTCTGGACGGTCGTTTCTGGTGGTGTCCAAAGCAGCCCAGTTGACAAGATTGAAGAGATCGGCACCCGAGAATCCTGGTGTTCCCTGAGCGATGATCTGTGTGTTTACACCGGTGGAGAACTTCTTGTTCTTCAAGTAGAGTTCGATGATTTGCTTACGCGACTTGCAATCTGGCAGTGGAACTTGAATGGAACGATCGAAACGTCCGGATCTGACGAGCGCAGCATCCAACGTCTCTTGATAGTTGGTGGCGGCAATGACTACGACACCTTCACGTCCGTTGAATCCATCGAGCTCTACAAGCAGCTGATTCAAAGCTTCCGAAGGATGGTAGTTGACACGTTTGGAACGCGATCCACCAACCGAGTCGATCTCATCGATAAACACAATGCAAGGTGCGTTCTTTCTGGCGGTTTCAAAGAGGTCACGAACACGCTTAGCACCGACACCAATGAACATCTCCTCAAATTCGGAACCGTTGATCGTCAGGAAGGGAATGCGTGCTTCGCCTGCCAACGCCTTGGCGAGCAGTGTCTTACCGGTACCGGGTGGACCGACCAGCAAGATACCCTTGGGAATCACAATGTTGCGGTCGATATACTTGTTTGGATTGCGCAGGTAATCAACGAGATCCTGTAGCTCTGACTTGGCTTCGTCTGCACCAATGACATCGTCGAACGTCTCTTTTGGACGCTGCAAAACCTTCTTGTAGGGTTTCGAAGTGATCACAGAGAGAATACCACTCGAGTTGGAACTACCGGATGCTCCGGGATTCGTTTGGTTAAAATAAAAGTAATAGACAACGCTAGCGGTGATCAACATGATTACAAAGATTTTCAGTGGTGATGTATTTCCTTGTACTTTGACCTCCAAAGGTTGTGGTAACGACAGGAATCCCTTTGTTTGATTACCATCCGATTTACCATTTCCATAATCATAGCTATCTTTTTCTTTATTAAAAATCTATTGAACATTCATTAATGTCAGATGTTAGTAGTTGGTACTAAATGAAATATTTCAATAGCTATTATATATATTAACTTACGGTTGAACCTTTTTTCTTTGTAGAGATCAATCTAACTTGATAATCGATATTTGATTTTATGAAATGATTATTCAATGCGAATAATTGTGAAGATGATTTTATAGGTACCCATCGAAGTGGTGTTGATTGTTTTGCTAATATATCTACATTTGTTTGTTGTTGTTGTTGTTGTTTTTGTTGTTGTGCTTTGTTGATTTGTGAATATGATCTTAAAGTTGTATTATTCTGAACTAAACGATCGGTTTGTTGTTGTTGTTCTTCTTTAATTAATGATGATGCCAAACCACCATTCTTGAAGTATTGATTCAATTTCAATTCACTATTGACATTGTTTGACTAAATCATATAAACATAATATGTTAATTAAACTTGATTAATTTAAGTTTTTCAACTACTACAACACTTACCAAAGATGAAATATTTGACTTTATTAATGATGAAACACCAGCAGCAGCATTACTAGTATTTAAATGATGTTGTCTATAACATCTTGTTAATGAAAGCAATGAATTTCTACTCATCGTTTTTTTTTTTTTTTATGTTTATTATTTATATAACTCTATAAAGATCTACAATCTAATCTAATTTAATAAAACTAAATTAAACACTTTCTATTTACAATATTTTTACAATTATTATAATATATTTATTGAATAAGATAGAACAAATGTTTAAAATAATTATAATGTATGTTTGAAACAAAAATTAATCTACTATTTTTTCAAAAATGGGTGTGTTGTTCATCGTTTTTTTGCACACAAGTCAAGTCATGACATGAATATTATGCGATAGAATAATACCTAATTTTATTTTATTTTATTTTTTTTAATTATTTGTTCTATTTTTTGTTTTTTTTTTTAAACTGTTAGTAAAAACGTTTGAACATATTATATCATGTGTTTAGTAATCATAACAATTGTTATTATGTACATGAGTTCTGATCAGATCTACCATTAATTATGAAACATAAGTTATATTTCTACACATTTTCCACAGACATTCTCTTTCACACACACACATAATTAGTTTTAGCAAAAAGAAATCATGAAAAGTTAAAATTGTATAGAACATTTGTTTTTAATAAATTTACAAATGATTATTTAATAAACTACAATTCCACCACCACCTGATTGACTTTCGCATCTCAGACCTCTATTCTTTACTAGTGGCTCTGCATATTCAAAATTGATATCATACCAACCGGTATCTTTGAGTAGATTCAATGTTAGATTGCTTATTGGGTTCACTGATCTCGCTGATGAAGTGGTAACCATAATCTCATCACCAACGGTGCTGGTTCCCCAATGACTACCTCCATTGAATGCCAGATCTGCATACTTTATATCCTGACAGCCGGTTTGTTGTCTTAGGTAATTAACAACATTTGGTGAATCAATCACCGGTTGTACGAAACTATAAACTTCACCTTGATTATTTATACCTTTTCTCTTTACATTTCTAACAGCACCTTTATACAAACATATTATTTAATATATTAGTTAATAAATGATAGAATCTATATCTATATTTAAATACATACTATAATGATCACCAACTGAATTGATAAATGATTTCTCAAAGAAGAATTTAGAGAAACCAAGAGCATGAATCATTTCATGTATGGCAATTCTAACAAAGTTAGTGTGAGTCATATCGGTCCTGGCCAATGAAGTGGAACCAACAAAACTGCTATAGTAGAATGGATTGAAATTAATGTATGCTGCCAATGGTCTTCCGTATACACCGTGTCCATAAACTTTGTAATTACAAGCTCCTGCAAATGCTGCAATTCCTAAATATTAATTAAATTTGAAATTAGTTAAACAGGTTTTAAATGATAATGATAAGAGTAGTCTTATGTAACTTACTTTTAGAATTGAGTGGTCTCATTGTTACGTATACCATGAAATCGGTATCTGGAATACCTGGATCAAGTGCAGTTTCTGGTATTTTTACGCCAGCACAACATTGTCCACCAAATGATTCATAGGCAACTTTTCCAAGTTGTAGTTTTGGTTCTCTATCGACTGAAAGCAAATTGGTAAAGACATTGTTGATTGTTTCCAGAATGGATTCGGTCATATTGAGCATCTCAGGTGTGATTACATCGTATTCCTGACAAGTGTAGATACAAGGTTCTTCATCGCCTGCTATACAATCCGGTAGTTTCTTATGTTTCTTTCCGGAATTTGGAATGGCACCAGTGATAATCTTATCACCAACATGATAGCAGGCATAGCTGTCATTCATGATTTGTGATGTATCGAATTGTATACGAATCGGTAAACGGTCATTGATCTCCCTTACAATTTTCTTGGATCTGTCCAGTACTCCATCCATTGGACCAATTATATTTAATGTCTCTGCAATCTTTTGTGTCATTTCCGTAGCAAACTTGTCATGTATACATTCATTTGAATGAAATCGATCATCTTCTTCTTCCAAAGAACTACCATTAGAAATATATAAGTTTAAAATAAAACATAATAATATTATGATGAATCCAATGTCAAATCTTGACATAATTAGTTCTATATTTTATTTTATTTTATTCTATTTATTGGGATGATTAAATTCGATATTGATTGTTATGAAATAGAATAGAAAAAATATCAATGAGAGAGAGAGATTTGAATATGTAATACAATGTATTTTAGATAGTATAAACGATTCTAATTTTAGAATTTATATTTAGAATAGTGAAGAGTTTTAGTTTAAGATGAAAAAGTGGTGGACGGAATGAACTTGAATAATATGGATTTTGTCGGGGGTTGTGTAATTATTTGATAGTCATTGATATTTTCAACACCAATCATCTATGATCTCCACCCTCATCAACATCAATATTGACCTATTTACAATTGATAGATCTCCATTTTAATATAAATAAATACATATGAGAAAATAAACGAGCTTATTCTTTCAAGTAAATAGAGAAATAATTAATAATTATTAGAATTAATGAAAGATTGAGTGAGCAACATAAAACACTAAAATAAAAAAAATAATTTTTTAAATTAAAATTATACATTAATTAATATACAAATTATTATATTATAATATTTTATTTGGAATAAATTATTGATGTTTCTTTTAGTTGTTTTAAGATGAATGAATTTTGGGTGGAGGTGGTAGTTTGAAAGAACCAGGTGATGCAGGTGGTTTGTTGCTTGGAATCGGTGTTGATTTTGGAGGTGGTGGTGGTAATCTACCATTACCCATGCCATTGTTTGAAAGTTGTTGTTGTTGTTGTTGTTGTTGTAGTTGTTGTTGAACTGTATTTTTGTTGAAGTTGTTGGATGTGTTATTGTTGTTGTTGTTGTTGTTTTGTTGTTGGTTATTGATATTGGTGAATTTATTGTAAATCGATGGTAGTGGTGTTGCTTGAATCGGAGGTGGTGCTGGCATGATTGGTGGAGTCATATTCTTGATTGGTGTGGTGGTGGTGGTGGTGGTTGGTGGCACCGCCGAATGGTTATTAGTTGATTTAGGTCTTTGGAATGCAGACATTGAACTAGTGCTTAGACTGTTAATACTGGTTAGTGATTCCATTGAATTACTGTGAATGGGATGATTGATTGGTGGTGCTGGTTTCTTAAATACAGAGTTCGAGGTTGAGGTTGGCATCATTGCTTTGGGTTTGAAATTGTTGTTGGTGTTCATTGGTGGTGGTGGTGGATAAGATGGAGGAAATTGTCCAGAGCTTGCCGTTGTTGGGAGTGGTGGTGGAGGATAGCTTGGTAGTCTGTTATTACTAATATTTGTTGTATTGTTGCTGTAAATATTTGGTATTGATCTTGGAGATCTTGGAGATCTTGGCGATGCACGAGGAGACGGTCCAGAGCTGATAGAGGGTGGAGGTGGAATTGGAAGGAGTGAAATTTCGGCCAGTGAGGTGTAGGAGGTGGAGAAGGCGGATGGTGGAGTCGATTGACAGAGTGGCGGTGGAGTGGGAAGGAATGGAGGTGGTTGTAGAGTAATTCTTGAGGGTAGAGGTGGTGGTGGCGGTGCCATTTTACCTTTGGAGTTCAGTTCAAAAGCACTGTCGAGATTGTCGTATTGTTCCATCATTTGTGGTGGCACCGGTGACTGTGTTCCAGAGTTGGGTGTGGTTGGTGTGGGTGCGCGTGGCGGTACTGGCGGACGATATCTCTCGCTTCCCGAGGGTACGTTGTTTGGTGACAGTTCCTTCTCTACAACATCGATCGATGTCAATGTGATAGAGGAGATAGTTGGTGGCATCTTCTTTGGATTGGGTTTCATTTCCTCATTGGTACTGGTAAACGATGGAACGGAATAAGCGCGTGAGAAGTTACTTGTGGAATTGGAGCGGGTCGCTGAAGATACAGAGGTTGAAGATTGCGATGGGGTGATGGTTGGAGTTGAATTGGTGGAGCTAACGGGTGTAGGTGATCCCGAGGAACATTGAGAACCGTTGCTTATTGTACTGGAAGACGATCCGTTGAGACTTGGCGGTGACAACATTTGAGGTGGCGACATAAAGTTGTTGTTCTCGTCGACTGAGATTGGCACTGCGCTGTCGCTACCTGAAGATCGTCTGAAAATGTCGTGTACACTTGGAGGAGGTGGACGTCTCGGTTGCTCTCTTAGACTACCACTCGATTGGTTGAAAGGATAGCCACCGACAGAACTCAGACCTTTGACACCCTTAAGTGAACCGGCAGCAACCTCTGCTTTTATAATGGAATCTTTGATGAAATCAATGTGAGTCGGTGTCGAGCTTCCCGATGAAACGGAATTGAAGAGATCCGACGAAGAAAGTGACGATGAATTGTAGAGAGAGTTTGTCGATGCACCCAGTGTTTGATTCATACTCAGAATATAAGATGGACACTTCTCAAGGAACCATTTGTATTTACTTATCACAGCTGGATCGGCTATTCTATTGGTATAGAGATAGATCTGCTCGAACCACTCATTCTTTTCATTTTCATTGTTGTAATAGAACTTTAGTATCTTGTCCTTCTTATCGAGTAGCAGCATTTCAAAGCCACGAGTAGCACCGTATTGTTCCTCCATTACATTTCTAACGATAACTCTATTCAGTGTTATAATAGTCTTTACATTTGCCATCTTCTTTTTATTCTTTGCCAAAATTAAAACATCTATATAGGAACACTATTAATACACAGAAAAATAAAATAATAATAATAGTAAACTAAACTATTTACCATTAAATAATATACAACGTAAATATTCTTTCTCCAAACCCTTTGAAGAAAGTCCTTCCTTTACAACTTTTCGATTCCTCGATTCCGTCCACTTTACATCTTCGAAACAAAGACTGTTTTCTATATCCTTTAATCTATTCTTATCATATAATATTTCATCTAATATTCTCTTTTGTGTATTGACTTCGTCTAATACCTTTTTAATTTAATTAAAATTAATTAGAACATGCTGACAAACAAAAAATTCCAAGAAATTATTATCAATGTTTAACTTACAAAATTAATTTTAGAATATGCATTATGTATATATCTAACATCATAATAATCATGAGGTGTGTTTTCGACTAGTGATTTCAATAGTAGTGGATATTTGGTGATTCTTTGAATTGGTTTAATGATTAGCATTGAAAATGATAAACCACGACTTAGATGACTCTCATTTGCTTTTTCGATGGCATTTGCAAATGCCTTGGAATTATTCTTTAGTTTCTCAAAGGTATTATTACAGTTGGTTTGATTTTTACAAAATGATACATAAAGTTTGGTAAACTCATCGTTACTAAACTGTTTTAATGATAATAAATTATCAACAAATTAATATAATCAATCAAATATTTTAAATAATTAATTATCACTCAAAACTTACCAATCTAAATAAAACTTCTCCAATATTTTGTAGATAAGGTTGTTTCGTTGGTATTCCTTCAAAATCACCAATTAAATCTCTGTGAATTGTTAGAATTCCTTCAACACATCCAAAAACATCATTGAATTCATTTGATGTAATTTTACCTCGTATTGGTTCAATAAATAACTATTTGTTAAAATTGAAATATTAATATTTTCCAACTATTTTTTTTTTTTCTTTTTAATAGGTTCTATAGTTTTTTTACATACTTTAACAATTAATTTTAAATCTCTTATATAACTGGTTTCAGTTTTAACAATTTCATTAACTGCCTGTTGTCTAATTCTTTCTTTCTTTAATATAATTTCTTCTGGAGTCATATGAGAGGTATCTCCCACATCCTCCTCTAAAATTAGGCTACAACTATCTGATATACTGTCATCTGTACTATTTCCACTACTAATATCATCTTTATCATCCTTCATTTTAATACTATATTTTAAATTTTAATTAATAATTATTATTATTTAAAAAAAAATAAAACAAATTGAAGATTGATTGTGAATTATTACTTTATTGATTGATTGATGATTCAATTTTTGTTATATTATATTACAAATAAATTACTTATTAATATAAATTATATTAATATTGATAATTATAATTACTAATGATCCAAATAATATTTTTTATTTGGAAGATAGTTATTGATGAAATTTTAAATTATAATTATTTTATTGTTGGTTGATGATATAATTTTTGAATTGTTATATGAATGAAATCTTATCTTTTTCATCAATAACTTTAATTTACAAATGCCTCTAATTATAAATTATAATAAAAAGATCAAATAAATATTATTTTAATTATTTTATGCAATTGAATTGATTAAAAACACAATACTGTTGGATGTTGTAGCTGTTCTATTTTTGTGATAAAGCGTTAAAAATTTTAAAATAATAGGAGGAATGTGTGTATTGATGCTGGCTGGTAGTTGGTTTAAATCGATGATGATAGTAATAATATTATTATATAGATGAAAGCCGAAGAAAAATATATTATATAAACAGAGTAAAATTAAAATTTAAACTCTCAATCTCTCTCTTTCACTCATATCAATGTCGCCTTTATGCTGACACCAATTTAAATTGATTTAAAAAATATTACTATTTTGGAAATAATAAGTTGTCTCTATTGTCAAAATAGTTTGTGTGTCAGCAGAAGGAGTGTGTTGTTTTTTAATTTAAATATTATATCATATCTTTATAAGCAAAAAAATACTGTCTGCAGTGTTGTGTTTGTTGTGTTTTTTTTTCTATCCATATCATCATTTAATTTTCAAGTGTGTTGTGTGAAGAGAAAGTGAAAACAAATCCAACCCAAATCCATATCAATCCAATCTCGAAACAATAAATACAATATTAAATTAAATTATTTTTTAATATGAATTTTAATAAGATATTTTCCTTACTTTTATGATGATATAGTTTGTTGTTTGATTGATTTGACCACAGTGAGTTGAAATAATAAAATACTTGCAACAACGACAACTAATTTAAAAACAACCAATTCTTTTTATCCAATATTTGTTTGTGTATGTATTAAGTTAAGGGAAGAGGGGTTTGTTAAAAATTATAATAGATTAAATTTGTTTTTTAGGATAAGTAATATTCAACAATTAAAATATTAACATAAAAAAAACAAACAAAAAAAAAACAAAAAACAGACTTGTGGCAATTTGAATTGTGATATACATCTCTGCTCTGTGTGTGGTGAATGAACTAAATGATTTGAATTCAAATGAAAGAGGGCAAAGTTGTGTTATAAAAGTTATAGTTACTATACTTGATTGATTTTATTGACAATCAATTTATTAATAATAACAACAATACTAACTATTAGACATACCTATTAAATGATGAATGAATATAAAAATATTAATTTTATTATTTTATGATATATCTATATCTATATCTAAATAAATAAATTTTATTTGATTGTATCTATCTATTTTTTGAAAGAAAGACTACTGCAATATTAATAATACTATTATATTAACACCTGCTAAAATTAGAGTTAGAATATTGATTTTATATGGACATTGAAAACAAAGAAAAACAATAAAAAAAAAAGGATTTTATATTATTACTGATAATTATTATTGATGTAAACTAAAATGTGTAGTTTGACAAAATGATTTGATTTGACTGATTTGATTTGATGAAGGTAGGTTGAATGTAGAAAGACCTTTTTACTTTTTAGTAGGTTAAATTAATTTTAATTATATCTGAATTCAATGTTTATATGTTAATCTAGACTTTTCCAAATAAATTATAATAGAATTGAAGTGAACCAAATTCTCTCTCTTGTTATTAATTAGTATATTTGATTGGTGTCAATATTAATATTTCTTTTGTGAATTCTTTTTCAATTTGTTCTCTGTTATTTGATTGATTGATAGATTATCTGATGTAGAAGATTTAGGTGGTGGCGATATAATTTTGATTCCTATCTATAATATTTTAATTTGTTTTTTTGGTTTATTATTAATAATACTACTGATAGTATTATAGTAATAGAAGTAGGGATTGTTATGTAAAATTGTTGGGTATGTGAATGTTAAATTTAGCTATTGAGGAAGTTATATTTAATGAAATTATTAAATATTTAAATTAATTGTTTTGTGTTGTTTAACTTAACTGGAATTTGAAGACAATTTCAATACAATCTCAAAACCTATTTTAATGTGTATAAATTGTACTATGATGATTGATAAAGAGAAAACAAAAGAACTGATCATCAGCCTGAATGATGGAAGAATAATTTTAAATATTGATGTAGTTGTTGGATATAGATAAGGCGCTAACTGGTTTGTTGTTGGCGGTATCCAACATAGATAGGTTGAATGTTCAAATTATTAATATGATGATGCGCTGCTGTTTTGTTTTTGCTGATAAACAAAAAGTTGAGCTTGCTGAAGAATTTCACTACAATTGATGAATGAGATGATTGGATTTGATTGAAAGTGGTGATGTAAGTGGTGTATTAATGGTGTGATACTGTGGTAGTTTTATTTATTATTACTATTGATTGACCGTTGTTTATTTATTTTATTTATCTTATTTCTGTTTATTTATACCTCTTCAAAAAGAAGAGATATATATTATAAAGAAATTAAAAGTGATGAGTGAGTGTGTTGTTTTGGTGTTTGATCAATCCACACACTAACAGTGTGGTCGTGGTGGTGGAAGTGTGTGTGAATTTTTATTTGATTACACTAGTGTAGTGAAGTTAAGCGTGTTTATTTATTTTTGTCAGTGTGTTGTGTGTGTCAAATTATTTTTATGTGCGTGTTATATTTACCTATACATTGAAGAGATATAAAGAGTTACTATATAATCACTATTATATAATTTATGTTTAGTGTTGTTGTTGTTGTTGTTGTTGTAATTTTAATTCTAAATATTGATGGAGTTGTGTATAATTGCACTATGGTTTATTAATAATTTCATGAAACTGTATATCTAATTCATTCATTTTTCAAATTCTCTATGTTGTTGTTCCACCCTTTTGTGACAGTCTATTCGACTGCCCCTTTTCTTTTTACCACAAGATAAAAAAAACTTGTGATTTTGCAAAGGGTGTTGTCTAAAATTAGTTTTATCATAAAAATTGGCAATGTGTAAATTGTTTGTGATGATATTATAATAATTCGGGGCAAGTTTATTGGACAAAATTATTTTTTAATTTTAAATTTTTTTTACCAAACAACATAATTCGGTCAAAGCTTCTAATTCATTATTCCCATTTTTATATGAAAGTCCTCTGTTTTTTTTTTTTCGAAAATTAACTATTTTGGTGGTGGATGTTCACGAAAATACATGAATTCTTGATATATCTCGTTGGTGTTGTTATAAGAATTATACGAATTATAAATACAATGACAGAATAGTACATAGAAATAAATAAGCGAGTGTATATTTGAGAAAAGAAAATGTCACAAAATTACCTTATATTTATATAATAATAACAATTAATAGAACAAATTATATTAAGTTCTCCCACCATCTTTTTGGTTGTGATTCTGGTTGTTGTGGAACTTGATTATAGAATTGGTTGTTTTGTTGGAATGGTGGCTGTTGTTGTTGTTGGTCTTGTTGGTACATCAAGTTTTGTTGTTGTTGTGGTTGCTGCTGTTGTTGTTGTTGTTGAATTGGTTGTTGGTATTGTTGTGGTTGCTGTTGTTGAACATTCATTGGCTTTTGTTGTTGTTGTTGAACTTGTTGTGGTTGTTGAGCTTGTTGTGGTTGTTGAGCTTGTTGTTGCTGGAATTGTTGGTATGGGTAAGTGTATTTTGGTTTTTGTTGTTCCATGAGATGTTGTTGTTGTTGTTGTTGTTGCTTTGGATCGAATGTGTTTTGTTGTTGTTTGATAGCTCCGCTGAAAACACTTGAACCTTGCTGTGGCTGCTTGTTTCCAGCCATTACATTAGTTTGTTGTTGATGGAATTGTTGTTGTTGAATTTGTTGTGGATTCATTTGTTGAAACTGTGGTGGTTGTTGTTGATGTTGAACTTGTGGTTGTTGTTGTTGCTGTTGTTGTTGAATTTGTTGTTGTTGAACTTGTGCATTGTATTGTTGTTCCAACTTTTCATGTAATAATTCATTGTTGATTCCAGTGACAATCAAAGTGACTCTAACTTTTCCACTCAACTCTGGATCCAAAGTGGAACCAAAGATGATGTTGGCAGATGGGTCGACACGACTGCTTACTAAACTGACGATCTGGTCGACCTCGGCAAGTGTAACATCACTACCTGAAATATTAAGTAGCACACCTTTGGCACCGGCAATATCGATATTCTCCAACAATGGGTTGTTCAAAGCTTGTTCGGCGGCAATAAGATCACGTCCTTGACCCTCAGCCTCACCGGTTCCCATCAGTGTTTTTCCACTGTCACACATAATCGATCGGACGTCTGCGAAATCCAAATTGATCAAACCTGGCTTCACTAGAATATCAGAGATACCCTTGACACCGTTGTAAAGAACATCGTCGACCATCGAAAATGCCTGATTGATGGACATTGGCGATCCGGCACTAGCCTGGACCTCCATCAATCGCTGATTTGGCAATACGATTAAACTGTCGACTGCCGACTCCAAAGAGGCGAGTCCGGCCTCTGCCAACTTCATACGATGACGTCCCTCAAAGTGGAATGGCTTGGTGACGATTCCGACGGTCAAGATTCCACGAGCTTTGGCGGCGGCGGCGACAACTGCAGCGGCACCAGTACCGGTTCCACCACCCATACCGGCAGTGACAAAGAGCATTTGAGTGTCACCGATCTGCTCCATCAGCTCATCGAGTGATTCCTCTGCGGCACGACGTCCAACATCAGGAACGGCACCTGCACCCAATCCACGAGTCAATACCTTTCCTAGTTGCACAACCTTCTCACTATCACTGATGGCCAGTGCTTGAGCATCGGTATTGGCAACAACGAAATCGACACCATACAATTGTTTCTTGATCATATTATTGACAGAGTTACATCCACCACCACCAACACCACAAACAGTGATTCTTGGAATCGATATCCAATTTCTATCATCGACAACAGTTATCTTTGAATAGTTTCTAACTGACAACCTGAAAGATAATTAAAAAATAGATAATTAATTATTGTACACAAATAATATCATGATTTATATTTTTGTATAATTATAAATACCTTGGAATTACTTGAGAAGGTGTTGAGTATCCATTGAATAGTGATGTTTTGTTAGAGACCTTAAGTAGGTCTCTGCAGATTTTTAATTGTAAATAATTCATGTAATATAAATAATTTTTGTTGTTTTCTAATATCTCATCAAAAAATGATCATTCTTTGATCAACACAGCTGAGCAAAACAAACCAAAAAAAAATTAAAATTAAAAATGGGTTGTTTTTTTTTTAAGAAAAGTTAGAAATTTTTTGTGAAAATAAGGTGTGTGATCACCACCAAAGTTAGATTAATTAAGTGACATATGTGATGTCATGATTGACACAAAACAAAATTTTTATCTTCATATCATTAATTAATAATATTATCATTTATTTTATTTTTTTTTGATATTTGTTATTTAGATTCTAGTTTTATATTACTTTATATAAAGTTTTGTTTTCTATTCAAATTTGGTTAAAGAGTTTAGGGTGCTTAGATAGCCGGCAATTTGTTTTTTGATTTGAAGAGAGTTCTCTTCAATGGTGGAAAGTGTTCCAGTCAAATCGATGAATGGTGGCAGTTGTTGTTGTTGATTATCGCTGTTTGTTATATTTAATTTCGAGAGTGATTGCTCGAGTGATGCTAGATCTGTTTCGATATCTTTGATACCAACACTTTGTAAATCTTTAATGAACTGATCGAATCTCTTTCTTAGCTCCACCTGAACTTCATCCTTCTTCTTTTGTTTCTTTGATGGAATAACCTTGTTCAACTCTGACAACACAAACAACGCCCATGTCATCAATTCCAAATGAGTTGTCAACATTCTAATTCTATCCAAATCAACTGATCCACAAATCACTTTACGTAATGCTATGTGAAAAAAATAAAATAAAATTATTAATATAATATTTCTATTCTAATTTATATCAATTTCTTTCTTACATTTAAGATTTTCAATGAATTGATTGAATAATGATTGAACGTTGGATTCAATATTTTCAAGTGTGATCGATGAGGCAGTGGAGAGTTGTACTCTGAGAGAATGGTAGATGCTGAAGAGTTGGCTAATTGTTGAGTAGAGGGAAAGATTGAATTCAGATGAACTTGGAAGTTTGGTGAATTGTTGTGATAGCTTTTCCAAGAGTTCGGCGTAGTTGGTTGCATGTGGGGATGCACCCTTGGTTGGATTCACTGTGATCTTTGAAGCAACAATCAATGCCAATATCAAACGACGTGAAATCAATTGCTCGATCAGTGTCTGCTGATTCGAATTCCATGTGAATGAATTGATACCTGGAGTTGGTGTGGCATCCAATGGTTGTTTGTAGGTGGTGCTGTTCCATTGGTCCTGTACCTGTAGATCTTGGTTGAATGTATATTTGGCACGTTGTTCTTCGGTTGGCAGTTGGAACGACACCGATGGAATCGAGTTGAATTGACCGAGTTTGTCGGCTGGCTGGTCATGATGTCGGTGTTGTGCAATGAAGAAGTTGAGTAGCTGTGATTCCGTTTGGTTGGCGGCACGCTGGAATGAGTGAGAAACACGATCCTGGAATTTTTGGATTTCGATAATCTTGCTGTACGATTCGTTTTGGTAGCATTGCGCGACAAAGTCGGGAGTGGAATCGTTCTCAATGTAGAATTTCGTCGACTTTTCGAGCGAGCTGAATAGCTCTGGGAAGGAAGCGCCACGCAAGAGTTCGTCAAACATAAACCATCCCATGGTGTCCCACTGGATGTTCTTGATGTTGACAATCTTGATGTGTTTGTAGGCGAGTGTTGTCGCACCCAGTTTGAAGTAGATGCGTATCAGTCCGAGGTTGAATTGGAAGTTCTTTGGACTGGACTTGTGTCCGTACTCCAAGATGGCGGCGGCGCGCATCAACGATTCCTTGGTGTTGTGGTCAGCCAACATCTGGTAGCAAAGCAGGATGAGATCGTCGCCAGACAAACGTTCGGAAATCTGTTGAGTGGCGGCGGTCGACACTCTGTTCTTCTCGTACTCGTCGAGCAGCGTTGCTACTAGCTTGTCAGTGTCGGCGGCAGACATTCCATATTGGAGTCCGAGAGCACGGTGAACTCGATAGATGTTTGCCAATTGGAGTACACGTTCCGACGATTTGTTGGGTGACGAGGCGGCGTCGGCATCTGAAACCAAAAGTTGGGTGAGATTGTCGACCAGCTGTTGGCGTTGTTCGAGTGGGAGTGATTCGTAGTTGACCAAATAGGACTTGAGATCGTAGAAACAAACTGGCTTGCTTCCGAATCGCTTAAAGTAAGAGACAATCAAGTCGTCCAACTTTTGTTTCTGACGATTGGCCAACTCCAACTCTGCAATGAATGGTGCTCTGATTGGTTTGGCGACATTCATATTGGCCTGTTGTGTTTTGATCCATTCGAATATCTCATTCTTATCTACACCTTCAATCTTTTCCATTGAATTGAAATATCCAATAAAACATGACCATTCATCGGGTCTATTTATAAAGAAAATTATTTAAAAAAAGAAATTAACAATTCGATCAATTTAATAGCAACAATTAATATTATACATACTCATATTTTGTAACGATTTCCTTATAACTTTCGGAAGCTTCTTTATACATTTCCAACTTTTCATATATTTTGGCTAGTTGTTTCAATTTGTCTGGTTGATAATTATACAGATCACCCAGTTTACCTTTCATGATTTCTAAATACTTTTGATATTTATTTTGAGTTTCAAGAATAGTTTCATAAATAAATAATTCTAATAAGTAAAATAATAAATTTGTTTGTTAATAATGATATTAATTACTATTATATATATAAATGATAGGAATTGATATAATTTACCTTCAGTTGATGAGAATTTTCCTTCAGTAGCTAATTTATCAGCTAATCTTTCAGTGAGTTGTAGATTTAGATTGGTTGGGTTTTCCATTGCCATAGTCAAAAGAGTCATGAGATACCAGAAACTGTTTCTTGGTGTATTGAATTCCTTTGAGAGAATAACAGAGTACTCCTTTTGATTCTTTAGATCTCTAACTTTTGAGAATGACAAGAATACTCCTTGTGCCAACTTTTCTAGTTTTGGGAATTTCTTATAGGACGCTTCCCATACTCTACACATCTTATCAACTAAAATAGTTAAAAGATATCAAAGTAAAGTTAATTTAATGTTTTGTTTTTCTTGTAGTGTACTTAGTTAGCAAGCTATATACATACGCTGATTGACAGATCTATAGAAATAGTTTAGATTCGAAATAACATTCTCATCGACTTGACCTTGGAATGCGATGGAATCGGCAAGTTTGACAGCTTCGTCAGTCTCACCGAGCTTTTGAAGTGAGAGAGCTTTCAATACAATGACTAACGCGTGATCTGCCTTTTTCTGAAGGAATGCATTACATAGCTTCAAAGCGTTCTTGTAGTTCTGTGAATCCAACGCTTGAAAGATAGCATTAATCTTGTTCATTTTTCAAAAACCTCTCAACACACCTCCTAGTCTTGACAACAACTACTCTAATTTAATCTAATATCTTTAAATATCAAACTAAAGAAATGTTTGATCATCAATTTTGGAAAATGAAAAAAAAATGATCATTAAAACTTTGTGCGAATTTTTGAAATGGATTTTTAAAATTTTAAAATAAATTAAAATCAAGTTTCATATGATTATAACCATTTCCAATCAAATAATCAAACTATTATTATTTGTTCAAAATTCTTTAATAATCTTTTTAAACCTTTTTTATTCTAGTTTAAGATAGAGAAACATAAATTTGGAATTCAATATCGTTTCGTCTGCTTTAGTATTTTGATAAAGTAATTAATTCTCAATTATCAACAATTCTTGGTAAAAGATAACTTTAGTAAAAGATAATTATTTTTAGAAATAAAAAAAACAAAGTAGGTTGTTTTGTGTTGAATCGATTGTTCCAACAATCCAACAAACTTTGATGTGTTTAAAAACAACCCCTTTGTCAAAAAAAAAAAAAAACGAAACTTAATTTTTAATTTTTTTTATTTTATTTTTCCTACTTTTTATAACTATTTTTTTTTATATATAGTAGTATTACTCATTCATTAATTTGATATAGCTAAATATATAATAATTGTATACAATGTCGGATACAGAGAAGGATAATAAAGTCGAAAACACCGATGATGCTGCATCGTCATCAACAGAAACAACTAATAGCACTACCAAGACTGAAACTACTACTACCACTGCTACTGCAGACGACAAGAAGATAGTATACGTAAAGAACAATGCTGTTATTGACGTCAATGTAACTTCGTTCTACGATGAAATCGAGATTGAAGATATGGATTTCGATGAAGATGAACGTGTATTCTATTATCCATGTCCATGGTAACTATCATTATTACTTTGAATTGTGGAGTGTCATAATCATTATATGAACAGTTTGCTAACTAACTAGATCTACCTACTCTTTTATATTACTACTAGTGGTGACAGATTTAAAATAACAGAAGAAGAGATTTTGGCGGGTGAAGAAATCGCAAAGTGTCCAAGTTGTTCATTGTTACTCAAAGTCGTATATTCACCTGTAAGTTGACAATCTCTTACTTTCATATTGATAGTTTATAGATTTCAATTATATTCTAATCATTAATATTATATTTATAGGAGGATTTCATTGTTGAAGATGATTTAGGTGATTCTGCAATCACCGTTGCTTAAAGCAATAGTGCGCTCTAAAGCACATTGCTAGGGTAGTAGCAAACACTACTACCCTACCCTTTCCTTTCCTTCCCTCATAAGTTTAGAATACCTGAATCGATTTAGTGGAGGCACAAAAGCTCATATTCAAGTGCTTCTACAATCGTTGCCCGATGATCATTCATTCGATTTAAAAAGTCACCTATCACATCTCTAATCAGTTATAAATAGAATCGAAATAGAAGAACTTTTATCGAATACATTCCAATGTCTAATTAATAAAATAACTAAATAAATATATACTACTATATCAATCATCATTAATTAATTACAATCTGTTCATAATAGATGTTACATTAAAAAAATTGATGAATTGTGATGATGTTTTAATGATTTCTGATTTTAAATATATTATTATATTATGTTTATTATATTATTGTTGTGGTTCTTCATCTTCGAAATATTCAGTGATCTCTACTCTAGTTTCGTTCCATTCGATTGGGTATAAACTTGATTTAGTGTATTTCTGTGCGAATAAAGCATTTCTGAATGTCTTGACAACGGGGGTACCAGTGACGTAGTAGACTTTTCCGGGATTGGAACGTGGGTGAAACTTTACATTACCTGACTTTGTCAACATGAATCTCTTTGAACATGCTTGTTTAGTTTTCTGTTTGTATGTCGATATATTTCTAATTTGATTTGCCAAAGTACTCTAAATAATAATAATAAAAGCAACAAACACACCATCATCAACATCAAAATATGTGTAAGTTAAGTTATGTTAGTTTTCATATGATTTCGATTTATTAAACTTTAGCACCATTGACTGACTGACTGACTGACTGTCTGACGACTGACTAATTAATCGATTCGAATCTATTGTCGTCGTCAGTGCAATGCAATGCTGAATATATATATATATAATCTGTATTTCATACATTTGAATTTAAACATAATGATGTAACATTATTTGTAATATATGACTTGATTGAACCAAACATTCTATTTTTGATTGATATTTAATAAATAAAATAATAATAAATAGTTTGAAAAATAAAGAGTATCTGATAACATTGTCGTTTTTCATCAAAAAAAAAATTACAATTTTCACACACTTTTTTATCACCATGATAACATATTATTACACACTAACATCACACAATTAAAATAATACTATCACGGTGTGCTTATTAATAAGGTCATTTTCAATTTTGTAATATAATATATATTTCGGTGTGGTATATGTATGTTCAACTATCAATGATGAACTAGTAGTAGATTTTGATAATAAATAACTGAAATCATTGAGTAATGTTTATTGGTATCAAGTCTATGGGTTGATAAAGATTGATGGTGAGTTTGATTTCAATATATTTTGTACATTTTGTTGCTATTTCCTATTCATTCATATTTAGTTTTGTTTCATTGTAAATCATAATAAATATATAATTATAATGACTAAACTAATTATTATCTTTGTTATACTGCTAACATTTGGTAGTTTCATTGTTAACTCGGAATCTATTCTCAATCTAACACCTGATGAGAAAGAATTATTAGAAAAAGTAATCAATCTAAAACGTGTACTAAGTACTCAAGGTCAAAATATTGTAATAGACGGAGTTTGTAAGTACAATTTAAATAACATATAACAAATGAACAATTTTAAAAACTAATAAAATCAAACGAACCAGCTGGACAACCAAGAGAGAAAATAATCCCAATCAGTGTTATTAACAATCCTGGATTATTGGATTTGATTATCGGACCAAAAGGTATCTTGGGTGGAATTCTTGGTAGTGGTGGTTTACTCGATGGTTTGCTCGGACAAGGTGGTTTGATTCAGACCATCTTAACAGCAGTGATCGATTTAGTCAGCAAAGAACTTCAGGCCCTCTTACGACCACTTGCTTTGACACCTAGACAAGGAGCATCCAATGCCCCGATATTGCCATTCCCTGTTAACCCTGCATCGGGTGGTATCTTTATAGGTAACCCTTTCCAAACCGCTGGAAATGCCGTAATCCCACCAACCATTCCAAATCAAAATCAGTCGCCAGCCGACAACACTCCCAAAAGAAGTGAACACACCACCAAAGTTTACCATTGGAGCATCGGTCCCACCAAAATTTAATTAAAAAAAAACAAATAAATATTCATTTAACTGATATATCTATCTGATATATATATATAAGCCAAATTTTCTATGGTTGTTGTTGTTGCTGGTGTGTTTTAGAATTTAAATAATTCAAAGTATAAAAAGATTTGTTTGGGTGTTTATTTGTTTGTTGTTTTTGTTTTGTTTTGTTTTTTATTATAATTTACAAACCGAGCAATGTCAAGACAGATGGACTCTTGCTACCTTGTGAAATCCACTCGTCACGAGTGATTGTTTGGTTTTTATCGACATCGACCTTCTCGATAAGCTTGTTAACAAAGACAGTGATATCCTTGTCACTCTTACCCATTGCCTTTCCAACAGAGATCATCATGTTGATGATATTGTCGACTTCACCCTTCTCCAAGCTTCCACTCTTATCCTTATCATAGGTGTCAAACATAAATCCTAATTTCTCTTCAGCAGTACCCTTACCAATAACTGAAGTTGCAACAACCAATTCCTTGAAATCAACTGATCCGCTCTATATAATAGAAAAATATTAGAAAAATATTAAAAAAGTTTTATCTATTAATAAATAAATAAAAAAAGATAACTTTTAACAAATATTTTTGTTTTTTTTTTTTTACATACACCATCACTGTCGAATGAATCAAATAAATTATTCAATTGAGTAGAGTTGAATTTTGGTAATCTAGTTGAGAAGAATGAAATGAATTCTATAGAGTAATTATTATTATAATATGAAATAAAGTTAATATTATATTTCTTTCTTTGTAATATAGGTTTAAATACTAAATTATAGATAAGTACCGTTTCTATCTAAAACACCATTTCCGTCTTTGTCATGCTTCTTGAAATCATGATATAATTCATTTACCTCTGATTTGGTGAATGATGAACTGTTTGCGAGTTGATTGATTTCGTCTTTGGTAAGTTTTGAGTGTTGGTGTCCCATTTTTATTATTCAAACAAAATTTATCTGTCTGTATTTATAGTTAATTAAAAAATAAATGAAGTGTCAATAATTTGGACGATAAATTATTTTAACTATTTAATTTTTTTCATATTTTTTTTAAAACAAAAAATTAAGTTTTTCTTTTTTAAAACTAAAAGATCTTTGTGGATGGCACCCCAACAAATTCATTTTTTTTGATCAATGTATTTCATTATATTCATTGAAATTTAAAAAAAAAAACACCATTCTGGTCAGCTTCATCCCAAAATGTCTAGTTAGATATCGCAAAGTTATATTAAACAGAAATTATTATAAAGAATATAACTAAAGATATCAAATTGCTGATACTTTTATTTAGGAATAATTTGATAAATTCTTTTCTCTTTTCACTGTTTTCATAAATACACAGAATTGATACCCAACTCATCGAAAAGTATTTTCAAAAATTTGTTGTTCCTTAGTCTATAAAATTTTTAAAAGAACAAAAGTATATATTACATTTTAATTGAATATCTAGTTATTTTCAAAGACTTCTTTTTATTTTTATTTTTATTTGTAATAGAAATACTATACAATTGTTAATTGTATAGTTAATTTGGATTATTAAAAAATGATTGATAATTTATAGATCCTCCAGACGAGGCAGAGAAACCACCACCAGATGAAGCAGAGAAACCACCACCAGATGAAGCAGAGAAACCGCCACCAGATGAAGCAGAGAAACCTCCACCTCCATTACCGAAACTGAATGTAGATGATCCAAAACCTGATTGGGTAGTTTGAATTGATTCCAATTGTTCGAGACGTCTTCTTTTAACTGCTGGATCCAATTGAGTCATTTTGTTCAACAACAATTCGAACTGTGCTTTGTTTTTCTTTTTGGCAGCAATGTCTAGAGCTTCCTCGGTGATCTCGACACCCTTTGAATTTAACCATTCAATAAAGGAATCAGTTGGATTATTTTCAAGTGCAACATTGATTAAATTGGGAACATGTGAAATGTCACTATCTTCAAATACGACCATGAACAATTCATAAGATCTCTGCTTTATCAACGCCGCCAACACATCGTATCCACGGTTTCTAAGGAAACTAATCACTTGCAAATTCTTTGGAGTTGGGAAACGAGACAGACAACTAAGATCGGTAATGAGATTCTCCTTGTTGTTGTCAAATAACCAAGTGATTATCTCAAGGTTACATGAAGAGATTGCTTTGTACAATGCAGCCTCTGAGAATCCTTCGGTTCTGTTGGCATGCAACCATTTCAGAATATCCAATCTTTGACTTCCAGCGGCGTTATCCATAGCAGCCTTTGAACAACCGTCGTTTCTGTTTTCATGGAGGTACTTGATGATATCGAGATATCCTCTCTGGGCAGCCAAATCGATTGTGGAAGGAGCACCTTTCTCAGTTCTATGAGTATGCAGCCATTGGATAGCGTTGAGATGTCCACCACGAGCAGCTTCAACGTATGCGACCCCAGTACATCCTGCAGTGGTATTCTCGTGTAGCCATTGGAGGGCTTCAATTTTACCATTTCCGGCAGCCTTGTTCATCGCATTCACACTGCATTGTGCACTTCTATTTTCCTTCAACCACTTTAAAATATCTACGAATCCACTTTCGGCCGCTAGATCCATAGCGGTATTCGGATCTTGACCAAAGTTAAAACCGGGTATCGAATTTTGACCGAGATCTGTACCTCTATTCTCCTGTAACCATTTCAAAACTTCGAGTTGTCCGAATCTTGATGCGTTATGGAGAGAGTCTTGAGACACATTGAATGGAATTCGTTTTTCATGCAACCATTCAAGAATTTCAACTCCACCTTTTGTTTCCACATGATAGATTTGTACTGTCTCCCATTGTTCAGTACGATTCTCGAATAACCATTTGGCAACTTTGAGATTTCCATTCTTAAGAGAATCGTTCAATAAACTACCATTGAAATCTTGATCATTTTGTTCGTGTAGCCATTTTAACATTGCCAAATTTCCTTTTTTTGCCATCATTGACACCGATTCACTGTGACGTTCGTTTGGGTAGTTGCAATACAACCATTTGAAGATATTGTAATGTTTATTTCTTAATGACATTTCGACTGCCTCGAAATTACATCCTTCAGTACGGTTCTCATGCAGCCAAAGAACAGCGTCAAAGTGTCCATTGGCGGCGGCAACATTCATAGCATTTTGATTTGAATTTCCAATATTATTTTCTTTAAGCCACTTGAGTGCATCCAGACTTCCATTTCCGGCAGCGGCAGAATAGAGATTCATAAGGCTGCTTGCCTCTGGAACATCCAATGGATTTGACAATCTCTTAAGATACTTAAGAACATGGATATGGTTTTCACGGGCAGCACAATGATACATGTAGTTATTGGTTCTGTAACTTGGTCTATTCAAGGCAGCCCATTCGATCATTTCAATACTTCCAACAGCGGCAGCGTTATCAAACAATCTGGAAAGAGTATGTGGCTGGCGCAATTTTACTTTGTGTTCACTCTCGAATTTCTTTGATCGTTCAATGAGGAATTCCAAACTGTTGGTGAGGGGTGCTAATAACATGGCCTCTTCATTGTCCCAGTCCAATCCACTTTTGCTCTCGAAATACTTGACAATCTCCAACTGACTAAACTTGATGGCATGGTAGAATACTTCGGGACTGAATGCATCGGGAACATTGGCTTCCTCAAAGAGATACTTGAGTGTGTTGAAATGTCCTTTTTCAATGGCAAGCTTCATGCATGCTTGAACAACAAATCTGTCAATTTCTTTTCTTGCAAAAAGCGATCGCAATTGATCTACATAACCAAGCTTTGATAACAAAGTAGGAACTTCATTCAATTGTTTCCAACTATAAGAATGATAACGTTGCTCTGCACCTGGGATATTAACTTTTTTGTTTATAATTGGAACATGTTCAAATATTATTTGATTCAAAATTTGATTTCCAAATACTGAGGAAAATAGAGAATCCATTTTTTTTATAAATAATAATAATATTATTGATATAATAGTTGTTGTTTAAATATAAAAAAATGTAAAATGGTTGAATATGTAAAAAAAAAATGTAGAACACTGTTTAAACAGTCAAAAATTTATAGAAAAAATAAATAATATCTTAAATATCAAATTTTTTTTGGTAATGCAAGATACTCTTTGTTGGATCTCCAATTTTATTTGTAAAAACATAAAAATCGGGTAAAGAATCTTGATTTCTTTCATTTTTATTTGCATATTCTTTAGATCTGGTTAAATGAACCTCACCAACCTAAAAAAACTTTTACTAGGAAAAATAAAAATTAAAAATATCTACAGATTTTTAATATTTTTTTGATATTTTTATTTAAAAAATATGGTATTTGATGGTGATGTCATACACAATTTGTGTTTAGACATAGGTGAGGTATCTGACTTGGAGGTTGGCTGGTGAAGATGGTGATCCAAGAAGAATGAAACCAAAAGTGTAGCTAGCACCAGCATTGATTGATGTTTGGTATGATGGGAGAGTGAGATCACCGTTTGGTAATCTTACAACATTCCAATAGGCAGTACCATCACGAACTCTGAAAGTGTAGTCAGTATCACTATTATGTTATATATATATAAATGAAAATAGTTTATATCAGTAAATAAGTAATACTTTATGTTTTAGTGACTATAGAGCCACTTAATATATATATATTTACATGAAAAAGTTTTTAATGTTTCTGTGTGATACGTTGGTTACGGTGACATCATATTGAGTGTATTGACGATTTCCACGGCTACCGTCAGTCCATGTTCCGATTACCTTTTGGGAGATGTGCAAGTCAGAGTTGTCAAGCTCGTTGGCAGAGACAAAAGCAACGCAAATCAAGAGAGTGCAAAACAATCCAATTAACTTCATTTTTCTTTTTTAGTTTAGTATACTTTGTTTATAGTTTATTGCAAATATAAATAAGATGATGTTGATATTCTACATTTTGTGAAAACAAGGCTATTTATAGTCGATTCCTTGTAAAACAGTTATATAATAGATCTTTAAATTCCAATCTATTAAATATATTGCAAATCAAATTGAAATTGGAAAATCATAAATAATCATTTTCATACTATTTGTGTAGTGACTGATCTGTATCAAAAAGTTAATTTACAATTTTTCAATGTTGTTCTACAATGCTTTAATTGAATAGTGAACTATAAAAGTTTGGATTTAGATTATTATGATATAATATATTTGGAAGTTCTATGTATACATATCAAAATAAAATAAATTGGTACATAAATTAAATCTTTAAGATTTTTTTATTTTTTTATTTATTTTATTTTATTTTCATTGGGTATTTTTATTTTATTTTTATATTTTATCATTGGGTATTCTTATTAATTAATTAATCCAAAATAAAACAAATACTTTTTTTTTTTAATAATCTATAAATATAAATTTCTATTTAATTTGAATGATGACTAATCACACATTTGATCATTTTTGTTTTTTTTTTGTTGTTTTTATAAGGTGTGAGTGGGTGTTGCAACGAGTTTAAATCTCTTGTTTGTTTTTTTTGTTTTTTTTTTATTTTTTATTAATAAATTAATTAATTATTAACATTATTTTTTCATTGATCAAAATAAAGTTTAAAGAAGGTGATTGGCTTCATATTATAGAGATTGTAGCAGTAGTAGTAGTAGTAGTATGACAGTGAGTGTATTAATATATTCATTGTTGGCAGGAGTAGCACCACTATTCTCAGCATCGCTACCATTTGTATTGTTTAAGAATGGTATCAATAATCGATACTATCATATGCTGCTAGCTATATCGGCTGGTCTGCTGTTTGCCGTTGCAACATTAGAGCTACTACCAGAGGCAGTGGAGATGGCAAACATAGAATATTATAACACTCCAAATATCGATCTGACGTCTGACACTTCATTAAATATAAATAGACAAACACATCAATTACAACCACAAGGTAAACCTACAACAACAACAGCAACAAGTAGTACTTCATCTTTATCTTCTTCATCTTCTTCTTCCTCTTCATCATCATCATCAGCTAAACATATTGAAAATAAAAACAACAAAAACAACAATGAAAATGACCATGATCACGATCATGATCACGATGAAGAAAAAGAATCGAAATCAGGCACCAGAACACCAATGTATGGATTGGCATTTGGATTTCTAGTTCTCATTGCCATTGAAATTATGCTGAGTAGCGGTGGTGGTGGTGGACATTCACATTCTCTTGATTCTCAAGAGAGAAGCATTGAGATTGATATTCATGATGAAAATGATAATTGTAAAGTAAGTGCTTATAAACAAATGATATTAATAATTATAATAATAAAACTAACATACAAAAATAATAGAAAGATGATGATGAACACGAACATAAATCATTGAATATCGAAACAGGAGTAGTAAGCTCATCAAATGGTAATAGCAATCAATCAAAACTTTCATTGACAACCTTTATAGCGTTGGCAGTACATTCACTGGTCGATGGAATGGTAATATCAGGTGCATTTGCAGCAAACTCTGAGATTGGTGCACGTGTTGCACTCGCCATCGTTGTACATAAATTACCGGATGGCTTTGTCATGAGTTCAATTGCTTTATCACAAAAGAAACTTTTAGTATGTTTGTTAATCAATTAGTTATATATAAAAACAAAACAAAACAATTTATTAATATTAATTTACTCAATCACAAATAATAATAATAATAATAATAATAATTATAGGGATATCATCCATTTTTCTATTTATTATTAATTGCATCGATGACACCGATCGGAGCTATTTTAGCATCGATAATATTTGGAGGAATTCCGCCATCGACAGTATCATTCATTCTTGGTTTTGGTGCAGGTACATTTTTATATATAACAACCACTGGCATTCTTCCAGAGATACTTCACTCCAAAACCGTTACCAAACCAATTCTCATAGCTTGTATAATTACTGGTTACTTTATCTTTACATTAATAGATTCTTCTGTGCATGTTCATTAAAAAAAAAAAAAGAAATAATCGATATACATAAAAAATATATTTGTAAATACATTAATGATAACCATTAGCCATATTTTTTTTTTGATTAATTAAATTTTGCTGAGGGGTTTTTCTGATCATCACTCCGTCAGCACAGTCACCAAATTTTATAATTAATTTTTGATAATTAGTTTTTTTTTTTTATCTTATTATATTATATATTTTCTTAAAAGGATAATAGATAAATATATATAGATATGAGTCATAATAATAATGATTATGGATATGATCATTTAGGTTATGCTCATCCTTATTTTAGTAATAATGCTCAACAACAACAACCAACACAGGATGTTCAATCCACTGCACCAACTAGTGTTGTATTTAGACCTGATAAACAACAACCACCACAATCATATACTGTAACATCACCTATTAATAATAATAATAATAGTTATGGAATGAGTCATGATCATCACGATCACCATGGTCATTCACATAATCATCATCACGACGACGACGACCACCATGATCACGATCACGATCATCATGGACACTCTCATGACTACCACGATCACGATCATCATGGTCACTCACACAACACTAGTAACAACATTAATAATTCCGGTGGTAGTTTCTTTGCCTCTATGCCATCACACTACAATAACAACAACAACAGTAATAGTATCGGACATTTCAATACGGTGTCGCCGATGATGTCAGGTGCATCGTTTAGCGGCTACCAACAACCACAGATTCTCAATACATTCGATAGTAAGCTGACATTTGGACATCTATGGAATAACTTGATGAGAGACAACGATGCCAAGAAGCTTGCTCTCTGGATCGTAGTCATGCTTTGTTTTACTCTGTTTGAAATATTCTATGGTGCACTTTTAGAGAGTTTGGGTTTGGTTTCCGATGGATTCCACGCACTCTTTGACTGCATCGGATTTATTATTAGTCTAACTTCTATTCTGGTCGGAAAGAAAGGTTCGAATCGTGAATTCACCTATGGTTATGACCGTTGGGAGATTCTAGGTGTATTCTCAAACAGTTGTTTCCTCCTATTCGTCTCTTTTTTCCTCTTCTTGGAATCCGTTGAACGTGTATTAGAACCACCTCATATTCATGAGTAAGTTTATATTATTATTCAATTCAATTCAATTCAAGACAAACAAATAATTTGACTAACCATCTCTCTTCACCTCACTTTACTCTACAATAATATTGTTATTATTACTAGTCATGGTAGAGTTATATCATTGGCATTTATAAGCTTGCTCATTAACATTACTGGTATATTATTTTTCAGAAAACATTCATCTTCGTCGGTATTCAGTGGTATGTCATTTCTATTTATTTATCATCATCATCAATTCCAAAGGATATCCTGTTTTGGTTATTAATATTAATATTAAAATTTAGATAAAGGTAGAGCGAGACAAGAAAACTTTATGACCATTACATCACACATTTTGGCTGACAGTTGCACAAGTGTTGGTGTCATTTTCTCCACTTTGGTAGGAAGTACTTTGTATGTAGAAACAGAGAAACAATTATAATAACATAATAACACATCTGTTTATAACATGTTCAAATCGATTAACTGTTTATAATGCTATGTTAAAATTTAATTTAGGGGTATCGAAATATCGGATTCTTTAATTTCATTTATTATTGCAATCATTATTGTCTACGATGTATTACCGATCTCTATTAGAACAGGAAAGGTATTGTTACAGACCACTCCAGAGTTGGTAACACCACAAATCATTTCGGCATGCAGAGAATCACAAGCCATCGACGGAGTGCTATCGTTGAGTGATAAACATTTCTGGACTCATTCACATGGTAATTTCATTGGTAGTCTGGTAGTAAAAGTTAGAGAGGATGCCGATGAACAACAAATCCTAAAGAGTATAAGAGATAATTTCCAATTTATAAATAATATGACAATTCAAATTGATAAAGAACATAGCCATGGCCATGGTCATGCTCATAGTCATAAACAAAAGCACCATGATCATGATGATCACCACGACCACGATCACCACGACCATGATGATCACCATGACCACGACCACCACGACCATGATAATCATGACCATGATCACGATCACCACGGTCACTCACACGATCATCACGATGACCACCACGGTCATTCACATGATCATCACGATGATCACCACCATGGTCACTCACATGATCATTAAAAATGAAATAATAATAAAAAAAGATAAAGATATATAATATATAATATTTCAAAAGTATAGTTTACTTTTTTGGATTGTTAGATTGTTTTTTAAAAATTTTGATTTATTAATTTATTTATTGTTGTTTGCATTCTGGGTTGTTTGGTTGTGGTGGAACACCTCCGGATTTGCTCTTCAATTGTGGTACATCGTCATCTTCGTCTTCATCTTCTTCGTCATCAAACTCCTCACCAAATTCATCTCCGTAACCGTCGTCACCCTCTGGTTGAGCACGACCCAAGAAATAGTTGACGGCATCTGGTACGATCTCGTCCTTCAAAGAAATAAGAGCTTGATATTGAATGTAGATGAGTTGAGCTGCTGGAATATCCTCTTCGTTCTCTGGTTCCTCTTCAATTTGATTCTTGTCAAATTCGACCAAGAATCTTCCGAAAATCGATGGAATGGTTTCAGTGACCATCTTGGTGGTGACGGTTGGTTTCTTACCCTTTGGACCCTTCTTCTTGATCTTCTTCTCGACGGTTCTAACAAAGAACTTCTTACCTTCGTTCCATTGGACTGGTGTAACTTTAATTGAATCTAAATCTCCATCCTTGACGGTGAGGGTCATGACGATGGTGGAGTTGGTGAAAAATGCGTTTGGTGCAAAGTGGAAGGTGGCTGTGAGAACTTGGTTCTCATTGTCGGTGGTGGCATCCTCACCGATCGAGATGTTGGTCAAATATTGTAAGGCTTCATCGTCTTCCTCACCCATAACGTCGGCGAAGGCTGGATGGTTCATCAAAGCCTTGTACCAGAAGTTTGGAATACCCTTCTCCTCACCAGACTTCAAACCTGCAATCTCGAGTGGTTCCTTTGGGGTCTCGGTAGCCTCAACCTCACCAGTGACGATACCGGTTCTCTTTTGGTAGATGGCATCGAATTGTGGTTGGAATTCCAACTCAAGAAGACGGATACGTTGCTCCAACTTCTTTGAGATTTCAGTGTGGTCGTCCTAAATAAATCATAAAATAACAATAGACCGATACGATCGTTAATAATCTAATCCTTTTCACTCTTTTTCAAAACAACAACATACATCCAACTTTAACAAAGCATTGACTCTCTTCAAGACTTGGGTTGAGGTGACACCAGAGAGATCTTCACCTGCGGCGATCATTTGTTCAATATCGGAACCTTCGGACATGATCTATATAATAAAAAAATGATAATAAAATGAATTAATAATCATATATTAAATTATATCATTAAAAATCATATATATATAATATATTTTTTTAAATAAAAAAAATAATTTTTAAAAGAAAACTAAAATAGAACATTTTTGAAAACAGGATGATTATTATTGGAATATTATTGAAATATAAACTTACTTGTTATTTATATAAATTTTATAAGTTGAATAAAACAAATTAATAAAAAGTTTGTTTTCGAAAGAAGAAAGGGAATCTAGCGCAGGTTGCGAAACAAAATTTTAATAAAAACGAAAAAGACGAATTAAAATTATTAAAAATAAATATTTTGTTTTGGAGGTAAGCGTTGGTTCAGGTGATCATCTAAATTTGTGTGTGTTTTTTTTTTTTTTTCAGAAAAATAAAAGATTTATTGGTTTGTCAAAATAACGACAAAAAAAAATAACTAAAAAAGATAATCTAAATTTATTTATTTAATTATTTTGTGAACACAAATTTGAAAAAAAAAAACATTAAAAAATAAAATTGTTTTCAAATCTTTCTATTTTGTTTTGCTTTCTTTGGACTTTGTAAATTACTCTTTCTTACTCGGACACGTTTGTTACCGAACCAATTCTCGACTTGAGTCTTGGAGAGATTACAGATGGTACCGAGCAATACCTTTTCATCCTCATTGGGAAAAGGCGAAACTTTGTTCTGTTCGAACCATTGGTTAATCAAGTTATGATGATCTTTTGGGAGCACTCTTCTGCCTCTTGCAGGTCCTTTTCCACGGCTGCCACGTGTCTTGGCGGTTTTCTCTTTGACCGGTCTCGATTCACCGCTCATCTTTCTCGCCTCCAAAAGGTAGTCGCAGGCATTCGAGCGTTGGTGAGACATCAATACCATGAAGATTCGCTCCAACTCGGTTACCTTGGCATCGTGCTCACCGACTGATAGCGGACGTAGTAACATGACGAGTGACTCGATCATTGAGAACTGTTCGAGCGATGTCTTTAACTGGTTATTGAGGTTGGTAATCTCCTGGGTGTAGAGTGGTGTAATTCGCAGCAAGTTCTTTGACACCAAGGGATTCGATCGATTGATCTGCTCAGCGTTGATATATGGGTCTAGATCGTAAGATAGATGGCCACCCTTTGGAAGATATCGTTTGGTTGGAATCGGTTGGATTTGCTTGATTACCTCTGATATGAAACCATAGAGCTGAGCAAAATATAGTGATTCTTGGAGCTCTTTGATTTCTTTTACGAGCGATGGGCAGTATTTAGATACATCATTGTCTTCATATTTTAGATCATCTTGATCATCTTCATCCATAAAGCTCTGAAGGTTGTCAGGTACTGGTGAGACATCACCAGAAATGGTGGATAACTCAGGTGTAGACACATAACTACTAGTTTGAGAACTTGAATCTAGATCAACGGAATTATTTTGGTAGTAATTTTGAAAATTAACAAAACCATTTTTTTCTTGTATATAGTTAAATGGCTGTTGTTGTTGAAGATTTTCAAAGTTTGAAAACAAGTGTTGTTGTTGATTTTGTTGATGGAGATAAAATTGATCTGTTGGGAAATTGTTGAAAATCATCTTATCTATTTGTATTTAATTAGTTAAATTATGATAACAATATCAATAATAAGTTGTTATTTAAATATTAATAAATAATTTAAAAATAGGAAATTTATTTGTAAAAAATAAATAAAATAATTACAAATAATTAAAAATAATCTATTGGGTATGGCAATCTTTGATGGAAGGGTTGTTGATCATAGTTAATCTCGAAATTGGAAGAACCCATTTTATAATGAACCGATTTCATTTACCAGTACATGTACAAATGAGATTTTGAAAGGTCTCAGTTTTCCAACTTTACTAAACCCTATTTTCGAAAGAAATTATCTTTCTCTTGTTTGATATCACCCACAAGTTTGATGGTGAGTAGAATAAAAAATAAAATAAAAAATGATTAAACAGACAAATGGCAATGAAAGGTGGTTGTTCTTTTCTGAGTTGTTTTGTCATTGTCGAGAAATAAAGATTGTTTGTTAACCCCAAAACTAAAAAAACAATCTTTATTCCTTCTTTGGTATTGTTTTTGTTTTTTTCTATCAGTTCATTGGAAATATCGACTGAGGAACTTTCCATATTATCATAGATCTAAACTTATCAAAACAATTTTTTTAATTTTTTTAAATAATGATATTGGTTTTTTGTTATCCAAGTTTGGGTTTTTGATTTATTGTTGTGATTGCATCCATTGATTTTAGATGCAAAAAATAAAATCAAGTTGTATTTATAAATAAAAACACCATTGATGAATCAATCGATAACCCAAAATCCATCAAAAAAAAAAGGAGTTACATTTGTTAATTTTTCTATTACAATTGTTTTTTTTTCATTTTCATAAATTATTTTTATCTTTTTTTTTTTTTTTTTAAAAAAAGATAAAACAAATATTGCTTAGTATTTGTTTAAATAAATAAAATAAAGTTTATTTGTTTGAGTTGAATATTAAACTTCATATTATTACTATTAGTGGTTTGTGGATAAGTTATATTGAGATTCACAATAACACACTTTACCACTGATCCATATTAACTTAATAAAATTTATTGAAAAATACATGAAAATATAAAAAACAAAAAATGTATATTTTTTTTTAATCTATTAGTATAAATTTTTAATATAAATATTGTAAAAGTATCATATTTAATTGTTTTATCATTATATTATTAAATAGTAGTAAAATATTATTTATTTGTAATAATTTTAAAATAACTACCAAGCATATATATTGATGTCATCATGCCTGAATTAAATCCTGTGGAATTCATTGCAAAACCAAGATCGATTGTAATACCACCGCCACTGCTCCAACGTGAAAATCGCAACGTACATTACAACGATACGAATGGTATCATCAGTGATGATGATGCTGAGAGTGATAGTGACAACGATGATATCGATTTCAATGAGCGACGTTTATTCAGCAACATCAACAACAACAACAACAGTCATTTAGATGCTCTCTTAAACTATAGAGTCAATCCTATCGATTTCGATGACAACAGCAGCAGTAGCAGTAGTAGCAGCAGCAGTAGTGGTAGCGATAGTGAAATGGACAGTGACAATGATAATCGCACTAAATACAAGAGATATTCTAATAGATTCGACAACAGTAGTATTAACATTAGTAGCAATAACAACAATAATTATAATAGCAGCAGCAGCAGTAGTTTAAATAATCAAAGTCAATTAAGTAGTTTTAGTGAGCATATAAAAGAGAAACTGGATGCACTGAAACGAAAGTGTGATATGATGAAAAGTAATACTTCTTCAGAGTTACTATCTGCAGCAGCAGCTGCTACTTCTGGATCGTTATCACTGAGAGATCCACCACCACTACCACCACCACCACCACTATCATCATCGTTGTTTCTACCTAGAGGTTCAGAATCTACACATACAAGTAATGGCGATAGTAGCGATAGAGCTACATTGGAAGATAGTAGTAGTAGTAGTAATTCTTCAAGATTCTTTCAACTGCTAAATAGATTAAATAGAGGATACAACAATGACAATGGTGAGAATGACATCAATGGCAATAGCAATCCTCTCTTGCCATTATTAAATGACAGACATTCAACTCGTGTTGCAATGCCCAATGTATATACACTTCCACCTACCCCATTGGTCAATTTCAAAAATTCAGCTTCAACTAGATTCAATGAAAGCAGTTTATATAAAAATAGAACAATTAACAATAGTAATAATAGTAATAATGGTAATAATAATAATAATAATAATAGTAGTAGAGGTTATGGTGATAGTTTATTTAGTTATAGAGGTAGATTGAATGAGAGTGAATCAAGTGAGAGTGAAAATGATAATTTTGAAAGAAGTATATATTATGATCATTTTCAAGATCATCTCGATGAAGAAATAGAGTCAGACTTTGATGATGATGATTATGACGAGGAGCTGTATGGTGATCGTGTTCAGGTTGGTGGTAGCAGTAGGAATCCTTGGGCTATGAAGAGCGGCAGTAGTAGTAGTGGTAACTCGACTTCTAAAATTCAAACAACAACAGTATCACCTGGTCTATTTAGTAGTCTGGATGAAGAGGATAAACAATCGGTTAGAGATCTCGTATTGAATATCCACAAGGAGAAGCAGATGTTGAACCACAGCTCTATGGTTGATCCGTTTACATTCAAACCAAGTACCAACGGTGATTTCACCAAGAAGCGATATCGTGAGATTGAAACCAGTATCAATGAATCAGAGATCAACGAGGATCTGGCGAGAATGAAAGAGGGTATAGAGAATAGCAAGAAAACAACACTTAGTTTATTGAATAGAATATTGGATACACTACCACCAAAACCAACAACATCATTACCAACATTACCAACATCTACCACAACTACAACGACTACAACAACAACAACTACCACCAACAATTCAACATTACCAAGCAACAAAAAATTAGCTTTTAAAACAGCACCATCCAACGAACGAAACGAAATCTATAAACAAAGACAATCGCAATTGAGTAGCAGTAGTAGTAATTCTATCAAATCATGTGGTGTACAACTAAAGAAAAGAAGATTGGTTTTGAATAGAACCTATACTTTAAAATATAATAATGAAATTGTATGTCAAGAGTCCTATACAGAAGAACCTGACAATTAATAAAAATAATTCTTGTAAAAAATCTTTATTCCATGCCAATCAATTAACAAGCTCTCGATTCGATATATCATTGTTTTGGAAGTAGGCCACAGGAAACCGACGTGGACAAAAAAAAATCAAAAAGGAATGGTATCTATCATTGTAATGATTACTTTTTAATTTAATTCTGTAATTGTGATTATAAAATACCGGAGTCTGTAATTGTTGTTACAACGAGGCCAATCCCGATAAATCAAATCTTTGTGTAACCTTATCATCACTCTTGGAAAATGATCACAATATTATTATGGTGGTGATCTTGTCCTTTTTTTTTCTTTTTTTATTCTCAATTTTATTTGTTTGTAATATTAATAATTAAATTAGGGATTACAATTATAATAATATTTTTTGAGATGTAACATCTACTCATTAGTATTTGGTTGATTGTGAATTGAACAGTTGATTGAGATTGGTGTTGTTGCTAGTATTATTATTGTTGTTGTTGTTATTGATCTGTGGATTCATATCGATGGTTGTTGATGGTTTGCTCGGTTTCGGTAGATCTTTGGGTGCCGATGGCTTTGGTGAGTTGCTAAAGTAAGGGTGTGCCAGTGCTTCGGTTGCCGAGCATCGTGCAGCTGGATTGTAGGTGAGCATCTTTTGGAGGAGGTCAATGGCGTCTGGCGATGCCGCACTGAACAACTGCGCGAATGGTGTCGCCGGGAAATCGGTGAATTGAATGTAGTTTGGCAGCGAAGTGACACCGGGCCACACAGTTTCATTCGGAGTACCGAGTGCACTGAATATCTTTGTTAGTTGATCGATCTCTGATGTGCCCGGCAAGTAGGGTGTACGCAACATCAGCTCTGCAAAGATACAGCCAATCGACCACATATCGACCGATGGTCCGTACGACTTGGCACCAAACAACAACTCTGGCGCACGATAAAAGATAGTGACGGCTTGCGGTGAGTATACTTTATGCGGACTACCATATTGTCTTGCCAAACCAAAATCTGCCAATTTCATATCACCATCGGCCGAACACAACAAATTGTTTGGTTTAAGATCCTATTTTTAACCATTATGTTAATGAATAAACAGATTAGCTAATCAATATATTGTTGTTGTTGTTGTTGTTGTTGTTGTTGTTATATAGGTTAGTAAAATATATCTCTTCACTTACTCTATGTAATATCCAATTGTTATGACATGCTTCAATACCTTGTAATAACATCTTCATATAACTCTTTATATCGGATGGTTTCAAAATGATCGATCTATCTTCGATGACTTGTTGTAGATCCCATGCCATCAATTCAAAAACTAAATATACATTACTTTTATGTGCAAATACATCTAATAACTATATATATATATATTATTTAAAAGTAAATCGACATATAATTATAGAGTAATTTAGTAAAAAGTGATGTATCTTAAGTTAAACATCAATCCGCAAAACATAATATATTTACCTCTACAACATTGACATGTTTCAATTCCTGTAACATCTTTATTTCACGAATAGCAGAGAAACTGACACCATCATCTACACCTTTATTGATGAGTATCTTTCTGATTTTCTTTATAGCTACCTCTCTTCCAGTTGATTTCTCTATGCCCAAAGATACAACACCATATGTACCTTCACCAATAAGTTTAACCATCTGATATTTATCCATTTTACAATCAATATTATTATTATTCTTATTATTTTATATTATAATTCAAGTATTCGTACTACAAATTCAATGATCAACTTTTTAAACAAAATTTTTTATTTCAATAAAAAACATTCTTTCATTGAATAATAGACATGTTGGAGATTCATACATATCTTATATATATCTATAATATATATTCATAATTTAACTGAACATTAACTTTGTCTTCACACAACAAAAAATATAAAATATTATATCCAGGAAAAAAAGATAAGAGAAGTTCTTTCAAAATCTATAACTTCTAATCATTTACTCTAAAAATTAAATTAAAAATTTTTTGTTGATCGTTTGTTGTACAATGATTTTTCATTGATTTATGTATCTCTTTGTGTGACTTCATATAAATAAAACACTACACGATAAATTAAATTAAAAAAAAAATTAATAAAAAAAACGAGTTCAACTAAATTTCTCATTTTCAAAACCAAAACTAGTTTTATCATAACGATTTTATTAACTTGACTTGTCAAAGTTTAGAGTGAAATAGAATAGATTGTTTATTTATTTATATATATATATTTATGTAATATTAGTTGTTGAAACAAAAAAGCAATGACAAAGATAAGATGCTATTATGAAGTCTTGGAGGTGTCAAGAATTGCAACTGCCGACGAGATTAAACGTGCTTACAGAAAACAAGCATTGATTTGGCATCCAGATAAGAATCAACATCAGCTTCAAGTAGCCGATGAACGTTTCAAAGAGGTAAATCATGCCTATACCATTCTTTCCGATGCCAACGAGAGAAAGTGGTACGATGATCATCGTGAAGCGATTTTGCGTGGCACCGACGACGACTCCTCGCACATCAATCTCTGGGCGTACTTTAGTACAACCTGTTACGATGCCTATGACGATGGTGAACGTGGTTTCTACACGGTCTACGAGAGTGTCTTCCAAGACATTCAGAAAGAGGAGGTCGAAGCCGACGAAGACTTCCAGGCAACGAGCTCGGCGTCATCCTCTCGTATTCGTTCGGTTCCAATGTTTGGAAAGAGCGATGCCGATTCCGCCGATGTCATTAAGTTCTACCAGTATTGGCGTGACTTTGTTACCAAGAAACGTTTCACAATGGCCGACAAATATAATACTAATGACGCGCCCAATCGTCAGATCAAGCGACTCATGGAGAAAGAGAATCAAAAGGAACGACAGTTTGCGCGTCAGGAATATCAGGATCAGGTGCGTCATTTGGTAGAGTTTATCTATAAGCGTGACAAGCGTGTCATCGAGTACATTAAGAAGATCAGAATCGAGGAGGAGGAACGCAAGGTCAAGGAAGATGAGGAGCGTGTCATTCGCGAGGCGGAACATCGTGAAGCTCTCAAGTTACATCGTCAGCAACAACAGGAGGAATACGAACGTATGAAAGCAGCGGGTGTCAGATTCATGGAGGACGATGCAGAGTATGAAGAGGTACCAGAGTACTATTGTGTCGTTTGTGAGAGAACATTCAAATCGAGCAAAAAGATGACTGAACACGAGCGATCAAATCTTCACAAGAAGAATCTTAAGAATCTAAGGAGCACTGTCAGTATCGATGGTGTCGACGATATTGAGAGTGGTGTAAATGACATGGATCTAGAGACACCACAAGATCTTTCAGAGGATGAAGACGATAGAGACGAGCAAAAGGATAGCGATTATGAAGAACCTTATGGTATGGTAAAGAAGGGTAAAAATAAGAAGTCATCAACACCAACAAAGACAAAGAATAGTGATAGTGAACAAGATGATGATGCAGAAGAAGAGATAATAACAAATAATAATAGTAATAATAATAGCAAATCAAAGAAAAAGAATAAGAATAAGAATAAGAAAGTAGAAAGTGATGAGGATGACGATCTGATAGATGTACCAGGCATTGTTAATAAGAAAAAGGGAAAAAGTAAAGTTAAAGCACCAACACCCGTCGAAGATGAAGAGGATGATGAAGATGAAGATGAGGAAGAGGAAGAGGAAGTAGTAGGTGTATCAAAAAAGAAAAACAAAAACAAAAAAGAAAAGAAATCAAAGAAGAAGAATGTAATTTCTTTGTCCAAAGACGACGATGACATCGAAGATAATGATTCTCAGAGTGACTCTGAAGATTCATTCCCGAAATCAAAGTCAAAACAAGCACTTAAGAGCAAATTTTTGGATAGTGACAGCGATGACGACAAACAAAAATCACAACCCAAAAAGATTGGTAAAGCCAAAGAAAAGAGACTACAGAGAGAAGAGAAAAAGAAACAAAAACAACAAGACCTATCAAAAGAGGAATTCAAATGTCACGTTTGTGCAGAAGATTTCCAAACTAGAAACAAACTCTTCCAACACATTAAGGATACTAAACATGCACAAGCTATCGTAACAAATAGTACAAAAAAGAAATAAACCTTAATTATTCATATTATATATTAGACTTGAATAAATTGGTTCAAAACATATTCAAAATCCGATTTTATATTTGATCAATGCTGACATTTTCAGACTAATAGATCTAATAAAACTCTAACAAAATGACTTCCAACTTATTCTAAAATTATTGATATTTTATTATGGATTATCAAAAATAGACAAGTTCCCACTTATCTACTTCCAGTAGTTTTAGTCCCATGGAAAACAGAAAATCTTTTTCAATCTTAAAGGTAGGAGGTAATGTTGATTCTGTCGAAAAATGATTTGATTTCATTTTGACCAGACGCTCAGCAATTTCATCTCGGGCTCTTACCTCCAGATCGATCTTGTTTTTAATATCCCCATCGTCATTGGCATCCGTCAATGTAAAGGTAATGTCCAACAGTCGACAGGGTGGAAGATTACATACATTGCAGAGTCTATCGTTAAAAATCTGATAACAGTTTGGACAACCAAAACGATCACTATCCAGTGATCTCGCTTCCTTTGTGATATGACCTTTCACTAAGTATAGATTGTCTTTTGTGTAATCATGTTCCTCTTTGAAGATTTTCGATGATATCGATGCTATGTTTGTCGATACCATTTTGTCTCTATAACACTGCCTAGTTAGTGATTTAAACAATGTGTTGTTTTGATGATTGACATTGTTATCCGATAGCCAATCTTTTAATTCTCTATATTCTTTGAAGTTTACAGTGTCTTTCTCATGGTAGGTTCCACTTGAGTATATGAGTGATAATCTGTTGAAACACGAAATCTTTGCAGATTTGATTGCTATTATATCACCAACATTGATATCAGGAAGATATCTTCTGATCGATTCATCAAAGAAAGTAACTGAGATCGAGTAGTTTTTAGAGTCAGCCAGTGTGATTGTCTGTATCGATAGTGTCGTTCCTTCCATATAATCACTGTCACTGATTCTCGGAACAACTAGTGGTGATTCTTTACTCTTTACATATCCGATCACATCAACATAGTTTCGGCTGCATGCAATCAACTCTTTGTAATCCGATTCCAATGAACTCATTGATATAAACTTATAATGGGTGTGAAGTGATGAGAATTCATTTGGACATGGAATCACTTTGGTATCAAAAGTGCTCTTCAGAGTGAATGGATGATCCACAGCAAAGTAAGAGATTTCAGCAAGCACATCGGTGATATAGCATGTCTTTCCTTCAACCAAATCTTCGAATTGATCTGGAAAGGAATTATTGTAGATGATTTTTATTTGGTTTCTCTATAGTTTTTAAAAATAATACTTTTATTAGATCATTTATAGTTATCTAAATACAAATATTTGAAAATTACAGCATGACTATCATCCAGGAGAATGGCAAATTGAAAGTTTTTTAGCTTGATCTTTCTTTTTACGTAGACTCTAACATTGAATTTCTTAGAATATTTACATTTAACCTTTGATAGAGGTATTACACTTGATGGATCTATACTCTCCATAGATTTTAAAGGATAAACAGAATGTATACTATTTTTACTCATACTTTGTGCAACTCAAAATAAATATATAATAAATAATCAAGAAAATAATATTTTTTCTTGGTAATAAATGATCATTTTAAAATTTACTTATTTTTTTTTTATTTTTAAAAAAAAATTGGGTGGGAAGGATCACGTACACTACACTGTTGCCATTATTTTTTTTTGGCTAATAATCTCTTCCATGTAATGAACATGAGCTTAAGAATTTCTCTTCAAGATAATGTGATATCCAGCAACACCAGAGTTCTTGTAGGTTGATGTCACTGCGATACAATGGCTTACCACGGTCCAAGTGTGAATCTGGTTCTCCGTATTGATCGAGATAGGCATCGTGCATCAGACTCTCACGATAGTCACGGATGATCGCCACCGTTGGGCTCTTGGTCTCGAGGAATACACCGATCTTGTAGATACCACAAACGTTCATGTGCTTATTGGCTTCAGTAGATGAATTGATGACACAGCAAGTGCTGTCTATGCAAATGAGATGTCCACACAGCAGACAGATTGCACTCTTGGTAGGGATGGTCTTGCAGGTTATACAGGGAATGTTAAGATACTTGATAAAGATATCTTTGTAGTTGTTTGGCAGATCGATAAAGGTCGGTCTCTTTGGCTCCATGATGATGAACGGTGAGTTCTTCTCGAGACGACTCACCCATATTGGTAGCAATGGGTTCTTTCTCTGTTTGGTGACGATTGCCTCCAACGAGCTGATTCCAAGCATTGAGAAAAGCTTGTCTTTCATAATGATGTCTTCACGTTGAAGTGTAGGAATCTTGTTGAACAGTATATGTTGAGAAAGACAGAGACATCTGAGCAGTGGTGAAATGTGCACCAGTAGATCTCTGTAAAAGATGCTCTGTTCCTCTGGTGATTGAGCGGCAAGCTGGTCTAGATACTCGAGAATCAGTTGAATCAATGATACTTTCTTCTTTTTCTCGAGTGTCGAATAGATCTTTGTGATAATGAACTGAACTACAAATACATCGAGTGAGAAACTGGTGATCACATCGATATCAAAGTTGCTGGGTGAATCCAATACAGAGAGGAACAGAATGAATGAACCGAATGGATCGATGGAAAGAATCGACTCTGACATACCCTTGAATAGATCGATGGTTGACTCTCTGTACTTGTGCTCTTTATGCTGATGAATATAATCTCTGAATACTTTATACAATGATTTAATAGTTAAAATATCGCGTGCAAAAATATCTGCTCCTATACAAAATTGTGGTGTTTGTTGTTGTTGTTGACTGTTATTATTATTGTTATTATTATTATAGTTATTATTGTTGTTACTTGGTTGTTGTATTTCTCTTGTTGCAATCTCTAGAAACTCTATATTTCTAGCAGTTAATTGACAGAGGAAATAAGGTGAAATTGTATCTACATTGCCACCTTTGAAAGCGACTCTATTCAACTCGTGGAAAAAGAAAAGATTTTCTTCAGACTTTTTGGCTGGTGATGCAGCAGAACTCTTTCCTTTGGGAACTAAAGATGAAAACCAATTTGACAATTGATTTTTTGTTACATCATCGAATGAATCCATCTTTTCTTTACCAAAACTTGTTGATAAACTATTGTTATTATTACTGTCTGTATTGATATTATTATTTTCTAAATCACTATCACTACTAACAGTCGCTTGTTGTTGATCCTTTCCACTATTTGAAAGTATCTCAATTTGATCTTTACCGCCACTGTTTACCAAGTTACTACTTCCATTGCTTGCGTTACTACTACTACTTCCATTACTCATACTTAAATGTGAAAATGGTGAAGTTCTTTCTTTGTTTGTTGTTGTTGTTGTTGTTGAACTTGTGTTGTTTGTTGTTTGTTGTTGTTGATTATTATTATTATTATTACTATTGTTATCTACAATTGGTATGATAATGTTTGAAACTCTTCTGCACATTGGACATAAGAATTCACCACTTAATGGTCGAATGATATGATCACCTTCGAAGCCGTCGAGTTGTGATGCCTTGTGCATCAATGCATCGGTATAGTGCTTGAAGCAATCGTGGTGAATGTGATGTCCACAGCATCTCATGTGTAGAGACGATGTATAGTTGAGAAGATCGAGTTGTGATCGTTGCTGTGGGAACGATATGTACTTGAGGAAATCCTTGCAGTGCTTCTTCAGTCGCAGTGGTAGGTTGGCAAGTACTGCAATCTTTGAAAAGGTGATCAGCGTTGAATACTGATACATTGCAATGACAGAGAGTGGATCCTTCTTTGAGTAGTTTCCCTTCAAACAAAGAACACAGGTTGCCACTTGGCAATCGTTGCTCTCCAACTCATCGTCAGAGTCGAGCGTCATCAAAAACTTGTTTTGTTGCTGTGTGAACTTTGCCATGATCTCTGCTTGACGTTGTTTGGCACCCTTTAGTTTCTCATCGGATGACTTTACTTGCTCCTCAAGAGTCTGTTTGTAATTTGGATACTTTTCAAACAAATACTCCTGGATGTCTGGATGATAACCAAAGAGTGAATCGATTATCTTGGTGATGAGATCACGCTTATCGACAAACAAGTTGTTCTGATGTGTTCGCTTTAACATCTCAATGAGTATATCGAATGTCGATGTAACAGTGTCTTTAAATAGATATTTCTGTAGCATACACAATACAGAATGTTTATGGGAAACAAAGGTGAGTTCTGGATGGTTAAGTTTATCCATTGGTAAATGTGAAGAACAATCTCCTTTATCGTTGTTGTTGTTGTTGTCGTTATTATCGTTTCCATACCATGGTTTCATTACATTTGTTGACAATGCCAAATAGTAAAGACATTCATTGACTGCAAACATTACCTCTGGGATATCATCGGGTGTTGTATTTCCAGATTCGAATATACGTTTAGTAAATGAGTGTAGCAGTGAAAGTGCCATGTAGTGAGCGAAATCGGAATGAACAATCTCTTCTACCGGTTGATTCCATTCGATTAGTGGTGCCAATGGTGGTGGCAACGGTAAGGAATCAGGATTCTTGAGTTTACGATTCTTTTTAAAGTCAAAGTAGGCAACGATTGAATCCTCTACGTTCTGTGGCGTATAGAGTGGATAGTATGGATTGAATTGTTTCCAAAACTCTGGTTTCAACTTAAAGATTGCCGGTTGGTCACCAGTGTGTGTTTGCTGTTCCATTGTCGCCACCTCTTGCAATATACTTTCAAAGAGTTGCTCCTTGTCCAGATAGGTCATTGTAGATTCAATCTTGCTATGAGTCTTTGCCTGGCCATACAACAGGTGAACCAACGCATTCTTGACATACTCTCTATTTGGCACCATCGATGCTCTCTCCTGATAGATCTGAATGATAAACTTGAAGAAATGAAAGTATTTATGATTGTTATGATCGTTTTGATTCTTAACGACAACCGGTAAGAATGCTCCAAATTCTTTTGAAGCAAAAATTAAGAATTCATTTACATCTAATACTGAAGCAACTATTGTTGATAATAATATTAATTAGTGTTTATATTATTGTTTGGAAAATTACTTAATTATTATTGTTTGTTAACTTACTTGTTTGAATGATGGATATATCATTTTCTAAAAAGAATAAACAATAAAGGAATGCTTTTTTTCTAACCATGTCATGATTGTTTCTAACCCAGTAGCTGTTGTTGACTTGGTGGACGAATACTTGACAAAGAACGAATGGCATCAATATACGGCTGAGATTGACTCGCTTTGGGAATAGTGATTTCAAATCGGTTGAATCTCCAAAGAGTGACCTTGTTTTCTGTATCAATTGTACGTAGAATCTGTACAGTGGGAGTATCAGTGAGACTGAACTGGTTCCATCGAACAGGTCGGTATTTGACACGGAGACACCGAGATAGCTGCCACTGAATTCTGTGGTTGCGTCGACCAGGAAATTAGTGTAATAGTCGATCAAGTCCAACATATCTTTGAGTTTGATATCGGCGGGAATAGATTCAATCATTTCCTTGGAGATATCGCGAAATTCAGAGTCTAGCTGGAACGAATAGATCCATTCGTCGCGGTCGTACTCTACGTGTGTGTTCATCTGGCGAGTGAATCGCTCGAAGCAATGAGCACGTCGCAGCACATAGAGATACTTGTTGAGAAGAGAACGCTTCTCAAAGAGAATATAGTGACAGAGTGTCGGTGCTTGAATCAACGTCTTGATATCACTGATGATCGCGGTGTGATGTCTGTCCAACGATCCACCCCTGCTAAGAACCATAAGCAGAGCATCTAGAGTGGTATCCAAAAACGATGGATTGTACTCCTTGCTAAACTGCGTCGATATCGAACTGATAGAGAATACCTGTGGTGAATATCTGTAGACGGCATCGATTGTCGAGATCTTGGCGAGCTGCGAGTAGACGTGTGTATAGGACTTTGAGAATCCAACTTTAAACGTGTGGTCGCACAGCAGAAACAAGAAGAGATAGACAATCTTTGAGTAGAGTTCCGCGCCCTCCAACAAGATGAGTCGCACGAGGGGTGGTTGGAATTCTACTGGGAGCGAATAGTGCACGGCGTCGTCGGCTCGACTGAATTTCAGTGGTTCGTTGTGGGTGATTGGCAGCGTCGATGGATTCAGTGTCTGGTAACACAGCTCCTCGCACAACACATGTGAAATGGCGGCACCGATATGCGCCACTCCGTCAATCCAAGTGAGCAGCTCCAGCGAATACTGATTGGCGACGGATTCGCTTACGTGTGAGAATTCCGTTTGGAATACAGTGTGGCTGTTCAACTCCAAAATAATGGAAAGTATACAACGAATCGAGAGATGTGTAGATATCAGGAGATCGGATTTCATATTGAGAGTAGGATCCTCTTCGGGACCGGTATGCGCATGATTCGAACAGAATCCCGACTCTTTCCAACTGTCCATCGTTCCACAATCGCAACTTCCACCATAGTATGCAAAACTCGTTGAATAGTCATGACCTTCTTTCTCATGTGGTCCAGCTGCAAAACAATCATAACCTGCAAATTATAATTGTTTTGAAAACACAGGTGTTAATCATACAGTACAGTTGATCAAACATTTTAAATCTATTGTATTGATATTTAATTGATTAAAAGTAACTTACAAATTGAACTACTTGGTGAAAGTGCACATGTTTTACAACGATAGAATAATCCGTTTGGTCCCCATACTTTGTGACATGAGCGTGGCTTTGAAATGGAGGAGAGATACTGCTTGATATCTTTAGAGTCGACAGAGAGATAAAAGACAATGTTTACTTTTTCTATGAACTGTCGCATTGAGATGTGGTTGTGTGCCAACTGTGTCTTGAGAAACAAGAGAAACTCAAGGAAGATAGGTGGTCCTTTCTCAACTAAAACATTGAGAAGTTCATTGTTTTTCTTTTTCAACAGTGATTTATAATCGATTACATTGTTTATAACTTGTAATTGTTGTGAATTCGAATTGTTATTATTGTTGCTATTACTAATATTATTATAATTACTGCTACTGTTATTCCGACTACCACTTCCACTTCCACTACTACCACTCGAGTTACTCATACTACTGCTACTATTATTCTTGTTATCAGAAGAATCTGGCATATCAGTATCAGAGTTACTACTACCACCACCACCATTGAAATTCGATTTCCTCTCACCACCGTTCCCATCGTTATGTTGATTAGATTTCGAAGAATTGATACCCATCTTCTTCTTCTTCTTCCTCTTCGAAATTTTAAACTAACAAGTTTCTCTCTCTCAAATGTTAGATCTTTTATTCTATTATTACTCTATTCTTTTTCTTTTCTTTTCTATCTGTTATTATTTGCTAAATATATATAAAAGTTTCTATCTATTTAATTTAAAAATTGAATTTAATAATAAAAAAACAAAACAAAACAAAATATTAAACTAAAAAAAATATAAATTTAAAATATATAAGTATTGGAAATTAACTAAACTTTGGATCTTTTATCATTATCTAATAATATTTAATATAGATCTATAATAATATTATAATTATATTTATATATCTTTATAATTATTATTACTGTAAGTTAATATTGAAAACATAAAAAACTAATTAAAAAAGTAATTTTTGTTTCAAAAAATTAAATGTCACAAAAATTTTATCTCGGTTCACTGAAGGGTGTATTAAATGTTATGTTAAGCAAGCAAAGATAATAGTGGAAATTTAACGTTGATGACTCGAAATAAATCTTTTCTATTTATACATGATGAAAAGATAGATCTATATTTATCTTTTTTTTTAAGAGATTAAAAAAACATGTTTTGATAAATTTTGCATTTTATTTTAATTGTTCTATCAATAACTATCAATCAAAATTAGATTTCAATCATCTATAAAAACAATTACATAATTCATTTAAAAAAATAAACTAAAAAAGCTTTGATATCATATCATAATTAATTATCTATAGATCTTAAAATATTTTTACAAAAAAACAAAAATTAAATTAAATTAAAAAAATGAAATTCTGAATTATGATTTCCCAAAAAACCATGGTGATCGACTTTTTTTGAGAAGCTCCACATATGACGACGAGTCAAGCTACGCAAAAGATGAATGGTAACAGACTCCTTAAAAACATAGTCTCTAAATCGAATCCAATTCTTTAGATTACGATAATTATCGAAAGTAATAAGAACCTCATACAAAGAAAGAAGAATAAACTATATATATGATTTGTTTTTGAAATATCTAAAACAATATGTTTTTTTTTTAATCTATTATATTATAAACTATTGTCCACCACCACAACAACTTGATTTTGAAGATACTGTGTCCAATACTACTAAATCCTCACTGTGAATAATAAATATAAAATGTTAGTGTTTTTTTTTTTTTTTTTTACTTGATTATTTGTATCTTATAATTAGATTGATTGATTATTTACCGCTGAGAATCACTAGGTATTAAATTTTGTAAAGAAATTCTTGAAACGGTTGCGAATGCCTCTTCGATGTTGGTGGCATCCTTTGCAGAGGTGTCGAAATAGAAAATGTTTCCACCGATCTCCTTGATAAAGTTGGTTGCAGCACGCTCTGTAACCTTTCTGTTCTCTGGTTCGTCGACCTTGTTGCCCAGCACGACGAATGGGAATTGATCGGGGTTCTGAACACCGGTCTTGTCTATAAAGTCTTCACGCCACATCTTTAGTTCGTGAAGTGTTTTCTCGTTGGTGACGTCAAACACCAGAATGCAGCAGTCTGCACCACGATAATATGAAATCTCGAGACTACGGAATCTCTCTTGACCCGATGTATCCCAAAGCTGCAGTGTCACCATCTTGTCATTGACCATAACATCTTTATTAACAAAATCCACTCCAATCGTTGGTTTCAGTGGTACAAATCTTTGATCTACATATCTTTTTAATATACTTGTTTTTCCAACACTATAGTAATAACAATTGATTGATTAATATCAATCTTTCTATCTATCTATATGTCTATTAACTTAACACATTATTTGTTTACCTTTTCTCACCAATTATAACTATTTTCACTACTTTTCTTGGTGCCATTATATATATTTATTTTCTGTATGTTTATATATTTATATATTTATTTTATCTACTTTTAATATCTATCTGTTTGGTTTTGTTTTGTTTTGTTTTTTGATTATATATAATGAAAATAATAATTGAATATGTATTAAACAATAAAAGTAATAAAGTGTATGTAAAACAACAATTTTAATTAATTGTTAAAAAAAAAACAGATCTTTTAAGTGTAAAGTCAATTTTTTTGTTTTTTTTTTTTTTTTAAAAGATTTTTTTGTTTAATTTTAATTTTTTAATTAATTATTTGATTGATATTTGATTGATGTGTGAAATAAACAAACAAAATAGAATGAATGTTGTATTATATAATACAGAGAAGAGATAAACAGGTAGACAGAAAAATATTAATTTGAAATAAAAAATAGAAATCGAAAATAGATTGCAAGATGTATTTTTTTTTGTTTTTTTTTTGCTTCTTCTCATGAAAAAATCAACTTGTTGACCCGAAAACCTAAAAATATTTAAACTTCATTGGAAATTTACCATTAATAGTTTGTATTGGGTAGTCAAACCCAAATCCGAATTAATAAATTTATAAACAAACTATAGTTATTATTTTTATGTTAGTCAATTGATAAATATCAAGATTGATATCATAAATATATACTAATAATAACTTAATTATTGAATGAATGAACTTAATTATTATTAGTTTTAGTTAATAAAAAAAGAAACTTAATCTAATTAGTTTTTTTTTTTTTATAGATGTTTTTTATGTTTTATTTATTACTAGTTTTAAATATTATGTTATTTGATTGTTGTGAATGTTTATTTATTTTGTTTTCTCGATGAGATCTAATAATTTCTTTTCATTGACAGCACCAATAACTCTAACGACTTCTTTACCATCTTTGAAACCAATGATGGTTGGGATTGAACTAACACCGAATTCCTCGGCGATAGCGGGTAGTTTATCGATATCTAGTTTTGCAAGCTTGGTATCTTTGACATTGTTGAAGGTTTTCTCTAGAACTGGGTTCATCATTCTGCATGGTCCACACCAACTACACATTTATTAAAGATTGACAAAGCAACAACAACAACAAGTTAGTTAGCTATCGATATCAATCATTGTGATTGTTTATCATTCCATCAACAACTAACAAACAATCTCTAAAAGCACTTAACATACTCTGCATAAAAGTCTACTACAGCACTCTTGTTGTCATCTAAAAACTTATCGAATGACTTTACATCATCTGCCTTTGTAAAATAGAATCTGGTGCTAAGGAAAGATGCTCTATTAACACCACCATTCAAAAATAAACTTGAAGCTGATCTAAAAACTGACATTCTTATTGTATTTATATATATATTCTGATTAATGTGAAATCGAGGGAAAAAATATTGTGTAAAAATAATGAAAAATTGTGAAATCGATTATTTTTATAAAAAATATTAGATGAAAAGAATTATGTGATCTTCTTTCAAAGTTTGAGTCTTAATTTCAGTCATTCTTCTGGAACATGAGTAAATGTAATGTTCGAGAACAATTTTATATTAAATGAGTTATAGTAAAATGATATATTCTTTGATTAGATAAAATTGTTAGAAAAATGTTTTATTTTATAGATAATGATAAAAAGAGAATGATCATAGCAGTTTGTTATATATGTTTAAATTTATTGAGAATTTTATTATTGGGTATTCAAATTAAATAGAATATTTATTTATCACATTTAAAAAAATTCAAAAAAAAATCAATAATAATTAAAAATAGACTCGATTCAAAGTTTGCAAATCAATTTAAATTAAACTATTTATTTAAAAACACATAATAATAATAGTTTTGTAAATTTATTTGTATTTTAAAAAAAAAGATGATAGTATCATTATTTCCACCGGTACCTGTTGTAAATGTACCACTTCGATTGGCATATAGAGAGACTGTTGATCCTAATAAAGTAGACTCAGCAAAGACAGTATTGTTTTCAAGCTTTAAGAACTTTATACACTATAATTGTATTGAAGATCTAAAGATTTATATTGATGATGTAGAGTATGTTAAGGAGAGTGGTGTTGGTTTAACAGCTGATGAACATGAACAACAACAGCAGCATCATTCAAAGACAATTCTATCAAAGATATCAAAGTTTTTCAAATCAGATAAATCAGATGAGGAAAGTGAAGCCGCTCAAATCAAATCGGTGTATGGAGTAACCGATTCCAATATCATTCCACTCAACGAGGAAAACGCACTGTTTATACCGCGTGTCGAACATGCCAATAAACAAGTGACATTGAAGTTCACAATCAAAAAGAAACCATTCGAGTTGAAAGCGACCGTACAGCACAGACACCCAAGAGTTTGGTCTGATATCAAACAACTCGATCTCGTTTCATTGGAGAATGAGAAGATCGAAGAAGAACAAACGGCAATGACCAACTCATCGTTTAGAGTCATGCAATTCAATATCTTGGCAGATTGTTATACTTCACCGGCTAACTATGTAGGATGTCCTGTTTATTCGCTCTACAGGAACTACCGGCAATGGGTTCTACCAGAGTACATACTGGAGCATAGTCCCGATGTTGTATGTCTTCAGGAAGCAGAGGTGAGAATGGAGCGACTCACCAAAAAGTTGGTGGAAGCTGGCTATCTACACACACCGCTATGCGATCTCGCACGTTACGAAGAAGAACAGAGTATTACTTACTTCAAGACATCGAGATACCAGCCTATTGAACTCCAAATGGTACACTATAAGAATCTAAAGAACCTCCTTACACCGGCACAATTAGATCCACTCCTCAAATCGTCAATCACCGCCAAGTATCTCGATCTTCTAAGCAGCTCAATGCATCATAACAAGTTCTCACTAGCGTTGCTTCAAGATAAACAAACTTCTTCAAGCATATTATTTGGAAGTGTACATGTAAGTTTATTATTCTGATCAGATGTTTTTGTGGAAGATTCGCTAACTTTGTTATGTTTTTTTTTTTTTTTTAACAACAGTTACATTGGGGATCACCTGATTTTGATATCAACTATATTGCACAGGTTATTCAATTACATATATTCATGATGGTTGTTGGTAATCTATTGGATAAGCATTCATTACCTAGAGATACTCCTTTGGTAATTTGCGGTGACTACAACAATGGACCAACACAAAAAGCATATACGTTAATGGACTATGGTCAATACGAGTTGAATGGCTACACTCTTTCACATTCATTTAAAATGTCCAGTGCCTATAGTCATCGTCCTGATGGTGAACCAAAATATACAATTCGAACAAGTAATTATACTTGAAATAATAGCTACACAAATCTAGATTAGGCTTTACTAATTAATATAAAATTATTATTATTCAAATTAATTAGATCATTTCACAGGTAGCATAGATCAAATTTGGATGTCAGAGAAACTAAGAGTTTCTAAACTTTTGGAAATAGGTGATCATTATCCAAGACAGCTCCCATCACTAACTGATCCTTCTGATCACATAATGATGTTGGCAGATCTCTATGTTTCTAAACATCCAAGGGTAACTCTGACTGCTGCCGACAATAACCAATCATGATTAGTAGAATAATAGTATTTGAATTATATCATACTCGATATGTTGTTAAAAATAAAATATCGAAACATTGTGTTGTAACTTTTAACTAATTAAGCGAATATATTTAAATCGATTATTTAAATTGTGTTTCGTTGTTTTTGTTAATGGGTAACATATTATTAAGTTAATTTAGTATTTCTGATCAACAAATTCCTATTTTCCAAGTACAATCATCAAAATCAGATTGTTATGATCTAATTTAGATATTAAAAGTGTATTTATTAAAATAGATGTTCAAGATAGTTACTTTCACTTTTATATCCTGAAATGCTATATTTAGAAATAACAAGAGTATCTATCTTTTGAAGATTGATTGAACTTGATAATCAATCAACATACACTCTATGATTAAAAAATAATTTTATATTATTTTATTTCTATTAAATATATGAAAGTTATATCTTTACCTTACAATTGACTCACCAATACTAAACTGACAAAATTTATAATAAATATATTTTAACACATTTTGGGGTGTCAATATTTATCTATTATTAATTATTAATTTATTTTAAAAAAACAAAAAAATCATTTATATTTTTGAATCATTTGATTAAAATCACATAAATATTTATTTCTATCAACAAATTTTATTAAATTAAAAAAAACAAAACATGATTAAAAATCAATATATTTTTCTTTTTTTTATTGGACTGACTCTTCAAGTCAGTTTGTGTCAAGATCTACCATCGTACTTTACATTTAAACCAAGTGGAATATTCTGTCCTAAAAATTCATCCAATTGCACGAAATTCTTGTTGAGTGAGGTCAACTCAAAGACCAATGTAAATATAGAGGTTAAAAACCTATATTTCGAGAGTAGTGTCAATCAGAGCATTGTTCTAAGCGCTGGTGCAAACAATGTCGTAATCAAAGGTTTCTTCATGACCGTAATGGGACCGATTATAAACTTCCGTGTACAACAAGCCTATCGTTTAGTTCCCACTCCCAATGCACCACCTGCAGAAGGAAAATTCTATCAAATCGAAAACTCTGGAATCATGTGTATTCCCGAACGTCAGTGTCCAGGAAAGCGAGCTGTCCTCATCAATGGAAAGAATACATCGGTTCTAATCAATAATTTCGATGACAGTGCTTACAATAGCATCTTCTTGTTTGATATGTCATGGTTGGAGAGCAAGATCGTTGCTGAAAAACCGTACACCGCTATTGTATATGGTACTGCCAATAAAGGAAACTTGGTTATCCACTCTGCCTATGTCAACATCAATGATCCTCCAACCAAATGTCCAGAACTACCATTAGCAAAATGTTTAGCAGGCCATGTTACTACTTACATCAGAGGTTCAGATAGATGCTACTCCTTTGATGAATGTACCAAGAGTGGACTCTGCTCTTTGGCCATTCCAAAATGTTCAGACCATTTCAGATTGGTATCATACCCCTCGAAATCCAGTCACGGTTGTCCAAAATATTTGTGTGAACCTGATTTCTTACCACCTACATCATTTCATAATGAATAAATCTAAAAAACTTTAGTTTGGTTTATTTTTTTGAATAAAAATACGTACAGAATGAGTTAGAGAAAATTTGCTTTTGCCCATCTTATTAAATTAGCTTTACAAGTTTTAGTTCATATTAAAAAAAATACAGTATGTTAATATGTTAGATATTAATCAATTATACAAATACTATTTTATTTTTTATGATAAAATCTATATATATATATAGACCAAACAAACAATTGTTTGGGTGCATGAGTCTTTATTTTATTTTGATATATATGTTTGGAAAAACCAGATTAATGTCTACATAATTATACAATTTTTAGATTTCTTTTTCTTTTTGTTGTTATTGTTATTGTTGCTGTTGTTATTTACAATGTTGTTTTCATTTAATTCATTGTTATTGTTAAGATTATTGTTATTCAATGTCGATGTTGTTGTAGTTGTTGTTGTGGTTGTTGTTGATTGTTCGGTGTTACTGTTGTTATTGTTTTCTGAGACTATACTATTTTCGATTGATGATGGCGAGGTAGATACAGTTGGTGAGAGGTTATAACTTTCAATACAAGGCGGTGTTGTGTTTTCATTATCTTGTTGAATAATAATGTTGGTGCGCGCATTATTTGTAATGGTTGTATTTTGATTTGATTCATTATTGATACTACTATTGTTGTTGTTGTTGCTGCTACTGTTATTATTTGTTGTATTTACATTTGTTGATTCATTGGCGTTATTATCATTGTCATCATCTTCTTCTTCATCATCATCTACACCGTCTTCATCGTCATCGTCATCACCATCTTCATCTACATTCTCATCATCTTCATCATCATCATCGTCGTCTTCGTCATAGTTGTTATAATCATCTTCATCCATCTCGAAATAATCTATATCCATACCACGCTCTGCCATTTTTATCTTCTCAACTGAACGTTTGTGCTCCTCGGGGTTGGTGTCGGGATGTGGAATGACAATGTGTGCTGGCTTGGATGCGTTTGCCTTCTCGACGAGCTTGGCACAACGCTTCTTGTAGGCATCACGGTTCTGTCTCCATTCGACACTGGCGTCGACATTGGCTGGCGAAGAGCAATTTGGATCACTGAGAATCGACATGACACTGAGAATGATTGTCGAAACTGTTTGTGTTGGTAGCCAACGCTCTTGAGGTAGCTCACCGGACAGTGCATCCTCGCCAGGTGGATGTAAAATACTGATACAGACTTTGCCCTCTTTTTGATAGACATTTGGATGCCAAAACTCTGAAAGGAATCTCAGTGACGGTGGACTCATTGGATAGTCCTTTGGAAACGTCAATAACAATTGGAAAACTCCACCTTCATAAAATGTATCTTTTGGTCCTTCTAAATATACCTTTTTTTATTTTATTATTAATATTACAATTTTTTTTTTTATTAAAAGTACAAAAATGATTATATATATTATATATTGTTGTATTTATAAATTTGTTATAGGTGATTGTGAACTAATATCACACATTGCCATATCACTATTATTTCCACTATAATGTTGTACGATCGAGAGTGGAGTCGATGGTGGTGATGGTGGAATAGAATTGGAACATAAATTCGATGGTGAATAGTAGTAGAGCATTGGTGAAGATGTATATGATGATTGTTGATTCATTTTATTATTTATTTTTAGTTGTATTGGAAAATATATAGTTTTAAAGTAATATAAATTGGTATTTCTAATTGGTCAAGTTTAATTTAATTTTTGATTTAATGATTATAAAATTGAATTGGAATTGATTTAAATAGTGGATTGATTATTCCTAAACCTCACATCGTGATATTTTCTCACAGTTGGCAAATGTAAATATTAATATTAATTACCAACAAAGTAATATTACTCAATGAGTAGGAAATGATATTTTGGAAACTGACCACAAACACAGACATAATAAAGAAAAAAACAGACTTTTAAAATATTAAAAAACAACAATGGATAATATTGTGTTTATTTGTCCACACAATTTAATTATTTATATTGTCGTTTCTTTCATGAAACGAATAAAAAAAAAAGTAGAAGAAGGTTTGGAAATATATTAAACAAATGTTACTCTCACTCTATTGTTTATTTATTTTATTTCTATCTTTTTCAATTGAAAGTGTGGTAGATAGAGATAAGGTAGTTTTGTTTATAGATTTTGATTGCGTGGTTGTTTGTGTGTATGTATGTGTGTGATAATGAAATTAAAAATAGAAATAAAAAGATAGGATTCTCATATAATAAACACCTGAAAGTAAGAGGTATAATGATGATGTTGATGAGAGTGACTGGAACTATTTAAAAATCAAAAAACCAAAAAACCAATCCACATTTTATGTTTCTATCTATTTAATGATTTGTTTTAACTACCAAATATAGAATGAAATAACAATAATAATGTAAAATATATACTATATGTTGATCTACTGTCCATCTATGTATTGGATATTTAGGATGATTGATTGATTGCCATCGATGATTGAAATAAAACACATTGTTATATTTTATAATTATTAAATTCTAAAATCAAAATAATCTGAAATTATTTCATATTTCACTAATTATCAAACACATCAAATAACTATAATAAATATAGAGTAGTCACCAAACTGTTGTGTTGTCCACAATTATAAATCAACAATAAAAGATAAAGGTTGGATTTAAATTTTAAAATTATATTATATAATATATTTACCTTCCATTCATAGAGTGATGATTCATTAACCAATTCAACTGTGAATCCCTCCACTGGATCTTTCATTAAACCTAATTAAAATAATTATAATAATTCATTATTATTAGTATAATGATCAATAATGTTTGGTTATTTATTTATTGAGTTCAGCAGTTTGATAATCCTTTGACCAAAATAAAAACAAATCGATTGTGTCTATTTTATGCTTTTTACCAAATTTGGTAAAAATACAAAAAAGGTAAAACCAATTGATTTACTATTTTAATTACTTGATTATGTACTTACCATTTAATTGATTCGCTAACAATTTTGTAGTCATCTTTAATATATATTACTTTTATAAATTATCTAATTTATAATCAAACTCTTTTATTTTATTTACTATTTCTATTATTATTATTATTACTTTTAACTATTATTAAACTATTATAACTATATTAACTAGAATGTTAGATATTGTGTGCTTTTATGTAATTATTATTATTAATATTCTTTTCTTTGGTTTTATTAATTTGATTATTTGATGGTGATGATGAGTGACTCTTTTTCCTTTTTTGCTTTTTGTTCAACTTTGATGTTTAACTTCTATTTATTTCAATGGTATTGATATCGGTCGGTTTTATATTTGTTGATATTCTCTTGTCTCTTTGTTTTTCAATTCTTTTAGTGTATTGACTTATTTACTGGGTGTTGAGGGTATTACAATTAGGTTAACAACTCTATATTCTTTTATATACAATAATACTATTTACTTTTACAGCTTTACTATTGATTTTTGTTTATTATTTACTATAGTAATATTATATATTGTGAAATTGTTGATAGTTGCAATGATACACATTAAAAAATAACAATTAATTGATTATTATTTTGGTTCGTCAAAAATGTTGTTTGTTGTAATATTACAATGAGACCTTTTTTTTATAAAAAGTGTCTTTTCAGTGTATATATATTGTAGTACTATCTAAATAAAGTGAAACAAATAGATTGTTTTTGTAATCTAATGAATAAACTAAAAAAATTGGGTTTGTTTTGTTTGCGTTTCAAACCTTTTTGTAATAAAATAAAAAAAAGTAGAAAGAAATAAAATGTCGATTGTTTTTTGTTTTTAATTAATTTTTGTATAAATTAATTTAGATTGTGAGAGTGAAATGCAATGTGTTGTTTGTAGTACTGTATGAGATTTGCGTTGTAGGTTTGAATTACAAAAGTTATTACTATTTTTATTTGTTTGTTTTTTGTTTTTTTTTTTTTTTTTTTTTTTTTTTTTTTTTAATAAAAAGGTAGAATGTATAGAATAATTATAAAGAAGTAAGTAAAAATTAAAAGGAAAGATGAAAGATGGTTGTTGATTGTTATGATTTGATTTAAATGTTGTTTGATATGGTATGGTATGGTTGGCACACTCGTTGATTGTTTGATTATTTGATTATAATGAATTAATATATTTATATTGACTTGAATATATGATTCAATAACATTGAATTGAATGATTGACTGTGAAAGAATAAAGTCAAAAAAAAAAAAAATATTGTCGATTTATAAATAACTGTATGTTTTTTTGTTTTGTTTGCTTTTTAATATTAAAAAGTGATAATAATATTATAAATTTACTCCACACATGTGTCAATCACATCAGCTCACACCTCCACACTCATTCACATCAATCACTACTATCATTATAAAAAAACAAACAAAAATCGGTTGTGTATTGCTGTTTCTCACAACGCAAAACAATTATACACGCAAAAATAACAACAAACACCAACCATATAAACCACATAACCACTCTAGTATTTTTTTTTTTTGTTTTTATCTGTTAAGTTAAAATAATGTGTATGCGAATTGGCAAACTAAACAAATATATATTGTATATATTTAGCAATTTATTTATACAACTTTTTGATGATGATCATTGTGCTATTATTGAATTGATGTTGCCAAACTTATCAAATCTCTCGAGATTTAAAAATAGAGTGTAGTGATTACAATGTTTATATAAAATATATACACCTTCTTTAAAAATAAAATAAAAAAAAAGTCTGCTTTAATTTATTTATTTGATTCAATCAAATTCCACACTGAAGTTCAAAAAATCATGTTTATTCAAAAAAAAAAATAGAAAACAACCCACTCAATACAAAAACCAACCCAAATGTTGTTTTGATTTTTTTATTGAAATGCAATGGGTTTATCATTTTAACAAGCTTACCAAAATTTTCAAAAAAAATAAAAAAAAATTGGTGAAAAAATAAAAATTAATTGAAATTTGAAAAAAATCCATTTTTTTTTTTGGTGCTTCATCAGGTTCATATTGGTCAAAAGAGCAGTGTTAACATCAAAAAATAAAGTTACTGCCAAATTTATTGATATTATTAATATATATTCAATTTGTATTATAAACAACAACAACAGTCATCCACAATAATAGTTTTAAAAAAGTTATTGAATTGATTCAACAAACAACAAAACTTAAATTATCTAATTCCTGTACAACATTCATCACAAACCACTATATATACATATAAATCAAAATGAGCAACTACGAAGAAGAAAACATCGAAGAGAAGACTACCGGTGGAAAGTCTGATGCTGAATACAAATCCGATATTGCTGCAAGAGAGAGAGAAGTCACCAAATTTTTGAATCAGTAAGTAACAATTCGATCAATCATCAATCAATCAATCTATCAAATTTGTTAGACTGCAGTCCATCTCATATATGTATTATATATTATATAAAACAAACACTACCTACACGAATTCAACCAAATTTAGAATAGATTTAGCATAAAAGATATAATATAATAACAACAGGAAAACAATCAATGAATTGCATTGATGATGATGATGATGATGATGTTAATGATTGATTGATCACAAAAGTTATTTAAAAGTTAATTGATTATTAACATGTTTCAATCATGATTGATTATTTTAATTGTAGAAGTAAAGCAGTTGATGCCTTACCAGTTGTTTTGGCAGATCCACCAATCTACACTAAATCACAAGCAATTAAAGATCAAAACGCTGCAATCGTTATCAATGTTTTGTCAAACATCAAGGAAAAGGAAATCGACGGTTGTTTAGAGTCACTCGATGCTGATCAATTGGATATTTTGATGAAATACATCTATCGTGGTCTCGCTGCTGCCGCCACCTCTGACAACACAAACGCTGCTCTCTTTTTCAAGTGGTACGAAGCCACCTTGAAGAAGGCTGGTATGGGATGTGTCGTTCGTGCCATCTCCGAGAGAAAGACAGTTTAAAATAATTATTCATTAACAAAATAATAAAAACAACAACAACAACCAACCATTTACATACATAAAACAAAACAAATAACAACAACATCAATAGCAACAATCAATAACAAATAAACTATCAAAAAAAAAAAAAAAAAAAAAACAACTAATAGAATATTTATTTTAATATCAGTCAATCTTTTTGTTTTATTGTTTAATTAATAATAGGTTTCATTTTTTATATCTTGATCTTGATGTTGTTGTCTTTTGCGTTTCAAAATAATGTAGAAAGTAGAATTTCATTTCAATGTCAATTGAGATTTCACTCTGGTTCTTTCCTCGTGCGAAAGGTTTCTCGTCCAAACGTTGAACAGTTGCCATAAACTGAAATGGATTAAACAAATGATATTTCTTTTCTAAATCATTTTTCATATGCATACATGAATAATCGAAATCACCAATTCTTTCACAACCACATATTGTTTTTGGTTTATTAATATTATCTAGATAGTATAAATAATTATAAATAAGTTATTTTCTTTTAGTTAGAGAATACGGAATTGAAAATTAATATTAACTAAATACCTTTAAATCCTAGAAGTTCATTTGGAAATGTTATTAGAGAATTATGTTCATTATCGATGGTTATTTTTGGTAATGGAATAGGACATTGTATTGGTGTAGTTTGAGTATTATTTTCTTCTTGTTTCTCTAGGGACCCTGCTACTAAATTTAAATTTAAAGAATCATTGGTGGTTTTCGAAGATAAAATGACTTGGTGTGAAATATTTGGATTGTTTGATTGTGGAAGTCCAGAGAAATTTAGAGATATAGGTAAATTGAATTGATTATCATATTTTAATATTGTAAATGACTGCAAGTAGATGGTAGAAAGATCTGGTGTTCTCTTTTCCTGTGAGTCAAGTAGTAGAAAATTTAAATCATCTTTGGTCGGTTTCCAAAACCTGCTATTTCTTTCACACATCATTTCACCACTGCCACCAAACTTTAGATTAAAATGAACTACAGTAAGCTTTTCATTATTTCCATTGTTAGGGGAGCTCGACCTTTTATTGGTAGTTGATTGAGGTGGTACCTTTGATACTATATCAAAATAAGGCATTATTTATTAGAACGAAAAAAATAACAATAAAAACGAGTACCGAAATATTTGGTGATTTAAAAAAAAAAAATTGTCAGATTATTTTTTTTTGTTTATTGTTAATTTACTTTCTTGAAAATTTAACAATTTACTATTAGATTGTTATATTATTTTCAGGTCCTCATCTAATAAATATCTCTATATTGTGTAAATCTAATATATATATTTCCATGTTTATTTCAAAATTTTTAAATGACATTTTTTTCTATTTTTATTTACTTGATTTAATTTTACTCATTTTAATATGAATGTATAAGGTTTCATGATATGATCTATTCAACTGTTAATATTTATTGTCTGTGATTCACTCTTAATCATAAACACAAACTTTAATTACAATTTTTTTAAAAAAAAAATTACAAAAAAAAATTCAAAAAAAATCAAATTAAAAAAACGAGCAATAATAAAACGAATAGTTGTGCCAACACCAACCAATAATAATATAAATAAATAAATATATAATATACAAAAATGCATTTGATGTACTATGTTGAAAATGGTGAAAGAAAATACACCTTAAAGGTATTGTACTTAACATTGTTACTGATATTCTTACTTTACCACGCACCTATTAACACAATTTATCGTTTTAAAAAAAACTAACAGAAAAAGGGTCCAAAGGGTCAATTCGCCTATTCTGCTCACCCAGGTACATATATACATTTATCATTATCTACTTTAGAATCTAATAAGTACTAACATTCTATCATTTATTATTTAAACAGCTCGTTTTTCAGTTGATGATAAATACTCAAGAGAGAGAATTGCTTTAAAGAAGAGATTCAACGTTTTACTTACTCAAACACCAGCACCACAATATTAAAACAGATGATATACTTAACAATCGAAAAAACAATAAATAATTATTAATTTATATATACATTTATGCATGTGTTTTGTATTCAGCTTTTTACCGACGACGTCTATAGACAATAGTTACAATCAGAATGACAAAAGAAAAACGACTAAATATAGAAGTGGGGACTCACTTGTACAACTTAAAAGATTAGATAATCAAACAAAATACAATCTACAGTTCAGTTTGTATACGATCAATTGATTTAGTGAATAAGATTTAATAAGTTTATTTCTCATAAAGTAAAATTGTACAATTGATTTAATTTTTTTTTTTTTTTTTTTTTTTTTTTTTTTTTTTTGAAGTAATGTTGGTCTTGGCAATCATCGAGCAAGAACAGTCGTCTGTCTTACACAGTCACTGTTCTAAACACTTGGGTAGTTTTAGACACCACAGTTAAACATAGCCAAGAGACATTGTGTGTAAGCTTTTTACAACGTCGGATACAGAAACGACCGACAATGGTTTGTTGTTCATTCTACCGTCCACCAAACCTTCGATAATGAATATTCGATGAACTTTGGCTGCTGCAATCTTTCCGATGACATCTCTTATTCTTGTATGTGGAGTACAGATAATAGGTGTTCTCTGAATGGCAGTCTATTGGTAATATAATCAAATCATATTAATAATCAATATAATCATTCATCAAAATAACCAATTATCTTTAAAGTACTTACATTTGTTTTACCAATGGTTGGAATGTAAAACTCTGACAATGGTTGTTTCAATCTATTTAAATCAACTTTGGCATTCTATTGTTGGTGTGTTTTTGTTTGTTAATATCACATACTTGTTTATATAATCTACTTTAATAATTACCTTGATATCTATTACGGAGATACTGTCGACCAACTCATCGTCAGTTTCACTTACGATAGGCATACCATAGATGTTATTCTCTGATAACTTTCTGAATGCGTCTATGGCAAGCTTTGAATTGGCAATTGAGATAATTCTTTTCTCTTTACTAAAAATATGATACTCTTCCAACTATATATCCAAATCCAATTCAACTTTAATTAGTTTTCTACTCATAACCTGTTATATCATGTTAAATTACTTACAGTTTTTTCGAATAGTGGACCTAGTTTTGAACGCTATTTTATATTGATATTAGTTAGTATTTATTATTATATAAAATCAATTAATAATCCTTACATTTTGATCGATCCATTTAATAATTGACATTTCCGAGATGATTTGAATATCTTTTGGATTAGGACCGGTCGATACACATATTCTATGAATTTTCTTATCGAAAAGGTTTAATATATCGAGGACACGACAATCTCTTCTTACGATCGGACATGGACGAATGAATTCACCAGTATCTGTAGTTAATAGATATCGGACAGTATAATCGTCTGGCACACTCGCTTTAAGATTGTTGTCATGGTCAAACAATGAGACAATGTGAGTGCATATATCCTTAACATCCAACATAGACACCCATCTGTTCTCTGATTTCGAGAACACTGGAATTGATAATACTTTTTGTGAGCAAATAACCTTTAAATTAATTTAGTTTAGTTTAATTAATTATTTTTTTTGTTTTCATTAATACAGTTTAAATCTATATTTAATATTATTACTTACATCAAATGCTTTATGAACAGAATCATCCAAATCCACCCAAAGTAATGGTTTTGTCACCATTTTTTTCAAAAGAGTTGTATTCTCCAAAGGTGTCGTTAACAAATCGATGAAATCTTTGGTGGTGGAAACTCCTTGTCCACTGGATCTCAATGGTAACGATGAATATTGTGTTGTCATTATTATTATTTATTTCCGGTGTCTTAAAATACTTTTTTAAAAGAAAGTGGTCAATTTTATTTATCTATAGAAATTATTTTTTTTGTAAATAAAAAATTGAATAGAAAAATAGTGAAAATTGCTGGCAATTATTATTATTTATTTCCAGGTGTCTTAAAATTAGTTTTGATTCAATTAATTGAGTCTGACAGAAGAAAAAACAAAAACAAAAACAAAAGACATCAACAACAACCTTTAACCAAAACTCTAATCCTTTTGATATCTGCAGTGGTATCTCACCTCATGTTTAGTAGTGTTTTTGTATTTGTTGTTTAAACCTCTACAAGAACTACTCTAAGGCTGAAGATTGAAAAATAACCATAAAAAGATCCATAGCTAAAAAGAGTGAAAGCAGATCTCACACAATAAAGTTTTTCATTTTTTTAAAAATTTTTTGTTGACAAAATAATATGAACAAATGGGTGAAAAAATTACTTTTTGAACACACACTTTGGTAAAAACTTTTTAAGTTGTGTTGTTTATTTGAATTGGAACGAACAAATAATCTTGTTTTCCTTTTTAACCTAATAAGGCTATGATTGTTGTAGACATCAACCTGAATGGTGATGAATGGAGATGAACCTTACCATTTATTTTTCGTGTACAAAATAAAATATCTCATTTTTTTTGGTGATTTTATTTATATTTCTTAAAAAGCTAGTTTTGTTTTAATTAATTGAACCTGCAACATTCAATTGATATATTAGAAGCGTTAGTTGATGAATGACACCATGACTGATATCAAATCCAAAGAAATAAAATAACTATGGCAAGTTGCCATAGCATTTCATTAAAATAAAATGACTGACAATAAAGAACCAATGTTAAACTCAAATAATGAACAACTTTAATAAAACAATGATATTAATCAAAATAAAATCCAATATGGCAGTACTGTTGTTGTTGTTTTTGCTGTACCTTAACCATTTCGATTATATGATTGTTTGATTCTGTTAGTTCATTTTGATTCTGCTTAATCGTTTTTTTTTTTCTTTTTTTTTTTGTCATGTTTGTTCTGTTGTGTTTATGAGATAATAAATTGTTAATAATAAAAAATGATATGACTCCAATTATGATAGTTATTTTCCACCGAGTTTTTTATTACTGATTTATTCTATACTAAAAAGAATCTTTAAGCCTTAACAGCGAAGACACGTGGGGAGAAGTGTTGTCTTTGCTTCAAAACCTTGACTGGGACGGCGTTTTGTTGAGCAGTGGTCAATCTTCTTCTGATGGCTCTGGTCTTCTTTTGACGGAGATCAGTTGGTAATTGGTTTCTGGCAGCACCCTTGTAATAAGTACGCAATTGGTTCTTTCTTTGGGTGTTGAAAACAGTCAAAACACGAGCAATTGACTTACGGACGATACCACTATAAATAGTATAATAATAATAATTGTGTTACTAACAAAATTCAAAAAACAAACACATATCCTTGATATTTACATCTTGGCGAGCTTGCTTGGAGCAGCAGCCTTAACTTGGTTGACTCTGAGTGAGGAGAGCTCAGTCTTGAGGGTGTTGAGTTGTTCCAACAACTCGGTCTTCTTTTGCTTTCTGAGTTCGTGAGCTTTGATCTTTTCAGCTGTTATGTATGTTAATACAATTCTATAAATAATCATCTAAGTGTAATGTAGGGAAAAGATCGATAGAGACGGACGAAAAGAAGAGAGCATGAGAGGAAAGAAAGTAGAGCAGAGATAGAAGAGAGATGCATAGATTCTAATAGATAGAGATAGACACATACCCATTGTGTAACAGGTGGAATTCTGGTATGGAAACGAGATACTGATTCAGAAGTATCGTTGACTTTAGTGTGGCAGGGGTGTGAGGAGTCTGTGAGAGAGCCAGCTGCAAGGTGGGACGCGCACAACCAACAGGAGTGTGGGAGAAATTTTTCAAAAAAAATAAAATAAAAATTCGAAAAATTGAAAATTTGTTTTTTGAACGAACTACGACTGGTCAATCCAAAAATGATCCTGCTGTAAATTTCACTTCAACTTAATTAAAAATGTAAAGTTGATCATTTATTATTGACATAAACCTAGTTTATATATTTATTTTATATTGAAAATATATAATTAATTTAGTGTAATAAATATAAACTATGACTGATATAGATATTAATATTGGAGCACCCAATCATTGGTGCTATAAGGGTGAAGGTGCATGTAATATTGTATTATCTTACGTTGGTACTGATAGTAAATTGGTATATATCATCTAATATCATATCAGTTACAAACAGAGCAGAGTATTTTAACTCATTAAATTATATCAATGTAATTTACTTAATATCTTTATTTAGGTGGGAAAAGTTTTGAGACTTAGAAAGTTTGGTGTTGGTGGTGATGATGACTCTGATTTAAAGAATAATAGTTTCTTATTGAATGTAATGCTACCATTAATCGGTTCAAAATATGTATATCCAGGTGTTTGTATTATTATTATTAATTTAGTATTTGTTTATTTATTAATTTCATGGTTCAATAATAAATTACTACAGACTGTAATTCAATTGAATAGAGATTTCTTGTCACAGTTGGATGAACAGATTTATAATGATAGACCAACGCATCGTAGAAACAATCGATTGAATATCGAATGTAAAAGAGGATTGCTCATTTTAGATCTTACACTATTGACCACTGGTGGTGTTGGTGGTACATCGATATCGGTTGAAATCAAACCGAAGTGTGGATTCGTAACACAATCGAAATATCAAAGTAGTAGCACCAAACCTATTAAATCACATACCTGTCGTTATTGTATGCACCAATATTTAAAGCTTAAAGATGGTTCAATACATAGTATTAGCAAGTAAGTCATTTATTTATATAGATGAATGTAAACAAACAAAGTTAGTCAAATAGTTTACTAACTTTACTTTACTTTACTTTTTCAGATATTGTCCTTTAGATTTGTTTAGTGGTGCTGTAGATAGACAAAAGAGAGCGATACGAGCATTGCTAGAATGTCCACAGAATAATTTGAAGATTTATAAAGATGGTTCGTTGTTTTATACTGGTTCGCTTGGTGGCAAGTCTGTTCATTCTTTGGAGTCGCTATGTACGCTGCTTGACACTCCTGAAGAGACCAGTCAATCTGTGGAGTCAACAATCGATCGTCTAACCAACTATCTCGTTTCCATCTTGCAGACTGAACACGCCGTATTAGATAATCTCTTGACTGCACAGAGATACGATGATCTAGATATTGAAGCTATCTATTATCTATATCAATTGCAATTACAAAGACAACTTGATAGACTAATAATACAACAAAATTCATCATCTTCAATTACAACAACAACAACAGAAAAAGAAGAAGTTCAAAAACAAATAGAATTGTTAGATAATCAATTAAAACAATTACAGTTGCAGCCAAATTATAAAGATTTAGAAAGATTTAGTGATTTAAATGCAATGACCGATCAAGAGATAGAACATTGTATAGATAGATATCTTATAGCAACTACAGCAAAAGATTGTTCAATTATGATAACTTTTTCACCAAAGTCATCATCTCCTTCTTCTTCAACAACAACATCATCAATCAAACATGATTACAGAGTTGGTGTTGTAGACTTAGACGCAAAGAAGAAATCATCAATACCTTCATATTTTAAAAACGATAAACTAATTATTGACACCTATAAAAATAATAATGAAAATCAACAGCAATGTACATTTAAAAGAGAGTGGACCTCCAACTAATAAGTAAAGTTACAATAATCTTCATGAATTATTTAATAGAACGCCCATGCTTTTTTTTTATAATATATTATAAAGCTGGTGGAGTACATGTTATCGCACCGAGAACTATATATTTATTTGAATTTAATAAACTATTAATTAATCTCTTGTGTATTCGCTTTTCAAATATTTAAAAAACGCGCTCCAATTCCCACAATATTTTCAAATTTCCAACCGTTAAACTTTAAAAAAGTTGGTTTGGAAAATGAATTACTTAATTTTAAAGTTCAAACTCTAACATTATAAATTAAATTTAAATAAAATAAATTAAAAAAAAAAGATAGAGAGAAAAAGATAAAGTAAAAGATAGAGAGTGGAGATTGTGTTATTTTAGTGAAATTAAATATTATTTTCTTTTTTAATAAAAGTTAAAAAAAAAGAAAATCATGATTAGTGGATTAGCCATTCATAATCAACTAAATAAAAAAGAAGAAAAGAAAGTACAAAATGTACAGGTATTCGTTAGAGTTAGACCGTTGTCAGAGTTAGAGATCAACAGTAAAGAATCTCTGCCATTGGATTGTGATTCCGAGAAGGATATCACTTGTAGTTATAAAGGTTCTTCTAGAACCTATCAGTTCGATCATATATTTCCACCAGGTAAGGTTTATTATTATAATAATAGAATACTATTTAGATAGATAATGGTTGGAAAAATATTCATAAAAAAAATTAATAATATTTATTTTAGATTCAAGACAGAATGATGTTTTTCAAGTAGCAGTTAAACCGATTGCAGATGAAGTTTTAATGGGATTCAATGGAACCATCTTTGTATATGGTCAAACTGGTACCGGTAAGACATATACAATGGAGGGAAAGATGGATAATCCAGAGGACAACGGTATCATTCCACGAACGATCGATTATATATTCCAAACCCTTGAAAAGGCAGGAAACGACTACAACGTGCGTTGTACACACCTCGAAATCTATAAAGAAGACATCTTTGATTTATTGACTTGTAATAATCAAAATGAAAATCGTCCATTAAATATTTATGGTAAAGTATTCAATTTGTCATTGGTTTACAAAAAATGCAAAATAATTAAATATTAATTTATTTTAATTTGTTTATAGATGGAAAGGTACCGGAACTTGAAGAGGTAATTGTAAATGATACACAATCAATTTTATCGATATTATCAAAGAGTTGGAAGAGAAGACAGACTGCAGAAACTGTCTATAATAAACAATCCAGTAGATCGCACTGTATCTTCTCCATAACAATTCATATTAAGGAGACTACGCTGGGCGGTGAGGATTTGATCAAGATTGGAAAGTTGAATCTGGTCGATTTGGCAGGTTCTGAGAATGCACAGAAATCAGGTACCAGCGAGCGTATGCGTGAGGCAGCAGTCATCAATCAGAGTCTTCTCACACTTGGTCGTGTCATCACTGCACTGACCTCTGATTCCAACAGTCACATACCCTATCGTGATAGTAAGCTGACTCGACTTCTCCAGGATTCACTTGGTGGCAAGACAAAGACATCGATTATCGCCACCGTTTCTCCGAGTGGACTTAACCTAGAGGAGACAGTCAACACACTGGATTACGCACTCAAAGCAAAGTCCATTAGAAACACACCACAGATCAACCAAAAGATGTCAAAGAACTCACTTTTGAAGGAGCAATCGGCAGAGATTGCTAGGTTGAAACAACTACTCCAATCTGCATATGACAAGAACGGTGTATATCTCTCAATGGATCTCTACAAGAGCATGGAGTCAACTATCCAATCACAAAGGGAGAAACTTGAAGTATTGGACATGGCATATCACACCGAAAAATCTGGAAGTGAACAACTTAGAAAACAATTATCTACTACTTTGGTATGTGTAATAATTTATAATAATATTTTTTCAAATTAAATATTAATAATTAATTCTATTTAGACAAAGGCGAATAAGTTGGAAAAAGATTTCTCTAAATTTAAAAAGGAGCAGAAAGAGCATTTGGAACATTGTCAGAATGACGATAGAAATCTTAGAGAGACACTGAATTCGGTTATGGATGATCTGAATATCTATCATTCAAAATATGATAGTGCCATGACTTTGGAGAAAGAGAATGTAAAGAGATCAGAGATTGCTAGAAAACAGTTGGAGGAAACTTTCAGCACAATCTTCAATACCAATCGAGCGATTTTGGGTGAGAATGTAGATTTCTGTGAAAAGATGAAGAATTCCTTTGAGAAGCTGAGAGGTGATATCAGTGCGGATGCTGATACCACCAAACAGATGGAGACAGTTGCCAATCGATTGGAAATCAGTCATCAAAAGTTGAATGAACTTTCAGAATCTGTTTTAAATTCGATGAAGCCACTGACAAAGTTACAGGGAGATCACGACCAGCTTGTAGAGCGTATGGATAAGGTGGTGAGCGATCTAAAGGATAGTATTGTACAGGCAAGAGAGTTGACAAAGAAGCAGATCAATGAGAATAGTTCGATTGTTGCCAAATCATTAGCTCATTGCATTGAGCTGCTCAACAATAGTAAGAACAAATCTGGAGAAGCCGTTAGTCAACAGATGAAATCGTTGGATCAGTTGTCAGATTTCATTGGTAGTCAGAAGCTTGGTTGGATAGATTATATTACAAAACAAAGACAACAGAAAGAATCGTTTACAGCTAAACGAACCGAACGAAAAGCTGCACTCGACAAGAAGCTTTCCCAACAGCTGTCTGCATTGATTTCACAACACACAGAGAAACTGTTAAATGAATACGGTGGCATTGATAAGTGTTTGGACGAACAGTTGAACTACTTTGAGGACAATATCAATGGTATGGACAACGAGTTGGTAGAATCAATAGAAGGAATCAGAGGTGGAGTCAACAAGATAGTCGAAGAACAATGTACTATGATGACGGACAGTTTGCAATCAGAGATGAAGTCAATGAATGAATCGGTATCACAGCTTGCCAACGATGGATTGACCAGCATGGAGGAGATCAATAAGAAGGTGGATGGTGTCACAGTCAAGCATATGGCAGCAATCAAGAAGAGTAAAGTTCAGTTGAGTAGTAAAGTTGCTGCTGGACTCAAGTCGATCAACCAATCATTGATAGATCAACAGAATACATTGGATGATCTGAGAAGTATTGAGAGTAACACTCGCTCGTTGGTACGATCAAAACAACCAAATTTACAATCAATTCAAGATGGAATCGAGTCAACAGAGATGCTAATCCAAAGTCAAAGAGATACACTCGACCAGCACGTAAAGAGCACCAGCAATTCCAACAGTTTTATTTCACAGATTCCAACGTTGCTTTCGACAAAGAAGATCGAGAGAACTGGAAAGACGCCTATCAAGAGAGAGTTGGTACTGCCTCCAAAGAGAGAAATCCAACAGCATTCATTGTACAATGAAGAGGATTCGACAATAGAAATGTTTAGGCAATCAACAATATCAAATGTAATACCGACATCCATGGAGGGTATCAATGACAATCCATATGATACTGATATTGATAGTAGCAGCTTGAAGAACAGTAATCATTCATTATTGTCAATATCAACAATCGAAGGTAACAATAGCAAGGGTACCAAAGAAACTACCACCACAACAACAACAACCAACACTGTAACACCACCAGTACCTCCACCACGCTCCAGAACACCCGTTGAAATTATATTTAGTCCATTCAGAAAGATGACTAAACAAGATTCACCTTTTACCAATAATAATAACAACAATAACAGCAATAACAATAATAACAATGCACCTTTCATCTTTACTGGTAGTACGAAAAAGCCTACTTTGAAAGCAAGCTTGAATTCACCATTAAAGACATCGATTACATCGTCTGGTTCTGTTGGTTTGTTATCACCATTCACTCCAAAGAAGAGGAAGGTTGTCGAGAGACCCCCATCATCAAGCTCATTAAATCGGGCATTTGAAGAAACACTGAGCGACAGCGGTAGTTGCAAACCAGAGCCACAACCATTGAAACGTGTCAAAGTTGTTACTAGTGGTAATTCCACTGCATCCTTACCACTCAAGCCATTAAACATTCAAATGCCAAAGAAGTCAGCGGCAGTTGCCAAGCCTACCAATGCAAAAAAGACAAGTAGCAGGGTTACAGCAACCAATAGTAGCAGCAGAACAGGTTTAAAGTCAGCAACAGCAACTAGCAAACCATCTATCAAGAACAAAGAAAATAGTGAAGTATTATCTTTTAGTTTTGAACAACTACCAAGTTTCTGAGAAACATAATCAACTCGGTACACTATAAAAGTATTAAATAATTAAAAAAAAAAAAAAAGTAGTTTGTTTAATTACAAACTATAAAATATATAACGAAATTATATTATTTTAAATAAATAAATAAATAAATACTAGATATAAAATACATTTATTTTTGTTTTTGTTTTTTCGGATTAATTTGAATCAAATCCTTCTCTCAATCCAATCGTATACCAGAATAGTAGTTTGTGAATTGGATCGGAATAATGGAATGTCTGGAATTGTTTCTGAATGTTTTTAACATTTTCGGCAACCAGTTTCTGCTCCATTGAATTGTGAAAGTTTCTCTTGATGAATCTATCCATTTGGGATTCACCAATCACAGGAATATATCTTTTCAATGTCAACATTAAAATTATTTCTCTAACATAATCGGATACTAAAAAATTTTCTAAAAAAAGATCAAAACAATTATAATGTTAATAAAATAACTATTGTGTGATCATATAATTTCAACCTACCATGTATCTTTATATCAGTATGTGCTAATGTCTTACAATTACTTTCCAAATTAATTTTGTGAGTATTATCTGCCCATCTATATCCTCTTGTTCCAAAGAAATTTCCTCTTTCTCTGACTCTAGTGACAACTCCTTTACTAACCAATCCATTGGATACCATTTTAAACACTTTTTTCTCACTAGAAAATAGAAATCCTCTTGATAGATCATTAATAGTTACACCAATGCTTCTATTTGGTCTCCTAGAATTATATTTATTAATAATTTTAATAGAGATTTACAAAAAAAAATAAAATAAAGAGGTAGTTTAAATATTTACTTTTCGATTTTTTCGAATACATATGCCAAAAAACAATCATCTTGGATTGGTTGAGGATCCAATACAACTAAATCTACATCACTATATATTTTCAAGTAAATTATTTGATCTAATAATTATTTCCAATATATAAACTTACAATTTTCCATTGAAAGAGCTTTTTTTTGGTTTTTGTACTCCAAGTTTTCCTCTTATCATTAATTCTGCAATTGCTGTACCAAAAAATCCAAAAAACAAAGGAATTCCAGTTGTTGGAAGTCTACATTTATTTTCATCTAATAATAATACAAAAAATTCTTCGGGAAGTGTCAAAAATCTTTCATTTTTGTCCTGCCATATACATTCGTCATTTATTTGAATTAATGCTTCATTCATTTTTTCTTTATGATCGAACTATCTAGTATTTATTATTGTAATCTATTTTATAATTTGTTATTTTATTATATATAACAAAAAAGTTTGTTTAAATTTTTAAAAAAATATAAAATAATTTTAAAACAATTATTTATTTAAAAAAAGATATGATCTTCACATTTTAATTAAAAACTTTCGTTTTTGATAAATATTCCCACCATTATATTATTTTTATATTTAAATATGATTATAATCTTCTATGGTCTTATTAATTATTGAAAAAGGTTGACTCTTTTGGAAATAATCAATGTATTTCCTGTGGTGATGTGTGATTGACTTTTATTTTTATGAGTGTTGAATACAAGAGTGATATTATTTTACCACTTTCCATTCAATTCACCTCATATGAAAATTTCACACATTTTTATCGATTTGGTTTCATTGTCCATTGAGAAATAGAGTATCACACCATATAATCTATTTAATTTAAAAAGAATGAAACTTATAATAAAATAATAAAATATGTATTTTTTTATAACAGATTCGAATAGAATTGATTCTGCTAGTTGATTTCATGAATGTATTATTCTAATTGATTTATTGTGGATTGAATATTCAAATATAGTAATAGTATCTCATGAAAATGTTCCATAGTTCAATGAGTTTGTTGGTGATCCTATGGTCGAGTGGAAATAGTCACCACTAGACACTGTATTCGACCCAAGTGAGTAATGATAATAGTAGTTTATAATAAATAATAAAATGGCGACCAATAAAAAAATGGATGTTAAAGCAATTATTAGGAATGGTGTTGTCAGTTTTGGGACTATATAGATAAATATACATTTTAACATGTTATAATGTTGAATTGTTTGTTAGATTGATCAACTTTAGAGTAGTTGTTGATAGATATTTAGTATTTTAATGTATTACATACTGCACTCTTTACATATAGCTATATTTTGTAGATAAGGAGAATTCATTTGCTCCTCTGAGAGCATAGTTTGATTTATACATTTGAATTTGTAGACAAAAGTGTCTATCTTTCTTTCGTTTCTACATTTAAAGAAACCGTCTTCTTCATTCTTTATCAATGGTGATTTGCAGCAATCATACTTTGACGATGCATCTACTTTATCTATCCAGCTTAAACATGATACTACCAATTGGAGAAATAATATACAATGAATGGTTCTATTTGTTATAAGCATGTTATATATATATAAAAACAAATAGAAATCCTATTTCTTTCTTTATTATTTTTATTTATCTATATAAATGTTATTTGTTTATTACTGATTGTGTTCCATATATATATATATATTTATATTTATATTTTAAAATAGACTAATAGATTTGTAACTAAAAAAAGAAAATTTGAGTAGTGTTCTTATATGATATAGATATAACTATTTCTAGTAATGAAGTAAAAAGTTTAATGGTCAACAACAAGTGAGATAGCAACAATCAACTTATCACATGTTTTACATGTCCATTATTTAATGAACAACATTCTGATGGATGTGTGTGATGGTGGTATAATATATTAGCTTTTAATAAAAAAAATGGGTGTGTGACACCAATCAAACTGATCATTGGCAAGGAAGCACACCCTTTCCCTTTTATCTTTTATTTTTTAATTAATATAGTTTTTATTTTTATTTTTTATATTTATTTTGTTTAAAATTGATAGATTGATTAATTGATTGATTGATTTAACACAAACTAATCAGATTCATCAATATCAAACAAAAACAATAAATTGGTACTAGGTAATGAGTGACCATTACCTTTGACACTAGTAACAGGTTTAACTTCGCTGTTTGATGAAGGTTCCAATACAGATTGCTCTGTATTGTGTGAAACTTTTGTTTATAGTGTTATAGCATTGATACGCTCTCTAAACGGTCATTGTGCACCAAACTAAACCACTTGACATAGAAATCACACTGAGGAATTCAAAAAAAAATGTTAATTGACAAAGTAAACGCTTTTTATTCATTTCCTTTTTTCTAAAAAAAAAAATAAAAAATAAAGATTCAATTTTTACAGAACGTTACCTATTTTTTAGAATACCACCATTTTAAATTTTTTATTTTAAAATCTATTAATCAAAGAATTTGATCAATCGGAAATAGTACCAAAACTATTAATTGGTCCCACAATTATTATTCTTTCATGTTGCTAAGCACAATTGGTACAGTAATTTTAGTTTTAATAGTTCAATTAGTTGTTGCTAGGGAAATGAAAAATACTTTTGTTCTTGCAAGTGTGATACCAATTAAACATTATAAGAATCTTCATTTTTTACAAATAGTTCTTAAAAGTTTGATGTTTAAACTTCATATTTCTAAGATTTAAATCATCTTGGATTCATTTTTAATGAAAATTGTAAAAAAGGAATTTCAAAAAATTGGTCAATATTTCATCGATCTAGGAATTTGAACCATTACGGAGTGGGTTTAGGGGTTATAACTAAAGTCAATGCAATGGTGACCATTCGGCATTATAAAAAAAAAAAAAAATACAAAAAATTAAAAAAGTAACAAAAAAAAAAAAAAACTAAAAAAATTAATTTGAACTTTAAGTTTTAAAAAACTTTTTTTAAACAAAAGAAATTAAAAAAATAATAATTATATATATATATGTAGATAAAAACTATAGATTTAAAGTAGATAGGATAATTATTATTGTTTATTGACAGGTAAGCGAGATATATTGGGTTAATTGATTTGGAATTTATCAAATTATAGACAAACTCTTCTTGTTAGAGTCTCATGAATTACTATAGGAAATAATCTGTCGATCTTAGTAAACAAATCTCCATTTTCGAGAACATTGCTTATTTTTTGTTTCTTTGACTCCACTTTATCACAAATCAATAGAATTGTAAACATAATTCACCATTTACACATCCATTTCATTAAAATGTAATAATTTTGTAATATCATTGAAACACATATTTTTTTTTGTATAAGTGGTGTGTGTTTGTTGTGTTATTCATCTCTAAAATATGTGTGTTTTTGTGAACTGTTGATTTTAACAACATACATCAAAATTAAATAAATAGAAAGCTAATGAAATAATACTATAGTATAGATTTTATCAATAGAAAAAGGTAATTTCATATTAATGTAATCATCATTTAATTAATAAAGGCAAAAAAAGCGTTTGTGTTGTCATCATTGTCCAGTATTCTTATCATTTTTTTATTTTAGTTTGCAAAGGGGCAACAAGAATTTCTCTCATTTTTGTGAAGATTTTTATTTTTGGTTTTTTTTTTTTTTTTGTTTCCATCGTTGTTTTTCAAATTTCTCGCAGTGTGTAGAGAACAAACAAAAAAGGGTGTCTCTTCATCTCTGGTTGGTCAACAAACAACAACAACAAAAAGCACAACCAACAACTAATAATCACATTGATGACCACCAACTACTACTCAAATTTTCAAAAAGAGAAAAAGAGTTCTTTTTGAAAGCTGAATCATATAATTTACTATAATTCAATGTTTTTCTGGTTTTAGTCAATCAACAAATAAAATTATCTTTACAGATCAAGGTCTGGTCGCGACAACTCTTCTTGTTGACCAACAAATCATACCAAATTTGAAACCAAACAATATTTAAGAAACTAGTAGTATTTTTAAATCAAATCCACTATTCTTTTTACTTTACTCATTCATTAATTTTTTTTTTTAATAGCAATTATAATAATATTCCACACAACACAGTTATTTTTTTAATATTTAAAAAGAAACAAGTATACTTATATATTATTTTTATAACAAATTTGTGAGTAACCAATAACAATGAAAGGATATCCTGGATATTTTTGTTTTTTTTTTCTTTGGCTGTTGCAATGTGGTTTATTTTCTAAATTCTATACCACACACATTGCACATTGATATTATTTTCTTTTCTGTGTTATGTTTGTTTCTGTGTGTGAAATTGAAATTGGTTATCGTTGTGTGTCTTTTCGAATTACTAAAGTGCTACCTTCTAATTCTTTATCTATTAAATTCTCAAAGAACTTCTCACTGAAAATAGAACGAATTAAATCAAAACAAACAAAATTAAAATTATAATTATTACCAAAAGACATACAACAACAATATGTTTCGAAACCATTTTTCTATTGTTGTTGTTATTTTGTTAGTTCATTGGATCATTTGTGTAAGGAAAATAAATAGATAATCAACTTAGTTAAAAAGTTAATAGAGATAAATAGATTAAATCTATAGAGTAGATATAGATAATTATAATGCATTTTAATAATATAGTAAATCAAATGGATTATCAATCTGTTTCTGATTTAAAAAAATTGATTGGTATTACACATTTTTATTTTCTACATTTCCCCAACTTCCCCGCCCAACTTTTTTTTTTTTTTACCTTTTAATTTCCCCACGTAGCTTATACTTATATAGTTTAGGTGATTGTGTGTGTTGTGTTTTGAATGGGGTGTGAGATGGTGAAGTTGTATAATAATAACTCTATTGTATATATATATATATATATATATATATTTTAATTATTTTTTGTGCATTAAATTTTAAGAAAGATGTTATCAAATTACTAATATTTAATTTTTAATTTCCTAAATTACTTTCTTTTTTAAATCTTTAATAATTAGTATCTATTATAGAAAAACTAAATGCAATGCAATATGTAAATGGACTTGATGTAGCTCAAGACACTATAAATGAGCTACACTATATAGCATTTTCACCTTCTATAAAATGGGACTTGATTATGGAGACACCGGACATCATCCTCTATTCAGCAGAGGATGAGCTTGGAACTTTGCAATACAAGAATATCGGCGAGTTTAATTGCAGTGCCGAGAACATCTGGAATATTATATATAGATCTCAACTTCAAGAGGAATGGGATGACTTTTGTTTAAAAGTAAGTTGTAAATATATAATTGATCGATAGTTGATGGAAACAAGACAATTTACATGGTTTTTTTAATTTTAAAATTGATCAGGCGAAAATATTGGAAGAATTGGATGGATTAAATTTCATTGAGTTTAGTGTTATGGCATCTCCACTCGGAGGAGTTCCAAGATATTTCTGTTTGTTCAAATCGTGTGCAATTGATCTTGAGAATCGAAAGTATACATTGACCTTTCGTTCGATCGATCATGAAAATGCTGACCAAGAAATCAATTGTATCGATGGTAATGCTTTCTTTACTGAGATTGGAACTTGTGGCTGGGTTATCGAAGAGATTGGTCAGAATCGTTCAAAAGTAACCTACATCACACAGATCTCAGAGAGTGCTTTGGTACCACTCGTACCAAAAGACTCTTTTCCACACTTTAAGCAACTCTACAAGCAGTCAGGAATGCACACTATCTATAAGCTTGTCTCACTGAAGCGTTATGTGAATGCCTTGAACGATCAACAAATGTCTTCGCTTCACCGTTACAGATTTGGCTTCTCACAGGAATCACTCGAGATATTCAAAGCGGTATGCGAAACAATCGAGCAAGTAGAGTTGACAGAGTGGCATCTCTTTAGAAAGCAACGTGATATTGAATTCTATTATCGTGATAGCGATGCCAAGGTAAAAGACAAGCTAACTGAGAATCCAGAGGATAGCTGTTTCGACATGATCACCACTGGATTCATGAGCTGCATGAATTGCACTACTCCCGATATTGTACAATCGTTTGTGTTATCGTACAACACTCATCTAATCGATACATGGACTTATTACTGTGAGACTGTCAACCGAATCAACGATAGTACCTCTGTTATTGAGGTCAGATTTAGATCAGTACTTACACCAAACACAGAGATAAGCCATTTCTTGTTGAAACAAGTACTGAACTTACCACTAAACATCACATTCATTGGTTTCAAATCATTGGATGTTCCACACAACTCTCGAAATCTCTGGTATTCTCCATCCGGATTCTATATATTCCCGATTGAAAATGGATGTTGTATTAGACATCTCTCTCACTTTACAACTGTATTACCAGCATCACTTAAATCAATACCTCAGAAAAAAGTAACAACTTTATTTTAAATTCAAACGTTAATCCATTACTAACCTATCCTATCTTTAAGATTTTACTTTCAATATCAGAAAGATACACTGTAACGATGCAGTCAATGAGGAATCAAATTATTAAACATTCAATGAGCGAAGTAAATTTGAAAGCTATTCAAAACTATCAACCTCTATCAAACTGTGCTAGTTGGACAGATTTCAAAGATAAGAGCATAGATGAAGTTTTGGATTTATTTTTTAACCTGGCACTTAATGAAATGGATAAAGAGGCAGATGCTATCAATGCAAATAAATATTTAGATATCTGGTATGTATATTTTACTAATCAATACAAATCCATATCCACAATTTATATTAACTATTCAAATGATTATAGGAAATGCGATCTAAATTACAATACAAATATATTAAGAAAAGAATTGGGTGCACCAAACAAGAAACTTTTGATGGACAGCAGGCAACAACAACAACAACCACAACCCCAACAACAACCCCAACAACAACAACAACCAAAAAGAAAATATCACGAGATCATCGAAAAACCATCAATCATGTCTGTCAATCCAAAGTTTTGTTTCACAAAACCAGTATGTTATACTGATCATACTATTATTAAAATCATTATTACTTATTTCTTTTTTTTTTAATATCAATAGAATGTCAAAAATCAGAATAAATCATCAATTTCACCAGCACCTTTTACCAATGATTGGGATCAATATATTAAACGTCGTCCTTTTCTGTTGTTGGTTTCAAATAAACGTAGCTTTAATTCACACTCAAAGATGCCAAGATACAATGCCACCTTCCATTCAAACTCACTATTTGATCAACTACCAGAAGAGATTGTAGAGCTCATTTTTTCACACTTGGATGCAAGAGACTTGACAAAACTCTCAATGACCTGTACAACATTCCATAGTGCCGCCAACAACAACTTCTTGTGGAAATCACTATTTGAATCAAAGTATAAATCAGTAAACCTAATCAACCAAAATAACAGAGATCAAAATAATAATAATAATAATAATAATAATGAAAATGATGGAAATCATGTGCTTCGAAATGAAAGTAGAATTACAGAAATCGAGAGTGAAACCAACGATTCTCAATCCAATGATAGCTCTGAAAATTGGAGAAACATGTATATCTCTCAGGAATGCGTGCAGAACAATTGGCGTAAAGGAAGGGCTAAGACTGGATTCCTTCGCGGTCATAAAGCCAAGATTACTTGTCTACAGCTTGGTCCAGAGATGGCTGTTACTGGCTCTAGAGACAAGGAGCTCCGTATCTGGAGTCTGGGCACCAAGCTTTGCGATGTCGTGTTGAAACCAACAAACTGCAGTGTAGTGTCATTCGAAAACGACAATCTCTCAAAGACCAACAGCCAACTGTTTCCCTATTGCATCGAGAAGAATCCTGTGATTCGAATTGGATTCTCCAATGGCTTGATCTACCATTACAATATGGCCACCAAACAAATAGTTTCACAACAAAGATATGTTTATCTGGCCGATGGTTTCATTTTTGACCACGAGAAAGTATACATATGGGAGAGCAACAGTATTCAGATATGGGATAGCACCACTAACCAAAGAACAAACAACCTGCTGAATGACAGAACTAAAGTCCACCAGGTTCGACTTGGATCCAACTCTACTATCTACTCGTGTTGCTCAGATAAAACACTCAAACTCTGGGATCTGTCAGTGAAGCAAGATGCTCCGGCAATCGTTCTTCACGGACACACGGCAGCTGTCAATTGCCTCGACTTTTGTGGTAGCAACTACATTTTCACTGGATCCAACGATAAGACAATGAGAATGTGGGACTTGCGTAATCCAACAGCTTCATTGCAAATAATTAAATCACATAAATCGCATTTGCGATCAATCAAACTAGTCAACAACAAAAGACTACTCTCAGCCGACGAACACTCCATTCACATTTGGGAATTAGAAAACCATATTCCCAATCACACAAGTGTACTAGACAACTATCAAGTTAGTTTATCAGCACTTTCATCCGACGAAGAATCTGTATTAGCTGGATTCAACGATGGAACAGTAAAGTTTTATGATTTTACTTGACCAAACACACAAACAATAAACTACTATACAAGTATAAATTTTATTAAAATTAAAACTCTTTCGACAATTTTAATGTTTTATTGATGATTTGTTGAATATAATATATTGAATGATTAAACAAAGTGTAAATCCAATGATAAATTGTTTGTAGTTTGATAATGATCTTAAGATTTGGTAAAACCTATTGCTTGACGCACTAAAAATGTATTCAAATGTGCTTGACAGTTTGCTTTGGATTGTTTTGCCCTCACTATCGATTGAGATGTTGTCGCTACTCTGTTGCTCTTCTCCATCACTTAATTCTAATTTTGATATTCGATGAGCTATTTTTGATTCATCCTTTGAATTAAATGTCACTGCCAATAAATCGGTATCGCTTGTGAAATCTACTTGAAAAGGTGCTTTCTTTGTTATATTTATCCTATTATCTTGAATATTGTAGCTATATTTGTTATCTGTCGAGTTATTGTGATCAATTCCATTTTTAATGATATTTCTAGACCTACTACTTGTCGGACTTTGATTGATATTACTACTATTAATATTACTACTACTATTACTACTAATAATATTCGAAGAAGACGAATTTGTTATTGTACTATTGATAACTATTACACTATTCCTTATTCTTTCTAGTCTATGAATAACTATAATCTAAAGATCATCAAAAAAAAATTGGTAAGTTTTAACAATAATTTAATCATAAAATAATGTAAACATACAATGATATAGACCATAAATGAAAATATATAATCTGATGCAAAGCGACTCCATATATTAACAACTGTATCGACCAACCTTGTATTTAGACTTTGATATTGATGAATGAGATGGTATACATCTGGATATAAAATAGATAATACTTTGAGAGTCTAAGAGATAGTTATTAAATTAGATAATGATTCTATTATTTAATATAAAATCAAATAGAATATATAAACTTTATACATTACAACTAATAGATAATAAAATAAAGATTCCAATGTTAACACATTTCTCTGGGGATTCTTTAAGATTGATTGTGACTTGTATGATTCGATAATTGATAGAGTAAACTTCAGCAGGAATAGTATGAACAAGCCTACTATCTCTACCTTTTCGGTTGTAATATTTGAAAAATTGTCATTGTTATTTCTTTGATATCTTTGATCGACTGTATATCAGTTTTTAATATTAGTAAGCGCTATTAATCATCGTATATCTATAATCTCTGTATTATAATTACTTTTTAAAAGATTGCCTATTGCAAATACAATAATGATAGTATAGATTGTGAAATTAAAAAAGGTTGTAAGGTTTGATAGTGATGAAACCAGTGAAAATAAAGGTAATTGTCTTGTTGTCTTTGTTGTTTTTGCAGAGTATGGTGCTGTGGAGTATGATTTTGAGTATTGAGATGATACCGGTAGGTATTGATTGTTGTATTGAGTCGATACAATATATCGATTGATTCTACTGATTTCGCTTGAAACAAGGAATTCACATTGTTCACAAAGCTTGAACTGCTTCTCTCTGTCATCTTGGTAGTTACGAAACAATCGATTGTCATCGCTAACAGGGTCAAACATCTGTAAGTCGTTATTCTTGGTTTGCAAATTAAACTGACACTTTGTACATAATATTATATTATCGACTTTTGAATTTATACCTATTCTATTGCTGCTGCTACTATTATTATTATTGCTACTATTCTTTTGAAGCTCATGATTTAAAAGATCTAAATGTTGATTCTTAAACATTGCATTATAACCTCCATCCTAATTGTTTTCAAAAAAAAAAAAAGAAGAAAAGAAGAATTAGTTTAGTTTTATATTAGATTGATGTTTTATGCTTATATAACTACTTTATTGAAACCATTATATTGTTCACATGTTGTACAAGTCCATTCGTTTCTATAGTTCAAAGGTATTTTATTGTATGATAAACAGAAATGACATCTTATATCGACCAATCTAAAGGGATCGATTAGATTCAGAATCAATGGTTTTAGTATCCACACTGCGAAAACTAAGACTATCAATGTAATCTCTACCAATACTATATTATCTTTAGCTCTCTCAACTAAAGTTTGATAATTTTCCATTCATTTAATAATAAATAAAATAAAAAAGAACTTAAAATAAATAAATAAAAATTAATGAAAAAAAATGACACTTTTTCTTCTTGTTTTTTTAAATGGTAACAAATGGTCCAATTTTTTTTATATATTTTATTTCGATTTTTTTATTTATATATATTATATTTTAAGTTATAGATCTAAATATATGAATCTTTTCATTCTTTGTCTAAACTCTGAGAAATCTTGTGAAGTGACACCGAATTTTTCCAATAGTTGCTCCAACCACTTTTCTTCGTATTGAATGATCGATAAAATGAGATTGCGCGCTCCATGACCGATTTGTATCCAATACAAAAACCAGGTGACATCATTTTCGATTGATGCTGCGTAGAGATTCCTAAACAGGTTTTCTATATATATTCTGTTTTCACTGATTAACGGTTTCAATTCTCTCGGTCTGGTAAGACGACCATTTGAAAAAATAAGCTCAGTCTCATCTGTGCCAATCGATTGTACTCGTTCTGGCATTGGAATTATTTCTATAGGTTTCCTGGATCCTGAATCGAACAATGGTTTTCCAATCTCCAGATAATCGATAATTCCAAACTCTGGGTTCATCATACTGGTTCTTAATCTTTCCAGTATATCATGACATACAGGAGTGAGACGGGGAGTTGTTGGTGCTTGATATGGATGTGTATGTTGTTGTTGTTGATGTGAGATGACGGGTTGAGTTATGCCAATAGGATAAGAGGGTTGATGTGAAATTGGAAATGGATGTTGAGGAAGTTGAGGATGTTGTGGAAGTTGAGGATGTTGTTGGATGATAGGTGGACTTTGAGTGCGGGAGGGTGGAGAATTTGTTATTTGATATTGAAAAGCTGGATTTTGACTCTGTCTTGGTGTTAAATAGTTTGTCGGTTCATTTATATTGCTATTTGTACTTGTAGTTGTTGTCGTTGTTGTAGTTGTTGTTCTTGGTGTTCTTGGTGATGATGTTGTTCTTGGAGTTCTTGGAGTTCTTGGTGATGATATTGTTGTAGGTATTGGAATGTTATCAATAGTATCAATGGTGGTGGGTAAGGGTGTAGGAAGTAATCTCGGTGGTGTTTTATCCAACAATGATTTGAATTTATTCTTGTCTGTATAATTTTCTTGATCTTCATCATCAGTCGGTTGTGTTCTCTGAGAGTTTGGTGGTTTTAGCTGTGACTTTTTTGTATAAGGTTTATTTGGTTGTCTTTTCATTCTCTCTTTTCTGAAAAAATAAATAAAATAGAATAAATAACAATATATATGTGTGTGAATCTTTTGATCTGTTGGCTGTGAAAAAGAATATTTATACAATGATTCGATTTATATTATATTATTTGTAGAGTAACATGAAAGATCTAACTTTGAAGTAATTATATATACAATATAATTATATAATTATATAAAAAACTAGGTGTATATTCCAAGTTGTTATCCTAACAAACTTAGTTTGTTAGTTTGATGAAAATAAAAAGTTTAGATTTATGAAGTTGAAATCACCATAAACTAAGAAAGCTCACACAAGTGTGACTGTGCACCCCAAAGAACCTACTAATAAGGTAGCTTCTCAGCATGTAAAATCCTATTTGTTGATAAATTCACATGTGTGGGGTAGTTGTCATTTATTAGTATTATTAATTGTGGCATCTCAAAAATAAAGTTGCTGTTGTTAAAATAAAAAAAAATGACAAGCAAAGAAAACAAAAAAAAAACTTGTGATGTTCTAATTAGACCAAGAAATGGACACCCTCAAAGTGTTAGTCCAAACCAAATTTTGATGTATGTTTGAGCGCCATGCATCTTTTTATTAACAAAAAAAAATATCAACCAAACCAAACAAATCCATCACTCTCACTCTATGTGATAATTTCAAATTTCAATACATCTATTAAATGGATGCCCACAGCCGGCTCCAGTCTTCAATTTATTAAAAGATGATTTAAATAATTAATCGAAAGATAGGTGATGTTATTCTTGGGGTGATCATGATCTCAGATTTTTAGCTACCTTTTGGCTATAGAGTATAGCTCTGTTTTTAGTTTTTTCATTCCCTTTGTTTTTTTTTTCTTTTTAATAATAAACAAAAAGTTTGTTTTTTTTTTCAAAGTGGTAGAAACTAATCGCTTTCTTTTTACGTGATTTCAAGGGTTTGTCGAACCACACACCACTTTCCAATGAGAATGTCAGATAGTTCTACTGCCACCTGCTGCTTTTTATCTAAAAAACTTTTGGTTTTTTTTTTTCAGTTTTTCTTTTTATTTATTTATTGCAAGATTCAAAAAGATCAGTTTTTTTTTTTGTAAAATTTTGCCTGCAAAAATAATAAAAATTATCTTACATGGCGGTGGTTTCACACCATAATTCGTCTACAATTTAAATTTATATTCACTTCAGGGGTTCGATCAAATTTCAAAAAATCTAAGTCTTTTTGTTGTTTTTTTTGATTCAACCATTCCAAACTTTCTCAACAAGTTACCATATTGGGAATATTTTCCTTTTTTCTTTGTGTCTCACGTCATTTCAAGTCTTTTTATTTTTTTTTTATATTTAGACTTTTTTTTACCCTCATAATTACAAATCAGATAATAAACTGACCAAGGTTCTATCCATCTGGAATTTTCTTAAAATTGATCTTCACAATGAAATATCACAAAAAATAAATAAATTAGAACATATTGAAAAAAAATATCAATAACTTATCTCAATTCTGTACATATAATGAATAAAGAAATAAAAACAAGTAATGTAATTTATTACTACTTTTTAGATCAAAGAAAGTACGATGCACCAGTTTTTTGCTATTTGAATTGTTTTTTGTTATTTGAAAAACTTTAAAAAAAAAAAAAAAAAAAACCATGTTTATCCACCACCAATTTCAAAAGATTAGAATGAACTCTATTGATTGATTTTAAAGTTAAAAATAATATGTATTCTGGTGTAATAAATTTTGAAGAGATAGGAAAAAAGACTCTTGAATTGACAAATGTCCAAAGAAGAGCGAAAGGTTTGAAAGACCTTCAATGGGATTCAGATTTGTACAAGATTGCGGAATCTCATTCAAAACAGATGGCTGACGGAACTGTTCAATTTGGCCACCAAGGAATCAATGATAGATTCAAAAAGATTCCATTCCCAACCACCGTAAACACAGAGAATGTTGCATATCATGATTATCGACGTGACCCTGCTGAAGTAAGTATAATTCAATCGACAATTACCCTATCCTATCATATAACCACAAATAATCTAATCATTTTTAAAATCAACTCACACAAAGATGGCTTTGAAGATTTGGATTAATACAGAGGGCAATTTGAGAAATATGTTAGGACCATATACACATGCAGGTGTTGGTGTTGCAAAGAGCAACAAAGGAGAATACTTTTTTACACAATTAATAAGTTGCAAGTCACCATAAACCAAGCTTGTTTAGACACTTGCTAGCCCATAAGTTTGTATTATAAATAAATATATGTGTTGTTGTAATAATAAAAGAAATGTAAAGAATAATATTATCACTATCTAAGATTGAATCACTATTTTATTACATTTTAAAACGGAATGATAGAGAGTTTCTTTTTAGGTTATTGATGTTGAGATGATTTAGTAGTCTTTTTTTTGTTCTTTTTTGATTTTTTTGGTTTTCATTATAATAATTGTAACTTAATTAATTATCTGGGTCATCAGCACGTTCAAATAGATAGGAGGCAGTAAGTTGTTCATCTTTATCACATGCAAAATAGGCTTCGACAACCTCAGCCTTTTCAAGACCAGTAAGTAGTATCAGCTAAACAACAACGTTGTTGAAATGTTAGTCATGATAATGTTATGTAGTTAAAAATAAATAAACTTACTCTTTCGATGGCTTCTCTTTCCTCTTGTGAAACTTGAATGGCAACTTGTTGTGGCTCTTGGAAGAGACGGAGGAATTCTTGTGGGTTCTCTGTGATTTGTCTGACCAAACCTGGATTGGTCTGGCTGAATTGTTGCAAAAGCTCTGGAATTACAGCTGGATTCTAAAGAATTAAATAAAAAAAATGATTAGCACATCAATTGTTAATTAAGCAGACTCCAAGTTGTTCAACATTAATAATAGATACTCTTTGGATAGTTTCACGAAGCATTGGGAAGTGTGGGTTGTTTCTAAGAGCCTCGAAAATGTTTGGTTCACCAGTACCTTCAGCTTCAGCCATCATTTCATCGTCGTATTCATCGTCGAAATCCACATGATTGAAATAAGTTTAAGGTAGTCAGTATGTTACATTGATTGATTGGTTGGGAAAATGTAGGAAGTAGGTAGTAGTTTGATTGATTAAGTTTGATTGGTAGGTAGTAGGTAGTAGGTAGTTTCATTCAATTTTAATTTGTAAGTAGAAAAAAAAAGGAAAGAAAATAAGAAATTTAGCAAAACTTGGTCATATCATTTATCAACTCTATTAAAAAAAGTTATATCAAAGACCAACAAAACTCTGGAGCACACTAAAAATAATAATTCACTATTGATCTATCGCATCATCGCAGGTAAATTACAAAAAAAAATTGAGCAAATACTGTCTTCATTGTCGCAAGTATCATTTAAATATAAGATCGTCTTTTTTTTTTTGTTTTTCTTCTTTAAAAAAATCATCTTCTAACCAATCAAAGTAAAATAAAAAAGGATAATAATAATAATAACATGTGGTGATTGGTGATGGAGTTAATAATTTACCTTGTTGTTCACCAATATCTTCATCTTCTTCGTCATCAGCAGAGGCAGCTGGAACGGAACCCTATTCATTGTTTAAGGTCAAATTACAATTTAGATAGTTAGTTATTGGTTTAATTTTTAACTTGCAAAGAAAATGATAAACTTACGGTTAACAATAACTCTACTGCACGCTCTGGGTTGTTGTAGGAAGCTCTCAAGGCACGGGTAATGTCGTCTCTTGAGAAACCCATATCTTCTATTTGCTTTACAATAAGTTCGTACTCTGGTCCACTAACGAATCCTGTGGAGTCACGTTGTGGTGAGGTGGCGGTGGCTGGTGATGGAGTGGTTGTTGGTGTCGAGGTGGCAGTTGGTGTTGGTGTTGGTTGTATTGGGGTGGTGGTTGGTGCGGCTGGAGTGGCTGCCTGTGGAGTGGAGGTAGTGGTTGTTGAGGATGGTGCTTGTGGAGCGGCAGTTGTTGTTGTTGTTGGTGGTGCTGGTGTAGATTCTTCCTTTGGCTACAAATATCAATAGAGATTAGTTATTATAAGTATTTAAAAGAATGATATTTTTCTTAAAAATTTCTCTTTATCAAATCGATCGATCGATCATTTGATCAATCAATCAATCAAATGGATTGATCATTAAGATAAGAGGAGCAAGTGACAATTACCTTTTTAACCATACAAACAATGAAACCATTCTCGGTGATATTATAAGTTGAAAGTTGGTTATCATTCTCTAAAATTTTACCACTATAAATTAAAGTTTGCCATGTTGGCAGATGTTTATGTTTATCGGCAATCATTTCCTTTAATTGTATAACCTTTATTATGATGATGATCAAAAGTTAGTTTATAAATTACTTTTTATTTTTTTGATCAACTTTGTTATAATAATATTGTGATGACCATCATCTAAATTTAAATCTTTGATTATTCATTAAATTAAATGTTCACTCTTTTTTTTAAATAATTTTCGCTGTCTAATAATTGTTGTGTTGATTTGATTGATTTGATTGATGTGATTAGTTAAAATTACCTTCTCCTCACCGGTGACATCGAATGTATAGACTTCTTTGTTTACGTTTCTAATAGTGACTTTCATCTTTAAAAGTTTTTTCTGTAAATCTTATGATTATGTGTTGTTATTGTAATTTAAATATATATAAAAGGATAAAATGTAAATATTAAAAAAAGAAAAAATAATTGTATTTTTAAAATGTTGAATTCACACTATCAAGAAAAATAAAAATTAAATTAAATTAAACGTTAAGTGGTGAAGTCCCTTTTTTTTTAAAATTATAATTTTTAAAAAAAAATTTTTTATTTTTTAGAATTTATTCATTTTTTTTGGTTAGTTATATATAGTTATTTTCTAATTAGAAATTAATTCCTTGATTTTTCTTTAGAATTTAATTTATTTAGCAATTTTTAAATTATTAATTAAAATGTTAATAAATGAATGAATCTCTCTGAGTCAATCAAGCAACAATTTTAAAACACACAAACCAAACCTTCTTTTTTTTTTTTAAGTTGTATTATTATGTAATCTATTTTTATTTTTCTGATCGAATTATTTTATAATATGATTTTGAATCATTAATGATTGATTATCAATTTGTTTTATTGTATTTATTTTTAAATTAATTTTGTTATATCTTATTTTTTATCTATCTAACCAATAAATAATTAAGATGGATATAAAATCAATAGTTGGACAATTAAAACAACCATATTATATATTGAATTTTAGTATTGTTTTTAGTTTCATCTTACTGCGATGTCTAGGTGTTGTAGAGAGATCATCAAGTGAACGTCTGACAATCTACTATACATTGTTTGCCATTCTTATAAAGACTGTTAAATCTCGTGTCATCAAGAGTGTAGACTTTGTTCTAACATCTGCACTCTTCATTATAAAACTATCGATTCTATATTTATTATATGCAGTTGACAACTATTATCTTTTTATCACTTATTTATTATCTTTTATAGGTATGTATGATTTACTTATTAATTTAATAAACTAATTTGATATTATATCAACACTAATCTAATCTATTTTCATAATTAAAGTTTCATATATTCTTTATTCACAGCCGGTTTATCAAATACCATCTTCTTCAGATTTAAAAGTTACTTATTTCAATCCAATTACACTGTCAAATACATTGTCAAATCATTCAGTAAAAGATGATGGTGATAAGGATGATAATCAATATTTAATAGTTACATTCTTTGCATTATGGTCACCTGTTTGTACATATTTAGCTCCAACATTCATTTCATTGGCTAATAAATATGGAAATGATAGAATTCAATTTGGAAAAGTGGATATTGGTCGTTGGAAACCACTGACTCTGAAGCACAACATCGATGACTCTGTTAAAAGCAATCAGATACCAACTATCATCCTCTTCAAAAATGGTGTAGAACACAAAAGAATACCAACCATCGACAAATCAACTGCTTTCACTCTGAAAGAGAATGAACTGATCGACTATTTCAATCTTGATCAACTTCAAACTGAAACAAAGCAATCAAGGAAAAAACCATCATCAACAAAATCAATAACCTACTCAAAGAGTTCCAAAAATAAAAAAGATTAAATTGGAACACGAACAAAACAAAGCTAACAACTTTCTTATTATTATTATTATTACTATTTATTTTTAAAAACTCTAGTATTATTATAATACTAGTGGTTTTATTTTACTTTGCTTTGTTGATTTTCTCCATAACTTCAGCACCGTAGTTTTCAACTTTCTTTTCCATTCCTTCACCTACTGAATAACGTACAAATGATTTAATGGTGATGTTGGTTTTGAGTTGCTTGGAGATACGTTGAACGGCTGCTTTGACAGTCTCGTTGTCCTCACCGCTGATGTATTTCTGTTCCAAAAGTACTACTTCGTCGTAGAGTGAGTTTGGATGACGCTTGTTGGCGATGGCCTCGTCGAGCAGTACCTTTGGAACGCTCTCGATCGATACGTAGCTTGGTCCGACACCGACGATGTGCACTGCAATGTTTCTGGCGAGTTGGTTGAGTGCTGCGATATCGGGCTGACCACCTTCATACTGGAGTTGAACCAACGATCCCAGACGTCCAAATTGATTGGTTCCACTTGGATCGTGTGCATAACCGGCGACTATGGTATTTGGTTGGTTGGAGGCATCGATTGCGTGTACACGACGCAGACGGATGTTCTCACGCAACTTGGCGACGGTACCGACAATGAGGTCGGCGACAGTCGATCCCGATGCTGGCTGTGGTGCGATTGTGTCTGGCTTGATCTCCGCTAGACTCTGGGCGAGCAGGTTTGATTCGAGAGTGGCACGTGAGATTTGATCGGCCAAAGCACGGAAAGTCTCACCACGCGATACAAAATCGGTCTCACTGTTCATCTCGAGAATGACGGCTTTGCCGTTGTTGACGACGATCGAGATGGTTCCCTCGACGACCGCACGATCAGCGAATTTGTTGGCAGTTGACTTACCCTTCTCGTGTAACCAGCTTGTAGCTTTTTCAATATCATTCTTATTCTGGATGAGTGCTTCCTTGCAATCTTTGAGAGGTGCCGATGTTCTGTTTCTCAACTCTTTGATCAACGGTGCCAAATCCTTAACATCTGTTGAGTAGAATCTATATTGTTGATTTGATTTCATCGAAAACAAAGCTGTTTGATTTACAACTTGATTATTCTTGAATGATAACAATGATCCATTGTTATTTGGTAATCTACACTCTACAAATTTTTCAGAATATTAAAAAAAAACAACAAGTTAATTAACGCTTCTTGATTTTGATTATATAGTTTTATTTATTGATTATTATTATATTATTATTATATTTACTTTGTAGAAGTGATAAAGTTGATCTCATCATCTTTAATATATATATAGTTATATCTGAAAATAGATATCTGATTGATTGATAAAAAAAACAGACGAAATAAGTATGTGTGATCAAAAAAATTTAAGAATTTTTTTTTTTTTTTTTTTAAGCACCTGACACACATTGATGTAATGATTATTAAATAAACTCTATGTTTGTCAAAAATTACAGATATGTTTAGATCAACTTTTTTAAATATAAAAAGATTTAGTTATAGTTATAGTAGTAATTCATTATTAAGAAATAGAGTTACTAATTCAACAAAGTTATTATCGATTCAAAATATAAATATAAACAACAGAAATGATAGCAGTATAATAGGAGAAACACAACTTGCTAGAAATATATTCTTTAGTAGTTATATTTCAAATGTTACAGATTATCAAATTACCAAGGAGGATGAGATGTTCAGTGAGATCGAAGAGAGCAAAACATATGAGCGTAGAGGTAATTTCGTGGCCTCTAGGTCCATTCTTGGTAGATCGTTGGAAATGACAGAGCGAATGATCGGCAAGAAGAATCCGATCACTCTTAATATTCTATTTAGGTTGATCAATTGTGAGATGGCAATCGGTGAGCTGAGTCGTGCACAACAGTTGGCCAATACAGTGTTGGAGAGAGTGGACCTCGCCGATAGTTCAAACGATCGATACACCATTCCAAGTCTCAACAATCTCATACTTTGCAATAAATATCAGGGTAACCTACAATTGGCGGAATCAAATTCCGATAAACTGATTACACTCGCTCGTGACAGAGGCAACCGAGAGTTGGAAATTGGAACACTTCTCAACAAAGCGATCATCCAAGGATTGCAATGCAACGATGAATGTCAAAAGCTCTTTGAAGAAGCAATGATTCTATCCAATAAATATTTGGAACCAACTCATCCACTTAATGGTAAGTTTAGTTTAATATCGGAAAAAAACAAGGATATTATTCTTATATTAATTTTTTATTTTCCTATTTATAATTAATTCCAGAAATTATTTATGGAAATTATGGTAGCTATTGTCATTCAGTGGAAAAGGATGAGATGGCAGAGAGTCTATATAAGAAAGCAATTGAATCGGCTCAATCGAATAATAATCAAAAGGAATTGTCAAACATATTGACAAACTATTCAGAGTTTCTGTTGGATAGTGAACAGCTAGACAGAGCGGAGGAGATGTTAAAGTTGGCATCGGCCAAGGCAGAGGAGGTTTACGGTCGTCAGAGTGCAAAACTTGGAAGTGTTATTTATATCATGGCCAAGTTGTATCGTGCCAAAGGAAATGCTCAATGGGCAGAAGGATTCTTCAATCGTTGTATCACCATCTTTGAAGACCACAAAAATCTTAGCACAATGGCACAGAAAGAGCAAGCACAAAAGGAGAGACAGGAAACTCCACAATACCAAGCAGGTAAGCGTGAAATTGAACTGCGGACCAACAAAGAGGTCGACATTGACTATGGTAACGTTCTATGGGACTTTGCTCAAATGTTAAGAGAAAAAGGTAGAGTACCAGAGGCTGTCAATCTCGAGCAGCGTGCAAGAAAATTAAATGCTTTGGAAGATGATGAATAGATAGATAGATAGAGAGAAAAGATAGATAAATAAATAGAATAAAAAAAAAAAAAGAATGAATAGTAAACTATCATTATTAATATATTATATTGGTATTTATATTTCTATTTAATTATTTTGTTTATTGGTTTATTATTTTTTTGTTTGTTTTGTTTTTGTTAGAATTCCATATCATTGGAACCATTTCTAAATCTTTGATTTTCATTGTTGTCGTTTTCATAAGGATTATTATTATAGTCGTTATATTCATTGCCATTTTCATTTTCATTTGTAGAGTTTTCGTTGTTTCCTTCGATAATATAAAGATCCTCTGGATAAAAAGCGGTGATAATCGTTCTGTAATTATATTTTCTGCCTCCTAGTCCCACCCATGCTTTCTGAGCAGACTCTAACTGACTGAAACAAACAAACACTTTGATTATATCCAATGGGCTATCCTTTGGTCTACTAATAAAAATCGATTCTATCTCTCCAAACTCTTCACATGCATCTTTAGTATCGAGCAATAGATTTTCATAGTTGTTATCGTCTTGAATCTCTTCTTTATCTGTCATATTCAAAAGTTGTACAACTCTAGATGGTTTTGAATTATCTAAAATAGTAAATAGTAATCAAATTAGTTAGTACATGTAGGGAGCGCTATTTAATTCAAGGTATTATTACTACTTACTGTCTGATGATACATTGGATCTTATTGCACCTAAAACTTGTGGTAGTGCAGTTGTTAAATTTAAAAGTGATGAAACCGATGAATCTACTTTTACTTTGCTTGGATTGTTGAGAGATTGGTTGTTGTTGTTATTGTTGTTGTTGTTGGCGATCGCTTCCTTTCCGAGAGATGCTTTCTGTACGAGTAGTGACTTGTCTCCAAATTTGGTTCCGTTGAGTTCTGCGCATGCCTTGTCGGTGTTCTCGGGGTCGAGAAACTCGCAGAATGCAAATCCCTTTGAGATACCGGTCTTTGTGTCCTTGACCAAGTTGAATGCTTTCAGTCTACCGATTGCGCTCAACATCGATTTGATTTGCTCTTCGTTGAGGGTGGGCGGAAGTCCACCAAGGAAAATCTTGTTTTCGCTGTCGGGCACGTTGGTGCTGACAATGGAGAGTCCAGTGGGCATTGGCTCGTTGCTGCCCGATTGGTAATCCTTGGGACGACGTATCTTGAGCGAGTAACCCGACAAACTGATTCCGTCGAGTCCCATGCCCAGTGTCGCTTCCTCACTGGAGCGGAACTCGATGAATGCAAACGACTTGCCAGTTGTGATCTGGCAGAGTAGCACTGGCTGGCCAGGCTTGGTGGTGAGTGCCGCCGCAATAATGGCGGCGTTAAAGAACTCGACGATCTGTGCCTCTGTGACATTGGGTGGAATGTTTCCAACGTACAATCTTCTACTTTGTTTGGCGAGTGCTGCACTTGCCGACTGGACAGACGGCATGTTATTGGCACCGCCCATTCCCATGGCACCACCACCACCACCAGACATAGCCATGTTCATATTATTCATGTGAATACCACCCATTTGTTGCTGGTGTTGTTGATGTTGTTGCTGTTGTTGTAGCTGTTGGTGTTGCTGCTGCTGCTGTTGTTGTTGCTGTTGCTGTTGTGGATTCATGCCCATGGGCATTGGCGCGCCACTATTTTGTTGGCCGGTATGTCCGGCGACGCCACTATACGAAGTCAGTCCCATCATCATCTGTTGTTGATGATGATGTTGAATCGATTGTGGTGGATGTGCTTGTACCTGGTAGTTTGGATGCTGTTGCTGCAGTGCCTGACTTCCATAGACCTGACCGACCGGTGCCACCATATCATTGGGATCGGGTGGTCTGTCCCAAAGTGACGACTTTCTACTTGATGCACTTGGGGTTGTCGCAGCAACACCATTATTGTTATTATTACCATTGTTATTGTTGTTATGTGCAGGTGAAGTTGTTGAGGTTGCAGGTGGACCGTATCCACCACCACCACCACCGCCACCACTCGAAGATCTACTCGAAGGTGATCTACTTCTCTTTCTATCTCTACTATAACGATAACCATCTCTATCTCTATCACCTCTGTCGCTTCTATCACCTCTATCGCTTCTATCACCTCTGTCACCACCTCTATCGCTGCCTCGTCTGTCACGATCGCTTCTGTCACCACCCCTATCGCTTCGATCCCTGTCACCTCTATCTCTATCGCTTCTGTCACCTCTATCCCTATCACTTCGATCTCTGTCTCTATCTCTATCTCTATCACGCTTGTCTCTATCTCTATCTTTATCTTTATCCCTCTCACTCATTCTCTCTCTATTCTATCAAATAAATAAAACCAAACAAAAATAAAACAAACAATTAAAAAAATACTTATGCAAAACCACAATTTTTTGAAAATTTTTAAAAAAAAATCACATTGTCTCCTTATTCACAAAAACTAAACTTAAATATGATTAATGAAAATTCAATAATAATAATATCTTTTTTTATTTTTATTTTTTTATTAATGTATTTTATTATAAATCCCTGTTATAACATATATGGATAAAAAAAAATAAAAATAATTGTATTAAAAATAAAAGATGAAAATAAATATTTAAATATTGAAAATATTTAACGAGATTTATCAATATTTCGATTGCAAATAAAAAAAAGATATTCTTATTCTCTCACTTTTACCAAACAGAACAATTGATTGATTGTTGTGAACAAACAGTGCAGTATTGGGTTTTTTCACTTTTTCTCTTAAAATTCTTAAAAAAATTGGAAAAAAATTTTATTTATAAATAAAAAAACAAACAACTTCACAATATTATTTTAATTATTTTAATTTTTTTTTTCAAACCAAACAGTAATAATAAAATTTAAATCACATAACTAATAACAATCATATATATATAAATTAGTTTTTTTTTAAAAAATAATTAAAATAAAAAAATAAAAATAAAATAAAATAAAAATTCTAGGAAATCAAGATTAATAAATTAAATTAGAGACAACCGATTTACAGTCAAATAAAACTAAAGATAACCATGTTCAACTTATTTAATAAGAAATCGAATAGAAACGAGAATTATAAGAGCGCTGAGAGAGAAGACGATGATTTCGTAATTGTAAATGATGGTGTCACTCAATCTGGATGGGTAGCACTCAACGATGATCATCAATATATTCAACAACAGTATCAGCAATTACAACAACAACAACTTCAACAACAGCAACAGCAACAACAACAACAGCAAGAACAACAACAACAGACCAATTCAAATATATTACCAATCTATCAAATTAAACAACAACAATTGAATTTAGATGAATTAGAAGTACAAAATCAGGATGAACAGCAAGAACAAGAGGAAGTAGTGCAACAAGTAGAACAACTCAGTGAGGAAGATGTTCCAAATATTATTGATTTCAGAGTTGTCAGAGAATCAAATCCGTTGGTCGATTTTGATGTTGTAAATTGTAATAATAATAATAATAGCAACAATAACAATGAATGTGATATAGTTGTTCCAGTTGCTGAGAATTCAATTGGTTCACCAATGATTGTAGAGGACCAAGAGATTGTTCCAACAATCAATACTGAACCAATCTTGATAAAGACCACCGGTAAATCAGAGAATAACTATGCTTCGCCAAGTAACAACATCAAACCATATTTCACAAGAACTACCAACACATCCACCAGCTACACCAACACTTCACCAGTTCCAATCCGTGGAGGTTTCACAAGATCCTCAGTGCCAACCACCAACTACGTTTCCAACACCAATGTCACATCCTATATTTCTACATCAAAGACAACCGGTACCTACTGTAACAGTTTCTAATTGATCACAATCACCAACAAACAATGCGCACCACCAACCTTTTTTCATTTCTAGAAATAACAACAACAATAATAACAAAACATCTATAATAATAATTAATTAATAAGTTGATTAAGATATAATAATCAAATCAAAGCTTATTTTAATTATAATGTTTTGTTTTGTTGATTTCTAAAATATTCCATTGTTTTTTTTTGTAAGAGTTAAGAGTTTTTTCCAGAATTAATTAATTAATTAAAATAAAGTGTTATATATATATATAATTTTTTGTAAATAATAACAATTAAAATGATGATTGATACTTTATTTATATATTTATTTGTTAGTTTTAAATTGATATCTTTGAATTTATGGACCAAGAGAGAAGATAATTTGGCATTGTGCACAACAAAATAATGGTGGGAACGGGGGAATGTACATCTGATGTTTTGCTTGACATTCCTTTGGGTCAATCTTTGGACATTGAACATTAGCACAGTGACTGATGGCATCGTTTTTAGAAGCCATCATTTTTATTGACCGTTTTCCACCTCTATGCTTTTTATGTTTTTTCTCTTTTTTATCCTTATTATCTTTTTTATCTTTATTGTCCTTGTTTTTATCTTTATTGTCTTTGTCTTTATGCTTCTTGTCATCTTTAGGCTTGTTTTCAGCTGGTACTGGTTTGACATCGATTGGATGACCTGCAGTAGAAGTGAATTGAATGACAGGATTGGATGTTGTCATTTGACGAGTTGGAACAATAGCTGGTTCAATATTAGGTCCATATTCGAGGTGTTCAACTTGATCTGTTCCATCTATCGTGTTAAATCCACATAACAACAGACACACTAACAACAAGCATAGTAATAGCTTTTTTTCCATTGATTTTTATTGCAAACAAATAAAAAATACAAAATGCATATTTGAAATGATTCAAAATCAATATTTATTATTACTACATTTATTTATTTAAATATGAAAAGTGTTAAAATCACACAAAAAAAAGCTAAATATTATTTGAAATTACATATAAATATTTGTTGGTAAGACAGTTAACTTTTACAATGACAACATTCACACATCAAAAAATAAAATAAAATTAACATCATTGAAAGAAAATTTGTGTTTTGTAACAGCTGAGAAATTAATTTTAATATGTATATTTGATTGTTTAAATAATATATCTATCTTTTTTAATTTATTTTCTTTAATTAATCTTTTCTTTCTTTTCTTTAATTAATGATGGTGAATTCAATGGTGCTACTGTTGTTGCATACATCGCATTAAACAATTCTATTTTTGGATAACTACAATTAGTGATGTCAACAAAAGGATATTTTGAATTCTACACATTTTGTTGGTAAAGTAAAGTGATCCGACGAATATTATATCTTTCTCTTAATGAACTGAAACGGAGAGACACCCAAACACTACACAACTTTAATATAAAAATCTTGTTAGAAAATATCACAGCGCCAACTTCATGCTATCTGCTGTTGTTGTTACGACGACAACACTGATGGAGCTCTCAAATTTTCTGCTTTTGGTTCATTGGTCTCATTAGAATCTTGAATAATAACAAAATGCGAAATTTAGATATTTTGAATTTTCATAGGCAATTTTGAATTTTGAGAATTTCAAATTGTGGTTTTGAAGGAACAATCACCAATAAGCTGTTTGAAGATTGATATTTATTTTGAAAAATTTTAACAAATTTTGGGGTATTTTGTAATGCCCCATTTGTCGGCACAATCGGATGTTAAAAAAAAAAAAAAAAACTTTTCACTTACAATTCAACAATTTTATTTTAATTTTTTATACAATTTTATTCTTCTTCCACAAATTTCTAGATTACTTTAAAGTTGCAGATTGTAATTTTTCAATTTAAATTAGAAATCGATATATATAATATATATATTTTAAATGTAATTATCTCTTTTTTTTTCCTTCTCCTATCCTATACAATTCAATACTTTTATATCAATCTTTCAAAACACTTTATCCTATAAATATATATCATTATTTTTAAGAATTCTTTATTGCAAACAAACAAATATACAATAACAAACATTCAAACTTTGAAAAATGTAAAGTGATTGATCATCATCACCATCATTTAAAAGTTTCAATATTTATTGAATAATATAATAGTATATGACCTATCTACTGACGTTTTGAATTGATGTCAATGAAATATTTATTGGTGTGATCTATTCAAATAGATGATGGTGATTAGGAGTTTGTTATTGGTGTTAATCAACGACTCTTCTCACCCCAAAACCATGAAAGGAAAAAATCAACTCAAATTTTTGGCTGTTTTTTTTTTTTTTGCAATTTAATTAATTTTTAATTAAGCAAAATATTAACTCCTACAATTTAATTACAAAAAAAACAAAAAAACAAAAAACCAACTTTGTACTGCCTACTTAATCTACAATTACATAAATTACACTTCTCAGTCTCATTTCATAAACACACACACACATCACACATTCCTATTCTCTTAACACACACACACACACATATAAATACACACAGTTCCCATTCAGTCAAAATAATTGATACACATATAAATAGCATAAAACCTCCTATTCTTTAATTTCATATTTTAAACTACTATTCAACAGGTAAATTATACAGATAATCAATTATTATTACAAATTCAACATTCACTTCATTACCATTACCATCATCACCGCCGGATATTTATTTGTTATTGTTAATTCTATTGTGATTGTTTGTTCTATCTAATCTACATAAAAATTCAATCGATAGAAATTAGGAAATAGAAAAAGAATTTTCGATTGTAAACAACAACAACAATAATAATAATAATAAATATATTTACATTTTAAATTATTGATTTTGTTTTTTTTTCCCTAATATAAATAAAAATAATTTACAATTGTCAATTGAAAAACTTAATTAATTAATATACATTTATATATAATTTTATTTTTATCTTATAGATTAAAAGATGAAATATATATTGTTACTTACTGCCCTTCTGGTGGTGGTGAGTTCAGCTGTAAAAATTCAAATCGAAAACAACGTTAGATTGGAGGATAACTCTGATTTCCAAATTGGTACCGGTATCTATGATATTACTGGACCAGCCGCCGAAACAGGTATGATGGGATATGCCATGCCAGGTCAAGTCACCGGTGGTATCCATTTCCGTTTGAGATCACGTGCTTTTGTATTTATAGATTCAAATGGCAACCGTGCCGTCTATGTCAGCACTGACAGTTGTATGATTTTCCAAGCCGTCAAGATTCAAGTCGTCCAATTGCTCGAGGAACACTTTGGACCAAATGTATATAGTCACGAAAATGTTTTGCTCTCTGGTATCCACACTCACAGTGGTCCAGGTGGTTACTCAATGTATGCCCTCTATGGTATCACCACCCTCGGTTTCTACAAGGAAAGTTTCGATGCCATCTGTGAAGGTATCGTCCAATCGATTATCCGTGCTCACAACAACGTCAAGCCAGGTAAAATCACTGCCGAACAAAGTAAATTATATGACTCAAATATCAAGTATGTATTAATAGTAGTTGGAAATCGATCAATTTACTTACCACCAACATGTAATAATTTAATAGTCGTTCACCAACTGCTTATTTGAATAATCCAGCTGAGGAAAGAGCTTTGTATGAGAATGATGTCGATAAGAATATCACTTTGATTAAGATGGTCGATACCAATGGAAGTCCAATTGGTGCTTTGACATTCTTTGCTGTCCATTGTACATCGATGAACAACACCAATCATTTGATTAGTGGTGACAACAAGGGTTACGCTTCATACGCATGGGAGAAGTTGTTCAACAATAACTCATTGCCAGGTACTGGTCCATTCATTGCCGCTTTCGGTCAATCGAACGAAGGTGACGTCTCGCCAAACACACTCGGTGCATTCTGTCCAGATGGTTCAAGATGTTACGCTCCAGACTCGACATGCAACGGTAAGAACGAAGGTTGCAAGGGTATCGGTCCCGGAAAGGATGGTGACATGTTCGAATCCACTCAGATCATCGGTAACAACCAATTTCAAAAGGCTTTGGAGATGTGGGAGACCGCATCCATTCCAGTCCAAGGTTCCGTTCAATACCGTCATACCTGGTTGCCAATGACCAACATCACCGTCTACCCACCATTCACCCCAACTGCCGAGCCAGCTACCACCTGTCGTGCCGCCATGGGTTACTCTTTCGCCGCCGGTACCACCGATGGTCCAGGTGCCTTTGACTTCACCCAAGGTGACAACAACACCAACGGTAACGTCTTCTGGAATTTCATCTCCAAGTTCATCGCCAAGCCAACCGAAGACCAAAAGCAATGTCAAGCACCAAAGCCAATTTTGATCGACGTCGGTCTCACCAAGCCACTCCCATGGACTCCAGATGTTGTCCCAATCCAAATCATCACCATCGGTAACATCGTTTTGTGTGCCGTTCCAGGTGAATTCACCACCATGTCTGGTCGTCGTTTGCGTAACACTGTCTACGAGATTTTGAATGCTCAAGGTAGTGGTATCGAGAACCCAATCGTTTTGGTTGCTGGTCTCTCCAATACCTATTCCGGTTACATCGCCACCTACGAAGAATACGAAGTTCAAAGATACGAAGCTGCCTCAACCATCTTTGGTCCACACACTTTGGGTGCCTACCAACAAGAGTTTGCCAAGCTCGCCACCTCCATCGCCCAAAACAACCAAGTCGAACCAGGACCCTTCCCAAGAAACATGACCGGTCACACCTTCTTCTTCTTGCCACCAGTCGTCTATGACGAAGCCCCAGGTGGAAACTTTGGTGCCATCTACCAAGACGTCGGAACCACATACGCCGTCAACGACACTGTCACCGCTGTCTTTTACGGTGCTAACTTGAGAAACAACTTTATGATTGAGAGCACCTTCTTGTCGGTCGATCTCGAAGTCTCACCAAACCAATGGGAAACCTTGTTCGTCGATGGTTCATGGGAGACCAAGATCTACTGGAAGATGCACGTTCCAGAAATCGCCCAATCACTCATCACCGTCGAATGGACCATTCCACCAACCATTTCCGCAGGTACCTACCGTATTACTCACCAAGGTTATGCCAAGCCATCAATGTTCTCCGATAAGCTCGTTCCATACTCCGGTCAATCAAGTACATTCACTGTCACCGCCTAAACAAAATATATATTATTAAATTAAAAACACAAATTTATTTTAAAATTAATCTTATTATTCCATCCCCATTCCAATCCTTTTTTTTTTGATTTATTTTAAATTATTTCAATTTAAATAAACTTTATCATTGTTCGATTTGCTTTTCATTAAAATAAAATTTTAGATTGTTTAATCATATATTTTTCATTTATCAACTAATTAATTAATCGGTACCAAGTTTGGTCAATTTGATATAACATAAATCAACACAGAAGATCAAATAACAATCAGATTACTGATCTAATTATTAATTCAGAAAAAAGGTAAAAGAAAATAAAAAACTATTGTATTCCACAGGTATAATGTCATTGTTTTCAATTGTTAGATGATATGAAATAATTTAATTTATTTAGAATATTAAATTAATCAAATCAATAAGATTTGTTGATTATAAATAAGTGAGGTATCTGACAGAAAGGTTGGCAGGTGTTGATGGTGATCCAAGAAGAATAAAACCAAAAGTGTAGCTGGCACCTGCATTGATTGATGTTTGGTATGATGGAAGTGAAAGATCTCCATTTGGTAATCTGATAACATTCCAAAAGGCATTACCATCACGAACTTTGAAAGTGTAATCAGTATCACTAATATTATTATTATTAAAAATAAATAATTGGTTATTAATTAAAAAATTTGATCTATTAAAATAATTGATTGATTAAAATATATTTACATGAAAAAGTTCTTGATATTTCTTCCAGATACGTTGGTTACGGTGACATCATATTGAGTGTATTGACGATTTCCACGACTTCCATCAGTCCATGTTCCAATCACAGTTTGATGGATATTGAGGTCAGAGTTGACTTGTTCATTGGCTGCAACGAATGCAACACAAATGAGGAGTGAACAGAAAAGTGCAATTAATTTCATTGTTGTTAAGTTTTCTTTGAGTTTAATAGTTTTAAAGTTTAGTTTTGTTTTTTAACTTGTTTAATACTTTGAATTTGATTTGATGTTTCTACTCACAAAAACAATTCATTATTTATAGTTTTATTCCTCCATCAGATTCTCTCATTGTTTAATAAATAATATAAAATAATTAGGTATGAAGATCCCAAAATCAAATATAAATGGAAATCAAAATATTAGATAATAGCATTGAGCAGAATGTTTTGCAAAATAAACAAAGATAATAACCGTTATTGCTATGAAGTTGTAGTCAGGAAGAATATAAAAATTCAAACAGATAATCTGTTTACTCATCAATTTAGAAGTGACTTGAACAAATCCTAGTTTGAAGAGATAATAACAACGGTTGATGTGTGGTGTATCAAAAAAAAAATATAAAAATAAAAATAAAAAACAAATTAAAACTGTTTAAAAGAGTGTGTTCTTCTTACTTTATTAAATATTTAAAATGGAATCTGTTGGTGGGTCTATGGAAAATATAAATATATTATAGTTGAAAATAGTGGATCTATAAATTTGATGATAAAGTAAATAAACAGTTAAAATAGGTATCTAAAATAGGTATCGAATCACCCTCAAAAATCTATATTCTTTGTGATTTAGTTTCTATCTATATTTTTTTTCTGTTCATCATTTGACAGACTTGAGTTCAAAAACAGAATGAACATCATCACAACATGATGATCATGTTATTTAACCCTTTTCTTGAAAAAAACATCACAATCTTGTAGATGTTGTTAATTTTATTTATTTACAAATATATATTTTATAGAATAGTGTCGTTATCTTTTATATTTTCTTTTTCTTGATTCATTTAGAAAATCAGAGTATCCACCGACAAATTGTTTAGCTTCTTCACTACAACCCTCCTCTACAATAGGGCATGTCTTGTGATAGATAGCTTTACCTCCGTGTTGCTGAGTGAGATTATTCATTAACTCTGGCCATTGATCTCTGTCAATCTGTACAGTCTCTACTTTAATGTTGTTATTCTTATCTGAAATTACTTCACCCAACTTTACTGCTTTCTGATAGTAAGGACCTTTTATAATCATCATCTAATTATTAGTCATCTCTATATATTTTGAACTATATCAACTATCATATATTTCCTACATACAAGAGCTATATCCATATACTTTAAAGCAAGTATCTTCACCAAAGAACATCGATGATATAGATTTGATATTCATTTTACAAACTATAATGACGATGATATCGAAATGATTAAACGAGTATGCATCAATTTCTCATAAATAATAGAAATTTTTTTGATCAAAAAAAAAAAAAAAAACTAGATTGGTTCGTTTTAAATTATACAGTTTATTTTCAACCTATCTATATATTTTTGGTTGTTGATACAAATATATTATATATTGATTACTATTATTACTATTATTATTATTATTATAAATGTTATTATTTGTTGTTTCAAAATTGTTCAACAAATTTAAGTCCACCTAAAACCTTTCTTCCTTCATCTAACTTTGAAGCTGATCCACACTGATTCTTGAGTATATAGATGATATATTTGGAGACGGCCGACATGTAGGAAGCTGGATCCTCTTCACAATCGATCTCGTCGATGAACTGGAACAAGAGTTTCTTGAACCATGGCTGAATGCTCTTATCGTTGTTGATATCCTTTCTGCAGTTGGTCGATGTCTTCTTCATCGAGTGAATGGTGCTGATCACGAGGGTAGAGACGCTCTCTATCTTTTCAAAGAGCTCCTTGGCAAACGATTGGATCTGAATGTAACGTCTTGGCAATGGACCCAAAGTACACAACTCACTGATGGTATCGTCGAGCTTGTTCTCCAAGATCAACAACCAGATGTCTTTCTCCTGATTCAAGTTGATCGAGCTACACTTGGAGAGATCGAAATACCATGCGCACTTCATCTTGAAGACACGTCCGTCGTCGAAACGCAAGATGTATCCTTCGATATCACGCATCTTTTGTACCTGTTCCAAGAGTTCGGCGGCAGTGCGGGCACCTCCACCAAACACCTTGTGCTGCTCGATGGCACCGGTCACTGGAACATTGAATTGCTTGGCCGACTCTACCATTTCATCGTACAAAATATATTCACCGGTCTTGATCGAACGGATCGCTGTCAAACTCAACAAATCCTGAGCATAGTACAATACGATTCTCTGTGATTCAGAGCACCATTCGTACATTGGAGTGTATCCCTTCTTCAACCACAACTCTGAGAACTCACCGTACTTGATGGTGTCGGCTTGCGAAGCGATATACTTATCGACCTTGGCCGAAAGATCAGTTGCTCCGGCCTTTGAACCCCATGTCACCTTATTTTCTTTCGACGAATAGATTGGAGCGATCAAACTACCATCCAACTTTTCCAAAATAATATACTTCTCACCCTCCAAATTGATTTTATCCTAAAGTAAATGTGTTAGTTAGTTGTTATTACAATTTTGAAAATCATTTTATATAAATGTTAACTTACTTGATGTGTTTCATCTAATTCGTTGATATTAAAGAACTTATGGAATTTTCTACAAACGAGAGCACCTGTCGATTGCTCAAAAATGATTCCACGACATTCACGACGCACCTTGTACAAGAATGAACTACGAGCATCCTCGGCTGTCAATGGGTCTGGGAAGGATTGTCTAGTTGAGAAATCATAGTTGAAGCAAATCATACCGTTTTTGTTGGTCTCACGGAATCCTGGTACACCCTTGATAGCATCTCTACAGTCTTGAATGGTAATATCATGTGGGAATCTAGTTTGATTTCTCTTTTCATAATCGATTCCATTGTTTTCTAAACTACCATAATTAATCTTTAACATTTTTCGTTTGTTATCTTCTATCTATTATTATAAATATATATTATATACAAAAAGTTTTATTATAAAACTACACTAATTATATTGATTTTACTACTATTTTTAATATTATTATTTTTGAATAAGCAAAAAAAAAAAAAAACAGGTCAAACTAAATACTTTAGTTTAAGTGAAAATGTTTAAATAAATAATATATATGAAATGAGATCGTTGCAACGATATATTTATAGTCTCTCCATTTTTCTTGAAACAAAAAAATAGAATCACATGATTAATTTTCATATTTTTTTTTGGGAATTTATCAAGATTTTTTGCAAAAACAAACAGATGCCTAATAAATATTTTCAGGATTCAAAGACAATAATTAGTGTTTTCAAATTACCTTTTATAATTTGGTTGCTACCAGTATATCTTATTTTATTGTGTGTTTTTTCAGTTATTTAAAATAGAAATTCTAAAGATTCAATAGAGTTCCAAAACCCAGATCACTGTGATCTGATTAAGGTCAAGTCAAATGGGGAGTAAAAAAATAAATATAGTACAATATAGATTATTTTTTTTTGAATAATGAATCCAACCTATTATAAATAATCACAATATATTGTAATTAACTAAATTTCAACAACGACAATGCTTTAATGAGAATAAATGTCCAACAACAACACCATTTAATGAACGTAAAATAAAAACTATTATTAATCTCTATATCTGTGTTTATCCTCTGATCAGTTATGGCAACGACTATGGTTTCGAAAATAAATAATATAATAATGATTGATTGAATTATATTGTTTCTTTAATTTGTTGATGATGGTGTCGTTCGTTCATTCATGCATTCTCCTCTCTTATTGCGCGATGTGAGTATTTAAATACTTCACTCCAAGCAAAAATAATCCCAAGAAAAAAAACAATTTTTTTTAATTTTTTTTTTCCAATTTTTTTTTTTTTGAAAAATTGCAATTTAGTTTGGTGTGTTTGTTCATTGTGCTTTAAAAAACACACAAGAAAACAAATAATATCTATTAGATTGATAATTATAGTTTTTATATTATTATTAGTAAAAAAGTATTTTAAATATTTTTAATATTTATTTTTTATTTATTTTTAAACGTTACATATATATCAATCATAAATAATAATAAAAAAATATGGGACCAAAGAAACAGTCGAATAAGAAGGGAACCAACACTACCGCTACAAAGGGATTCGTGATTGAGGAACCAGAGGAATTCACTCAATTGCAAAGAGAGAAGGAACAAAGAGCACAACAATTGGCTCAGCAAGAGCAAGATCGTAAGACAAAGAAGGAGAAAGAGAGATTGGCTGTCGAGGAGCAAAAGAAGCAGGAACTGGCTGCCCAAGAGGAGATGCAGAGATTGGCAGAGGAGCAAAAGCTAAAGGAACAACAAGAGAAGGAGAAGAAACAAGCCGATGAAGTCGCTGCCCTTGAGAATCTAAAGTTGGAGGAGGAAGAGAAGAAGAAGAGCAACAATGCTTCTGACAGCAGCAACATTCCAATCATACAGGAACACGCTGTCGTTGTCAACTTTGTAGATAACTTGCACGTAAGTGACTCTGCTGAAGTGACACCAGTCAACTTGATATCGCCAAAGCCAGTTGCTTCCCCAGCAACCGAATCAAAGCGTGCCAAAACCAAGGAGCAACAACAACAACAGCAACAAAAGAAGAGAAAACACTCAACACAATTGACAACATTCGAGATTGTCGAAGCCAACTTTGACAATTTGTCATCGGATTGGACAAATGAGGATATCGTTCGTTTGAGATCGAAGCTTCAAAAGCCAGCACAAAAGAAGAAGACCAACAAGGGAACAAAGAAGACACCAACTTCATCACCTGTCATCACATCGACTACACCAACCACCTCTGAAACCTCACCTTTGACCTCACCAACAACAACCACCACTACCACTACAACCACCACAACTGCTGCCGCACCAGTTGCTCCAACACCAACACCATCTCCAGTAACTGAAAAGGCAAAGTCAACAACCACCACCACCACCAAATCAAATGAAAAGAAACCATCCATTCCATCACCAAAGATCGATTCAAAGACAGCTACAAAGAAACAAGAGGAGACTAAACAATCACCAAAACAACAACAACAACAACAAAAGAAACCAGAGAAACCAAAGGGATTCACAATTATTGAACCAACATTTGATGATGAACCAACTGTACAATCAAATAATGCTGCAACTACCACCACCACCGATCAAACATCAACCACAGCAACCACTGTCACTTCACCAACTAACTCCAGCGCAGGAAAGAAAAAGAAATCACAAAAGAAACCAGTCGTCAAGAAGGAGGAGAGCGATATCGATTTGATGTTAAAGGCAATTAACGATCCAAAGACAAAGAAGATTCCAAAGGAATTGTCACCAGTACAAACACAAAAGCAACCAACCCAAAAGCAAACAACTCCACCAACCGCCAAATCAGAAAAGAAACAAGCTCAACCTCAGTCAGTTGCTGCTGCTGCTGCTCCACCAGCCCCCTCTGCTGATGAAATCAAAAAGAGAGAGGCTGCTGCCGCCGCCGCCGCCGCTCAAGCTGCTGAGCAAAAGAGATTGGCTGAGGAGGCTCAAAAGAAGGCCGCTGCTCAAGCCGCTGAGGAATCACAGAAACAAGCTGCTGCTCAAGCCGCTGCCCAAGCTGCCGAGCAAAAGAGATTGGCTGAGGAGGCTCAAAAGAAGGCTGCTCAAGCTGCTGAGGAGTCACAGAAACAAGCTGCTGCTCAAGCCGCTGCCCAAGCCGCTGAACAAAAGAGATTGGCTGAGGAGGCTCAAAAGAAGGCCGCTGCAGATCACGAGGCCGAGGAAGCAAGAAAGAAGGCTGCTGCCCAAGCTTCTGCTGCTGCCGCCGAGCAAGCTGCTGAGCAAAAGAGATTGGATGAAGAAGCTGAGAAGAAGAAGGCTCAACAAGAAGCTGAAGAAGCTGAGAAGAAGGCTGCCGCCGCCGCTGCTGCTGCTGCCGCCGAGCAAGTTGCTGAGCAAAAGAGATTGGCCGAGGAAGCTGAAAAGAAGGCCGCTGCTGCTGCCGCCGAGCAAGCTGCTGAGCAAAAGAGATTGGATGAAGAAGCTGAGAAGAAGAAGGCTCAACAAGAAGCTGAGGAGGCTCAAAAGAAGGCTGCCGCCGCCGCTGAGCAAGCTGCAGAACAAAAGAGATTGGAAGAGGAGGCTCAAAAGAAGGCTCAACAAGAAGCTGAGGAGGCTCAAAAGAAGGCTGCCGCCGCTGCCGAACAAGCTGCCGAGCAAAAGAGATTGGAAGAAGAAGCTGAGAAGAAGGCCGACGAAGAAGCAGCAGCAAAGCAAGCTGAGGAGCAAAAGAATGTTTTGGATCAAGTCACTGAGGAGCCACACCAAAAGCTTTCACATCCAACCTTGTCAAGACCAACCAAAAAAGGAAAATCATCTCTTAATCTTGCCACCGAGGTATGTGAAATTAACAGAAACAAAACTACTATTATAACAGACATAATTTCTAACATTGACTGATATTCACACATTTGTTTGTTAGGTACAAGAGGAAACTACCAAAGACACACAATCACCAACTTCAGAACCAATTGAATCAACCGAATCCAAACCAACAACCACCGAAACCGAAACTGCACCAGCAACCACCGAAACCGAAACCACTTCAACTCCAGCTGAAGAGACAGCTAAAAAACCAGTTGGAGGTATCAACATTTTTGGAGATGCCAAAATCAACCCAGTCAATGTTGTCCTTAAGAAGACACCATCCGCTGTCAACGTTGTACCAGCCGCTCCAAAAGAAGCATCTGTTACCGATTTCAGATCTGTTTTAAAGTCAAATTCTCAACAAAATTTGATGTCAACACCCACCAAAGCTCCAGCACCAGCTCCAGTCACACCAACTCCAGCTCCAGCACCAGCTCCAGCAGTCACCCCAACCCCAGCTGCCGCTCCAGTTGCCGCCAGTGCACCAGCTGGCCAATACTATTCCTACGAAGACCTCAAGGCCAAGAGAGTTCCAGATTTAGTACCAACCAAATTAGAAACCTATCTCTCTGATGATGATTTTGCCAAATACATGAAATGCACAAGAGACGAATTTACCAAACTCCCAGCATGGAAGCAAACTCAAAAGAAGAAGGATGCTGGTTTATATTAAAACAACTAATATACAACACAATCATTATAGTAACATTATGTAAAACACAACATTAATAATCATCAAATAATAATAATAATAATTATAAGAATATATAACAATGAAAATAAATAACAAACAACGCAATATATTTATTTATATAAATATACAGAATTTGATACTATTTTGATTATGTACAAGTTTAAACTTTATTATTACTATTATTATTATTATTATTATAACAATAAACCAATTTTTACTATGGATTTGGTAGCCAATATCTGTGTATTCACACATTATATATTCTATATCTGTCTGTATGTTCTATATTATATTATTATTATTATTCTTAATCTTAATCTTTAAGATTTACTCTGATTCATCTCTATATTCACCAGTTACGAAATTCTTCATCTTTGGGTAATTACATCGTTCATCTAGCTGTGATTGTGCCCAGTGTAGTAGTTTGAGAATGGTTGGGAGCTTTGGGTCTTTATCTTGACTCTGACTCACTAAAATAGCTGCATTCAACTCGCTTGCTGTCTTTTGTCGTTGTGAACTATCAACCAAATCAGAGAGTGGTGATTTCAGTATATCATCAAATACCAACAATGACATTGTTCTTTCTAATTCCTCTAAAAATTTACTCTAGAAACAAACAAACAAACAATGTTTTCTATTAATAAACAAAATCTAGTTTGTGTATCATTGTATTAATAATTTACATTTTCTTCACATTGCGGAGCTAGTTCCTCTTGAGCAAATTGAATGGCTTCTGCCAACTTGCCTTTCTTTATCAGCTCTATCAATCTTTGTTGTTGTAAATGAAAGTATAATTGTGGATTCGTATCTAATATCTATTTTATTTACAAAGCAAAAGAGTGTTGTTAGTAAATATTGAGATAACACTAAACTCTCTTCTTCTTCTTACCTCTGGATTCAAATCATTGACAATCTCAATACCTTGTTCTATATCACCTCTTTGTATTGCCGATCTAATTGCCATTCTATCTTCAATTGTATGCAAATCAACAGAACTCTTTGTTCCTGATTCCTTTTGAAACATATCAGCTGCTTCTTTATAACCTTCAATAACTAAATAATTCATAACCAATTTATTTAAATCACTAAGACAACAAACAACATGATAAATTATTAATATATCCTCTTTCTCTCGCTTTCTCTAATAATGTATATAATAAATACCTCTTTGTAATATTTACTTCATTCAACTTTCTCTCCCATTCATCAGATGTAATTGTTTTCTTTGAGAATGAAGGTGTTGAAGATGATGACGATGACGATGACGATGATGACACTGGTATATTAAACATTGTTTTAATGTTGTATGTATCTATTACTAAAGGTATTCTTCTTAAAAAAAATAAACAATAAACAATACACAATTTAACTAATTTGAAATTTTAATTTAAAAAAAAAAAAAAAATAAGAAACAAAATTAAAATTTATTTTGTAGATCTTAAAAAGTTTTTATCTTTGTTGTAATTCAATATCATTATGATTGTTATTATTGTTATTATTGTTATTATCATTGCTATTGTTATGATTAGGTTGTTGTCTTTGTTCAGGTCGAAAGAATCTTCTTGTTAGGTGAATTGATATGAGTGTTACAGCTATGCCGGCGACAGGTGATAGGATGTAGTAGAATACACCGATGATTGTATATTTGGTTTGTTTTTTCTCGAATAGAAGTACGGAATCCAAAGCATATCCCGAGAATGTTGTAAATCCACCGAGTAGTCCAACCAAAAGACCGTACCTCAGGTTGACATTGATTGCTTTCTTCTCGACACCCACCACATGAAGGAATCCAATGATGGCACTACCAATGATATTGATGACAGCGGTACTCCAAAACGAATCCTTATGAAAACCACGAACAAACAGAGCATTCGCCATGTATCTAATTAGAACACCGACTATTCCAAAGAGAATGATATAAGCAAATCTAACAAGACTTATATCATCTCTAATCGATGTCACTTTAACACGATCATTATTGGTGTTATTGTTATTGTTATTGCCACGAGTTTCATCATTATTCTCTTCAACATCAAATTCATCTACAACTTCATCATCATCATCATCATCATCACCATCATTATTATTGTTGTTGTTGTTGTGGTTATCATCATCATTATTACTCTCAATATCACTCATATTATTTACATTTACACTTTTTTTTTCTTAACTATTATTGGACATACTTAATTTATTTAGTTTAGTTATTATTATATAAAAAGTAATATAAAGGTTATAATTTTACAATCATTTTCATCACGGTTCCAATCATTTGAAAGTGTGAAAATGGTGAGTAACGTTGCATATTTTTTTTATTTTCATTTTGGGTGGTTTGTGGTGGTAAACCAGTAATCAAAAATTATTATCGATTAAAAATTTGAACGGTTGTGTGTGAATAAAGGGTTTTTGGTTTTTTTTTTTTTTTTTTGGATTTTTTGTTATTTTTTGAATTTTTTTATTTTGATAGTGACAAAGGGGATTCTGTGAATAAAGTTAAAAGCCTCCTTTATTTAAAGATATATATAACTTATTTTTAGCTATAATATTATAAATATATATAATAAATTAAAGCATAATAAAAGAAAAAGGGTAAGGTCTTTACTTTTAATAATTCAATTTTGATTAAAATTTAAATTAATTAATCTTTATTATTTTTAAATTGATTTTTTTTTTTTTTTTTTTTTGAAACCAATTTTTTTTTTTTTTTTTTTGTCTCTTTTTTTAAATCAACCATATATATTTTAGTTTATTTTTATTTTTATTTATAGGTATAGTTATTTGTAATATAGTAGTAGTAGTAGTTGATAGATAGATTAAATAGTTTGGATGACACAAAAAATGGCAACATTGCAAACTAGTGAAAACAATAATGAAGATTATCACGAAATGGAAGAGACAGGTATCAACGTTGCAGAGGACGAAGAGGACGTCGAGAAGCCAGACTTCCCAGTCGATTTGGCATTGGAGCAACAAAAGAAGCGTTGGGTGTTGATTCGTGCTGTCGTCGGTGAACTCCTCTGTACATTCTTGTTTGTTTATATTGTGTGTGCCACCACTGTCAATTTCAAGATGATTCCGGGTTCGTCGTCGGTGGTCGGTGGAGCTCTCTCCACTGCATTCTCAGCGGTCGCTCTCATCTATTCATTCGCTGATATTTCTGGTGCTCATTTCAACCCTGCCGTCACCTTTGCCACTTGTGTCACTCGTAGAACCTCGATCACAAAGGGTCTGCTTTACATCTTTGCACAAATGGTTGGATCAGTGTTTTCCGCTCTGATCATCTTGGCCACTTTCCCAGGAAACATCGATCCATCGCTTACCGGTGGCAGACCAGGTAACGCTGCCGCCGCCGCTGCAGTCGAACCAAGCAAATCCGCCAACATCGGTAACGTCTTCCTCACAGAGTTGATTCTCACTTTTATTTTGGTATACGTCATCTTTGCCGTTGCTTTCGATACCGTCGACGACAACAAAAACGTCAAGGTCGTACGTGGTGGAAAGAAAGCCGGTAACAACCTCACCATCTATACTACCTCTGGTGCAACCAAGGCTGGTTTTGCCCCAATTGCCATTGGTTTCACACTTGGTTTCCTTTGTTTACTCGGTGGTTCCGTATCTGGTGGTGCTTTCAACCCAGCCAGAGTTTTCGGTCCAGGTAATTATTTGATGATCATTCAAATCTTAATCTCAATCCACTGACACTAACATCAATATCATTTTATTTTATTTAAAATTATAGCTTTAGTTGGTAACAGATGGTCTAGACATTGGTTATATTGGATTGCTGATTTCTTAGGTGCTGGTATGGCCGGTTACACTCAGAAATTCTTTGCTGTCACCAAGTCCAAGATCTAAAAAAAAAACAATCAAAACAAAACCAAAACAAAAGTGAAATAATTTAAAAGATGGTGATCTATTGTTAAGTTTTTTTTTATTATTTATAAGAAACAATAGATTATTAAAATTAGTAATATCAAATAAATCAAATTAAAACTGTTAAAAAAACATGAATGAAATCAAGAGGTCCAATATTAAACTTAATCGATATATATAGTGATATATAGCATTATATTTAAAATCAAGGAGGAAACCAAAACTACAATCACAGACACAATGATTACTCCAATATTTAAACTTTTTTTGCCCATTGCACACACAATCACTATTTTACTCCAATATGAAGAGTTACTACACTTTTGAGATATTAAAGTGTTGAACAAAATGAAATTTCATTGTAACAAAAACAAATTGATGGTGATTGTTGAAACTAACCATTGGGATATCCGAAAATCAAATTATTGAATGCAAAGATATTTAGTAATGGGAATTTGAATTGTGCTAAAAACTTTTCAATTCCGTTTGCAATTTAAAATATCTTATCTTTTGGGAGCCAAAAAAGAATTTTTAATGGTTTTAATTTTAATTTTATTAATTTTTAATGATTTTATTTTTTTAGTTGAATAAATATAAATAACCTTAGCTCCTACTATATAGTTCCAATCACTTCTTATTTATTAATTTTGTATATATAGATATTTTTTTTTTTTTTGAATTTTAAAAATACAATGAAGTTCTTAATTTCATTAATTGTTGTATCAACTATGATTGCTGCCTGTATGGCTCAATCCACATGTAGAACTATCACCTTTTCGGGTGCTGGTGCTTTTGGTGCCTACCAAGCCGGTGTAGTTTCTGGTATCGTCTCAAAGCGTGCTCCAGCTGGTAAGTAAAAATTATTAGGTTTTTTTTTTCTAATTTTTTGTAAATCCACTAATTGTTATTATTTTAAATATTTTTAAAGATGTACAATGGTTATCTGCAACTGGTATTTCTGCTGGTTCGATTAATGCTGCGGCTTTGGCAATGTTTAATGTTGGTGATGAAGTTGCTGCTGCCAATTTCATGACCGAAAAGTGGTTGAGTATCTCTCCTGAGCAAGTTTTTGTAAACTGGAAGGGTGGTGTCGTTGATGGTTTGTTCCTTCACCGTGGTATCTATGATGATGGTCCCTTATTTGTTTTTATGACCAACGCCCTTAACACCACTCAATTCTTGGCCTCGAATCGTAACATGATGATTGGTGCCACCAATTTGGATACCGGTATGTTTGATCAATTCTACAAGACCGACCCAGAGATCGTTAAAGCTGTTATTGCTTCATGTTCCATCCCAGGTGTTTTCCCACCAACCGAAAAGGGTGGATACAGTTATGTAAGTAAAAATAATATAAAAAAATTAATAACAAACTAAAATACTAATTATTATTTTTTTTTCATAATTTTTTAAAGTGTGATGGTGGAGCCACTTATATGACACCAGTCACTGATGTAAGTTCTAATTTAATTTATTAAAAATATAATTTTATTTCTAATATTTTTCTTTATTTATACAATTAGTCCGCAAGACTTTGTTATGAAACTGGTGCTACCAATGTCATCGTTGATATGGTTACCATCACTGGAGCTGACAAATTCAGAAATATGTCAAAGGGTGACACCATCGAACTTCTCTTGAGAGCCGGTGAAATTATTGTAGAAAACATCGGAAACAAGGATATTGAAACCCTTTTCCAAGCTTGTAAGTACATTTAGAAAAAAACAATTGTAAGAAAACTAATCATAAAAATTACTATAGTCCCAAATACCATTCTCAATGTATATAGACCAAGCCAAACTTTACCAGGAAATGCCCTCAGCTTTACTTATTCTGCTCCATTAATCAAGATCGGAGTTACCGATGGTCAAAATGAAAATCCAGCTTTTGTTTTAACCAAGTATGTATTTTTCAAATTATTAAATTTTATCAAATTAACTAATATATAAAATCAATATAGGCACAATTACAAAGAAATGTTAGAAAAAATGAGACAATAAATTATTATTTTTATTTATTATATTATATTTTTTATTTTGTTTAAATATTAATATTTACAATTTGATTTTTTTTCTATTTTTGGAATTAATTTTTTAACCTTGGAAGGTTAAACATAGAAATGTATTTCAAGTATCATTAAAAAAAAGAATATCCACCTGAAGAGTGTTTTTACGAATTTAGTAAAATTAAACCCTTTTTTTTTTTGTACAAAATTAATTAAAATTGTACAAAAAAAAAAAGAAAATGATTGTGTGTTATCAATTAACTCAAGTGTACCTTCACAAAGAATATATTATGTGGATAGTTACAAAATTCTAAGAAATAAATTGACAAACCCCCTTAAAATTGTATTTGTCATTATCTCGAATCACATTTTTACATTGTATTACTACAATTGATTAATAAATAATTATTCTTTTCTTTTTGAATGCACAACTTCATAGCAATAACGGTTATTATTTTTTTACAAAATATTCTGTTCAATGCTATTATCTAATATTTTGATTTCCATTTATATTTGTTTTTTAATCTGTAGATAAAATTCTAAATGGAATGTTTAATATTAATAACTTTTCAACAGAATCTGATGGAGGAAAAAAACTATAAATAATGAATTGTTTTGATGAGTAGAAACATCAAATCAAATTCAAAGTATTAAACAAGTTAAAAAACAAAACTAAACTTTAAAACTTTTAAACTCAAAGAAAACTTAACAACAATGAAAATAATTGCACTTTTCTGTTCACTCCTCATTTGTGTTGCATTCGTTGCAGCCAATGAACAAGTCAACTCTGACCTCAGTATCCATCAAACTGTGATTGGAACATGGACTGATGGAAGTCGTGGAAATCGTCAATACACTCAATATGATGTCACCGTAACCAACGTATCTGGAAGAAACATCAAGAACTTTTTCATGTAAATAATTTCTTTATAATTTTTAATCAATCAATTATTTTAATAGATCAAAATTTTTAATGAACAAAAAATTATTTATTATTAATTATAATATTAGTGATACTGATTACACTTTCAAAGTTCGTGATGGTAATGCCTTTTGGAATGTAATCAGATTACCAAATGGAGATCTCTCACTTCCATCATACCAAACATCAATCAATGCAGGTGCCAGCTACACTTTTGGTTTTATTCTTCTCGGATCACCATCAACACCTGCCAACCTTTCTGTCAGATACCTCACTTATTTGTAATCAACAAATCATTCCATCATTAATTAAATCTGAATTTAATCTAAAATAAAATGATGCATCATCAATTCAATTATTATTATTTTTTTTTAAAAGTTCTATATTTTATTTAATATAAATTATAGTTTATCTAGAATCGGTTTGTTAATTTGTACTTTTAAACTTTTGTTTAATTAGCTGTATGTCTTAATCTATTTGTCGATTGTGAAAGTGGATTGTCGTCATCTCCTTCATGGATTAATTTCGAAACATCCAATTTCATATGTGAAAGTTCCCTATATCTTTGTTCACATGTCTTTTCCAATAGATCTTTCTTTGTGATAATACCTTTTAATTTATTATATGAATTTACTAGTAAAAAGAGAATAGTAAAAAATGTTAGTTGGCTATTTTTCAATACAATAGTTATATTAATTAAACTTGTTACTTACCAACGGGCATATGACGAAGTCCCATTGTTCTAAATAGTTGGAAAGCTTCACTAACAGCAAACTCTTCGTTCACTGTTAGCACGGTCAAGTTCATAATGTTTGTGAAATCTACTTGAATCGAGTAATCTTCGGGATCGAATGAAAAATCAGAGAGTTGTGGTAGCTTCCATGCCAATTTGGTTGTGTAGTCGGTGTGTGAGTAGACTTGTTCGGTGTTTGGAATGTAGACATCGGAGAGACCTTCGAGAACCATCAATAATTGAGTTCTCAAAATCAATCCTTTAACGCAACGATCGTCATGGTTATTGACCACTGGGAAACCATTGTGATTTGTATTCTTTAGCACCTCGAGAATACGTCCGAGTGTATCTTTCTCCAAAAGGTAGACCGGTTTCTTTGCCATGATATGCTTGCACATGAGAATCTTCATTGCTTTGCTGGCGTGTGGCTCCAAATAGGGGATATACTTCATCTCGATGAGAATGTCAAAGAGTGGATGGATCAATGCGTCGGCAACCCACTTGGCAACCATTACTGTCACCATCAGTGGCAAGAGATATTGAAGTTCATTGGTTGTCTCAATGAGAATGACCGACAGTGAAATGGTGAGACGCGACACTCCAGCCATGAAAGCAGCTGCACCCATTAGTGCATAGGCACCGGGGTCGATTGTCGAGTATCCAAAGATGTGTTGGACGATAACACCGATCGCTCTACCATAGGAAGCACCGATGACAATCATCGGTACGAAAGTACCCGAGGAAATACCGCAACCCGCTGTGTAGGCAGCAAACAAAAAGTAGAACAAAAAGAATAGAAGCAACGCTGGAATTCCGAAACGATTGGTGTTGTTCAACTCTGGCGAGTTGATAGCCAGTAGATTCTGAATCGACTCTTCGTTACCGGCAAATATAATGGATGCCATCGGGTTGTACGAACCCTCTGGACAGTTGAATGACTTGAGCAGGTCATTGAGTTGCTCCATTGTTTCGGAGCTTGAGCTGAGAGTTTCGTTACCGGCGTGTACAATGAGACTATCGATTGTATGACATTGAAACATGAATGGCAAGAAGAATTGAAGAATAGTCGACACGGTAATGATAACGAATACCTCGAGAACACGTAGCGATTTGATTTTGTTTACGTACTTACGACGCATCGCAACCACCTTGACATTGATCAAGGTGAAGAGTGCACCTGTGAAACCACCGATGACACCAATCACCAAGAATGGAATCAACTCGAGCAAATTGTAGTTGTTTGCGGTGGAATTGGTTCCCATATCGAAAATCATGGTTGGATGCTGTGAGAGATGTGAATCCTTGAGGATCTTTGCGGTGAATGTAGCTACCAAGCAACAAAAGAAGGCACGCCAAGTGAGTGCTGTTGACCAGAAAGAACTGACTTCTTCGAGCGAGAACAATGCACCACCCAACGGAGCACTGAAAGCAGCGGCGACACCAGCACCCGCACCCATAGTAACGAAATCACGCTTGTCCTTATCGTTTCTAAAGGAACGCAAGAATGGAATCTTAAAACCAAACTCCTTTGATTGTGCCTGTGAGAAACCGTTACCAACGATCGCACCAATATGAATCATTGGACCTTCGGCACCGACTTGCAAACCTGAGGACACTGCAAAAATCATAGAGCTCAACTTTGTCCATAGAGTCTTGAACTTGAGTACATGTGGAATCTTTGTACCATTCAAATAACCTTTAACCTCTGGAATACCGGATCCAGCTGCTGTAGGTTCGTAATAAACGGCCAACAATGAACTTATAATTGCAAGTACCGTATTACATGTGAAAAATGCAAGAAAAGCAAGCCAATAATCAAGTGTCAATACTGGAAAAAAAACATAAAATACAATGTTAATATATATATATATAACTATGATTCTTTTTGTTAATTAGGTTTAGTTTGCTGGTTACTTACAATATTTGACGAATTCGAATTTATAAAATGTAAGATTGGATATTCCTATGTGACCGAGATAGGCAATGACACCGATGAAAATACCCATGACTGTAGAGATGATCCAACGTTGCCATTCATTGCTGGAACCTAGTTTATTAAAGTTTTTGTACATCTCATTACGGTAGGCTTTGTTGTAGATGGTCATATAATCGAGACATTCATACTTTGAGATTTGTTTCTTGTCTTGAATCCAAATGGCACGCTCTTGATTCTCATGACGTTCGACACGCTTATGATGTTGATCACGTACCTTATCGACTGCTTTAATACCAACGCCTGCAACCGATTCAAATCCACCTATAATAGTATCTTCAATTTTCTTATTTGATTCTTTTACTTTTTCCTCCTATGAAATTTATCATTATGGTAAGTCGACTTTTATATATAAAGTTAATGCTATTCAATCTATATATTTTTATATACTTACAATCTTTTGATTTGAATCTAAAATTGCTTGTTTAATAAGTTTGTTTGTTTTTGTAATTGTTTTGGTGAATTTAGTTTTGAATCCGTCACCCTCTTTGATATCGTCCTGTGAAGATAAGAGTGGTTTTGGTTGGTAGTTGGTTGGATCACGGTTGATTGGCTCAAGAATGATTCCACTCTGAAAGGGACCGTCCTCATCGTCGTATTCATTGTTGTTGTTGTTGTTGTAGTTGTTGTTGTTAAGACGGCTGTCTTCGTCGTCGCTTCCAACCTCTTCCAATCTGGCTCTATCCTCTGTAATTGGACTGTAGGTCTGACTGCTTGGACTTGCACCAACAACTCTATTGGGATTGAAATTCGAATCAAAAGGATTTCCACTCATCCTACTTCTTTTTCAACAAATTATAACTATTACTATTACTACTACTATTAATGTTTAAAGTGAAACGTTATGTAAAACTCTGTACTATACTAAAAAATAGACAAATAATGATAGAATAAAAAAAAAATAGATTACTTTTGATTTTTTTTTGTATTTTTGTTTTTTTATTGATTTGTTTTGTTTGATTGATAGGTAATATGTGGTTAGTGAGTGCCGATGTGGTATCAAAAAAAAAAAAAAAAAGTGTGTGGGTTTTTGATTCTTAATGTAATATTACAATTTAATTAAATATAGAAGTTTTATATGTATAGATAAATAAATTATAAAAATAACTATGTTTAAAGTGAATGAAAATGATTTTAAAATAAAAACTAGATGTTTGGTGGTGTAGAGAGTGAATATTGGTGCAATCGAAACGGATTCACCACCAGTAGTGAAATTTTTTGCAAAAAAAAAATAAAAAAAAAAACAAATTTAATTTTTTCAACGATGCCGTTTGAGTAAACCCAACAATCTACCAGAGTTAACAGCTTTGCAAAAAAAAAAAAAAAACAAACAAAAAAATAGACTAAAAAAAAAAAAACAAATAAAAAAAAATTGATGAATGTTTAGATCAATGAAAAAAAGATAATTAAATCATTGTTATAACAATATAACTTATATATATAAATTTTTAAAATCAATTTCCTAACCTTTGATTTAAAACAACAACATTTTTCAGAACTTCGAGTTTCTGTTTTGTTACAGATATCTAACTTCTGACCCATTATCTCAAAACTTTATGTGAATAAAAATAATTACTAAAAACAAACACACTTGTTTATTTGTTTTTATATATTTTATTTTATTGCATTTTATTATATTTTGTTTGTTTTGTTTGATTTAAACAAAATATGGACAACATTAACAAACAATAAAGTTATCCAAAACACTTTATTAGTCATATTCTTTTAGTTTCTAATTTATTCAGAGAAATATCAAAAATAAAATAATGCGTAATTTAATTGTGATTTTAGTTATATTTTCACTACTTTCAGCATTGGTTCTTTGTGAAGTCAATCAAGTACAACTTAAATGTCCACCACACAAACCTGGAACGTTTGGAGCTTGTATCGAGGCATGTGGAGAAGGTTGTGCAAAAGGTTACCTCTGTTGCTACAATGGATGTGGTCACGTTTGTATGAAGGGTGTATATTGAAAGTGGTAATTTCATTCTCTTCAAGTAAATCAATTTATGTTTAGAAACAATATTAATTACAAAATAAAAAAAGTTTATCAAATATTACTTTAATTTGATACCAAACCAAACTATTCATTACTAGTTTATATATCTTTTACAAGATGTAGTTAATTTTTTGAAAATTAATTTTATTATTATTTCGTCTATAAATAATAATATAATTCGAAGATTTTTTGCGGAGTAGAGACGAGTTATTTTTATATCTCACCACTATTATCCTTGTGTTGTTGGTTCCATTTGTATTGTTACATTTTCATTTGCTGTTGTTGTTGTTGAGTTTTGATTTTGTTGTTCTTGTTGTTCTTCGTTGCTCGACGGAATTAGATGGGTTGTCGATACTGTAATCGAAATGTTTGTAGATTGGTCAGTGCTAACATTGCTAATGATACTGTCGGTGCTGACCGGACTTCCACCTGGCGGTGTAGCAGCGTCTGATTGATTCTGACGGAGATGTGGTGGAATCTTTTCCAATGGTATTTGGTCGAGTGACAAGGTAGGTGCCAATGTCTTTGTTCTGATCTTTGCTTTCTCCACTTCTACCGGCCACTTTACCAAAACGATGAATATTCCCAGCCCAATGAAAATACTGATCAAACCAATGCATAGACCCCACCAAAGACCAGTCACACCAACGTCGGCACCAAATGTCAAACCAACAGCGAATGGAATAGTAATAAGATAGAAAGCAATGAAATTTGAAATGGCACCGGTTTTAATACGACCCATACCACGAACTATACCTTGGAATATAGTTTGTCCACCATCGAATATCTGGAAAAGCGCTGCAATAGGCAAGATCTTTGCAGCAATATTAATGACATCTTGGTCTTTTGTATAGATTTTACCGATCTGATAGCGTGCTGCTACCAAAACAATGGCTACCACAATCATTGCCAACATTGCCAGAATGAAACCTACCCATGCAGCTCTTCTTGCTTGGAAAGGATGACGTGATCCCAGTAGATGACCTACACGTACCGCAACAGCAATAGATATACCACTGGAAATCTGATAGGTAAGTGTTGTGAAATTATAACAAACATTATGGGCATCCAAATCATGTGTAGAGATAAGACCTGCCAAGATTGTCAAAACTTCGAAACACCAACCCTCTGAAACATGTTGAATCGCTGCTGGAATACCCAATGTAAGATACTCCTTGATTCCCTTGAAAGTAATACTCTCTTTTGTCCATCCAAACCATGTCTTTTTATGTAATTTAAAAACATAAATATATCCCCACATTAAAAAGAAACCAATGATTCTCTTTATTTTTTTGATTAAATCAAATTCAAACGAATTAGTATTTAGTAATTGAAATGGTGGAGATTGTAAAAACTATACGTACAGAAATAGATGTGGCTAAAGGTGCACCCAAATAACCCATTCCATTATAACTTCCCATTCCATAAACCAATAAATAATTTAAGAATACATTGATTCCATTTATTGCCAAACCAATATAAATAGAGGGCATCATTAAACCCTGCCCTTGTAGATACTTTTGCATACAAATTGTCATGTTATAAAACCATAAGCCAGGTAAAAGCATACTATTAATGGAATTTAAATTAGTAAACTATTTTTTTTCATTTGAGAATATATTATTGATACATACAGTGCATATTTAAAAGCTAAATTAGAAATTTCATGGTTTTGACCAACCAATTTCAAAAAATAATCTGTAATGCACCATAATGCGGCTGTTATTATAGTATTGATATTGTTAGTTATAAAACTGATATATTCATAATAGAATCAATAAATACATACCAATAAATACAGATACACCTGATGTAATAGAAGCAGCTCTCTGAACTAATATTCCTACATATTCAAAGTTTTCTGGGAAAAAAAAAAGATTAAATTAGAATTACAATTGATAAATATTTGAAATTTATAAAATACTTACTTGCTCCGTATGATTGACTAATTAGGGTATCCAACGCGTTAAGAATACCAAGTGCAATACCACCTGTACCATAGGTCCAAGTGTTAGCTAAAGCTGCGGCAGCCAGTTCATCTTTAGACTCTGGAGTACCGCCTTGACCAACAAAAATTAGATTAACAAATAGATATAATACATTATTCAATAAATTTGACACAATCATAGGCCAAGACCAACGGCAGATGAATATTATTTCACTTTTACTATCTTTCCATTGTTCTATACACTTTTGCCTCAGTTTGCCCAAATTCATTTTATATTGAATGAATTCAAAATAATATGTTTATTTTGAAATTGGTATATAAAAAAATATATAAATATAAGTATAATTTAAAAATATATAATTATAATAATGTAATTTTGTTTTACATCAAGATAAGATTTAATTATTATTTAATAAGTGATGATAAGAAAGTTCTGAGGGAAGTGGCTTGGAGTGATTTATAAAAAAAAAGAAAAAAAAAAGCGGAGTTAGGGAAAGGTTGGAAAAGCTGTAATTTCGATGAAAAAATATCTAGAATATATATTGACTTTTGAATAATATTGTTGTTGCCGTGGAGTTGTTGTTGTGAAGTTGTTTGTTCCTGAGTGTTGGGTGTATGTATTAGACCTGATATAATGATTTTAATATTCTAGAAAATGGTAATGAATATAAAACTCTAATAATATTTCTGATCAGTGTTGTAGTTTTGTTGTTGGTTGTTTTGAATGTTTTGTTTTGACAGCCAACTAGACATCTTGTATTAATTGATCAATTAAATAAACTAGTTTTTACCTTTTTGTTTTGTTTTTTTTTTTCTTTTGATTAATTTTAATATTTTTGTTTTTTTTACTTGATGTAATGACTTCTTTCCTTTCTACTACAGAGGTGTTACTTGGATCATATGATTTGATCATGTTTATTTTGTTTTTGCAAAGTTTTTGCAAACCTTTGGTTGTCAACAACACCACCATCATCACCCAGAGTTCCAACAAAATCGTATTGTGGCACACACACAGAAATCGATTTGATATCATTGATTGGTTTCCACCACCCATCTGAGACCATTAAGTATATCTTTTGATTTTGGGGGGTACTACTCAGTAGTTTGTGTCTCTAACAACTTTGAAGATGTCAGTGTGGGTATAAGATGACCCAAATCATTATTTTGTGTTGCGTAATGAGGAATGATTTGATTTTTTATCATTTTGGAAATGATGATTAGAAAAAAAAAAATCACCAAAACGTATAACCTTGTGCTAAAGTAGTACAGGCAAAACTGTACCTCAAAAAGAGATCTGGTGTGACATTTTTGCGAAAAAAAAAAACAATCATCACCTACAAAAAAAAATAGATTATTTTTTCACCAACCTGAAAATTGGATATTTTGAAAAAAGATTTTTTTTAGATCTACGAAAACCCCCACAAAACAAATCACACCATTCCTATTTTTATATTCATGACAAGAAACATCAACAAATAACATCTACTAAAATAATAATAATCTGGGAAAAAGAACTTTATAATTCTTTTTATAATCGGAAGGTTCTACTCCTTTCTTGATGATATTTAATATCGATTAATAAAACCACTAAATATATATATTTGTACAATTGTTGTTGAGGAAACACAACAAAAATAAAAAAATCTGGAGGATAACCTCGCAAAAAAAACAAAAACAAATATCAACTGAAAAAATTGGTCTGTTGTCAACAACAATGTTTAACGATGTCATATGAGTCAACCAACTTAGGAAAACATGATTTAGCTGGATTCAAGTAATCTGTTTACACTTTTTTTTTCAACGATTGTAAGATATGTAGCGACATCTTTAAATTCATCATTTATTTAGATCTGATGTTGATGATGACGGTGGTTTAGTGTCATCTACACCACTGGCGGATGAGGAAGTAGTGGTTGTTGTAGTAGTTGGATAATGTTCAATTAGAAGAGGTTCATCGTCATCTTCAGGTTCGAGATGTCTCTTGATTGCCTCTAACACCAGGGCACAACTAGCAGGCTTTGGAAGGAAATCGTCCATTCCCACATTTAAACATTTTTGACGATCTTCATTGTTGGCGGTCAAAGCAATAATGATAAGCTTTGGAGATCTTTTCATCGGTGGCTAAAATATCATCATTAATCAGTAAGATTAGAGCTGTTTTAAATATATTATATTTTTAGATAGTTGGTTATTATACATACGGGTTTAATTTTACCAAGTCCTTCTAATTCTCTGATTGCTTTGGTTGCTTGGAATCCATCCATTCTGGGCATTTGACAATCCATTAAAATTAAATCGAAATCATATTTCTGACACATTTCAACTGCTTCGACACCATTCAACGCTGACTTGAAGTTGTAGTTACCAATCTTGAGGAATCGACTGAATACTTTGACATTGATATCATTATCTTCCACCAAGAGAATCAGCTCATCATGTTTGTTATTGTTGTTGTTGTTAGATCCACCAAGACCACCAGAACTGCCAACGATTGGAGCAGGCACAACAGGTACAACAGGTGGAAGAGGTGGTGGTTTGATGATAACTTCTTCTTGTTCATGTTCAGTTAAGACCTCTGACTTTCTGACATTTTCAGTACTGATCTTCTTGGTGTGATCCTTGTCGTAGGGCGAAGTGGTTGTTGGTGTATGAATGTATTCAGTGGTTGGCGCAGTTGAGGTTGCAGCTGGCACTGCCATCGATGTTCCAATCAATGTAGCAGCTGCAACTGCAGCGGCAGCAGTTGTAGGAACGTTGATATCCGATTGATTCTCATGTGATTGTTGCATACCGTCTTTTGGTTGCTGCTGAGATACTGATGGTCGTCTTCCAGAGCGAGTCAATCCAATTGGTGTATTGAAGGTTGGCGATGCCTCTAGACTGTCAACTGACGCGGCTTGTTCCGGTTCAGAGACGGGTGCTGGGATGGGTGCTGGCGCTTGAACAGGGAAGTTGTGTTTCTTTATTTGCGACTCATTGAAAAAGTCAAGAGTAGAGCGATTGACAACAAAGAGACAACGCACAATGTCAGTGAATTTACAAGGTTTCTGAATGAGATCTTCAAAGCCTGGCAGTAGCTGTGGAGTTGGACTGAATGTAAGCATCACCCAGTGTAGCTCACGAGATCCACTCTTGATGGTCTGCGAGTTCAGTGTGACGATACTCGAGATGATGAGACATGCAGCGTTTCCAGATTGATTATTCTCAAAGTATTCACGACAATCGTCTTCACCTTCGAATTCCATACAAGAGATACTCATGAGAGAGAAGTACTGAGCAATCGATTTTCGTACCCATTGATTAGGATCAACAATTACACCCACAACCGGACCACCACTCTTTCCTACTTTGCGCGGACCGACAAGCAGTGAATCGAATCCCTCCAACTCATCGCCCATGAAAATGGCACCTCCCATCTTTTGGAATGTAAATCCAGGTTTTGATACTGGATATCCAAGTCTGATAGTAAAGGAGAATGTAGATCCAATACCAAAGTCACTGTTCACAAACACTTCACCATCCATCATATTGGCTAGTCTCTTTGAAATACTTAGACCAAGACCGGTACCCTGATACTTTCTAGAGTTACTGGAATCGATTTGTGAGAATGGAGTGAACAGCAATACGATGTGTTCATTCTTGATACCAATACCAGAGTCTTCAACTTCGAATAGCAACTGATATTCCTTGGTTTCTGTAATCTCTCTGTCCAACTTGACTCGGATCTTGATTTGTCCTTCATCGGTAAATTTGATGGCATTGGAAATGAGATTCAAGAGGATCTGTCTGACACGAGTGGCATCACCATGCACCAACACTGGAACATTGCTATCGACAAAACCAACCAAATCCAATCCCTTTGGTTGAGCATTCTTTGAAACCATACTCAGCGTATCTTCCAACATCTTTAGCAAACTGAAATCATCCAAAACCAATTCCATCTTTCCGGCTTCCATTTTACTGTAGTCAAGAATATCCAACACCAATGAATACAAATAGTTTGACGACATTCTAATTGCATCGAGAAATTCACGTTGTCCAGCATCCAAATTCGATCTCTCCAAGATTTCACATGATGCCATAATACCATTGATTGGTGTTCTAAAAAAAATTGGTTTCAAAAAAACAAATGATTAGTTGATATAATAGCAAAGTTGATTGCTATATAATAACTTACTTTAATTCATGACTGATTGTTGTAAGGAAAACAACTTTAGCTTCATTGGCAGCCTCTGCTTTACGTAGAGCTACATCTGCTTCAATGAGATTCTTTCTACCAGTGATATCGATAATAGAGAATACATCTACTGGTTTACCGGCATAGGTAGCCTTGTTAGTACGAACTTCTACATCGAATGCACGACCACCGGAATCTATTGCCGTTGTTTCAATTACTGGTGGAAGAGGAGTATCCATCGACCCATCCTGTGAATAGATACTTTCAAGATCAGGTAAGAATTCCCAAATACCACTTGGCTGTTTAGTTTTGTTTTTTGTTAAAATAAAATAAAATAAATAAATTTTTACTATTTTAGATATGATCATTTAAATTTGAATTACTTACAACTGGATAAAGCATATCTTGTAGTTTAATTTGAAACATTGATTCAAAAGCAGCATTAGCATCAGTTATAAAACCACCTTTATGAACAACCAAAGCCTCATTGCTAATCTTGAATAGACTTTGATTTCTCTCTTCCTTTCTTTCGATTTCACGTAGATCAATAGATGATAGAATAGAATAAAATAACAAAAGTACAAGTGTCACCAAAATACCTCTAAGCATTTCACCAATAGAATCGTATGTCTAATATAAAGTAATAAAGGTTAATCAGTTAGATTAGATGATTGTTAAATAAAAAATCTTACATCTAATACATTTGTTCTTGAGAAATGATGTGATACCGCCAGGTAGATACCCATTCCAATATAGCAGAATGTCACGGTAAACAATAATATAATACAAAGAAATAGTCGAGGAAATAAAAGAGATACAGCTATCAGTACGAGTGTATCCCATGAAAATAAAAGTGCACCACTCGTGTGTTCCAACTTATTGACTGCAACTATAACCGATGTTATATTGATTGTCACACATGTCGCCACCAGTGCAAAGCTCAGTAGAAAATAGTAGTTGGTAAATTTAACAAAAAAAAACAATATAATACAGATGAGAATACCGGGTGAAAAGATATACCATATCGGATGGTTCAGAACAGTACCCAAGATAAATACAACAATCATCAAGAGACAAAGCAGCGATAATACTTTCGAACGACGCTTGATCACCTTTGACGGATAGATCAAACCGGCTTTTGGTGTAATAATGAATTTCAGCAACATCCAAGGATAATGAAATATTTTCTGTAGTATTTCAATCGAGTGATTCGAAATGAAAGTGTGGTTGTCGTTGAAGTAGTAACCGGAGGGATGATGCGATGGTGTCTTGTAGCTTTTGTGGATGGAGCTTTCAGAGCTGGACTTCATCATGTGTCGTTTCAGTTGGTGATGTGCCATTGGCGACGGTGCTGGTGATCGGACAGGTGACATCCTCTCGAACGGACTGAACGGTGACGCCAGTGAGTTGTTGAGATAGTGACGGTGATTCGGAATAGCAGAGGCCGCTGCCTGTTGTGTAGAAGATGATCCACCGAAAATAGTGGAGGATGACTGTGGAATGGAGTATTTGCGAGTGGAGGAGTATGCTGGAGTTCGTTGATTTTTATTGATTGTATCAGGACTTATCCTTGGTCGTTCCTTCTTCTTGTTGAAACCAAACATTGTTGACAGAGGTGAGAAGAAATTCTTCTTCTTTGTAGATTGTAATTGTGGATTGTTTAGTTGTTCTAGCTGTTGACCAGTTTTATCTACTCCAGACTCAATATTCATTTCCTCTTCTTCATCATCTTCAATCTCTCTTATTCTACTATTATAATTTTTGGTTGTCGATCTTTGATTCCTACTATGTTGCTGTTGTTGATGTTTTTGTTTTTGTTGTTGTTGATGTAGGATTGTTGGTGTAGATTGCTGCTGGTTTTGCCCACTTCCCATATCCAAGGAAACATATTCTTGTGGCTGTGGTAAATGTTGCGAAGGTAGACTCTTGCTTGAGTGGGTGGGTGTTGATGATTGATTTCCACGATGAGGCAGGAAAGTAGATTCTTTGTTTAAATCGATGGGTTTGTTGCTCCTGTTGGTTGGATTTGGTAATGGTGGTTGTTGCTGCAGAAACTGATTATGATATTGCTGGCTTTTACTGAGTAAAATTGGACTATCTGATAGGTATTTATTATCACTATTTCTAAAGTTTCCCATTTGTATACTACTATTTAGACTTTGTCGAAGATCATCCTCATCGTCTTCTTCGTCGTCAAAGGTGTCAACTGGATGATTGGTGAAAAAATTTGGTGGGGGTACATGTGGACTTGATATTCTTTCATTTCTAATACTACTAATATTATTATTATTATTATTATTATTAATATTAATATTATTATTATTATTATTATTACTATCTATATTTGGTTTTTGGTTGTTTTGAGATGAGTCCATTTTTTTAACCAATTTTGTATTTTTAATTCAAACTTGGAAAGTAAAGAACTCCTCAAACTCACCTCAATATTTTTGGATACCAAAAATATGACAAACCTGGAAGTCTATATATTTTTCTATATAAAAATATTGTATAATTTTAAATATATATTTTGTTTTAAATTTTGTAATTTAATATCATCTAATAAATAATTTATTTTTAAAACTACTACTATTATAATTATGTTATTATTATTATTAATATTATTGATTTTAAAATTGTAAATTTTAAATTTGTATTCTATATCTATTGAATCTATATCTGTTTTTTTGTGTTTTGATTTTTGTATAAGTATTGTATATAAAAATAAATAAAATTCGAAATAATATTATTTTTTTGATTATTTTAAAAACGAATATTATTTTTAAAATATATATAAGTTAAGATTGATTATAGATTAAAGATAAATAGAATCTAGATAATGATATGTTTTATGTTATCTCTTCTAACCTTTATTCAAAAAAAAAAACAAAAATGCTATTTTAATATAAGAAAATTTGAAATTAAACTAAGGATTAGAATTTGATTTATTTATTTAATAATTTCTGTTTTGTCTATCTATTTATCTACCACCAATCTCTGACCGTAGTCATATCACAAATATCATAAAATAAACCAACCAAACAGCCAACAACAACAACAACAACAACAACAACACAAATGTGAGTGAAATTGGATGTAATGAACAAAATAGAGTGTAGTGGTGTATATTCTTAATGCGTTTATTTTTTATTGATATTATTATGTCATCTAAAAAACAACAACAACAAATAAAAATAAGAAAAACGATTAATGGGAATGAATGAATTGAATTTGATTTTGAAATATCAATAATTATAATTGTAATACTATTATATTTTTGTTATCATACACCAATAATAGAGTGAGTATGATAACTATTGTGTTTTTTTTTTTTTTTTTTTTATTGATAAGAATAGGTAGGTGGAGTTATATTGAGTTGAGCTTCTATTTTTGGAAAACGAAACAAACATAATAGTCAAAGAAAAACAATATAACCATAAAGACTACTATACCATATTTATATATGGTGGTATAATTGACACACACACACTCACACACTGACACACACACATGAATTCCATTCAATTCAAGACAACAGTGGGGGTGGTAAGTATGTGTGTGTGTGTGTGGTTTTCGAGGTTTGTGTATGTATAAACAAGACGATGAATTTTTTTGTTTATTGATTTTTTGTTTAGTAAGGTCGATTAAAAATAAACAGTTTTCTCAAAACCACACAGAACAACATTGACACAATAACCAAAACAACAACTATGATGATCAGATCACACAGATCTCATCTCCCACATGATGATAATAATAATAACAAAGGTAAGAAAGTTATATATATAATGTCTTATCACAGCAACGAAATTTTAAAAAAAGATTATCTAGATGAAATTGATCATCAAAATTTAAAAAAGGCAACATGGGTTTTCAAAAAAAAAAATTAAAAATTATATCATTTTTAGCTACAAACTTCACACCTGTTTTCTTTGATTGCACAACTTTCTCTCTCTAAACTGTAATATAGATCTATAAGTTATCATCATCACCACACCTCAAACTACTACCACCACCACACTCTATACAGCCAACATTTAATAGATCTATATTAATAATAATATAAGGGTGGATAAAACAGTAAAATGAGTAGTACAACAAAGAATAGAAAGAATAATAGTAGTAGTAAAAGATCTTCAAATATTACCAATAGTGGTAATAATAAACAACAACAACAATCAGTAGCAGATCAACAACCTTTACAAATAAACTATGAATATCAATCATTCAAACATTGGATATGGATCAATCGAGTGACCACCTTGATGATTGTTTTCGGTATGTTCAGATTGTATATGTCCAATGGTGAGATGACGGTGGGTGGTGATTCCAACTCCAATATGTTGTTGTCACTTCGACTGGCACATGTGCCACCATCGTCACTGCTCAGCAGCAGTGGTGTCGAACTGTTTGGTCTGACACCACGAGATACACCCTGCCTGTTTCAATGGAAGTTTTGGGCAGATCCAAAGAATGCAATTCCAAGAAGCGGTTTGAGTTTGGCGCATTGGAATCAAACGGCAAGCACCGTCATCAATGGAAAGGTTGAACCTAGAAGTGCATGGCAACTCTATGAGATGGGACGTCTTAAAGTGGATCGTCCGCACTACTTCCTTGTGGATTCGATCGCCAAATCACCATCGCAAACACCTGACAACAGCGCAGTCTATGCCAGTACATTTGGAATTGGAACTGCTCTGACATCGGCACCAATCTTTCGTCTCTACACTGCACGTTACCCCGTGAAAGCGAATGATTATTGTCAGTATAGCCGTGAGCATCTTTTATATATTTCCAAGCTGTCGGCATCGCTATTCTCTGCGATTTCCTGTGGTGTTATGTTCCAGGTATTTTTGGAGCTGATTTCCAGAGACAGTATCGATCATTCCAGTAATTTTATGTTTTCTTTCCTGCTTACCATACTCTATGGACTTGGTACTACACTGGCCAGTATCAACAGTCAGGCGCTATGGCAACACGCACCCAACACAATGTTCCTCTCCATCGGACTCTATTGCTATATTAAATTGCAATCGGCATCGAGTAGCAACAAATCATCGATTATATACGCGATTTCCTGTGCTTTTGCCTTGAGTATGGCAACTATTTGTCGTCCTACCAGCGCACTCTATCCACTGGCCGTTCTCAGTAGAATGTTGGTCAACTGTCTCATTCCAGGAAAAGTTGGATTCAAAAAACAATTCATTCGTTTATTTGCGTATGGAGTGACCGGTGCAATTCTCGGTGCAGCATTCCTCTACCATAATCAATTATTTTTCGGATCACCTTTTATCACTGGCCAGACCATTGCAGCGGAGCAACTGGCACCAGCCAAAACCGGACTTGCCGAAGGAACATGGACAACTCCACTATGGACCGGTCTTTCAACGCTACTGTTCAGTCCATCTCGTGGATTGTTTGTACACTCGCCATTCTTAATATTCTCCATCGTCTCGCTGTTTTTCAGTGATAAATCAACGATTACACTGCTCGCGCCATTCATGGCATCGACTGCCATCCTTACCTATGCCGCCAGTACATTCTTTGACTATTGGGGAGGTTGGTGTTTCGGACCGCGTCCACTCACCGACTTGATGCCAACACTCTTGGCAATGATTGGTGCAGGTATCACAAGAATGAAGAGAATTCAGCCACTCGTGACACTGTTGGTATGCACTGGTATACTGGCGATCATCGTCCAGATGATTGGAATGTACGCATACGATCCAATGATTTGGAACTACCAAAAAGCTGTACGTGGTGAATCCGAAACCGACTTGGAATTGATCTCCAACTTTGAAGTACTCAGTGGAAAGCAAGCGGATCCGGCTGGTACCGTCATGGTAAACATCGATGATCCTCCCTACCGTTGGCGTCTATGGGACTGGAATAACGGTCAGCCTTTTTACCTACTGAAAAACTTTGGACTTGCTAGAAAAATGAAGAAATACACTGTTAAACAATGGGTAGATGGTAGTTTAACATAAAACTATAAACAATTTCCATAACCATAAATTGGCTGGATAAAAAACAAAGTAATCAAACAAACAAAAACTTTAATCTATTTGTCGTCACAATCTTATTTGAATTCAATATGTATATATATCTTTTTTTATTGTTATTTTCTATTATTTTCACCAATATGCATATCTAATATAGATAAAGAAAAGGAATAAGAGTATAATTATAACAGGGAAATACTTTTTAAAGAATAATTGTGATGCCAATGCAATAGTTTGTTTTTCATAACGAATCGATTCTGCTAGTAACTTTTCTGATTTATCATTTACATCTAAAAAAAAAAAAAAAAGAAGTTGATAGTGTTTAAGGTGGATACAGGCAGGTTAGTTATTTTAAGGATTCTAATAATTCAAACGTCACACTAGAGTAGCTATGTAAACTAACTTACCATTTAATTTTTCACCTCTACCAACGATATCTCTTATATTTTTAGTCATAATTTTCTGTACATCTCTCAATTCGAAGGAGACATCCGATAGGTTTCTCTGTGATCTTGTATCTCTATATAGTTTTCTTGTTTTGGTGATGAATGTTTCGAATTTCACAAATTGATAGGGTCTTTTCGCCAGTGCAACCTCACTGCCATACGAAGTATCGAATTCCTTGTACAACTCTTCTAAAAAGTTGAATGCCAACTTCTTTGGATATGCTTTTTCACATAAACATAAATAACATACATCGTTTTCAATTAAATAACTATATAAATAATAATGATGATATTATATCATTTTCATTTTAATATTTGTGCTTGATCAGATCATCATTTAATAATATGATATGATGATCATATTAAGTTTTAAAAACTTACGCAAAATAATATTTATCAGTATCTAAAGTCATTGCTTTCTCAGAAACTCTTGATAGTTTACTGAATATCAATTTAGCTTGTTCTCTATAGGTTCTATCGAATGAATCTTGTTGAGTGGAATCCATCGATTCCGATAGCATCAAGCCATCGATTCTACAAAGCATTGCAAACAACACCATGATTATATTATATATTAAGTTGTATTATATTATATATAAAGTCTTTTTAATAGATAAGTTGTAGTATATATTAATTTATTTATTGTATCGAATGAAATGTAAACAAATAAATAAAAAATATCAATTTTTATAATAGTTTGTTTAATCAAAAAAAAAAAAACTGGTTAACTTAGTAATTAATTAAAAAGTATGAGTCACAAGTTCAACAAAAAATTTAAGATGAAAAAAGTCAAATTAAAATGAATTTGTGAGTCATAAATTATGATAAGTATGGGAAAACAGCACAGCAACAAAATACTTTTAAAGAATATTTGTCAAAATTTTTATAAATAAAGAATATTTCCAATTAAGGTTTTTACTTTACTTGTTTTCTGATTCACACTCAAAAAAATAAAAATTTATTTTTAATTTTGACAAGTTCCACAGATAATAATACATAGTAACACATATGGAAAGTGATAACAACAATATCGATAATAACAATAATTCACTAAAAAGAAAAGAATTGGAAATTGTTAATAATAATGAGAATGTTAGTGAGAATGTAAATAAAGATTTAGAAGTAGAAGATGAAGAAAAAGAAGGAGATGATAATGATGAAAATGATAATTATTATGAATATCTAAAGCTTTGGAACGGTAGAAAGAGATCAAGAACAAATGAGTTGATGCATAGAGATAATATCTATAAGAATAATCCACCAAACTTTAAATTGTTAGCAGAGAAATATCCAAAGTTTGATAAATTGTAAATATTACTATTATTATTATTGTTATTGTTGTTGTTGTTGTTGTTATTATTAAATTTACGAGCGGAATACTAATAATATGTACATTTTAAAAGTATTCTTAATAAGAATGAAAAGATATATAATATCGATTGGAAAGATCCAGATGCTGTTAGGGAGCTGACCATTACATTGTTGGATCATGATTTCGGTTTGAAGGTGAATCTGCCATTCGATTATCTCTGTCCAATGATAACATCGAGGCTGAACTATCTGCTCTGGATAAAAGATTGCTATGATAGGTTAGCGGAACAGTGTTTCCCATTGCCAAAGGACAGTAGCGATGGTAATGTTAGTAGTCGAGTCAGTCAGTCTAGATCTTCGGTTAGGGCAATCGATGTTGGTACCGGTGCGTCTTGTATCTATCCATTGCTGGGTACACGCCTATTCGGATGGCGATTCCTCGCCACCGATATCGATAGTCGATCGATTGAGTTTGCTCGGTCAAACGTTGAGCGCAATCAACTGCAGCGAGAAATACAAGTGATCCAAGTAGAGAAAGAGTTAATACTCAACAATGTCATCGATGAATACAGTCGCTATGAAATATCTATTTGCAATCCTCCGTTCTTTGAGGACCTAAAGCAAACCAAGTTGAATCACAAAACAACTTGCACCGGTGCCGATAACGAGCTGGTAACAGAAGGTGGTGAATTACAATTTGTAAAAAGAATGATAAAAGATAGTTTAATATTAAGATCGAATATTAAGTATGTAGTAGTAGTAGTACTTTTTTGTTTAATATTAAACTAACAATAACTATAATATTAAAAATATAGATTATACTCTACTTTGTTGGGTAGAAAAAAGAATGTTGAAAGTGTATTGACAATGTTGAGAGATAACAATATCAATTGTTATACTACAACAGAGTTGGCACAAGGAAATTGTAGTAGATGGGTTGTTTGTTGGTCTTTTGTCGGTGATGAACTAACATTCCAAAAACCAGAGGAACTAACAAGAAAACAACGTAGAGCAATAGAGAGACCAGGATTTAAAGGTACTTTCGTTACAAACCTTCCATTAACACATGTAATACTTGAATTAGGAATGTATCTTAAACTAATTGATATTAAATATGAAACTAAAGAAGAACAACAACAACAACCTGTACAATCAAATCAAAATTTAGTTGATAATGATAATAATATCAGTAGTAATGACGATAATAATAATAATAATAATAATAATGATAATGATAATGATCGTCATAATAGCACTAGGAAGATATATAACAACACAGTCGTATTAGATCATAAAAAATATATACTAAATTGTATCAAAATTAATGATATGATAATTATGATAATAATAATAATAATAATAATATCAGGAAAAAAGATGATTGTGATCTATCATTCAATTTCACAATTGAAATGATGTCAATCGATTTTGATAAATTTACAGTAGAGATTAGAGTGGATTTGAGAGACAAGACATTCACCGATGATGATAATCAAATAATTAAGAAACAATTCAAATACATTGCAAATCAAATACACAGCATTTTAATGCATCCAGGTCAATCACATTATCAAAAATAAAAAATAAAAAAACGTTTTTTTCAAAGTTTGATGAAAAACGAACGAATGTAATTTAACCAATTTGATGTATTTTCAATAATATAATCGTTTAAGAATATTATTTCTATTTTTGATAAATAGATAAATTGTTTTATTTCTTTTTTTCTTTAGAATAGTATTTCATTAAACAAACAACAATGTCTACAATACCATTACAACGAGCACAATCAAAGAATAAGAAGAAATCAAGAGAAGAGAGATTGAAACAGACTCTAAAGAAAAAAATTGATAGACATGCCGAAAGAAAAGATTTAATCGATAAATTATTGTAAGTTATTAAAAGATAGATAGATAGATCTATGATTGATTACTAATTAAACTAAAATAAAAATATTTAGGACAAATTCAATGTCAAATGACAAGAGAGAGTTGTTGAAATCATCGGCTACTCTTGGAAAGAAAGAAACAAATAAGGAATCACTTGAGAGAGTAAAAGTAGAAGAGAAATTCAATGTAAAGGATATATTACCTGAAGATAGATACAAGAGGAAACCAAAGGATATTAAAACACCATCGATCGAAGATGGTGATAATGTCGTTGATCAATGGGACGATGTTGAAGATGATGATTTAATACAAGCTAAACAACCTGTTGCTGTTCCATCATTCTTTAATAAGAAGACTAATAGTAACAATAAGAAGAATAATAATAACAATAAGAATAATAATTCAACTGTTGATATACCAAATACAACAACATCATTGGCTTCATTGGCATCATTGACAAGTGGTGGAAACAAGTCAAAGGAATTTAAGATAATTACATCTTTAGATGATATTGATGATGATGAAGAAAGTAATCAATATAATAATAACAATAATAGTAATAATAGTAATAATAGTAATAGTGCTAGTAATGTTGGAGATGATAGATATGTAAATGATGATTTACCAAAGAAGAGAAGAGGTTTGGTTGTTCCAAAGAAAACAGCAGATAAAAAGAGAGAAGAAAAGTCAAAGAAGAAGTATTTCTTCTGGTCACAGGATTCAATAGATAGAGATTTCGATGAGTACGACGATGATACATTGGTTAGCAGCAGCATTAGATCAAAGACTGTTCATAATAAATCTGACAATATCATTGACAAAGATGAGAATGAATTGGATGAGAGCGAAGATGAAGAAACTATTAATCTTAAAGGTAATACTAGTGTTGATGGTAATACAATAATACCAACTACTACTACTACTACTACAGCAACTACAACCACAACAACAGCAACTGAATCAAAGACAACCAATATTGAAAAGAAAGAGGAAACTAAATCAAATAATAACAATAACAATAGTAATAAGAATGATAAAAAGAAGAATAATAATAATAGTGTTTCAACTTTAAAGAGAAAGGAGATAGATGAAGAAAAAGTAGTAGTAGTTGAAGAGAAAGTTGATGTGGTTGTAGAACAAAAAGGAAATAAGAGAAAGAAGAAGGATAATAATAATATCAATGCTCAAAAGATACAACAACAAGTAGAACAAAAGATACAACAAAAAGAAAAAGAGTTGGAAGAACAACTGCAACAACAACAACAACAACAAGAGAAGGAGAATGATAAGAAAGATGAAATGGAAAGATATGCATTGACTCTTGATGATTTCGGTAAATTTGAAGATGAGAATAGAGAGTTTATTATTTCCGTACCAACTGGTAATGAAATACTTGAACAAAAGATAAAAGAACATTTGGAAATGGAAACAGATATTAAATTTAATGTAAATATACATACATACATATCAATTACATACAATACATTATAAATATTGATAGAAATACAAAAATCAATATATAAATTGACTATAGGTATTCCATGTACCAGTTGTAAGATTACCAGAGGTAATAGAGACTCGTGAGAAGCTACCGATTATGATGGAGGAACACAATATCGTTGAGAAGATCAAGGACAATGATGTTGTGATTATTTGTGGTGAGACTGGTTCTGGAAAGACTACACAAGTACCACAGTTCCTTTATGAGAGTGGATTTGCTCATCCCGATTCCGATTTCCCTGGTTTGATTGGTGTGACTCAACCGCGTCGTGTTGCTGCCGTCAGTACTGCCAAGCGTGTCGCTCACGAGTTGAACGTTGTCTTTGGTAAGGAAGTAGGTTACCAGATTCGTTACGACCGTAAACTCGATACCGACGTCAACAAGGTGAAGTTCATGACCGACGGTATCTTGTTGCGTGAGGTACAAACCGATTTCCTACTGCAGCAATACTCGTGTATCATCATCGACGAGGCACACGAGAGAAATCTGAATACCGATATTCTGATTGGTCTGCTCTCGAGAATTGTACCGATGCGTAAGAAGCTCTGGATGAACTACAGGAAGAATGGCGGTGAGCGATACACACCTTTGAAGATTGTCGTTATGAGTGCAACACTTCGTGTCGAAGACTTTACAAAGAATAGCAATCTGTTTTCGTTGGTGCCACCTGTCATTAATATCCCGACTCGTCAGTATCCTGTGACTATTCATTTCAATAAGAAAACGGTTTTGGACAACTATATCGATGAGGCATATCGTAAAGTCTTGAAGATTCATCGTAGATTGCCACCCGGAGGTGTATTGGTGTTTGTCACTGGTCGTCAAGAAGTAGAGGAACTGTGCACCAAGCTAAGACGTGCTCATCCAATGAAGTCTGTCAACCGTTCATTCAAAGAGGAGAACGACAGACTTGAAAAGGAGTTCAAAGAACTTGAAGAAGAGGAAGACAGCAAAGCGGATACACAGAAGAAACATAATCAAGTATACGGTGATGCGGACAGTGCTGAAAATCAATTGGAAGACGATAATAACAAAGAAGAAGAAGAAGATTTAGATTATGATGATATTGAAGTGGTTGAAGATGAAGATGTTGAAGTGGAGGACGATGAAGATGATGATGAAGATGGTGAAGGTAGTGATCAAGATAGTGAATCAAAAGAAAAGAAAGATGACGATGAGGAAATGGAGGGAGAATCAAATGATTCTGAAAAGAAAGAGATTGGACCTTTACATGTTTTACCATTGTTCTCAAATATGCCAACAGTCAAACAAATGCGTGTTTTCCAAACTCCACCACTCGGTTCTAGATTGGTTGTTGTAGCTACTAATCTTGCAGAGACATCACTTACCATTCCAAATATCAAGTATGTGGTCGATACTGGTAGAGTAAAGGGACGTTTCTACAATAAGGACAATGGTGTTTCAAGCTTTGAGGTCACTTGGACATCAAAGGCATCAGCCGATCAACGTGCAGGTCGTGCAGGTCGTACTGGTCCAGGCCATTGCTACCGTATCTTCTCATCGGCTGTCTACAATGATCATTTCGAACAATTCTCAAAGCCAGAGATCCTGTTGATTCCAATCGATGGTATGGTTCTACAGATGAAGAGCATGGGTATTCACAACATCACCAGATTCCCATTCCCAACACCACCTGAAGAATCTGCCTTGAAGCTTGCCATGCGAAGTCTATGCTATTTGGGTGCGTTGGATAAGAAGAATTTCGACATTACCGAGCTTGGTCAGCTTATGTCTACATTCCCTCTAGCCCCGAGATTCTCAAAGATGCTGCTACTCGGAAGACAACACAATTGTTTACAATTTATCATTGCCATCGTATCGATTCTCACTGTGAAGAATCCATTCGTTGGCGATGGTGATTTGGAGGACGAAGAAGACGAAACTCCAAAGCAAGACGATGATCGTGATATGACAGAGAAGGAAATGGAGCAAAAGGTGAAAGAGGAGCGTAAGAGACGTCAACAGAGAATGAATAACAGTCTTCGTAAGTGGATTCACAAGGAGAGTGATATTCTCACTATTCTCAAGGTGGTCGGTGCCTATGACTTCCAGAAGAAGAAAGATCCAAAGTCGGTAGACAGTTTCTGTGATGCCCAATATCTAAATTCAAAGTCCATGGGTGAAATTTACAAGTTGCGTCACCAGCTCTCTGAGATGGTCAATTCAATCTTTATGGATGAAGAACTCAATTTGAATAGCGATAATCAATATCAACCGTTGACAATGAACAAGCCAATGTCACCTCCCAATGCAACCCAAGAGCTGTTCATCAAACAAGTGATTACCGCCGGTCTAATTGACCAAGTTGCAAGAATCCATGAAGTAGCTACCTCCTATTCAATGGCGGAATACCGTTCATGTACAAACAATGTTCCAGTTTTCATTCATCCAAACTCCAGTCTGTCCAAGGCCACACCAAACTTTGTAGTGTACTGCGATGTCATTGAGACATCAAAGCCATATATGAAATTGGTCTCGGAAGTAAATCCAGCTTGGTTGGCAACACTCGGTCGTCCATTGTGTGCGGATTTCAAGCCATTGGACATGCCATTCCCCAAGTACTCTGCCAAGCGTGACAAAGTCATCTGCTACGTCAAACCATCATTCGGTGTTCACTCTTGGGAGTTACCATTGATGGCAATCGATCACCCCGATCCTAAAGAATCATGTCGTTATTTCGCCAAAGCACTGTTGGATGGTGTTGTATTTTCACCATTAACCTATATAATTGTAAGTGTATTTAACTTTATTAAATGAAATCATCCTACTAACTTGAAGTACCATTAGCCATTATTAAATACAAGATCAGATATGATTTTACTACCAAACACACAAAGCAAAGTACATAATTTAGTGGACAAGCTCAGACAATTTAAAATCAATACCAAAGCAAAGTTGGCAGAGAAATGGTTTGAAGATCCTCAATTCTTACTAAAGGAGTATTTGCCTTGGGTGGATGAATCTATGATTAGTATTGTTTCTTCTATTTGGCCACCATTTGATTCTGTTGTTGTAAGTTATCTTCAAATTCATTAAGTTCATTTCAATATGCTAATTCTGAATTTAATCTCTCACTGATTTAGATACCTGAAATTTTGTTGGTTGATGCTACAAGTAACTCTGCTTATGATACCGATGAAGAGTTAAATGAAGATGAAGATGATGAAATGGAAGATTAAAAAAAACATAATAATATTAAAGAAATCCAAGTTTTATCTATTCTATTTATCTATACATTTAAAAAAGTTTTATGATTTTATTTTTTTTTATTTATTTTATTTTTTTATTTACAAAAAAAGTATTATTGGTTGATTGTTGTTTGTTTTATTCTGTATTAATATTACAGAGAGAACCAAAATTAACTATATAATTGGGTATGTGAATTATTATTTATAAAATTAGAGTTGAAGTTGATGAGTTGGTGGAGAATTTAAAAAAACCAGTCCAAACAAGTTGAAGTATTATTGATGATTATGATTTTGGTAAAATATATAAATGAATGAATGTTAACATTGCTGTTTCAAGTGGTGCTCTTTTTGAAATCTGTGTACCTATGTAATTACTATATATCCTATCCTCTCCTATCTTTAACAACCACAATATCCACCTTGTTGATTTGATTCATCTGCAGAAACGGTTGCTTTGATCTTCTTTTTCTTATTTTCATTATCCTCGCTAAGTGATGGTGTTTCAATAATCTAAAATAGTAATAATAATAATAATAATAATAAAACAAAATATTTAGTAACTGTTATTTATATTATGTTTCTTCTGACTTTTCATTAATTTATAACTAACTTACCTTATGTGCAAGTTCTTCGAAAGCTTGTTGAATTCCAATCTTTGTCTTTGCACTACATTCGATGAAAAACATTGCTTTGCTCTTGGCAAACTCTAAACCTTCTTCTCTGGTGACCTCTCTGTTTTCTTTATCTATCTTATTTCCTACAAGTAATTTTACTACGTTTGCTCTGTTTGAGAATGTTTCGATTTCATTTAACCAGTATTGAAGATTCTTAAAGGTTTCTCTCTTTGTAACATCATAAGCTATTATTATTTAATAAAACAATTAATAAAAGTCTCTTTTTTTTTTTTTATATATATGTTGTGCGTATCTACCAAATGAATGAAAACATACTTAAAATGATACCATGAGCACCACGGTAATAAGAACTGATCAATGCTCTGAATTTCTCTTGACCAGCAGTATCCCAAATACAAAGAGTAACAGATTTTCCATCGACCTCTACAGCTTTCATCTTAAACTCGACACCAATAGTACAAAGTAAGTCTTCATCGAAGGTATCATCTAAAAATCTCTTTACAATTGATGTCTAGACATGTTTATGTTGATACTATCATTAATAACTTGATCTTAAAATGAATTACTAAACAAAACCTACCTTTCCTACATCACTATCACCAATCAACAATACTTTATAATTCTTTTCTTCTTCCATATTATATTATCTTTGTTAAAAAAACTATTAAAACTAAACTAACTACTTAAAACTATTAAAGGATATCTATCTATGTAACTATGATTATTAAAATGATTATATAAATATTTATAGATATTAATTATTATGATAAATAAATAAAAAGAACCAAAAAAATTGAGAATTGACTTGGACACGTATATAGATGAAAGGGTGATTTTTTTTTTTTAATTTAATTTTAATTTTTTTCAAATATTAATAAATATTTTATAATTTTATATCTTTTAAAAACGAATAAAAGTAATACTAATATGATAAAACTAACTAGAAAATTTTGAATTTATATGCTTAGGTTTTTAAAAAAAATAAAAAATTAAATTGTGAAGTTCTAAGTGAGTTGACTTAGCCAATCTAATCGCAGTTGTGACACAATTTTCTTGAAAAATCTTTCTCAAAAAAATCGTAATAGATAGAAAAGTTACTTGAATATAATATATATTTGATTTATTATTAAGATAAAATAAGTTAAAATAAAATTAAATATCTATCTGATTATTTTTATTATTGCTATTAACATTTATCACTAATTTAACAAAATATTGGGATTTGTTGTTTTTGTTTTTGTTTTGTTTTGTTTTCTTTTTATACAAATATTATTGAAATAACACTTTAGAGTATCACCACTGATCTAAGTTGAGTTGATTGATTCATATCCATTCAATCTTCTATGTCTGACTGCTGAGATAACAACCATGACAACACCGGCAACAAACATTAATGAACCAACCAAAGCCATAACTACAACTGGAACAATCTTCAACTCTCTCAATTGTTTGAGTTGCTTGGCCAAATTATCCAAAGTCTTGTCGGATGGTGTAGCGGTTTGACCGATCTTCCATGATGGGTAGTAGATACCGTTGGTTACGTTGGTAAAGAATGCAAAAGTATCATCCCAACCGTTGTTCTCGTACAAGAAGTTTACTTGCAACTTGAGGTTATAGTACAAAGCGTTACCGGAAGTTGGCTCCAAATCCAATGGAATGGCGGCATTCTCATAGGATGGGTTCATACCGTTGACACGTGATGAAATGTTGGTTGGTACTTCCCACATATCCCAGAGGGTGACGAAAGTTGGAACACCCTGTTGGAGTGCAGTGAGATTGGCAAATCCATCGTATTGGGTGTAGAAAATGTCTGGTGATGCTGGGAAAGAGTCGTTCTGGAGATAGTATCTACGGGTCTTGATGTCGTGAACCGAAGTGTCGTTGTGATAGTTCAATGTGACTGGACGGAATACATTCTCTTCGAAAATGGTCAATGTTTCCATCAGTCCTTGGTTTGGTGCGAATTGACCGCTCTCAGTGTAACCGGTGACGTTGACGGCTGGTGGTCCCCAGAAGTTGAGTTGAGTTTGACCTTGCCACTTGATGAGAAAGTTGGTCAAGAGATTGTCGTCCTTACCGGTGTGAATGGTGGTTGGTTGGGCGACAGTGTTGTTGACCTGAAGGGCACATGGATTTGGTGCGCTCAAGAAGTCCAAGATTGGATCGTTGCAACCCCAGAGCCAGTCGTAGGCGGACTTGGTAACGATCAAACCGTTGTTCTTGAGGAGTTGGGAAAAGTACTTGTAGATGAAAGCGGTTGGAATGACATTACCGATGGCGTTACCCAAAACATTGATGGTACTAGCATCGAGATTCCAAACGTTTGGAGCTTGACCTAATGACATCAACAAGAAAGTTAGACCACCGTTACCTGTGGAGAGACTGACATTTCCAGAGTTGAAGCAAATGTCGTAAAAGACAGGCATTGTGATATTGGTGCTTGGATCGAATCCCAAGAATTCAACTGGAGTTGAACCATTAAATGGATTACCAATGAAATTGAATGAGGTAATACTATTTTGATTCAAAAGAGTACCCTATGATTTGTTTAATAAAGATTGATTAGTAAATATGTGAACCAACTAAAGTTCTGGTGACTATTATTGTGATAAATTACATTGTATAATTGACAGAAAGCAATCATTGATGCATCTGTGATGTTACATGTTTGGAGAATTGCCTTGGCGGTGACTGCTTCAGCAAAGGTAGAGTAGAACCATTGTCCAACGATTTGGAGTTGAGCTTGGGTGATACCGGTACCGTTCATCAAGTTGCTGGCACTGGTAGCATCACCACTGTAGGCATTGAACCAGGTAAGCATACCTTGAGTATTCAACAATGAAAGTGAATCGGTACTGTTAAAGATAATAGCAGCGGATACACTGGAAATACCGGATCCAACTTGAGCATTAAGACTTGTAAGCATACCATTCCAATTACCATCGGCTGGCAACTAACAATGATAACGAGTGTGTAATAACAAAACAATATCAATATTACTGAACATTATGATAAATATTAAAAGATAATATGTTTGTTTACTTACGGTAGTTGAGTTTGCCCAATTGGTGTAGAAAGTTTGGATATCATTACCGATTTGTCCCAACAAAGCGGTCAATGAGCTTTGGAATGCTGGAATACCATTGTAGGCATTGATAAAGTTAAGAACTGGTTGAGAGTTCAATGATTTAAGGGTAACTCTTTAATAATATAATCATAGTAATATTTGATGTTAGGTGGAATATAGGAATGAATATTTAAAGTATACATACGGGATACCTGGGAATGGGATGACATTCAAGAAAATACTGGCTTTAGCGTTTTGAGAAACCAATGTTTGGGTAAGACCAAGATATGCTGGATTAATGTTGGTAATCATCATGTCCTCTGACAACTCATTGTTGTTCAAATCGAAAATATAGGTCTTTGTTTGTGTGTAGGTAGCTTGGTTACCATTGTCGGCGAACGATACATCTGTGTAGTTCCATTCGTATTTATAGTTGAATGGACCGATTTGTGAGTAGTTTGCAACACCTCCTGCCAAAACTTCTTCTGGATTGGTCTGAAATGAATCAACAATACAAAAAAATTAATAAAAATAGTTAAAAATTTGCAAAAAAAATCTGTAAAAAAAGCGTGTGATCGAACTGGTTGGATCATGATCTGCAGAACTGTTGAGTTGTAACCTAAAAATGATTTTTTTTTTCAAATAAAAAAACATCAAAATAAAAACAACTTTGCAATTCCTACAATGTTTGTAATTTAATTTTTTTTTTGAATGGTAACTGAAATGTTTTGTTGTTTTTGTGTTGTATTGTGTGTCTAACCATCCTAATAATATAAGAGAGAATAGAGAGTGTTTTCTACATACCAAATTGTAGGCGTAATAATATTGAAGGAAATAATTGTCTATAGAGGATTGACCTAACCAATTATCATAATATGAACTTGACTGTATAGTTGATTTTTAAAGAGTTAGAGAATGTCGGAGTATGATTGTTTACCTTAATTAATTATACATACACTTGAAGATACAATAACATTCTCTGCAACTGCATTTTCACCGACTTTCTTTACAACTGATGGAATTAAAGCTAATGAAATTACAAAGGCAGCAATACCTACTGCTGCCAATATAACTCCACCAACCATACAACCTCTTAAATTTACCATTTTCTAAAAAAGAGGATTTTATATATTTTAAATATACTAATTATTTATAAGATAAAATAAGTTATTTTACAAATATATACAGATATATATATAGTGTGTATGTTTATTTATATATATATATATATAATATATTTGATTGATAGATTAATTTGAATTGGTTTTGTTACAGATTATTTAATTAGGGGTTTGAAATTGAAAAAAAAAAATTAGTAAATAATTGAAAAAAAAAACAAAAAAGATAAAAAAACTGATTAATGGATAAAATTTTATAATGAGGAACTTACCGGTATTAAAAAAAAACTATCTCCTAAAGGTGTAATTGAAAATTACAAAAAAAAAAAAAAAAAAAAAGTTCGGCTATTTGAAAAAAAAAAAGAAAAAGTGTAAAGACAATTATAATACTCTACTAATTTGATCAATTAATGAATTATTTTGAAAATGGTAAAAATATAAATATCAAGGTAAGAAACAGAAAATATATTAAAGTTATTTATATTAATGTTTTTTTTCTTTGGTTGTTGATTGATATTTTTTTTTTTAAATTTTAGGATAAAAAAATGAACAATTCAATTGCAAATTTACTTTTAATGCATGTTTCCAAATTTTGTTGACAGCATTGTTTAGCACACGGAAAGTGGATATTTAGATTGAAAAGATCCAAATTTTGGAGCTAAAGACCCGGAGCACCTGTTTCAATAGGGGACCGTAGATTTTACCCCCCTTTTTTTGATTAGTGGGAAGAATTGGCACACAAAAAAAAACACAATGAACTTTTTTCATTTGGGATTTTGAAAAATATCAGTTCTTAAATTGATAATGTCATCGTAGAGAAAATGACGTTTACAACTAATCTAACTTTTTGTAAATTTCTTTTAGAATAAGAATATTAAAATTCATATATTTATAAATAAATAAAAACTTTTGATAATGTCATCTGATTTTTTCCAACCTTTTTATTATTTCATCACTTTAAAAAAAGTGTAAGAGAAAGAGGAATACAATTCAATTCTTATTTCTTTCTTTTGCATGAGATTCATGGTGAAAAAAAATCTTAAAAGGAAAAAAAAAAATAAAGCGTAGTGTATTTTCTATATTTTATCTTATCTACATTATATTTTTTTTTAATATTTATTTACTATAAATTAATCTTTGTTGGAATGAAAGAATTGGTTTGATTGAACATGTTTATAATTCGTTTGGTTCGTACTTTTCGATTGGTATTTCACCATTTAGAACTTTAATCTGAGGTGGTTTGTTGGGGTATAAAATAATAATTGGGTTGAAGGAGAGGAAATTGGTTTGTTTGATTTGATGATTATTTATATATTTTGGTAATTGTTTTTTTTTTTGTTATTTAAAAAGTATTATCTTATTTAATTTTCTTTAGGAAATGTCTGTTCAAAAGATGTAATGTCATATTTACATCCAATACAATATTTTCGAGTTTCAAAACGGGGATACCAGCGGATGCTTTCTCAAGGAGATCGTCTAACTCCAAAGTAATCGATCCAGCAGTTGCTATACCAATCTTGGCTTCAATGTCGAAAATACCTGGTGTGTCGGTGGAAATATAGAAATTGGTTGCACCATGTGATATCTTTGGAATATCTGACTCTACAATGATACCCTTCTTTGTTAGTTCTTTGTATGACATCTTTACCGGTTTATTTGCTTTCTTTTTACTATAGTTTATTGATCGTTAGTATATTAGTAAATTTAACCTATTATTAATTAATCAATTTCATAAACTTACTCTTTACTTGAATAATGAGCTAAAACATCCTTGAGATATGAAGTGTAGTGTTGAATTTGTTCGTTGAGGTAGCTTTGATGTTTTCTGAGATCACGCAAGGCAATGGTGAGACGCATTCTCTCTTTTCTTTGATGTTCACGGATCTCTTGTCTGTTGATGACTTCGAGTGCGATCATTCTGATGAAACCTTCGTATTGGTTGGTTGGGGTGATTGTACCTTCATTCTCCATCTTTTTCAAATTCTCAATGATCTTCTCAGAGTTGGCGGTGAGTTGAGCGTTTCCAGTTTGTTGTCCGTGGAGGGCAGCACCCTTGAGGATGGCAACAAAGTCGTCTTTGGAGTCGGCCGATTTCTTTGATTGGATAGGAATCGATCTGAATACCTGCAATACCAACTCTTTGGTTTCGGCCAACAACGATGCAGAGGTGGAAATCTCACGCTCCATGTGTTCCTTGAAACGATTGGTCAAGGTGAGCTGGATCTCACGGTCGTTCTCCTCACTGACTTCGAGTGGTGGTGGCAACGACTTGAGGATCATCTCCAACGGGTCTTCTTTGTCCTTCATCTTTAAAAACTTGAGATTCGTCATCAATAGGTGATGTGTCTGTGAAATTTCACCGAGGGTCACTACGACCACTGGATTCAACTTGAGTGTCAACTCGTTGTACTTGTCGACTCTCAAGTACTCTGATGGATCGGTGACTTGAATCAAGTCATCAAAGTATTGTCTGACCATATCGGTTCTCGACAGAATCCACGTGTTCAACGGTTGCATCCATCTCTCACCACCTTGATTTTGGAATGTCTTTAATGTAAACAAATGTTGTAATACTTTTGCAATCTATAGAAATAATAGATAATTAAATTGTTAAAAACAAGTGAAATCCAAATAACAAAACAAAACAAAACAACTATAACTTACATTAACTAAATTCTTTCTTGAATTCATTGACAATTCTTTCTTTATGATTTCAAAGGCGTCGGGAGTTACAATTGCAAGATTCATGAAACGATAGTAAACGAAATAACCAATGACTTTGGCGATTTCGTCGCTGGTCGATTCAAAGTTTTGTTTGGAGATGCTGTGGATCTGCTTGCATATCCATCTGATACCGTAGGGAAGACGATTCAATGACTCGATGATACCCTTGAAGAACAACTCGCAGATCTGTATACATTTTTCGACACGTGGTGCAAGAATGTCCTGTACCTCCTTCAACTGGAGGATCTGCTCCTCAGCGAGTCCTCTGTTCATGGTACTCTTTGCACCGGTTTGAATCTCTTGCTCACTGATCATATTCTGATAGATCTGAACGGCATTCAACTCCAAATTCAAATCCGGTGCATTGATAACGTGATTCTCGAGAATTGGCGCAATTATTTGATTCAAAAATTCGTGTCCTTGCTTTCTACGTGTGTATGTAATAATCATCTTTGGCACCACAGAGTCTACAGAGATAAGATCACCAGCCGATTTAATACCCGACATTTCTTGTCCAATAGCCAACTATTAAATAGAAAGAAAAAGAGAAGAAGAAAAAGAAGAGATAAACAAGTTAATATTTAAAATTAAATTAACATTTAATGACAAGTTAACTACACATACTCTGAATAAACTTAGAATTAAAAACTCTTCTCTTGGTGAAAAGGCATCACCAAACAATGTGAGAATAACAGTGTCCAAGAAGGAATCCATCTGGTCAGCTTGTACTTGTGTGACCAACTTGGCAAGATAATGTGGTTCTGTTTGGAGTAAATAGAAAAGATTTTGATATGATTCGATTTGTTTACCATCTAGATTAACATTTTCATTTCCATCTGTCTTTTTCTTTTTAGATTTCTTTTTCTCTTCACTTGCAAGTAATTCCTATTAATGAATATGTTAGTTTGTTTGCTTCTTATACCAATCATTCATTCATTCATTAACTATGATAATTACTTTAATATTTGATCTATGTTTAATTAATAATGCTATACGTTTATCTAATTTAGTGAGATCTCTCTCGAGTAGATGATTACGACGAATCTCTGCAATCATGTTACGCTTCAACTCTTGAATCTCTGCAATCCAATCGGTTTCGATGTCCTCTTTCTGTTTGTTGAGCAGTGATTGAATCTCCGATACACAGAGGTTGCCAGAGGAGAGACGTTCCTCATTCATCTTTGCCTGGATGAGTTCACGCAGTGCAATTCTGGCGTTGAGCAGGGTGACTATTACCTGACGCTCTTCGAACCACGGTGAGCTCTTGTCGTCCTTGAAGGAGTACGGACGAATCTCCTTGTTCATAGTGAGCCAACGCTGTTCACGCATCGAATTGATCTCGCTGATAGTCAACTTTTGATTCTCGTCAGAGTTACTCGATGAGTCGTCATCCAACAGGACTACATCTTCATCGTCGTCGATAATAAATTGATGATCGCTACTACTTGTTGACATTGTTCTTTGTTTTGGTTCCATTACTTCTTTTTTTTTTTGATAATAATAATAATAATAATAATATTACAAAATAAATATTAATAATTAATAATCTAAAAATCTAATAAATCATAAATTCTAGATCTAATTTTATAACACACAAACAAAAATAATAAAATAAAATAACCACAAAATCAATTGAATTTTCAAAACCACAAACAAACACTTTTTTTTTTTTTTTGTTCAAAAGTAAAACAAAATAAAAAAAACTAAAAAAAGAATAAAAAAACAACAACAAACGATGCAAATAATATGGAATTCGATTGGGGGTGGTATCTACCCTTTAACAGTGTAATAAAATAATAATATAATACAAATACTTTATCAGATAAATCCAATTTGAAAGATAGGATAAGATAAATTTTAGTTATTATAAAATATTTTATCGTTTTTGTTTTGTTCTATTGTTTTTTTTTTTTTTTTTTTGTTTTTGCACAATTGCATTTGCACTCTGTGCCAATTTTCTCAATGTTATTATATCTCTGAATAGTAATAGTTATTTAAGATAATTAAATATTTAGATTGGGTGATAGATACCCATCTTTTGGGTGGTGTGTGTATAATTTTAATGATTGGAGGTGGTGATTGTCTGATTGTTGTTATTAATTAATTTATCTGTGTGTGAGTATTTCAACACATGTCAACTAGCTCCAAAAACAAAAAACAATCAAAAAAGATAATAAAAGAGATCTATCTAAATAAATAAATAATATACATTGACACCTACGTAGACTACTAATCTTAATATTACTGTTTTTTTCTTCAAATAAACATAAATAATTATTATTTAGTTTAGTAAACTTTAAGTTGATTTGTTTGTTTGTGTTGTTTTATTTTTATCCTGTTGTTATTTATGATTTATTTATTTATTATAATTATGTTCTTATATATATATTATTTGTTACCTTGTTTATACACAATAATAAAAATAACAATTAAATATTTCAAAAAACAAAAATAATAGATTTTTTTGTCACGATAAAACAAAAAATGAGAAAATGGGTTTTTGTTTTTTTGAAAAAAAATATTTATTTGAAAAATTGCATTAAGATAAAATAATTTCATCTTTTAATAGTGTTTTTAAGTTCAGCAATCACATTGCACCTAAAAGAGACACAAAAATTTCTTGAAAGTGATTGGTTTTTTTTTTGTATTTTTTTTTTTATATTTTTTGTCGCAAAAATTGTATTACTGTTCTGTAAAGGAGCGAAGATTGTCAGCAAATTTATTTGCAATCTTAAAAAATAGAAAGATGTAAGGTTCGGTTCGGTTTAAAGTGATTTTACTTTTTTTGTATAAATTTAATTAATTAATTAATCAAACATCGCTTACCAATGGATTGATCAATCAAATGGTTGGATGGATTGGGTGGACACAACAAAGATATTAAAATAAAGATTTTTTCTTTTTTGGGTTGTTGTTTTAAGATCTTCAAAAAGGGTTTGAGATAATCAAAACCTTTAATTTATTATATCAAGGTGGCTATCTATAAGACTATATAGATTACATTATTGTTTTGTTGTTGGAATATTATATTATTATTATGTGTGTGTAAAAAAATACTATAAAAAATTAATAAATTATTATTGTGTTTTACAATCCGATTTTTTCTTTTCGTGCGCCGATGGTGCTGAGCTTGATGAAGAAGAAGAGGAAGAAGTGGAAGAAGTGCTTGTACTTGAGGTTGATGTATTTCTTGAAGAGTTTGTATTACTATTATTATTTACATTATTAGTGTTGTTTGTGGTAGTGGTTGTTGAGGGTGCTGGTGCTGGTGCGGGTGCTTGTTGTTGTGGTTGTGCCTGTTGTTGTTGTTGTTGTGGTTGGTAGTAAGTAGAAAAGTTTGGATTGGTATTGGTACGAATGTAGCCTGGCGGATAGGTAGGAGCATATCGTGCATGATTTGGATTAAATTGTGGATATTGGTATTGATTATATCCGTTGGTTGTATTATAGTAATTTGGCATTGGTTGTTGTTGTTGTTGCTGTTGTTGATATGGATACTGTACTGAAGCACGCTGTTGCTGTGGTTGCTGTTGTTGTTGTTGTTGTGGTTGCTGTTGTGGTGGATGAGCGTCGTGATTATAGGTTTGTGGTTTGAAAATGGGTAGCGAATGGAGACCGTCTTGAATCTGACGAGTCCAAGATTTCTGTGTATCCAATTGCAAGGCTTTAGTGTAAGCTTGTTTACTCTCCTCGAAATAACCTAGCAGCCTTAGACACAATCCTTTTCTCATAAAGGCTTTAACTATTTGTTTTTTTATATTGTGTTGTTGGTCAGCATTATAATTTGACATAGTCTAAATATATTTTAACAAACTTACCATTTGTATCGTTTAATCTAATTGCTTCTTCACAATCCATTAGCGCTCTCTTGTATTGATGTAAATGTATATAGCATTGAGCACGATTGTTGAATAAAACACAATTCTTTGGATCTGATGAATTTGTAGCCTTGTCGATTGCATTATTATAATGAGATATTGCTTGTGCATATTTATTGGCATAGTAGCAGTTGTTACCTGCTTCTTTTTCAGATTCAAGAGTTGTTCTACGGATATCATAAAAACAAATGTTAGTTTGACTAAATATATGGATGGTGATAGTGATTGTTGTAGTTTAGTTTAGTTTACATACCCATCGTCATCTTCTTTTGGTTTGACAGGTGCTATCATCTCACATAGAGATCTGATAGTGAATGCTGGATGTGTTGGTGATGGATCTTTTGAGCATACTGGACATTTATCGGGTTTAGACTCTAAACAACAATTCAGACAGAATTCGCAAAATGTATGACCACAGCTAGTATCGCATGCATCAACAAACGTATCTGAGCAAATTGGACATGTCAACAGCTCAATATCAATCATAACCTCTGACATGATTAATGTTTTCTATTTTATTATTTTAATATAAATATATATATTAACTATTTCTATAAATTTATAAAGATATCGGTTAGATTACAATGATCTTTTGTTTTTTTTTGTTTTATAACTAATTCTTTCTTTCTTTCTTTCTTTAATTATTAATCAACTATAAAAAATATCAAATAAATAAATAAAAATGGAGTAAAATAAAATATTGTTTGTTTTATAACTATATATATTATTCTTATTCTTAATGCTGTTTGTTTTAAAGAATATAAAGATGATTTACTGGATTGTTGGTTTAATTAATGAATAGTTTATGTGTAGGGATGACGATTGAATGTAAAAAATAAAAATTTTTCTCCTTCCCACTTTTTTAGAAAATAAGTTGCAAAAACAAACAAAAAATAAAAAAAAATATTTTTTTAAATAAACGCTTTTTTTGCAAAAAAAGAAGAAGTGATGTGTTAATTATGAAAAAAAAAACAATAAATAAATAAAAATAAATAAACAATAATAAATTTTGGTAAGATTGAATCGAATTTGATGTGTTGTGTTTTTTTATTTTGTTTTTTTTTAATGAACTGCATATAATAACAACAACAACAAAGAGTAAAGTATAACACAACTCTTGTTTGATATTACATGTAAGGCAGTTGAGATATAGATAGTGTCAATTGAACATGTTTTTCTTTTCATAAACACATTTCACAAGGTGAATGTGATAAGATGTGATATTGAAAGGAATTTATTATTATGTCAACAGGTTATTTATATTATTATTTTTTTGAGAATTTGGTTTGTTTTTTTGTGGCACCGCACGTTTTAAAACAAAAAAATGAAGGGGGTTTGTGTAAAGACAGTAAGTTGGGTTGATGGAATGGAGCGGAAAACAATGTGAAAAATGTTTTTGTGTGGAAGTTATAACTTGGAATTTAAGAAAGAAATAAAGAACTTATTGAATTGTTAAACCTACAATGAAAGAATGAAATCTAATAATCTTTTATGTGTTATTAAATACACTGCTGTACTACTAAATATTACAAGTTTGTCTGCTAAAATATATTGGTTTTTTTTTTGTATACTCCTATATTTATTAAAATCCAATCAAACTTCTAAGATCTTCTTGTATTATCTATTTCTATTCTTTTTGTTTTAGTTTCTTGTTTTAAGAAAATGCGTATATTCTTTTATCTTAATGTGATAATGAAATAATGATATTGTTGTTTTAATTTAATTAATAATATTACAATTGTAAAAATAATAACTCGTTTCAAAAATATCTTTTTAATATAAATTTATATATATAATAATTATGTATATATATAGTTAAATTTATAATTTTAATAAAAAATAATTAGTTTTTGTTTTATTTTCTTTTTTTAAAATAAATAAATAAATAATTTGTCTTTCCAAAAACTAACAATAGATATACATTTTGTTTAAGTTTATACAAAAAATAATGAAAAAATTCGAAAAAAAGATCTTAAAAAATAAAGAAAAATTAAATAAAATTAAAAAAAAATTTCAATGGGGAAAATTTGTTGTTGTATTTGGAACCTTACTATAGAAGAAGAATTTTCTGTTTGTTGGGCACATTTTTTTTTAATATTAAAAAATTTAATTAATTTTTTTTAGTTTTAACAATTTTTATTTTTTTTGAATTCTTTTTTTTTTAATTTATAGTTTTCTATTTACAATTTCTAGACTTTTATTATATATTATATTTGTTTTTAAACTTTTAATTTGGTTAAAGCTTTTTTAAATATTGATTTTTCTTTACGATCTAAATTCAATAGAATCAATTCGGCACCGAGTAACTCTCTTTCGTTGCTGCAGTTGTCGTCGATTTTCAATTCTTTGATGTATTCTCTGAGAGAGTTGATCGATGCGTTTCTGAAGCGATTGGTCATTTTAAAGTCAGAGCAGCTCGATTCCTCGCAGTTTGGTGTCCTCGAGATGTCCAGAAGGAACTCGACGATTCTGAAACTATCCTCGGTTGGATTGGTAACTGCTCTTGTTACGATGTCGTGTATTGACTTGGCGATCTGTACTTGAATTTTGTATTTCGCTTGATCGCCGGCAGAGTTATAGGTGACTCCGTAAGTGTGTGGCGATATGATGGCCGGTGCCACCGTCCTCAGAAAGAGGAAGCTGCTCACTGAAGTCATCCATAGGTCATTGAAGCGTCTGCCAACCGAGCTTCTAATGAGATAGCTGATGTTTCTGATTGCGCGAGGACAGTCGTCCTTGTGGTCGATTATCTTTGAGATTAGGTCAGAGGTGATTGTATTTACACAGAGTATATCCACTGGATTTCTATCCAATTGGCTTATTACTGGCTCAACTATTATAGATTGAATATAGTTGATGCATCCTCGTTCCATCAGAGTGAATTGTCTCATCAGATCTGTGGCCAAAGTATTTAATTTGAAAAGAGTGGATCTATTTTGGTTTTCCACTTCTTTTTCAATAAAATATTCTAAAATTTCGAAATGATTCATTTTACTTGTTTTTTATAAAATAGTTTTTTTTTGTTAAAAAAATGTTATAGTTGTTTAGAGTTGGTATGTACAAATTATGATATTTTAAAACAAAGATAGATCCAATCAAAATTTGGAATTTATAAAGAAAAAAAAATAATATTTTATATTGATAAGTAGGTTGTGAATTACAGATAAATGTAATATATTTGTAATTGAAGTTAAATATAAAAAAAAATGGAATATGATTTTTAATATTTCGAACGGTTATAATTTGAATAGATTTATATGTATTTGAAGTGAAAGTGTTTAAGTTGTTTTTAAATGTATAAAATCTGAAATTTGGAGGGAAGTTATTGGACAGTTTAAAAATAGTAATATAACTTTTAAATTTGAAAACCAAAAAAGATATAATAATTAAATATAATCTTTATTTGTGGATATCAAACAACAAATTTCATAAATAACCTTTATTTATAGCCTGATGTTGTTTGTTTGATTGATTGTTTGTTTGTTTGTTGTAAAACGAATTAAACATTTTTATCCATTTAACCTTTTAACTCTTCTTTCAAAAAATTAAATAAATCATATTAAAATAAAATATTAAAATCAAAGTTTTAAAAAAATTTTTATGTGTTCCATTGTTTATCATCAAAATGATGCCTTTTGGAATGTAAATAATCACACTCACACACACCAACACACAACACACATTAACTTCAATACCAATAAATATTAAAAAACACACCCTTTCCCTCTAACACACAAACATCTTTATATATTATATGTATCAACACATCAATCATTACCAATATATTAATTAGATATACATAAACACAACACACATCTGGTTGTCATTTAAAAGTAAATTATCCATTACCTTCTTTCCTTCCTTCTTAAAATTTTACTATAAAAAAAATTATTTACAAAAAAACAAAAGGGAATGTAAATAATCACACTCACACACAACAACAATCATTCTTTCTTTACCAGTGAACTAAAGTAAATAATCAAACAAAACAAAACAAAACAACTCATAATATTTATATCTATTTCAGTTATTGGATGTTTGAATGAACGCTTAGTAAACCCCTCGAATGAGTTCTGATATCAGTTATAGTTCTCAAACATCTAAAGTAATATTTTATCTCTCTGATTTCATTAATCATAAACAAAAGAATATGTCGATTACCAAACGAACAGCCACTACTTTATCATAGAATATCATTCATCAATAAGTTCAGTTGGTTGGCTAGTTTAAAATATGTGGGAATGAATGAACAGCAATTGCAAAGATATATAAATGTGTGTGTTTTGTGTTTTGTGGTGATTGCTTTGTTTGAATCAATCTCCAATTTTTAAAAAGGAGACCTAACACTAACACTACCACTACCACCCTTTATAACATGTTAAATTATTAATTGATTTAATTTATTATAAAAATAGTAGTTCAAAAAAGAAATTACTAGCAATTGTATGTTTGTTTTTCTTTATGTTACTACAATACCATTCAATGGAGGTCCTACTTTGATGGTGTTGGATTGTTGATGATGTTGTTGGAGATGATGATTGATTGTATGTGAGATGGACTATGAGAAATTTAGTCGAGTGGTGAAGTTGTATTTTCGAACATATGTATATCATTTTGACAATGAATGTTCAATCACAAGTGAATCATATTGCTCTTATGATGATTGTCTCTTTACTTTGGAATCGCAATTGTTTCACCATTTCAATAGTAAGTAGGAGTGACAAGAAGTGAAGATCATAAATCACAATCAAGATTCAAATCGAGTTAATTGATCACTTTATAATTACAATAATAGTTGTTCAATGTGTGGGTCAAGATTTTGATCAACTTCAAGGTGGAACAATCTCATTAAACTCCACACTTTTACAGTCGTGCTATTAATAGTATACCTTCATTGTGAGAGTAAAGTAAAAAGAAAGAAAATTGGTGTCGTTTTATAAATAAACAGTGTGAAATTAAAGAGAAAAGAAGAATTCCAGTGAACAAGAGAATAAATTGAACACATTTTAATTATCATGAAAATAGAGATAGAATGTAAGTTTTAAATTTACTTTAGAGTAACTAGCTAGAACTTTGTATTTACTATGATTGTTTGATTTACCATCTTTTTATTTTAATGAACAGAGAAATGATGATTTTGATTGAAGTGGTAGGGTGGGTTGGATGGGTTGTTTCAATATTAAAATCATTTAATAGTAGTATTAGCAGAACGGGGAGATGCATTATTCTTTTTTACAATCATATAGGACGATGATATTTATTGGAATTAGGTTGAGTACAGTTGATTTTTCTCTTTGGTTTATCACGGAATGATAACCCAAGTTCACACCTACAACATTAAACACATTAAGATTTTCCAAACAACAAATAATTAAACTTTTATATGAAAGATATAAATATGATTAAAATCTAATTTTAATGATTTACGAAAAATTAAACAATAACTGAATGGTTAATTACAATAATTGTTATAGCTTTGGGTGTTGATGGTAAATACGAAATACCAACATTTAATTTGGAACTGATCTATTGGTATTGTTGCGAAAATCTTGCAATAAGTTCTATTTTTATTTATTAAGTGGCTTCATAGAAAAATAAATATTATTTGTTTTAAATAAAGTAATTCTTGTTTAATGATAAAAAAATTTATTAAAAAATTGTTGAACTGTTTTTAGAATTCTTATATCTTGAATAGAAATATTCTTTCTTTCTTTCTTTTAATAAATGGTTGTGTACCTGGGTGATCCACATCTTTAAAAAAAAAATGATAAAAAAAGTAATAGTTAATAATCAATTATATTATAATTTGTATTTAAATTTATTTATTACGTTGTTCTACAAACAGTGAGACATCCATAATCATCACCTTGATTTTCTCTTCGGCATCTATTTAGGCAACGTACGCACTTTTCAACTGATTCCATCTGATCTTCAAAGTAATATTCTTCATCATTTGAACAAACTATTGAAAAATACAATGATATCATAAATATTAATAAAACTATCTTCATTCTATAATTAAATTATTATTAATTTGTGTAAAAAATAAAATAGAATAGATATATGTATGATCAAATATATAAATTTGAATCATTGTAAATCAGTATGTGTGTTGTGTTGTTTTTTTTTTAAATAAAAAATAATAATAATAATATTTTTATATATATATATATATAATATGTGTTTATTATCTTAATTATTTATTTTTATATCTATCTATACATCTATTACACTCTTTATATATAATTGAGCAACGAGTGTCAAGATCATCTTTGGCTTAACTTCAACAATGTCCTCCCACACTAAAAATATACAGCAATCCAACTTTCTGGCGACATTGATGATGTATTGAGCATTGAGTTTCTTGTTCTCATCGGTGTCTCCCGGTGTTACAATCGAGTAGTTAATACAGCCTCTCGACATAGACTCGAGCAAGTCTATCAGGAACAGTCCGTTGCCAACCGAGCCATCTTTGAATCCGTGGATACCCGTTGACTTGCCGATCGTAGTAACCTTTTGGTTGGCCCAACGAATGATGTCCGATTCACCTACATCCTTGCTAGACGATGACAGGTTACCACCGCTACTGGAGACCGGTCTCAGACTTGCGAGAATCGAGAGTAAATGATATTTACATGCTTGCCAGATCAGAGCAAGCGTAAGCTTACGGTTGCCTTCGTGGATATCTCTTCCACCGACTCCTACCAAAGAGAATTTCAATTTCCTTGCAAGGTCAATACCAAGATTACAATTCTCCATCTCCATATAGTTGTTTGATGGATGTTGATTAACATTCTTCCAATTTACACTACCAGGTTTTATCTTGTCAAACATCTAAAATAAAATAGTTAATTATTATTAATATTAATCCAACTTGATGTTTATTATTATTATTGTTGTTAACTTACTTGTAATATAATTAAACCATCTTGAAGATCTTGTTGTAAGTTATTTACATAGGGACTCAAATTCAAAGAGTTGATCCACATACAGAATGCTCTTTCCTCACGAGTACCTTCTACATCTACTAAATCCGATACTTCTTTTACCAGTAGAGTAACTTCTTTAGTTTCATTCTCCTCTATTGTTATTCCAATACCCTTCTCAGAGAGGAACAAACTTGCAATAAACAAATACGCAAGTTTCTCATTTTTCTTTTATGTTTATTAAAATATTAAAAATATTAGTACTAATCTTTTAAAATTGATAAATCAATACTATTATTTAAAAACATACAGATTTCATTGTATCTAAAGTTAACCAAGGGAATATCTTGAATCTATTTGATGTCTCTGTTAATATCCATTCATATAAAACAGATTCATCTTCATTTGATGATGATGATGATGGTGGAACAAGTTCTTTATCCAATTTACAAAGTAATTTTATACAATTTAATGGTTTCTTTTGTTTAAAATGTTTAGTTTGGTTTGTTTTGATTGATGATGTTATATAATTTTACTTACTAATAAAAGTTGCTCAACAGATTCTTTTGATTTCTTTATCTCTAAATGATAGCATGCCCAACGAAGTAAGAGTTGTGATGAACTTTGTGCTGCGAAATGCTTGATGTCTTCATCGGATGATTTGAATACTAGGAGATTCGGATAGTTATTAAGGTTAATCGATGAGTTGATATATACACGAACGAGTTGGTAGATGAGTGAGAGTGTGATGTGCGGGTCTTGTTGCACCGCCTGTGGAGTTATATTCTGAATGACACATCCGATGGCACGCGATGAGTTACACACAAGATTGAAGTTCTGATCGACCTCAATTCGATTCTGTGGTTTCATATTCATGACACGCTCGTCAATCGTTCCTTCACGAGCGAGATTCACTAGCTTACACATCAAAACACCGTCGTATATAGCTAGTTTCACATGCTTGCTGCTATCCACAGGGAATACATGCTTGATTTCATCGGTCATCGGTAGTTTCTCATTGATGAATCTGATCAACGGTGATTCCTCGACGATACTGTAGTCTTTTACCAACTGAGGATCGGGCAATGCAATCATTTCCACCTCCTCTTTCTCGGTGGTCTTCTTCACCAACTCGGTCATGTCAAACAATTGTTGTGACAACTCCTTGACAGCCAAGCCATGTTTGTGTGACTTTGCTTCGAGCTTTTTAATGAGATCGGCAATCTGTTCTTTGAGATGTGCATTCTCCGTTGACAATGAACTAGCATTCTCCTTCTCTCTCTCCAAATCTACAAACAGTTCATCCGATTTCCGTTGTAAATGAACATTCTTCTCAACAAGTTCATTGTTTGTTTGCTGCAAACCATTCACCTTTTCTAGAGTGGTTGCAATCATTTCCGATTGCTCACTGTTGACCTTGGTAAGTTGTTGTATCTGAGTGTGGAGATGTTGATTGTGTTCAGTCGTTTCTTTCACCGATTGTTCAAGAGTGTTGAGTCGTGAGTTGACGTTGATATCCAGCGATTGTTGAATCCTATTCATCTGTTGATTGGTATATTCATCATAGCTAACAAGCGATGTCTTGTTTAGTTGCAAACTATTGTTGATCTTCTCAGTGAATTGCTGGTGTTGCTCCTGAAGTTGTGCCAATTGTTGATCCAACTGTGTGATTCTAAGAGTGTCTGCAGATTTCTGTGACTCCAGTGATTCTTTATCACGTTTGTATAAGTGTGTAAGTTTTGAGTTTAATGCATTGATTGATATAATATGCTCACCTAATAGCTGTGCTTTTTCTTTGCGTAACTGCTGAATCAGTGTCTTGTCTGCGTCGTTTGCCGATGCGCCATTCGATAACTCCAACTTGAGACTGTCCAACTCTTGTTCCAATCGTTTGATTTCCTTCACACCATTGGCATTCTCCTCTGTCAACTGAACGATACTATCTTGCTTCACTTGATTCTCAGTGGTTATCTTTTCAATCAAAAGTTGTTTCTCTTCGTTCTCCGCACTGAGTTTCTGAAGATGTTCGGCCTTCTTCTCAACCTCTTCAGTAAGACGTTGTGATAATCTATCCTTCTCTTGGACACTCTCTGACAATCCATTGATTTGAACGTCTTTCTCCTTGACATCGACAACCAACTTCTCCAAAGCCGATTGTTTCTCCTCATTATCCAACTCTAATCTCTTAACTAAATCTTCATTTTGCTTATTCTTTTGACCGAGTTGTTCAATAACCAGTTGATTCTCGCTGACACTCTCATTCAACTTGTCAATAATAACAGTATTCTCCTTTATCAGTGAATCCTTTTCATTGATTCTATTCGACAAATCTTGTAACTGTTCGTCTCTATTACGAATTTCACACATTGATTCATGTAGCTGTTCATCTCTCTCCTGTAGTTGCTTATCCTTCTGCTCCACTTCATTGATGAATCTATCGATTGCCATCTCCTTATCGATTAGAATTTGATTGGTTTGGCTCAACGAATTCTCCAATTCCTTGACCTGACCATCTAGTTTCTGGATATCAACCACCTTACTTTGTACATCGACTGTAAGTTGTTCAATCGACTGTTGCTTCTCGTTGATCAATCTACTATGCTCGTCAAGAGCAATCTCCTTCTGTCTAACAAGTTCATCGATCTCGTTGCTCTTTAACTCTATTGTTTTGTTCAACTCTGCAGTCTGTCTGGCCAACTCCAACTCCAACTGAGCGCGCAACTTCTTTGCCGATTCCTCTTGGTTGAGTAGCTGTTGACGCAGCGATTCAATCTCCAGAGCATATTGAAGATTCTCTTGATTCAACTGTAGTATCTGAGAGTCGTATTCATCTCTTAGCTTCTCCTTTGAAGTATCGTCCTGTTGGAATGCACTTCTAAGCTCGTCGGCCATCGACATATGATGTGGTTGCGGAGTCTTTAGCAAATCGATATCCTCCTCCAACTTTGAATTCAACATCTTTGCTTCTCCCAAGTCAAACTCCAAATTGGTGATCATCTTCTTTAGTGCTTCCACCTGACTACCCAACTCATCGATCGTATTACTATCGTTCTCTATTCTCTGCTTATCATAACGTGTATATTTATAAATAGAAACAACACAAACAAGCTATTGTTTTGTTATATATTGGTTAGTTAATTGAGAATGATAGATATTACAACAAACAAAAGAGTAAAGAGTAGCTATTCATACCATGTAAAGTGCAGATTTAGGATCAGCTACTTCTTGATCTGTATTCGACTCGAATGATTCGTTTAATGTGAGTGCAGCTACTTGTTGAAGTTGTGCTTGTGAATCAGAGGTAGTATCTCTCTCGAGGAACTTGATTAAACTGTTGATAAGTGAACACTCCAAGTTACCTTTGACTTCATTCTCCAACTCTCTCAGCAGTAGCTTAGCATCTTGAATCACACGAAGATTCGCCATCTTTGGTGTTGCCATGAGTAACTCTTCGTTCTTTATCAGATCTTGGAATGCCGATTTGATGATGAGTGACGGTTCGACCATGAGCGCGCCGTTGTCGCGCTCCATCTCTTTCAGACGCTCTCGCAACTTGCGATTCTTGTCTCTCAGCAGTTTCACCTGGCCAGTTATCGCTTCGTATTGCTCCTGGTCGACTTTGTCGTCGAGCGCACTCTGCAGGTCGGCAACAGAGTGGTGCAACGATTCGTTTTGCTCGGCCAGACGATCGCGGTTTCTCTTCAGTCTGTCCTCAGACTCCTGTACCGATTCCAACGTCTGTTTCAACTGTTCGATTTCATGTAGTTGTTTGGACATTATCAGTTTGTTGTGTGGTGATTCAATGCGACGCCATTCCTTCTCTTCGGCCTGTCGGTTCAGCGCCAGTTCCAACTCGACATTGTCGCGCGTCGCCGACTCTAGACGCGCAGCCAACAACACCATCTCCGTTCGATATCTATCTAGTTCGTCGAGTGTCATTCTTATCTTTTCCGATTGATCGATATTCCGTTGACGCAGTGACTTCACCTCGATTTCCAACTCCTCATTCGCGTCCAACAGTGACTTGCCAATCTCCGCAGCAATTCGAGTGTCTTCTTCTTTCTCCTGTAGTAACTTCTGTGTTTGTTCGAGCTTTGTCTTGTTATCCAAATTGAACATCATTGTGAAAGACTTGTTCTTCAACGGAGTGGGAGTACTCTTGTTGATCGACGATATACTCTTGGTTCGACGAACCTGTGAGCGATCGAATTCATCGTTGGAAGGTGGCGATGTTGGAATACAATCTGTATCTGCAAATCTGACATTCTTTGTATCGAAACGAACGGTTCCAGTGAGATTCTCATTGGAATTGAAAGGTGACCGATTGTTCCCAATTAAGAGTGACCTTAGATTGCCAGTGCTTCCAGTGTTGTGATTCGGTGTAGTTGGATATGAAGCTGATAAAGGTGATTTACTTGTCGCTGTTGATTCTTGTTGTTGTTGTTGTTGTTGTTGATGTTGTTGTTTCTTATTGGGAGCAGGAGTAACGGGCATTATTATAGCTCCATTTGGTTGTGTGAATTTAAAGAGTGGTTCGAATTCCTCTTGTTTGGTTTTACGCTTCATTCTGAGATAGGTCGTTTCCTTCTGGTAGAACTCGATCTCCATTGTCTTCTTTTCCTCTCTTGACATTGGTGAGGCGGTGGTGTCGTTGAGCTCCACGTAGAACTCTGTGACACGTGTAGCACGTTGCTGATGGTAGCTCAACAACGACATATAATGCTCGTGAAACCAGTTCTTTGCTTTGTCAGAGGCAGACAAATTGCTCTCGTCCACTGAATCACCGGCTTCATTTGCACTGTCAACACTACTTCGCTTTGCATTTACATTATCAAAGTCAGAATCTGGAATATCATCAAACAACGTCACACCAGTGAATATCTTAAAATCAAATTCCGCTCTATTTTCTGTCATGATTCTCTATTTTTTATTTTTATAAAAGTGTGGTGTTGATTGATTGTTGATTTATTTATCTATTTATCTGACTTATTATATATATATATATCTAAATTTATATATCTATGAATTTATATATCTAATTTTATATCTTTTGATTCTTTTATTGTTATTTAATTTTATGTAATTACTATCTACCAAACTAATATCATTTCTATTCTAAATATATTTTATTTTATTTCTATAATTTAACACCAACTCGAATATTGTGATTGATGATGTGTTTGATACGAGTGGGGTGGTGGCAAAATATTAAAGTTGTTTTTTAAATTTTATAATAATTAAATTTTTATTTTATTTTTTGGTTGGTTTTTATTAGATTGTGCACAATCAATCTTATAATACTGATTACGAAAAATATAAATGTATATGTATCTTATAAATATTATTAGATTGTTGTTCAGTTATCAAAAAACAAACATCAACCAACTATATCTATTAGCTAATCGATGAAATATATAAAAATGATAATTTAAACTGCAACTGTATTTGATTGATTACTGACAAATAAACCGGCTTTCTCAAATCTTTGCTACTATTTTGTTTTTTTAACGTTAAAAAATCAATTTTAATAAAATTAGTTTTTTTTTTTTGGTTTTTTACAATATTTTTAAAATAAAATTTTTGGAGGCGCCAAATCATTGATTTGTGTGATAACAAATAAAATAATATTCAAATAATTGGTGAATGCTTAACAATTTTTTTTGTATTTACAATTTTTTTTTTTATTTTCTTTTTAATTAAAAAAATTTTGAAGAGGGGAGAGGAGATTGAGACAGCAACAACAATTATTGATCAGATTGGTATTTGAAGTGGGAATATTATATTATATATCCAAATAAAGAGTTAACTGATGATTGATTATTGTGATCTAATGTGTGTGCGCATACTATGTGTTGTTTTTTTTTTAAAATACCAAAAAAAGAAAAACCAATTCTTTCGAAAAATATTGTTAATTGGTGATGATGGTTAGCGGTGGTCATTATGATGGTTTGAACATTCTAAAGATTCCACCGATGCCAGCGTATGGACGATGACCAACAACCTTTGAACTCTGAGCGTTGACAATGACCGAGAAGTTCTCGTTGTTGTAGACATATTTGATAAAGTAGCATGGAAGGAACACTCTTTGAGAGGCAACACTTGTGACCGATGTATCAACAAATATGTCCTTAATGTTGGATCCGATTGGACAGTTTGACTTGACTCGCTCTTCGCAGAGTTCCTTATCTTTTTGTTTAATTCTGACTTCGGCATTCTTTTTCCATGCGGTGGTTTCGTCCAACAAGTAGGCCAAAGTTAGAATCTTGGGATCTGGTGGACAAGTGACTTCAGCCGATGGAATATTAGAGAGCTCCCATGATTGTACTTGAATTAAAAGGTCTCTATCAATCAATTTATTATTTGCAATAGTAGCTTGACGATATCTAATAAGATAATCAAAACAATGTTAATAACAATTAATCAATAATCGATTGAGAGTGAAAGCAACTTACTTGTTTGAGAATAAATTGGTTTTGGCAACCCAATTCTTTTCATACTTTCCAATGTTGATGTTGTTGGTTCCACCGAGTTGTGGGATTGATGTATTTCCATTCGACATTGTGGCACCATATCTAGTGGTGGTGTGAGCTTCAAAGATCCAATATGGCAAGTAAACTGGCTTGATATATCTCAATACCAGCTTTTCATTCAAATCTGATGGAGCAAACCAAAGTGATCGAACCCAATCTCTGAAAATGGTTGTACATTTCTTTCTAGTAATATTAAATGGTAGATAAAGTGGTGGGTCAAACTCATTCTAAATAAAATAAATAACGTTAATTAATGAATGAATGAAAGAAAAGAATAATAATAAATAAATAAATCTATTTCTTGTTACATACTTCAATTTGAACATGAGATTCAACATCGAAATCATCAACACTACTACCATCAGAGATTATGATTGTATGATGTGAGTTTCTTTTTGCATGAAGAGTGTCACAACAACCTTTGCAGAGGAATATGCAACACTGCTCACACTTTCTTGTCACTTTTTTCTGGAAACAGTGATCGCAAACCTTGGGACAGAATTCAAATGCTTTCTTTATACTTTCACAAACATTTGTCAAATCCCTGTTGATTGGTAGTCCATCAATACCTTTCTCAGATAGCTTGGTTACGCATCTACATAGGGGACATGTTACACTTTGATTGTTGGTAACCTCTTGCAAACATGATGTACAAAAAGAATGTAGACAAGATAACATCAATGGTCTATTTAAAATCTCAAAGCACACAGGACACTTTTGAAAAAAACAATATAAAATTAGTCGATTATTGTTAAAAAAAAAAAAAAAAAAAGTAGTGAGAGTTTCACTACTTACTTTAACATCGTTGGATAGAGCAGAAAAGAATTTAAAAAGATTTCTTGAGCTTGATCTGTAATCTTCGTCGCCACTACTGTCGCTAATGTCATCCTTTTTGGTGGCGTATTGATGGGGTGGATTTTTGACCATCATCAAACACATTAAACTTGGTTGAATATCGATCGCTAACATGATTGTGTTTTGCTGTTTGTTGATAAATGTGAAATGTTTATATATAAGGTTTGATTGTTGGTAGAGTTGGTTGGTGGTTGTTTGTTGCGATGATGATGGTGTGAGAGGTGTCGATAATAAAAAAAAAAGTAATAATAAAAGTTTGTTTTATATTTAAATGGTGATGGTGTATTTATACAGTAAAAGTAAATAAAAAATAAACAAAATTTAAAATAATAGATACTATATATTATACAAAATGGTATTTACAACTATATACAGATTAATTATATTTACAAACTATTTAAAAATTATATATACAAAAAAAAAGATTTAACTATCGAATTTGTACTATTAATATTTACAAGAAAAGAAAACAAACTAGAATAGGGTGATAGTAAATAAAATAAAGATATAAAAAAAAAATAAACTATATATTTCTAATAAATAAATAAGTCTTCAACTACACTTCCATAACTCCTAATAGAAATCCTAATATAATATTATTCTCTTGGTATATTGTTGTTGTTGTTGTTGCTGTTGCTGCTGTCTTTTAAATATTATTTTTGATGATTGTTATAATTATTGTTATTATTGTTATTCCCTAAAATACTCTTACACTTGGACTAAAAAATGAAATAAATTTAATTCTAAATTAAAATGATAGTGATATTTACAAGCTTGGTTAGTTACTGTCATATTATATTAATATTAAAATTTAAATGTGTTTTTTAAAAATTGTAGTGGATGTAAAATAAAAAGGGTGGTAATAAATATTGTTTGCATTATTTTAAAATGGTTGGTTAGAGCAATAAGCATAGAAAGAAAGGTGTGGGTTTAGTTTGGTTTGGTTTCTCACTTAACCACAACCTACCACTACCTCTATTACAACTACAATGAGAATAAAGAAATATTTAATGTACCAATATTTAATTATATTCTATAACACACAATTAAAAGAGATGCAAATGAAATTTTATTTGCTTATTGTCATTTATTTCTATTACTAGATAGAAGAGGAAGAGGTAGTGGAAAATTGTTGGATAGATATAAAATACATTACTTTTTATTATTTTAAATATTATTTTTTGATGTATGATGCAAATATTTGGTTATCATTCATTAAATTTTGTTGTTGATATGATTTTATTTTACTTTAAACAAAAAACAACAACAACAAACCAAATAAATTAAATATTATTTTAAACAAAAAATAATAATATTATTATTGTATTAATTTTTTTCCTATTATATATAAATACTTTTTTTCTTTATAAATATATAAAAATAACTTTTTTTGAATAAATTAAAAATAAACAAGCAAATGAAGGAGATCAAGATGATTCAACATATTAATTTGAAAAACAAAAATTGAGTAACAAAAATACAGAATAGAATCTGATGCGTTTGAGTGTGGGGTGGTTATAAAATAAGTGTGTTTTTGTTTGTTTCCAACATGTCTAAATAAATGATATCACACACTCCTATACCACTATTTACAGTATCTATTCTATATCAGAATTAGAAAATGTGTGTGATAATAGTAAAAATAAAAAAAAAAAAGAGAGAAAAACAAAAAGAGAGAAAAACAAAAGTGTAGAATACCATTCACACAATTACTTTGCTTCGCACCATTAACCATTTGTTTGTAATGACAATTCTATAAAGATCTACCACAACAAATAACAATAAAAACACTTAATTTGACAAAAAAAAAAAAAAAAAAAAAATAGATTTATGTTAACATCATTTTTATTAAAATAAAATTTGAGAGCACACGCACAAATAGTATAAATAAAAATGAATTGATAGATAGTGAATTATTGCTCTTAAGATAAATAAATAAATGAATAATTGGTAGAGAACAACAAACAATAGCAAGCAAAGAAAGAAAGACAGAGAAAAGAAGAGAGAAAGAGATATAGATATATTGTTATCGCTACTACTACTACTTCTACTTTAATAGATTTAGATTCTTTTTACTTACAAAATAAATAAATAATAAAATTTATATGTGTGTGTTAATTAATAATTATGTTATAATGCTTATTTTGTTATTAAATACTTAATAGAGATTATTTACTTAAAAAGAAATAAAGGCAAATTAAAATAAAATAATAATAATGTGAAATATATTCAAAAGTATTATTCCATAGAATATATAAAGAAAAATATTTAGAAAAAATAAATTTTTATTTTTTACAATTAATAATTTATTTTTAAATTAATTAAAAAAATTGCAAAGATTGTGCAAAAAAATATTATTTAAAATCCCTTCATCTAATGTGATTGATTTTGGAAGCCATATAAACCACGAAAATCCCAAAATCACATTAATTTTGATAAATTTTTTGTTTGCAAAAATCTTGTTTTTTGTTTCTCAATAAAGTGAGTAATGGATTAAAAAAAACCTCAATTTTTAAAAATAAATCTAAAATTCAATCAAACACTTTGCATCTCCTGATGATCAACCTACCTGTTGAGGCAAAATAAAAAAATACATCGGTTGGTGGTTGCAATAGGTTTTTTATTAATTTTTATATAGATTGCTTATTTTATTATTATACTTTTAAGGTGGACATTTCATTGATTAATCGATTGATTGGTAGTAGTGGTTGTGGTTGTTGCATCGTTTGACAATTTAAGATTTGAATAGATTTCATTTTTAAGATAATTAAAATGTTGAAGATGATCTTCTGTGATATTGTCTTTGAAGCTTGGGAAGAGATGACCAAGTCGATCGGTAGCATTGCCAGCAGTGGTTGGTGGTATGCCGACAAGTCTCTTGGTTGCCGATTGCCAGAGGAGATGCAAGTTGGTTGAATCTAGAACTTGGTGTGGTGACTTCAAATGACATTGAATATTGCTGGGTATATTCATAACCTCGACACCTGTATACAAAATGAAATAGAGCGTGGCAAAGTAGTGTGTGATCAGTACCGGTTCGAATATGACCTGATCGAGCTTGAAATCCTTCCAACCTGGTAACAACGATCCACTTGATAACAAGACATAGTTTAATAACCAGCAATCTACCATCCATTCATCGATGACAATACACAGTTTCAAACCAAGCAGGAATCTACTGGACAGGATCATGAGTAGATCGTCAAAACATTGGTATCTAGCAGAGGCAACAGCAGGACCAGAATATCTCTTTGAGTATTCAAGTAGTTTTGGTTGCTCTAACACCTTGAACCATGATGCAAACTCATAGATACGATTGTCCAATGTTATCATAGTTCTATAGCAATCATCTATGCTAAAGCTACTCTTTATTTCAGGCAGTCCCTCTGGAGTTGGAGAATATGAAACCAAATCATTACCTAAGAAAATAGGAGATTAATAATATTGTTTTTAATGTGGGAATGACATTATAGAAGATAATTACACGTAAGTGGTTGAGTTAGATTATAATTTAGCACCCCAAATATTCTTTGACGAAGTGTAGTGGTGTGATGAATCAGCGATTCTTCCTTTTGATCAGTAGGTTCAAAAACAGTAAGTAGATACTTGGTTCATAGGTGAGTATAGAGCTGAGAGGTAGTTGTAGTCGATCATACATCCTGCTGTTGAAAATGAGAAGAATCGTTGATAGTATGGTTTATACATGATTCCACTGGGAAGATGTGGTGAGTTTCTAAAGAATAAACCATTTTTGACGAATCCTTCTTTAGACCTGCCTCTGGAACGGTAGTTATGATATGAATTTAAACATTTCTCTATATCTATACAAGTATATAGAATGATCGTCATTCGTTAATGGATCGATTCCTTAGAATAAATAGATTATAAAATAATAAACCTACCATCTTTGTTGCGAAAATAATTTTTCAATGTTTGATTTAGAGAGCATTTCTTTGATTTCTTTAAAGAGTCTATGATATTAGTAATTCTGGCTTGAGTATTCGTTGAATAATCGATGACCCTTTTGACCTGTTTATTTTGTGTATTTTCTATTATAAACTCTGTAATGTCATTGCCCATAAGAATTGCTAACAATGGTAGTTGCTGTGCATAAAAGATTAAGGCAATTGTTAGTTATTTCTTTTCTAATCCTTATCATTTTTAGAAACAATTAAATAATATTTACTTTCACTTTGATATTTAAGCAATCAGCTACCATTTTTGATTTAGATCCTTTTGCTTCGATTGATTCATCTTTTACAACAAAGTTGTCATAAAGTATGAAATAACTATTACCCATCTTCGAGAAATAATAGTCAGAGTCTGTTGAAATGATAGCAAATACATCTTTGTTATCAGCTGCCCACTGGGTGATCTCATAGTCAGTCTCTTGGAATGCAACATATGTTAGAATGTTCAACTCCTCCAAAACTCTCTTGAATTCAACCTAGTTAGATTCACAACAAAATTGTGTTTGTGATTAGTATGTTATGTAGCGATTTAGAGATAAAGATATTGCTTACAGCGACCATTTTGATTTTAATATCATTATAATCCTCTTCAGTAAACGGCTTGGAATCTTTGAGAAGCTTTGAAACTCCATTCATTTTTTTCACTTTATCAAAATATCTCTTTTCGAGAGCTTTGTGCTTATCACTAGGTGTAAGGCCATCCAAAAAGACAATTGGTTGAATGTTGAATTTCTTTAGTCTATCAAAATATTCTACAATTTCATTTCTTAGCTGACAATAAAGTATATTTGTATTTGTTATGTTAAAATTATAAACTTGTAAGATCATTTTTCTATAACAGTTACCTGAACAAAAGAACCAAACAATGATAGTTTACTAGCCAGGCGATGGTAGAATGCAGGACCATCAAGACCTATTATCAATTCTATATGTGAGCAAACAATATAATTGTAATTCTTAGTTTAACTAAGTAGCTAGAAAAATAAATTAAAGTTTGATATACTTTTATTTTTTGCAATATCAGAGAGTATTAATTTTTCTTCTTTATCTTTAAGTTTATCCTTAATGTATCTGTTAAAACCTTTAACACCCATTTTAAAATCTTCTATCTAATTATGTATCTATGTATCTCTTTGGAAATGAATGGAAATTATTGGAACTTGACCCTCTGATTTTTAGAGTTAGTCCTTTTAACCCACGGGTAAAAAAATACCAATTGTTTGGTTTGAAAAAAAACAAGGTTTTTCCAAATGTTTGATTAACCCCTAAAGTGTGTGTACCGTGTTTTTATCCCAGACACCAGTTGCCGTCGAAGAAAAATAAAAAAAAAATTGAATTATTTAAAATCAACCCTTTTGAAACAAATTTTTTTGCAAAATCATCATTTCTGTTCTTTTTTATTTACCTTTTTTCACAATGAACTACACTTATAATAATAATAATAATGGTTTTACGATAACCGATTTATATCTTATATTTGGACTTGTTTTAATTGCATTTTTAGGTGGAGTTGCTGTGGCTAAAAAATCAAATAGTCAAAAGAATCAAAGTAGTAATAAAAAACAGAAACTAGATGAAGTAAAAGGTAATTTGTCAATTAATTAATAAATCTCTATCAAAATTGTTAATGTTTTAAAGATATTATAATTACTTTACAGCATAACAAAGATGTGTCAACAGGAAAGATAGATCACAATGTTTATTTTGATCCCAACTTTGGAAACTGGGTGAGAAAATATGATATACCATTAAACGAAATCATCAGTTTTGTCAGAGATGGATGGAATGATATAGTGGCATTGGATCGATTATTTAAACTACTTAAACTCGTTCCCGAACCTATGACATTCCAGAACTTTGACATAAATAAATCAAGTAGAATTATACTTAGAGAATTTATAAACCAAGAAGAGGTAGCTTACCAAGAGGAGAGCTATTCTCATTTGATGGATATGGAGTTTGAAGAATACATTGGTGAAGAAGAAGAGGAGAAAGAAGAAGAAGAAGATGGTAGTGATGGTGGTGATGGTGATGGTGGCTCCACTGCAGTGCCAAGTAATGATGTCGATGGCTCTGTCTATCAGCAAAATATTGAATACTTGCCCAATGGAATGAGATTTACACCAGAACAAATGGAGAACATTGATTTCCTCAAGAATAATCCATTTCCGAAGACTAGCAATAGCCAAGGTGTCAAGTTTAAGGTTCCCGCGAACTACAATACCCTTTCTCTCCACGAAAGAATAGAAATTGTTTTTGATACCTACTTTAAAGAGTTTCTATCTCAGCTACACATATCAACTAATGAATATCAAGAACATTATAAATTGGTAGCTCTGAGAAATAGAAAGAAACCTCCATGGTATACACGCTACACCTACTTCAGTTTAAATGATATTAAGCAATACTTTGCTATATTTATTTATGCTGGCCTCGTTAGGACCCCGAATATGGAGGAGTTGTGGAAAAAAGATGATAACATCTTATCATTTTACAACCATTCAGTATTCAATATTCTATCATTCTCTAAATTCAAGGCTATTCATCGTTGTTTGCACTATAAAGGCTTTGGAACCATTGACAAAGATGGAAAGTTGACAAGTACCGATTTCCAACCAATTGTGGATGCTGTAAATGATATATTCAAAGCTAATTGGTCCCCAGGAGATACTTTTTCTTTTGACGATGACTTGTACAAGTGGACAGGCAAGGGTGGAAGCAAAAAGATCATAGCTGGTAAAGCAGACTCTGTTGGCAACATATTATGGAAACTGGTGGACTCTTTTACATATATTTACCATTTCGAATTGGAGCACTATGTAAAGAACATCATTAAGTCTCAGAACATTCCAGTAAACTTAAACCAAGAGATCCTCAAGCGAACTGAAGAGGCATTGGATAAACATTTAGGTCGTCCTGTTAACTTTGGTACATGTATTATAATTGATGCTGGTATTCTTGGTAGTATGGACAATATTAAGCACCTCCAAAGCAAAGGTTATTCATTTATTGTCTCAGTTGCTAAGAATAAGTGCAAGGAGGTTATGGATCAAATAATCCCGTCAAGAAAAGGAGGCAATCGAAAGAAAAATGACTTTTCAACTGAAGGAGAGATGTCATTTGGTTCCAATAAGTTTCACACAGCAATAGCATGGCAGGCCAAGAAAGATAAAACAGTATTTTTCTTTACCAACATTCCAAAACCAATCTGCCAAGATAAAACACATGAATTGAGGAGAGTTTCCAGGACTAAAAAAACAGTAAAAGGAGAAGTAACCTACACAACAAAACAGTTAACAACACCAAGAGTCGTCTGGGTGTATAATAACTGCCACAATTATGTAGATTCAACAAAGATGATCATCAATCCGTTAAGAAATATCCATCGTGCACGCACATATTCAAGAGTCGTATTCAATGATATTTTCTATGCAATTCTATACAATTCATTTGTGGCATTCCAATCTTTAGAACATAATAGCACCAGCTCCTCAACGTCAGAAAATGAGAATTCGCTAAGATTCAAAAACTATCTTTTGGAAGTGGTTAACAAAATTCTACTCAAAAACCCAAGCATCGAAAGAAACACAAGATACACCATTGTCACACCAGATCTAATAGACATTGAAGGAGCACAAGAGTATTGTTATTACTGTTTAAATAACGTCAACACGAACTATAAAGAAAAAAGAACCAAACAAAAATGCTTTTGCCACAACATCGCTCTTCACAAAGATTGCAATATGTATTTCCACAATCCATTATTCAAATTTAATAATTTAAAACACATTTAATAAAGTACTCAATTTTTTTTGACTCGAAATAACGTTTTTTTTAATTTTTTTACACAACATTTGGTTTGGGAAAAATCCCAAGAATGAACTTTTAACAGTTATGCGAATTTAGCACACTTTAGGGGTTAAAAAAAATATCATATTCACCACACTTTTTTTTAATCAAAAAATTAAATCGGCATTAAACTATTAACATGTTAATGAAGCAAATGTATTTTATTATACTTTTAAGGTAGACATTTCATTGATTAATTGATTGGTAGTAGTGGTTGTGGTTGTTGTTGTGTCGTTTGATAATTTAAGATTTGAATAGATTTCATTTTTAAGATAATTAAAATGTTGAAGATGATCTGCTGTGATATTGTCTTTGAAGCTTGGGAAGAGATGACCAAGTCGATTGGCAGCATTGCCAGCAGTGGTTGGTGGTATGCCGACAAGTCTCTTGGTTGCCGATTGCCAGAGGAGATGCAAGTTGGTTGAATCTAGAACTTGGTGTGGTGACTTCAAATGACATTGAATATTGCTGGGTATATTCATAACCTCGACAATAGTGTACGATAAGAAGTAGAGCGTCGCAAAGTAGTCGGTGATCTGAACAGGCATGTATTCAATATGGTTGTGTTTGAAGTCAGACCAGCCCGGCAACAACGGTCCACTCGATAACAAGACATAGTTTAATAGCCAGCAATCTACCATCCATTCATCGATGACAATACACAGCTTCAAACCAAGCAGGAATCTACTGAACAGGATCACAAGCAGATCGTCAAAACATTGATATTTAGCAGAGGCAATAACAACAGCAGTATCAGAGTATCTCTTTGAATACTCTAGTAGTTTTAGTTGGTTCAACACCTTGAACCACGACGCAAATTCATAGATACGCTTCTCCAATGGCACTGAACCATTCCAACAGTCATCCATTCCAAACTCGCCATATATCGGTGTCATCATTACCTTTTGATATGAACGACTATCTGGAATCAAATCAGCATCTATAAGAGACAAATATTTATGATTAGTAAATTAAACCATGTTATTGATTTGAATAGCAATGTTAATATTTACATTTTAATGGTTGTGACTTTGGTGGATAGTCTAAAAGACCAAACATCAGTTGTCTAAGTGTAGAGGTGTAGTAAATCAATGAGTTTTGATATGGAATGGTAGGTTCAAAACAGAAACTAGATACTTGGTTCATATGTGAGTAGAGAAGAGAGAGGTAGTTGTAGTTCACCATACAAGCAACCGAGAAGAAACGTTTGTAATAAGGTTTGGCACTTATTCTTTCGTAATCAGAGTGCTGTGAGTATCTAAAGAATATACCATTCTCACTGTAGAATCCTAATCTATCTGATTTAGGTTCATCTCTAACTGAATAGTAACTATATGAATTTAAACAATTATCTAAATCTATAATATATTTTATTAGTATGTGAACTTTCATTGCAATAAATAAAATATTATAACTTACCTGTCTTGCTAAGTGTTCTAAAACTTTCTTTCAAGATTGATACAGGTGAGAGATTCTTTGATTTCTTTAGATTATTGATTATGCTCGATATTCTAGATTGAGGACTACCAACATACTTTGATTTCAGATACTTTGTGTAGTCATTACCTATCAGTGTTGCCAACAATGGTAAGTGCTATTAAATAGTAATTTTAGTGTTGTTAGTTTAGAATCATATAAATATCGATATTGATGAAATATAACATACTTTTTCTTGAATCTGTAGGTAATCAGCGGTTATTCTTGATTTAAATCCGATAGCTGTGATTGAATCATCTGTTACTTTGAGGTTGTTCAAAGGTATGAAGTAACATTCACCCATAGTGAAGAAATAGTAGTCAGAGTCATTCGATATGATACCAAATACTCTATCTTTGTTGTCGACAGCCCATTGTGTAACCTCGTAGTCAGCCTCTTGGAATGCAACGTATGTTTGTATGTTCAACTCCTCCAAAATACGTCTGAATTGAACCTGTTGTTTAAACGTTAAAATTTAATATCTTATTTAATTTGAAATCAACCACTAGTGGTATACTTACAGAGATCAATTTGATGGTCGGTGTTGAAATGAAAGGAAATGGCTCGGAATTCAACAGATTATCAGAGACTTTACGTAGCTCCGATAGTTTGCTTTGGAATCTCATTTCAAGCTCTTGGTACTTGCCAATCGGTGATAGACCATCCAAAAAGACAACAGGTTCAATGTTGAACTTCAATAGTGTTTCAAAGTATTTGACAATCTCATTTCTCAACTGATAGAATACAAAAGTATTGTATTTGTTAGTTAAACATGTTTGTGTATCACAACAACAATAAATATATATATATATATATACAAACATTAACATATGATCCAGAAGATGTCAGAATGTTATCAGCTAAGAAATAGAATAATGCATTACCATCAACACCTATCACCAATTCTATTTATGTGCAAAACAAAACATAAAATATTAATAATTCGCGAAACGAACAAGATCGATCAATGTAGAAAAACCGATTACATACTTTTATCTTTTGCTAAATCAGAGAGTGGTAAAGATTTTCCAGCGGGACTACCTTTGAAGAATGTAGTAAAACCGTTTACTCCCATTACTCTCTATCTATCTTTTTGTTTTACCTTTTACTAAAGAACAATGAATATACTACAAACATTTCGATAATAAAATAAAATGAAAAAAAATTTGACCCCCAATCATATAAACTTAAATCTACGAGTTACCTTTGATCATTGATTATTTATAAATATTTTTTCTTTTTTTCTTTTTTTTTCACAATAATTTAATCCTTTTATATTTATTTAAACAAATATTTATATGCAAAAAAGTAGCAGTTTTCATAGACCTACCGACTAAGTTGATAAGTAATATTCAACATTAATGTCAGAAGATATGTTGTATGTTGTTACATCAGCAAAGTATGGTAACTTTAAGGATAAAAATGACAAGATCAACAATAACACATCAACTACAAAAAAAACAATAATAAATAAAGTAATAAACTTTCACGTTGATCAACATATTTTTTTTAAAGTTGAATCAACACTGGTCAAAAAATCAGTTTTTTTTTATTTTTTAATATTTTCTTGTCTAAAAAAATTAATCTAAAATAAAAGTTATGAATTGTTATTGAGGTGTGTTTTTTGGTTCAAAGAAGTAACAAAATAATAGAAAACAAAAAAAAAGAAGTATATCTTACTTATTAAAACATATATATTTTTATTATAAAAGAAATAAAAAGATATTTTTATATTTAATATTTAGTTTGTTAAAAATTAAAGATAAAAAGATAGATTATAAAGTTAGTTAGTTAGTTTGTTTGTTCGATCTAGATAGAAAAAGAGAAAAAGTTAGTTTTTCAGTTATAGAGGATGATAAGGAGACAGGAATGCACTAAATTGGTGATAGCTATGATACTGGGGTGCACCAGTATATTCGTAGTAGGTGTTGTACTGCTGTCGCTAGGTTATATTGCATACAAGAGTGAACCGCCACCTCCACCCTACGTCTACAGTCTTTCTATATGTCCAGTCGCAGACTCCAATCTCAAGTACCCCAACAGATGGGTCGGTGAAGACGTCTTCAACTCGACAACACAAGAGTGTCAGAACGACAAAACCACATTCCAAGTATTTCATATTCCAAAGCACATCTTAGATGAAGGTGTTAAATATCAACCGGTTTTCTATGTAACTAATAATGGTAATTATAATAACATAACAAATACATACATACATACATACATATAAAACATTAGATATTAATTTGTATTTTTTATTTTATTTTGATAAAATAGTTGATGGAGATCTTAAATATTATCATCAAGTAGGTGATCAAACCATTTATAGTGGTGTGTTTAACTTTGCTCAATTAATGAGAGAAGACTTTGCCTATTGTGGTGGAAAGGAGTTGGCAATCTACAGAGATGCTCCACTCGATAATCTGGACGGTGATTACATCAAAGGTCAATGTAATAGTACCAAAACCGGTTGTGTATACGAACCTGCAAGATCTTTAAATTCATTCCAATTTCCAACTCCCTATGATGTATGTAGTAGTAGTAGTAATAGTCATTCATATTTATTGTTAAAGTTTTGTAATTATCATTAACCTAATTTGATATTTATTTATTTCTATAGGTCGTAGCGATTCCAGAGGATGGATCGAGAATACAAATTGAAATCACAATGAAATCAACGGAACCAGTAACGACACCGATCACACCGGATGTATTCATTGAGTTTAGAGTTGCCGGTCTTGGTCCAGAGCAGAAAAAGGGACTCATTTTGATGGGCATCGGTGGTGTCATGGCAGATCTGATGCCAGCTTCACTTTTCTTTTTATTACAACGTTATTACTTTAAGAAACCAATGTCACCGGTAAGTGATGATTTGGTTGGCATGATACCCTTGATGGAAATGTAAATATATTATATTTAATGAATAAATAATAAAATAAAAATAACTCTTTAGTTATTATCTCTCTTAAATATTGTTTTTATTTCTTTCCTTTGAAGTTGAATTTAGTTAAATCTAAACGAAACGAATCGAACCTCATTCTTTCAAATAAACAAATCTAAATTTAACTAAGTAAAATATAAATAATTTATTAACAAATATCTATGATGATGCAAACTTTATCTGATTATCATTATTATTATTGATGCTGTTTTTGTTATCATTATTTCCGGTTGATATTGACATCTGTTGACCTTCCTTCTTCTGCTGGTATTCAAATAAATAAAGATAGATATAGATTTGTAGTGAATATAAAATATGATTACCTAAATTGGAAAGAGACAAGAACAGAATTGACATATGCAGTGATTGAAATTACGATTTTATTATCACACTGGATAATATAAAAACAAGTTTGATCAATGTCAACAAGAAGATTTTTATTACATCAATATAGAATAAAACAGAAACTTGCAGTAGTAAGTGGTAAACTAAACTCTATAGTAATAAAAAGAAATGATAAAGTGAAGAAGAAGGAAGATGAATGTAAAAATTAAAAAAAATAATATCATATGAAAAAAAAAAAAACGAGACCCAAAGGCTCGACCAATTAACAAAATTAAAGTTTAATTGGATCAGTATTATTGTTGTTGTTGTTGTTGGTTACAAAAGAAAAGAAAAGATGATCAATCTATCTAGACTATATAGATTGTCATCTATTAGATCATTAACAAATAATGTTAATACCAATATTAATATATCAACACCATCATCAATTTTAACAACAAGATTATATAGTAATAATAACAATAACTATAACAATAGTCATATTTTTAATAATATTAGTAGTAGTAATCAATTAAATGTAAAGTCATTCACCACCACAACATCAACAGCAACAATAAAATCTACAGTTTCAACAAATACACAACCACCAACATCATCAACATCGTCACCAATTTCAACAAATAAAATCGATGTAAGAACAGCTATCAAGTCAATTGTAAAGAATCGACCACATATTCCAATAGATTTATCATTACCAAGAAATGAAATGTAACTTTTACCTTTTAAAATCAATCTTTAAAATGATACTAATTCTCATTTTCAAAAATCCACATTCTTCAAATAAAACTCCCAACAACACTATCGTAGATTAAAACAATTGATAAATTTAAAAGATATAGATATAAAAGATAGAATTGCATTTTTATTTTCAAAGATAAATGATCCTAAAGAATGGTTGGAAGTGGCAAACACTGCTGGCAATAGCGATACCGATTCCATTGCGATCAATGCATTGCTATTCTCACTGAATGGCAAGTATCCAGAGATCGGCGATCTCTTGGTACACTCTGGTTTCGATAGTTCTGGCACCACACAGCTACACAGATTCATTAAACTGATAGAGATCACCGGAAGAATCAATTACCTGGTGCAATCGATCAATAAGAACTTCAAGAGCAGTTTCTACAAGGATACACCAGCGAAAATCGTAGATATCAAAGACAAGTTGGTATCGCTTGTCGCCGAGCTCGACGATGCCGATCGTCTCGAGCTGCTGACACTTCACGACATGAAACAGTCGAATCTCATCGATTGGCTGTTCTCGCTGTCGACCGAGCAGCTTCAACAGTGTAGCTTCAACAGTGAGTTCTACCTGCACGGTCTGTATGGATCGTTGTCATACTCACCGAACAAGTCGCAATTCTGGCTGCGACACATGGTTACCTCGGGATTGCCAGTCGATCTCGACATCTACATCGACGTGCAATCGGCGCTGATCACCGTCAGCCACGACATTGCCAACGTCTACAGCAAGATGCGATCGATGTTCGATCCACTCGGATTCCCGGTGAACCACCAAACCCTCTATAACCTAATAACCGTTTCACTCTCGTCGTTCCTCCATAGCAGTACGAACAACTATCACCAAGAGGAATCTCTGGAGAAGCAGTTCATCACAGACAATGACTTTAACTTTTTGTTGGACACGGTCGAGCGTGACTCAAAGTCGGTTGGCGACGCCATTGAGTTGTACTCGGTCATGTTGAGATGTTTATTCGCTTTGGATTTCCACGGAAGGGATATAGTGAGCGAACGATTCCAACGCGGATTACAAGTGCTGGCGAGAGCACCCTCGATTAGCTCTGCCAACATTCTCATTCAATACCTGGTGAATACCGGCAATATGCAATCGATAGACAAGGTATTGAGTATATTGTTTGATACAAACAGCGATAATCATTCATTGGAAACACTCCTGAGTTTGGTTCGTGAGATTCCAGATCGTCAGCTGCGTGCCAAGCTTCTGCGTCCGTACGTGTTACGATTGGATCCATCGCTGCACTCTGAAGAGGCATTCTATGAGTTGCTTATCAAACATTGCATTCAAGACATCAAAGGTTTGGAGGAGTTGACACAGCTCTTTGACTATGGATTGAAACCAAGCTTCAAGACACTCTCTGCGTTGATCAAGCGATTTGCTACTATCCCATGGATTGAGCTTGCCAATCGCTACCAAATCCCTGTCAAATCCAGTCATTTCATCTACTTGATGAAAGCAACCGATCTAAGTGCTCTCCTAAAGCTACACAGCAAACTGAAAGACAGTAACTTGGCGATCGATAAAGAAACCTATACCTATTTGTTTGAGAGATATGCACAGGCTGGACATGTATCGGCAGTACGTCTATTGTTGGAACAAGATACACCGTCGGATTTGTCGATGAACGATATCATCATGTTGCTCAAGAAATACCCAGCTCTTCCAGTGAATGCCAGTGATGTAGAACATCTTTCATCCAACTCCAGTGAGGACTTTGCTTTCCTCTCGTTGTTTGATATCGCTTTGCACAATGGACATCTCGATATCGCCCAACAACTCATTGTCAAATTGACCGACATGGTTACGCCAGCCAAGTTGGATGTACTTCGCGCGAACCTCTTGGTTACCGCAGCCAAGGTGGAATCAACCTTCTTTACACGTCTGTTCTACTCTGAGCAAAGAAGTGGTGGAATGCAAAACGATGTCATTCGTCATGCTTGTCTCTTTGCAATGTCACGTATCTCCAACATCCGTGGTTTAGTACCGATGTTGGCGCGTGGACTTGGATCCGATCTCTCCACAGAAGACATGTCATATATCGTCGCTTTCCTCAATGACGAAGCAATACTCGATCGATTCTACGAGAACCCAGAGCTCTCCTCTCACTCCATAACCAATATCATCATTGGACTCCACAAGAACAAAGCAAAGTATCATCAAATCAACAAGTGGATAAAGAAGCTTATCAAAACGGAACCATCTCTTATCCTAGTGGAGACAGTACTGACAATGATTCCCGATGACTATATGACAAACGATGTGATTGACCTAATGAAATACTGCGAGAAATTCGTTCCCATCACAAAGGAGCGTATCAACCTGCTCCCGAGATTCAACACTGTCAATTTGGTGCCAAGAAAGATGTGTCAAACCTATCTGCATTTGAATCAATACGATAAGGTACTCAAGTTGATGCTGGCGATGAAAGATTACTCTGACCAATTGTTGATCATCGACCAGTTCATGTCGTTGAAGATGACCGACAGTTGGCTCGTCGGAGTACTCACCAAACTCAATGAATCCGACATGATCTTCCAGATGCACATTGACAGCTTCATCTCGTTGCTCTCTGTCTTCCACCCACAGGAAGCACTCAATGCATTCAACATCATCGAGAACATGACACTCGAAGCACCACCCGAGTTAAAGTGGAAATTCCGTATTACGCCATCGATTATCGACTCGTACTATCTGGCACTTGCCGGACAAGGTCGTTACCGTGAGCAAGCACTCAAGTCACTCGGTCTCAACAAGACTGCAATCATCTACATCGCAGAGATACGTAACCAACTACACCAAGGTTACCTATCACTGTCGTCGCTCCGCACCATTCTCGACAATATGAAACGTGACTACATTCAACTGAAGAAACCGCACTACATGATGTTGTTCACCATCATGACCGAGGCACCAAAGAACTACCATGACATCCACAAGATGGTTGACTTTATTTTCAACACCTCCAATATCGATCTTTCACACGACCAAGTTGCACTTGAGATTCTCTGTGAGTTTAACCATTATCGCGAGATCGTAGACACCAGACTATTAAAGAATCAACAGAGAACACTCTCCTACCGACTACTCTGTGAGGTCATCGACAAATACTCGAAACCATTCAACCCTGTAGCACTATCTACTCTATATGTTAAACTTATCAATCAATTCCCAACACTTTACAACGATCAGAAATCTTACACCGACATCACAACTAGAAACGTAGAGAGATCCATCAACTACAATCAATATTATAATATACATAACAATAAATCATAATATTATAATATTAATAATATTAAATTAAACACGTTCCTTTATCTTAAATTTGTGTCTGTGACAGAAGTAGGTCCATAAAAACTTGATCCTGGTGTATCCACAGTTGCCTAAACAAAGTCTAATAACTTTTATTCGATTTACCTATAAAAATATTATAACAGTGATTATTTTTTAAAATAAAAAACTATTTAAATTTATTTTTTTGATAAATCAATTCACAAATATTGATCCTCAATTTTTAATTATCATTTTTATTAAATTTGTTGGAAAAATGGATAGTATATTTATAGGTGTATTAGGTCTTAGTATATTAATCATCGTTGGATTATTATATGTAGTTTTATTCCCATCAAAGAAGTTTATACCAGATGATCAAATCAACGATACACAACAACCTCAAGCAGAGAATGAAAATATCAATAATATCAATAATAACAACAGAGGAAGAGGTCTGGCTCGTATGAATGTTAGAAACAGAAGACAACCACAACAAAATGAACAATTAAATGAACAAAGTAAAATATTTTCTTTTTATTTTCTAGATATCTTATACTCATTACTGACAATGATCATTTTTACAAAGTAAATAATAATGATGCAGATCAAAGTGATAGTGATGAAGATGATACAGATGTCAACGCTGCGATCAATACTGGTCTCGATCCAAAAACAGGAAAGAAGATGGGTACAAAGAAGCTTGAAAAGTTGAAACTTAAAGAAGAAAAGAGAAAACAAAGAGAGGTTAGTATTAAAGAAACATATAGACTATTAACTAATTCAAATAAACTAACAATCTTGTCATTGTTTGCATTCAAAAATAATCTAATATCGTAGTATGAAGAACATATGAGAGAAGAGAGAAAGAAAGCAGAAGAGGAAAAAGATGAACAATTACGTTTGAAGAAACTTGAAGATTTAGAAAGAGAAAAGCAAAGAGTATGTTTATTAAATATGTGATTCTTTGTCTATTTAAATATTTATTAATATTGTTGTCGTTATTTTAATAAAAGATTGAAGAAGAAACTAGAATCAGATTGGAGAAAGAGAAAAGAGAAGATGAAGAATATCAAGCTATGAAAGCATCTATTTCACTTGAGGAGGCTGGTGAATCAAAGCAGAATGAAGAACAAGAAAAGAATTTACTTCAAGAGTTTATCAAGTTTTTAGAGAGCAACAAGATTTGTTTGCTTGAAGATATTGCAATGGAGTTTGGTATGAAAACACCAGATGTCATCGATCGTATTAAAACTTTAGATAAAGAGGGTCTGATTTCCGGTGTCATTGATGATCGTGGTAAATTCATTTATGTATCACGTAAAGAGATGGAAGCAGTCGCCAAATTCATCAACAAGAAAGGAAGAGTCACAATTGAACAGATTGCTCGCGAATCAAACAATCTTATCGATCTTACAAAACCTGTTGTTTCAACACCTGTAGACACTCCAACTGAAACAACCACCGAAGCATAAACAATATTTATAGTCATAGTCATTGTAGAATGAATAAACTAACTATAATTGATTATTATTTTTTTTTGAAAAAATGTATTTATTCCGTTTTATTTAAATTTATTACATGTATAGATTGGGTTGGTTTTGGCTTTTGGTTGTTGGATTGGATTTATTATAATGGTATATCAATAGAATATTTATAAATATAGTCCTATTGATTTTGATAATTTTAATTGACGAATCGATTCGTTTGTTGCTATGTATGTTGTTGTTAATGTTGTTGGTATTAGTAGGTTATTGGAGGTGGAGGTGGTGGAGTATATGGTTCTTCTGATATCTGGTCATTGTTGTTGTCGTTGTTATCATCGTTGTTGGTTGTTGATTCCAATTCCTTTTCTAAATCCAAACTGTCGTATTGTGGCTCTGTCTCTGATGCACTGTGCTTTTTACTACTCTTTTTTGTGTAAACAGTGATCTTTGAGAAATAGTTTTCCAATAGCTTTTCAACTTTTCTTGGAGTGTCGCCAGCAGAATCCAATCGACCATGATCCTTTTCGATGACCAACATAGTAAACTTGTTTGCCAGATATTTGAAATCTTCTTTATTCGATATCTTCTTGCTCTTAAAGTACCTATTCAATTTACTAACAACAATCTTTGATATTTCATTCTTAAATATTTTTTTCTTTTTATCCATATCCATTTTGCTGTGTTTACTGCTTGATCTATGAGAAGTTGATGATGAAGTCGAAGTTGTTGAAGTTGATGAAGTTGTTGAAGTTGTAGTTTTTTGATTACCAAATTGTGTCTATATTATTATTCATAATAATCAATAAAATAATTAATTAATAAACAAATAAAAGAAATTGGTGACATTCTTTTTTTATCAATTAAATACATACAAAATCTAAATTTAAATTGATTTCCTTAAAATAATCTGGTTTTGAAGAATTAGATTGATATGATGTTGAACTACTACTGTTATAACCGTTACTATTATTACTATTACTATAGCTACTATTACTGTTACTGTTATTATTATAATTGTTATTGTGATCATTATTATCATTATTATTTTGATAATCATTATCGTTGTATGAAGATGTTGAAGCATTAAATTGTCTTGGTGGAGGTGGAGGATAGTATGGTTTGACAATTTCGATCGTTTTCAAAAGGCTCTCACCAAATTTACTCCTTGTCGTCGTAAGAATATTACTAGTTGGTTTGTATTGTCCAAAAAAGTTCTCGGTGCTCGGTTTAATCTCTCTCTTTTCAAAGCTTCTCTCTTTCTCTTCGTTGTGAAATTCATCGTCTCCGTGATAGGTGACCTGTTGTTCGTCTTCATTGTCAGAGCGCTCCCAACTTTTTCTATTGTCACGATCCCAACTTCTATCTCTGGATTTCGATTTCTTTGATTCTTTATCGCCACTACGTTCTTTTCTGCTTCTTCCTCTGTCTTCTCTCTTCTTACTCTTCTTTTTGCTGTTGCTGTCGTCATCGTCACTAACATCAACTACGTCATTTCCATTCTCCTCGTCGTCATCGTGATGCTGCCGTTGTTGGTTGTTGGCATCGTCGTCATCCTCTTCATCAACTATATCTTTAAGATCTTCATTCTCATCGAGAACCATCACATTCTTGGAGTCTTCATCTTCGTCATCTTCGGCACCGGCATTTTCATCCTTTCTGTGTTTCTTCTTCTTGTGTTTCTTTTTCCTTCTCTCTTCGCCACCGGCATCCTCCTCGTCGCCACCACCAGTAGCATCTCGCTTGTGCTTCTTCTTCTTGTGTCTATGTTTTCTCTCTCTATCTTTATCCTTTTCTCTCTCTTGAGATCTCTCCTCATTGTTATTGTGATCTGCATCGTTATCGTCTCTACCTTCATCGACAGTACCACTATCGGCATCTACAGATTCACTCTTCTCCTCTTTACTTCTCTTGTGTTTCTTGTGTCTTCTCTCCTCTCTGTCTCTATCAGTATGCTTATGATGTTTCTTCTTGTGTCTTCTCTCTTCTTTCTCTTCGTTGTTATCCTCATTATTATTATTATTATGATCGGCAGCATCACCCTCTTCATTATCATTGCTAGTCTCACTTGACTTTGATCTCTTACTCTTATGCTTCTTTTTCTTCTTTTTTCTCTCACTAGACACTGACTCTTCATCATCGCCATTGCCAGACTTTTCAGCACCATTATCATCATTCTCCTCATTATTCTTATCGTCACTCTTATCTAGATCTTCATCTTCCTCTACACTACAATAGATAGATAACAGAAAAAAAAATTACAAATAAGTTTGGATTGATCTAACACAATGATTTCAAGTATATAAATACACATACACATTCTTTAAAGATTCTTCTCTTGCTTCCTTTTCTTTCAATGAGGACAATATCTTTTTCTTTTTTATCATTTGATAAATTAATCTATCCGATCTAATCTAAAATTATAATAAAAAGTAGTTACAAATAATTTGATTTGATTTGGTTTGTTTTCAATTATTTTTTTTTTAAAAAAAAAAAAATTTTAAAATTTTTTCCTTTTTTTTTTTTTTTTTTTTTTTAATATTGTTAAATTTACCAAACTATTTAGGTTTTCTTTTTTTTTTTTTTAAAGTTCTCATGTTGTTATTTATAAATAATGTTTTTGTTTCAGCTTTTTTTTGTTGATAAATTTATTTAAATAAAGGTATAATATTTGTTGTTGTTTGATTTTGATTTGTTTTTTTTTTGTTTTTAGAATTAGAGTAGGAATAATAATGCCTCAACCGAATTTTGGCAAATATGTCAAAATGGTCTTCCAATAACTGTCGTTGGTTTCAAGACAGCATTGTTGATAAAGTGTAATGAAAAGAGACTTGACTTCCATGAGTCTCTCTCTTCGTCTGTCTTCAATCTCCTCACGTGAAAGATGAGAATTGTTACTGTGGTGATGTTGGTATGATGAGTTGTGTTCGGAAGGTTGTTGATCTTTGTGTTGCTCTTTTCTTGTTTTGTCTCGAGTACTGTCGTGGTTATTGTTTTCATCGCCTGATCGCACGTGTGATGAGCAACCTGTGACACCAGCATCCTGTTTGATTCTCTTGTTACATCCATTGTTGTTGTTGTTGTTATTGTTATTGTTGTTGTTGTTGCTGCTGCTGATATTAGAATCTGTCTCTGACGCGTTCGAGTAGAAAAAGAAATTGGTTGCTGGATCCCACTGCTCCTCGTTGGAAGAGTCTCTTCCCACTTCATCGTCGTCGTCATCCGAAACGTTCTTGGAGTTGGTCTCGTCGTTCTCCTCCATCTCACTGTTGGAGCTGAAGCTGCCGTTGGATGGCATAAAGATTGTGGGAGTGGAACCTCCAAACGACGAGAGTGACTTCATCTTGTCTTGTAGCGAACCCATCAGCTGCCAGCTTCCACCCAACTCCTCGGCATCCTTTTGATATTGTTGTTGTTGTTGCTGTTGGTGGTGATGGTGGTTGTGGTGGTGGTGATGATGGTGATGGTGACGTGGGACATCGACTGGAATGCTCATGCTTCCAGTGGTTGCATTCGGAGTGCTCGAGTAGTTGTAGGCGGCGGTTGTCGACGAGAGATTCGGCGACATTGACATACGGTGTTCACCCATCAGCATCATCGAGGTGGCAACGGGCGAGTGACTGACCGGTGTAGAGGGAGCCGACGACAAGTTGGGGAATTTCACTGGTATCGTCGACGATGGTGAGTTCTTCTTGGGTGTTGGTGGTGCCGACTGAGTATCGACGAGTGGCGAACCACCCTTTCCGTAGGAGGAGTACACCATTGAACCGGGTGATCTAGTGGTCTGCTTGTTGAAAAACAATGAAGTAGAAGTAGTTGGTACTGCTCCTCCATTGTTGTTGTTGTTGTTGAGACCAGTGATATGCATTCTACCTTCATTGGAATTCGATCTACCTTCCTTATTTTGAATAGTAGATGGTGAATTTGATTTGTTTTTACTATTGTTATTGTTAGTGTTGTTATTATTATTATTTGAACAACCATTACTATTTTGACTATTTACATGATTATTATTATTATTATTATTACTACTACTATTACTATTATTTACATTATTATTATTATTACTATTGTTATTATTATTATTATTATTATTATGATTTCTCTGTAGATGAGAATAAGCATGAACAGAGAAATCATAAGATGTAATATATTCCAAAAAATAAAAACAAAAGTAAAAGATATCTTCACCTCTGCCGGCTCTGTCTGCAAGCTGATGGCTAAATAAAAACCAATCATATGCAACTGTGAGATAGAGAACTTCAGAGGAATTTAAAGATTGATGAATTTCACCGTCTGCCCACAAACTCAGTCTTAAAAGTGATATAAATAACGGTGTACGATCCCATCCAGAGATACAATGAACCAAAACACCAGAATCCTTGGTATCATCCGAAATATATTCAAGTAATAATTTCAGATAGTTTTGTGTTAGATTTACTATTTAATAATAATACAACAGAGAAATAAAAAAAGTTAATACAATTAAACAAAAACAAAAATAAATAAATACATACATAAATCCCAAGATTTATATTGCTCCCAGATGACAGGAACTGAATTCTTATCGATTTTAAGCTCCGCAGGATATTCGGTGAAATCCCATCCATAGAATAGATCTTTGGCATCGTGTCTATTCTGGTTGAACAAAGAGAAAAACTCTACACCTGGATACGGTGTTGATGCAATAGTAAACTGTTTGGTGTATCTATCATGCATATCTGCTTTCTCTGATGAACAAACAAAGAATCCAAACCTATAATTAAAAAAAAATAGAAAAAAAAAAAAAAAGAATCAACTTAATGAGTACTTGCTTTTGTTTGTTTGTTTCTTTGTTTGTTAAACACTTACTTTTTCTTCTTATTTTCAACCATTAAATCACAAATATATTTTACAGAGAGATGTTTAATTGCCGAAATATCGTTGTTCCTAAGATTCTCCATGTTCTGAGTATCTCCATTTTCAGATTCTTCCATTTGTGCACCATTGTTACCACTTATTTTTTTTTTAATTAATATTTTTGTTTTTATAATAGTTAATAATTATAACGAGGTCCACTCTTTTTTTAATTTTATATTTACAATTGCTTCTTCATTGAATTTACACCAGTTTGAAACATATACTCAATCTTTTTAGACAGAGTTGATGAACGACACAGATTCTTGTTGTGATAGTAGATCACTGGAAACGGGAATCTTGTTCTAACTCGAGCAAATCTTGAACTACTCAAGACTTTTTGCATTGTCTGAGAGTTATTGACTTGTTGTTGATGATAATAAGATAGATATTAATAATGATGAATGCTAATGTTAATGTTAATATTAATGTTACTTACTTGGTTGTATATCTCTTTCAATGCAACCTTTACATTTGTTTTCACGCTCTGCCTCTATGACTATCAGCTCTGGTGGGTAGGTGGCACAGAGTTCACCGTTCTTGTTGTTGATGAATGAGATGTGGTAGTCACGTTCAAACAGCTGGTTCACCATGGTCTGGTACTTGGTGAGCTCGTCTTCGCGCTTACCAGAGATCGCTGCTTTGTAGCGTCTGAAACAAGAGAACAATTCACACAACTCTGGTGCCAAGTGAACATCCTTCAAACCGAGAATACTGCTATTCAGTAACTGTGAACTCGGTGAATCTGGAAGTTGCACTGGACTTGGTGGTTTAGACGATGTCAACTTCGAAGGTGACGATGTTAGAGAACTACTATTTCCATTGCTACCACTACAACCATTACCATTGCCATTACCGTTGCCATTTATATAAGTATTTCCATTTATCGTCGAATCTTGAACCTGTTGTTGTTGTTGTTGTTGTTGTTGTGGAAGATAGTCGTCATCTCTTATTGGAGCGAAACCTCTGCTTGTTGTTGTTGTTGGTGTTGTATTATTATTATTATTATTATTATTATTATTATTATTATTATTATTATTATTATTATTATTATTATTATTATTATTATTAATTAGATTATCTTTCATTGAAACAACAATCATTGGATCATCTGTGGTTGTATTGTTTGAAGTTGTAGAGTCTCCATTAGTATCACCTTTGTAGTCTTCTGTCATTAATGGAGTTAACTGATTAAAATTTGATGAGACAACAACTGGTGTATGATTTGAACTGACAGTGGCTGTTTTCATAGATTTACAACTATATATTAAACTGTTCTGATTGATCTTTTTGTTTCTGCTCTCTTTCTTCTTTTTTTATCTATCTATCTATCTATTGATATATATTATATAAATAATTAATCAATCGATATATATCTAAATCATAAAACAATACGATTAAAATTTAACTAAATTATTATTATTTTTTAATTAAATCTATAACTATAATGTAACTAATAAGGTGACTATAGTATACAACTAACTAACTAACTAACTAACTACTAAACAAAGTAGAAGAAGGGAATGGAAGAGAAGAGAAGTGTTGAGTTGAATTGTTTATTTATTTATTTGCTACTCTGCTTATCTTCTTGCTCTACAAAAAATTTAATTAAAAAAATAACAAAAAAAATAAAAAACAAAAAAAAAACAAACAAAATAAATAGAAAATCTACTACTATATATTTATATTATAAATATATTGTTGTTGTTGTTGCTGCTGCTGCTGCTGCTGCTGCTGATGTGTTATCTATTTATTATTTATTTAATTAAAATTAATTTGATATATAAAAACAAATAAATATAAACGTTGAAATTTTTGTTTTTTTTTTCAACAAAATTAAATTTTCTTTTTTTTAATTAAATTTTTTGCTTTTTTTTTTAATTTTCTTTTGAAACCCAAAAAAACTTTGTTTCTCTTTTTTTAAAGAAAGATGGAAATTTAAAAAACCTACTTATCTGATAATGAACTTGATATTCTTAGTTTATTAATAAAAGAAAAGAAAATAATAATTCATTTATAACACATATAGATACAAATAAATAAAAGAAACAAATCAATTGTACAATAGATTTATTACTACTTACTTATTGTAATAGCTATTACCTAAAACTTACAATTACAAATTGTTCAAAAAAAAAAAAAACAAAAAAAATATTAAAGAAATTAAAAACAAAAAAACAATAAATAAATCAAAATGAAAGATTTTTTTTTTCACTGGTGCATCAATCTCATGAAACAAATAATTTTTCATCACAGTGTGTTTATTAATTTTATTGTTATTTGTTTTAAACATAGCAAGGTTACAAATTTAATAAATAAAACATGAACATTAAAACATCAATTAAAAAAAAAAAAACCTAAAATAAATCATTTTATCTTTGGATCACACTTGCAATCATCATTTTCATGAGTGATGATGATCAACAATCAACAATCAAACAAATCGGCATTGAAAAAAAAAAAAATCGTAAAAAAATTAAAAAATGATAGTTTTGCTTAGAATATTCATAGGGTTTTTTGTAATGTTTGATATTTTGCAATGATTCCCACTGAAAAAACATACTTTAAAAATTGATTGTTTTTTTTTGTTTTCTTTTATTATTAATTATTTAAAAATAAATAAACATAAATAAATATATACATATAAATAAAATATAGAAATTGTAAACTTTTTTAAAGTAGAAAAAAAATATGGCAAAAGAAGAAAATTTTGAGGATGTGGGTGAAGAGATTCCAGAGGAGTTCAAAAAGGTTGATGGTGCTACTACCACTGTCGAGGAGATCGATGAGCAAGTTGATAAGGGAGGTGCTACCGCTGGAAATAGTGCTATCACTTCGATGTTGAAGAGTATGAAGGTCGGTACGGATATGTCCAACATGGTGATGCCAGGTTCCTTTATTCTGCCACGTTCGACTCTCGGTTACTTTGCAGAGAATTGCTCGGGATACTTTGATCAGTTGATTCAGTGTAACGCGATCGACGATCCAATGGAGCGTATGCTCCAGGTTTACCGCTACCTTATGAGCACTCGTTACATCCCAAAAGATGTCTCGAAGAAACCATTGAACCCGGTGCTCGGAGAGACATCAGAGTTGAAAACAAACTTTCCAAATATAAACGCCACTGCACATTCGCTGTGCGAACAGATCTCTCACCATCCACCAATCTCCTCGTCGATCGTCTATGGCAGTGGAGTGTCGGTTGCCTACTACTCACCAATTAAAGGAGCGTTCATGGGAACCTACATCAAACTGAATCTTGACGGACATCTCGTCATCAAAGTCGATAAATTCAACGAAGAGTATCATTGCACATTGCCATCGATGGCCATCAGAATGTTCAGAGGTTTCGGTGAGTTCATCGGAAACTCAACACTCACCTGTACTTCAAACAATTTTTCAATTCAAACTAAATTTTTACCAAAAGTAAGTGATAAATCAACATTATTATTATTATTATTTAGTTGCATTAATTCAAATTGAACATTTTATAACTATAGCCATTGTTAATTGGAAATTATAATGTAATCGAAGGTAAAGTGTTTAAGGGAAAGGATAAAGTATTTAAACTCAAAGGTCAGTGGGATGGAGAGGTAAAGATTTCCCCATATAAAAAAGACGATTATAAACATTTCTTTGAGAAGAGTAAACTTACACCAGGTGTTGCAGAGCCAATACCAGAGATCCAACTTTTACCAACGGATTCAACAAAGATCTGGGGTGGTTTGTTTGCCGCTGCCAAGAGCAGTGCTAGCTCAAGAGATATTACAAGAGAGAAAACACTGGTTGAAGAAGACCAACGTAAGAAAGCTCAGGAAAGAAAGACCAAGGGTGAGGAATGGAAGCCAAATCACTTTACACAAGACAAGGAGGGTCGCTGGATTTTAAATAGTTTTAAAAACTAACATCAACAACAACAGCAACAACTTTGTTAAACTACATAATCTAAACTAATTTATTACTATTATTATAACTCTTTTGTTAAATTAAGAATAACCAATAAAATTAAAACATTGTTTTTTTTTTTCTAAATCAAATAAGCCAAATCAAATTTAAATTTATTTATAAACTAATTACTCAATCTAAAAGAATGGTAATGATTGGTTGATTTCAATGATTTTGATTGTGCAATTTAAAAAATGTGGACGAGTTTGATGTTCATCAAAAACATATAAATTGATATTGATTGTTTTAAAAATAGTTTAAAATAACCAAAAATGAAGAAAGGCATTGTAACCAAAATCATGATTTTATCTTAATATAGAAGTGTGGACGGTTCAATTTCGATAAACTGCAAATATGTCTGAAATTGGTAGATTTAAATCATGAAGCAATTGTGGTCTAAATGATGGTCAAGTATTTCTCTTATGCTTTTATAAATAGACCAATATAAGAATTGAAGATTGATATGATTTGATTTCCAGATTAAAGAGTCACGTGACACTCTTAATTAATTAATAAAAAAAAAAGTAACAAAAATTTTACTAAAAACTTTTTTGGTTGAAGCAAAGATCACGATACTATTTTGTTTTTGGGCATTCAGGCCTCCGAGAGACATGGCCCTTATACATTGTGTTTAAGTGAAAAACAACAAACATGTTTATATTAATTAAAATATAACGACGTCTTTTTATAGATGGTTTTGCCCTGATGATATATCATAAATCTATCTCCCCCTAACACAAAAACTTAATATTTGTTGATACTTTCTATGGGAGACGGCAGAGTTTTTTGTAATTTGTTTTTAGTGTTTAGATATGTGCAAAACCACTTCGGTAAGTTTGATACAGAACTTATCCAATCAGAAAAGTTTTTACCTTATCTGTTGTTTTTTTTTAAATATATTTTAAAAAAATAAAAAAAAACCGCTATGAAAAAAAAAAGTGAAAAATCTCAATTTTCATACGTCAATGGGTCCAAGTTTTAGTTTGACCACTGAGCAACATCACAATCTCCAGATTAGGTTTTGTTTTTACCCCCATGAAATTCAATCAAAGAGACGATAATTTGGGATCAAAACTGATTTTTCAAAAAAAAAGAAGAAAAAAAGGTTTGTCTTTTGCTCCTGTTTGCAATGAGTTCAAACTTTCATAGATAGTGTGTAGTTGCTCAAGTTGTAGCCCAGTGTCTCATTACATCATAACCCAATTGGTCAACATCAATATGAAAGTTGCAAATAGGGAAGATTTCCTTTTGATTGAATGACTAACTCTGATTTGATTGAGTGATTGGAGTGATTTCTTGATATTATTTATTAGAAGTCAGTTGAGAACAATAATAGCCACTACTGGTTTGGTATCAAAGACATTGAGTGCCCTAAAAAGACCGACCCCTGCCAGCTTAAATTTACAACTACTATTATTTATTTAATAAAATTTAATTTTATTGTAATTTTAAAAAACAGCTGCGTTTTTGTCGTTTTTGATCATCACATACATATTAGAGAGATCTACCAATCAGTATACACATTTTACTTTAAACAAAACCATTATATTATCTCTGATTTGTTTTTTGCAAAAACAAAACAATCGACAAACCATACACACAACAACAAACAACCACTCGTCCGTATAACTTTTCAATAATTACTTTTATTAATCAAATAAACAACAACCATCGCTCACACATCAGAATAAGCCGATCCTTATTATTTTTGTTTTTTCAACAACGAAAATAACAACAATAACAACAACAAACCTTTCATTTTATTTTATTTATTCTTAAACCTCATATATCACTTTTTTATCTACAACTCACATATATAATTTACTGGTTGACAAATCATCTTTGTTACTAGTTGATCGATAATCCCTAACATCTAAACTGTTTAGTTCCTGTTTTTTATCATTTCGCCTTTCTCATCTTTTTTATTTTTTCCAAAACAACTGATAAGTTTTTAGATATCTTATCAATCATCAGTATAGTTTTTTCTTTTTTTTCTAAACTTCTTTTTTGATTTTTTGGGTTGTTTTTTCATTTTACATACCAAAAACAAAAATAAACGTCCAACTTCAAAAGGTGCACTGCCATTAATATTTATTATTACACATCACTTTGCACCTACATTGCCTACCTAAACCCCCTTCAGGTGCAAATCATATAAAATTAAAAAAGGTCTTTTTTCCAAACAGAGTATCTTCACACACTCACCAAGAGACTCCTGTGATCAGTGTTAAACCAAACTAAAAACACAATTCTCTATTTATTTTTTTTTTTTCCAAAAACACTTGTTATATATATTTCATATACCAATAAATAGCCATATATTACTATTTGTTTTTTTTATTGTAAAAAAAAATTATTACAATGAAATTACTTGCTTTAAGTATAATAGTTGTGATATTATCGATATTTTGTAATCTTTCTATTGGAGCCAATCCAGTTCCAAAAGAAAATTTCAAATTAGCCCTCATTCTGAGTGGTGAATTCACCGATCTTGGATACAATTATGCTTGTAACCAGGCTCTCATCAATGTCGAAAAAGCCCTCAGAATTCACAACCAAACAACCGTTTTCAACAATATTGTTACCTACGAAGACACTGTTGTTTTAATCAAAAAATTGGTCAAACAACAATATAATTTGATTATTGGAAGTTCGATAGAACATGTCCAAGCCACCCAAGACATGTCTGCTGTTTACCCGGATACCTACTTCTTGATTCGTGGTTTGGCCGTTCCAACTGCCAAAAATGTCAGAAATATTTTCATTGATTTCGGTATTGGACATTACCTCATTGGATATCTGGCAGCGATGGCCTCCACCACCAAGAAGATTGGAATTGTCGTACCAGGTCCACCCTCACTCAGCTATGTCACTGCCAACGCATACTACTTGGGTGCCATGAACTACAGTAAAGATATCACTGTCTACTCTGCCGAGACCGGTTCATGGTATAATCCAGTTATTGAAGTTGGTGCTACCAATTATCTCATCGATAAAGGTGTCGATGTCGTAGCCATGTCTGCCGATGATCTTTCAGTTCAATCGACCGCCATCTCCCGTGGTGCTCTCTCATTCGGTACCTCTGGTTATCCAGTTTACAATATTTTCGGTGAATCAATCCTTACCAGTATCATCACCAATTGGACAATGGCATACTTGAACGCATCACAAGATATCATCGCTGGAACATTCCAATCTGAGCTTTACTATGGAACACTTACTGATGGTGGTGTATTTTTAGATCAACAATATAGTTATTTGGTAAATATTGATTTTACAATTTTTATTATAACATTGAAATCAAACTAACTAATTTCTAAATCGTTCCTATAGCTTAAAAAAGAACAACTCGATCAATTCAACACTTTAACTACTGCTTTGAAAGCAACAAAGTTCGAAGATCTTCCATATGCCTACAACAAATTATATCTTAACAGTTCCTATGGAAAAGAAAGATTAGACCAAAATGATCTTTTGAGTAGTCCAACTCTATTACCAGAGATTATTGATTTAGGTTATTATGTTATTCCACCTAATGAAGTATGTATTAATATTTTAAATTTATTTTATTTATATTTTATTTATTAATTATAATTTATTTTTATTTTGAAATAGTATGTTGTAAAGAAATCGATTACCTATGGTTTTTCAATTGCCGCTGGTGTAGTTGGTTTGGTTGCAGTAATCATTTTAGTTGGATTGCTCGTTTTCAGAGAAACAAAGATTATGAGATCTGCCAGTCCACTTTTCTGTATGTTAATTGTTTTTGGTGGTATTTTGATCTATGTTGCCGTCATTCTTTGGGTACAAAGTCCAACTACTGGATTATGCCGTTCACGTATTTGGTTGATGTCACTCGGTTATACCATTATGCTCGGTAACATGGTAATCAAGAATTTCAGAATTTGGTTAATCTTTGAGTAAGTAGAAAGAAAATATATATATAAATATTTAACTATATTAACTCGTTATTATTTTTTATTTTAGTAATCCATTGTTAAAGAAATTAAGAATTACAAATGCCAAGCTAATGCCATGGTTAGGAGGTATTATTCTTTTAAATTGTTTAATTTTGGCCATTATGACTGGTGTTGGAGAAGTCCACTCTCAGAGAAACTATGGATTCGAAGGATTGTTCGAGTACGACTACCGTGTCACCTGTGATATGAACAAGAGTGGAAACATCGTGCTTTACATTCTTCTCATTTATCACGCCATTCTTTTGTTGGTCGGTTGTTTCGTATCGTGGAAGATCAGAATCGTTGACATTGCGGAGTTCAACGAGTCGAAATCGATTGCCAACACGCTCTACGCCATTTCTTTCTGTCTTTTCATTATCATTCCATTGATGGTATCACAAACCACCTACGACTCACAAATCATTATCATTTGTGCAAGCGCTATTTTCACGACTGCCTCGACACTCACCATTTTGTTCCTTCCAAAGTTCTGGCGTCTCTACACCAAGGGTGTCAATGCTGATCCATTCTCATCGACCTCACAACAAATGTCATTCGACAAGTCGGTCGGAGGTCAAACCAAGGGTCCAGTCGAAATGGACACTGTCATTGTATCACAAAACGAACCAGTTTCGAATGTCGTAGACAACGAAGTGCCATCACAACCATAAATACAACAAACATATAATAAAACAAACATATAATAATATATATATCTATATAGATCCATCCAACCAATTCAATTGTGAACGACTTTTTCCAATCTTCCAAATTATTATTACTTTATAAATTGTCAAATCGTAACGAAAATAAAAATAATAAGTTCAAGATCAGAATTTATTACCATTTTAAAATAATAATAGTAAACATGCTTTTTTTTTTCTCTTTTGATCTATTTAATATTAGATTTATTTTATAATTAATTAATTAATAATGATTGATTATTTTCTTTAATTATTTATTATTATTTGACTATTGTATTGTAAAAAAATAAGAAGAGATAATTGAAATCGATTGGATGTTTGTTTTTGGCGTTGGTGGTTGATTGCTTTAGTATGGCTTGAACTTTCTGTTGGCAGACATCTTGGCAATCTTTTGTTTGTCTTCTTCGAATTTCTTACGGAGATTATCGAGTTCTTGTTTCTTTTGTTGTCTTTGTTGGAATGAATAAAAGTTCTTTTGTTTCTTTGCGTCTTCCTTCTTCTTGTACTCCTCTTGTGTAATTGGTTTGTAGGTCTTGTTGTTTCCAGTGACGAGAATGAAACCATCTTCATCTGGTACACCTTGCATATCTTTACGGTTGTGTCTCTCCAACAACATTCTCTTGTCGTGTTCCATCATAGCGTCGTCTAATTTAATTTGTAACTCATCAAAGTCTTTGATAATCTTTGATTTTTCTTCATTTAACATTTCTATAAAAAAAAAAAATAATAATAAAAAAAAAGTTAAAGATATATCTGTTATATATTTCTTTGTTTGATTTATAGTTATGTTATGTTATACACTTACCATCCAATCCATCGCTTGTTGAAGTTGGTAGCTTAATGTCAATGATGTTCAAGTATTTCAATAGGTCGGTGAGTGATTGCGCAGACTTCATGATGACGTGAGCAACGGTGGTAGAGCTAGACTCTGACTCTGGTACGATTTGTTGATCGGCGGCAGCAGCAGCACCTCCATATTGCACTGACTCAATGTCGGTCGATTGGAACAACACTTGAAGATCCAACAAAGAACTGCAGTTGTGCGGCAGGTTTGTAACGAAAAGAGTTTTGTTGACTGGCCACTTCTTGGAGGTCTCCTTCTTGTAATAGATATACTTTGTGATAGATGTACCCGGTATCTTTACTGGCAACACATTGAAACCACTGATAACATCACGTTCCTTCTTCTTTTCCTTCTTCTTGTCTTCCTTTACTTCGATAGCAGTAGTTTCGACAACAACCTTCTCCTCTTTCTTCTCCTCTTTCTTTTCGTTTGTTGCTTGTGTTGCAACAACAGCTACTTCCTTTTGTTGTTGTTTACTATTATTATTATTATTGTTATTTTTCGACTTTTTTACATCTTTCATCTCTGGAACTACTGAAGCTTCTTCCTCTACAGCTTTACTATTATCGCTAGTAGTAGTATTGCTATTGTTATTATTACTATTATTTCTTTTTTTACTTTTGGGTTGTGGTTGTTCTTCACTTTTTGTCTGGATTTGAGTTTCTTTTGGTTGTTGTTGTTGTTCTTCAGTTGGTTGAGCTTTGTTTGCTGCCACTTTTTTATTCTTTTTATTAGATGTGGTGGGTATTGTGGTTGTGGCGATGGATGTTTGTTGTTGTTGTTGTTGTTGTTGTTCGGTGTCAGTAATTACAGATTCGTTTGCGTCATTGGTGTTGGTGGTAGTTGTGGTGGTAGTTGTTGTTGGTATAGTTTCAACAACTTTAGGGGTTGGTGGTGCTAATTTAATTGCTTGGGCAACAGGCAAGCCAGGCTTAATTTCCGAAACGTTGTTCAATTTGTTGAAGAGTTGAGTTTGATTTCTCTCGAGTTGGAAGACAACATTCTTTTTCTCTTGCTTTTGCTCAGAGAGTTTCTTCTTGTCTTTGGCAGAGGCAGCAGCTGCCTTTGCAACTTTCTTTTTCAGAATTGGCTTTGCCAAGCAACCGTCGCTGGTCAGCGCCAAACCAACTTTGAAAGACAAAGTTGAACCGGTGGTGCTATCGTTTGACTCTGTAGCATCGACGACTCTTGCTTTAATTCCTTTGGTTGCAATGACGGTGGTAGTATTTGGTGATTCGATTGTTGTTGGGTTGGTGGTTGTTGTTATGGTGGTGGTGGTTGAAGTTGATTTCTTTGATTTTAATGCTGGTTTCTTAGACCCAGATGCTAAAACATTTTTTTTATTTTGTATACTCTTTTTAGTTGACATTTCTTTCTCTTTTAAAAAATATAAATAAAGTAAATAATAAAATAATAAAAATTAATTATATCTATTGATTCGTTTTTTTTATTATTATTAATAATAAAAAGTCAAACTTTTCTTTATCGAATTTTTCCCATCCCAAAAAAAAGATGCGAAAAAAAAAAATAAATAAAAATTTAAAAAATCATAATTTTTATGTGCCAAATTGTTTTTACAAAAATGTTGGTAAATCTGAAAGATAACTATTGATTGGTTGGTTGTTTGATTATGTGTGTGTGTTAATTATTTTCGTACAAAATATTTGATTTTGAAATTCATATTTGATTTGTTATTATAAAATGGGTAGAAGTAGGAGTAGAGATAGGGAAAGAGACAGACATGATCATAGACATAGAAGTAAAAGTAGGAGTAGAGATAGAGAGAGGGATAAGCATAGACATAGGCATAACGATGATGAAAAAAGTAGGGTAAAGGAAACCGATAGAGGTAGAGATAAAGAAAGAAGTAAAAGTAAAAGTAAAAGTAGAAGTAGGAGCAGAGATGTACATAAGAGAAAGCATAGTAGGTCAAGATCAAGGTCAAAGTCAAAGTCTAGATCAAGATCTAGATCGAGAAGTATAGATAGAAAACATCATCGATATGATAAAGATAGACTAAGAAGTAGATCTAATAGTAGATCGAGATCAACCTCTAGAGGTAAAGATAGATCAACAAAGAGACATAAAAAACATAGAGGAGGAGGACGTGATAGAAGTAAGAGTAGATCAAGGTCAAGATCAAGACAAAGAAGTAAAGAAAGAAAGAATAGACATCGTCATAGAAGTAGATCTTCATCTTCATCAACCTCATCATCTTCTTCTTCAAGTGAAGACCAAGCTGAAAGAAAAAAAAGAAAAGACAAAAGAAAAGAGGAAAAGAAGAAGAGACGTGAAGAGAGAAAATCAAAAGATAAAGCTAGAAGTAGAGATAAAGTGAAAGAAAAAGTGAAAGAGAAAGATAAAGAGAAAGAGTCAAAAGATAATAGTTCAAAATCGAATAATAAAATAACAACTCAACAACAACAACAGCAACAAACTTCACAACCTACAAAAAGAGTGATGGGGCCAATGTCAAATGAAGACTATGAAACACTTAGAAATACTACTTATGAAAAATATGATGAAGACACTGGAAGGTATGACTACTCATTCATTTCATCGATATTAGTTTGATTTGCTAATTATAAATATTCATTTTGTTGGTTCAACAACGAAAATATAATATAAATAGAGTAAGAGTATATAGAGGTACAGGTGAACTTATTGAACGAATTGTAACGAAGGAACAGCACAAAGCAATAAATTATATTGCTACACATCATCCCGTATGAAAAAAAAACACAGTGATAGATAAAAATAAACAATTGTCTATTTTAAAAGAAAACAAAAAAAGAAAGTTTACTTTTTTTTAATTTTGGGATTAGCATCAGATCTGATTGTAATGAATTGATTTGGTTCATTGAAATTATCCTGGTGGCCAGTTCATTTGTCTACCACCCAAAACGTGGATATGTAACCATCTGACTGATTGTTGTCCGTTGAGACCTTCGTTGACAACCAATCTGTAACCAGATTCACTGATACCCACGAGTTTGGCAATGGTTGGAACATTGACCATCATTTTACCCAATGTTTCAGCATGTGATTCTTGAGCATCTGTTATTATTAATAATAATATTATTATTATTATGAATTTATACAAGTTATCAATAATTATTTAGTAAGTAATTCGCTCTTATAATAATAATGATAGATGAAAATAACAAAGACATACCATCGATACCACCGATTGGTGTCTTTGGAATTAGAACGACATGAACTGGTGCTACTGGATTGATATCGTGGAAAGCCAAACAATATTCATCTTCATAGACCTTCTTGCATGGAATGGTACCTGCCACGATCTTGGCAAAGATGGTATCTTTTGGGTCCATCTTGTTCTATTATTTTTTAATTTGCCATTTTTTTGTTTAAATTGTTAATGATTGTTATTTGATTGAAATCATAATAAGTATGTTTTAAGAACTTGCATTTTCTTCAGTTACACCTGCTTTTGACATTGCTGGGTTGTTTCTATTGTTATTACTACTGCTGTTAAATATTGGATTATTTACTCTGAATGTTGAACTTGTTGAGTATCTTTGGATATTATTGGCTAATGTTGTCAATCTAAATGATTGGGTTGTTCTAGATGATGATTGTTGTAATAAAAATGTTGATGATAAAGATGATACAACCCTTAATGATTTCATTACTTTTAAAATGAATTGAACATCATTAAACACTTAAATTCATTTTTTGTTTTTTTTTTTTATCCAAAATTAAATTTTAAAATATTTTGTTTTTTTACTCAATTTGAATGATTTTGCTTAATACAATCTAATGGCAGACAGCTCAACAATTCACACTAATTGCAAGTTTGTAGTCGATATTTACCAAGTGAACATTGTCCAACTATAATTATCATTTAGATTTGTTTTGTTCAAATTATCGACTACAAATAATATCTCCTATTTTTATCTCTCCAAGACTGACATCGTAACCAAAATCTTCTGCAATCAAAGACTTGTTTAGCAAATAATTATAGGTTGTTCATTTTCAACCAACATTCATTTATTTAATTTTTATTTTTCCAATTTTTTGTTGAAAAAAATATTTTCTTTCCATTTTATTTATTTTTTTTAATTTTTTTTTTTTTTTTAACGAACGAAAATGATCGCAACTCTACCACCGGAAATAATTTGTTTTTTTTTTTCTATTTATTATTTATAAGATTAATATTTAAATAATGGGTGGAATTAGAAAGTATAAGAAGAATGAAAAGGGTGAGAACATCCGTTTCATCACCAGAAATGCTGCTGCTAGAAAGTTACAAATATCTTTAAAATTATTCAGGTATGAATCATACAATAGAAAATGAATAATTATAATTATAATAATAAGTGAATCTAAAAATTAATTTATTAATAATACTTACATTTTATTTATATTTAATAAATATACAGAAAATTATGTATTATTAAAGGTATTCATCCACGTGACCCAAAGAAAAAGTTACAAGGTAAACATAAAACCTATTACTATATGAAGGATATCAGATTCCTTCAACACGAACCAATCATTCAGACACTTCGTGATCGTAAGACTTTTGCAAAGAAGGAGAAGAAGCTGAGAGAGCGTAAGGATTGGGCAGCGTTGGAGCAGTTCATCAAGAATCGTCCGTCGTCATCGATCGACCACATCGTTCGTGAACGTTATCCAACATTTACAGATGCGCTGAAGGATCTCGACGATTGTCTGACTCTGATCCATCTGTTCGCATCGATGGACAGCTCTCCCAAGTTGCGTGAGAATCACATCGTTACCTGCGCCGACTTGTGTCGTGAGTTCCAACACTACGTCACCGTTTCAAAGTCGTTGAAGAAAGTGTTTGTCTCTATCAAGGGTATCTACTATCAGGCCGAGATCATGGGTGAAACCATCACCTGGTTGACACCGATCAACTACATCAACAAGAAGGAAAAGAAAGTCGACTACGGTGTCATGATCAACTTTTTGGAGTTCTACGAAGTCATGCTCAAGTTTGTCAACTACAAGCTCTACACTTCACTCGGATTGAAGTATCCACCAACCATCGATAAAAGCAGATTGAACAACGGTGAACATCTTTCATCCATCCTTACCGAGAAATTAAACAAGACATCAACAACAACAACAACAACTACCACTTCATCAAAGAAGAATAACAAACAAGCTCTTTCAAAAGAAGCTATCGATACACAAGTAACTATTATCTAAATACTGTTTGTTGTTATTATTTATTTAACTAACTTTATTATTATTATTTCTTTAAAAATTAAAGAAAAAGGTTAATGAAATTTCCAAATCATTGAATCAAGAAGATGAAGAGATGGAAGAGAATGAAGATGATGCTGCCAATGGTGGAAATTTAGAGTTGAATTCAAAGGGTATCTCAAAGGATTTCGAGGATCTCGTTGGACAGGAAGGTGATCAAGAAGGTGCCACTTCTGTTGTCAAGTTGACCGACCAAACCAATCTCTTCAAGGGATTGAAGTTCTTCTGCTCGCGTGAGGTTCCAAAGCACGCCTTGGAGTTTGTCATCCAATCGTTTGGTGGTGAGGTATCGTGGGAGGGCGGTGCTTTCTCAGAGTCTGACCAAAGCGTTACTCATCAGATCATCGATCGTAACAGCCAAGAAAAGATCTATCCAAACCGTGAGTACATCCAACCACAATGGGTATTCGATAGTGTCAACTCACAGATCCTCATGGATGTCACCGAGTACGGTATCGGTGTCGTTCCACCACCACATCTCTCGCCATTCGTCGAGTACGATGAATCCAGTTATATCCCCGCTCGTAAACAGATCCTCGATGAGATGATCCAACAGAAAGGATTCGACGCTGCTTCGGTCACCTTGGAGCAAGACGATCTCGAGAGTGACGACAACGACGACGAAGAAGAAAAGGATAGCGACGAAGAGGATAGCGATGAAGATGAAGATGACATTGCAGCAATGGAAGCTCGTTATATGAAGGATATAAAGAAGGAGGAGATTTCAAAGAAGAGAAAGTCAACCGAAGATGAAGAGGAGGAGGAAGAAGAGGAAGAGGAAGAAGAAGAGGCAGAGGAAGTAGACGATCAAGAGGAAGTCGAAAGTGAAGAGGAAGACGAAAAGAAATTAAACAAGAAGAAGACCGATAAGAAGAAGAAGAAAGAACAAGAAGAGTTGAAACTTGCCGAAATGATGATTAGAAAGAAGGACAAATGGTTATACCAGAGAATTAAGAATAGAAATGAAGCTGCCGATAGAAACAAGAATAAACTTTTGACCAAGAGAGAGAGAATCGAATCTGGAAAGACTGTCGATGGTATTCCAAAGTCGCAGATCGTCAAACAAGACAGAGGTGATGTCTACGATCACAACTACATTCCAAAACCAGTTTTAAAAGAGAAACCAGGAAAACCAGCAGCCGCCAACAAAAAACAACCAACCAACAAAACCACTTCCACCAAATCAACAACCACCACAACAACAACTAAATCCAACGTTTCAAAAGCAACACCAGCAGCACCAACAGCAACCACTAAAAAACCACAGGCACAACCAAACAAGAAACCAAAAACCAAGTAAAAAACAAAAACAACAGTTTTTATAATATCATAAATTTAAAATAAATATAAAATTGAAAAAAAAGAAAAAGAATAATAATTATTACTATGTTTTGTTTTGTAATAATTATGTTTATGTTTTTTTTTTTTAATAGTTTATTTCTTTGGTATCGTAGTTGCCAAGACAGGTGCAAGTACGGCAATCAATACGATAACTACAATACACAGTAGAATATACATCTTCTTTCTACTTCTTCTGTGCAACTTGTTGGCTTCGGCCAGATTGTCAACACCTGCCTTTACGTTCATCACAGTGGATTCTACATTTGCTTCGATACTGTTCAACATTTCACCTTGGACATCCACCAGCACAGCCATATCTAAAAAGAGTGCATGCAATTCGGAAATACTCTGTTCCAATCTTTGAATATCATTATGTCTGTCTTGAATGTATGCCAAAGCATTCTTTGCCTGTGTCTGTAAATGTGTATAAAGAATTGTATCTGCAAAAATCTTACTGGAATCTCCCGATTCCATTGCTGCTCTGATTTCCTCTGGTGTTGCATCTGGTTTAACTATAATAAATAACAATAATAAAAAATTGTATTTTAATTAATAAATTGTTTTGAATTGATTATTATTATTATTATTATTATTATTATTATTATTATTATTATTAATATTATTGTTTTGTTGTCAATAATAGTTTACCTATTTTATATTGTCTTTCGATTTTTTCTTTATATTTATTCTTGTAATTTGTTTGAATCTCTTGGTATTCTCTCATCATTTCCACAAACTTTTGAGTAAGAGTACCATGCATATTATTTCTGATACGAACTTCTGTTGGCTGTGCAGATTTCTGAGATGTATATTTATCGTTGTTGGTCTTCATAAGATCCAACTTTTTCTTTAATTCTGAAAATGATCTATTGGTTGTTTCTATCATTGATTGTAAATCTTCTTCATATTCTATATAATATTAAAATTAAGGATATATTAGTAACAATTAATATTGATTTTATTATTATTATTATTATTATTATTATTATTATTTAATATGTTATTACTATACATACTTGAACCTTGATCTACATTGATTGAATTTAGTGAAAGTACATATTTATCTTCGATACTCTTTACACTTCTTCGCACCGATGACATTGTAGTTTTAATGATACCGACCTCCTGGTAAAACTCTGGCATGAACTCTTCGATGGGTTCGTCGCCGTCGTCCATGTTGGCCATTTCAATATCACCATCTCCATTGGAGGTCTCACCCTTCTCTGCAGCGGTCTCCGCTTTCTCGTCGGCCTTCTTTCCTTTCTTTCCCTTCTTCTTTCCTTGATCAGGTTTGACACCACCTGCAGCATGTAATTCCGCTAAACGATCCTCCATGTTTATACTAATTTATTCAATATTATTATTATTTAAATTGTTCGTTTTACTAACTAATATCTGATTTATTTTAAAAAAAAAGTTAACTAATATTAATATTTTTTCTTTATTACTACAAATTTTATTTTAAATTAACCAATTGATATTAATTAAACAAAAAATAAACCAAAAAAAAAAGTAATTATATTATTATTATTATTATTATTACTATGATAATATTATTATTATTATTTCAATGTACTTTTATCTTTTATTTATCTAACTGTTGATATTATAATTTGGCAAAATATCGTTTTTATTGCGACTACACATAATTATTAAAATTTTATTTTGTTTTATTTTATTTTATTTGGTTGTTGTCAAACCCACATACTAAACACTAATTACACACATATTTATCGTTGCTTTTTATTATTATTTTTATTATTATTATTATTATTTTGATTTATTAACAATGCGCGCTTTAACATAAACAATGATAATTGTCTCTCTTAAATACCTACAATACTAATATTATGTTTTATTGTTTGTTTTGCTTTTATTTTTAATATGTATATAACTAGAACTAAAAAAAACTTTTTACTATGATTATTATTACAAATACAATGATGATTAAATATAAAATTAAAGATAATTTGACAAAAAAAAAGATATATATTATCTTTATCTTTGTTTAGTTTAAATTTATTTTGCTTTTTTTTTTTTTATTGGTGTCTCTTTTTTTCTATTCCACAACCAGGTTAAGAACTTCACCCCCTGAACGAACCAACCACACGTTAAAAAATTTGAAAAAAGAAAATTTCTCCTCAATTTATTCAGTGAAAATGATGACAATACTAAAAATTCAATTGAATAGGGTGCCAATTCTCATGTTTGGCAGTGATTTGAAAAGGTTTTTATTTGAGATTCTTGAAAACTAATTCTTTTAAGTTTGGTCAGTTGACAATTCATATTCTCTCTATTAATTAAAATATAAGAATGTTTGTTTTTTTTCGTCTTGTCATTGTTGTTGTTCCCCAATTCACAATCATAGTTTCGCCACTTGGAACCCCACCCACATTCACTAATTTCTTCCAAATTAATTAAAAAGGAACTATAGATTTTTGATATTGCATCGTTTCATTGTCATTATTATTTCATCATTTTACAAAAGTCCTTAGTTAATTAAAACTAGTTTATAAATCACAAATCTTGTATCAGTCAGTTATTAACTTTTTCAAATAAGAATTAATTCATTTTTACATTTTTTTATTTACTTTTTGTTTTAGTTTGACACAATTTAAAATTAATATATTACTAATATAGATAGAATTTCTATATTTATTTTGTATTGATTCAAATGATTTAAATAGAGTTTCTTAAGCATTTAATTTTATTAATATATTTAATCTAGGTGAAAAAAAAAATAAAAAATACAAGGGTAGAGAATCAATTGTAAATTCAAGTAGTTTAAATTAACAAAAACAAAAACAGATGAACTACTTGTAAATTAATATTATATTGTATTGTAGAGGAATCACTTTTGATTAAATTTCTTTTAAATACTGTTTATTTAACAAAGAAAAAAAGAAAAATGGTTATAAATTGTACAATTTGTTGATACAACACTTTATTTTATTTTATTTAAATAAACAATGTTCGATTTCAAGTGTTAATATATATTATATTATTATTATCAAATCGTTTAGACAACTGGATAACTGGCAGACGAGGCGATACCACAATTGTTGTTTCTGTCCTTTGACATCAAAATGTAACCAGTCAAACCCCACTCTGGACCCCAGGAGTTCTTAACGATCCAGTAGTTTTCAGTCTTGGCTTGGGTGAGCAATGAGGCAGCACCTGAACCAGTTGAACCAGTACCAGTTGAACCAGTACCAGAGTCGGCGGAACCGGTGGATGAACCAGAGTCGGATGAACCGGATGAAGCCCATGAACCAGAGGTACCAGTTGAGGAATCAGCTGGACCAGAACCGTAACCAACAACCAAGACACCATGATCGAGTTGGGTGGTTGAGCACTTGGATTCGTAGTAGATACCGGAATCGTACAATTGGAAGGAGTTGTGGGAGGCATCAATCTATAAATGTTTTGTTAGTTAGTTCTTTTTTTTTATAAAGTTAGAATTTCAATAAACATACAGCAACAGAAACTGGACCAATGTTGGCAGCGGCCATCAAAGCAGTCTCAGAACCAACGGTGACGTTGACGTATGAGGAGATGGTGGCACCAGAGTTGGCTGGGTTGTAACGGCACTTGTTTGGACCGGTAGCAGAGTATGGGTAGGAGGCTTCAGTGTCGATACCACCGTTCTTGATAACGTATTCAAAGGCGTTAGTCATGAGACCACCGTTGCAACCTTGGTTACCTTCGGCGGTGGAACAATCGATCAAATTTTGCTCGGACAAAGAGACCAAATTACCAGTGGCGATCTCGTGGGCACCTTCGATGGAACCGGTGGTAGAGAATGACCAACATGAACCACATTGTTGTTGGTTCTTGATGTGAGTGACGGCACCCTTTTGTCTCCAATCGACGGTTGGGCTCAAAGCCTTGACGTTGTAGGTACGATCGAAAAGACGGGCGGCATTGGCGTTCATCATTGAGGAGGTATCAATCTTGCTACCCAAGTAGATACGTTGGTATTCGGCGTTGGTGAGATCGGCAAAGACGTTCATACCGAGGACGGTGGAGGAACCCTTGGCATTCCATTGGTTGACAAAGTTCAAGTTCTTCTTGAAGACACCGTAACGGTGGTTGAACTCTTGAGTGGTGTATTTAACGTTGTGAGTTTGCATCCATGAGACGAAAGAGTCTTGGTATTGACGCTCGGTCAAAGTGGCATTGGCAGAGAGCACAGCTAACATAAAGACAGTGCATGCCAACAAATAAACAGATAATCTGTACATTATTTATTAGTATATATTTATTTAGATATTAAGAATGATATTTGGAACGACTCCTTGAATCTCGTTTATATAGTTGGCGGGACTACTCCCATCAGAAATCTAAACACGAGTCGCCTACAAAAAAAAAAAAATAAAAAAATAAAAAACCTATTTTTTGGCATCAAAATTTTAAAATCACCGAGCTTAGCAAAGATTTTTGGTGTAATCTTGAGTGTTTTTAAAAAAATATCTACAATTGTAGTGGATCAAACAAAAAAATATCAGGTTGCAAGTGAATAAAAGTTTGGTGAACGATAGAGAAATTTTTCAAAAGAAATTTCTTGTCTCTTATTTTTCCAACCAAACTTTCACAAACTCTTTAAAAGAAAAATCATCATAAATATCTTTGATACCAAGTTATATTTCCATTAAATTAAAAGTGATTAACTCGTAAATTTCCAAAAGTTTTATTTTTATCTTTTTATTGTGATATCTTGGTTTTGTTTATCGTAGGTTTATGAGAGTTTTACAATGCCATACCATATTCCAGATTGTGATCTTGTTTGAAAACCGACATTAAACAACAATATTTAAAAAGATATTTTACAATTTTAAATGTTTTTTTTTTTTTTTTTTAAGAATTGGTTTTGGTGGTAAACAGTAAACTGCTAGGAAGAACTGTTAGAACTATCGATTGAGTTTTCTCAAGTACTTTGAACTACTACTCGCAATCACCACCACCTCTACCACACTTTTTTCTCAATTTTGTTTGTTCTCTTAAAGAAACAATGTTATCGGTGGTCAGAAACATTAGATTATGCAACAATTCACATGCATTGAACAACAAAGCATACCGCAGTACTGCTGCAATCAAATCTTATTGTAATTGGGGTATACTGCAATTGCATTTACAACAAAATCATTCCCTCAGTCAACTTGAATCATATCAGCTTTCAAATAAAAGATACTTTAGCTCGAAAATAAATGATAAGCAAATAGATTCAACTTTACAACAATCATCAACCTCGACAACATCATTAACAAACAACAGAGATAGTAGCAATAATATTAATAATAATAATAATTTACTCTATTCTTTAAATTCTATCATTCAAAAGTATGAATTTGATATCAACAAATTAAAGAATAACAATGATATCTTGATTAGCTTTCCTGATCAACATAGACATTTGTTGAATCAATTAAAATCAAATAGAAATACAGTAAGTAATATGATATTAGCATATAAAAAAATGATTTATTATTAACTTGCAATATCTTTTCTTTTTAGATTGTAAATAACAATAAATTAAGTATATTCTCAAGATCGAGTAGTGAGAATGTTGATGCTTTTCAAAATGTAAATATAGACAATGAGTTACTCGGTAGGATAGTAGAAACCTTCTTTGAGAACAAGCAATACAAGTCGATGTTCTGGGCACAGCAAGTATTACCACGAGCATTTCAGTGCAATGGTGAGTCCATCAAAGATATAGTACAAGATTGCTTTCGTTATGTATATCCAATGCTTTTCATGGCTTATACTCATAGTTTAGCAATGAATAGACCATTCAAATTCATTATAAATAGTTTTATTAATGAAGACTATATTGCTGATAAGCAAAATCAATCTTCCTCTTCCTCTTCTTCTTCTTCTCATTCTCTTGGAGGTAGATCTAACCTCATTGAAAGTTTGCTGCTAAAAGAGTTGAAACAAACTCGAAAGTCAATATACAACTCATTGTTAAAAAAACAAGATCAACTTGATCTACCAGACAATCAGATAGAAACACCCTATATAGTTCAACTGTATCTAGAGAGAAGCAACCGTTTGTTTGTATCGATATCGAAAGCCAACTTTTCAAAGTCGTTCGGATGGAGTCTACCTCTGCCATTCCCAGCCGGAGCCTACCAGTTTCCTCTCGATAAAAAACCGCCTTCTCGTGCCTACATGAAGATGCTTGAGATCTTTGGACACATGGGAAGAAGACCGACAAAGCAAGTCGTTGAACTTGGAAGTGCTCCCGGTGGATGGACATCGCGACTGCTCGACATGAACGAATCACTCGAGATCCAGAGTGTAGACCGATCGCCACTCGAGTCCTGGATCACCAAAGCATACAAACCACCAAGACTCGCGCATCACATCGCCAACGGAATGACATGGCGACCGGCCAAACCAACCGATTGGCTTATGAACGACATGGCACTGCCACCACTGAAAAGTCTCGAAGTCCTGGAGGAATGGCTCTCGAAAAGACTTTGTCAAACGTTTGTGTGGACTTTGAAATTCGTTGGTGAAACCGATTATGAAAACACTATCATTCAAATCAAAAACATCATGTCGAAATACAAAGTAGAATATACTATAAGACATCTTGTTCATCATGGAAATGAATTGGTAATAATTGGATCATTCATTGAATAAATAATAAACAACAATAAAGATTTATTTGTTTACAAAAAAAAAAACAACAACCAACATATATATTGATCATTTTGATTTGTATTGGCATGTGAAATGTTTATAAAAATATATTATGATGTTAAACTAATTAGTCTTCTAATTCCATATCAAACTCTTTATAAACTTGTTTAATTGTTTTACCATCAAGAATTGCTAAATAAAAAAGTAATTAGTAATGTGAATATTATTTAATTTAATTTAATTTAATTTAGAGTTTATTTACCTATTTTGCCAAACATCATTTGACAAGATTCTTTTATTTCATTATAAACATGAAGTTTATCAATATTTTTCTTTGATTCCTCTTTTAATTTTGCCAATTCATCCAAGTAAGGTTTAAGTTTATCATTTAATTTTTTCTCTTGTTCTTCCAATGCCTTTAGCTCCTCTTTAATATCATCTACACATTTGTCACCATCAGAGTACCAATAGACATTTACCTCTTTACCATCCTCTTCCAACTCAATCTTTTTGGATTTATCATAAAAAGAATCATCATTATTCAATGATATTACTTTATAATTATTACTATTCATCTTTATCTATATCTCTAACTTTATCTATCTATAACTATTTATTGATAATTGACCATCATAATGATAACTTTCTTTTAAAAAGTTTGACTTCTTTAAAAATAAAAAAAAAACTAAAGATTTCCAATAAATTTGGTTTTTTAAAAATAAAATTAAAAAAGATAAATAAACAAAGACTACTATTACTATGATTTTATATATAAAAAAATAAGTAAATTGATTGTTTTAATTTTTGATTTGTTTATTAAAAGGGACAATTCACATAGTGCATTCCTCTCTTTGCAAAAGTATAAGAATGATTCAGGAGCAAGACGTTAGACAAGGAGTTTAGTTCTTCTCGACCTTGACCAAGGTGGTGTGACAACGACCGCAGTATTGACGAGCTGGGTTTTGGTGTTGGGCCATGAAGACACCGGCACCACAACCTTCGGATGGGCACTCACGGAGAATACGACGGATCTTACCGTTTTCGTCGAACTTGTAGTACTTCAAGACAGCAAGCTTGACCTTCTTTGGCTTACGCTTTTGGACCTTTGGGGTGGTGTAGTTCTTCTTCTTCTTCTTCTTACCACCACCACCACGGAGTCTCAAGACTAAATGTAAGGTGGATTCCTTTTGGATATTGTAGTCGGACAAGGTACGTCCGTCTTCCAATTGCTTACCAGCAAAAATCAAACGTTGTTGGTCGGGTGGGATACCTTCCTTGTCTTGAATCTTGGTCTTGACATTCTCGATGGTATCAGAACCTTCAACCTCAAGGGTAATGGTCTTACCTATTTATTATTTTAATTTGAAATATATTATATATTTGTTAATATTTATTTATTTCAATTTTTAAAAACTAATCTAAATAATTATAATATATATAAATATAGTAGCAGCAGTGATCTAAACAATGTTGATCACTATTCTTAAATCTCTCTCTGATAATAATAGCTAACTAAATAATAATATTGATAATAATTAAAACTTTACCTGTAAGGGTTTTCACAAAAATCTGCATTATGTGCGTATAACAAACTAACTTGAAAAAAAGCTCGCATCAGCTTTTTGTTGGAAAGAGAAGACCCAATTTTTCGTTTGAGAAAAAAAAATTAAAAAAAAATAAAAATTAATTTCATAAAAAAAATGTACACCAAAAAATTAGTCACGTTACTTTATTTAAACCAAAGTGAATCAAATTTCTTTGTTCATTTTTTTTTATTTTTTAATTTTTCTATCATTAAATATTTGTTTATTTAATCTTTTTGTTTTTATCTGATTTCAAGTATATTGGTAAAACAAAAAAATTATTTAGTGTGTCATCATTGAGATATTAATATATTCCATTGATCAAGTTTCTATGTTCTGTTGTTCATTTTTACAGTCTTGTCGATCGGATAGTATTTTGGTTGATTTAACTTTTTTCTTTTTTTCTATATATTCTGAGTTCGATCAAAGACAATCTGTGTATCGCTTCTGGATTCTTAATAGTGAGTGATTGTAAGTAATCCATCTGGAACCAATTAATATTAATAATTATCTTCTTTTAAAAGTGTGTGTGTGTAAACTCATTGGTTTGCTACAAAACACAAAAAAAATAATTAAAACTAAAAGTGTGTTTGTTTTAAATAATTTCCCATTCACAAAGCAAAGAGGGGGTAGTAAATGAAATAAAAAAATATTATTAAAAACCAAAAAAATAAAATAAAATGAAAGAACACCACACACATTTAATTAAATCCGGAACTTGGTTGAACTTACTCAAAAGATGCTCTATAAATTTAATTTTAGTGGAGGTGTTGACTGAGTAACAGTTTATTACTTTTTTAAAACAAACACCTTTTTCATTCAATTTGTTTACTATCTAATAGATCAACAAAAATATATCTTTATTTTTATTATTGTTTAGGAGTTATAGATCTACTATTACAAAAAACAAAACAAATACTTTTACTTTTATTTATTTTTCAACACAACTATATTTCATTGTATTGACTAACACATTTTATTGTTTAAAGGTAAAGATACAGTACAACTCAACTCACAATAAATCTAAATAGTAATAAATATAAATAATAATAAAGAAATAATATTAGAAAATGTGAAAATGGATTTGAATTTGATATATATTAAAGTCAAATTCAAATAATATATATATGTTGATTTAAAATATAGTTTTTTAGATACTTTTAAATATATATAGATATTAATGTTTAATTATAAACAATATAGTGGTAAAATGCCAAATAACTCAATGGATTTATTAAATGATGTAAGACCAAAGGATTTCACCCATCCATTGATGGTTGTTGTACTGGGAGCTTCTGGTGACTTGGCAAAGAAAAAGACATATCCAGCTTTGTTTGGTCTCTATTGCAGAGAATTACTTCCACAAGACACTCTTATCTATGGTTATGCCAGATCACACATTGAACTCTCAGAGTTTAGAAAGAAGATTGGTTCATAGTATGTATTTCCTAGATTATCTCTATATAATTAGATAGTACCAGTTTATATTGATAGTTTAATTGATTAAAAGTTTGAAGGGCGATGAAAATAAGAAGAAAGCTTTCTTGGATTTATGTTTCTATCATAGTGGTGCTTATGACAAGAAGGAAGCTTACGATGAGTTCAACAAGATTTTAGTTGACGCAGAATCAAAGATGGTCAAGGGATCAAACAACCGTCTTTTCTATATGGCCATTCCACCATCAATCTTTATTGATGTTGCCAAAGGAATTAAAGGTTCTTTAATTTCATCTGTATGTTGTTTTTTATTTTATTTTAACTATTATTCTTGTGTTTTATCAAATGTTAATATTCAGTTTTATCATTATTTAAAATAGAGCGGATGGAGTCGTGTAATTGTTGAAAAGCCATTCGGTAGAGATTTGGCATCATCAAGAGAATTGATTTCAGAGTTGAAAAAGTTGTTCCCAGAGAAGGATCTCTTCCGTATCGACCATTACCTAGGTAAGGAAATGGTTCAAAATCTCATGGTCTTGAGATTCGCCAATGCAGTATTCGAACCACTCTGGTCAAAATCACACATCTCATCGATTTCAATCACTTTCAAGGAGGATATTGGTACCGAAGGTAGAGGTGGTTACTTTGATCAATTCGGTATTATTCGTGATGTCATGCAAAACCATCTATTGCAAGTGCTCTCATTGGTTGCCATGGAGCCACCTGTATCCATGTCAGCAGAGGACATCACCAACGAGAAGGTAAAGCTTCTCCGTTCGATTCAACCATTGCGTCTCGACGAGTTGGTTCTTGGTCAATTCGTTGGTAGCAAGGATGGTAAGTACCCAGGTTACTTGGATGACGAAGGAGTTCCAAAAGACTCAAAAACAGCAACTTTTGCATCTCAAGTATTCCACGTCAACAATCCAAGATGGAGAGGTATTCCATTCATCTTAAAGTGTGGTAAGGCTTTGGATCAAAGAAAGACTGAAATTAGAATTCAATTCAAGGGACCAGACAACTTTTTGTTTAGCGACGTCGACAGAAATGAATTGGTCATGAGAATTCAACCAGGTGAAGCTGTTTATCTTAAATTGCTTTCCAAGAAGCCTGGTTTAAATAATGTATGTTGTTGGAATGATTAAATAATACATTTGTATTGCATTCTCATTAATTTATCTTTTCTATTTTAAATAGACTATTGAGCAAACAGAGTTGGATCTCTCATATCGTAGCAGATTTGAAAATCTCGATCTTCCAGATGCTTATGAGCGTTTGATTTTGGACTCTATTAGAGGAGATCACAATCTCTTTGTAAGAGATGACGAGCTCGATGTTGCCTGGCAAATCTTTACACCACTTCTCGAACAAATCGAAAGTCTCAAGGTTATTCCAGAGAAGTACGAGTTTGGTACTAGAGGGCCAGCATCTGCTGACGAATTGGCTCAGAAAATGGGTTATGTTCGTTCAAAGCAATACTCCTGGCCAGGTCAATCAAAGTAAATGTCTAATCATTAATCAACTCATAAATAATTCATACAAATAAATAATAATCATAAATCATTTTTCTTTTTTTTTTTTTTGTAAAACGAAATACATCATATTAACATTATTATTCAAATTTTCTTTCTTTCTTTTTCTTTACAGGTTTTAGAAAAAAAAAAAAAGATAAATAAATAAATATTAAAAAGAATAGTTGATTTATTTAATATTATTTAAATAATTGAATATTGATATTGTTCGTTATTAAAAGATTGTTGTTGAAGTTGTTTAGTTTAAAAATATCAAGTTTATTTTTTGTTTTACACTTTTGCATTCTTTGGTTTTCTTCCTCTCTTCTTCTTAATTCTCTTTACTTTTGATTGAACGGCTAAAATTAAAGGTTTTTGTCTATCTTCACGTTGTTTCATAACAGCTCTTGATTTACATCTCCACATACACCATACTGGATCAAAGTACATATCACGCACACGATGAGATTCTTCTTCTTGTCTGAGGGTTACTTTTTCTTCCTTTGCCAACATTCCAAGATTTGATACGACGGCTTCGTCGTTACCTTCAAAACTGTTGTTGTCTTGCTCTTCGTCGCAACTAACACCCTCGTAATAGTAGTAGAAATACTCTTGTTTCTGTGGATCGAAATGTAATACTGGACGACCTTGATGACATTCCTCGCACATCCAGGGTGGCTTGGTATCGACTGGCAAACCAAGACAATGGAGATGGAATGCTCTCAGACAGGAACCCTCACATAGCAACAATGGAACTGGTGTGGTTTCGTCGGGCTGTGGTGAAGTAGCACCCTCTCCTGTGGTTTGAGTGGGTGTTCTTCTGTATGGAACTGGTTGTCTACGACACAAACAACAGATATCCTTGATGATCTCTGCTTGTAGTTGAGCTTCAGCTTCGGATTCCAGCTGTGCCTTTCTAAAGAGATCGTCATATACCTTTTCCAATTCTTCAGCCAACTCATAAACATCGCTCTCCTCTTCATTATAAGTCATAGCATTCTTGAATACCAATTTAATGTCGTTATGTACCATTGAGAAGTGAGTGAATTTACCGGCTGCCAAAGATTTTTCGATGGTTCCAAAATCACGTGGTTGCTTAATGACATCGTTGTAATCGGGGATGCCCATCTTTATCGGGTCGACAGGTTCACGGAACCATTTGGATCGTGAATCCTTCATTAAAATACCGATAATCTCTTTGAGTTTCTCGAGAATCAAACGATTGATTTCTTGTGGTGATGGATCACGTTTGGGACGTGGTAAAGAACGGAATCCATTTTGAATGGCTGCAGGTTGGCTATGAGCCTGAAGTTGTTGTTGTAACTGAGTGAGTTTCTGTTGTTGTGCTTGTAGTTGTTGTTGTGCTGCCAACTGTTGATATTGTTGTTGTGCTTGCATTTGCTGTTGTTGTTGCATGGCCACCTGTTGTTGTTGTACTTGAAGTGGAATGATATTCTGCATTGGCATTGGCATTTGAATTTGCATTGGCATTATTGACTTTTGTGGTGTAGAAATATGTTGATTTGGTGTAGGTGGTTTAATAGGTGTTGGTGCTTCTCTCTCTAAAAATAATCATAAAAAAAAAACAAATAATATATATATTAGTCAAATTATTGTTGGTATTATCTTATCTTTGATAACAATTTGTTTTTTAACTTACTCTTTGGTGTAATTGGCATAGGATCGCTTGAGCTAGTTGAATGATTTACACTTGACATGATATTATGCATGCTAGTACCACCACCTTGTATCTTGGCTGCCTTTGCTTGTTGCTGCTGTTTGATGTAACATTTCTTACATTTCGATGCGCGATTGTAAAACTCTGATTGTGGTAACACTGGTGAAGTTCCCCACCAATTCTCGTGACTTGGGTGCTGACACACCTGGAATGGAATACCTTGACTCTCCATTTCCTCTTGTGTTGGCTGTGGTGTTGGTGGTGCGTTCGAGATCGATGAGTGTCTCTTTGGATGACGCGTAGGTGTTTGGGCTGGTTGTGGCGCGACAACCGGTTGCTGCATCGAATTCTGTTGCTGCATCATCTGTGTGTGTGCCATGGCAGCAGCCATTGGATTGTTGAGGAACGGCAGTGGCATAGCGGGTGGAATCACCATTGGAATCGACGCCATCGGTTGCAGTGGTGTCATTGTTATCGGTGTCATCGGTGACATTGGAACCATTGGATTGATTTGTCCCATAGGAGTGAGCGGTGTCATCGACGGCTGTTGTACCATGCCTGACTGTAGACCATTGGGGGTGGCTGTCACAGATGCTTTGGTTCCACGGACTTGAACCGAGGCAGCGAGAGGATCGCCATCCTGTTCGTGTCTACTGATGTGACGCGAGAAGTTTGCCGACAACTGCTTGCCACAGTTGGCAAAGAAACAAGTGTAACTTCCATCCTCGTTCTTTGCAAAGAGATGAGCACCGTACTTTTCCTTCTGATGCTGCATTAGACCCGGACCTTCCGTTCTATCTGGAGTGGCGTGAATAGTAGGTACCGGTGTCACAGGTGTTGCAATAGCAGGTGCCAACACCTGTGGTTGTTGAAACATATATCCCATATAAGGATTATAACTCATTTCTTTTCTCTTTTTTTCTTTTCTTTTAAATTATTATTATATTTCTTTTTTTAAAAAAAATTTAAACACACTTCACTTTTTATCTTTCGTTTATTCTAAATAAACAAAAATCTATTATTCTAACTCTTTTGTTTGACTTTTTTTATTTTACTAAAGTAAATCTTTTGTTTAGGATTTAGATTTGAATTATTATTATTTAATAGTTATATATTATTAGTTTTTAAAAAAACTATTTTAACACAATTATATTTTATATATAGTATAGATAAATATTTATATTATATTTATATGTCTTTTTTTGTTTGTTTTTTGTTATTTTTTTTTGATTTTCTTTGAATCTATATTTTAGTCGCAATTAACAAAAATGAAATTGCATAAAAGATAATTGTAAAACTGAGATCTTAAAAGTTTTGAACAGTCGGAGTTGTTCAAACAAAAATTTAATTAAACAAATAAAATTTTTAATGTGAAAATAAAAAATTAAGTGAGGTGACACACATCATTGAAATTTTTTTTAAAAACCCAAAATTTCAACTGCCAAAAAAATTCGAAATTTGAATTTAAATCAAAGAATTTATTTCAACGTTACTATCTTCTATTCTATTCTGTTCTTAGACTTTATTGCAAATATAAATTGATTAGATCTTTTTAAAAATGATTCATTTCATTATAAATAAAATAATAAGCATACATCAAATAAAAAAATAAAATAAAAAGATAAAAAATATAAAAAATATAAAAATAAAATATAGAGAAAAATAGGATTTGTAACAAATGATAAAATATGAAAGTAAATCGTTAATACCTTATCTAGCAATTGCTAGTATTGGATGTGGGGTTCTGTTATGCTACAAATCATATGAAATGTTACGAGAATATATGTCAACATTGACACCCAGATCACAATCTGCTTTGGTCAATCTATTGGTTAACAGTATGTAACACTTTGTTTGTAATTTTTGTTAGAGAGCTTTGTAATTTAATTATATTTATATATTTAAAGAAAAGAAAATGATTACACAACAATCGATTGCCAAGGTTATGACAGAGACTGATAGAAAATACTTCTTACCGAGTGATGCCAAAGATATCTATGATGACATTCCTCAGCCAATTGGATTCAATGCTACACTTTCCGCTCCACATATGGCAGGTGTCATGTTAGACTACTTGGCCAACCATCTAAAGAGTGGAGCCAATGTTTTAGATATTGGCTCTGGTTCCGGCTATATCACTGCATGTGCAGCCAAGTTGGTTGGTAAGAGTGGTCATGTTGTTGGTGTCGATCATATTCAGGAATTGGTTGATCAATCCATTCAAAATGTAACACTCGCACTCAAAGCAACCAACCAATCCGATCTACTCGAGCGTATAACACTCACCGTTGGCGATGGATTCCTTGGTCATCCCGACAAACAGCCATACGATGTAATCTATGTTGGTGCTGCTGCAGAATGTAAGTTATCATTTGAAATTGAAAGTATCAATATCAATATCAAAATAACTAATACTTTTGTAATTATTACCAGCATTACCAGTTGATTTAGTTAAACAGTTAAAGATTGGAGGTAGAATGGTCATTCCGGTTGGACCTGCCAATCTCTTCCATCAGTTGTTGATTGTCGACAAGTTGGAGGATTCAAGTATCAAGATTAAATCATGTGGTGTTGTAAGATTCGTACCATTGACTTCAAAGAGTCAACAACTACACAGTGGAAATCATGCCAATGCAACAAAGGTATTGGATCTCAATGGTAACAAGTGTTTGGTAAGAGCAGAGATTATTCCTGCTCCAGATTCACAGGAATTCAAGAACTACGAAGAGAAATATAATAAATTGATTTTAGGTATCAATAGCAATGTAAATAAAGAGGAATAAGAATAGGGTGCGGATGTTAACATTGACAAACAAACATCATCTTTAAAAACAGAAATTTAAATTAAAGCGAAAAAAATTTTTTTCTTGACGTCAAGAAAAGAGGTTACTTTGTAAATTTTATTTATTTTTAATTATAATTTTAAAAATATATATATTCCATCTTGGTGAGCTATTAACTATAGCACCAAGGTATTTCTATCCTCCAGATTTTGACAATTATCAACTTCAAAAAGAAGATGTATAATACAATCATATGGACTGGACAAGACTAAGGAAAAACCTTGAAGCGGTCAATGTCTAATATGTAAAGATGGATTGCCGCTCTTTTTCACTTATTCTTCGAGAGAACCACTATAAAGGAGAGAAATATTATTCTTCTTCAATTGGTATGGATCAATTCTCTAGTACTACCTGAAAGATTGCAGGTAAGTCTTGAAAATCGATGAAAGCAATAACACATCAACACTTTGTTTGTTGTATAGTTGTTTCCTATTCTTTGGTTGAAGCAATTTCCAATTACCGTAGATAAAGAATAGGAAACAACTATCCAACAAGTTTGAAAAAGACTACTGGTTGATGTCACTCATTAATATATTTTTCAGTCTTAAATAAATAAATCTTTGTATATTTTTTAATATTATTAAATTATTTATTAAATTAAATTACAGAGACTCAAGAATTGATTTTAGGTAAATAAAAATATAAATAAAGAGTAGTGAGGTTCTGAAAAACAATCAAAACAATCAAAACAAACAATTTAGATATGTTTGTTTATTTAAATACTTAATATTACGATTTTATATAAAATTAAAATATCATATTTTAACTTTCATTATTATAGATTATTTTGAATGTAGTTGTCAATGGTCTGTGGTCAGATAGCTTCATATCTTGATACCATTTCTGTGGACTTAATTCTCTTGGGAAGAAATAAGAATCAATTGGATATATATGTGATCCTTTTAGAAGTTGAGAATTCTCTGGTGTTGGTTGTTGTTCTTGTTCTTGTTCTGTTTGTTTATTATTATTATTATTATTATTATTATTGCTATTTGAAAGATAATTATAGAGTTGGTGGTCGCGCAAATATATAAAGTCAACTCCAACCTCTTGTTGGAGATGATTCTTATGAGAAACAAAGTGTTTGGTCTCTGGGTGCAGTATATTGAATGTAGAAAGGTATTGGTTGGTCTTTAAGAATTGATAGACGACGCATTTGTCAATCAAGCCATTAGGTGAGTTGAAATCTCCACATATCAGTACCGGTAACTCGTAGCCAACATTCAACTGTCGAACATAACTATCGATACTCGCTTGTACCGATTGGATTTGTGAAAGTCTTAGCACCTCCTCATCGAATTGATTATGAGGGAATGTAAGATGTGTATTGACAATGATAAACTCTGCTCCCTATGATAATGAATATGATTGATAATTACAATGTCATTAGTTGTTGTTGTTGATAAAGAAAAGTATGTTGTTTTTTGTTATTAATATTAATAACTTACAATATCTGATTTAATATGTAAAAATAAAGCAACTCTATCACCTTGATCATTGAATCTCAATGGTTTTTTAGTTATAATCTGGTAACTTCTCTTTATGAATATTGCAAGTCCATCTTTCTTTTGATTGGTTCTCTTAAGAGCGATCGAGTTGTATTTAGCTGCCAATCTAGTGGTGTAAAGCGATTCAAACTCCTCGTTAAAATAGAACTCCTGTAGATTAATGATGTCAGAGTTTAACGATAGCAATGTCTTTATGATATCTTCTTGTCTCGAGTAGGAATGCTCGGTGCTCTTCTCATAACAAGGTGCCAATATATTGAAAGTAGTGATACTCAATCTGTGTTTTTCGTCCAACTCTTCAATGTTTTTTAGCGCAGCAGCTGATGATGATTCTGATTCTGCTTCTTCTCGTTGCTGCATTTTCTTCTTATTTATATAGTTGCTATTAAATGATGGTGATGTTGCTTTTGCTGTAGTACTAAAATATCTATTATTTTTATTTAAAAACGATAATAAATAATTATTATTGTTTTGTTTTATTGATTTAGAATGTATGATAAGATTATTATTATTGTAAATATCTTTTTGATTGTTATTTATAAAGTGTTGTTGCAGTTGTTGCAGTGGTTGTTTGTGTCGAGCAGTAGAATACAGTAGTCGTAGTGGTTTTGAATTTATATTGATATCTTTGATTATACGAAATTTATACATATGTTGTTTACAAAAAAAAAAGGAAACAAAAACAAGACAAAATAAAATAAAATAAAATAAAATAAAACAACTCGCTTTTAATTAAATGTTCGAGATCTCTTGAAAAAATCACAATTTTTTTTATTAAATTGATTTTATCAGATTACCAGGTGTAGACTATATTTTTTTTATCCGATTTTTTTTTATAAATAAAAATCTTTGGTTCTAGAGTTTTTTAAGGATTTGGAGTTATAATTTAATTTGAGTTACATAGTTGTTTTTTATTTATTAAATAAAATTTAAAACTTGAGATTTTTATTAATTACTTGAATCATGCAACAACAGGTTCTTTCTTTTTCCATTTCTCAATCTTAAAAGGCGGGTATATAATGACCACAACTGTCATTGTAATCACCGCTGCTATTGGTCCAACAATAAAGATCCAGAATCCTAATTTTTTAAAAAAAAAATTTGGTTTTAATATGGAAACAATCTTTACTTACAAGAAAGGTTGTTGTTGTTGTTGTTGATACTTACTATTCCAATGTCCGAAAACTAGAGCTGAGGATAAGCATCTGTTAATGCTAAAGCCTTTATGGTATGTCTTAGTGATTGTGTATCATTTGTAGATTTTGATTTAAAAGATGGTTTAATAACTTACCGGGTGCAGCTTGAAATCCAAGTCCAGCTGGCATATAAATTGAAATTCCAAGTGTAAATGCTGCAAGTACTAGAGGTGTAAGATTTCCAAACTGTTGGGCTTGACGTGGGTCAAGTGCAGCTCCAAAAACAACCATTAAATTGAATATCGATAACATATATTCCGTGACCAATGCATTACCTGCACTATAATTATTTCCATAGTCACATACTCCCAGCTTTGTTCTTGCTACAATTTCATATGGAAGTGAAGCATACATCATCGCTGCACCAACAATTGAACCCAAAATCTGAACAATTATATAAATAATTCCTTTCGATAGTGTTGTGTATCCAGTTAGAATGGTTGCTAGAGTGATTGTACAATTAAGAATTCCACCACTACCTGATTATAAAGAATAGAAACTTTATATTAAAATACTATTGTTTAGAGCACTAATTTGGCATCTAATATCTACCTGGTGATATACTAATTAAAACTATTAAAAATAAGAGTATATGAGCAATGGCCAAAACGATTGATTGCCCGGGATGTGGAACTAGACCGGGTGATGGAGGGTCGTGATAGGGAACACTGAAATTGTAATAATTAACAGTGGCAATTACAATTCCAATCGATATGTAGGTGAATACTGTTGTTCCCAAAAACTCTATCATCGCTGACTTGTAGAGAGCAGTACTTTTCAGTTCGTCTAGGCCAAGAAACAATTTGAATACCTCGTAAAACTGTACTTTGGTAGCGGTGGGTTCATATGCTTTTTCATCTTTATCAACCTCGACTACTTCACCTGATGATTCAATTACAAGATCGGTGGTCGCTTTTTTTCCTCGGTATCGAACAAGACCACCTGGGAAACTAGAACCCTTTTGATTTACAAGTCTTAATTTATTTCTTACTCCCCATTTACTTTTTTTCTTTTGATTAATACTATTAATGTTATTATCTTTTTTATTATGATTATCACTATTTGGTGTATTTATATTATTATTATTTGGATTACTTGATTCTCCGATATCCTCAAGTTCTATATTCACATTATTTTTATCATCCATTTTGTTTTAGCATAAAATGATCTGAGACAATAATATTTTACCATTTTACTGTCTGACTGGGTATTTTTCTTTATTTTTTATAAAAACTCTAGTTGAAGGTTGATATGTTCTGGAACTTAAATGGCGCCAGAATTTCAAAATAAAATCTCTATCCATAGTTTTTTAAAAATTAAAAATTCAATGAACAGAAATAGATAATAATAATATTTTTTGTTTTAAATTTTTTTTAATTTTTAATTTTTAATTTAAGATTTCAAACCAGATCATCAACAACCTTGTTTCGAATATAGAAATAGATTATTAAATAAAACAAATAAAACCTCTTCTACAAGTAACATAAATAATCTTCAATCACAATAAATTTAATTATAAGATACTTTGATTTAATTTTAATTTTTGTCATATAATTTTTGATTTTGAGTGGGCAGAGTGGGTTGATAAGTGAAAGGGGGAAAAAATTATGGTAGTTAGAGTTTCGTTCATTATGAAATATTTCACAAGTGACGATTTTGACAGACAGATGAGATTAATATTTACAATATAATAATAGAATTATAATATTAGTAAATCTGTTTATTCTACACTTTTTTATCCCATTATTTATTAGCAGATTTTTATATTATTTAATAAAGGAAAGAAAATGTGGTTAAAATTTTATGTTTTTATCTGTGATTAATTCTGTTGATAAACAGATTATCAGATACAAAATAAAAAAATTATATGCCAAACTACACCATTTTTGTTTTTTGAAAAAAGAAATAGTCCTGTTTTAAAAATAATAATCAAAAAATTAATAAATTTTTACTATTTAATCTCTTTTTCTTTTATTTTATATAAATATCAAAAACCATTTTTATATAATGAAATCATATTCAATACTTTTTGTACTTTTTATTTCAAGTATTTTAATTTTACAGGTTTCAGCAAGTTGTGAAGCTGAATACATTAACTGCCAGATTAAACACCCAAACGTATATTCAAATGCAATCGCAGCATGTTCAAAAGTTTATAAATCATGTGTAACAAAAGAATTATCTGACAAATGTGAATCTGAATGTATTCAAGCGGAAGAAAGATGCCTAGAATTAGGCCGTGAAGATTGCCAACATGTGAAGCAAAAATGTGAAGCTAAATGTTAAATACTGGGAGATCATACTGGATTCTTGTTATCAAGATTAAAAAAATAATAAAAAACAATCATTGGCTTTTTTATTTATACATTAAATAGAGTTAAATAAGAGTCAATTGACCCAATTGTTTTATTAAATCATTATCTTCTTGTGGTTTGAAAAGTTTTTCTATAATTTTTGTATCATTTGCATTTGTATATGTTGTCAAGTAAAGATATAGAAAGATATATAAAGATATTGTCCATGTATTTAAATTTTTGAATCACTTGTATATGTGTTAGATATATCTATGAAGGATTTTAAAATTGATGAATTTATGAACACGATTAAATTCTTTATTGTGTAATATCTGTTACATTTTATAGAATTTTAAATATTGATTAATAATTAATATTTTTCATGTATCATTCAATTTAATTCTTTTTAGAATTTTCTTAATTATCTATAATAGAATCAAAATATAGATATCAATCACTAAAACCACATATTTTTATAATAATCCACCAATCAACTATTTCTTCATCAATTTTATTCAGAATAGATTTATCCCTTATACATGAAATTGATGATATTTGGTCAAAATAAAATAAAAAAAGATTGAAATACCTGAAAAATAAATATAATACAAATAGTTGTGAGATAAAACTTTTATCTCTCCATTTTCAAAATCTATTAATAAAAACCTAATTAAAGTTGTTGTAATTTTGGTAGGTTCATCATTTCTACAAAAGTTAATTATCAATACTAATTTAATATTTCTTCTTTTCTTAGGAAATTTTTATAAAGCAATTGCGAGTTAGTATGTCTGACAAATGCCTTGATGGTATTACCAACCACTTTTTTATTAGAGGAGCTGAGAATCCAGTTGTGTATTTTCAATGGAACATTGCAGGTCTGCAAGCAAGATTAAATATATAATAAAAACTAACAATAGAGTAAGTCTTTATCTTTTAATCGATATTACGTGCTTTAATTGGTACATCGTACTCAATTAACTGCTATGGATACCAAATCATGTAGTATCCTTTCAGAATATCGATCACTTCAATTCCTACGTAGTATGTTTGCCTTTGGTTACTTTATTGTTGATGAAGGCCCGTTGATTCAGCAGAAAAGGTATTCCTGATGAGTTTTCCTTTAATATTTCATCTAAGTTCTTCCTTCTTATCTATATTTATGTAAAAGATGGTTAAGAAAGCTTAATCAAAAGTTATGGTACAATGATATAAATTATATACCGTCATGTTGAGGTTGTTATTGCAAGCCCTGATTTAGTAGTGCATCTTAGGAACCTAGATATCGATCGCAGCCTCCAACTTGTCTAGTGATTGCAATTATTGTTATTGCTTTTGCTGTATAATATTATCTTTATCTTTTAAATGTTGTTGATGTATTATTTGATTCTAATTGTCTTTGTTGTAAAGCTTGTTCGCTTTTCCTTTTAGGGCTAGCATTAGATTTTGTAAGCATTTGTTGATCAAAAAGATCATTTAAGGTATTAGTTTTATGTTGACATTTAAACTTTATAGATTACATAAGCAGCATCCAATTCATTTCATATAATGGTGTGTTTTCCAATCCTTTACGAGATCACTAGTTACTTTAAACACTTTACTTTTGATATACAAATCAATTGATTGGTCGCTTATTGTCTTACGAAGCTTCTTTCTGTTTTGTGTTAAAACTAATCAAAAAATAATGATCATACATATTTTTACACGATAATATGAAAAAAAATCAGCAAAATATCTTTTGGAAAAATAATAAAAAATAGATTTTATTGGAGTCTTTCTAAATCCAAAAGTTAAAGTTTCCCTAAAAGAAGTAAATATTAAAAAAGATTCAATCTTTTGTTAACTGAGCTAAGTGATATAATTAAAGAGATGGATTAACAATTGAATTATTTTCCTTGATGAAGAACTGGATCTTTTCTTTGCCACTTTTCAAATTTAAATGGTGGATACACTAATATAATTATAGTAATGGTAAGAACTGACAATAAGGGTCCAACTATAAAAATCCAAAATCCTATTTATTTTATTAATAAAAAAGATTAATAGGATAAATGTTTAAATATTTTAGTTAAATTTCTAATTATATAATATAAGTTTAAACACTTACTATTCCAATTGCCAGAAATCACAGCAGGTCCAAAACATCTGAGATTTTATAGGTTTTTTAATTAAAATAAAGTTATTTTAATATTAGTATTAATAAATAATAAATTCTAGTTTTTAATAATCACCTTGAAATGTTGAAACCTATTAAAAGAATTAAAGTTATTTGATATTAATACTAATACAAAAGTAATCTATAATTTGATAATTACCTGGAGCAGCTAGAAATCCTAAACCTGGTGGAACATAGAGTGATAATCCAAGAGTGATACATGCTAGGAGAAGAGGTAACAGATTTCCAAATTGTTGAGTTTGACGAGGGTCCAGTGCTGTTCCAAAAATAACCAATAAATTAAATAATGATATCATGTATTCAGTTGCAAGTGCATTGCCAGCTGAAAGGCTATCTCCATAGTTGCATTGTCCCAGATTCGTTCTCGAGTAAATCTCATATGGTAATGATGCATACATCATTGCAGTACCGACAATTGAACCCAACAACTCTGCAATAATATAAAATACTCCTTTAGTTAGAGTTGTATATCCTGTAAAAATGGTAGCTAGAGTGATTGTACAATTTAGAATTCCACCGCTACCTAAAGAAATGTAATAGAAAATTAAAATTAATTTTAAAATAATATTTTTTGAAATTTCATATCTACCTGGTGATATACTAATTAAAACTATTAACAATAAGAGTATATGAGCTATTGCAATGATTATAATTTGAGCAGGATGTGCAACTAATCCTGGATTATGTGGTTGATCATGATAAGGGACACTGAAATTGTAAAAATTAATAGTGGCAACTACAATTCCTATTGACATATAGGTGAATATTGTCATACCAAGGAACTCTATCATTGTAGCTTTGTACAGTGCTGTATGTCTTAGTTGATCAAGACCCAGGAATAATTTAAATATCTCTCTAAATGATAACTCTTTAGTTGGTACTGCCTTCTTTGTATCCAGTTCAATAATATCTCCCGATTGAAAAAGTAAATCAGATTCCAATGTAGGTCCTTTATATCGAACTAGACCTCCTGGAAAACTAGAACCCTTTTGATTAACGATTCTAATTTTATTTCCTCTTCTCCATCTATGACCTCCGCTCCTATTCATATAATCTCTATAAATATTATCATTACGACTATCTGTTTGATTTTTTCTTTCTGACATATCACTTGATATACTCGCACTACTCGAACTTATAGTATTATTTTCATTTTGAAGATTATTATTATTTTGAATATTGTTAAAACTATTATAATCTTGCTCCATTACATTTATTTAAAATATTCTAAAAAAAATAAATATAACAATGGATTCATTTATCAAAAAAATCATCAACTCATTTTATTTGTAATAATTTTTTTATTTGTACAAGTTTAATTAAGATAAATTATATTTGTTTTTGTTATTCCATTGTTAAAAAAAAAAAAAAAAAAATCGTTCGTTTGGGATTGGGATTTATTATTATTATTTCGTATAAGTATACATTCTATATCCAAAGGACATCTGCACAATTTTTTCGTTTATGTGGTTGGGAAAGATCAACAAAAAATAAAATATAAGATGTGGTTGTTTTTTTTGATACAACAAACAATACGTGATAATAGAAAAAGACACACCAAACACAAAGATTTTTATGATTAAAAAATTAAAATAATATATCTTTTTTTACATTTATCTCAATCCAATTCAATTTCAATTTTATTTCTTAAGAAATTAATGATTATTTAAAACAATTCAAAAAATAATAATAAATAGATTTTAATTTTAATTAATTTTAAAAGTAACTGTTCACTTCCCAAGTTTTATTAAAAGATATTTTTTTTAATCAAAGAAAAAAGGATTTTGGGGATAAAGTGATCACATGTAACTCCGATTTGACTTGCAGAGCTCCATGGTTAGTACCCCTAAAAGTGGTAGTTTATTTGATTTTTTCAAAATAATAGTGTTTAGAAATTTCCAAAGAACTATTGAAGTACTCTTGTTTTGATTAGTTTTTTGAGGGGTCTCTCTCCAAAATCTTTTTTTTTTTGATTCTTCCAACGATTTGTTCGGAGCCAAAAAAAAAAATCATCATTAAATTTTTAGTAGTTTTGGTTTTGGTGTGGTTTCATTTTTGTTGTTTGGGTTGATTTTTATTTTTTATTTAAATTTTTTTACCATAGTTCAATGCAAATCGGACTTTGTTGACAATATGTGGGTGAAATATCACGTGATGAGTGGAGGATATAAATATGGTGGACGTCAAGTGTAAAAGACTTCATTCTAATTTATTCTCAACAAATAATATATACTAATAATGTACAGATTATCTGCTTATTTGTTGGCATGCACTGTCTTTATGTTGGCTGTGCTCTCTGCCAACGCCGCCTTTACTGAGCGTCAATACCAAGACTCTTTCGTCTCATGGATGCAAACCAACAACGTCAAGTACGACGGAAAGGAATTCAACCATCGTTACGGTGTCTTCAAGAAGAATATGGACTACGTCCAACAATGGAATGCCAAGGGTTCATCCACCGTCCTCGGTATGAACATTTTCGCTGATCTTACCAACGCTGAATACCAACGTATCTACTTGGGTACCAAGATCGATGCCTCTGGTCTCTTGAACGTCGCTGCCGCCCGTGCCTTTGACCGTAACTTCAACATCAAAGCTTTGAACCCAACCGTCGATTGGCGTGCCAAGGGTGCCGTCACCCCAATCAAGAACCAAGCCCAATGTGGTTCTTGTTGGTCATTCTCTACCACTGGTTCCGTCGAGGGTGCTCACGAAATTTCCACCGGTAACTTGGTTGCTTTGTCCGAGCAAAACTTGATCGATTGTTCCGTCCCAGAAGGAAATCAAGGTTGCAATGGTGGTCTCATGTGGGCTGCTATGGAATATATTATCAAAAATGGTGGTATCGACACCGAGTCATCCTACCCATACACCGCCACTGGACCGAACAAGTGCCGTTACAACTCTGCCAACTCTGGAGCCAAAATCTCCTCATACGTCAACGTCACCTCTGGTTCTGAGACTTCCCTCGCTTCAGCTGCCAACGTTAACCCAGTTTCTGTTGCCATCGATGCCTCCCACAACTCCTTCCAATTGTACTCATCTGGTATCTACTACGAGCCAGCTTGTTCAACCACCCAACTCGACCACGGTGTCTTGGTTGTTGGTTACGGTTCAGGTCCAGCCTCATCCTCCACCACCGCTACCACCCTCTCTGGTACTGGTTCAGCCACCTCTGGTACTGTAACCTCATCCTCTGGTCAATCCACCACTGCATCCGGTACTTCCGCTTCAGGTACCTCTGCTTCAGGTACTTCCGCTTCAGGTACCTCTGCCTCCGGTACCTCTGCCTCTGGTACCTCTGCTTCTGGATCATCATCCGCCTCTGGATCATCATCCGCCTCTGGATCATCATCCGCCTCTGGATCATCATCCGCTTCAGGATCATCATCCGCTTCAGGATCTTCCTCAGCCTCTGGATCATCATCCGCTTCAGGATCTTCCTCAGCCTCTGGTACCTCAGCCTCTGGTACCTCTGCTTCCAGCTCAACCAACCTCCAACGTCGAAGCCGGTACCGAGAACTACTGGATCGTTAAGAATTCATGGGGTCCAGCCTGGGGTCTCCAAGGTTACATTCTCATGTCCAAGGATAGAAACAACAATTGCGGGTATGTATTTTACAATTAGAAAAAAAAATAATTTTTTTGAGTGAAAATGTATTTGTTAAAATTTAAATCCAAAAATGTTTATATTATAATATATATTTAATTTGCAAATAACTACAAGAGTTAAAAAATTAAATAACATATTACTAAATTTGGTTTATTTTTTAAAATTTTCACTCATTAATTTTTTTTTTTTTTTTTACCAATATATATATATGTATACATTTACTAATACTATCTATTTCATTCAACCGGTTACTCTTCTGCGCAGTATTGCAACACAGGCTTGTTATCCAGTTGTCTAAATTACACTACTATTTAAATAAAATAATACAAATATATCTGTTATTCAAATGTAATAATATTGGAAAAATTTTTATATTTTTATATTTTTATTTTTCTGCTAGTTTTTCATTGATTTTCATCAAAAGCATTGCCAAACATTCAGTGCATTTTTTCATTTTACTAATGTCAAATTAATAAATAGTTCATATCTCTCATCAAAAAGATTGTCCCAAAGATCTCAAAGATAAGAATATAGTAACCAATTCTGCTAATCCTCACTCTGTAGGCTCAAGAAACTACATCAATTATATGACGAAAGCATCCCTCCTCTTCGAGATACCTCTTACCTCTTAGAGAAAAGTCATTCATATAATTTTAAAAATAAGTCTTTGTAATTTTTTTTTTATTTAAATTTTATCCCACAATTTTTTTTTCAATATTTGTTTAAATGTAAATAAAGTGCCTTAATAACTTAGTTTTTAGTTATTTTTTTAATGTTTTTCGTTTATAGCTAGGTAAATCAAATAGTTTGGTCGGTAGACAATAGAGTTTAATAGGATACAAGATAAAAATAAATAAATAATTAAATCAATCTAATTAATCACTAATATATGAAAAGTGTCTTTTTGTTTGTAAATAAAATAATCAGATTGATTTAAACTAAAAAAAGATGTAAAAATATTATCTTTGGATATCTGTGGGTTAAATTTTAAAAATGATTTATAAAAAGTTAGAGATTTATATTTAAAAAGATTACTTATTTAGGTGGGGAGTGGTGTTTATTTTTAAAATCCAACACATTCTGTAATTTATACATATTTATTGTAACATTTTATCGATTAATTTTTTAAGTAAAAAAATAAAATGTTTATATTACAATTTTTTATAAATAAAGAAGGATTATTTAATTCTACAATCAATCATTTTACATTTTAAATTCCATTTTATAAACTAAAAGAATGAATATTACTTTTTTCCTACTTTATGTATATTGGGCAATCTTTATATTATTCCAATTAAAAGAAGAGAAAATATATCATACTATTTTTAAATCTTTACATTTAAAGTAAGTAAATATAATGTTTTAAAACATAAAAATTATATTAATAACAAATTCATAATAATAGGACAAATGTAGATCATATTCCAAAAATAGTTCCTTTGGTTTTGGAATAAGAAAACAAAATATTTTTTCAAATAAATAAAACAATTACAAAGATTTTTTTTAACATTATAAAGTTGTCGCAAAGTGTACAAATATAATTCTCTATTATTTATTAAATTGATTCAAGTAAATTAAAATAATGATAGATTGATTAAACAGAACAGTGTACATACACATTCTGAAACAACTCCTGATACTACCACTAGTTTTGATGTCACTACTGCTGTTACTATAACTAATGCTGCTACTAATGTACTGAATGTTTGGCAATGCTTTTGATGAAAATCAATGAAAACCTAGCCTGAAAAAATAAAATAAAAAAATAAAAAAATTTTGCAATATAATTACATTTGAATAACAGATATATTTGTATTATTTTATTTAATAGTAGTGTAATTTAGACGATGGTATAACAAACCTGAGTCGATATTCTGCGCAGAAGAGTAACCGGTTGAATGAAATAGATAGTATTAGTAAATATATACATTGTTCAATTGTTTGAATGATATAGATGTATTAGTATATGTATAAATATAAATAACATTGTTTAAAAAAATTATAATATTATTGCATAATAATTTATATATATATATATTTTTATAAAATATCTTAATTATTACTTATTATATAAAAGTAATAATCTATGATAATAAATTTATTAAGTCGTTTGGATTGGAGGAGAATAAACAGATAAGTGAAAGTACGAAAATGAGAATGTAATTGATTGAAATCTTTGTGGAGCTATTGTCGCCAGTGGTGGTGATCGATGGAGATGTTGTTTGTTCTTCGGTTGTAATAACACCAGTAGAATTGGCACTCATACCAGTAGTAGCAGTAGTGGTACCAGTAGTAGTAGTAGTAGACGATGTTGTATCACCACCGGTTGTTGTAGTTGATGTTGTGGATGTTGTTGTTGGAACACCAGTTGTTGAGGTCGAAGTAGTCGTAGTTGTTGTTGTATTTGTTGTATATTGACAATGAACACCATTGTATCCACTATCACATGTACAAGTTAAGTCTGTGGTATTGCAGCTACCATGATTGTAACAGTTCATGTAGCATGAGAGCTCACTACATGATGGATTACCCATCCACAATCCTTGACAATTGCAAGTTCCGTTGGTTGTATTGCAAGTTCCGTGTCCCGAGCAGTTGTTCAAAGAAGTACAGAGCTTCAACTCACAAGAGTTACCGGAATAACCTTCATTGCAGTTGCAAGTACCAGAGAAGCAATTACCACGATTGTTGCAATCCAATGGACAACCGGTATCGTAGGAAACTTGGATGACTTCATCTCCAGTATAGATGGTAAGGAATTGGCTACCTACTTGTAAACCGATCGAACTAGTCTCAATACTTGAACTTGAAGAGTTGAAATCAAGGTAAGATTGATTGTTTCCGTTGGATCCAATGGCTAAAAGGGCAAGACCGTATTGGTTCTTCTCATTTCCAGTAAAGAACACCTCACCAATACTTGAATCATATCCACCTTGGAGGGAGCCACCGAAATTGGTGATCTTGTAGGTTCCGACTGGAATTAGACTACCAACAGAGATATTAGAGTAGGAGAATACATCCATAGTGATAGAAAAGCTACCACAAATGAAATAGATTAAATTCTTATCTGTATTAACAGCAGCAGTTAATCTATTTGAAACAGTAGTATTTGTGAAAGTACTATTGTTATAAAAGAAAAGAAAAGAAAACAATCAAAAGTTAATCATTCAATTTATAAATAAAAACAATTATAGAACTTACTTTAATTGTGTATTTGTTTTCAAGTTAAAGCTAGCAATGTTACCATTGTAATCACCTAAGAATACCAATCCTTTAGATTGATCAATACCACTATGGATAAAAAGTAAGAATATGATTATTAATAACTTAACTTTTATTTTATATCTAATTGCAACATTTTAATTTACAACTTACAGAGCAATCGATGTTGACCAGAATGTTAAACTTCCAGTCATATTAATGTATTGATAGGTTGGTGTAAAGACAGTGTTATTTTGAAGGAAACTATTGTCGTGATTAAAATATACAAATTGATTGGATGGCGAAGTAACAATGAAATAGATATTTGATCCATAGGTAAAAGAATTTTTAATGCTACTGAATGTGTGTGCTGCAGTTGCAAGAATGTTTTGTGATGGGTCTAACAGGTAGATAGTATTCTTACCGAAAGCATAGACAAGATCGTTGATGGATGTTGATGTGTAGAAAGTTTCCTTGCTACTGGTGATGTTAAATACGTTTCCTACTAGCGGAATCGATGTGTTGACTGTGTTGCTGTTAGGTGGAATGTTAAAAGTGATGGCTTGTCTAGAGTTGAAAAATGTTGCACCATTTTTAGTGGTTTGGACTTGTTTGAATTTATCAACACCATAATTTAAATTGAAAACACGATTTTGTTCAAAAAATGGAGGTGAAACTTGACCAATCACTTCTCCAATTACTACGAAAATAATAAATATTAAATATATAGATTTATTCATTTTATTTGAGTTATTATGTTTTTACAATTATACAGTGGAATGAAAATACAAAATGAGCTAAACTCTATCTCCAACATGTCTGCTATTTATACTTGTGTTTCATCTCTTAAATATTTTAGTAAAAATCTACTCTATAGAAAAAAGAAAAGAAACGAAGTGTATAAATATAGTTTCAATTATTTGGATATACCCAATCCGATATAGATGGTATAGCTTTTTTCTTCTGTTTTTAAAAAAAGAAATACACAAAAGTATCCGGTGTACAAATATGTCATCGCATGATAAAAAATTTGGTCACCTCCAAATGAGTGATGAATGAATTATGTCCTCCCTCAAAACCAAATCCTTTTTGTTTTTTAAAAGGTACTCCTATGATTTAGGTACCAAAAAAACGAAAAAATTATAATCGTTAAAAAAAAAAAAATCTGAAAAACCCCAAAAACAATTATAATTCCTTGTCCCAATACCAGGACTTTAGCCATGCAGAAAATCACCACCAACTTCCAAAAGGAGATTATAATTTGCAGGTTTCAAAAGAAAAATAAAAATAAAATAAAATAAAATAATTTTAATTTTGCGAAACCTATGGTCCACAACAATTCCTATGTATAAATATATTAATTGTTTCTGAAAAAGGTTAATTTTATAGATTTGATTATTATAATGAAATAAATCTAATTAAATTTCTGATTTCCAAGTCTTCTTAATTTGATATATTTGAAGATCAGTTTAACTTATGTATATTATCGACTCTTCTTGTAGTTGATTCTTTTAAGTTATCGATAGATCTAGTTGGTCACAGTGATTTATATTGAAATCGGAAGGTTTGAAACTGGATTCAATTGAATTATACTATCCAATTTCAAGAGACAAAAATAATAATAACTATTTTAAATTTATTTATTAGTTTTAAAAAAAAATAAATAAAATTATAATTTTTTTTTTTAAGTGTTGATATTTTATTAAAATAATAATTAAATTGATTTGAGAACCTTCACGGTTTCTTTTATTGCCTTTTCTGTTGTTTTTTTTTTTGTTTATATATCTTTTTTATCATTTTTTACCTTTTTTTTTCGATTTATTAAAAAAAGTTTTTATCTCTTTCTGGTGACAACAGTATGAGTCAGTGTAATTAGTAAATCTCTTGGTTCGGAGGGTGGTAATAACATTAATGATTGAATAGCTTTGTTACAATAATCGATTGCAAGTGAACGTGTTTTCTCGATACCGTTACTTTGGAAAACGAGTCTTCTTGCTTCGTCGACATCTCCTGGCATGGAGAATTTTCTTTCAATGAGTGTTTCCAATTCTGGAAACTCTTGTGCAGCGAATAAAACTGGTGCAGTAGCCAATCCAAGTGATAGATCTACCGATGCTGGTTTACCCAGTGACTCTGTTGAAGAAGTGAAATCCAATAAATCATCTACAATCTAAAAAAGTAAATTGAGATATATATATTACATGTTAAATGAGTCCGATTTGATAATTATTTCATGATTTACTTACTTGAAAAGCTAAACCTAAATTCTTTCCAAAATCAGTAGCAATATCAATAACCTGACGATCGGAACCTGAAAGAATTGCAGTTGATCTACAGCTGTTGGCGATAAGTGAGGCGGTCTTTAAATAGGTTTTTCTAATGTAAATATCAAATGATGACCCACTGGCTTTGATTTGCATGAATTCACCTTCTACGAGATCAGAGATAACTGTTGACATCAACTCTGTTACTTCATGATTCTTGAGGGTTGAAAGCAGTACCGATGCACGTGAGAGCAAAAAGTCACCGCAAAGGATGGCTAGCTTGTTGGAATAGGTGTGATTGATGGATGGCACGTCACGACGGGTGTCGGCATCGTCGATGACGTCGTCGTGCACCAAACTGGCTGTGTGAATCATCTCTACAATTTCAGCGAGACGCATCTGAACCGACGACGGTTGGATTGCACTTTGATTCGCTGGATTCGCCGAGTTGGCAATGGAGAGTGCACGTGCCAGTAGCAGCAGAATCGTTGGACGAATACGCTTGCCCTTCAAATCGAAATAGTATGCAGCGATCGATTTCAACACCGGGTGAGTCAGTTTCGATGGTCCACCAGCGTGCTCGCCACTTCCACTGATTCCATTCGTGACGGTATCGATAATATTCTTTGTCATTTGATTCAGGTCTTGATCGACCAACTTATAGATGTCACCAGACGATCTAGTGCTGAGGTTATTCAATGGATCCAACAGCTGAATATTGGAGGGTGGTGTGTATCTGTCGTTGTGTAAATGTTCCTCAATGAAATATGACTTCTTTTTAACTTTTTCAACAAACTGATTGATTGTTGACATTATCTTTGATTGTGTTTGCATGGTACAATAGTGATTCGCAATCATTTTTACACCTAAATTATTATTATAACTAGTTTGATTATTATTCTGATTATTTCTATAACTATATTGGATTTTTGAAATCTAAGTTTGAAAAGAATTCACTGGTTAATATATGTTTATTTTCTTGTATTTAAAATTATTTTTAGATTCTTTTTTTTTTTTTGAAAAAGAAGAAGATATGAAGAAGAAAAACAATAAAATAGATGATTATTTTAAACTTTTAAACATTTTGTTAAATAAGGAATATAAAAAAAATGATCATGATCAGTGTTTAATTACATGATCATGGTGTGAGCAAGTCAAAAAAATAAAAAAAAGCAAATTTAACACAAATCAAACGCCACAACTTGCTAAAAAATGTTTGGTGCTTTGAAACATAAAAATAGGGTGAAATGTTCCTCATGTTTTTTTTTTTTGATTTTTAACCTTATTAATCGAGTGATCATGTCGTGTATTATTGTCCATAATCTGTTCTGTTTCTAATCCATCTCTGTTGACTGTAATTCTCTATAAATACAATATTCTCATCCATCCAAACTCTAAAATCCGAAATATTATGATAGATATTTTGATTCAATGATAGTTGATTGACTGATGTATTGTAAAGTAAATACGATTGTATTATTTTTAATGATGTGCCAAGCTGCCAATGATAATGCATGAAAGTAGGGTCTTTATAAATATTAAAACTTACATTTTGATTTAAATATATTGAATTATATGGTTTAATCGATGCTGATGTTGATTTCAAAATCCGGCTTGTGATCGACATTTTTCTGTATATTTGATATTAAAAACTTTATGAATTATATGAATGGTGTTTTACTTGATCTAGTTTGGTACTACTATGTTATATGAAAATATAAAAAAATAAAAAAAACTAGTTTAAATTAAAATGAAAAAAGATTTATTACACAAAAGGTATAATTTTGTGAAGTATTTTAGTGTAGACAATGATGATTCGTTTAGGACGCTTTAAGTCGGATAAAAACAAAAAAAAACAAAAAAGTGAAAATCAAAAAAAACAAAAAAAAAAAAAAAACAAAATCTAAATAAATTGTGAAAATGAAAATTAATATGACAGTTGTGATTATATTATTATTTTAATAATATTTTAATTAATGATTCAAAAAATAGACAGATAAATTAAATTAAATTAAATGTGTGTGTTGTTGATCTTATTTATCTTCATCCACAACCAACCAACACACCAGGATCAAAAAAAAAAAAAAAAAACAAATCAAAAAAAAATAATAATGATGATGTATGATCGATCAATAAAAATTTAAAAAATATATTAACGAATATTTGGTGATCACAATTTGCTGTTGAGTTTTAATTGTTTTTAAGATCAAGATATTTAATATATTTTTTTAAAAAATTAAAATTATTACATATTGTAATTTTTTTTTGTTTTTTTTTTTGTTTTATTTGTATTTAATTGTTTTTCTCTTTCAGTGACCATATGTGACAAACGATAAAGATAACTGAGAGTAGTAGTGTAAAGTGTAGAATTCGATAGAGTAGTAAGATGGAATAGGTTACTACCATGACGGCCGAGGCAATTAAGACGGCTCGCAAGAGGAACAGATTGTTTTGATTGAGTTCAATTCGCGAGAGACAGATGTGTGCAATGGCAACGAGAATAAAGAGTTCGTACGAGTCGAATACCTGCCACTCGAACGAGAGGTGTTTGATCCAGATGATAAGATTCGGTGCCATGATCAAACCGGCAAACAGATACATCATAAAGAGACTCTGTTGGTAGAGCTGGAGGTCGCGTTGCTCCTGACCACTGGATTTCATTGCACCGGCCGGTTTCTTCTTGAGCAGCAGGATATTGCTTGTCGATTGTGCACCGATGATCGGTGATGATGGTGATACCAAGAGGAATAAAAGGAATGCCAGCAATCCGAGTGCAGAGTGTATCACAATCACCAAAATAGTACCGACAATGAGCCATTTGGAAATCGAAAGTTGGAAATTGCCTATATACAATCGTGTAGTATTAAAAGTTGGAATGAAATGGCCAATGTAAGATCCAATCGTAAATAATATATTAACAATTAAAATTAAAATTGTCAGCTACAATTAATTGTTGTTGTAGATTATATATTAAAATTAGTTATTTTGTGATGAGAATTAATAGGATGTAAATTCATGATCTTACAATGCAAACAGAGAATATAAATAGGAATGGAATAACCCAGAACGGAGGAATTTGTTCCAACATAAAAGAATCGATAAATGGATCTGGAATTAAACTTCTACTAGATAGAATAGATGGATTTGTATACCCAATTAAATTAAATACAACATAAATAAATAATGGTATTAAAATAAAGAATGGTGCCAAAATGACTGATTCTTCTCGTAGTGTTAATAAAAGATTTGGAAATTCATCTAAAAGTGTTTAGAAATAAAGAAGATTAATTAGTAAATATGATTGTATATGTTTAGTTGTATTTCTTTGATAATTGTTTGATTTTTTACCTTTCTTTCTCCAGGAATTCATTTGTGATGCAAATACCCATAGGAATAAAGCATAGCAACTTGGGAATAGTGAAAGTGCATAGGAGAACACCATTGATCCAATCGAACCGAAAAAGTCAAATGTGAATGTAACTTCATAGGATATATAGGGATCCAATACCATGAATAAATGTGGTCTTTCGACATAGACATCCTCATAGACATCGAGTTCAGGATCGATTGTATCGTCAGTGATGATCTCTTCATACTCTGTACTCTCCTGCAGAAGCATATGCATCTTATTGTGCTCGAGTGTCTCGCCAACCACATGATTATTGATTTCAACGAATTGCAATTGATCGGTATTCTGTTTGGACTCCATTTCCAGTGCACTTTCAACAACAATTCTCTTATTGTCTTGTTGTTGTTGTGGTGGTGGTTGTTGATTACCACTATTGTTTATCTTGATTTTTGAGGGTGTCGATGATTGATGGAATTTGATTTTGGTAAGTGAGCAATTGTATACGAATTTACCTTCCTCCATAACACCAGGAATATATTGATAGGTTGTTGGTAAGAAAATTGGAGCATTTGGTGTTTGTGGTTTCACATTTGATTGATGATGATCGTGACTCTGTTGTTTCTTTGGCTGAGTAGGTGACAAGCGTACTTTCAAAGGATACTTTTTGTGATAGAATGGCAAACTAAAATTATAAACCAATGAATGTCCTACAGGTAATGTATATTTATGAACTATTTTTTCAACTGTGTTAGTATTTATCACAATGATTATTGATGAAATTATAATAGTTACCATCAAAAATACCGGTTGATGGTACATTAACTTGAGATTCAGTTGTATTGTAAAATTGAGAGATTGCAATAAACTTTTGTTTTCTAGCAGACTTTGGGAATCCAATGAAGATCGAGTGGAAATCTTTGAGTTCAGATGCTTGAAGTACTAATTGTGTAACTGGTGATTCAATGTTTGATTTTGTAAGGGGAGGAAGTGGAGGGAATGAAAATGATTTATACGATATCTCCTCTGCTACTGAATAGTTTTGACTATAGAGAACGACAGTGAATTCTCCCAGTGGTAAGCTTGTTGTCAATGCAAAGTTGAATGGTTCACCAATGTTTTGTTGTTGCTGTTGTTGTTGTGATTGCATTTGATCCTCTTGTTGTTGTCCATGTATCCAATCAGAGATACGGAAGTGAATGTAAAACGATTCGACGGGCGATGAAGACGATGTCACACGTTGATTCGCTTGGTATTGATAGGCGAGTGACGGACGGTGAAGTAGCGTGACCATTGGCGACGTCTCATAGTCGATCTTCTTGGCAATGTCGGTGAGTGATTCAGTGTCGATCTTGATAGTCTGCTTCATTGTTGCCATGTATCGTTGTTGGTCTACGAACGGTGTGAATCCCAGAATCTCAGGGACGTGACTGTGTAGCTGTGAACGAAGTATTTCCAGTCGTTCACGTGGAGCATAAGTGTTCTGCTTGGTCAGAGGGTGGGCGAGTGTCAGCAGACCCTCGACCAACGAAACAACGACCTCATTACACCAAAGAATACATTGATGATCTGTCTCCATCAAAACATCGGGAATCGAGGTGGTAATCGCTGAGAAACTTCTCTCTGCACTGACGATACCATTCAACGAAGTCAGTTCCGATCGAATCAAAGTATCTCTGTGTCCACCACCTATTGAAATAACAACTATATTATCATAAACTAAGTTGTAATTGATTAAATTTAAAAAGTTAGTTAACTACTATTATTGTTGTTGTTGTTGTTATTAACTTTTTTTATGTAACATACTTGGAGGTAGATTTGTTGGTTCACCTTTTTCATTGAATTCAAAGTGTTTTGGTTGAATTGAATTGCTCCAGTGACGATTCAGTTCATGATAGAAATGAGATGTCGATTGATGCGAGTAGATCGGTGCATTTCTATGTGAAGTATTCAATGTTATTATCGTAGTAACACTTCCATAGATATGATTTGGTAGTAATACACTCATTCTAGCTACAATTCCACCCATACTATGACCTATTAATATTACTGACTATATAATAATATTATTATTTGAGTTAATAAGTAAGTAAATCATGATATTATGAATTGATTGATATGAATTGATATGAATTGATTGATAACATTACACTTGGCTTTGCTTTATCAGGATCACTCGGTTGATTGTGATAAAGATCCAATATTACTTTGATACAATCGTTGACGTATTCCGCTTCATCAAACATCACATCACCACCGAATGCAGAGAGTTCCTCTTCAAAGTCCAGAGTGAATATGTCGAGTTCGTTGTAGTAGTGCTCCTGTTGTGGCTTTCTTTTCTTTTTGTTTTTGTTTGGATTCTCTATTTCGAATGGATTCGACGATGATTCTCTTCTGTTGATATGTGCAAATGCCTCTGCACCGATCGATCTTATCTGCTTGTAGCTACCACTATTTCCCGGTATAAAGAGAACAGGTACACCCCTCAGTGGTTTACCAAGCCTACTAATTGTATTACCAGCATATGCCGGTGCATTAGGTGTCGTTCCACCTATTGGATTCTGATTATTATTACTATTACTATTTAAAGTCGAAAGTGTGGTCGAAGAAACACCAGCATTATTATTTGCATTACCATTATTTCCACTACCACCACTACTACTGCTTGAAGCAGCAGCATTATTACCTATATTATTATTATTATTACTATTTATATTATTATTATTATTATTACTATTTAAAAGATTGTTTACAACAGTCGAGTCTGTTGTTGAGACGAGGTTTAGATTAGAGTTGTCTTTGGTGAGTGAAGAGAGTGGTAGAACAGAGTGTGACTCTCGATAGAGATAGAGATGATATCTCGAGTGGTTCGTAGAGACAGAGTAGTAGACCGGCAACATATAGGTCATCGTACATATGTTTGGATCGATATCAAAAAAGATACTCTGTATTGCCACGATGAACAATATCACCGTAACAACATTAAATGCGACCAAGTAGAACCATTTTCCATGTTGTGATAATGACAGCAACGCCATTATTATCAACTTGCTTTAAAAATAATGATGTTGTTACTATATCTCTATTTCTACAGCTATATATTACTACTTGAATCTAAATAATATCTATTCAAACTATATCAATTGACAAACAAATGTTCTAAAACTACTACTTCTATCTTTATAAATATATATTAATGAAAAAAAAAAAAAACAAACAAACAAACAAAACAAACAATAACAAAAATCTTCACATATAAATTTGTTTTTATGATTACTTTTGAAGTTTTTTTTTGTTTTTGTTTTTCTCTTTATTTATTCTTTGAACATACACATATACAGACAATAAAAAGAACTGAATAAGTGAAAATATAAATAAATATCTTTTATTTTTGTTAATTTTTAATTTTAAAGAATTTTTTTGAAAAAAAAAAAAAATAAAAACGACAAAAAAAAAAAAAAATAACTTTTTTATATATCTTTATTTTTTCTATTCAAAAATGATTCTATAATTTTAAGGAATTTCCTTTTTTGGTTTGGAAGGACATAAGAAATTTCTTTTTAATCTTCTAAATCAATTAGTTGACTACAATTACAATTGTTCCAAAAAAAAAAAAAAAAAACTTTTTAAAAAAAATAATAAATTAAATTCAATTGACAAGGAAAGGAGTAATAAAAAACAAAGTTTCACAAAATTTGGATACTATTAAACACTCAATAAACACATGTTTATAATTATATTTTAATTTAATTTACTCTAATTGTATATATTTCAAAACTCATCAATACTCTTTATTTTCATTTTCTTTTATATTATAATCTTTTCACATTCATGTAAATAAATAATATTAACATTTATATAAATATATTTACTTATTTACTTACTTACTTACTTACACATAAATACATAAATATAGTATATTATAAATATCTTTTAAAATTCACAACATCAGTTTATTTGTATAGATAGATATTATTATTATTGTTATTATTATTAATTTAATCTAATTAGATATATATTTTTTTTAATCATATTTTTATATTATATTATAGATATATATTATATTGTTATAAAATTATAAAGAAATGGATGCAGCATTTCACTTAATATTTTCACCACATCCTCAAGTACTGTTTAGATTCATTAACAGCTTGAATTCAGAGTTTGAAGATTCACAACCACATTACCTCCCGTTTGTCGAGCAGATGAAGACCTATCGTACAAAGTTTGAGTCGTTCAACAAAGATGTATTAAAGTATAAAAAGATGGCTGAAATGCTCAATGAAATGGACAAGGAGCTGCAATTCATGGAGAAAGACGAGATGCTGAGACTCACACTGAAAAACATCATCAGCACCAATCGTAACCTGCAGCAATCGCTCTCACAACTCGAACCGATGATGAGGCAGCAAATCGAACAGATCAAATCACTCGCCGACTATATATGTCCACCCACCGAAGAGGCGTTTCGTCAGCGTGTGCTCGACCTGCTCGACAAGGCAAGCGTCGAGAAGCTGCCGGACACCGCCTCCAAGACCTGTGTCATATGCATGGAGTCACAGGCAAACATCGCCATCAAGCGACACTGTACAGTAAATCCACACACCACAACCACACCCAACAGCAGTCACAGCGCATCAGCCACCACAACCACCTCCACCAGCAGACACAGAAAGGCTCTTTGTTGCGCCAATTTCGCGTGTGCCTGCGGTCCAACCATGTGTAAGGAGTGTTTCATCAAGAACTACTGGATCACCTCTATCAATTCCACCAAATCATTCTCAACATGTGCATGTTGTAGATCGGAATATTGTTTAAAAGATATACATTTAGTTCAATATGTAGCTAAAGAGAGAGAGAAGGATAAAGAAGATATTACTACTATAATTAATAATATTAATAATTATAGTAGCAGCAGTAGCAGCGGCAATAGTAATAAAAAGAGAAAAGATACAGAACCAAATAGTACAGCTTCATCATCCTCATCTTCATCGTCGCAATCCACTCATTCAAATTCACCAAAGAAAAAGCAGAGAAATGAATCTACTTCTAGTACTTTGACTAGCACCAGTACTGCAACACGATCATCACCTACAACTTCAACCACAACAACTACTACTACAACCACATCTTCCACACCTGCCAACAATAGACACAACAACAATGTAAATAATAATAATGATAATAGTAGCGAGATCTCGCTATTATTGAGAGGTCAAAGATCCCCACACTCCAATCAACATCATCGTGGACACTCAAGATTTACAATTAACGATGTTTTTGTACGATCAAATCGACGTGATAATGTAATTAATGTGGACTATCCATACTCATCATCAAATAATAATACTAATACCACAACTTCAACTACTAATAATAGAGTAAATAATAATAATAACAACAGCAACAAAAAATCATAGTCGTATCCGAATATTAATATCAATGCATAATGAAAGTGATCATAAAGTTAAATCACTCTTTAGCATATAATAATCTCACCGACACATAATAATAATAATAATAATATAATAGTTTCAGTTTTTCAAAATAGGAATCTAACAAAAAGAAAAGAAAGAAAACATTGTAATTACTTAAAATAATAAATTTCTTTTTTATTTTTATTTTTATTTTTTATTTGTTGTTGCATTTATTCAATTTAGTTATTGGTTTCAACCCAACTTGTGTGTACAAGATCAAAATCGTACATTAATTACCAAATTTGTCAATTATTATAATAAGTATAAAGAATTACCCCTCGTCTGCAACCACATCTCTTGTCACCCTCATATACTCTTGGATTACTAAATTTGACAAAAATTAATAAAATCTTTGTTCACTGAATGAAATGGGGGTGTGTGTTGATGCTATCATCATTATTCAATCAAAAATGATTAGACAAACATACATACACATACATATTCCAAAGGTAAAAAAGAAGTACATAAGTAAATAAGTAAATAAATTTAAAAAAAAAAAACAAACATATTTATGATGTTATTTTCTATTATCATAATAATAAAGAGATGGGAAAAAAGAACTTTAATACAATATTTTAATATGAATACAACAACAACAAAAGAGAGGGATCGGTAACACACTAACACTATACATAATAATAACAACAACACACAGTCATTTATTTATCTTTAATAAATAATAATAATAATAATAATAATAAATAAACTAATTTATAATTTATAATATCAACAACATCAGCAGCAACAACAACACAATAAATCATTATTTGTAATTTTCATAATAAAAGTAGATTAAAAAAAGTAAAAAAAAAAAAAAAAAAAAAAAAACATTATTATCTCAAGTAGTTTCATAATTACATCTGATACTACTACCTTAACCACCAATTTATTCATTCCTCATAACATCTGAATTTTTAAATTTATAATATTATTATTCATAAACCAAACCATCCATTACTTTAATAAACAGGAAAAATCGAAAACAACAACAACAACAACAACATCATCATAATCATTAATTTAAACTTACAAATTTAGAGTAATATTAATCCAATGGAAAAAAGGAAATTTTGTTTAATAACAGGTAGGTCTACCACATCTTATCATCAGCCAAAAACCACACATATGTCTAAAACTGAATTAAGATAATTGCTAATCATATAAAATCTTGGTTCAAAAAAAATAATAGTTCGATGTTCCAATCGATTGATAAACTACACCCACGTTACTTTTTAGAGATATTTTTTTTGTTTTTTTTTTTTGTTAAACCCCCCCACATCCTAAAGCTATTTAATCAAGTTTTTTTAATCTCCCAATGATTCATTCATTAATATAATTACTAATCTTTAGAAATTACATTTTAATCATTATCATTAATAAATCAGTAATATTCTATTTCAAAGTAACATTTTTTTGTTTAGATTTTATATTTATTAAATTTCCTCAAACAAAAGACATAATTATTAATTAATTTATCTTTACTATTTTTTTTTAACTCTATTTTTTCAAAAACAATTCATTCCACTCATGAAAATGATTCCAACCCATCAATGCTCAATAGAAAAGGATTTCAAAACTCCGTATAGTAGAAGAAAGAAGATCAATTGTCAAGTCTCTCATTGTAATGGATGTGATGATAATAGTTCAATAAGTCTTCATTCAAATAATTATATAATTGAAAATGGTAAGATAAATTATTATTACTTTTTAAAAAACTTTTAAAATATTAATTTAATTATAAATTTTATTAGGATTATTTCAAACTATTGTAGATGATATGGTAAATCAAAGAGCAAAGATAGATAATCTATTTGAAAGTCTGACTGAATATATGGACAAGATAAAAGATCAAGTGCCAATCATTAACAATGAATGCAACAACAATAATAACAATGGCAGCTTGAAGAATGAAGATGATCTACTTCATTAAAGAGTAGAATTCCATGTGGTATCTGTTGGTGTACAATGGGTTACCACTATTGTTTCTCTAGTGATATTCATCGAGTTACTGGAGTAAAGAATGCGATGGACATTGGTAGGATGATGCAGACTCTAAAAAAATACTTTTCATTCGTGATCTCGATACTGTTGACCACCACTTTTTGAACAAACCAAATCACCATATCAACTCAGGCATCAAACCAATTTTTACCGGACATCCAAAATATAGATATTATGTGTATCTGTATACCTTGTATATACAAGCTGATAGTGAATCAGTAGGTCTCATACCAAATTTTTAATTTCTAAATAAAATATTATTAAAAATAAATCCAAGTTTATAAATTTTTGTACAAATATATTCTTTAAGAAATATATAGGTCCTAAAGAAATAGGTAAAAAATCAATTTATTTTTCATATTTTCTTTCTATTAGGTTTCTCATTATTAAAATATTTGAAATATAAATTTGTTCAAAAAATTAAACTTGAAAAATAAATTAAACTTATTAGTTAAAGACTTTTGAAAAATAATAAAAGAACTATTTTTTAAAATATTTTTTATAAACTTTTAGTTAATAATTAAAATTGGAATAATATTTAATATAGAATTTATGTTTTTTTAAAATTTACTTTAAATATATTGTATCATTAATTTATTAATTGAGAATTACTTTATCAGGATTGAAATATTTGTGATATTTTTAAAAAATCAAATAGTTTTGAATATCATGTATGTTTATAGAGATAAAAATAGAATTGATACAATGATTTATTTTGTTTCGTATTGTACAATGGTGTGGTTAACTTTTTTTATGCAAAAAAATGAATGTTCATTTGAATACAAATTCGTATACGAATTATCATATCCTTTATCAAGATATATAATTAAAAAAATATTAAAAAATAAATATTACACTTTTTATAATAAAGACAATTGTTAAAATATATTTTTTTACAATCTATTATCATAATATTTATTTTTATATATTATATAAATAATTATATTAGAGGTAACTTTTAAAATTATTCTTATTTATTTATCTATCATTTTTAATTCTATTCTTTTTTTTAAAGCATATATTTTTTTTTTTTTTTATAAAAGAATATGTTGTTTTATAATATCTTTTGATCCATTATTATATATAATTTTATAAGTTTTTATTTGTTAGAAATTTATAAATGTAATTCATTTTTATCATCCATTGACATAAGTCATTCGTAGTTCTATTTGATACTTCAATCGTTATAATCTATCTACAGATTCTATTGACTTTTCTAGCTATTCAGGTAGGATTAAATAAAAATAAAAAATAGAATAGTATGTTATTGGTAGATTGAATTAATATAAAAAAAAATCATAAATATTTTAATCTATTCCAATATTTACTTAATAGAATCTATTTAATACTCATCAAATATTTACCACTGCATTTCTAATTTTGACATTATCATTGGATTTTTTTTTGTTTTTGTTTGAGAGATGTCACTTTAATTTTAATACCAACACCACATCACACCACTACCACAATCATATTCATCATTAGCAATCTAAATAATAAACTAAACTCTACTCTAGAAGTAACCACACACCAATAAACTTCTAAATAAGTGTCATTGTAAAGACACCCTATAGAAAATAAAACACATTGTCTCATTGTAAATTTAGTGGCGAATCGTCTTTATCATAATTTGGTTTACCAGAGAGAAATGTACAATTAACAACATTCTGTCTGTTGAACACATACTAAAGCGTCAAACAATTTGTGTGTGTTTTGTTTGTTTGGTTTGTTTGTTTGTTTGTCTGTTTGTATTAAGTAAAGATCATGACTTCGAAATCAATAACCTTACTAAAATAATACTACTATTTAGTGTTTGAGCATTCTATTCCTGGTGTTAAACAATCATTATAAACAGATCATATATATATATATATAATATTATTATTCTATTTACTTAAAATATGTATTATTATTTATAATCACAATACAATCTTTGACAATCCATCCATTTCGTTTGTTTGTTTTTTAATATTACTTTTTTATAAATACTAAATACACCTTTTGGGTGTAGTAAAGTGTATTATAGATTATTTATATATCATTAAACTATTTATTATTAATTGTATTTTTTTTTTTTTTTTGTAAACTATTTTATTTTATATCTGTCTATAAAGATACTAATCTTTTAATTGTAAAACCTGGTAGGTTTTCAATAGATAAAAACGAAAAATCGATAGCATAAATGAAATGCGAGCCATTATTATATATACACCTCGATCATTTCCTACTAAATGTGTTTATTTCAAAAAGCTTGGGTAAGTGTAACAAATAAACAGATTGATTAAAAATACTAATAGTACTACTTGATCAATCATTCCTAAATTTTTGTAGATTATGGTTAATTGTACAACCATGGGTAAAAGAAACTGAAGACTATCCAAGCGAAGAAGAAATTAAGAGAAATGAAAAATTGTAAGAAAAAAAAAAAAAAAGATTTAAACCTATTTTATATTAATTTCAAATTGTTTTTATATTTATCAACAACAGGGTGTATGCATCGCCAAGTAGTTCATACAATTACTCTGGCTCATCTTCATCATCACTTTCATCGTCATCATCAAAAATCAAAAAGAGATCGACTTGGAAATCAAAGTCTTCGCCACCACAGAAACAAGGTGGCAGCAGTGGCGGTGGATTACACTCTGATTGGTGTTTCAACCAGGATCTCAGTGTCCAATTGCCACCGACACCAACCTACCCACCACCTCACCACTCGTCATTCTCACATCACAGAAGAACCAAATCGTCGTCACCGTCCAAGCCCACCGGAAACACCGTACCCATCGGTGGTGGTGGTAGTCTAACCTCTAGAAGTCTAAACACATCGCCTGATCATCGAAAACCACATATCTCCTCGTCTCTAAACAATACACACAGTGATCTGAATGGCACTGTAGTTTCATCGTTTTCAAACACCTATCCACCACCTCCACATTCACATTCTCATTCACATTCCTATTCACATCCAAATTCAACATCTGGAAATCAATTTAAATTACCACAACAACAACAACAACATATCAAGAGATCATCTCATAGTAGTACACCACTATCAAATATTAATAGTAGTAGTACATCTCTGTCTTCATCTTACTCTTCAAACTCTTCAAAGAAATCAATGAATTTGCAACAACAACCACAACCACAACAACAACAATTACAATCACAACCAATGAAGAATACATCACCGGTTGGTAAAACTAAAAAGTATTCCAAATTGGATATGTCATCGAGTTCTTCTTCATCGATTTCACAGCCACTCTCGCCTTGTACATCGACCAACTCTAATCTTTCATCGTTTTCACCGGCATCCTCTTCATCTGTTTCCACTACATCGTCGCACTCTTCCAGAAGCAGCAGTAATAGCAGTGGCAGTAGCAGCAGTAGTGGTGGTGTCAAGAGTAGCTGGGGTAGCAGATTAATTCGAAGCGTCTCCAACTCTACCAACCATTGCAAATCACCATCTCCATCATATCAGCACTTCCTTGACAATGAAGTTTGTTCTTAAGGGTTAAAAATATCATTTATTATTACAACAACAAATAAAAACAACATTTAATTTATTTTATAAAAAAAAAAAAAATGATCTCAAGAATTTCCCATTTTATAATTTTTCATATTTTTTTTTTAATTTTTTAATAACTATCAAATCATTGTTGTTTGATTAATGTTAATATCCAATTTGATAACATATATATAATAATAATAATAACAAGTAAAATAAAAAGAGATAGAAAATAAAAGTACTACTACTACTACTATCAATAACATAACAAGACAGATAAAGTTATGAGTACTCCTTCAAGAAATAACAAACCAAAATATAGTAAGCGAGAATATGAAGCAAAACAAGCGAAACAAGAAGAGTTGCAACAAAAACAACTACAAAAACAACATACAAACAAAAGTGAGAAACAACAGATTTTGAAATTGGATAAAGAAGAAGAGTTTAGTCAGTTTGAACTAAAGAAGCAGAAAGCAAATCTTGGTGTAGAAAGTGCAGAGTCGCTCATTCAGAATAGCTTGGGACATTTTGAAAAAGTAAAGGATATCGATCAATGCTGGCTTCAACAAGAACCATTGCAGTTGCTGGCGTTCCTGCCCACCGATAACTCGAATGACAACAACGCAGCAGCCGACGAGCTACTACTGATGCTAAACTCTGACCTCTCTAAACTGTTAAAGATGCGTTACAATGTATTCTGGAGTCACATACTACTGAATCAAACGGTGGTCGAGTTTCTCGAGAGTTTTCTTCGGTTTGTGAGTCGTCCGCATCAACCAATCAATCTGTGTGGCACCAACACTGCCAAGGCGTTGGGTACCGCCGAGTTCCAGCAGTCGAAGCGTGTACTCGAACAACGTGTACTCGCTGTCCTCTCGCGAATGTCATTGCTACAGGAAAAGAATGGACAATATATAGATCGTGACTACTATGCCAAGGCAATCTACGAACGTTCACTATTTGACATATCAAAAATCATCGATATATGCTCTGTTTTTGCAAATCGTTGTCTACCAGAAGTCAAATCGATTGTCAATCGTTTGTTTGATAATCAGCCAAAGTTTTATGATGATTTACCTGCTGTCGTTGCTTTACTATCTCGTTCTCTACTTGAACTTAATCAAAGTATTATTCAAATCGTAAGTGAATACAATAGATCGGTAAAGACCGACGTCGGACTACTTACAAATAAATATTACTTTACTTTTCTTACTTTTAGAACAATATCGATTTATTAAAGATTGAAGATGCATGTTCATTCCTGCTGGATATAGTTTATAGTGTCGATTGTTTCTTAAAGGTATTCAGCTATGGTTGTCATGCATTCGAGGATAATGATACATTCATTCCGATTATCGTGTATTTCTATGAAAAGTTAATTCCAATTTTCGAGCAATCCGTTGGTGTTCAATTAAAGTCACAGCTCAAACCAATCAAGACACATATACTTGGTATCGTTCACAGCATTATTAAGCATTGTCACACCAACAAACTGGATCAACTGGTGAATCTACTGAGTGAGCCGTGTGTTGTCTGTGGAAAGAAAGCCAAGGGTGAGCCAAGATTGTCTTACCACGAGGTGTCGAAACGTTTGCTGTCAATGCTCGGTCGCTTGGTAGAGTACAAGGATTTCGAGAAATCAAGAAGATCCAAACAATTCAATACCTATTTCGAAGTTGTCAATCCCACTTCCATTCTATTTGACTATGAAGAGAAATCTTCATTCTCTACCAAGCTAATAGAGTTGTCTTGTTTTGATAGTGAAATGTAAGTAGTATCAAAAATTAACATTATTATATTTCATCTTATTAATTGTTATTATTTATATGTTTTTTTTTAGTGATAAAGTTAAATTAACTTATTATTTAAATATGATGGGTAGAGAACTACCAAAAGATAAACCAACTAAAAATACAATCACATCATCAAAACAATCATCGCCAGTGGCAGTCACCGAAGAAAAGAAACCAAATCCAACCGATCTCCAAAACATTCAGAGTGTAAAAGACATCTTCCAGGACTGGGGTGATAAGTTTATTTTTAAATGTTTGAAATTCTATAATGACAATGTAGAGAATACAGTCAATGCATTGTTTGAAGATAGTTTACCATCACATTTGAAGTCAGTGAATAGATTAGAATCTTTTGCAGTTTCAACATCACCAACCATCAACAACAACAACAACAACCAAACAATTCCTACTGAACAAACAAATACAACATCAACAACGACAACAACAACTAATACAACTTCATCAAAGAATATTGATGTAAATAATTTAAGTGTTGAAGTTTACGAGATGTCAATCGGTAAAAAGTATGATACAGATTAGTTACACAAGTTGAAATTATATTCTAATTCTTTTTATTATTTACAGATCAAACGATAATGTACCAATGACTCGTGACATTAAATCATATATTACAAACTATTCAAACTACGAGGCCATGTATGACGATGAATATGATGATTCTTTGGATGTATTTTTGGGTGTACCCGTCCAAGACGGTGAGAGTTTGGAAACTCAAGAGCAAGAAGAAAAGAAACCAGCAAATGAACCATTGGCTGTTAAGAAATCACACAGTAAAAAAGGATATGTTAACTTCCATAGGAGTAAACATGCCATGGGTCGTTAATTTTGTGAATTAAATAAAATTACCAAGTCAACCATTCATTACAATATGTTAACAATGAAGGTCGATATTAACTATTCACATGTGACACTAATCAAAACGATCTTCTTTAGAAGATAATTAGTTTTATTTATTATTTAAAAACAGTTATTCGGATCATTGTTGACGAATCATGTGTTTGCTAAAGTAAATTAATATTTTAAGAAATTTTAAATAAATTAAAAAACTCAGAGTTTACCAATCAATGATTGTTTCTAAAATCCATCCAAGAAGAATGGAACAGTTTGAAGGAAGGTGAAGAAGTTGGATTAGTAAATTTTTTGGCACAATCAAGCATGGATGACCAAGTTTTGAAGTAACCAAATGAGTTGCTTCTACTTAACAACAGGAATCTATTAAAGACCCATATCTTATAAGCAGCAGAGCGAAGAGATAGATCCCATAAATTCAGACCACCATCATTCCAGTGAAAGCAAGACCTGTCCAAAGACATCAAAGCGGTGAACTTTGCTTTGGCATCAGGTGCACTGGTGAAGAACCAAGCGATAAGTCTGTTGACCCGCTTGATTTGATCAGGTGTGGGCGATTCAAGATAGAAGTGATAGAAGAGCATGGGAAGCACATAAGATTTAATGATAGTTGATTTAGCTCTTAGAGTATAAACTTTATACTTATACAGAGCTAGGTTAGCTTTAATAAGATTGAGTATACTTGCCAGTTTGGAGCAGTGACCATCCGGGTTGAAATTGACACCTAAGTATCTTTCAGGGACGGTGGAGACAGGGAACGGAAGGTTGGCAATGGAAGTGTTACCGAGCGGAATGATAACCGATTTACTAGAGTTAACGTCCGCAGTGGTGGATAGCTTGAACAGGTTAAACCAGTGGATGACTCTATGCAGTTCATCCAAGTTCCTGGTGAAAGCACCAGTGTCATCAGCGAACATGAGCAACTTGATTCTTTCGGGCGGTAGATACTTCAATACAAATCTCTTTTGCTCAAGTTTGATTGGAGCAGAACAAGGTAGACCAACAATATGCGAATCGGCGATGATCGCTCTCGCCAAACACTCAATCGTGAGAACAAAGAGAGTAGGAGAAAGGGGATCACCTTGCTTGGTGCCCCTATTGATGAAAAAGGTCTTGGTTTTGAAGCCGTTCACTAGAACAGAAGAGGGAGAGTTAGTAAGCATTGACATGATCAGATCAACAAATAGGAGCGGAACACCGATATGTAGCAGTGTACGTTTGATACTATCAATACTTAAAAAGTTATTCAAATTTTACTTTATTTCAACTTTAAATAAAGATAAATTTTATAACTTATTATATACTCATTTTTAAACTTAAATGTTGTAAAGTACAAAAGATATATAAATATTCTAATTCATTCTTTATTCTTTATTTAACTTTAATACATTCTCATAGATGACATATCCATTGATATTAATTTTAAATATTTAAACCTAAATAAGTATAAGATTAATAAATCGAATCAATATTTGTTAAACTTGTATGAGATATAATATTTAAACTCCTTATAGTAATATAGTATTCAGCGTGTTGAAAATTAATATAGAATAATATTAATCTATTGTTTGCAACCATTCTTTCTAATCAGGAAATTAATAATTAACAAGATTAGAATTTTTTTTAAATCTTCAATTCACCACACTTTTTGGCTTTGGATGTAATTTACTGTGTTTCTTACAAATTTTAATGATATATATTTTTTAGTAGTAGATCAATTTTACTTGTTTTGTGATTTTCAGAATCTGATTTCATATTTTTTCTATTCTATTGCAGTTCTCAATTTATCTATATCTGGATGAATATATCTAGATAATGGTGTATATTTCATTGTGTCACAGCATCTATCCACAATAGGAATAAAATTGGAAAATACATTAATCTAATATATTGTCCAAAAAAAGAAATAAAATGTTTATTTTGAATATGCTAACATATCCATTTATATTTTAAAATACGAATAATATTCAAATAATATGTATACACGGTGTATTTAAATACATTAAATACAAAGTTAATAAATATTGTAAAGATTTATGTATTAACTTTATTTGATCTTTAATGTATACAGATAATAACCTTTATCTTTATATGATTTTAAATTTAGAATACTTTAACAATTAAGATAAAGTTAATTGAATCTTTATGAGTATTGGTGTTGTACAAAATCAGGAACAAATAGCAACAAAAACCTTACCGCATGCAGTATAGTTTAATTTTAAAATATCCTCAATGGGGTTCGAACCCATGACCTATCGATTCGAAGTCGATTGCTCTTCCAACTGAGCTATGAAGATCCCGATATAACAAGATAAAAAACAAAATTTTGATTCGAGGCTTCAAAATTCTATCTAATTTATTTGTATTAGGACTCCTTTAAAGGTGGTTATTTAAATACTTTGTACTCTTTTCTCTCTTACTAATTTTTAAATAACTTTTTTTTAAGTAAAGTGGTTTTTAGTAACCCAAACCCACTCCTTTCTTTTATTTTCGAATTTAAATCTTTTTTCTTTTTTCTACCCTTTTCTACCTCTTTTTCTTCCCAGGTCTGTTATGTTCAGATACGTGTACGTGTACCCAACTTGGCCAACTGGCAGCGATGCTTCTTATTGGCTGGAGTTGTGAACCTGCTTAGACGCTAGCCATTAGGGTGGTGTCCCTTCATGCTCGCGCTTGCACTCCGTTAGAACAAGATTAACAATTGGATGACCAAAAGTTCTTAGATTCACCTACTAATCTACAAGAACACCAAGGAAAAGTTTCCCATTTACCGAGAACGCCGAACCGATGGAGCCAAAATCAAAACCTGTGTTGTGTCTGACCAATCAAATCCAAAATAACCATCTCAGGCTAAGCAATCAGCCAAGCCAAACCATCTCAAACCATCTCAAGCTAAGCAATAGCCAAGCCAAGCCAAACAATCTCAAACCATCTCAGGCTAAACAATTAGCAAAGCCAATCCAAACAATCTCAACATTCTCAATACTAAGCAATTAACCAATCCAAACCATCTCAAACCAAGCAATAAAATCCATTTGAGTATTAAAAAAAAAAAAAAAAAAAATTTCGATTCCTGATAGTCCTCACCTTTGGATGCTAACCATTCGGAATTCCGATCAAGATCACCGAGCACCACCTCTTCAAATGCAAAATACTAAACACCTACAAACCTATCAAAAAACGGGAAACTCGACACCGAAACGTTCATTAGATTTTTGGTGGTCATTTAATTGATTTCCATCCAGATCACTGTTTTCTATCAAAATAAAGGCATTTCTATTGGATATATTTATTATTTGAATTTTAGTTTGATATTCTTAAAAATATTCGCTAGGAATTTCTATTATATTCATTTTATTTGTTTATATTTATTATTATTATATTCTCTTATTATTTTTGTAAGTTGATATAATTAAAGTTACAATATCTCGACCAAAGTTTTTATACAACATTCTTTTCCAAACAAACTTAAAATATAAAGTGAAAGAAGCTGTAATTTTTAAATTTAAAAAAGTGTAAACTTTGAAATATCTTTATTTTAGATACTTTATCTATATTTAGCAGAATTTGGGTGAACCAACCATTGCATTTTATTAAGTTATTTTTTTTACAACATTTTTCCCACCTATAAAATTCTGTGTTTTGCAATTTGAATGAAGATCAAAGAATTAAGAAAAGTATTTTAAGATTAAAGATTTAAAATTTTTATTATTTCTAAGTCTTGGGGGAATAAAACAGTAACAGTAACAACACGTTTATATCTTCTTTTTGATTCTACAATCTTCAGATAGATAGATATCTAATGATAATAATCATTGATTGTCTTAATATCGATATGATTCACCCAGTTGTTTTTATTCCTGATGGTCGGATGTTTTTGGATAACACCATCAAGCTTTTCAATGAGATTAGTTTTGTAGGCATCCTCTGGATCGCCATAGTCGTGGTATTCGTCATCACCTTCAAAAGTAGATCTCAATCGGATATAGATTCTCTGCAATGTCTTGTTGCTTTGGAGGTCTTTTACAAATTGGTCCAGCGATTTAATCTTGTTTAGGGTTGGGTGAACGTGAACTACCACCCTGAGTATTTCCGTGATATCATTATCCTTCAAAAGCTCGGCAAGCTGTTGGAATGTTACTTCGAAATCGACTTGCAATGATTTGACTGATTTCGGAAGAACCATCGACTCCAGTGGTTCATCGCTATTTCGATGTTGATGATCGATATTGTAAAGATGCAATCTATCCAAAACTCTGTCTAGCAATGGTAGATTGTAGTTGGCGATTATATCCAATTCGTTGATTGACGATCCTTTCTTGAATAGAGTCTCTAAAAATTCGTGTCCTCTTGGAATATAACAATCACTGTAATCAAAGCATTCCAAAGTATTTTGTTGACCCAAGAACTTGACCAACTCCTTAACAAAGACACCGTTGAATTTATTTCTTATATTGTGTTTCAACTTGAATCTCTTCAATTCTGTGAGTTTCGACAATAGCTTGAAGAATTTGCTTGCAAAAGGCTGCTGAGCTTGGTCAACGTCAAAGCCAGTGAGTTCCAAACTCTTCAAACCAAGGAATGGCTCTGCAAAGATGAATGAAAACATATCATCCATTAGATCATCATCACCATCTGAAACGAAATCTAGAGACAGGTGTTTAAGTGCTGATGTATCCAAACTAGCAAACGTCTCATAGTTTTTAGTGTAATTTAAATACATATCTCTAACTTCTAGACTCTCCAATGATAATATGTTGTCGCTCTTAACTCCACCATCATCATCACTATCTTTGACAACTTCCTTCTCAACTCCTTCTACTTTTTCTAAAAAGAACTCCTCTTCATAGATTAATGATAGTTTCTTGACGGAACCAAATATCGATTTGAAAGAACTGACTGATTCGAATGGTTCGAAATACCTCTCCTCTGCAACGAGATGGGTTGCAGTTCCATAGAACTCCAACTTGTTTTCCTCGTCGTCTTTGTCAATATAATCATGGTCATCCATAGTCAATCTTATTGCTGTTCTATTGGCAATCGATGTGCGAACACCAGTATGGAATAACTTTGATACTGTGGCCAGCTCTATGATCCAATCTTGATAGTTTTGGCATACAACATCTGGATTTGTATCACTGGTTAATCTAAATTCATCTCTCAGCGAAACACATTCTGCAACAAAATAATCTAATATTTTGAAAAGAATAATCTTTGGTAAACTCTTTTCAACTTTACTGTCTGACATTACTCTATTTTATCTCTTATCTAACTTTAAAAACTAAAATGAATGATCATTTTAAACCAAAGTAAAGTTACTGATTGAAGTTTACAAAAATTTTTTTTTTTTTTTGGATTTTTTTTTTCCCCGTGTTATTTTCGTGGAAAAATGAATTTACAAAACAAAACAAAACTGGCTCTTGCTTGTAACCATAAATCTAACAAAAACACCACAAATTTTTAATTTTTAAGTAAAAAGTTTTACTTTTTTTTTTAAAATTAATGAGCAGGCGAAAGTTGTCGGGAGCCAGTTTTGTTTTGTAATTAAAGTTGCGCTCTGACAGAACCAGTTGGGTTAATGATATAATAATAGTGAGTAAATAAATAGACAAAATTGGTGACCGTTTACGATGTTTGGTAATCTCGATAGATTACCTGTTGTAAATCTCTTCTCTTAGTCTGTCGCGATATTTTTATCTTTTTTACCTTTAACGTTTACTAAGAAAGTTACCTGAATGCTCGACAACTTTAGACTTGTCAGTCTTTGCTTGTTATAACAATATACACATTAATAGATTCTAATCTGTAGGTAATCATGTTGAGTATTTCTGATTTTAAATATAAAATATGTGAGTAACACTTTTGATATAACTGTCACCGGGTAGCACATACTCTTGTCTCTGTATGAATCTTTTGAAACACTCTTTAACTAAGCTTCAATCAATATCTTATTTCTTTCAACTGATGAGATTGAAAGTGTGTTGTTGCCTTTTTTTAATTAGCAAAGATACAAATAAAATTCAATAGCTATCGTACTCCACCAGGTATGGATTCTCCACTGAAAACTTGCACACAACTCTCCCATCACACCCACCACTTCTATTACTCAACAACCAACAACATTAACAGACAAGCTAAACTAGAATACCACAAACTAATCAGAAAATCAACACTAGACTTCAGTCGAAACAACATTCAAGCATATCAATCCATATGGCTGAAGAATCTTCACGACTTCAAACTCATCTGGAACCACCAAACCTGGAACTTCCCAACGCCATCCCACCTCACTAGCCAATAAACGAATAACAATAAAATCCATTTGAGTATTCTTCGAGATAGGAGAATACTTTATAAAAAAAAAATTCGATTCGATTCGAAATCGATTTCTCTTCCAACTGAGCTATTAAGATCCCGATATAAGTCGGTGATTGACAAAAATTTCTATTAGTACTTGTCTCTCAAGAATATTTTAATAGATAAAACATGATGCATATCTGTCATTCTAAACTATCTATACAATTCATCATCAGTTGCTAACTACAAATCATCAATATTCTATCCTTTCGATTCAACACTAGACACAGCTTCTTAAGAGCCGATCCCTCCAAACATTCAAATAAAATCATAATTATTTTTTATTTTGATAAATGCTATGTTCCATTTATTAGAGTTTAGGTTTAAACTTTTGTAACCATATTGAAGGGTTCACAACTTTTCCAATCCACTCATCAGTATCCACACCAAGCTTATAAAGTATCTTGGCAAACTTGTTTGGATAATAAATCTTCTTTAGCAAAAACTCGTATTTGTCGATTGGGGCCAATGCAACTGGTCTACCTATCATCAAACGTTTGTATCGCAATCTCTCGTAGTTCAAATCTGATATCTTTTTGAAAGCGTTAAACATTTCTAAAAAGCTGTTTTCAATTGCATTTGTATAGTGATCTCCAAGGTGTTCCTTTGCTAGTCTAACTCTTGTTTCTCTTGCCAGTTTCGGATCGACAATAGATGCTGTCAATTCACTAGAGTGGAAGAAACTCATGTTATCCATATTAGTACTTCCAACATTAAACAGTTGATCATCTACCAAAATTAATTTCGAATGAATGTATATTGGTTTTACTAAATAATCAAAATGAGATTAGTTATTTTAAAAAATTATTTGTTTTTCAATAAAATTGTATAATTACATCTATTTGATTCTTCATCTTGTCTTACTAAACCATAAATTCCAACTCTATCTGGTGCAACACTATAAATTAAATGTAAATGTCTTATAACTAAAGGTTATGAAATAAAGTTAGTTTTAGAACAAAGATCTCTAGGAATAACGAATCAACTTACTATGATCTTGTGACCAATCAAATAGTTCACCTACTAAACCACTTGGTAGATCGGTTTTAACAGGGGTGACAATTAATATATGTAGTTTAGGATTGGCCTTTAATGCTTCACACATATAGTAGGTCAGTGTAAAGTTTTGGAATGGATATTGATGTTCGACATAGAGGAACTCCTTTGCGTTTAGGATCATCTTTCCATAGTCGTCAAACAACAAGTTATTATCTAAAACACCTTTCCAAGTTCTAAAGAGTCTGACTGCGCATTGCTTGTAGAGAGGTGCTGGATCGTTGTGTTCGACAACGATGCTCGATAGTGGTTGGTGAACTTTTGTACAGGGTTTTAGAATGATATCCTTTGGTATGGTCTTTGAACGTGTCAGTAGAACGTTTTGTGTAAATGCATGTATCCATCGCTGATTGAAATGTAGCTTTAGATATTGAGCGCTGTCACCACGCAGTGATATTTGAATATCGTGCCAGAGGAAACGAATCTGTCGAAGAACCGGTTGGATATTGCTACCGCTGTAACGAGGTGGTTTGGTAGATTGCTGTCGCTTTTGTTGCTCGGTGGTTGGCGAGTTCAACAGTGTATTCAAGAGATAGGGACGAGGAATTTGATGCAGTGGCTGATCGTATCGACCACGTGCAATGTCGAATCCTCCTGTAAAAGCAATACAATGGTCTGGACATTCGGCATCTACCAACACCAGCTTCTCGTGATGCGAAGATAGAATACCCTGAGGATTACCAGCGATCACAATGGTTATACCACCATCTACATTGGTTGAATACTCATCGATGTACGATTGATCGATGGACGACATGTCATCGGTTGTAGTATTGAAGACCTTGCAAGGAATACTCAGCTTTTTGCAACGTCTTTCGAGCTTTGCTACTTCACGCTCAATGGTGACCTCTCCTAGATAGAGGAAACGAGTGAGATGCGAAAGTAACTCGTGTCTCCATACAATGATTCTGACATTGACACCACTCATTGCTTTTGAGAGTAGTACATCCTCGAGGGTAATCCACTTGGCTTGATCGCTTGCGAGTGATGGCAAGCCAGACTTTACATTCTTGGTGAGAACAAGACCGAATGAGAATGATAACTCCCATGCCAATATACTGATACTATGCTCTGCGTTCATCATTGATTCGAAATACCTTCTAAACGTTTGAAGTCCATCGATAAGTACCTCTACTTCGTTGTTCTCTGTTATCAAACTGAAGGTGTTATTCGATATCTCTGTTGGTGCTTCTTCACTGGTGTTCAGACCAGTGTGATGATGATGATGGTGCAGATGTTCACTTCGTTTCTCTGATAGACTTGGTGCGCTGTGTCTCATTGTCGGATGTTTCTCTGTCCGGTTGTTGCTCGAATCGATATCATCGCCATCCGACTGGTTATGCGCTTGACTTGTCAACATAAAATCGGTCTTGTTCAAAGAGAATACAAATTCATATGAACCGTTACCCTCTGGTGAAGACAAAGTAATTCGTTTGGTCGTTGAATAATCATCCTGTAGAAAAGTATGTACTTTATCATCGGAAGTCGCTCTATAGAATAACAATCCACCCTTCTCTCTGTTGATCTTCTTATCAGAGGCAGCTTGATTCAGAGGCGATGGAATTACCTCTTCGTTTTGACTGACAGGTCTACCACTGTAGTCTTGTTTCGGTATTTCCGATGGTTGATTCAAGATTGCCGTTAGACCAGTCATACGATCATCGATCACACCACTATCAGATGGTGTATGTTGTCCCACCGACATAGAAGGTGGATTAGATTGGTTCAGTTGTGGAGATGGTGGTGGTTGATTATGTTGTGTTGAAGACGACGACAACGATCCTCCTCTGTGAAACAAACTATTACTACTTCCAGTAGTATTACTATTGGAAGCGATCGAATGCTTTCGCTTTAATACCGATTGATCGGATGGCGCATTCAGTTCATGTGCAGGTGTAAATTTTAAAGTTCCAAGAATATATTCTGCAAACTTGGTCTTTACATAGAATGTAATAACGAAATTAACCAAAGTTGAAAATGTTACTAAACATTTTGAATGATATGATAGAGAAACAAATGTTAGTTATTTATTGATACAACCAGTGGTTGGTTATATGTAGTTTAAACTTACGATTATGTACAGAATGAATTTCAGTCATATCATGTGATACGAATGAACCTAAATGATATTTATTTGTTGGACCAGAGCCAATACTCTGAGGTGAATTGTTGAATTCTACTTCTGCATATAACTCATCTTTCCCAGAGGTGATTTGTTTAAGACAACTTATTTTCGACAATGCAAATCCATATGAATATTTTACAGGTGATATTGAATAACAAACATGATATAATGGTCCTCTTCTTCCAAATGTTAAAAACTATAATAATAATAATCTGAATATGAATATAATGATCTAGATATATATATGTAATATGATTATAGGTACCTTTTTTTGACCTAAATGACTTATATCTTCATAGAGGAAATCGTATATGGTTTGTGGACCTAAATCATGATACATCAACGGACCATAAGAAAGGTGAACTGTAATAGGTGTTTTCGAAACATGAACAATAGATTCACATGATTTTGTACTAGATGTTGAGAATCTACCTACAAAATATCGTCTATCATAAACATAAATAATAAATATAAATATATATATATCTAATAATTAGTGAAATGCTAATGCTAATGATTAAACCGTTAATTTAGATTTACCTTGAAGGTTGATTTTCATTTGATATATCTAAGAATACATTTCTAGGTTTAGTTTGTGTAGATGGATTATAAAAAGTTACACTATGAATCTGTAAAACAAACATTGAAATCTAAATATATATATTCTATTATTACTATTTCTCAATCAAACTAAACTATGTATGTATCTTTAGATATTAATAAATATTTAATGTTATTATAAAAAAAAAAGATGATAACTATTACTTAAATTAAATTGTATTACTACTTTACTACTATTATGAAAGAATATATTAATAAAGATTGGTGGTGGTTATTTTTGTTTGTTTTAATTGTTATAATAAAAATAAACGAATGAACATTATCATTCTGCAAAAAAACTTTTATTTATCTGAATTTTTTTCAATTTTTATGTTATTTTCTATAGTCATATACTTATATGTATTATATGTTCATTCAGTCTACTTTCTCTTTGAGGTTGAGAGTAGGAGATATTGAGTTAAAAAAAAAAAAAAAAAAAAAAGGTTTGTTGGTGATGTACTATGAGATAATTTGTCTGTTGGTAGACAATTAAGAAGATGAAGAAGAAGAATAAGAAGAAACAAAGGAATATGGTTGATTGATTTTTTAGTATATACACAAACTATGTTATATTTTTCTACCAAGAACTGCAGTTGATAATAATATTTTAATTATAATTTTCATTTGTTGGTTTGATAAAATCTATCTTTGAATTCTGATTGATTAAACATTGCCATTGTATAGCCATATGGAAATTTTTTAGAGGATTTCATCATTGGTGGTTGACCTATTACTAAGAAACAATTATCATCCAATCTTCTGATGTCACAACGTTTAAGTCCTGATACTTCTATATATACAATGTTTCGAAGTGCTGGTGGTAATGGTTTTGATAAGGATTTCCAACGATTGAAAATCTCCAGTGTTTCAATTGATGTTGGAATACTGTCGAGGCTATCCATACTATACATTTTCAAAAGTTTGATTGATTTCGGTACCGCTTTGGCACTAAGTGTATTATGAAGATTAAAGGTCATATCCAAAGATTCCGCTCCTTCTGTAAAGGTTGGATTATTAACTCCACGCATCAACATGAGATTCAATATCTGTAGGTTCGGCTTTTGTGCTGGGAATCTTTGTGCCACCAACTGTTGCAATCGATACTGTGTTGTCTCTGGGAACAACTGGCCATAATCATACGTACAACGATCTAGATTTAAATATCGGATCGATGGTGGCATTGCTGAGAGCAATTGGTACTTTCGCCCGACTGTTAGGTCTGTCAGTGTCGGTGGAAGATCATTAATAACCCCTGATAGCCCAGTGCCTTCATAGGTTGTGAGAGTGGTTAGATTTGGGAGTTTCTCTAACGATGGAATAAATGTGGCAGGTAGCCAATAGATGGTGTGTAGCGATGTTGGTAGTGAAATAATTGGTTGGTCCTTGGCAGAGGAGAATATCAGCACTTCAAGATTCGGTGGAAGTGATCCCGCTAAAAGTGTGGATAGGTTTCCTCCCAAATCCAAGTGTTTCAAAGTCCTAGGAAGAATGCCAGGTCCAATCGGGTGAGAGTAGCGACGACCAAATTCAACCCGCTCCAAACCTTCAGGTAGAATACCAACATCTATCGGTTTATTAAAGGGATCTTTCAACTCCAATACTTTAAGGCCACTAGGTAGACTATTTCTCTTTACAACTTCATTAAAGTCATTGTAGAAAGATAATACTCTGATACTATCAGGTAATTTACCTGTCAGCGTTCGACAACAACGCAACTCTGTAACGTTGGAAGTGGAAAGAAGTCTACAAAGATGATAAGAGTCGATCTCTACTGTTTGCATATTGTGATTGATCGTCTCATCGATCATAACAGATGTTATATTAGGTTGAAGTGAATCAAGTGTATTCAGAATATCTATAGTAGTAATTATAGGTTAATTTATGAAACATATAATGATGATTATTAATAACTTACCATTATCTAAATATAGATTAGTTGGAGGACAACAGCTTTTTTTGCCAATAAATAATGTTAAATTGGTTCTCAATTGGTGTGATTTCAAATAGATTGATTGATATGATTTCAAATGAAAGCTAGATGTTTTGTTTTGTTCATTGTCGATCATGCCAATATCATCTACATTGAATATTAGATAACGATCTTTATTTTCAAACCATCTTTTACATGCTAAACTAAAACATATCTTGTCAATGTTTGGTAATCTATCAACAATATATCCGAGTAATAAAAATGATAAATTTACAAGTTGATGTCCTTTGTTTTGTTCCATCAATTAAAATTAGTATAAGCAACTTGTATAAAATAAGTAAAATAAAATATTATTTATTTTGAAAATATTTGAAGACTGCAGCTACAAAACAAGTGATGCACCTAATATTAGCCGAGCCTATGTATTCTTTTTTAGAAGTTTTTCAAATAAATTTAGGTCAAATTCTTGTTTTTTTTTAAAAATTATAGTTTCAGTTTTGTCTTTTAATTAGATAACAAATGTTACTTTTTTAGGATCTTCAGATCAATGTTTGTTTGTATTACACTTTTTGGTATATCTCAACAATAAAAATAAAAAGGATCTTATACATCAAAAAAAGAAATATTATATTAGTGGATAAATTTATTTTTCTGAACCCCAGGATGATTATAGTACCAACTTTTTTTGTTTAAAAATTAAATTTTTAATTTTGATTATTATAAGTATCAATTTCAACTTTTGAATTTAAAACATATCTAATAGAAATTGTTATATTATACGATCAAATTTAAGTGTGGTAATTATATTTTGATAAATTAAATTAAATTGATTTTTCTGAACTCCGATGACTCATCGGACATAGCGGGTCCAACTTTTTTTTGCACTTTAAATATTTAATTTTGAAAATTTTGATTCATTTTATTATTATATTATTGTTTATCACATTATTATTGCGGCTTACATACTTAGAACAAAAATTTTTATGGATGCTCATTTCATAGTTAGGATTGAGTACTTTAAGTTAAAAAAAGCTTTAACAATTTTGGTAAATAAATTACTTATTAATTATTAATATTATATAGACCCCACTTTATTTATTAATCAGATATCTTATTGCTTTCAAAACAGATATTGTTAAATATCTATATTATTTTGAAGATGTCTCTATTGGATATAGGTGAGATCGTTGCATCAGAGGTAATTGTTAGACGAGTACCTAGATTTGCAATCAACTATGCAGATTTACAAACTCTCCGAATAGAGGAGAAACTCATCATCTTGAAAGGACCTTTCAATGGTGATTTCAAAGGGAGGAAAGATGCAATATTACTGCCTCACTTCATATTTCATCCGCATGGACCAAAAGAGAAATACTCTCTACCAGCAGGCTATGCAATCTCTGTTGTCGATAAAGAGAACGATCATCTGACATACGAAGCAACTTTCATAACGTTTCTGCGGAATGGTACAAAGATTGTCGATGTTGGTGATATTCCAAAGAATTTAACAAAGTTATACACTGATGGTTGGTATGAGTGTATTAGTAGACATGGTCGACACTACATTGTTGCAGATCCTAAATTAGTGGTATCAGGTAGTAATATCTCATTTCAAGATAGGCTATCTCTGGTTTATATGTCATTCTACTATGACCTTAGTAATATATTGAACTTTCTATTTATGGAGTTCTTCTTTACCATCTTTATCATCATTATCACCACATTAAATAATTTTAACTTAATTCATCTCAATTACAACTAACTTTTGAATTTAAGCCGATCTAATAAAAGTAATAATACATAATAAATTTCGAGAAAAATTATTTATTTTCTTCTCCAATTCAATGGATGATATAATTTTGAGTATATCATCTGGGAAATCAAAAAAAAAGTAAGGTGCCAATCTGTTTTTAATCCGACAAATTAAAATTAAATTAAAATTAGGGACAATTATTTGAAACAAGAAAGTTTATCAAATGTCATTGTTTACAATAGAACAAAGAATGGTTGGTAATAAAAATTACGAAATTAGATCATAAATCAAAATATCTCAATCCAGCACCAAGAGTTTGTTATCGAGGTTTGCAAATTCATCATAATTTAAACTAAATTGTTTTAAACTTAACCTATTTCAATTCTAATAAACAAAATTATCAATAATATTTATATGTATCTTTATATACTGTACTATTGTTTTACCAAACAACTGAAATTAATAAGGAAGGAATTTTTTGAAGAACAAAAAAAAGTCATTTCATATAATAGTAAACATTTATCTAATATTTGTTTTCTCATAGCTATTAACTATTTTATTATTATAAATCAATTTTAGAAAAGAGATATCTCTAGCAAAAATTCATCCCAAAAACAATTAATATTGTTTTTGTTTGTTAAAGTTATACAAAATATTAATTTTATTTTAATAAATTTTCCTTCAAAATAGGAATTAAACACTTTTGGTTGAAGTTTCATTATCAATTTGAGCACCAGTGCTATGAGCAGCGGTTTGATAACCAGTACTATGAGCAGCTGTTTGGTAATCACCATTGGTTATGGTTTCCTTTGGTTCAGTTTGAACACCAGTGCTATGGGCTGCGGTTTGATAACCAGTACTGTGGCCACATGATTGATAATCACTATTGGTTATGGTTTCCTTTGGCTCAGTTTGGACACCAGTGCTATGGGCTGCTGTTTGATAACCTGTGCTGTGGGCTGCTGTTTGATAACCAGTACTGTGGGCTGCTGTTTGATAACCAGTACTGTGGCCACATGATTGGTAATCACTATTGGGTGTGGTTTCCTTTGGTTCAGTTTGAACACCAGTGCTGTGGGCTGCGGTTTGATAACCTGTACTGTGGCCACATGATTGATAATCACTATTGGTTATGGTTTCCTTTGGTTTAGTTTGAACACCAGTGCTGTGGGCTGCTGTTTGATAACCAGTACTGTGGGCTGCGGTTTGATAACCAGTACTGTGGCCACATGATTGGTAATCACTATTGGGTGTGGTTTCCTTTGGCTCAGTTTGGACACCAGTGCTATGGGCTGCTGTTTGATAACCAGTGCTATGGGCTGCTGTTTGATAACCAGTACTGTGGGCTGCGGTTTGATAACCAGTACTGTGGCCACATGATTGGTAATCACTATTGGGTGTGGTTTCCTTTGGTTTAGTTTGGACACCAGTGCTGTGGGCTGCTGTTTGATAACCAGTACTGTGGCCACATGATTGGTAATCACTATTGGGTGTGGTTTCCTTTGGTTCAGTTTGAACACCAGTGCTGTGGGCTGCTGTTTGATAACCTGTACTGTGGGCTGCTGTTTGATAACCTGTACTATGGGCTGCTGTTTGATAACCAGTACTGTGGCCACATGATTGGTAATCACTATTGGGTGTGGTTTCCTTTGGCTCAGTTTGGACACCAGTGCTGTGGGCTGCTGTTTGATAACCAGTACTGTGGCCACATGATTGATAATCACTATTGGGTGTGGTTTCCTTTGGTTTAGTTTGAACACCAGTGCTGTGGGCTGCTGTTTGATAACCAGTACTATGGGCTGCTGTTTGATAACCTGTACTGTGGCCACATGATTGATAATCACTATTGGGTGAGGTTTCCTTTGGTTTAGTTTGAAACACCAGTGCTGTGGGCTGCTGTTTGATAACCTGTACTATGGGCTGCTGTTTGATAACCAGTACTGTGGCCACATGATTGGTAATCACTATTGGGTGTGGTTTCCTTTGGTTCAGTTTGAACACCAGTGCTGTGGGCTGCTGTTTGATAACCTGTACTATGGGCTGCTGTTTGATAGCCAGTACTGTGGCCACATGATTGGTAATCACTATTGGGTGTGGTTTCCTTTGGTTTAGTTTGAGCACCAGTACTGTGGGCTGCGGTTTGATAACCAGTACTGTGGCCACATGATTGATAATCACTATTGGTTATGGTTTCCTTTGGTTTAGTTTGAACACCAGTGCTATGGGCTGCTGTTTGATAACCAGTACTGTGGGCTGCTGTTTGGTAACCAGTACTATGAGCAGCTGTTTGGTAATCACTATTGGGTGTGGTTTCCTTTGGTTTAGTTTGAGCACCAGTGCTATGAGCAGCGGTTTGATAACCTGTACTGTGAGCAGCGGTTTGATAATCACCACCATCTGTTGTAACTTTTATTTCAGAAGTAGTTGTAGTTTCTATTAACGTATTATCTGTATCCATTGTGATGTATTAAATTATTATTATAATTATATTTGTATGGAATAGAAAGAGGTGTATTTATAGTGATTTTGTAAGGAATAGTTCATATCCTATTGAAGTTCATCACATCCAACCCACATGTAATTATATTACATAATTGTGTAAGTCAGATATTTATTTGTTCTTTGTGATCTATTATATTCCAAGATTTTGTGAAAATAAACGTGTATCAAAATCAAAGCAACATGTTCTTTGATGATACAACACTAGTGTTGCTGCTGGTATGAAAAGGCTCATCAAAAAAAATTTGTTGAATAACTTTTAAAAAGGTGAAAGTTTGCACAATGTGTCCAACCAAAGAAGAAATCCAAATGTTAAAAATCAATTAACCCTATCATTTGGCAAGAGAAACGAAAACTAGAAACATCTATCCTTTACACCAACTTTTCGATTGTTTTGTCACAAAAAAAAAAACAGAGATTTTTTTTTTAGTTGAAAAAAATGTGTGAATTAGCTGATCCCACTTTTAAAAATGGATCATTCACCTTTTGCAAAATCTAAAATCTGGTGTTTGATTGAAAGTTTTTGTGAATCCATGTTTGCAAGACAATTTTTGAAATGAATTTGGAAATTATGTGATCAAAGATTGACATTTAACGAAATCTAGGAAATAGATTTCGTTTGATCATAGAGTAATCCGCTAAATTCGATCCGTTCCAACCCTTTAGTAGAAGACCATCGCTATCGTCTTATTTAAAAAATGATTTAACTTCAATACTTTAAGGCCATTTATGAAAATAAAAGATCAATTAATATTAACGATTACAATGAAGCTCTTTAAATAATTATATTTTTTTATTTATCGTTTTATTTTTTTTTTAAATATACCAAAAAAAGTTTGTTTAATTGGTAAATGGAACATTGTTGACGAATCTTGTGATCATATCGTAAGCTCTCTCTGGTTGATCGTATGGCAAAATATGACCGGCACCTCTAACAACGACTTGAGTTAGACTGAGATATTGACGTACGTAACCGGCGACGTTGACTTGATCAGATGGAATCTTCCAGATGGTACGCTCGGCACCGACGAATGGTGGGATACCCTCCCATGGGATGGTACGCATGAATGTCTCGGTGAGTGATGCTCCAACGATAAAGTCGAATTGACCGTTGTAGAAGAGTACCTTGACGTTCTCAATGATGGTTGGGATCAATGGCTTGATAGACTTTGGAATGTCGGCTTGCAATGCCAAGTAGACGTTGTTGTTGTCTTGGAAGTAGTTGTTACCTACGTGCAACAAGTTTCTGACCATCGATGAGTTTACAAATGCCTCAAAGTTTCCACCGTAGGTTGGCTCAACGGTCTTACGGATGTCGTAGTAGTCTGGCTCACCGGTGATGTTCTGGAAGTAATCGGGTGGACCGTTGATGAGGTCGGTGAACAAATCGTTGGCCTCCATCCATTGCTCCGACAAGATGGCTTGGATGATCTTGTCTTGGTAGATGGACATGGTGTTTTGTTGACCGAGATCGGCAAGACCCATGTAGAATGCCAAGTTGGCGTATTGGGTGACTTGAGTGACTGGATCGCAGAGACCATCTCCGACGGCAATACCTGCCAAGTTGATAAAGTTGCTTGGGTTGAGCTTGTTTTGTTGGATGATGTAGTATCCGAGTGCTGGAACGTATTTACCGGCGTATGATTCACCAGCGACGTAGAAATCGTTGTTGGCATACTGTGGGAAAACACCAAAGAATTGCACCAAAAGACTGTGGAGATTGGCAGCGATTTGATCTTGATTCGAAGAGTAACCGGCCATTGAATTGGTGTAACTGAAACCAGTTCCAACTGGATTATCGACGTAGAGCATCGAGAAGTGTTCATTCCATGTAACATTTCTTGGTACCATAGTCAAGTTCTCGAGAATAGCGTATGGACCATTCTCAACAAACAAACCAAATAATGAAGATCCACCTGATTATTAAATAAAAAAAGAGTAATAAACAAACAATGATGAGTAAGTATAATGATAAAAGTATTATAGATTTCTTAATAAATTAATTACCTGGACCACCTTGAAGCCAAAGAACAACTGGAGCATCTTTGTTACCGTCTTGAGATTCAAAGAACCAGTAGAACAAGTTTTGATCGTAGGTTTCGTTGACTTGGAAGAAACCGGAATAAGTGAATGGAGTAACTTGGGTGAGTGGGTCATTTGGATTGTCCAACATTGAACAATCTCCGAATGGAGTACCATCAACTAATTTATTAATATCTACACATGATTTTCTTCTACCAACCTCTGGATTATCTAAATATTCATTCAAGTATACAGCTTCACCTGCATCTTCCCTATAATTTCAAATATAAATATTAAATGTTATTAATTAGTTTAAGATGTTATTAATTATATTTATTTTTACTTTTGTTTTATTTACTTACATTGTTTCTAAGAAAACACCTTCTGGGATCTTTGCGAAACCATTGTGTTTCTTGAAGAATGGTGAAACTTTCACATCACCATTGCTCGAGGCATTGATTAATGATACAGATACAACCAAAAATACAGATAAAATAAATAAATTGGATCTATACATTTTTATTATATAAAAATAGAAATAGAAAAAGAATACAAACTAAACTGAACTGTTCGACAAAATCATGACACTTAAGAAAAGCATATCTGACTCTTATGATTTTTTTTTTTAAAAATTTTGAAATTTTATTTTTTTTTATTTGATTGTTTGTTTTTTTTTTACCACCCACTTCGCCGATTGATTCTAATTGTAAAACACCACTAAATTCCCTTCCTTTGCCATTATTCTCTTTTGAAAAAACAAAGAACACACTGATATTTCCAATGAAAAATCGGGTTTGTTTAATTTTTGATAGCCCCATTCCATTCCACCAAAATTCTATTTGTTTTTTTTTAATTTAAAAAACATTAATAGAGCACTGATTCAATTTGTTTAAATAATAAATAATTGGAACATTTATATTTTACAATTTATTGATTTAATTTTAATTTTGATTTTTATAATAATTGAACAGTCATTTAACTATTTTTCATAAACTTTAAGTGATGAATTTTACCAGTGTAATCAGAGATGGCGATGGTAATAACATTTTGATGATCGTTGAAAATGAGGATGTTTGAGGTGGAAATCGATGCCAATGGGAAGATGGTAGCGATGTTGCTTGTTTGGAGGTCCCACAACAATGCTTGCTTGTCGAGTGAAGCGGTGAGGAGGTGACTGGCATCGGGTGTGAATGCGAGTGCTCGCACGGCAAATGCATGTCCCTTGAGTACATTGATTTGATAGAATGATCGCTTGACATCAAAAATATAGGTAGATCCATTGTTGGTACCAATCGCCAAAAGATTGCCATTCGATGACCATCCAATTCCGGTGATTGCATCCATTGGCTCGAGGGTGATGTGAGAGTGCATCGAATAGTTGCTGGTGGTTGGCGAGCACTTTAATGCTGTGAATGTACCCTTTCCATCAGAGACAACAACATACTCACCGGTTGGACTGTAACCGATTTGATTCAAAACGAATCCATGACGAGCGCTATACACTTCACTACCGGATTCCAAGTCCATGATTGACACTTGACCTTCCTTTCCATGGAGATAACCTACGTGTTTGAAATTTGGTGATACACTGATCGAGTTGGCTGCCTTTTCGAATCGCTTGATTATCTTTCCATTCAAATCGGCTACAATGATACAACCATTTCCGTTGACACCAATCATGTTCTTTTGGACTGGATCGATAACGAAATCCTTGAGTGACAACTCAATGGTTTTCTCCAATGTTAGAGTGTCGTTTCTAGTGAAATCACTCCATACCTTTACAGTCTTATCGTCGGCAACTGAATAGAGAGTATTGGTTTCAGCAACGTATTGAAGTGCATTCACTGCCTTTCTATGACCTTGATGAATTTGAGCAACGGAATAACCAAGTTTTGGATCCCAGATCTTGATAAACTTGTCGGTGGCACCAGTGACAACTTGACGACGAGCAGAAGATGGATGGAATGCACAGGAAATAATACGACCAGAGTGACCGGTCATCAATGATACTTGTGTCCACTCGGCGGTTTCGTACACTCGGACCGTCTTATCGTCGGAACACGATACTAGATACTTGGAATCCGATGAGAAACGTGCACTGATAACCGCTTCGTTGTGACCCTCGAGCTTGGCAATCTTTGTCCAGTTGGTAGTGCTGTAGACATGAGTGTTGGTGTCAACCGATGAAAGAGAAATCATAGTATCGTCATGAGAGAATTGGATACATAGAATAGTCATATCGGATACCTTGAATCGCTTCAACTCTGCACCGGTATTGGCATCCCAAACAATGAGAACACCTCCCCAACATCCGGTTGCTACCCACTTGTTGTTGTGTGAGTATGCACAGGCCGATAGTTTCTGTGGAGAATGTGCACTCAATGTAAGAGCCGGCTTCTTTGTTGCAACATCCCAGACGATGGCAGTTCCGTCCCAAGATGCAGTTACGAAGCGATTTCCATTGCCGGCAACGTCGACACCCCAAACCGCACCGGAATGACCATTGGCAAACTCAGAGATAACACGACCGTATTCATCCCACATTACAATACGCTTATCACGAGAGACAGTGATGATAGTATTGTTTCTCCAAGCGAGTTGAGTAACCTTGTCAGTGTGAAGCTTTGGGAAGACACGAACCAACTGTCCTGTTTCACCACTCCAAAGACGAATGGAACGATCGTCAGAACACGATGCCAAGAGTGAACCGTCATCCTTGTAGAGAGCTGCACGAACGAAATCTTCGTGTCCAGCAAGAGTTGAAATGACAAAGTCTGAAATCTGCGACTTGTTGACCCAGTTGAGGTGGAGACGTCGCTCGCTGTTGAGTAACTTGGATGCAGCAGCGTGACAAACGGCGTCGTCCGGAAGATTGAGAGCGAGTTGTGCTGCAACAAATGGGAATTTAGTGAGATGGTGAGATTGGTATTGAACGAATGCAAAGAAATCTTCGACAGTGTTTACTGTTGAGAAGTTGTAGCCAGTCCAACGTTCACCTGTTAGTGCTGGTCCACGAACAGAAGATAGCACAGAGAGGAAACGTTCGATCAACTCTCTACCCAACTGTCTCTGGAAGTTTGACTCAATGAAACGAAGATCCTGGAACAATGTTGAAAGTTGATCGAATCTCTTGGCACACATCAAATGATATGGAAGTTCGACGTATGGCTTGGCGACAACACCCGACCAGTTTCTCTTGGCATCGGGATCTGCATGTGCAAGGTAGTAGTCGGCAAGAGTTTGATGTACAGCAATGGCAGATCTCTCAATCGAGAGATAACGACGGATAATAACATTGGCAATCTGACCGTGGAAGAATGTGATATGATTAGTTTGTTGACGTAGCAATGGAGAGAGTGAAGACAAAAGTGGTGCCCATACTACAAATGCCAATGGCTCCACCTTTTGTAGCTTCGAAGAAACAGAGGAAGCAGTTGAAGATGATGTGGAGTTACGAGCGAGGAGATCCAGTAACTCTGTCTCTGTCAAACCATAACGAGATAATGCAATGTAGCACAGTGTCTTTCTGATTAGATCCTTTCCGAAATCGTCTTCCAAACGAGTAATCATTTGGTCGATCAACTGTGGAATTGTCTCTGGTAGCTTGGCGATAAACATTGCAAGACGATCGAATGAACCAAAGATACGTAGCTCCTCACAAACCAACTTGATAAACAACGGTAGCTTGGCTTGTGTTTTCGAAATGAGACGATCGCATTGCTTGGAATCCAAACGCTTTCCAAAGAGATCCAATGTTTTCTCTACGATGAGTTGACGGTCAGACATCTCCAATGGATTCAAATAGAAAGTCTGTGGAATCTTTGATCGGAGATGGAGGTAATCCCAACAAACCTTTCCTTGATCACAACTCAAAAATACAAATACATTATTAGGTAACTCTGAAGACTCTGGTAACCATTCCATTTGATGTGATTGATTTGCTGGATTCAATTCATCCAAATCATCAATCAATATTAAAATCTTTCTACCCTTACACTTTGATAAAATAATTGGGAAATCAATACGTAGTTTCTCTAGATAAATGAAATAGAAATTAGAAATATTAGTATTACAAGCTAAATATGATAACAATTATTGTTAAATACTTACCAAATGATTCAGATAATTCAAATTTTAACTTGAATTGTTGAATTAACTTTGCAGAGAAAGAAGCCAAGATGTTGGTTACATCAGTGGATTCAGATGAACATCCAATGAAGTGATAGAGTACGAGCCATTGAGGATCGGATTCCAGTGACTTTGCAAGGTATGCAAGTGATGAACTTTTACCTGAACCCGGCTCACCATACACCAAACCAATACGATCGATACTGCTGTTGTCGTTGATATGTGCCTTCAATTTCTGTTGGAAAGAAGCACGTCCAAAGTAATGAGCGGATCTAGCTTGCAATGCGTTGGAGTGTGCAATCTTCTCACGCTCCAACTGATCCAACGGTAACACTGGTGTTGGGAATTCCAACTCGATGATCTCCCAGAGCTGTTGGAGAATGAAATCACCGAAAACATCCAAATCCTTCATGATAATATTGCCATACTTGTCGGCGGATGAAGCGCTACCAGTTGCTGGATAGTTGGCGATGGTGGAGCAGTGACTGTGGTTGATTAGAGTTTGTCGGGTGTCGTGGAGTCTGCGCTCGGCATCGGCATCCTCAGCGACAAAGTGTTCGTTTGATTCACGTAGTGCTGCGATGCAGTGCTTCTTTCCGGATGCAGCTGCCTCGAGAGCATAGAGAATCTCAATGGTTGTAATCGAGTGACCGAGTGGCAAAGCAGACAACCACTTGGAAGCATCCGAGTTTGGATCTTCCAACTTGTACTCCGATGGGATCCAACCGACACGCGAACCAACCATTCCAATGGTCACAGGACACTTTTCGATCTGCTTTAAACACAACTCAATCTGTCCCTTGAGTGTAGTTTCCTCCTTGGTCAAACCCCAACGCAAATCCACCGGTACGATTGTGAGATTCTTGGATTTCGCCTTCATATTCAATGCTGGGAAGACTACCTTGATAAGATGGTCACGCTCACCAATCATATCCTTGAAAGTCGACGACAAGAACACATGAAGTGTGTTATTTTCAATCTTGTCTGCCAACCCAATCTTGTTCTTTTGCTTAACATGCAATGTAGCATTCGATGCCTGTGCAGAGGATTGCTTCTTCGAGGAATCTACATCCTTTACAACCTGTCCATTCTTTATAGTAATCTTCTTGAATGGTGAAGCATATGATTTATTTGAAGAGAAAGAAATTGATGACTTTGATGGTGATGATGATGATGATGATGATGATGAGTTGTTATTATTATCCTTTGCTTGTGTTTCAGCTAGTAATTGCTGCTGCTTCTTTAACTTCTCGTCCTTCTTCTTTTCCTTTTCAAGATCAAAAATTAACTTTTTATTCTCATCTATCAAAAATAAAAGATCATCTCTGCTCTGGAATGGTGTGAAGCTGATCTTGTATTGCTTCAACCATTTTTGAATTTCAAACTTTGATGCATTTTCATCTGGAAAAATAACCTTTACCATGTTTGTTATAAAAATGTTGTTGTTTTAATTCTTTTCAATATGAAAAAAAAATGAATTGAAAAGAATTATTTACTATAATATTAACTATAATTACTAAATTTAGTAATTTTTAAACTTTTAAATTAAAAAAAAATGTTTTGATATAAATATGAAGATATATAAATAAAATAATACAATAAGTTAGACCTAACAATGAATGAATAAGTGGTACCAAATATTTATAGAGACCACGAAGTTCTCACCAAAGATTTGCTAAATTTTAAATAAAATTAATTTAAAAAATAAAGATTCCATTTGATTGTGGAAATTTTAAAACTTTTTTAATCAAATCTTTTTACTTTCTAGGTTTATTGTGCAGAAAAATCACAGAATAAAATTAAAATCATATTTGTAAAAAAAAATGATCGATCTTTGGTGTTTAATGATGGTTTTTTTCATATCCATTTTTTTTTTTGGTGTGTTAATAAATCTGATCAGATTTATTTGATAATCATTTTTACAAAAATAATTAATTTCAATCTAATAATAGTAAACAGAAGAGATAAACTCGTCCAAAAAATGTAATTAAACAAAAAAAAAAAAAGATATGATCATCATTTATCATAAACATGAATTGTTTTGAAAGATGATTTGATTTTCGATTATCATCATTGATTGTTGTGATAACAATGATATTTAATGTAATTGAATTTTATTTTTATTTATTTATTTATTTATTTCATATTTTTATTACAAATAATTTTTTTTATCCAATCGCTTTGACTTGGAATTGGTCAACCAACTATCATCAATACCAAAAAAAACATGAAACTATATAACTTGATATCTATACTCTTTTTAATACAATTTTACTTATTATATCTAAATGCTAGCCAATCATTTGATGAAGTGTGAGTATCTTAACCTTTTTTTTTTTTTTGATTGTTTGTTACAGATGTCGCTAACATTTCAATGTATTGATTGGTTTAGTAATAAAAATTCAGATTCACTTGTGTTGAGTGGCGATACAGATTCACTTTCGAGTGTAATTATCGCAGGAACTGATAGTATTCCAGTTGAAATCGATACAGCTTCCAATTATGTTTGTGCTTCTACCAATATAATATTCGAATCTGTTATTTTACATATTAATTAATCTGTTTTTTCACACTAGTTCTTAACAGCTAAAAAGAAATGTGAAGGATGTACTCAATATCCTCCTCATTACAAATCAACACCAACAGCAGAAAACATTATGTGTGACTCACCTTATTGCCACAGCATTGGAAATGTATGTGAGAAACAAAGTAAATTCGATCCAGCTACTTGTTCTTTCGTTTCACAACTTGAAAATGGTGCTTCTATCAGAGGTAAATAAGTGTTACTATAGTACAACAACCTAACCTTTAATATATTAACAACCAATATATCAATCTATTTTTAGCAAATTTAATAAAAGATATAGTATCAATAGATAATTTTAAAAATATACCTATTACAATAACTGCAATCTATAGTAAATATTAATAATATATAATGTAATATATTTTGTGTAATCTAATTTTTTAACAAATTTATAGAACAAACTGATGGACCTACTTTAACAAAAGCAATATTTGGTGTTGGTCCAAATGTAAATATTTATTTATATTAAATAATAATGAGTTAGCTAACTTTTATAATAAAATGTAGTGTCCAAATTGTCCTCCGAGTCCTTTATATTCGATTCTATCTACACTTAAAAAACCTTGTATGTAGATTATTAAAAAGAATAGTATAAAATAATAATTAGCTAATTAACAATTATTATTGTTTTAGATATATTTGGAATATCATTAGATAGAAACTATTTTGGTGGAATTTCTTTAGGTTTAATAGATCCTCTTTTATATACTAAAACAATAAATTATACAAATATGTTAAAGAATGATGGTTTATACGCTATGACACCGATATTGGTAAAACTTTAACTTTTGCACCTTGAAAACAAAAATATTAACTAACTATTACTTTAATGTTGTATCTATAGAAATCAGTATGGAATAATGCGACTTGGAACTCTGATAGGATTCAAGTTCCTAAAGTAGTTCTTAAATCAACATCTACTCTATCGTACTTACCAACCGATGCCTTTCAGTCATTCAAAACATTTCTTAAATTAAATTGTGGTGCTAAAGAGATGTGTGCGAAAATGGAAAATCTATTCACATCTGTAAGTAGTTGTATTATTGGTTAAAACAAAACAAAACATTTTTTTTTAATCTAGATCGATTGTTTTTAATATTGGACCTTTTTCCTCCCTCCGATAAACAGTGTATTCCAGCAACAAGCACAGAAATCGAAAAGTTTCCCAATTTTCAGATGGAATTTGAAGAGGGATTTACACTTCAAATAAAACCATCCAACTACTTTTACTCTTTATCCAGAGACGGACATATCTATCAATGCATAGGAATTCAAGAAACTAAGCGAACCTATGCTGTTTTTGGATTGAATTTAATGCGAGGTAAGTAAAAAAAAACAAACTAAAAAACAATGGTGATGTTTAGTTTACCACTATTCTGCTGCTGTTGTTGTTGTTGTTTTAAAAATTGGTGATACTATAACCACAAGATCATTATCATTAAAACAACAACAGCAACAACAACAAAAACAAAGTTTAACTAAATCCACTTATGATAACTAACTGACTAATCAATTATTTCTAAATTCTACCATTTCCCCATTTTTCGGAACATTATTATTTATTAAATTTGCAACACACACACTCCCACTTAACTTCTATTTGATAGAACTCTATATTGTGTTTGACAATGAAAACAACAAGCTTGGTTTTGGCTCAAAATAAATCGGAATAGCTTCATGTATTACAGTTTTAAAATAAAAATAGAAAATTTGGAATTTTTTTTTTTTTACAATCACAAAAAAATTTGGACCACTAAATTGGTGGGTTGACAACAATGAATAGGTCCGATGATAGTTCAAAGTCATTTTTGGCCCACCCCAATATTTAACAAAAACAAAAATAATAACAATAAAAATCTACCATCCAAAAACTGTTCTTCTACCCTTTTTTTTTTTATCAATTCCTTCATAAGTTTTTTATTTATTAGAATGTCAAACAAATAATTCAACTTGTAACTGCTTCTTTTATAATTATTTTATTACCTTTTCTTTTCTTGAATTTTTTAATTAATTATTTATTATTTTCATTACAGAAAAGTATATTTAAAAACAAACAAAACCTTATTTATTTATATATATATATATATTTTTATTTATTAAAACAACACGTTGTTACTAATAATAGTGTTCATTGACATCAAGGCAAAATTTTGCTTTTTATTTATTGAAAATAAGATTTTGAAAGATATCAAAAAGTATCTTTAATCTTAAGAACAAAAAACAAAAACATTCAAATTTTATTTATTTATTTTGTAAATTACATCATCAAACCTTCAATCACCACCGAAACCATCTCAAAGCTCTGGTTTTTTTTTAATTTTTTGTTTTTATTTAAAATCATCGTGTAAAAATTTAATATAAAGATCTTATATATATCTTAAAATTGTACAATTGAAAAAAGCAACAGAAGAATCAAAAAAAAAAACAATGAAGAATGAAACAAATATAGTATCGAGTAATACTAGCAATGGTGCTAGTACTCTTCCAAACATTCCAATGGTAAATAAATAAATAGTATATAAATATTTCAAAGTAATTAACAATCATTTGGCATAAATATATATTTATTATTTTCTTTAGAATATTACAGTAAACGAACTCTTTTGTGTAGATAAAAGAAATGGATACCTTAAAAAGTTAGGAGGAAAAGGTATATCAAAGAATTGGAGAAGAAGATTTTTCGTTTTAACAAACACTGGAATATTATATTATTTTAAACAAAGAACAGTAAGATTTCAAAAATAACAAAATGAGAATGAATTAAACAATGATATATTAATGAATGGTCCTTAATGTTTATAGAGTACAGAGGCAGTTGGAGCAGTAGATTTATCACAATACACAAAATGCTATAAAGATAAAACCAAAAAGAATTATTTTTTTATCACCAATGAAAACGATCCTTCACAGCGTGTCTTTCATTTGATAGCTGACTCTGCACAGGAGATGGAGGAGTGGATCACAGAGATAACATCGTTTTTCGAAGGTGATGTCTCTGATCTCAAGCAACATTTGATGGGTGTCAAACAACAGAAATCCGATTCCAAACTGAATGTAGCACAATCGTCGAATCGTGATGACGATCTAGACAAGTTCCAATTGGTTTTCAAAGGTGAGCGTGTATCTCTACTTTTAAGTGATCAGAATAGCGGTAACAATAACAACAACAGTAGCAGCAGTGGCAGTGGTAGTGCAGCATCAACATCATCGTCACCAATCGAACAATCACCCAAAGTAACCAAAAACCCACCACCCATTCCCGTTAGACGTCCCACCTTTCCAGAGATTCAAAACAATCAGTTTCTAGAAGAATTGAGAAACAGTAGCAAAGACGATGACGATGATGACGAAGATGACAACAACAACACAGAACCAAATCAATAAGCAATTCAAAGATGGTATTTGCTTTTAATTACCAACCAAATTCTATTTATTTAATTTCACTTCATCTGTCTTTCAGGCAAAGATAGAGAAGATAATCTAATTTTTTTTTAATAAAAATAATAAAACCATTGTAAATTCATTCAACATGTTGATTCAGAGCAGATAAATAATTTATTGAAATGTTTTAGTTAATGTAAAGTTTTTAAAAAAATAACTACATCACCATTATCAAGAAATTAAAGTTTGTGTTATTTATCTTTTTCCATATGGATTGAATCTGTTATTACTTCTACCATATTGTTCAGTGATACCTAAATAATTAACAATTTTGATTAGTTGGATATTTAATTAAAATAACAAATAAAACTTACTCTTAAATCCTCCACGATTTGGTGCCATTTGTTCTAATGAAGGTGGTACATATTGATTTGCTTCAATGAGAACAGTGATCAATTCACCTGCCAAACGCATATCGTTGGTTGTGAATAGAGTGAAGGCAGTACCTGTAGCACCGGCTCTTCCAGTACGACCAATACGATGAATGTATGATTCAATGGTGTTGGGGAAGTCATAGTTGATAACATATTTAATATCCTTAACATCTGTGTTTATGTGTTGATTGGTTTATGAAGAGAGATAGAGAAAAAAAAAGTAAATATAATTATCCTTACCAAAATATATTTTTGATGTTATAATATAGTAGTTGTAAATAATCTAAAGGTCATCAATTATCCACCCTCTCTGATCCTATTCAAGTTCTTTTTTTTGTTTATCTGCTGTTAATATATTTCTTTTTTTTTTTTTGTTTTTTTGTTATAATTTAAATTCCTATTCAATGTTTGTTAATAATGTTAAGATTTAGGAATTGAAATACACGGCCAAAACAAACAAAATCTGTTCAGTTTTAAAAGGTAACTTGAATCTCTGCAACATCAAAATATTTTTCTCTAAAATCATTAATTGGAGCTGAAAATAAAAAAAAAAGAAGAGTAGTCTGTATATTCTAACAACAATAATATCTTGCTTACCTACACAACCTTCTATATGTAGTAATAAGTTCATGTTGTTCAATTTTTGTTTTTTTTTGATCAAATATATAATTAATAATAATAATAATATATCTCTACTTTTTTTTTGATTCCTTGCAACTACTGAATGACATGTTGTTCAAAATATTTCAAATTTAAAAAGATCTTTTGTAATTCCTTTTCAACGAATGATCAAAAACAATAAAAACAATGTTGCTGTGTGCTTTCAACCTAAAAATAACAAATATTAATAAGAGTATAATTAAATCGCCAAATTTGTTTCGTTTTCGATTCGATGTTGATGTGTTGATATTTTTAAAAAAAAAAAAGAGAGAGATGATAACTGAAAACCTAAAAAAAGAAGAAAAAGAAAAAAATTGTTGTTTAAAATATTATAGAATAATATCAAATTAATAATATTTGATAAATATTAACCTATAATAATATAAAAGATGGTAGTTGTATAATCATAAATAAAATAAAGCATAAATACCTAGACCACGAGAAGCTACATCTGTAGCAATCAACATTTGTATTCCACTCTTTTTGAATTGTTGCAATGAATAGTCTCTCTCTCCTTGTGTTTTATCACCATGAATACCAGCGCATTTGAATCCAGCAACTTGCATGTTTCTCTGTAAAAGATTGACACCATTCTTTGTCTCCATAAATATAATACATTTTTCATCTCCAACTTTTTCTAAAAATGAGAACAGTCTAAATTAAGTTTTAATAATAAAATATTAGTTTGATTAATTTGAATGAATGAATGATTGTTAAAATTTTACATACCTCTGTTGTTTATCATTCTTTTCACAGATTTCAATGATTTGCTTAACATTATGGTTAGCAGACAATTCAGCACTACCAATCTTGATTTGGATTGGATCTTTGAGGAAGTCGTTGGCAAGCGATTGCACAACTTTTGGCCAGGTAGCAGAAAACATTAGAGTTTGACGATCCGGACGGATCTGACTGAGAATCTTTCTGATTTGATCTTCGAAACCCATGTCCAACATACGATCTGCTTCGTCCAAAACGAGATAGGTAACTCTCTTTAGGTTGGTTTTACGTGTCTCCAAGAGATCGATAAGACGACCCGGTGTGGCAATGACAATCTCGACACCGCTACGCAGCTGTGATGTCTGTTGGAATTTAGGTACACCACCATAGACTGCACAATTCTTGATCTTCGAACTCGAACCAAACTTGTCGCACTCGGCTTGAATCTGCATTGCCAACTCACGTGTTGGTGCAAGAACTAGCATGATTGGACCATCATTTGGTTCCAAGAATGGCTGTGCATTGATGTGAACGACACCTGGCAACAAGAATGCCAATGTCTTACCGGAACCAGTCTCTGCTAAGCCGATCATATCTCTTCCTTTCAAAGCAACTGGCCATGATTGTGCTTGGATAGCAGTTGGTGCAGCAAAACCTGCTGCTACAATTTCTTTCATAATATATGCTAAAGAAAATAGATAAAAGTAATTAGTAAATCGTTATGCTATAATAATTCATTTATAACAACTTACGAGGGAAATGGGATTGAGAAAAAGTAAGAATTGGTTTTGGTATGTTTGTACCAAAAACAGTCATATCGGCAGAGGTTCTGTATTGTTCAACCTCTTGGTCAGTCATTGAGGCTAGTTCTTCGTCTTCTTTGTAAAAGTTCTTTTCAAATTTAGAAAGTTGGGTCGTCTCCCAATTGATTTTGTCGAGATTGGCACCGAGTGCTCCAGAGTTGAATCCACCAGAGGTTCCTGAGGACGATGAGTATGGAGTGGACGACGAATAGGTTGAGCTTGAACCCGATGAGTAGCTCGAGCCCGATGAGTAGCTCGGTCCCGACGACGAATATGGTGTTGAGTTTGCGCTCGATGAGAAAGGAGCCGATGAATAGGGAGCCGATGTGCTGGCACCCGATGAATATCCATTGCTAGAGTTACCGCCACGATACGATGACGACGATGCAGAGTTACCATAGGATGTGCTTGTACTTGCTTGATAGGTTGATGATGGTGGAGGTGGTGCATACGATGACGATGATGAATTATAGCTTGGATTTGATGCAGACGATGATGAATAAGAGCTTGGTCTGTATCCACCGCCACTTCCGTTGGAACTACCATAAGATGAACCTCCACCACTGTTGTAGGATGATGAAGACGACGAAGAAGTTGGTGGTGGTGGTGGTGGTGCGAATGAGCTAAAGTAGGGAGCTGGTGGTGCACTTGTAATATTGTACTGTGGTTGTGGAGCGTTGTTGTAACGATCGCCACCACCGGCACCTCCTCTGGGATAGTCGTTTCTAGTGTCACGTGAATCATATCGACTACTGTTTCCACTGGTGCTGCTACCGTTGCGATAGTCGTTTCTAGTGTCACGAGAATCATATCGACTGCTGCTGTTACCACCTCCAGTGTAATAGGATGAAGATGATGAAGATGGATAGGAAGACGATGATCTGCTATCTCTGTAGTCTCTGCCATCACCACCACCGCCACCACCAGATCTATAGCTATCAGTTCGACCACCATCTCTGTAGTCTCTGCTATTGTTGTTACTGCTTCCATAGTCTCTGTCTCTATCTCTATCACCGCCGTAGCTACCACCACCAGATCTATAGCTATCAGTTCTACCACTATCTCTGTTGTAGTAATCTCTACCACCACCACCACCACTACCATAATCTCTATCTCTGTCTCTATCTCTATCACGAGACGAATAGTCACCCATTGACGAATTATTCATTTCTTTATTTTATTGTTTTGTAATGTTATATTTTTATATTTGTTTATAAATAAATAATTAAATAAAAAAAACAATTTGTAGATGTAATAATTGTTCAACAAAAATAGTATATTTAAATGAACGAAAAAATAAAAATAAAAATAATAAATAAAAATAAAAAAATAGTGAAAAATTTAATTGCAAAAAAAAACAAAATAAAAATCAATTTATTTATTTCTTTTTTTTAGATGTCATGTTGTTTCCACCACTTTTCTTGATTGTCCTCTGATTACTACTACTACCAATATTGTTATTATTGTTATTGTTATTATCACTATTATTATTAAGATCCATTAGAAGTATATAATGGAGATGTTGGTTCTGATTTGTATTTCCTTCTTAGAAATTCCATTTTGGGTGAATCCATTTTGTTGGCATCGTTAAAGAATGATGTAGCTACAGTTGCATCAACATCTTTTCTTGGTCTATTTGTTGTGTTGCTCTGTTTGTTTATCGATATACTATTGTTTCTACTTCTAGATTTTGTTGGTTGTTCATTATTTCCATTCGGTATACTATTTCTATTATTATTATTATTATTATTATTATTATTATTATTATTATTATTATTATTATTATTATTATTATTATTATCTGATGGATCAGGTAAATTAAAAGAAATATTTTGATTATATATTGTTGTTTTTTCAGAGTTGTTGGGTGGATTGTTATCTGTGTTGTTAGCGTCAACAGGTGAAATCGTTGGAGTTGAACTTGGTGTTATCGATTCTGGTGTAAATATATCGTGAATTGCAAAGTTTAATTTACCATTCTCATCACCATACATTTCGTAGAATCTTAGGATATCTCTATTTCTATCCAATTGTTTTTCTTGCTCTTCAATAAACTTTCTTAACTAAATTACAAATTGTTTAGTTTATGTTGTACAATAAAGTATTTACAAATGAATAATCAAAGTTACTACTTACTGATAAAACTACTCTATCTTTTCTAAATATTAGAATCAGTTTAGGAATAAAAAGTAAACCGATTGTACTTAGTGCAAATATAATAACAGAGGCACAGATCACTATGAATTGAGCATTTGCATTATTGGTAAAAGAGAATCTTAATGGGATTAAAATCACAAGAATAATAATATAATTGTAAATCTATAGAAAGAAATTAAAAATAATTAATAATTGACTAAATTAAATTGATTGATTGATTGATTAATTGATTAATTGCATACCAAAACACCAATATATGTTGGTTCATTAAATGTACCTGGGGAAGTTCTATAATGTTTACTTCTATATACAAGTACACACGAATATAGTAATAATATAATCTTAAAGAAAAAAAAATAATTAATTAAAACATAAATAAATTATTTTTAAAATACAATAATAAATTATTAAACTATACTTACTATATAAACAAGATTACAAACAATATATACCCAACTTTTTGAAGCTTTACAATTATAGACAACTTTTAATTCATTGACATTATAAATATAAGTTGGTTTTATATCTTCTAGGATACAATTTAATGCTATTATGATTCTTTTTTTTTTTTTAAGATTTTAATAAATAAATGAAAATTAATATTAAATAAATATATTATACTTACAATAGTTGGAATTGATAAAATAGCAAAATATTTTAAAAAATATTTTGTATCCATCTATAACATTCATATAAAAACAATTAATAAATTTATAATTTACTATATCTCTCTTTTGTTTGACTTACAATTTGTTTCTTTTGAAATTTCAATTGTTTTCTTGATGACCAAATCTTCCATTCCTTTACTATGATTGATAATGCACATATGAAAAGACCGGCTGGTAATAAGATTACACGCAGAATACACTGAAAATCACCAATGAGATAAAGGAATATGATTGATAGGAGTATGACGAATATTCCAACTATCATTGTCCAAAGAAACACCATATTGGTATACCTGATAATTCGATTGTTTCTGTAGATGATTGCGATCACTGCCATTCCAAAATCGGCAATCATCAGAACGACGGCAAGAACGGTGAATAATATCTTTACCCAATCGGAAACTTTCGATTCTTTCAGACAGTAGTAGGTGTCAACCACCAAGTAAGGACCGTAGCCTTTGATACATTTTTCAATCGAGATATTCCTGTAGATATATCCGTTGGCGGCGGGTGGATTCGATTGGAACCTGAGATTACAAGAGGTACCTGGTATACCACTGATTCCCAGGTTATAAAGAATCGGTCTGCCACCGACATCTAGCTGTGCCGTTCTAATTCCAGTCAGGTTAACATTCGGGCAAAGTTGGTTGTCCACTGTAAACTCGACGCCTGTCGAACCACGATAGACATTTCCAAACGCATCGAGTGCTGTAATTAGCACTTGAACATTTTCCGGTGTATAAATCGATGATACAATATTCACTGTGAATGTGTAGTATGCACTGTTTAGTATTTCTCCATATTGGGCAGTGGAGTTCAGCGCATAACAATTCTCACAAGTAAATGGACAGACCAATTCTTGAGAATCGTAGAAAATCAGAGCACCCGTTCGATAGGCGTAGTTATCAAAGAATATATCGTTTTCAAATCTTGAAAAGCATTGGATATCAAAAGTACTGTTTTTAACATAATAAATAAATGGACCGTTGGGTGATTGATTTGCAATCACTTGTGAATCAATGACAGTAATATTACCAGTTTGATCTAATTCTAAAACTGATCCTCTCTATAATATAATATTTATATTCATTGGGAAAATATTAATTATTAAAATCAATTGATTGATTAATATTATATATTAACTTACAAAGGTACCAGTTGTTTTTAAAAATTCTGTTTTCTCTATATAAATACCGTATTTGTTGTAACCACCAATCAATGAAATATATGCATTGTTATCGAGGAAGTGAGATGAACCCATTGCCAAAAAGGTGTTATACTCCATAAAAAGAAAACTTGAAAAGTTATTTTGCTCTACAATTGCGTCGAAAATAAATATTTGTACATTATTTGCGAATAAAAACATCTCATCGATTGTACTACAATTATGAACTGTAATTGCTGATAGAATCGCTGAACCTTTTCCATAAGATTCCAACACTCTACCTTGAATATCTAATATTAGAAAAAAAAAACAAATTAATAAACATTTAATTTATATTATTAATAAAATATAAATCTTACTTAAAAAACGAGTATCAATTAATGCAATGAATGAAGTAGAGTCTGATGATATTATTGTTCCACTCATATTGGTAAATACTACATCGTAGACTATGATTTGACCGTTGGCATAAATTGAAATTGAAATTGATGGATTTACTGTGTTTTGAAAAATAGTTCCTTCGATAACCAATGAATCACTGGATGATCCGATATCTGAACTACCTGGTGCATAATTTCCATTAAAAATACATGTTGTAAAACTATTTTAAAAAAATAAATTAATAACTAATAAAACTTTGAACAAAACAATGATAATTACTTTGATATTGAATCATCTGATAAATAGGCAACACCGGAAGCACCAGTTGCTATATTCAAATTGAAAAAAGTATTATCCACTACTAAAGATGTTTGAATTGATATTAATTGACCTAAATTAGATCTATTCCTATCAAATCTACACGATTTCATATCAAATATACATGTCACTGAAAATGATATACTGACAATTAATAATCTATAATTAAATATTTGATGATTTTTTTAAACTTACTTGTAACCATTCCATAGGTTGATCTATTATACATAAAAAGAGTCTTTTCCATTAGGAATTGAGTGAAATTGGAAGCAATCATTGAATTCCATCGATTACTAATGACTTTTGAATGTTGAAATTCAAAATAAGTAAATTCACTTGTAAGAAAAATATTATATCTATTTAATTGAAATGTACAATTGTGTACATATATTTTGGCTATTTAAAAAAGAATATATATTAATTTCAATTTTAATTTGTTAACAAATTTTTAATTACTTACAATATTGTGATAAAAATAATATGGAATTTGAATTATTAAAGAATATACAATGATTCAGTGTTAATGATGAATTAAATAGTCTAAAATCGGTAAAGTTTCCAAACGACATTTTGTTGAGTTCATCGAGGTAGTTGCTGGCGTATGGTGACATTTCTTTGAAAAAAACTGTTTCATTGTTACGATGATCTGTAAATGTAATGTTATGGATGGTGATATTGGAGAAGACTGAAAGGAAGAAATCACCATTGTTCGGTATAACTATTTGTGTTTGATCTGAATGGTTACCTAGTCCGATCAACTCTATCGCTACATCACTAACAATGGTTGATGGTGCGGCACTATAATCATATCGTCCAGGTTGCATATTAATTTGAACGGCTGGTTCATGATCCAACCAAATCATTGCATAATAAGTTGAAAAACAAGGTCTATCTATAGTTCCACAATATTTTGTATCGTTTCCATTCGTCGATAAATATATAATTGATTTTGATTCTAAAAACAAGTAATAATAATAATAGAATTATTAGAAATGTTAACATAATAATAATTGTTTTACTTTTTATAGTCTTACCAACAAAAGATAAATAATATAATAAAATAAATAAATATAAAATATTACAAAGTTTCATTATATAAAAAATATATAAAGAGATTATTTATATTTCATTGAAGTCCAATTTAAATAAAAGAACATCATCTGATAATTTAATTAATTAATATTATTATTCAAACAAACAAAAAGACAAACTAGAATAATCTAAAAACAAACAAGTGAGATATAATAAATCTATCAAAAAGACAATCAATTAATTTACATGATTATTATCAATTGTTTATAATACATTATTAGAGTGAGAAAATAATGAATTTTTGTAGAGCAATATCAAAAAGTGACAGGAAAGATATACCTTATATATATTACATATATGTACCTATTTATTATTATTATTATTATTTCGATTGTTATTGTTATCACCCGTATTGTACAAAAGGAAAAAAAAAACAAAGAAAAAAACAGAAATATATATATTTAGTGGTGTTAATGATCATCATGATTAATATGAATGAGGTCTACACCCCTTTTTATTGTTTTTTGATCAACACAAGAAAATTAAAATTAAAAATTAATTATTTTATATCTATTTATTTATTTATTAAAGAGATAGATATGTATGTCATTTCTCAAATATATAATATATTTATAGAGTTGAGCTTTTTAAGAAAAAAAAAAAATGATAAAGTCATATTTTTATTTTATTTGTACAAATATCAAATTATGTGAATATCTTTGATTGATTAAGATTTAAGTTTTTTGATTCTTTTTGTTTCGATTTGATTTGATTTGATTTGATTTGGATTTACAAATTTTAAATTAAATGTATATTATATATATGTGTTGTATATATGGGAAGTTAAATAATTTAAATGTGATATTGTTTTTGTTGTTGTTATTATTATTGTTATTATTATTATTATTATTAATGTTCAACTACTATATGTTGACCATCATTATCTTTATGATCTCTTTTACTCTTTTTCTTTCGTTTGTGACGTTCTTCGTTGCCTGCGCTGCCTCCACTGTTGCTTGTTGTTGTAGTACCGCTGTTATTGAGTGAGTTGCTATTGTGTAGTGGCGGTGGCACCAATGATCCATCTTCGACAACCACTGTGTTCTCACCGTCACGATTCTTACGTTTCTTCTTCTCGTGACGATGTTTACGATGTTTCTTCTTTTCGCTCTCTGGTCGGACATACCCACCGTCTAGCAGTGTAAATGCCGCCTTCATTTGTGTCTCTGAGAGTGACAGCAAGATCAATTCTTGTTGATCGTCTTGTATCATCGAAGAATCGGCATTCTCAACCAACTTTGACAGACCATGTACTTTATGTGGTGGTTTCTCTTTCTTTGACGATGACGATGATGTTGATATCGTAGTTGTAGATTGTGTAATATCTTGTTGTGGTTGTTGCTGTTGTTGACCAGGTGAAAGTAGTGCATTCGTAGGTGTACCTGGTGTTGGTGTTGTTGAAATATTCTGTTGTTGTTGTAGTTGCTGTATATTATTATTGTTGTTGACCGATGAAGATGAAGATGAGGAATGATGTTTCTCTCTTTTTATATAATTATCACCAGGCAAATTCTTTACATATGATTTATAGGTAGATGAAAGATGCTTTGTATTGAAATCATTGAATATCTTTAATAGATTAAAATGTGATAATAGATTTGATTCACCTGTTACAATTCCATCTGGTTCTATATATATATAGATAAAATATTAATAAACTACTATGAAAATATAAATTGATATCTAATAACCTACTTTCTATTTGTTTTATTAAGAATATGTCAGAGTAGTTTGTATTACTACTACTTCCAACATTATTATTATTTATTATTTGTTGTTCATCATCATCATTTGTAATATTACTATTATTAAGATCGTTAGATTCAGCTATATTAGAATTATCTTGCATTGTGCATATATAGTTTATTTCTAATTCATCAGTAATTACTGAACAACAAATTTTGACTGTTAAAAAACAAATGTTTGAATTTGAAAAAAAAAAAAAACAAAACAAAACTATTTTAAAATGCACTCACTGTGTGTGAGTGTCATTAATAAATACAAGTAATAGCAGTAACAAACTAGAAATGATATTGTTTTTTTAATAACCATTGATTTTTTTTTTATTTTTTTTATTTTTATTTTTTCAGTTGTCTTTGAATAAAATGCATTGATTTGTTATGATTATGTTATTATTACAAATGATTATCAATATCCACCACTAATATAGATATCTCCAGACTGATTTGCATTGTTTTGTCCAAAGATAATCTCATTTAAATTTAATGAGTTTGTTTTATAAACATACTATTGATTTAATGTTAGTAGTTGTATTATTTATATACCAAAACTTTTTAGAGTTTGTTACTTACGATTGCACCACCTTTATTTGCTTGGCACTTTTCAAAATTTGAATTGGTTACATTTATATAGGTGGATTTAGGTGAACTAGCAATTGCACCACCATTATTGATTGCCCTATTCATAAAACAATAGACATCATCCATAAGTAGGTCACTTTCTACATAGATAGCACCACCGTCGACGAAAGCATTTGAGAGTTCTATACTTGCAGTGGTTAAAGATAATGATTTACTTGAGAAGATACTACCTCCATTATGATGAGCTCTATTCCCGTAGAACTCTGATCTCATTACCTTAATAGTGGAATCAGAATAAATAGCACCTCCATCGAATGACGACTCACATTGATTAAATTCACATTGTGTAATCTTTGTATTTGTTGGTCCAGTTGTATAAATAGCACCGCCACTACCGTTGCTATTACTATTACAACTTACCACTATACATTGTTGAAATGTAACATTATACATCGATAGACTATTGGATGAATAGATTGCACCACCGGAATCACACGATGAAGTATTAATAAAATTAGATGACCAAACACTTAGATTAGGTGTGATGATAGCTCCACCTCGACTAGAAGCTGAACAGTTTACGATTGTGACATTGACAAGGTTAAGATTGCTCATAGGATTGACAGGATCTATATAGATAGCACCGCCACTATATAGTGATTGAGAGTTTGATATGAAAGAATTACGAACTTCTACATTGCAACCTTTAGCATAGAGAAAACCTCCACCACTCTTTTCATTCTTTGATTGAACAGCATTGATGTTATTAAAATAAACATTTATTGTAGAATTATTATTATTATTATGTCCATTGTAGATCAATGATATTAAACCTTCTTTTCCGTTCTTATTAATCAATGTTATGTTTTCAAATGATATACTAGTAGAATAATCTAAATTTAAAGCAATAAATTGATTCTAAATATAATTTTTTTAAACATAAAATAATAAGTAGATAGTTTATATTATTTAAATTCATCTTTTGTACATACACTACATTGATAAATAGATGAATTAAATTTTGAACCAACGAAATGAAGATGTTTTGACTTTGGCAAATCAGATTCATCTATCTCACCTGGACAATCATTATGTATACCATTAGAAAGTTTAACAATAGCCTGATCTATATTTGGATGTTCTTCAATTTGTTTTGATAATGATTTCAAACATGATCTAATATCTGGACAAATTCTTAATTGATTTTGTATCGATATATAGTTAGAAAATGAACATTTCTTTATTATAATATTTTAATCTTACATTTCGAAAGCCTCTATAGATTTACAAAAATCAATATTTGATTCAATAGAACATCTAGAAAAACTATTGTTTATTATCGAATCTATGAATAAAAAAGAATTTAAAAAAATAAAAATAAAAAATATATATTTCATTATTATTGAAATGTTTTAATTCACCTCGAAATTCGAAACAAAATTGTAATTATTTGTTGATTTTATTTCATTTATTTTAATTCAAAAAAATAAAATAATAATATTAATTTTTTATTTATATATTTTTTAAGGATAAATTTTTGGTACCAATTAATTTTAATAAATTTAAATAAACTATTTTAAAATGAATATTTCTATTAAAGAAAAGATAAAATCTAAAGGTATCACAATTTTTTTTGATAAAAAAAACTGGTCATCTATTTTGATCAACTCAAAGAAAAAGTTTTAATAATTAATTAATTTAAAATCTTTTTCTTTGAGTTGAGTTAACTATAAATCCTGGAAACCAGATTTTATTTGATTTCATCCTGTTTTATAAAAATATCTTAGATTTCATAAATTATAGTGAAAAACATTAAGTTCTAAACTTCCAATTCTTAAGATATAAAATAAATACTTTTATATCTTTTTCAAAAAAATAAGAATTAAATTGTTGAATTCAAAAATGTTACCTTATAGTAAGTAATATTAATATATAACTATCATATACGAAATAAAAATTAATAAATAAAAATTTCAAAATATATAGTACATATAGATAATTATGCCCATTACAAAGTAAATAATAACTTTTATATAAAGACTTTTTCGAAATATATTAATTTTGTTTTTTCTTAGCCAGGATCCAATATATTAACCGGAACTCCACCGCCTTTATCAAATCCAACACCACCTAAACCAACCAAAGGTGGATTTAACACAAATAGTTATCAATTTAAACCATGATATGGATAATAATGAAATAATAATTCAATATACTTGATATTCAAAGATAAATATGTAAAACTAAAATCATTTATTAAAAGTTATATAATTTTAAAAATTTGGATCATCTTCAAAAATGGAATTTGAAAGATTCATTATGTTGCCTCTTGTGGCGTTTGTAACGCTTGTTTGACTTGTTGGACTACTTCTTGCATTGTTATTTGTTGAACGACTATTGTTGTTGTTATTGTTGCTATTGGTATTTGTTGGTACAACTGAAACTGTTGTTTGTACATTTCGATTTGTATTTGTATCTTCTGGTGGGTTTGGGATTCCAATCCTGCTTGGAGCTTGTCTATGTGCACGATTTGTACTACTATTGATGACTGGTGTTTCGAAAACTGGTGTGTTTAATTCTTCCTCTTCTTTCAATGACTTGTCTCTTCCTATAATCAATATTGTTATTTCTTCTTGCTATGTTTATTGTTTCATTTCGATTTACATTATTATTAATATTATTGTTGTTGCTATTATTTTGATTGCTATTTGAATGTCTACTATAATTACTATTATTATTATTATTATTATTATTATTATTATTATTATTATTATTATTATTGTGATTGCTATTGGTGATGGTCATATTAAAATTATTTTTGCTGTTAATTTCGAAATCAGCATCAAAAATGTCATCATCCAAAGGTTCATCTTTCAAAAACCTTTGTTGTGGAGTATAATGTTGGTTTGATGGTTGATTATTATTGTTGTTAGAGTTGTTATTGCTGTTGTTGTTCTTATACATCGAATTATTATTATTGTTTTTATTGTTGTTAGTGTTATTGTTGTTTTTGCTATTGTTATATACTGGATTATTATTGTTGGTATAATTTTTGTTATAATCATTGTCATAATTGTTGTCATAATTATTATCATAATTATTGTTATTGTTGTTGTTGGGATTTACATAGTTTGAAGACTGATTGCATGGCTGCATATATTTTTGTGGTAGAGCAATATATGGTGATTGCATATTTGAATAGAGTTGTTGAAGAGGTTGATGTGATTGTTGGGTGATAGGTGAAGTTGGATGGTTTTGTAGTACTACAGGAGGTTGATTTGATATTTGTTGTTGTTGTTGTTGTTGTTGTTGTTGTAATGATGGTAAAGGTGGATGGTATGACATGAGTGGTGGTTGAACAGTTGCAGTTGCATGTGAATACTCTTTTGGTTTCAATGGCGAGATGAGTGGAACATTCGACTCATTGATTTTTTTGTTGACAACTCTCTTACCACGACGCATACAAAAGAATAAACAAACATAGAGCGCAATAAAGAAAACGCCAAAGCCTACAGAAAGACCTATGATCAAATGTTTTCCGCCATCGGTCATCTCTTTAGTGCACGACTTGCAAATTGGATAATTGTTGAAAATGTCCTGGCCTACCTTATCTACACAAGTGTAATTGTAAAAGAAACCATCTGTAAGTTGCTTACCACAGACACTCGTCAACTTTAATGATAAAAATATAGATGTGTTGTCAATAAAATGTTGTTATATTGATTGTTTCCAATAAAAACTCATTCCCAAAAATATACAAACATTACTATTGATCTCCCAGGTAGTTGCAACACAACATGTCATTTTATTACAAATATACAAATAAATAGAGAAAAAAAAAAATTAAATTAATGTGAGAAAAACTTTTGTTTTTTTGATCATGATTAAAAAAAATTTCCAAAACTAACTGCAACGAAAAATTCTAAAAAAGGAAATTTTAATTTTTTGATCAAAATTAAAAAAGATATCTTTTTTAAATGTTAGACAATATTTCATTTTTTTAATAATCTATCATAGGGTTCTATCTCTTTTATTGGAATGTTCCATTATGTCATCTTTCTATTTATTTAGAATATAAAATATTATATAAATTAAATATTAATATGATTAATCGATAAACTATAAATAATGGAGTGAAAATGAATTGTAATATATAAATTAAAAGTTATATAAATATTAAATATATAAACAAAGTTTAATTATTACATTTTAAAATGTCTGTTTCTCATAATCAAAGAATGGAAGATGATCAAAATTCAATTCTCAAGACCACCCAGCTTTGTGATAATCTTGAAAAGTCGCGTGCAATCTTCACCGTCTGTGAGTTGGATGTTGCCAAACACATTGAATCCATTGGATCGAAATCGATTGAAAAGTTGGCGGTCGATGTTGCCTGTTGTCCAGATGCTCTCTATCGTTTGATGCGTGCACTCTCCTCGCTCGGTGTCTTCCGTGAGACTGACGCTCGTGTATTCCAACACACCAAACTCTCAGAGAAGTTGGCCGATCCAGTTGTACGTGACATTGTATTGATCAATGGTGGTTCATTGGGTTACAACATGTGGAAGGACTTGACCAGCACCATTCGTAAGGGCCACTCCGATCTGAATGCACTCATCGGTAAGCCAAGTGTCTGGGAGTACCTCGTTGATCATCACGATGAATCCAAACGTTTCTTCAATGTCATGGCTGGCTATGTCAATTATTTCGCACCAGCTCTTATTGAAATGAGTGACTATCACACCAAGTGTGAATCGATCGTTGGCATTGGAGGTGGTCAAGGTTTGTTTTTGGATCAAATTCTCAAGTCTGGTGGAAACACCAAACATGAATCGATCAAAACTGTGATCAACTATGATCTTCCAGTGGTCATTGAGCTCGCAAAGCAAGCTGGAATGCCAGTCCGTGATGCCAGAATCAAGGATCAACAAGGTGACTTGGTCAAGGAGAAGTTACCAGAAGCCGACATCTTTGTATTGCAATCATTGGTCCATTACAACGACGACAATGCTCTATTGATCCTCAAGAACATCATGAGATCAATGAAATCGGATTCAAGAGTCTACATATATGACTTTTTACTCGATGAAAAGAATGAACAATTGGGTGAAAAAGTTTGGTTTGATATTAGTATGTGTTTAATATTAGTTGAACAAAATGTTAAATAATAATCAAATACTAACAAGTACATTCTCTATTTTTTTTCTTTATTCATTATTATAGAAATGTTCCAATTTATGAATGGAAGAGAAAGATCAGTTGAAGACTGGGAAAGATTGACCAAACAAGCTGGATTCAAAATTACCAACAATCAAAAGGCCAAGAACTCACACTTCCCATCACTCCTTGTCTTACACAAGCTTTGAATTGATACTTGTATCAAATCCAACCAACCTATTGAATTGTTTTTTTAAATATATTTAAAATTCAATCAATCAATCAATCATCAATCAAATAAATCGTTATTTCTTTTATAAGTTTTTATGATTTCAACAACATTATTAACTTGTTATTTATATTATTTGATTTATTATTTACTTATCACCAATCCATGCTTTATTGGTTCTTCCAGCTGCTCCATTTTGTTGCATTAACTTATCGATGAAATACTTGAAAGAATCCATCAGTGATTTACAATTTTCTTTACTCTCACCAATTATATGCATTGCCAAAGCTGTTGCTTCTAAAGTTGAAATTCTATCTACAGCAGGTTGTTTTCTAAGTTGATTATATAAAGATTTAACTTTTTGTTCACCAAATGTTAAACGAACCTAAATGAAAAAGTTTATCAAATAAATTAGTCTAAAATGAATAACAGATAATAATATGGATCAAAAATGACATACTCTTTTGATATCAGGTGGAATATTCTTTACCAACTTCTTTGCTTGACTCCATGTACCATCTAGAATGATCATTGTCAATTCATTGAAATCATAGTTATCATTTAAGCTAACATTCTCTAATGCATCTTCAATTGAAATGGTGTCACTATCAACATTATTATTACTATTATTATTATTTACATTATTACTCTTATCATTATTACTATTATTCTTAAATTGACTCAAATACTCTTCAATTGTTATAGAGTCAGGTGCAGGGAAAAGTACAAATATATTTCTATGATCTGTTGTTTCCAGAATATGTTTTAACATTGCTTCATCCTCTTCAATTTTCATTACCAATACTTTTGATTGACTTTCTGTATTTATATCTAATAAATTATTACTATTATTACTATTATTACTATTATTATTGTTGTTGTTGTTATTATCTAGTGTAGATCTATTTGATATTAAAGTTACTAATTTTCCAGTGTTACTAACTCTACTCCATTCTTTATGATGAAACAATGTGATATATCGATGTTTGAACTTGATTGGTTGTAAATGATCACATATACAATTAATTTTGAGAAACCAGCAGTTTCTACACTTGGTAGGTCCTAATAAATCTAAAACTTTTTCTTTTCTCTCAAAGAAATAATTTTCTCTTTCAATATTTGATTCAGCATACTCTGCTTTCTCTTTAATAGAGTCATGATTATTATTATTGTTGTTGTTATTATTCTCTTCAAAAGTTGACATTCTATTCTTTTGAAAAATAGGTCTATTACAAACAAAGCTTAATATTCTAAAGTTATGTTTGATCATATAAAATAAAATAATGCAAAAAAGTGAGAAAACAAAAAGATAAATCGACTGCTCATCAATCACTCGTTTTTTTTTTTTTCCTTGTTTGTTTCATTCCATCGAAAAACAAAATGCATTCACAAATAGGATTTCATATTTTATATTAATTTGATATCAATAGACTCGTATAGAGATTATCTATCAATAAATCTTTGTTTATTAATGTCTTTATTTCAAAAAGATATAAAAATAATGTTTGTTTTGCTTCAATGATTATTTTTTTGTTTTGTTTTTATATATTTAAATTATTTTATTTTATTTTTATATTATATTATATTTTAATCTTGTTTACCCAAAATGGAAGCTAATAAAGCCATTCTGACGTACATTCCATTTTCCATTTGTCTAAAGTAAGCAGCTCTTGGGTCGGAATCGACTTCAACAGAGATTTCGTTGACACGTGGCAATGGGTGCATGACGATCATGTTGTCCATGGCCTTGGTGAGGGTGTGTGGTGTGATAATTAAAGAATCCTTGACAGCTTCGTATTGAGCCAAGTCGGTGAAACGTTCCTTTTGGACACGAGTGACATAGAGTACATTGGTGGTTGGAAGGACGGCGTCGAGTTTTTCGAATTGTTGTTGTTGAATTCCACGTGCCTCCAACTCCTTGACGATCTCCTCTGGCATGGCCAATGATTTTGGTGATACGTAATTCAATTTAACTTGATACAATGAGAGTAAACGTACGAGTGAGTGGACGGTACGACCGTTCTTGAGATCACCGATCAAAGTGATGGTCAATCCATTGACAGTTCCGAGTTCCTCACGAATGGTGAATACATCGAGCAATGCCTGAGTTGGATGCTCTCCAATACCATCACCACCGTTGATGATTGGCTTCTTGGCAAACTTGATAGCGGTCTCTACGGAACCTACCTGTGGATGTCTGAGGACGATGGCGTCGGCATACGACTCCAAAGTACGAATGGTGTCTGGGAGTGACTCACCCTTGGCAACCGAGGATGAGACAGAGTCGATTGAAATACATTTACCACCGAGACGTTCAAAGGCGGCTGTGAATGAGCATTGAGTACGTGAGCTTGGTTCGTAAAAGAGTGTTGCCAAGATCTTTCCGGCGAGGATATTGGATCCACCGGACTTCTTGACTTGCAATCTCATTTCGTGAGCCAAACCAAAGATCTGATGGAGAGTCTTACGATTGAATTGCTTGACGGTATAGATGTGCTTTCCAAAGAGTGATCCATCGGTTTGTGGGTGTAAGAGCTGGATGGCATCGTCCTTCTTCATCGAGGTTCCAATCAATGGTTGTGGTGGGATTCCACTTCCGTCTTTGCTGATTTGGAGTGGACGTCTCTTTGGTGAGAGTTCTACCGATGGGGTGTTGACAACAGAGGTGGCAGCGACTTGAGCAGCGACTGGTTTCAGTGGCAACATGTCTCTGACATTCTTACCGTATCCGGCTGGTGCCAAAACCTTTCCATCGAGATAGGCGAGTTTACCTCTCAACACAACACGAACGACACGTCCACGGACTTTGACACCTTCGAATGGAGTCCATCCACAACGTGAGTACTCTGGCTTACCGATGGCGTACTCTTCGTCCATGTCGACTTCAATGTAGGTATCTGGTTGCTCTGGCAAACTGAACAACTTGATTGGATTGTCGTGCATCTTCTCCTTGAGTTGTTGGAGAGTGAGACGACCTTGGTGAACGGCGTTCAACATCAATGGGAGCGAAGTTTCAAGACCTGGGAAACCGGGTGGTGGCTTGGCAGAGCACTTCTCCTCGTAGGTGTGTGGAGCGTGATCGGTGGCGATCATATCGATGTAGTCAATATTGTCCCAGAGAGCTTGACGATCCTCAGGAGTTCCGAGTCTTGGACGTACTTCCGATTGTCCCTCTCCGATTCTTGGGATATCTTCGGTGGTGAGCACCAAGTGATGTGGACTGACCTCACAGGAAATCTTCATTCCTCTGAGTTTGGCGTCACGAATCAAGTCGATCTCCTCCTTGTGTGAGACATGACAGACGTGGATGTGCTTGTTGTACATCCAACCGAGCATCATGACGGCAGCCAAGTTACGACCGTCGGCATGTACACAGATTGGTGTAGTTCCTGGCCAGTTCATGACGTGATCTCTCCAGGCGTTGATGTCATCCTTCAATGGAAGTGGAGCGAATGTTTCTTCGAGATACATCTTCATTGCCATTGATTCGTTGGCGAGAGAAGCAGCGGTCTGAGTGTTGGTGAAGGTTGCACCGACGTAGATACCATAGTCGCAGTGAGCTTTGGCAGCAGCCAACTTGGAGCAGAGCTCGAATGTTTCGGCATTCATAATGGGTGGATTGGTATTTGGCATGGCACCGACGATGGTGAAACCACCGGCCAATGCACTGGCGGTACCTGATTCCCAGTCTTCTTTGTGGGTGGCACCTGGCTCACGCAAGTGGACGTGGACATCGATGAGACCTGGCAAGATGATGGTCTTGTTGGATGAACGACAATCAACCTTGTCCAAAGCCATTGGTCCACGCATGAATGGAATCGAGTCGACAAACAATTTGGCGCATTTGATATTGGTAATCAATGGTACATTGAAATCGATGGCAACACGACGCAAAGAGTAACCACGAGACATGAAAGAAGATGGACGACGGTATTTGTTCTTCGATGGCAAGTTAATGAACAAATGAATGTTGTCAGTGAGTTTCTTGGTGATGTTGTCACCGAGAACCTCTTCATCCCAGTCGAGTTGGGTAATTGGGACACCGTTCTCTTGGTAGAAATCAGAGGTACCCTTGGTACCAAAGAGGGCGTAACCAAGATCGACCAACTTACGAGCGGCTGGTAGGAATTCATTCTTCTCCTTGAATGGACCGATCGAGAGGAGAACATTCTTCTCTGGACAACGGAATCCGGTGGAGATCAAACCTTTGATGTATGCTTCCTCACGAGTGTTACCGAAACAAGCGACTTCACCGGTGGATGCCATCTCTACACCGAGTACTGGATCAGCACCCTTGAGACGAATGAATGAGAATTGTGGTACTTTGACACCAACAAAGTTGCATTCATCCAATTGTGGAGTCTTGTAGGCGGAACCAATGATAATCTTGGTGGCGAGTTCGATAAAGTCGACATTCAATGTCTTTGAGACGAATGGGAATGATCTGGAGCAACGGAGATTACACTCGATAACCTTGATCTCGTTGTTCTTGGCAATGAATTGAATGTTGAATGGACCAGACACTGAGAGAGCAGCTGCAATCTTACGAGCGGTATCTTCAATCTTGGTGATGGTGTTGTTGTCGAGATCTTGTGCTGGGCAGACAAGTGTGGCGTCACCAGAGTGAACACCGGCATTCTCAACGTGCTCAGAGATGGCAAACAATACGATTTGACCATTGTCAGCGACGGCGTCGATTTCAATCTCCTTTGCCTCTTGGATAAACTTGGAGATAACGACTGGGTGGTCACGTGAGACAGCGGCAGCCTCAGTGAGGAACGACTCGAGTTCGCTCGATGAATTGACGACATTCATGGCGGCACCAGACAATACATAGGATGGACGTACCAAACATGGGAATCCAACGGATTCACAAAACTCTTTGGTGTCATTGACCGAGGTCAATTCCTTCCAGAGTGGTTGATCAATACCGATGGTATCGAGAAGACGTGAGAACTTGTAACGATTCTCAGCGCTGTCAATCATATCTGGGTGAGTACCGAGAACCTTGACATTGCATCTTGAGAGAGGGATGGCCAAGTTGTTTGGAATCTGACCACCGACCGACAAGATAACACCGTTGGTTGAGTCTGGACCTCCACGCTCGTAGATATCCAAAACACGCTCCAATGAAAGCTCCTCAAAGAAGAGGTAGTCGCATTCATCGTAATCGGTAGAGACTGTCTCTGGGTTAAAGTTGATCATGATTGATTTCTGTCCGAGCTTTCTGAGCGTACGGATACAGGAAACTGCACACCAATCAAACTCTACGGATGAACCGATACGGTAGGATCCGGAACCGAGTGTAATGTATGCCTTCTCGTTGATGTCGATATCGTTGGTGCTGGCGTTGTAAGTCATGTAGAGGTAGTTGTTCTGAGCTGGAAACTCGGCAGCAACAGTATCGATATGCTTGACGACCGGGGTGATGTTCATTTGCTTTCTCATTTCACGAACGGCCAACTCGGTTGAACCGATGGCACGACCGATCTGCTTGTCAGAGAAACCTTGTTGTTTGGCATGCTTCAACAACTCGGCTGGCAACTGTTGTTCTCTGTAGTTCTTGGTCATGGTGATTTCGAGATCGATGATATCCTTCAACTTGGTGAGGAACCATCTGTCGATCTTGGTGAGTTGGTGAACCTTCTCAACAGAGTAACCATCGGCGAAAGCACTTGCCAACACCAAGATACGATTGTTGGTTGGGTTTTCAAGCTCCTCGTCCGAGGTTGGGTAGATTCCAGCTTGGAAACCATCGACACCGCCATCCATAACCATACGAATTGCCTTTTGAATGGCTTCTTCGAATTTACGACCGATCGACATGACCTCACCGACAGACTTCATCGATGACGAGATCTTGTTGGATACACGACTGAACTTCTTCAAATCCCAACGTGGCATCTTGACAACCAAGTAATCCAACGATGGTTCGAAACAGGCTGTTGTTTTCTTGGTGATGGTGTTACGCAGAGTTGCCAAATCGTAACCGAGAGCAACCTTGGCAGAGATAAAAGCCAATGGGTAACCGGTTGCCTTTGAAGCGAGAGCGGATGAACGTGACAAACGAGCATTGACCTCGATGATACAGTATTCCTCTGAGTCTGGGTTGAGCGCGTATTGAATGTTGCACTCACCGACTACACCCAAATGACGAACAGTCTTGATAGCGCACTCACGCAACATTTGGTACTCGCGATCAGTCAGTGTTTGTGATGGTGCAACTACAATCGACTCACCAGTGTGAATACCGAGTGGATCGAAATTCTCCATATTACAAACGGTAATACAATTGTCATGACTATCTCTCAATACTTCATATTCGATTTCCTTCCATCCCTTTAATGATTTTTCAATTAAAACTTGTGATGATGTTGCAAATGCCTCTGTTACTAAACTTGTTAATTGCTCCCTAAAAAAAAATAGAAATAGAAATATGATTATTAATATGCATAAACTAGTATGATAAGTGTTAACTTTTTACTTACTTGTTATTTGCAAAACCTGAACCTAAACCACCTAGACAATAGGCAGCACGCACAATAACTGGATAACCAATTCTCTCGGCTTGGAAGAGTGACTCTTCGATGGTGTTACATGCCATCGATGGAGCGATGTGTTCGTTGATCTCTTCGAGCTTCTCTGCGAAAATACCACGATCTTCAGTGGCAATGATTGTGTCGATTGGTGTACCGAGTACTTTAACTCCGTACTTTTCCAATGTACCTGATTTATATAATTCGATACCGCAGTTCAATGCGGTTTGTCCACCAAATGTTACCAAGATACCGTCTGGCTTCTCGTTGATGATCACCTTGGTGACGGAATCGGCATTCACTGGCAAAAAGTAAACCTTGTCGGCAAGACCTGGCGATGTTTGTACAGTGGCGATGTTTGGATTGATCAAGACGGTCTTGATACCCTCCTCTTTCAACGCCTTGATAGCTTGTGAACCGGAATAGTCAAACTCACCGGCTTGACCAATGGAAAGACCACCGGAACCCAAGAGCAATACCTTCTTGATGTTCTTTGGTGTCTCGATACGCTTGGATCGGTTCATTGGCGAGTCGGACTTCTCACCGAGAACGTAGGCAACGAAATTATCAAAGAGATATTCAGTGTCGGTTGGACCGGCTTTAGCTTCCGGATGGAATTGTACAGAGAAGAATGGCTTGCTCTCGTGGTAGATACCCTCGTTGGAGCCGTCGTTGGCGTTGATAAAGTAGGTCTTCCAACCGGAGCCGGCTGGCAGTGAATCGGTGTCGATGACGAAACCGTGATTCTGTGAGGTGATGTGACAACGACCGGTGAGTTGGTCGACGCATGGCTGATTGAGACCACGATTACCGAATGGCATCTTGTGTGTCTTGGCGCCGGCAGCCCAACCCAGCAACTGATTACCCATACAGACACCAAACACTGGCTTGGCGGCTGGCAAAGCCAATACTTTACGAATGTTATCGATTGCCTTACCGCAGAGCGAAGGGTCACCTGGACCGTTGGAAATGAAAAGTCCGTGCCAGTCCTCTGGCTTCTCGTTGGCGACGACGTCGTAATCCCATGGCACCACCTTGAGATCCATACCACGATTCAAAAGACAACGCAATTGATTATATTTAACACCGCAATCCAAGACGATGACACGCTTGTTCTTTCTGACGGCAGGAGCGGCTTCGAATGTACGCACCGACTTGGTGGACACCTCTGCGACCAAGTTACGAAGATTGATGTCTTCGAATGGCACGGTGGCCATCGATTGGAGCTCGTCGGCCATAACGACCTTGGCTTTGAGTGAACCGGTCTCACGAATCTTGGTGATGAGAGCACGTGTGTCGATACCGTACAACGCTGGAATGCCAGAGTCGGCCAGCCATTCTGAGAGCGAACGCTCGGCAGCCCAATGTGAATAGTCGTCGGTGTAGTCGGATACGATGATCGCTTGGCAATGTGCACGCTCCGATTCGAAATTTATTGGCAACTTTGAGTGTGGATCGACCTCTTTGAAGCTTGGCACACCGTAGTTACCGATCAGCGGATAGGAGAACACCAAGATCTGTCCGGTATAGGATGGATCGGAGATCGACTCTGGATAACCGACCATACCAGTACTGAAAACGCATTCTCCAACTACTGATTTGTGTGCACCAAAAACGTAACCCTCCAACTTTGAACCATCCTCAAGGATCAAGAAACCTTTCTTTCTATTTAAAATATTTGATGAAATGTCTGACATTTTTTTTTATGTGTTATTTTGATTTGAAAATATAAATAATGATATAAACTGTTTATATATATATATATATAATAATTATATATTTGTAATGATTAACTTTTTTTAGATAGTAAATTAAAATAGAATATTAATATTAAATCATTGTCTATTATTATTACTCCCAATGAAATATGAAAAATATTTAAAACATAATCCCACAACCAACAATCCACTTTTATCGTTTGCAAAATTTAGTTTTTTTTTTTTTTTTTTTTTTTTTTTCAATTTCCTTTTTGGTTGAAAAGCGAAAAGCCTACTTACTTTTAAATATTTAACGAAATAAAAATCGGAGTTTGAAATTTAACTAAAATTAAAAACTTTTATACTTTTTTTTGTTTTTTGGTTTTCTTTGTTTGTTTGTTTTTTTTTGGTTGGTTTTGTTAAGGATAGATTATTACAATCTATTTGAATCAATTGGTTTGGTTTGGTCTAAGTCTGTTGTTGTATATAAAAAATAAATAAATTAGAAATAAGGTAAAATCAAATCAAATACTAAATTTTATAAGTTAAATTAAATATTGATTTGTATAATGCTCTTTAATTTCTAATTTCGTAATTATATATGTGTGTGTTGATATGATTGATGATCAAATTTAAAAATGTGATTTGATTATATGACGTGTGTGAGTGATATGTCGTTCGTTGAAGTTGAAGATAAATCGTTATAGATGTAATATAACAATAAAGGTGTTTTGTTTTTATATATAGATAATAAAAAATATAAAGAAACAAAAAAGGATAATATTATATTATGTAGTCTTTTTTTTTTTTTGGAAATATATATATTTTAATCTTTTTTTTGTTTTAAATCGAATCGATCTTATTAAAATAATATTGATAATATTGATAATAAATAATTTAGTTTACTTCTCTTTTTCTTTCCAAAGCAAAGAAAGAATGTGTAATCTAAAGAAACAATTTGTATATTTTTGGAGATTAATAAACACCTTTGAGTTATGTTTGTTTGATCACACACTATTTGTTTGTCTTGGAAAGAAAAAGAGAATGGTAGAGCATCGATGTTTACTTTTATAGAAGGAATCTGGGCAGTTAATTTAGTTTTTCGTCAAATATAATTTCAATTTTTAAAATTATATTATAGATACAGCCGTGTGGTATTCGTTACACACATTGAGTCAATTCACTTATTTAGCCATGTCACTCAACACGATGCCTACCACGGTAAAACAACACATGGTTCATTCTTTCGTGTGTGTTAGTAGTAGTTTTTTGTTTTTAAATGTTTTTTAAACAAAAATGACGGCAACTTTCGGTTTTTTGGTCAAAAAAACTTTTTTTTTTATTTTTATTTTTTTTGATTTTCGCCACCTGATTGATGTTCTTTGCACGATCTTTTTATAACATCCAAAGACATGAGATGTACAACGAAAAATAAAAATAAAAACAAAATCAAATTAATTAAATTTCTTACTTTTTTTTTTTTTTTTTGCCGACAACTAAAGTGTAAGTTATTTTCGATTGTTGTGATCCCAACTGAAAAAACATTCTCAACTATTTATTCCATTTTTTGATTATCGGGAACAAAGCCAATTGGCATTCCGATTCCATTATATTTTCAATTACGACATTCGAATATATATCGTTTGTCTTGATAAATATAGATTTATATAATTAAATTATTAAAAATTGATCAATTATTACAAATTAAATTTATACACATTTATTTATAAGTTATATTCTTTTTTTTTCAGTTAGTCAGTTATTAAATGTTGTCCATGAATTAAAAGATGAGTTACTTCACTTGATTTCACTTTTTTGATATGTGGAGGATCGTTTGAATAGATTTGATTGTCGTCGGACATACGGTGGGTTGCTTCTGCGATTTCGTTTTCATCGAGTACAGTGGCACCACCGCTGTTGAAAATGTTTGTCCAAATCTTGATACTCTTGTGAGAGCTGGGAATCACGATCTTTACTCGCGAGAGAAGTGGTCGTTGGAGTAGGTTCGCTGCTTTTCGGCATTTTGAGGCGGCAGCTGTCCATTCGTCGTCGCGGTCTGCAGTGGTCCACTCGTATGCCGCTTCGTCAACCGGCTGGTTGGTGGCGATGATTGCATCGAGAAACGTTGGCTTTAGACACCAGATACCGGCGGCCAGTGCACACAAGAACTTCTCACTACGCTTCGGTAGACAAACAATGAGGTGAGTAGTTTTTCCAGGGGTGATGTTTGGGTCGCTCTGGTGATAGAATCCAAACTTTTCGATCTTGGAGAGACTGTCCATCAGTGGAATCTTTTCCTTGTCGCCAAAGCCAGACAGCAAGAGGTAGTTGGAGAATGTTTTCACTACTATACTCTGGATGGGCTGACCTTTCTTGAGGATATCGAGTAGGTGCTGTTGTTCTGTCGAGTTGTCTTTGGTCTTGTTCTTGTTGGTCGCCTTCGAGTTCATCAGTTTCAGTCGTTTCACATTCTCTGAACCTTCGCCATAGGTGATACGCTGTGACAGTGGATCTGCCTCTTCGTCTTCATCAACGCCGTCAGTCATGTCAGCGAGATCGTCATCGTCATCGTCGAGATTCGCCAGATCCAGCGAAGTTGATTTGACAGTGGATACTGGAATGATTGCGTTGGTCGGTTTAGATATTGCCTTTCTCTTTGGTACGATTGATGGTATCGTGAAAACATTACTATTTACATTGTTCTTTTGTTCCGGTAGATTGTTGATTGCTTTAAATAAACGATCCAATGCCGATGGTTTATCGTCAATCTCCTCTTCTTCCTCCTCCTCCTCTGAATCTGTCTCTTGTGTTGCTTGTTTTAATAAATCTGGTGGATGGGTTGATAATATAGCTGTTGTTGTTGTGGTTGTAGATGTTGGTCGTTGATTGTGATGATGATGATGATGATGGTCGTTTTCAGTTTCAATTTCAATATCCATTTGATCGTTTGATTTAGGTGTTCCATTGAAAAGTTGGGAGTGTTGTTTAGTGATTGGTTGGATTACAGGTGGTTGACAAACTAGATCATCGTCATTCTCAATCGGATCCAATGGAATGTAGTCATGTACACCGATCAACTTGTTTTCCTCCCAACATTTAATCAACCAATCCGGTCTAGCATTGATGATGGTATGAGTTTGTACAAATCTCTGAGTTTCACTATGATTGATCCTTTCACATATATAATGAGTGACGGTAAACAAGTCAAGTGTAGTCTCACCACCCAAATCTCTTACCATCACCTGATATTGATTCTGCTTATCCTCTTCTATCTTTAATGAAATATATACTTTAAAACCTTTAAATATTGATGATTCTGTTGTTGTTGTTGTTGATATTGATGTTGATTTTGTTGTTTGTAATGGTAATGGTAATGGTAATGCTATTGAATTATCTGTATCTTGTTGCTGTTGCTGCTGTGGTCTATTCTTAAACAGTTGTTTTACCTCTGTAAAAAGATAGTCGTATTCATCGATGCGACGACCTTGCTTGGCACAGTCAAACAGCCATTCGAGATGCAAGATATAGATCTTTGGTGACTTTGAATTCTTGTTTTTCAACATTGCCTTTTTGTATTCGGGATTCTCTCGATAGTTGTCTCTGTGAACGAGTAGATGTGTCGATTGCTTTCCTTGTTTCTGAAAGATCTTGGCACCCAAAAGATGTGAAGTGATTCTAATATTATCGATAACGTTTGCAACAGTGAATCCACTGTAAACCAAGAAAACACCTTTTAGAAAACCTACTCTTTGAATCGGAGTGTACAGCACGCATTCTCGTGGGTCTAGAATCCTGTTGTATCGCAAGCACGCGTCGAACCAATCGGTCGAAACCAGCTTTGCCTTTGATGGATATTTATCTTTGTTGAGCTTTGTATCGTGTGGCGCCAACACATAATCAATGGTTAGCTGTGTCGAGAGAAGATTAGGTACCTGTTGCGCCACAATGATCTGCGCATAAGAACTAACCAACTCCATTGTCTTTGCTTCTTGCTCCTCATTGAAATCCATCAACACAAATGTCATTGATCTAAATATATCAGAAGGTGGACATGTCAATTGTAATAGCTGTTGTTGATTATAACCATTGTTTGCTTGTAACATATCAACATCATTGTTATTATAGCTTATCGATTGCAATGACATATCCATCGATAGATTTGTAATTGGTTGTGGTAAAGGTGTTGGAATATAGCTATTTACACTCTGTCTCAGTGACAGACTACTACTACTGTTGCCGTTATCGTAACTTCCGATGGTGCCAGTCCCACTGTCGACATTGAAGAGTAGTTCGCTCTGAGGGAGACCGACACGAACCGACTCCTCGAGCCATTGCAACGGTACAATGTAGACACCCCATTCCTTTGCCATCTTAAACTTTTCGCCGGATTGTTCGGAGGCGACCAAGTGAGTGCATTCATTCTTATTGAGAGTCGGTGCGAAAACACCGCCACCCTCAATCGAGAGCTGCTCTATATACTTGCGATCGTTACCACTGAACCCAGTCAAACAAATAACACAACCTCTCAACACTGGCTTTGAAAAGAGTGCCGGATCATTTAGGAATCCATCTTGCCAACATCGCTCCACCCATTCCGAAGTGACCAACGGTATATTTAATTTTTGTCTTGCATTCTAATTGATTGATTAACATATGTGAAATAGTTAGTAAGTAATTAGTAATAAAGTGTTTTTGAATTGCTAACTAACTATTCAAAGTTATTGACTTACTTTTGATTTCCTTGAACATATGTTTTGTGTAACCAAGATGAATGTATCGGTTGTTAGTTTACTTGTACACTGACCACCCATTGCAGTGACTTTCATTGCCATCTCTTTGCAATTTGGCTCGCTAGAGCGATCGAAACAAACCACCTTATTCAAGAGACAATCAGAGTGAATGGGTGTATTCTTTGCTCTCGCTAAATCGATCGTTCGTAAATTGACAACACACTCTTCCAGATATGATACACTTATAATTGGTACACCATGATTTCTACAATCTCTATATTCTTCCTAAACAATCATGATCATGTTGATATAATATAATAATAGCAATCGATTAGTAAACTATGTTGGCTAAAAAACATCAATTGATTAAAATACTATTACTAGATCTATGGTGGATATACATACATCAAAGAATTGATTTAATACGAATATACTATCATGAGAAGGTGATATATTTCTTTTACCACCGGAATTCTTTATCTTTTTGCTTAGTTGTTCAAGTTTAGCTGGATGATTCAAATTATCACTGATATGAAACTTTAGGTTTTGAAATATATTACTACTGTCAATTTCATTCCTATGTGATAATTTCATTGTACTTCCAAATCTATATAATATATATAAGTAAAATCTACAATTTCAATTATCTTTTACTATATTAAAAATATAAATATATTATCAATAAATTGAAAATATGAATAATAATAATAATTAAATTAAAAAAAATAGTTTTATTGTTTATCATTAACATCCCTAAGTTTTAAATTAAAAAGTAACTAAAAATTATTTTAAATTATTGGAATTTCATTTTTTTTTTTTCCCTTTTTTTTTGCACAAAACAAATATTTGATCATGAATTCAAAGATCGAAAATATATATAATTTTTGTTTGATATATATAAAAATAATTAAAAATTTAAATATAAACAATGTTATGAACCCTTGGTACTTGTTTAAAATAAAAAAATTTTGATCAACTAGCATTACATACAGAAAAAAAGTTAAGATTTAATTTGTTGTTATTTTTATTTTATCTTCTTTTATTATTTTTATTTGATAAGTTTTATTAAATAATTGAAAGATTTTTTGTTTTTTTTTTTTTAATTGTCAAAAACACAAATATAAATTTTGTTGTTTACATAAACCAGGTATGACTCCAAGTTAATAATAAAATCAAAACAGAAAGTTCTTCGTTTACCTGGTAAGTGAATGCAAAAGATTTTTTTGTTTTTTTTTTTTTCAAAAATTTTTTTTAATATTTTTTTGTTGGTTTTTTTTATTTTTCAATTTTTTTCTGCAGCAGGATTTAGAAACTAACCAACAGCAACAATAATACTAAAATAATAATAATAATATTATTAAAAATAAAAATATATTATATTATTGTTCATTGTTTTGTTTAGATATACTAGGTTTTCTTTAGACACAACAAATTGTTCAATATATAATAATTATTATTTCCAATATATATATATATATCATCATTTTAGATCTTTTTTTTATTTGTTATTAAAAAAAGAGTTAGATAGAAATGTCTGATAATCAAGTATTTTGGTTGATCTCAGCACCAAACAGAACCAATGAAGATATCTTTGATTCTGTCAACAGAAAGACTGCCAAAGAGGTTAGTCTTTCTGAGAACTTCAAATTCAATGTATGTTTGTTTGTTTGAAAATAAAATAGATCACTTGTTTAGCTTTGTCAGTAGGATTGTCATCATCAAAAATTTCAAATAGTTAGAGATCAACATAAAAAGATAGATAGATAGAAGATATATTAGATTAGGCAGCATTATTTTACTCATGGATATTATTTAGTAGTCTAAGATTGTGATCGACAAAAAAAAATCAAATAAGTTGGATGTGGTGGTTGATGGTGACACGAAATGACAACTTTTTTTTAAAATTTTTTTTTTTTTTTAATTAAAACAAACAATATATATTAATAATAGTTAATTATCCGATATTAATATTCAATAATATAATATAGACTCCAGCACTTAGAGTAGGAACATTGAATTCATTGATTACATTAAATGATGAGTTGGCAAAGATCGATACCTTTGTCGAGATGACAGCAAAGAGAATCAGCAAACAATTGTCGGATTTGGTCGGATCGAAACCAGGAAAGGAGAAGAGTCTTTCAATCAATGGTCACACAATTCAACAATACTTGTCACAATTCAAATGGGACGACGCTAAATATAATCCAAAATCAACTTTACAAGAGATCGTCGATAAGATTTACTCTGTAGGTTTATTTATTTTTATATTATATATAAAAAAAAGATGAATATCTATCATTAATTATCTAATATTTTAATTAAAACAATCATTATAGACTGCATCAAAGTTGGACGAAGATTTAAAGACAAAGACCTCTGAATATGGTGCTCTTACCACTGCTGTACATGCCGAAGAAAAGAAATTGATGGGTAATCTCCAAGTTAAATCACTTTCATCCATTGTTACACCAGAGCAATTCATCCAAACCGAATATCTTACCACTGCATTCGTTGTCGTTCCAACTAGCAATGAAAAGGAATTCTTGTCAACTTATGAAACTTTCTGTGAATACGTTCTTATGAGATCTGCCAAGTAATTATCAATATTTTTTTAAATATCAATATATTTAAACTTATTAACCTTATCTTCTTTTTTTATTTTTTATTCTATTTTTTTACTTTTTTATTATTCATAATTTTATAGGAAGATTCAAGGTGATAGTGAATATACACTCTATGGAGTTTGTGTATTTAAAAAGTTTTACGAAAATTTCAAGACTCAGTGTCTCGAGAGAAAGTTTATTGTTAGAGATTATAAGACAGAGACAGAGACAAAGACACAAGATACATCGAAATTGTCAGAGGATCAAAAGAACTACAAGACTTCGATGATCAGATGGTGCCGTCTCCACTTCCCAGAGGCTTTCATGGCATGGATCCATTTGAAGGCTCTCAGAGTGTTTGTAGAGTCAGTACTTCGTTTCGGTATCCCCATCAACTTCCAAGCCATCTTGATGAAACCACAAAAGAGAGAAGACAAGAGACTCAGAGACATTTTATTTAACGAATTCAAATATTTGGGATCTCAACACATCGGAAAGAATGAAGAGGAAACTTCAGAGCGTTTCTTCCCATATGTCTTCATCTCCATTGACTGGGATGTATAAATAATTTAATATTAATATAAAAACAAACAATCAAACAAACAACAATCAAAAAAGAATCAATTTCATCACTACCACTCACTTGCTCTTAAACATCAAAAAAGATCTTATATAATAATAATATTACACACATAATACTTTAAAAACAAATTAAATAAAAAATAAATTTAATTAAAATAATAATAAATAATCAATAATAACAAATTTGTTAAATAATTAAGAAAAGTTGATAGTAATAAATGAGTGTTTGATTATTCAAAAGAAAGTTCAATCAATTATTCTCACGAAATTTTAATTGGAATTTAGAACACACTTTTAAGATTGAGTGTGTGTTTATCATTTAATATGATGATGTCATTTTATTATTTCCTTTGATTATTGAGAAATTTTAAAAGTTGTATAATGAGATAGATATTTTTGTCCAGAACCAGAAAGAACAAAAACCTTGGGATATTTTTATAATCTAATCTAATATTGAAAATCAATATATTTTAAACACTTAAATTTTAAATGGAACCAGAATTGATGATCGATTCATGTTCCTTTTCTGCTGATTGACATGGATGCATGCTAGTCACACCAGTTGACGTTTTGATCATGTTGTGCAAAATAAATTTCTATTTTTTTTTGCTTTTTTTTGGTTCCAAATTTTTTCAAAATTTTACATTACTATTTCTGCCGAACTATTCTGTTGTTTTTAATAATTTTTTACTTTGAATTAAAGATATTTTAGCTTTCTCAGAATCAACCAAAATTTTACAGATTTTTTCATTAAATTTTAAATAAAATGATTTTTTTTGGAATTTTGTTTTTTGTTTTTTTTATACATCGACCACTTAAATGAACGATCATTTCATTCTACAATTTTAGTCACCCACCATCACCCAAACCACCCAAAAACCCCAATACCTTTGTTAGATTCCAACTTCCAATTAATGAATGACTGAATTGACAAGTCAACCACCACTCACAAATAAAAATCAAATCAATTCAATTGTGTTTAGTAATAGCACAAATACAATAACAACAAATATCAATAATAATTTAAATTATAATAGACTTTTATAGATAATAATCTACAATAACTAAAGCCTACTTTGGCATTTACAATTCATCAACAACACAATTGTTTTTTTTGATATTATAATAATAATCATCATCAACATCATCATTTTACATAGTTCACACACCACATCTTTTAAACATAGGAATCAATTTTCAATCCAGATTTTATCAAAAATTAATTAACACATCCACAAAGTGTAGTAGTGATAACTACCGCTAAACACCAGGATTTTCAAATTAAATAGATAACACACACACACACTCATATAACCTTTAATCAATTCAAACAATCTCATTCCTAAACAATTAAAAATCAATTTTAAGTGATTGATTTAAATATTTTTTAGATTGATATTTATAACTTTTTTATATATTTATTAAAATCATTAATTTAATTTAATAATAAATAATTATTTAAAATCATTCATATATATTATATATATTTATATAAACTTTACTTTTTACTTTTTTTATATATATAAAATAAAATAATAAAATGAGTTCAGTAAAAGCAATTCAATTAGAAAAACAATTTATAAATAATGTCGGAGAGTTATTTAAATATTTAGATTCTCTGACGGTACCATCTACGGTACCAATTGTTAAATCTTCGAAAACCGATAGAGAATCAGCAAATTTATCAGCGGGTTCCAGTATTTCTTCATCACCATCATCACCATCCCTCTCACAAAGTCTATTAAATTCCAATTCATTATCTTCAAACTCTTCCATTTTGGGAAGTCCACAACAATCATTGTCATCCACACAATCTTCAATCATACCACCACATCTCAACTTTCAAAAGAAAGAGAAATCCACCAGTAACCTTAAAGTCGAATCACATGCATTCAAAAATGCAAAAGATAAAAATAATGTATTAACATCTGTATTCTTTTTATTTCAAGTAAGTTTGTTAATAAATATATAAAGAAATAAAGAAATAAACTATAATTATTTATTAATTAACTTTTTTTTTCTTTTTTAATAATAATAGGAACAATTATCACCATGTTTTAATGCTTTAAATCATATGAGAACAGTTAAATCAATGTCAATGGCAGAGATTTTCAGAGAGAGAATGATAAAGACAAAGAACCTTTTGACAGAGACCAAGTTGCAACATTACTTGTCGTTGTTGCATTATTATCTGCGGATGATCGATCTGCTGAATATCGAGAAGCAAAAGATATTCATTAATATATCGCAGCAGTTGGTGGGATACATTACGAGCTATACGATCGATTGTGATAATTGCATCGTTGGATTGATTCCAAATGACGATTTGCTCAACAAGTTGGCACGTGACTATGAATTTTTGAAATTGGTGGAAACCAAAGATAAGAATAACAATATCGGTGAAACTCTGATTGAGGAGATGCAATCCTATCAATCAACGTCGATATCTACGACACGTGAGCAACTTCTTGTAAATATTATCAATTGGAGTGCACTCACCGATAACATCCAACTCTCAAAGGCGGTGCGTAGATATGCATCGATCTTGAGAGGCGTCGACAAGTTGAAGCGAGGTGACATTGTTATCGTTCGATTCCCAAGCGAGGTAAAGAAAAACTTTATTGGGTTCAAATCGACGACCTCTCTTCACAAAGATACCAACAGCATGAACAGCAACTCTAGCAGTGGCGGTGGAATCAACGATACTTCGATCATCTCCAATATTTCATTGTCGAACGGATCGTCGAATGGCGGTAGCAGTGGACTGTCCGGATCGAACAGTAGCAACAACCTGAACACCAAGACACGTCCCTATCAGATTACCATTCAAGAGTATCTCGACCGTAGACACTACCAGCCGAAAGCAATATTCGCCAGATTCACAGGTGAGCGTAACAACTACAATATCAACGTGTGGCTGACAACAGAGGAGAATGAATATCTCACGATTGGAATCGAAGATATCCTGCCGTTGAATAGATCAACCATTGAAGCACTCAAGGATATCAAGATGATTGAGAAACTGGTGCATCAACCAACCGAGAAGTTCTTCTCACAGGTTCTAGAGGAGAGTAAACAGCATACTATCAATCATTTGGTTTCGCTTGGCATCGATATGGATGCACATCTGGGCGCTGAAAAAGTATCACTTTTCGATTTGGAAAAGTTGAAATCGATGCATTCCATTCTCCACCAGTTGTACACCAACCAGGATCACCAGTTCTACAAGGAGTTGGAAGTGTTGATGAATGAAAAGATTGAGCATCATCTCAATCAATTCGATCACCGTTTGTTCTTTATGCCAAAGTACGAGTCACACATCTCTGATCTCAAAGGTTCGCATCACATTGCGTTGGCGCGTAGCAAAATCAAGCAGTTCCTAGGTGACTGTGAGCTGATGTTGGATCAACTAAAGATTGAGAAGCGTGATCTAATGAACGGAACACTGAAAGACGAGATGACAGAATGGTGGTTGAAACGAGTTGAAGTGAGAACCAGTGAATTTCTTAGTGAGCGTGGATACAACTTTACTGCGGTGCCAGAGAACTACATTGAGCAGCAACCACTCAACATGAAAGATGTAGTAAACAACTTGATTCTCATACAAAAAGTAATGGATCCAAATGAGCATGTCATTGAGATTATTACGATTGAGGAATCACCTTCACCATCTACCAGTACCAACAACTTGGCGACACTATCAACAAGTAACGGTAGTGTTAGTAATAATAATAATAGTACAGAGATGACTATTTCAGTAAATGATTTATCATCAAGTACAGAAGAATCTTCTAAGCAACAAGATAGTTCATCAACAACAACAACAACAAATCAAGTTGATCAAACAACAACAACGGCAGCACCAACAACACCACCAACAACAACAACAACAACTAGACCATCTACACCAACACTCTTGAACATCGAACGACCAACACTTACACTTTCCAACAAATTCTTAAACTCACCGGTAAATCTTATCAAAGAGTTGAGAGAAGAGATCTATCCGATTATCGATAATTTCATAAAGAAAGCACACATTGTTCTTTGTGAACATTTCAATATCGATATTGCAGAGTTCAACGTTGAAAAGGTGTCAGCTATGTTGGCAGAGACTAGAGATGCTACCGATCCACAAATCACCGTTTGGATTGAAGATATGTTGTCCGATTTAGGTTACCTAAGTGAAATGAAGCGTTTGGAAGATTCTAAAACCGAGAAATCACTACATATCGTGCCAATCGGTGGATTGGTCATGGGAACATTTGCCAGACTCGAAAATGAACTAAACACCGTCGTTGAACTTTGGGATAATCCTTCTGACGAGTCTTCTGAAGATATCTCTGAAGTCTTGGATGCATCGATGACCTCCACTCAAGTATTTAAAGTAACTCAAAAACGTAAACCAAAGACATTAAACGATGAAAAGTCTGAACTTCATCTTGCTGTTTCATCTGAGCAATTAGAATCAGTTGAAAAAGTATTAGAATATGGAGAGTAAGTTGAAACATTGATTATAACAACAATATTATAACATGTATATTAATCATCATTTATTATTTTTAGACATTTAATTAATGAAATAGATGTAAATGGTTGGACACCTTTACATAGTGCAGCTTATTCGGGTAATGCAGATATTTGTAAGGTACTTTTGAATGTTACAGGTGTAGATGTAACGATAAAGAATAGAGATGGTGCATCTATTCTTCATTATCTGGCTAGACATCCTTTGACTGAGAAGAGAAGAGAGGTCATCCTGTTGCTACTGCAACACGGTTTGGATATAAACAATGGAAGTCGTCATTGTGAGACACCGTTACACTCTGCTGCGTTCCGTGGAAACGACGATGTCTGTAAGCTACTGCTTCAGAACGGTGCCAATGTCAATGCTCTGACCAAGGGTGGCGAGACTGCACTTCACTACGCCGTCACTGCCGGCAGACCAGCGGTTGTCTCTACACTGTTGCTCGCAGGTGCACTCATCAACATCAGCTCAAAGAGAGGTACACCACTGGAGATTGCAACCAACGCCAAGATTCCAACGATCATATCGATCCTAGAGAATGGTCCAACCGAAGACAACTTCTCGTGGAGAAAGAATAACAAATTCCAATTACAACAAATTCAACAACAACAAATTCAACAACAACAATCACAGCAACAGCAACAACAACAACAAACAACACTTTCAAGTTCACCAACAAACAACAATAACATTGCTAATAACATTATTTTGAAACCAACCAAAAGAATATGTAAAATTGAAATTGGATCAAGAAATAGAGCAACAACTACAACTTCATAACTTTTTTGATTATATATCATATTAATATAACAATCTTATTTATTAAAACAAAACCTACTATTATATAACATTATATTTATTAATAGTAATATTTTACAAACAAAATTAAACTACAGTTTATTCCAAAATATTTTATTTATTGCAGCTTGACAAAATTTTATCTTTTAAACCATTTATCTTTCTTTTCGATAGGGTGATCTAAAAGATAAATATAATCATTCTAAAATTGATGGAGCAACAAAACAACAAAGAATATCGATTTGTAAATTTTCCATTTTTATTACTTAAGATCATTGTTAATAGATCTTGAAATATAGACAGGATTTGTTGTAGCTTAGTTTGTAAAAGATGGATTCAATAAAAAATCAAAAAAGTAAACAATTTAACAAAGTATTTTTGATAAAATTGATATCAATAGACTCGTCTAGTGATTATCTATCATTATATGTTTGTTTTATTTCATTAGGTGTTCATTTCAAAAAGTTATACTTCTTTTACTATTTTTGTTTGATTTAAAAATATACCATCTAAAATTATTCACAAATTATTTCATCTTTTGTTCACAACCAATATTAATCTATGATGAAATTAACAAGCACCTCCCATTTCACCGGTGGACAAACAATTAAGATTTTAAAAAAAATAATTATTTTAAAATTCAAATTTTGGCGCACTTTGTTAAATTTTTAGTTTTAGTTTTTAGATTAGATTATATATTTGATAGTATTTAATTATAATAAACTATATTTATTTAATTGGTATATATTTATAGTTTTAGATGTCAGGTTGGGATCAAGGTAATGTTTATGTTAGTGGTGGAGGTGGTATCAGTGGTAGTAGAGCATTGAATGATCAATCAACCAATAGCTCTGTAGATATCCAAACAAAGTTCTTACAGTTCATTAGAGAATGGAAGAATCAAGACAACTCTTTTATTTATAGAGACCAGCTATCACAGAGATACAATCTTGAGCAATACTATTTAGAGGTTAATCTCGATCATCTCGATCAATTCGATTCAAATCTATCGTATCAAGTTTTAAATAAACCGAATGAAGTTATACCATTAGTAAGTTAATTTTATAATTAATAATAAATATCGATGAATTAAATTAGATTTACTAACTTTTTAAAAAAATAGTTTGAGAATGCAGCAAAGTTAGCAGTTAAACAGATGAAATTTAAAATAGAACTAAAAGATATAAATGATATTCAAGTTGTGTTTGTCAATTCACAGGATTCAACATCTATTAGATCATTGAAATCCAATCACATTGCAAAGTTGATAAAGATATCTGGGATTGTAGTTTCTGCATCACGTACACAACCACGTCCAGTCCTATTGGTTGCCAAATGTCGTGTATGTGGACATCAATTAAATATTAATGTATCACCTGGCATAACATTAAATCCATTACCTGCTATTTGTGATGAAGGGTAAGTAATTAATAATAAATAATAAATACAATTAAACATATTTACTAATCAAATATTTAACTTTAATCAAAAGTCAAAATAAAGGTTTACAATGTGGAAATAGCCCTTATCATATTCTAAGTGATAGATCTAAATTTGTAAATCAACAATTATTAAAGTTACAAGAGAGTCCTGATACAATTCCAACTGGTGAGATGCCAAGACATATCCAATTATCATTGGATCGATATTTGGTGGAGAAAGTCACACCAGGTACAAGAATATCAGTGTTGGGTGTGTTTGGTATCTATACTGGTGCCAATGTTGGAAAGAAGAGAGAGGTTGCTGGTTCAGCCACCATCAGAACAGCATATATTAGAGCACTCGGCATTACATCCGATACAGATAAGGGTGGTAGATATACTGTATTCTTTACACCCAAAGAAGAAGATCAATTTAGAAAGTTTTCAAAACGTCCAGATCTCTATCAAATTATGGCTGATAGTATTGCACCATCTATTTATGGTCATAAAGGTAAGCAAATAGCAATAATAATTAAAAAAACAACAACAACAACATTTTATTAATATTATAATTTAAGATATTAAAAAAGCAATTACATGTCAATTATTTGGTGGATCATCAAAGAAATTACCAGATAGAATGAAATTGAGAGGTGATATCAATTTATTGTTACTTGGTGATCCAGGTACAGCGAAGTCACAGTTACTCAAGTTTGTTGAAAAAGTGGCACCAATCTCTGTTTATACTTCTGGTAAGGGTAGTAGTGCAGCTGGTCTTACTGCCTCTGTCATTAGAGAGCCATCAACAGGTGAATTCTATTTGGAAGGTGGTGCAATGGTTGTAGCTGATGGTGGTGTAGTATGTATAGATGAATTTGATAAAATGGATGTAAACGATCGTGTAGCAATTCATGAAGCAATGGAACAACAAACCATCTCCATTGCAAAAGCTGGTATCACCACCATTTTAAATTCACGTACATCTGTATTGGCCGCTGCAAATCCTGTATATGGTAGATATGATGATATGAAATCTGCTGGTGATGTATGTAAAACTTATAATTTTATTTATTTATTATTTTTGTTTATTAATTTCCAACAATAATTCTTTCTTTTAGAATATAGATTTTCAAGCAACCATTTTATCACGTTTTGATTTAATTTTTGTTGTTAGAGATCCAAGAATTAAAGAAAGAGATCAATCGATTGCAAATCATGTTATTGGTATTCATATGAGTGGAACATCTGGTAATTCAAGTAATGAATTGGATATAAACTTTTTAAAGAAATATATTTCTTTTTGTAGAAGGTAAGAAATGATCATTGAAAGTTTTTTTTTTTTTTTCAATCTCAACTATTAAACAACTTTGTTATCTAGTCGATGTAGTCCAAGATTATCAGATGATGCTATTGAAGCATTAAAAAATCATTATGTATCTATAAGAGCAACAGTTAGACAAAAACAAGATGAGGATGGTCAAGTTTCTGCCATTCCAATTACTATTAGACAGTTGGAAGCTATTGTTAGAATTTCAGAATCACTTGCCAAGATGAGTCTTTCAACTACAGCGACCAATCAACATGTAATGGAGGCTATTAGATTATTTACCATTTCTACCTACGATGCAATCACCACAAACAATGCAGTTGGAGAACAAATTACACCACAACTTTTACAAGAGGTTGTCAATGCAGAGAATATTCTTAAAAAGAGAATTCCAATTGGATCTAAAGTTGGTATTAGAAATTTAACCTCTCAATTGAATGGTCAAGTAAGTAAAGAAAACAAAGAGTTTAATGATCATTTTGACTAATATTTTTTGTTTTCCGAAAGTTATCACCATTTGCAATTAGAAAAGCATTAGATATTCTTGTAAAAAGAGAAGAATTTGATTATGTGTTACAAGGTAAAGCAGTAATACGTAAAAATTAAATTATTGATATAATAAAAAAATTAAAGATTTTGCAAAATCTTATTGATATAATAAAAAAATTAAAGATTTTGCATTTTTATTGCTACATTTGGATGATCAGGATTGTTTGACTGTGTAAAGTTGGGAGGATAAAATTCTGTATAAACATTGTTGGCAATAGGTTGATTGGCGTAGATTAAATAATGAGATTCGAAATAATCGGATGTGAGTTTGAGGAAAACTTGTTCTACACCTGTCTGAGATACAGAGTAGTCTTCTACAAATTGTGAAAGTTGTTGAACCACTTGGAAAATTTGCCATACTTGAAGATGGCCGTCCGGTATTTCAAAGTTGGCTATCAGGTCATGAGAATCGACGAGTTGAGCAGTTGGAAGTGCAGCCATAATCTCTTGTACACCTTGTTCAATGGCAATGGTTTTAAATTTGATATCCAATGAGTAACCACTACAGAATCTAGATTTAATATGTTGGTTGGAACCGAGACACATTAATCTACCGCACTTCATAATGGCTACACGTTGGCAAAGCGCCTCACATTCCTCCATTGAATGAGTGGTCAGGATAATCTTTTTGGATTTACTCATTTGAGAGATCAGGTTCCACATGAGTCTTCGAACTTGAGGATCACAACCTGAACTTGCTTCATCGATGAACAAAACAGATGGACTGCCGATGAGTGCCAAGCATAGAGCAAGTTTTCTCTTGTTTCCACCACTGTAGGTTCTAACAAGCTCATCAGCAATATCAAGTAGATCCATCGATATAATATAGGATTTAATGACTGATTCAATTTTCTTGTGTGGGATACCTTTGATTCTTGCATAGAATCGAAGATGTTCTCTACCTGTGAGTAGTTGAATAAGTGAATCACCTTGGATACAAATACCAACCGACTCCAATGCTTGTGTACGTTGGGTAGTCAAATCGAAACCATTGATCAGTGCTGTACCGGCAGTCGGTTGAATATCACCAGCCAAGAGCGAGAGTGTTGTTGTTTTACCTGCACCAGTTAGACCAAGTAATCCAAATATTTCACCAGGACTAATGACCAACGATGTATTGTAGACTGCCATTTTTTCTTGACCTTTGGTTGGGAATGTTTTATGGAGCTCTTTGAGAATCACTGAATCATTGTATTCACCTTTTTCAAGGACCATACTCAAACGAATTCTTTCCATTGCAACATCTGGATCCTCATAAGAAGGTGGTTCAGGTGAAATTGCTGCTTTACGTTTCCACTTGGACTTGAGGATACCTTTGATTTCCATTCGGTAATCAATCAAAAGTACGATCAATGACCATACCAAGAAATGGAGTGACAAAAAGAATAATGGTAGACCTGATTGATCCATCGACCATAAACTAGGTATTACGGTAGCGTTGGGTGGAAGCGATCCAGGGTATTGTAAAATAAATGAAAATATATGACCCAGACAATAGACTGGTGAGATTAGATAGAATATGCAATCCAGTAGATCAGAAAGATAAACGAGATCCTTTCCATAGTTAAAGTATTGTCCATGAACATAGACACGAGTCCATGTGCCAACGGCCATGAAGAGAAGACCAACACCAAACAGCTTACCATAGATGGCTCCAAATGCTTTACCGATTTTCGTATAGTTGTATGACATCAAGTAGGACAATGGGATGGTTCCCAAGCAAAACCATGATTGTGCCATAATAAGTAAACCGATATTACTGTTGAGACGGTGATCCACTGAATAGATACCGATAATGATAAGACAGATTTCAATGGAGGTCACTGTATCCCACATTAAATTGGAAAGCCAATAGATATACTTTTTGCAACCAGATACGTAGAGGATACTCTTTAGTTGTGTTTCTCTTTCAGCGGATATCGATGCACCAAATGAAGCAATCATAAACGAATATCCAGCCATGGCCAAAATGATAAAGTAGCTGGATGCACTGAAATTGGATGTTCCAAAGAATGACTCTATCGTATTGGCAACATGTTTGAATGGGAAATTACCGGTTACAATAGATACATTGGCTAGTTTCTCTAGGATTGCACTGTTGACTACATTCATAACGGTTGGTGATGCATGTGGATAGTCATTGTTATAATAGACTGTGTAGTTGACGAGAGATCCGATTGGTTGGTTGAAAGCAAGCGATCCAGCACTGTCTAAGAAATGATTATCTCGTAAATATTGATCCATATTGATATCGGATGGTACGGTGACCACTTGATTGAAATAAGGTGATCGATTGAGTAGTGAAAGATTTCCGTCGACCGTTTGTATTGGTAGATAATTTGGTAAACCATTGAGACCGCTGTATTGAGAGAAATCAAAGGTTATCGGAGTGACGATATCGACATAGAGTGGTTGAATTTTGACAAATTTAAGACAAATAATAGCAAGAGAAATCAACATCCATGGACCAATATTTGCCAACATAAACATGGTATAGTCATTCTTGGAGACACGATATTTCTTGACAAACAAACCAAACATTTGTAGATAGTTGTTTGGATGGTCTGCAGCAATCATCAATGTCTCTAATGGTAATTTCTTACTATTAGTATCAATTGATATCTTTGTAGTACCGCTACTACTTAATACTGGACTATTATTATTTTCGGTGTTGGCTGTTTTTTCATTTGCAATTTGAAGGAAAACCTCTTCGAGTGTTGTAAGTGAAATACCATAATGTTCAATACCAATGAGATGCTTTTGTTCGTCTAGCGATTTGAAAAAGATTGGGAAACTATCGGCGGCATGTGTAGGAATACGATAGGATAGTTCGGAGCCTGCATCCGAGAGGTTTACACAATCCGGTATAAAATGTTGGATGAATTCCGTTACCATTGGAGTCTGACAGTCTGTCATCTTGGTAAGTGTCAAGAGATAACCGAGACCGAATTTCTTTTTCAAGAATAGCGAACTACCTTCACACCTCAGTTTACCCTTTGATATAATTGCAATACGATCTGCAAGATTATCGGCTTCATCCATATAGTGAGTTGTAAGGATGATAGTACGACCTTGTTTCCAAGCATGAAGAAAATCCCAAACCTCTCTTCTTGATTTCGGATCCATACCAGAGGTAACCTCATCTATCAATATTACTTCTGATCTACCAATAAAAGCAATTCCTAAACATAATTTACGTTTTTGTCCTGCTGATAATTTACCTGCTGATGAATTCATTTCACCACCTAAAAAAAACAAAAAAAGAAAAGAAAATTAATATATATAAATTGATTTGTATAATTTGTTTTTTTTTTTACCTACCTAATCCAACCATTTTTGCCATATTGATTGCTTCACTTTCTACACTTGAATTTTCAACACCTTTTAATGCAGCGTAGATTTCAAGATGCTCTAAAACAGTTAGTTGATTCCAAACGATATCGTGTTGAGGACATACACCTAGTTTACGACGAATATTTGACATTTCGTTGGTGATTGACATTCCGTGAATGTATGCATCACCGTCGGATGCTCGAATGAGACCTGTAAGAATACCAATGGTTGTACTCTTACCGGCACCATTATGACCGAGGAATGCATGAATCATATTCTGGTACATATCAAGACTGAGACCATCGACTGCCATCTTTGTGTTGAAATCTCTTTTCAAGTTTCTAATGGAGATTGAGATATTCTGTTTGAGATCATCGGATACCGTTTCTACCATGTCGTTCTCAATGATGGGTGGATGCTCAACGTAGGCGACAGCCGAAGGAAACCAGTAGGATTTCTTGAGAAAAAAGAGCATCGGTCGAGGTGTACCGTATTCTCCACGCCAAACATTATCGAAATACCAAAGGAGTATTGCATCAAAGAGAATGTCAAATATCAGGATACCAAGTGATTGTGATGGTGTCAAGAGTAGTGATCTGTCAATAGGATTTTCGTTTCTAAGGTCGATCATATCGTCGATGACCATACTGTAGATTGCACAAGCGAAACCAATAGGTGAAATCAAAGAGAGGAAACCCTTTCCAACTCGAGAAATGGAGGATTGCGCAACGTAGATACCGGCACCACCGAGACCCATTGTTATTGCATACGACAGTACACCAGAGTAACGTGATCGATCGAAAAAGATGGAATAGATAATCGAACAAACCAGCAGAGAAAGTAAATAGAAAAATAATATAAAGAAAAACACCCATTTGTTGGCGTGGTATATCACCTCACTGCCTACGAGACTACCAAACATGATAAAGAGAATCGGCAGAGAAACCATGAGCGATGAGATCAGAAAACTCTGATAGTAAGTCGAGTCCCTCATACCCATCATACGCATTCCTTCTTTGATTTTCGTTTCCTTCTCTATCACCAAGTCATTCGTCAGTCGGAATACATAGACAGCGAAAGCAGCGGTTAGAAACATGGCACCGCCATTCAGGAGTACCGTTCTTCTACCTTCGTTCCAAACCTGCCATTCCTCATCGAGAGGATTGGGATATCGCTTCGTACTGGCGTTCAACATCAAGTTGACACCATAGTATTGCATGATCGAGGCATCCATAGCCAGTTGCACAGCCTGAAAGTTGGAGAACGTGTAGAGCGTCGACGACAGTTTCGTCTTGTAGAGGATGGTTGTATCGGGCAGCTTAACGGAATCCATTCTTATACTGTAGGCAAAGTCGTTGGCATTACTGGATTCATTCATCCAAATTCCACAGAGAACCGATTCTGCATTCGACTCGAAATAGTTATCCATTTCAAGTTGATTGTTAAACGGTATGAAAAAGTGGTCAGCAACTATATTACCACTGGTCATCACTGTATTTGACTTTAGTATCTCGATGACACCAAAGTGTTCTTTTGTCATATTATTCAAAGGTCCATAGAGAATCGTTGATGTACTATTTACAATCGCACTTAAAGCTACAATCGATTCAATTGGATATTCTTTATTATATTCTTTTACAATTACTAAAATAATTAAAAAAAAAAAGATGATTATTAATCAATATATATATTATACATTTGGATAAACTACTTACATAATACGATAAATAATATTATAATAATAACTGTTGGTACAAGAAATTCAAATACTAAACCACATTTATTCTTTTTTTTTAATAATAAATTCTTTTTTATTAATAGCTTTAATTGTGTACAATATTCATTAAATGTTTGAATTGGCATTATTAACAAAAAATAAATATATTATTTATAAATATATTTAAAATAAGTTAAATATTATTAACAAAAAAACATAATAATAATTAAAAAAAAAGAAAAAAAAGAATAAAAAAAAAAAAATCTATCTATTTATATATATGTGTATTGTATGTATGTATGTAGTATTATTATTCTTTTTTTTATTTACAATAAAAACTAATCTCTTTTACTATTATTAAATATAATCTAGAAATCGATTAATTACCAAAAAGTTATTTTTATTTTATTTTTTTATTTTAAATAATTAAATGAATATGTTGTTCATTATTGTGTTGTGTATGAAAAGGACCACCAGTGTTCGTTATTGCGGGTGATCAAAACACACAAGACTATTTTTTTTGTTTTTCATTTGCATTATTTACTGTATAAATAGAGCGGTTGGAGGTCTTTTGACCTTTTTTTTCAATCTTATTGTTCCAAGCAAGTGGGTTATATTTGAAATTCGAAATTTTTTTTTTAATTTAAATTTCTTTTTATTTCTTTAAAAATTGTTTGAATTTTGAATGATTTACATGTTGGCTTTTTGTTGGTTTAAATAGGTATGATGTTTGGGGAACAAACATGTTTACTTTCAAAACTTTATAAATTTGACACTTTTAAATGTGAACTAATAATTGTCATTTTTTATTTGTAGATTGTATAATTATAATTTAACACATGTTGGATATTGTATTACAAAAAGAAATTATTAAATTTATATATTTCGATGAAAATGCAAGTTGGAATTGGAAGTTGAGTTTGGCAACTGTCAGTCAACAATGGTTCAATACACTGAAGCTGTTGTTCTATCACAATGAGAAAGCAGAGTTCAAGTATGTCATCGATGAGGATATCGATTGGTTGAGTCACCATCTTCTCAACCAAAGTTGTTTATTCTACTATGGTGGTACGGTGGAGTTGGAGATCGAGAGGAAAAAGCTTACGCTGATCGATCGTCTGATTCAATTCGTCTCGAGAACCACTTTTAGTGAGTTGGTCATTCGTGCCAATGAGCGATCGGCATTCGACATGTACGACGCTTTGGTTCCACACATCAACAGCAACACCAGCATCAAATCGCTCAAGGTTGTCGCCAGTTTCCATCTGACACAAGCTGTCTATGCCTATGAGAGATTGGTCTCGCTGATAAAGTCGATAACGATACCGATCACCGAGTGGTCGGTCTATGGAATACAAACGGTGACATCGCTCACCGATATTCATGGACACCTCGCAAACAACCCGATCACCAAGTACTCGATGATCAAATACGATACGTTCAGCCGATATGAATCGTTCTATTTCGATCATCTGGTGAATCATTTGACATCGTTCACCTACCGTTGCAAACAGTATCCCAGTGAAGTGTTGATATCTTTCCTCTTTGAGTGTAAGAATCTCAAACGGCTAGAGTTGCAGTTGATCGAACCGGAAATAGAGACAAACTACCAACAGATGGAACCACTTTTCGTGTATCTAGAGAGTTGTAAAACCATCACTGAATTGCTAATATTGAGTCCAGTTCCACATGAATATATCTTTAGAGTTTTGGCTAACAACAATAATAATTTGAAAAAATTATTTTTCCCTATGAATTATCCAGTTTTACAGCAACTAAACAACAACCCAGCAGCAGCAACAACAATGAAACCAATTAATTATTCTGTAAAAAATTTAAGATTGGAATCAAGCTATAAACAACAACTTGTAGATTATCCAATTATGATGAATCCAACAGAGATATTTAAATCGATAACAAAGCTATCCGTTAGATTCTCAAAACATACGATTCAACATTTCCAAGCATTCCTATCGTTCATACCAAACGATAAGACCATTCGTAGTTTGGAGATATTCAGTTCCTTTAATTTAGATCTTATCAATCTGTTTGCATCGATATCAACCAACTCGACCATTGAACATCTTCAAATTCTCGGAATGATTCAAAAGGATGAAAACAACTATCTCAATCATTGGAGTATCATTTCACACTTTTTGAACAAGAATAGATCGCTTCAAAAGATTAATATCTTTACCTACTCGGATAGACCACCAATCTATATTGAATTGGGTGAATACCTCTCAAAGAATACTCAATTCAAAAGAATTGAAATCATACCAAACAATTTAAATTGTATTTTATTCAGATAAACTTGACTTTTGTAAATAAATCGAATCTTTTGCTTTTGTGTTTTATTTAAAATAAACTCTTTTGAATAGATATTGTTTTGCAATTGGATGAGTACGTTCCAATTGAAATTGGAATGATTTATCGAGATGTTCGACCATCCAGTTATCCAAAAACATCATCGATTCTTTTCTTCTTGTGTATTGAACGAGATAGATGTACTCTACCGATGGCATTCTGCTGGAAATAAAAGTGAGCAGCCCTTTGAGTGCTGGCTCTGGTGAGTAGGTGATATGCATCACCTTTACATTGATGAAACGTTTGAGATATTCGTAGTTTCTGAGCTGATCGGTACTGATAAACCTGACTTGATTGATTTGCGATGCTGTCAACTTGGAGAGGGGCACTGCTAGATTGACGAGTTGATTACACTTCAAATCGAGTGATTTGATAACGGTGTTTCTATTGACGGTTCCCTGGAACGCCACATCTAAACGAGCACTAAAGGTGTAGTTAACAATGAGTTTACTGTTGGGAATGTTATTCTTCATTCGCTCGAGACGCGCTGCTGTAGCGGCAATGTAAGCTTTGACACTAACAATCTTGTTGGTTTCAAGATATCTCTGGAGGATGTCGATACCGATATTGTCTTGGTCGGACAATGGTGTCTCCAAGTAGGAGAGCACCGAAAGTCTCTTTACTTGTGGATTGTATTGTTTGAGAGTCTCGATAATCTCTGGTTTGATAAGGAATTGTATGGAGATACGTAGTTTCTTGAGGTGTGGCTGGCTCTTTAGAATTTTGATGACATGAGCGACGTCAGAGTTGAACACAGTCGGATAGATGAGTGTTAGTGTTTCAATGGTGTTGCATGTCGTTGGTATGGTGGCACCGTTATTGAACGAGGTATTCAGTTCGTAGGTTAAGAATGTTTTGATTGGACATTTGACACTGTTCAGGTGTTCGATATCCTTGTCCTTGAGATTTCTGAAGCGCAAGTCTGGCATCAAATAGGTACGAACCAATTTGTAGATTTGTTTGCTGAGTAAACTAAGTTCCATCAGTCGCTTGATTCCGAATTTCATTGGTTGGCCAATACCCTCCTCGTCGTACGCCGATAGCTTTCTTTCGAAATGAATGATTGGAAGCGTTGCAAACCCAACGATTCTCAACATAACGGCAGGCACAAAAATGAACTCTGGACGATGGAAATCCTGTGGTCTCATCGGTTTCATCGGTTTTGGTGGTTCAATTGTCTTCTCCGAACGTCTTATACTATAGGTGTTAACAATATAGTCACCTTCTTCGCTATGATAGTCATCTTCAATAAAATCATCGTGGTTTCCAAGGATTGATGCTGGATGTTGTGAAGAAGAAGTTGCAACTGGAGTCGATTGATTAATAAATTGATTAGCTATAAGCTGTTGTTGTTGTAGATATTGCGTTTGTTGCTGCATTATTTGTAGCTGTTGTTGTGAGTGTTCTAGTCTCATTTGTCGTTGTTGTTGAAAGCGGCTTGGCATTTGATTGGTGGAATCTCTACCACGTCCTCTTGATTCTCTTGGCTCTTTCGTTTCTTTCGGTTGTTTCGATTCCCTTGGTTCTTTGTTTCTATTTCTCCTGGAACCCTTTTCACTTCCGGTATCATCGTCTTCATGTATACTACCACTACTACTACTGCTGCTACTACTAGAGGATTGATTGATTTCTCTTTCCTTTCTATTTTTCTTTATACCCTTCAAGTCACGTAGAATAGTTTCATCTTTTTCGACTCGATCTATGACCTCTGACAATCTTTTAATACAATCTCTTGTGTGAATGATTAAATAAAATTGTTCTAAATAAAAAGATTATAATTAATAAAATAAAAGTTTTAAATAATAATCAAACCCAATATATATTTTTTTAACCCATACCAATTGATTTATTACAAATTGGACATTTTGATTTAGCCAAGGTCCCACCAACCTCATTTAAATATTCATCGTCTTGCATATTTAAATGTTATAATCACCACTAAAAAATAAAATAAATATTATAATAATAAATCACCCTTTAATGAAATAATAATTTGTTTGTTTGTTTGTTTGTTTGTTGTTTGTCTTTTACAAAAAAATATGGTAATGAAATGAAACACTCGAGTGTTTCTTTTTATCTACAAAAAAAATATTAAATATCTTGATAAATTTAGATATTTCTTAAAAAATCAAATTTTTTTATTTCAAAAACCATGCTTTTTAAAAAAATATGGTTTTTTTTTCAAGGATCTTCTTTGTATCTTGGGAGGTGGAAAAACTTCAGATTTTTTTTTAATAAATATTATTTTACAAATTCTATTCTACATTTTGGTCAAGATGTACTTCGCCAAGTATTAGTTTTTAAAGGTTAAAAAAAACATTTGTTTTCTAAATTAATTTTTTGACATCATTTTCTGATTAACAAAATTTCAATCAAATTTAAAATCTGATTGACAAATATGTTAATCAAAAGTTATAATTATCTTTATTTGATTAACAAAACTTTTTCTTAAACTATAAATATGATAGGAAAGTCCTAATCAATATCAAATATTAATCATTCAAATATTAATAGATCATTAAAGATATATATAAACAATGGTATTTTATATCTCTCTGGTTCTAAATGGTTCGAATCAATATGAAATTAGAAACGGTTTCATAACTGAAAGAAAATGTATTAATGGTATTTTTATATATGGCGCTTCTACAAAGTGGAACAGTTCTTTTGAGGAATCACTCTTTGAGAACTGGGATAACTATACATCATTAAAAGTTTATCTACATGTAAGTTTGAAACGATTAAAAGTTAAACAAATCCAAATCATATTAAATAAATTCATCTAGAGTTACGAGTAACCTTTATAATTACATGATTACCTTGATACCAACAATAGATAGTAATTATTGTTGATGACCATCATAACAACTGTTACAAAATAAATAAACATAAATCATATCTTATTTATTGTAATAGTTTTTTTTTAATTTATAAATCTTGATTATTTATTGTCTTTTAATATAAATTTAGAAGCTTGTAATGCAATGATCATTGTTGGTGCGTTGGTATTTACATTTATGGAGGGAATTACAGAAGCATCGATGACACGAATATTTTCGGTACCTTTGAGTTTGAGGTGTGGATCGAGTGGTGCTGTTGGATCATCTTTTCTTCCCATCTTGACAGTACCATATGGATGAAAATCTCTAACACCGGTTCTTCTTATATAATCTTCGATCGATGCATCATCTTGACCAATATTGCTGGATTCAGGTTTATTTCCATCTACGATTCCCATTTGAACGAGTTTATCTTGGATTCTACGACATTCTTTGATACCATCCTTTAGAATCTGGATATCATCTGGAGATGTAAGGTAGTTGTTTGTTATTAATGGGTGGACGGCAGCACCTGTTTCATCTATACTCTTGACTTGAACTCTTCCAACACTCTTTGCATTGACAAGCTCAACTGGACAATAGAAAACTACTTGGCCTGTTTCCAAATATTTGAAATCCAAACCCAAAATGAAATCGTGTTTAGTTTTATTTTGTTTGGTACCGAAATAGAGGAATCCATCTTCAACCGTATGCCTGTTGAGATCGTCAGCAGCTATTTTGATTGTGGATAAAAGTGGTTTTGCAAAGAAATTAATATAGAAATGATCATATAACCCTTCACCAATATAAGGAGAATCTATCGTTGGTTTGATACCGGCTTGTTTCAATTTCGAAGGATTTCCAACGCCACTTGCTTGCAAAAGAACCGGTGATTCATAAGCACCTAAACTGATAATTAACTCTTTGTTGATTCTAACGTTTCTAATCTTTCCAGTTCCAACATCTCTTAATCTAACGGAAACAGCTTTATTTCCATTGAATTCAATCTTTTCAGCACGATGATAAACTAGAACATCTAAATTCTTACGATTAGCTACAACTGGATCGATATAAGTAGAATAACTTGTTTCTCTCCGTTGGTAAGTAATGTTGTCTGGTTTTGACATTGATATTCTATTAGTCAAACCATTCAAATTTCCGACATAAACATCGGGAATGAATGGTACACCAAGTCTAGTGACAGCTCTTTTTATCTCTGGAAGTAGCTTTCTATTATCATCGAGCTTTCTCAAATAAAACTTTGAACGAATCTCGCTAATGTGTTTGGAATGGACATTGTCCCAACCCCATTCACTCTCACCGGTTTGGTCTGCCCAATCATTATATAGCTGTTTATCACCAACTACGAAAATCATTCCGTTATTCATATTGCAGCCACCAGTTACTTTTGCTCTTATTTGGTTCATTGTACGGTTATTACAACCTGGCTCCGGTGTTGACATATATACTCTGGAAACAACAGGCTCCGGATCGGTAATAAAATGTTGTACCCAATCTTTTGGATCCCATATCCATGGATGTTGAGCAACTAACATAACAAATAAAATTCGAATAATTTAATTTAAGAAAAAATTGATAGTCGATAAAATATTTTAATTAAATTTCATCTATAACTTACAACCACCTTCTTCAACCAATAATATTGAATTTCTTTTATTTTCAGATAGTTTATTTGCAACAATTGATCCTGCAGTACCTGCTCCGAGAACTATATAATCATACTCATCATCATCATCGTTATGTTTATAAACATCATCATCAGCTCTTAAACTTGATATTAAAAATAATAATGATAATAATAAATATAATCTAAACATTGATTTATTTTTATTGATTAAATAAATGAATGAATTTCTTTCTCTTTCATTATTTTTGATTATGACATAATAACTAATTTTTTTTTTATTATTTCTGTGTTAAATTATGAATACAGAGTGTTTTCAAAATCGTCAGTAAAAAAAACATTGATTGTAACGTTCGGGTGTTTAAGATATTTAAAAATATTTAAATTAAAAATTTATTTTTCAATAATAAAATTTTTGATGATCATTAAGTTTTGAACAATTTAGAGAGCTATTTGGTAATCATAAAGCTATAGTTTTTGTTGTTAAAAAATGAGAATCAAAGTATTATCATCGGGTAGCAAACGTGAGATCTGTACTGTTTCTACTGAAGCTGTCCAAACCGTCGGTCAATTCAAAAAGGAATTCTACAGACAAAGTATGTAAATCAATAAATAATTGATAGTTGATAGATATTAATTGTTGTTTATTTATTTAATTAAAAAACAAACAAAAAAAAAAGATCCAAAATATAGTGTTGAAAGACAAAGATTCTCTATTATTGGTGCAGATTCTAAACCAATTATTCTTGGAGATGACAGTAAGACATTGGCATCGTACAACCTTAAATTGGATGATACATTATACTTTAAGGATTTAGGACCTCAAATCTCATGGACTGCTGTATTCTTGGCTGAATATGCTGGTCCATTACTCATCTACCCATTGTTCTACTACTTCTCAACTCAAATCTATGGATATCAATTTGAAAAGAGTTATGTTCAACAGTAAGTAAATTAATTTAACTCAAAATATAAAATAGTTAAAATATAAATTATAAATCTTATTATTAACTATTAATATAATTATTTTATTAATTTTTTAGTATTAGCATTGATCTGTTACAGTATTCATTATATTAAGAGATTGTTGGAAACTATCTTTGTACATAGATTCAGTCATGGTACAATGCCACTTTTCAATTTGTTCAAAAACTGTACCTACTACTGGGGATGCACAGTGATGGTATCGTACTTTGTCAACCATTCGTTGTACACTGCACCGGCAGCCATGAACGTCTACCTCGGATTGGTCTTGTTTGCCATTGGTGAGTCAATGAATTTGGTTTGTCACTTGCAACTCCGTAACCTTCGTCCAGCCGGTTCTACCGCACGTGCCATTCCAAAGGGTGGACTCTTTGAGTTTGTCTCATGTCCAAACTACACCATGGAGATTCTCTCATGGATCGGTTTCTCCATCATGACCCAAACCCTCACCGCCTACATCTTTACCATTCTCGGTGCCGTCCAGATGTACGTCTGGGCCGTCGCCAAACACCGTAAATACCGTAAGGACTTTGACGGTCAAAACGGTAGATTACAATATCCAAGATCAAGAAAGATCATCGTACCATTCTTACTTTAAAAAATAAATAAAAAGAATTAAGATAATTACAATAATATATATTTGTATATTTGTATATTTGTTTGGTTGTTTTGATTATTCACTTTTTTTATTTAATTCATTTGTAATTGAATCGATGGAATCTAATCTTTCCATTAATGATGGATGAGAATAATAATATAATGAAAAATAGATATCTGGTTTAATGTATGTACCATTTCCATACATTGAAAGCAATGCTTTCTTCATGTCCAATCCATTCTCGATGGCATAACGATCGGCTGCATATTCGAATTCTCTTCTAATTAAATTGGTAACAAATCTTAATAGATTTGCAAATGTACTATATAAATATGAAAATATAACTAAACCAACACTAACCTAAAAAATGTTATAAGATTATTAATTTATCATGATGATTATTGAATATTCAAATTATTATTATTTACTTACATCAACTCTTTTAAAACCAAAACTATAATAAAATATAGGTAAATTTACAACTCTTGAGAATAAGAAAATAAAATTACCTAAAAACAACAACTGTACAAATAAATGTTTCCATGAATCTAGATGATTATGTTTTTTGTTTGTTTAAATAAATAAATAAATGATATTCAATATATTAAAATGTGTGTAATTAATTAGTTAATCTTACGTTTAAATTTATGATGACCTATTTCATGACCGATAATCGATAGAATCTCTGGTGTTGATTGTTGCTTAATAAGATTATCATATAAAACGATACTGCTACTCCAGAAACCCAATAGGAATGCATTTGAATGAGATACTCGCTTCGATCCATCCATTGTGTAGATCTCTTTCAATGGAAAACCAAGTTTGTTCGATAGTTTACTGATTTCCTCTCTTAATTCGCCATCCTCCATCAAAGAGAAATTGTTAAACAAGAATGCTAACGATGGATACATATCAGAGAAGAATAATGCTACTGTTGAAACAAAAATGATTATATCTGAAAAAAAATATTAATAATTAACAAAATAAAAAAAAGAGAGTAAATTTGTTTTAATAATACTTACATAACCATTGAAATGGGAATTTCCATGAGAATAATGCAATTGTAACTGCTAATAATGGTAATCCAATTAATAGTGATACTAGAAACATTTTAATTTGATCGATTACTATTTGCTTAAACCAATGATTTGATGTTGTTGTTGTTGATGATGATGATGATGATTGAGATGAAGATGATTTATCAGAGACATCTGATTGACAATCGACAAGGAATACTCTGTACAACTCGAATGGTAGTCGGATAATTGAACTGAATAAACTGATCATTAAAAGATAGGAAATACCACGAGTAACTTCATACTCTTGTCCAAAGCCGTAGGCACTCCAAAGATACTCATTGCAATTATAGATATATAATAAAACACCAAAGTTTAGTATACAACACTCCAAGATGAAACCAATTGTAGACTCGGTTCTAGAGAAATTAAGAAGTCCAAGAATGTTTTCCTATATAAAGATTGGTTAAAATTGCAATATTAGGTTAAACGTTGATTAGATTATATTAGATCTGATGAATTATTTTATTATTATTTGATCTTGTTAATATTATTATTTATTACTTACAATATGATATGTTGTATCAGTCCAGTTGGCCGTGGGATTACGATATTGTCGGATGGTGAATGACTGACGAATGTCCAAGTAGAGTTCGAGGAAGAATATAAAGGTGTTACAGCCCAGAGTAAAGTGAAACCACGGTATCTCCTCGAGTATTGGTGTAATGTTAAATATAACCATTGCTAGTACTACACATGCACTCGAGTACCACACAGCTCTCTCAATGGTACTTGAAGAAGTCATTGTTTCTTACTAACTTTCTTTTTTTTTTTTTCTAAGTTGTTTTTTTTTCAACTGACCAACAGCAGCAGCAACAACCAACAAACGACCCACACTACCTACAACCACTTGAGCTCAACCAATAACTTAAACTTGATAATGATAACAATAATAAATCTATCTATCTTTTATTGCTAATGAATAAACCTAATCTTTGATGTGTTTGTTTGTTTGTTTGTTTGTTGTTGTTGATGTGTTAATGCTGATTGATGTAATTTGTCAGGTTTTGTTTGTTTGTTTTTAGATTGATTTAAAAAAAAACCGTATAACTGTATGAAATTTGATATCGAGTGTGCTTTAACACTGCGCAAATCTATGATTGTTTGATTATTAGTCGACAATAACAACAACACAATCAACTTTAATAAAAAAAAAATGTTAAAAAAAACGACACACAACCTTGCTCAATCATTATGAATCAATTTCCAATTTTTTTTTGCAAAAAAAGACATATATTAGAAGGGGGGTTTTCACATTATTCTTTAAAGTAATCATTTTTTATAATAATTTCCTAACATCAGAATCTTTAGAATAATAATATTAATAATAGCTATTAAATAATTTACAAATTAAATAATAAATATACTATTTTTGAAACAAATAAAATATATATTGGAGATAATTTAATGTAAATTTACATTTAAAAAAAAAAAAAGTAAGTAGATTTATCTTTTTTTTCTTTCCTTTTCTTTTTTTTTTTTTTTTGTTTTCGTTAATTAGTAAAGTTAGTTTATAAACTAACTTTTTTACACCAGAGTAATATCTCATTGCTCAAATAAGGTGTTGTAAATGTTTGACGAGAATGATCAGCAAATTTATATTCTGCTGCTGATGTGTTTGTTTTATGTGTATGTATGTTTTTATACATACACAACCTTTTTTTTTTATAAAAAATGTGAGTCAAGTTGTACACTGTTATCACACTTTTCTTATCTCTTAATCAATTTAGTGATATGGTGTAAACCAAACTTCAGATATTAATAATAACAATAATAATAACCCAAATCAAATCATACCGCTTCATTCAAAATTAAACCAAACAGCCATCTCAAATCAAGATATAATGTACATTTTTTTTTTTATTTATTTTTTTGGTGGTGAGCAATAATAAAAACAAAACACACTCCAACAATCAAATCATCACCATCAAAACTTAACACCAATCCCAAAAAAAAAAAAAAAAACAAAAAACAAAATTGAAAAAAAGAAAGAAAATAAACATTTCAGCAATTTGTTGGTGATGATTTGATGATATTATTATTAGCAAGTTGCTGAATAATAACAACAATCATAATTTTGGAGGGAGGTCAAATAATAATCAATACTACCTCTAATAAAAGACTGACTGTGCATTGCATCTTTCTTGCTGATCAATTGACACTGACGCCAAAAAAAACTCCAAAAAAAAAAAAACCACAACAACCTCCCTCACAAATTCCAAATTAAATTTTGTTTTTTTGGTAGGTTGTTGTGATTTTTTTTTTTTTTTCAATATTTTGGCAAATTTGTTTTCTTTTTATTTTTTGAGTTTGATGGTGTTTTGTTGTTGTTTTGATTATTATGGTGTAATTATCATCTCATTTTGTACGTGTTGTTGTTTTGTTGGTTTTTTTTCTTTTTTTTGCCAATAATAACAAAAAAAAAAACCAAAAATAATAATATAATAATAATAATTAAATTATTATTGAGTGAGAGAGTGACAGAAAAGAAAAAGAATCATAACAACTCTTGATGCAACAACCAAAAAAGCAACAAAACTTGCTACATTTATTTACTTTTCTCTCTTTTTGTACACCAATTTACCTTTTTATATTATAGTCAACAAACAAAACAAAACAAAACAATACATACATTTTATTTATTTCAATATATATATATATATATATTTTTTATTTTATTTTTTTAATTATCAAAAAATAAACTAACCTAATAACAAAACAATAATAACAACAGAAAACAACAACAACAACAACAACAACATCATCATCATCACAAATAAATAGCACCAATAAATAGTTTTTAGTTAACTAATTAAATTATATATATATATAAATTAACAAACACCAACAACAACAACAAAACAACACAATAATAATTTTTTTCTACAACAATATATATATATATATCAATATATACATCTATATCAAAACAACAAAACAAAACATTAAAAATAGAGTTGTTAGAGAATCAACATAACCATATAAATATTAAAATCTAGTTATTTGCATTATAGAATCATTTAAAGCAATAACAAAATCTTGTTTCCTAATTTAAAAAAAAATTTATATTTTTTTTTAAAAAAATTTAAACCCAAAAACAACAATAACAAATAAATACAACCATACAACTCAACATAACAACACCAGCACAGCTTCAACTATTCACTCACTCACTCTCGCTCACTTTTTTACTTTTAAACTAACAAGTGCATCATTATTCATTATTTAATGATATATATAGAATAACAGTAGTAATCGCAGCAGCAGCAGCATAAATAGTAACAGATATTTAGAATATATTGTTTTTATAATTATTATTTATCACAATTATCCAACTATTCATTTTATATAAAAGTCGTAGTAAATTTAATATATATTTATAGTATATATGTAGAAGAAAAAGAGAATTGAGGTTTAATAATATTTAACCTGTTCTATAGGAGAATAGAGGTTCTCACCCTCTTATCAGTTTTAACTCCAACAAACAAACAAACAATAACAACAATAACAACAACAACAACAACAGTTTATTTTTTTATTTTATTTTAATATTATCTTTATTTAATTATAATTTTAATAATAATATTTTTTTAATACATATATTTATTATACGACATTATTATATTATACATTTATATTTATATAAATTAGTTTAGTTTTTTTAGTTTTTAGTTTTTTTTTTAAATAGATAGATAAATAGAATAGAATAGTATCGAATAGAATGGCAGAGGTTGAAAACTCACATCTGATAGATCCATATCTACCAATTGGTGTTATATATAGTTCGTCGAGTCATCCATCGAGTACTGTTGTTGATAGTCGTAGTTTTGCACAATATCCATTTCCTGCATTGATACATCATCACCAGGTTGATTACAGTAGTGGCGGAAGTAGCAGCAGTAGTAGTAGTAGTAGTAGTCAAATTCAGTCAAAATCAATTTTAAATAGCAATATACTACACCACAATCATCAACATCAACAACAACAAAACAACAATCCTATTCAACAACAACAACAACAACAACAACAAAACAATAATATCGGTCAAAAGAAAAGAAAGACATCAAGAAATACTTTTGTAAAGGAATCTCCTATTGTCGATGAATCTTTGGTTTATAAACAGTTTCAAAATCAATACTTTAATGACATAAAATTACAACAACAACAACAACAACAACAATTCAATCCACAATTAATGTATGTTTAAACAAAATAATAATAGTAATAGTTAATTATTAATAATAGGATTATTGCTAATATTATCTTTTTTTATTTATTTATTAAAAAATGTAGTAAATTAAAAGAAGAAGATAAACATAATCTTCATCAATTATTATTTTTACAGCAACAACAACAACAGCAACAACTTCAAAAGCAGAGATGGATGGATGATAAACATCAACATCACTCTTCTTCTTCATCACCACATGTATTTTTCAATACATTTGATGAAGTAAAGCCAAATAATAATAATAATAATTATATTTTAGATAAAGATGAGAATTTAATTATTCAACAACAACAACAACAACATCAAGTGAAGAAGCAACAACAACAATCACAACCAACTATAGCTACAAATTTTACATTTATTTCACCAAATTTAAATAATACCAATACTAGTAATAATAAAAAGAAATCGATATCTACATCAAATGTTCAATCATCACAACAGTCACCATCAAACTATAGTTTGATGACATCAACATTCCCATATATACAATCAATCACCAATAATAGTACATTGAAACAAACAAGCCAACCGATTAATACAACAACACAAATTCCACAACACCAACACCAACAACAACAACAGATTCATAAACCAATTCCAAACAAACCATCATTGAACAACAACAAGAAAAATAGCACATCTCTTCATACACCGATCGTGACAGCAACAGGATCATCACTAGGAGGCCCAGCACCACGACCCTACTCATTTATTACCATCTCGGACAAGCTCAATGCCTTCAAACCAATCACCAAAGAGTTCCCACCAACAGCATACACCAACTCTAGTTTCCCTGTACTCCACTTTGCAACTCCATCGTCACCAACCTTTACTTCCAATCGAACACACTACTCATTATCTCCATTTATACCAATCGAAAAAGATACTGTTTTTCCCTGTACAACAACTACTACCACTACCGCAAATGCAACACCAACTACCAATGTTCAATCTATAACAACACCAATCAATAATATTCATAATGTAATTTATAATCAACCACCAAATAATAATAATAATAATAATAATAACAATACATTAAATATATCAAAACAACAATTCGAACAACAAATCATTAAGAATAATACACATCATAATCATCAACAACAACAAAGCAATAATAATAATATATCAAATAACCAGAATAACATTTTACCGAAAAAGAAAAAGAAGTCACAAGGATACTGCGAGTGTTGTAATGCTGAATTTGAGAATCTAAAGACTCATCTTGAGAGTAAAGAGCATCGTAGTTTTGCAGAGAAAGATAAGAACTATTCAAAGATTGACAGTATCATCATGAATATCTCTTTGTAAAGAATCATTATCGTCCTAATAGGTCCATCATTAGAATTGGCTTCTTTTATAGATTACTTTTTTGTTTTATATCCCCCTCCCCAACAACACAACTCATACCTTTTTTGTAGTTATATTATAGAGCTATTTTTTTTATTTAGCTTTGTCTATAATAATTAATAATAATAATAATAATCATAATAATTTATTATCATAACATGATAATCTTTGTACTTTTGGAAACGAAAGTAGAGATTTATTTAATAAAATTAAAACTTATATCTTTTAAAATAATATCATTGGCGTTATCTTGATATGATAAGAGTTTTAACTTTTTAATTTGGTTAATTATTTTTAAATTTAATTTAATTTTTGCAAAAAAAAAAAAAAAAAAAAAAACGATTATATAATTTCAATTGCAAACATTTAACATTTTATTTGTTTCAATTCAAAATCAAATTGATGTCAGATAAAGAGATACCAAAGGTAGATCCTGCTACCAACAAAAAAGAAGAGGAAGAGGAAGATGATGATAGTGCTGATGAATCAACTACAAATGAAAGTATGTTTTAGATATATATTAATATAAATACAAATGAAATCTTTATTTGTGTATAGGTTAGTTGTTTTAAAACTATTCAAAGATTTCTAATTATTATATTTATAATTATTATTATTACTACGTAGAAGCTGTAGGTGTAGAATCTGCTGCTTCTGGAGAGGCAAAGAAGAAGAAAAAGAAGAAGAAGAAGAAGAAGTCAACTGCTTCTACTACTACAACAGAGAACAACAGTAATGGAACACCTACTGCTGCTGCTGCTGCTGCTACTGCTTCAACAGGTACAGCAAAAGAACAAACTACACCACCAACCATTCCAGTTTCAGATTTATTCTCAAATGGTATTTTCCCAGTTGGTGAGGAATGTGAATATAAAAATGAGTATGTAATACTATATTTATCTATCTATCTATCTATCTATAATTTATTTTATTAACTCTTTTTTATTTTAGTAATTCATATCGTACAACAAGTGCAGAAAAGAAGGAATCTGAAAGATTGGATTTCACTTTATATAATGAGGTTCGTCAAGCAGCAGAAGTACATCGTCAAGTAAGAAAATACGTGCATACTATTGCAAAGCCAGGTATTGCATTGATCGATCTCGTTGAGAATCTAGAGAATGCATCGAGAACATTGATCAAAGCCAACGGTTTGAAGGCAGGTATTGCATTCCCAACCGGTGTTTCGATCAACAATATCGCCGCTCACTACACACCAAACACCGGTGACAAGACCGTATTGAAATACGACGACGTTCTCAAGATTGATTTCGGTACTCACGTCAATGGTCACATCATCGATTGCGCTTTCACCGTCAACTTTAATCCAAAGTTTGACCCGTTGCGTCTCGCCGTCAAGGAGGCGACCAACACTGGTATCCGTGAAGCCGGTATCGACGTGCGTCTCTGTGATATCGGTGCCGCCATCCAGGAGGTCATGGAGTCACACGAGATCGAGTTGAACGGAAAGGTCTATCCAATCAAATCGGTGCGTAATCTCAACGGTCACAGCATCGCACCCTATGTCATTCACGCTGGAAAGACCGTGCCCATCGTCAAGGGTGGCGAGGGTACCAAGATGGAGGAAGGTGAGTTCTACGCTATCGAGACATTCGGTAGTACCGGTAAGGGATTCGTGCAGGAGGATCTCGAGTGTAGTCACTACATGAAGGTTCACAACGCACCACACGCCACCATCAGATTGCAACGTGCCAAACAACTGTTCCAACATATCAACAAGAACTACGACACTCTCTGTTTCGCCAGAAGATGGCTTGACAAGGCCGGTGAAGATAAGCATATCTTGGCACTCAAGAATCTCTGTGAACTCGGTGTTGTCGCTGCCTATCCACCACTCGTCGACATCAAGGGATCCTACGTCGCTCAATATGAACACACCATATTGTTACGTCCAACTTGTAAAGAAGTTTTATCAAGAGGTTCTGATTATTAAACAAAAAAAAAAAAAGTTAAATCAATCAAAAAAAAAAAAAAAAAACCTTAATAAAATTAAAATTTTATCAATTAGTAATTATTATGTTGTTGTTTTATTTGAATGGTAAATAAATCTTATTGTTCAAAATCAATAAAAATTTTAACCAATTAATAGATAAATTTAATTAACAGTAAACAATCAAATCATTTTCATTGGTTCATCCCCTTTTTTCACCATCTGTTTTCAGAAAAAAAAACAAAATTGTTAACATATCTTCCCCACTTTCACCAAATACAATCCATTTTTTGATATTGTATTTAAATTGTTTATTTATTTTAATAATTTGATTTTAAAACAATTGATTATATAAACAAAAAAAAAAACAAAAAATATTAATATATACTAATTTACTAATCAAAAAAAAACAATAAATAATTAAATATCACTTCTATTTATAAATCAAATAATTAAAATCTCTTAATAAAAAAATGGATACTGTTGAAAGTGGCAAACCTAATTTATATTATGTAAGTTTTTGCTTAACCTTTAAATAAATAGAATTTTTTCTAATTAGAAATTTTTTTTTTATTTTTTTATTTTTTATCAGTTTAATACTAGAGGTCGAGCTGAAACCATTAGATTAATATTGGCATATGTCGATATTGAATATAATGATATTCGTATTGATTATCCAATGAATGATACTATTAGAAAGACATTTACCTTTGGCCAAGTCCCTTATTATGAAGATTCTGTAGTAGGAGGTCTCTCACAGTCTATCGCTATCGAACACTATTTGGCCAATAGATACAATCTCTCTGGAAAGAGTTTGAAGGAGAGAGCTCTGATTGAGTCGTATGCCCATGCTACACGTGATGTTGTAAATCCATACTACCTTGTCAAATTTGATGATGCTGCCATTCGTAGATACCAGACCGATGTTGCTCCAAACTATCTATTAAAATTTGAAAGGCTACTCTCTAAAAAAACAACGATCTATATTGTTTCTGATGAAATAACTTGGGCCGATCTGTCGATTTTCAATCTCATAGACTTTTTCCACCAACAAAAAATGTCAAAAGCTATTGAACCATTTCCAAATCTAAATCTCTTTTATCAACAAATTTCTTCAATTCCTTCAATATCTCAATACTTACAATCAAGAGAGAAAACAAGATTCTAAAAAAAATAATCTATGAATTTGAATCAATTTAATATTTGTAAATATGAATAATCATCTTAATACCTTAATTTTGTTTAATAACAAAACAACTTTTATAACTCATCATAAAGATAATAAATAATATTAATTTATTATCTTGTTTGTTGATATTATTTTTTAAACAATTTGAAATTTCATATCTGGTAAAACCCAGAAAAAAAAAAATCGGTTTAAAACACCAGAATTAGCTTTTTAAACAGAAAGATCTGCAACAAAAAAGTTTGAAAACAACAAAACTGACACCCATTTTTCACTGTCATCATTCAAAAATTTTAATTTATTCTATTTTTTATTCAATTTTTTCAAAACACCTCAATATCACATCATAAATATGAATTAGAATATTCGATTATAATATAATTTCATTCCATGATCATATAGAATTGTACGATTATTTTTTTTTTGATATTTTTCCTCTTATAATAATATATAGTATTGTTTGGTCCGATTTTTTTGGGTGACAACATCTGTAATCAATCAAAAACACCACAACAACCTGTTTTTTAAAACAAAAAACCAAACAAACCAAACAAATATTTACCAATTGATTTTAAACACAACTTCATCACACACACACATAAACAACCAAGCCAACAAATAACAATTAAACTAAAAGTAAAAGTTCAATTTTTTTGAAAACCAAAAAAAAAAACAGGCGGTTATTAAAAGGTAATCACTCATTAATATTTAACATTCCCCTTCATAAGCTTCCTCTTCATTCTTCCTCTTCTTTTAAAAAAAACATTAGCATTAGTTGGCTAAAACTTCCTCCTCCACACAACCAACCAACCAATTAATTATAAGAATAACTTTAAAACCAATCATTAATATATTAGTAGAATAAGATAATAGCATCTTTAAGTAGATAGAGATTATTTATTATTTTTTTGTTGTTTTTTCTAATTATACAGAAATTAAACACACATTACCAAAATACAATAAAATACGAACATAGAAACCAAAAAAAAAACAAAAATACTTTGTTGTAACTTTTACACAACACACACACACACACACAAAATATCGCTCTTACTGCAAAATAAACAAAAAAGGTAGAATAATTTCACTTCACTTGTTTTTTTTTCTGTAATTGTTTATTTATTAAATATATATATATATAATTGTAATTGTTGTAATAATAATAGTAGTAGAATTCATAGTAATAATATTTTTTTTAAAAGATTATTGTAATATAAAATAAAGATTATTAGGTAGAACAGTTTCGATATCGAACATGTCATATATTAAATTAGAGGTTATCAATGATACCTCTGATGAAAGAATCGATATCAGTGATGGAGCTGCCAAAGAATCTAGTCTAAAGAAGGCTGTCTTTAGTGTACATGGTATGACTTGTTCATCATGTGTCGGTATCATTGAATCGTTTATGTCCAATGTAGATGGTATCATTTCGATTCAAGTTGCATTACTTCAAGAGACTGCCGATGTTAAATTTAACCCATCTATTATAAATGTAAGTGAAAACAAAAGTAAACATTAAATCACATCTTATTAACTATATTATTAAATTTATTATTATTTTTTTTTTAGGAAGAAGAGATTGCTGAACAAATAAATTCAGTTGGATTTGAAGCAAAGCATATAAAACAAGCGGAACATAATACTTTGATGTTACAGATTGGTGGTATGACATGTTCATCATGTGTCGGTATCATTGAGAGTATCGTTGGTCAAATGGATGGTGTAACAGAGATTAAAGTAAATCTTGCATTAGAGAATGCTAGAATCATGTATGATCCTGATTTAACTGGTGCAAGAAATATTATTCAACAAATTGAAGATGTAAGTTAATAATAATAATTAATAGATTTTAAAACATAATAATAACATTTTTTATTAAAGGTTGGATTTACAGCTAATTTACCATCAACAAATATAGAAGATACAAAGAATCTACAAAAAGAAGAGATTGCAAAGATACAAAGAGTTCTATTTATTAGTGTTTGTTTCACCGTACCTGTATTTTTAATTGGAATGATATTACATAAAGTTACATGTAAGTTTTATTATTAATCTAATTAATCATTAAAATCTAACTTTTTTTTAATATTATTTTTTTAGTTTGTCAATTTTTATTTACAAGACAAATTGTACATGGTGTTAGTATTGCTGATTTTTTAATGTTTGTGTTTACAACACCTGTACAGTTTTGGGTTGGAAAGAGATTTTATATTAATGGATACAAGTCATTGAAACATGGTGGTGCTAATATGGATGTTTTGGTTGCACTTGGTACTAGTTGTGCGTATTTCTACAGTTTGATGGTTATGATTATGGATATGATGAATCCAGAGTTACCAGAGACCAATATGGAGATGAAGACCTTTTTCGATACTTCTGCTTCGTTGATTACCTTTATTTTGTTGGGCAAGTACTTGGAGATCATTGCCAAAGGAAAGACATCGGATGCCATCAAAAAGTTGATGTCACTTCAAGCGACCAAAGCTATTCTCTTGGGAACCGACGGTAATGGTAATATTCTAGAGGAGCGAGAGATTGATATCGAGTTGGTACAACGTGGTGATATTCTCAAGGTGTTACCAGGTAGTAAGATTCCAACCGATGGTATTGTAGTTTCCGGTGTTTCCAGTGTTGACGAATCGATTATCACTGGTGAATCGATGCCTGCAACCAAGCAAGCCAATGACAAGGTGATTGGAGGTACTGTCAATCAAAAGGGTGTTCTTCATGTGCGTGCCACTCGTGTCGGTGGTGATACTTCGCTCTCGCAGATCATTCGTTTGGTTGAGCGTGCTCAGACCGAGCGTGCACCCATTCAATCGTTGGCCGATAAGATTAGTGGTGTGTTTGTACCGGCAGTTGTTAGTTTGGGATTGCTGACATTTTTCGTTTGGATTGGTATTGGTGCTTCCGGTGCAATCGATAAGATCATAGAGAATGCCAATTCCACTGTATTCCAATTTGCTCTGAGAAATGCCATCTCTGTCATTGTAATTGCTTGTCCATGTGCACTTGGATTGGCTACACCCACAGCAGTCATGGTTGGAACTGGTATTGGTGCTCAATGCGGAATTCTAATCAAAGGTGGATCACATTTGGAAACTGCACACAAGATATCTGCTGTCATTTTCGATAAAACCGGTACTCTCACCACTGGTAAACCGATTGTATCGGAATCACATATCATTGGAAACAAGTATGATAAAAAGACATTCTTTGAGTTGGTGGCATCGGCAGAGGCAGCCTCTGAACATCCATTGGCTGGAGCTATCGTCAACTATGCCTTTACAGTTTGTGATGTCACTGCTACCACTGTACCAGAGAATTTCGAGAGTATCACAGGTTCAGGTATTAGAGCAATCGTCAACAAAGTACCACTGATGATTGGTAACATGAAATGGATCAACGAGTGTGGTATCAACTTTGCCAAGACCATCTCTGACACCAACCGTATCAATGATATCGAAGCAAAGATCAAACGATTGGAATCCGAAGGAAATACAGTTGTTTTTGTTGTGTTGAATGAAGAGATCTGTGGATTGATTGCCATTAGCGATCAACTGAAACCAGAGGCACGTCCAACTATTACCGCTCTCAAAAAGATGGGTATCTTCCCTTGGATGGTTACTGGTGATAATCCACGTACAGCCAATGCCATTGCAGCACAATGTGGTATCACACAGGTTTTCGCAGAGGTGTTGCCATCGAATAAATCGAAAAAAGTACAGGAATTAAAACAACAGGGACATGTCGTTGCTATGGTAGGTGATGGTATCAATGATTCACCGGCACTCGCCGAAGCAGATGTTGGTATTGCTATTGGTGCAGGTACAGATATCGCTATTGAAGCTGCTGATATCGTTCTCGTTAAATCGGATCTACGTGATGTCATCACCGCAATCAGTCTTTCAAAAACAACTTTTAATAGAATTCGTTTCAACTATCTTTGGGCTACCATGTATAATATTCTTGGTATACCGTTGGCTGCAGGTGTTCTTATTCCAGCAGGTTTCAGTATTCCACCGATGGTTGCTGGTTTGGCAATGGCTTTTTCAAGTATTAGTGTAGTTTTATCAAGTTTACATCTTAAAATGTATAAGAAACCTGTTATTAAAATACATAGTGATAATTTCCAAGCAAATGGTAAGTTATATATAATTTATAATTAATTTAGATAATTAACTTGATAATTAACTTTTTATTTATTTATTTATTCAGAATCATCATTTAAAAAACATATATCATTTGAAATACCACTTAAAGGTGTACAAGTCGAACAACAATCTTTATTATCTAGAGAACCCGATCCCTAGATATAAATTTATTTAATAAATATAATATTATTTTTTTGAAATCAACATTCATCATAGTCAATATGGTGTATAATATAATTTAAAGTCTTAAAACAACTCTAACTGGTAAGATGACCAACGATCTTCCGGAAGAGTACTTTTAAAATTAAAAATTGTTTCTTTATTTAATTTCTAAATTAAGAGTATTTTGCTTATTAAAAAATTAGAAAAAATATAGAATGAAAGAGAGTTGCAAGAATCTGTTGGTTTTTAAGTTGGCAGGAAATGAACTTGTTGGTCAAATGATAGATCATTAAAATAAATCACATTATAGATGAAATCAGAGTTATTTAAACTTGTATTTAATAATATTATTATTAGATCAAATATATTCAATCAGTTACAAAATGAAGCATATGGCCCTGGATATGAAAGATACAAATGGATACAATTAGTTAATTTACCGTTTCTATTGATACAATATGACTATTTCGATCTTTTTGTAAAGCATTGGATCACCGTTGGTTGCAGTAACTATCACTACAAACAAATGAAATTGAAAGACAACATGGGGATATTTAAAGTAGCTATCAAATTCAACCGATTAAACTTTATCAAGTGTTTCGTGGAACTCAATCTATTGGACCTTTCAAAGTATTCAACAGAAGTAATAGAAGCCGCAAGGAGAGAAAGAAAAAAAGAGATTGCAGTATTTCTAGTTTCGACAAGCAAATCAGATACTATTTATGATTATTCGCGAGATCTGATTGATGCTTGTAGGTCAAACGATATTGAAACTGTCAAACTATTATCACCAAAGGTCAACAAAGAATTCTATGAAGCTAATTCACCGTTGTTTGAAGCTGCCTTTAGCGACAATTTGGAGATTGTAGATTGGTTATTGAACAACAGATTCGATGAAGCCAACTTAATCGGTAGAACTAGATTGGTTGGCATGGTTGTAAACCAAAATCTAATGCATATACCTGATTGGCTGTTGTCTAAAGGCCATATTGAAGATATAGTCTATCACAATAGAAATCTATATTTGCACTTCCAACCGGGAACATTTCAATGGTTGAAGACAACCAAACTAAAGATAAACTTTTCATCAGAAGATATTGATAATGGTGCATGTAGTTTGTCACTCGATGACCTAAAGTGGATGTGTGATCACTGTAATGAACAGTTTAGTGGTATGGCAATGTATAATGCGATCACAAACTCCAATTTTGAGGTTGCGAAATGGTTACATGAAAATCATAATGCAGTTGGTTCAGAGGAGGTAGATTATATAACTGTAAATGATGAAAAGGAAACGCTAGAAATGATAAAATGGTTTCATGAAAATAGAACAGATACACTCGGTCTCCATGTTATGGATAGGGCTGCTTCTTCGTCACTAGATATTGTCAAATTCCTTCATTTCAACAGAACTGAAGGATGTACTGATAATGCAATGCTTAACGCTCTAAAGGCAGGTCACATAGAAATATTCGAATTTCTCAAAGAGAATAGAACAGAGGGTGTACCGAATGATCTCATTGAACAACTTTGTGCTGATGGTAATTTGGCGATGATTCAATATCTTCATAAAACTGGAAAACCAAATGAATATCGTAATTGGTCACAAGCAATCGATAAAGCTGCCGAAAAATCACATTTACATTTGATAAAGTGGATTCATCAGAATACTGCTCATCGTTGCTCAAATGAAGCTTTTAAATGGGCATTGTTAAATGGAGATTTTGAAATGGTTCAATATCTCATCAATAACAAACTTTGTTCATATGATTTAGAGTCGATGGTGATTTCAAGGATAGGTTCTAAATATGGCGACATTCCAACATTGGATTGGTTATTGAAACAAAACATATTTGATCATGCCAAACTTGTTGAATGTGCAAATCAAAATTATGTAGATTTTATAGGTGCATTCTTCAAAGATTATCATATTGATATAATAGATTATTTTAATATGGACAAATTATTAAAGATCAACGATTAATTTTAAATAAAAAGAAAAACATTTAATTATTCTATTGCTTTATCGGTTTAGTTTCGAAATCAGATTAAGTAGATTTCTTTCTTTATTTAAATAACATATGTATACAATATTTTAAAACTAAAACTAAATAAATATTTATTTTTTTATTTAATATTTAAAATTGGATATTCGGTGGAGAGACCAACACGATATAGTAGTTAAAATGATAAATCAAAACCAGTTTAATATAAAATTAAAGCTATATCTAATGGTATAAATAATTAAAAAGCTAGATTGTTGATTTATTTTTTTATTATTACTCTAAAGTCCAAATCTTTTAGTTGATATTTTTTTTATATCTTTTTTTCCACTTCCTGGTGATGAAATATTTTCTCGATGTTGAATTGGTGTTGATTTATCGTTATCAAATGTAAGTCTTTGGAATTTTGATGGTTTTGGAGCTGCTATGAGTTGTTCAAATTGTTTTGCATCGTTGGTGTCTTCTTCGTCTTCGATTCCATATTCTTTTTCTCTCTTTTTTCTCTCTGTTTTCTGTTTGAATGATTCTTTGATTGTGAAAAACATTGGTCCCAACTCTGCTAGCCATTTAGGATCTACGGCAGTGACAATTTGCATGTACTCTTTGGTTGTCATGACCAATTCATGATAGACAATATAATCTGGTGCATATCCAAGACCGTACAGTGCTGAAGTGGGATGAAGGAAACATGGCATACCAGTTCTCATGTTGACATACTCACCAATACCTTTGATCTTTGCTGAATGATGGAAATAAGATGAACAAATAGCTTTACGAACCACGTCCCAATCGGAGCCACAAGTTTCCACCGGTAACTTTTGTTGTTCCATAATTTCGAGAAGTTGACCACGTACCTCTCTAACCTTTCGCATTGCCTTGACATGAATGAAATGTTCATTACACCACTGAGCACTGTAGTTGTTGATTTTCCACTGTTGATAGACGTGTAAGAGTGTAAGATGATCACTCTCTGGTACAAAGAATTTCTCTCTTGAAGCATCACTCTCTTCCTCTGCTCCTTTGGGACGGAAAAACACCGATGGAATGGAAAGCATCGATACTATGGTGATTACTTCTTGTGCACAACCCAGTTGAACAGAGAACAGCAACATCTTGGATAGTGGCGGATCCAGTGGGAATTCAACCATTTTCCTACCGATGGCAGTGATATCACCACTGTTCTCGAGAGCACCAAGTACCCAAAGTTGAAACATTGAGTTTAGGATGTTGTCGGCTGGAGGAGGATCCATAAAATCGAAATCCAATAGATTCTTGACACCGATCGATTTGAGATTGAGAACGACATTACCGAGATTGGTACGTTGAATCTCTGGGATATTGTTGTCGAGCATATCGTTTTTGAAAGAATGTTCAGTGTACATACGATAGGCACGACCTGGACCAGTACGACCGGCACGACCAGATCTCTGATTGGCATTGGCTTTACTGATGGGTGTAACTTGGAGAGCATCCATACCGACACGTGGATTATAAACCTTGAGTTTAGCATATCCTGTATCGATGACATATTTGATACCTTCGACTGTTAGCGAAGTCTCTGCAATGTTGGTAGCAACAATACATTTTCTAGTACCAGCTTCAGCGGCATCGAAAATCTTGGCTTGTAAATCGGATGCCAGCTGAGAGTAGATTGGTAATAACAAGAGTGGAGGTGTATCTTTACCGAGTTGTTTCATTCTCTCTTCGATGGTGGCGCATGTTGCTTCGATATCTTCTTGTCCAGTCATAAAGATGAGAATATCACCCTCTGGATGTGTAAGATGGATGGATAGAGCTTGTTTGACAGCGGCATCGACATAGTCTTCACACGGTGTTTTACTCCAAAGAACATCCACTGGAAAAGTACGTCCTGGAATAGTGAAAACCGGTACATCACCAAAGAACATTGAAAACTTTTTGGAATCCATAGTTGCAGATGTCACAATCAATTTAAGGTCATGTCTTCTCGCTAGGACTTTTCTCAAGATACCAAAGAGTACATCGGTATTTAGTGAACGTTCATGTGCTTCATCCATAATGATTGCAGTGTACTTGTCGAGATTGGGATCGTTCAGCGACTCACGGAGCAATACACCATCGGTCATATACTTGATTGCTGTATCCGGTGCGGTACAATCTTCGAAACGAATGGAATAACCTACTTCCTCACCCAACTTTACGTTCATCTCTTCGGCAACACGCTTGGCAACAGAGACGGCAGCGACACGACGTGGTTGAGTACAACCGATCTTTCCAAACTTGGCATAGCCATCTTCATAGAGATACTGAGTGAGCTGTGTTGTCTTTCCACTACCGGTTTCACCAACGATAACAACGATATTGTTTTCAGCGATGACACGCATCAAGTCACTTCGACAACCATACACCGGAAGGTATTCACGTTGTTGTTTGATAGTTTTCGTTCTACCAAACTCACTGGTTGCAACAGCAGCTTTCAAATGAGATGCAAACTGTGAATTACTCTTGAAATTAACAACCTCCCCAGTGGATTCGTCGACTTCATCCTTTACATTACTCTTATCACCAGCGGCACCAGACTCTTCATCCTCTGCTTTGACACCCATGATATTTCCAAGTACTGTACCACCAAGTTCCCATACCTTTTTTTGACCTTTGATACGATCTTTCTTGTCACGATACTCGCGCAGCAGTGAACTTCCTTTCTTTGAGATGACAGCAAGATCGGAAGTGACATCCTTTACCGTTTGAACGACACGTTGTTGTGATGCAGCGGCAGCAGCCGTTCCTTCAAGGAATGGTGGTACCGTATTTGTAACTATCAAATTGACACGATCTTCTTCCTCCTCTGCGAAATCCAAATTGATCTCTTGTTGTACCATGATACCGGATTGCATCATTCTATTGGCTTCCCATCTAGAGTTGTCTTCGTTCTGTTGATTCTTCTTGGTAGATTGTCTTCTCTTTTGTTTCTTTTGCATCTCTTCCTCCATCTTTTTAAACTTTTCTTCATCACCCAGGAATGGACCATCACCATGTTGATCATGAATAGCACCTTCACCTTCATCAGCATCATAATAATCTCTATCAAATTCTTCATCATTTTCTTCATATCTCTTTTGATTATTACTATCATTATTATTATTATTATTATTTTTAATTGGTGTTTGATCATATTTTTTTCTATCATAATAATTATTATTACTATTATTATATCTTGAAGGTGTTTGATCATATCTTTTTCTATCATTATTATTATTATTATCACTATTATTATTATTATTACTATTATTATATCTTGAAGGTGTTTGATCGAATCTTCTTCTATCATCTCTATCTTGTCTTGATGGTGTTTGATCGTATCTTCTTCTATCGTCTCTATCATTATCATTGTTTCTTGAAGGTGTCTGATCGTATCTTCTTCTATCGTCCCTATCATTATCATTGTTTCTTGAAGGTGTCTGATCGTATCTTCTCCTGTCATCTCTATCTCTTGTAGGTGTTTCGTCATATCTTCTTCTATCATCTCTATCTTGTCTTGAAGGTGTTTGATCGTATCTTCTTCTATAGTCTCTATCATTATCATTGTTTCTTGAAGGTGTCTGATCGTATCTTCTTCTATCGTCTCTATCACTATCATTGTTTCTCGATGGTGTTTGGTCGTGTCTTCTTCTATCATCTCTACTACTCTCCCTATTATAATCTCTGTTATCTCTATTATCTCGTCTATCTCTATCATAATCCCTATCTCTATTATTATTTCTATTTTTATTATTTATTCTATCGAATACATCTTGATTTACACCTCCAGGATGAGAAGGTGTCTGTGAAAGTGATTCTCTATAATGTTTTTTTGCTTTACAAATGAGTGTGAATCATCATCTTTGTTGTCAATGGTATTATCATTATCATTAATTAGACGACTCTCTATTTCTCTTGCTTCTTTCTCTTTTGCTTCTCTCTCTAATCTCTTTTCCTTTGCCAACTTGTCTAGACCAAGTACAGACTCTCTAACTTGAGGTACTGCAAATTTATGTTGATCAATAGAACTACTATTATTGTTGTTCTTCTTGATAAGACCACCAACAGACATTGGTAATAATCGATCATCATCATCAACATGTTTAACTGTATTAAATGTTAATGGTTGAACTCTCTTTTTATCATTACTATCATCTTGTTGTTGTTGTTGTTGTTGTTGTTGTGATTTATTAATACTCTTTACTTTATTATATATATCTGTTATTATATTACTATCTTTTAATCCATATTCTAAACATTCTATATTAATATAATTAAATAACAATAATAAAGTTAATATTGTAATAATAATAATTAATATAAAGATAATTAACATACTTTCATTAAATTTATCTATAGATTTTGATAATAATGCTTCGTTTAATATGATTGAACCTAATTTATGATTCTTATTATCAAGTTGTAATGATTTACAAACGATATTAGTTATATCTGATTGTAATTCAACAGTATCATTATTCATAACTCTTAAAATATTATTGTTGAAATGACTGAATATTAATTGATCAATTTTCAATTAGTCAAACAATAATTATAATAATAAAGTGAGTGAATGATTATATCAGCTGATTGATTTGTTTGATTAATGAAATTTCTTTAATATATTGATTTTTTTTAGTTCTCAACTCATTTATTTTTCTTTTTATCTTTTTGTTTTTTATTCTATTTAAATATATTCTAATCATCAAATCCAATGCTCAAATGAAATCACAAAAGATATAGAATCAGACATAGAAATTTGATTCTTTGTTGCATCCTTAGGATAAAAGAACCGAAAATCTCATATCCTTACACAAAATGCTACATTTCATTTCAAATTGCTCTTTTCGTCTTTTGTCTATGAAGAAGAGATCTTTCTTTTCCAAACTTGATGGGATTCGAAAAAAAATTTTTGATCGTAATGAGCAATTTGAAAATGAAATGTAACATTTTGGAGATATATATCTTTATTATTTATAAACTTTTATCTTTCCTCCGATTTATTTATTATTATCGCTACATTTTTCAAATTGCTTTATTAAATATTTATTATTTTTAAACACACACCACACAATTCAATAAGATAATTAACTTGAAAATTAAAATTAAATAAAATAAAAAAAAAACTAATCTTTTTTCATTTTTTTTTAATCTTTAATATTAATTTATTTGATCACCAATATTGTTCTCATTCATATTAGAGATCAAATATCAAATGAGAAGACTTTCTATTCAAATTATTATTTTATTATTTTTATTATTGTTAATCAATTTAATTTTATTAAAGAAAATTCAATTCAATCCTACAACATCATTTGATAATATTAATAATAAAAAAGATAAAGATATAGATAAAATGAACCAAACTGCTGCAGCTGCAAAAAGAATATATTGGCCTATTGTATATAGTTATGATGATAATAACAAATATGATAATATACCTTGGAATAAATGTTTATTACATCATATGTCAATAGAAAATACGATAGGAATGATTAGAATTGAATTTGATAGAACCAACGGTAGATTAATACTTTCGAATCCTAAAGAACCTGTTAGACTGACGTCAGATCATCAAATTGAAACCTATACAACTTTATTTGCACATCCAAAGTCATGTCCATTCTCAACGTTATTACGATCAAATTCAGACAAACATAAACAATTACAACAAAATATAACATTATCATCACATACAATAAAAGTAAGTTGTCATGTTTTTGCAAAACAAATATGATAAAGTTTTATTAACATTTATATTTAGGTTGGTGTATCAATATTAATAGAAGATGTATTTGGTAGAGTTTTCTTAACGAAACGTGCGAAATCAATGAGAATATTCCCTAGTGTATGGGTATTACCAGGTGGTCATATGGAGAAAGGAGAGACTATATTTGAGACTGCATTGCGTGAGTTGAAGGAAGAAACTGGTTTGGTATTGAGTGACTCGGCAGCCGATATCTCTGTGATTGGTGCATTCGAGAGTACCTTTCCACAGTATTTAGATGACGATAGATTACCTTCCGATCATCACGTTGTACTATTCACAAAGATTAAACTACATAGCGATATTAGTAATCTTCAAAAGGTGGAGTTGGAACCAGATGAAGTAGAGGTTGCAGCATGGGTACCTACATCATCATTAGCACATCTACTCACTGACATCAGCACTGGTAAAGATTTCGAATTAACAAAACATGATTACCAATCATTATACAATGACAACGACGATAGTTTAGAGAATGATTTTCAATCATTCTACCCAACAAACATTAAACACAATCCTGATAACATTAATTTAAAACAATCATTTATAAATAGAATTGAAAAGATACCTGCTGCAACAACATTTATATTAAAACAATATTTAAATAGTAAAGTTAACAAAGTTGTTTAATAAAATAGTTATTTATTTATATTTGTATTTTTTTTTTTTTTTTTAATGAGCAACTATCATTGCTTTTTGACCTGGTTTTGTTATAAATGTTAATTTACCAAAGAATATTAATGTTACACCGATGTCAAAGACCCACATTGCTAGTAGCACAAGGAAAAGAGGGAAACGGTTACTCATTGTGAGTCCGTACGATGCCCAGAGTGGTCCGACGATACGAGCTAGCGAACCCATAAGCATCATGAAACCAGTTTGGAAACCTTGTTGTTCATCTTCACCAAAGATACGATTCAGTAGTTTCGAGTAGAGCGAGTAGATCGAGGTGTTCTGCGTTGGTATACCAACGGTTGTGATTGCCACCGAGAGACAGAACTTCCAGAGGTCGACATGACGGTTTGCCGGCACACCAAAGAAAATAAAGAGCATAGTTAAACCGGCACCGAGGAAACACTGACCAAACAGTACCAAAAATTTGTCTTGAATACCCATATTGCTTGCTGCGACCGTTGCGAAAATGAATACAATGATCTCTGCCGAGACAACGGAATACATCACTGAGTTTGAGAGCGTTTTGAATCCATATTGTTCGGATGTCATCGGTGTAATCATTGTTTCCAACGCACCGAAAACAAAGTTTTGTACGAAATTGATTACGAAACATGTTAGAAGCGATGCATTCAGCAATTTCTTTAGGTTTGTCCAGAATGTTTCTTTGTCTTCCTTGTAGTTCATGGCACCGCCATTCGACTTGTGTATCTTACTGACTGATTTCGCAATCGATTTATAATTGAAAGAGAGATGTGCACTTGCACTTGTGATTTGTGTAATCGATGCGTGCACATCTTCCTGGTTCGCTGCTTGTTGATTGCTGTTGTTGTAGTTGCTATTGCTGGACTGATAGATTTGTGAACCACCCATGTATCGGCCACTGCGATACAACGATGAACCGTTGAGTGCTCCGGAGCCTCCAGGTACAACCAGCGATTGTTTCTCTTCGTCGGTGGCGTCGGTCGATCCACGAGGTGGCTCCTTGAACCAAATGAATGAAATCAAACAACACAACAAGAAGAATGCCAACATGTATCCCGGACTGTTTAGTGGGGTGACTTTCATTTCGAAACTCTTTATCTTTATAGTGAAATTGGTGACCGACAGCAGCAAATTGAAAGCGGGACCGGCCACCAAACCGATTGCGTTAATTCCGTTGATCTTTCCCATGTACCGAGTTCTCTGTTCTTTGGTGGTGATGGCGGCTATATAGCTGTTGGTGAGCGCCATGTTGGAACTACCGATACCGGCAATGACACGACCCATTACAATCATGATTGGATTGATTGCAGTTGCGTAAATAATATTTCCAATGATTCCAATCATGATACACACAGAGATTGCCTCTCTGATTGTTCGCTTGTCCGCCCAGATACCGACGATCGGGAGGAATACCAGCTGTGTCAAACTGAATCCAGACAGTGCCCAACCCAAATATGAATCGCTCTGACTCTCACTGCTATCGCTACTATTACTTATATGTCCATGAAAATGGCTATCTTTTGAAATAATAAATTCATTGATCGATGGCATAACAATTCCATACTCTACATTTGCAATGAAACCAACCGCCATAATACTTATCATACTAATCCAATGAATTGGTTTTTCAGGTTCAACTTCAACCACTTCATCTTTAATCAAAGGTGTTTTATCATCTTGATTAATTGATATATTTTCTTCTTCCGCCATAAAAAAAAAATTATATATAATACTTATACTGAAAAAATTAAAGTTGGAAATATATAATAATAAATAATAAAAAATAAATAATTTTTATAAATACATTAAAAAGATAGAGTTCAATTTGATCGGATTATTATTTTATTGTGTATAACAATTAGCAAAAAAGCATTGATCTAAATTTGATTATTTAAAAAAAAAATTAAAAAAAAATAAATAATATTAAATTGGAATTGTAAAGTGAAAAATTTAATAGAACGATCTAAATCCTAAGCAGATTTTTTATTCAACCAACACCAATCCCTAAAAAAAAAAAAAAAAAAAAAGAAATAGAAAATTTTTGTTGTAGGAAGTTAAAACGGCGAAATGAAATGCATTTCAAAAATCATCAAAATGAGAAAAATGACCTCATTGTGGTGCCAATAAAAATCACTTCAAAGCCAAAATACCATCCAACTCTGAAACGAAAAAAAAAAAAGAAAAATACGAAAAAACAAACTTGTTAATTTTTTTTTCTTTTAAAATCAATTAGATTGTTTTTGAATAATCATGATTTGCATTAATAAAAAAAAATAAAAAAATAAATATTAAGATAATTATTAAGAAATTTATTTATTCTTTATTTTAGTAAAAATAAAATAATTATTTATTTATTTATTTAATTTATATATATGTTTTTAACGAAATTTTTATTTATTTTAACCCCATTGACTTGTAAGATCAACCAACATTACAAAACTATCACCATAATGAGTATATTTATCTTTTTGAAGAGCTTCTAAACTAATGAAACGAGGCCAACCCCATGCACTGTCAAAGCCTTCTTCAAACATCTTTTTGTAGTTGAATTCGATGGAGTCTTGGAATCTGAAACCAATGATACTAGCGGATACACTGATAGCCAGTGGCTTTGTAATCTTTTGACCGAATGCCAAGTATACAGCGAGTTGACCCTTTTCTCTTTCTTTTAATTGTACAAAAAATTCTCTATCCTTAAAGGTGAATCTCTCCAAGTTTGCAGGTAGTTTAATATCTTTCTTGATACGATAAAGGAATTGATTGGAGGTCTGTCCAAACTCTTGAGTGAAAGGGTTCAACGCTATCACTTCATTGGTAACTTGTGGTGCATCAAAAGGTTGACTTATACCCATCAAAAATTCCAAAGGATATGCACGTTTTCTTAGATTACGTGGTCTTCTATAATGATATCCCAAGAATTGAAAAGCTTCTCCTCTATTTGCTCTAATAATTCCCTAAATTTATAGAAACAAACAAATTAATATCAAAATGAATTTATCTACATATATATATATATAGTTACTCTTAATAAATTTGTAATATCTTTTTCAGATATAATATGTAAATTATCTAATCTTTCAAAAGCTTCTCCAATATTCATATTTTCCCATCTAATCAAAGGTAATAATTTATTTAATAGATTTCTATCTATAGTTTCATCATATTCATCTACTTGTTCATCCCTATTAAGATAAAAAAGAAAGAAGAGTTTAATAAATATAACTTTATATATTCTTATTATTTATAACTTACTGTTCAGCAAAATAATAATCATCATTTGCACTATCTTCTTTATCATCATCATCAGTGAAATCATCGTCATCATAATCACTTTCATCATTTGCATCGGAACCAGAAAATGATTCACCGGTTTCACTGTGAGAATCTGTTCTATTCATGTCACCGGTTTCCTTTTCGTGAATTGAACCTCGACGACTACTACATCTACTACTACTGCAACTACCGGTTGATTCACCATCGTCATGAGATCGTCTGCTACGATCGCTATAGCTCATACTATTACGTTTACCACTGTTACTAAGAGTATTGTTGTCTTTTGCTTGCGAGGATGTTGCGGTTGCCGGACTGTTGACACGACACCAATCGACTACACACTCTAATATATCGAGTTCCTCCATACGCAAACCATCGTTTCTCAGCATATCGCACACCGTCTTCTCGGACATCACCATAAAGAGATCGCTATAGAGTATCATCGATGCGTATTGAATGATGAATGCACGCAGATGCGGGTGAATACTCTCGATCGATATCATGTTGCGATTGGCCGAATCCCAGAGCTGAAGAGCTCCGTCAATGTCTGGCTTTGCCATGTAGGCGTTGGCCGACTTGGTCATGATGCCAAGCGCCAACTCCTTGCCACGATTCAAACCGAGCAGATCACAGTAGTTGTAGATCGAACCGATGATACGTATATCAAAGTCCAAGTCCAATATACCAATACAAATATAACGTAAAACAATATAGAATACATCGGGTTCAACACCTTCGAGAGTGATCTCCTTGACGCTCGACTCTTTCATACTACCTGTAAACATTGCCTTAAAGTACTCGCTTCTCGAAACCAACATGATCTTACTGGCAAAGAACCGTCTGCCTTTGACACGAAATATTACATCGCTAAAAGGTGGTGGTTGATCGGTATCACCCAACAACGTACCAAACGTATTTGTCAGATCTTTTGCCAACTTGAATATATCTTCATCTGTTGATCCAGAATCTTCTGTACCTGAACTAAATGTAATTGGTGATCTACTTAATTGAAATTCATTTGATGATTCTAATTAAAATAAATAAAATGATTAATTAAACCATATATTAATTAAAATAAATTTTGATTATTTTTCAAACAACTTACTTAGATTCGTTTTTTTAATATTGGATTTTGAACCATTAAATGATATTCTCCTATTAAAAAATAAATATTAAATAAATAATCTTATTATTAATTTGAATGTTAATTATTTTTTTTTTGTTACTTACATTGCTGATTCAAGTTCCATTTACAATAAATTATTTGATTTACAATAGATTGTAAATATATATATATATATTAATAAATAAATAATAATAATGACTAGTTATATTATAGTAATAAAAATTTTTTTAAAAAAAGAAACAAAATATTTGAATTATATATTATATAATGATTATATTTGTAAGTTATTAGGTATTTTAATTTATTTATAAATATAATTATATTTAATTTGTTTGATTGTGGTGATCGTGGTAAGTTTTGAAAATACCTTTTATTTATAAATGATAGGAGGGGGTAGGGTAGTGGTTTGGTTTAAATTTATTTTGTTTTGAATGGAAATTGAAATTATTTAGATTTGAGATTATAAGATGGAATTGATGGATAAAAAGATATAGATGCTTGGTTGGTTGGTTAAATGATTATATTAAAAATGATAATTTGGATAATAGATATAATTATTATATTTAGAAATATTGAATGAATGAATGTATGGATGAAATGTTATTGTTGAAATCTAAAGAGTTAAAAAACAAAGTTGGTTTTAATTCTATTCTATTCTATTTTTGAAAGTAACTAAATCTAAATATCAAAGTTATAATAAAATTTTGGTTTTTGGAAATTGAATAAAAAGAAATAATAATTATTAAATTTGATGATGATGAATTCACATCACATTTATTGGTTTTGTTTGTTTTTAATTTATTTTTATGATTTTTGTAATTAATTGGGTGTTTATTGCTATGTTGTTGTTGTTGTAGTACTACTATTAGTATTTTTATTTTATTATTAATTTGTTATTGTTATTTTGTTTTTGTTGTTGTTGTTGTTTTTGGTTGCCTTTGTGTGTGTGTGTGTGTATGTGTGTTTGTTTAATATATATATATATATATATTTGTGTGTGTGGTCAAATTTTTAATGTAATAAATGGATTCATCTCACATATCCTTTATTTTTATTTAATCATTTCAGATAGTTTGTCATACTATTATTTAAACACGACAATTGTGAGTTATTATTGTGATATGTTAAAAATACATTATTTTTTTTTTATTCATTAATTATTATTGTTTTTCTCACAATCAAACCCAGAGGTTAATTAATGTTGTGACCTCGTGATATGAATGTGTGTTTTTTTTTTATCTAATTGACAATAGACAATCTGACTGTTCTTTTTTTAATTTTTTTCTATTGACATATATCCTTTTTTCAAAAAGACTCGTAATAATAACTAGTGTGGTTGTTGTTTTAGATGTCTGTTTAAATCACTGTATACAATGTCATTATACATAAAAATATTATTGAATAGTATTTGTTTTATCATTTTAAAAAATAAAAAAAGTATTTATAGATAGAGAATTGTTTTGTGATGTGTTGTTTTTTTATGTGTTTAGCTGTGATTGTTGTGTGTTTATAAATGATTAGTGAGTGGTGTGTGTGTGTGAGTAAGAGTGTGTGTTTAAAAAAAAAAAAAAAAACAAAAGATAGGAAATAAATTAAAGTATATTCCTGATAATCATCGAAATAAAGATCGATTTCTATTAAATTACAATTAATTTACCGGTAGGGTTATCACTATTGTAGTAGTATAAAGATGTAATCATCATTGTGATAATCCATTAAAGTATGTATGTCAGAAGTAGTGGTAACATTGTGTTACTCTCTTATCGATAACAGAATCTATTTTGTTGTTTTTATTAATGGATTACTTAATAAACAAGTAAAAATTTGAAACGAAACGAAATTAAACTATTAGAAAATGAATAACATTAAAAAATATAATAGACTACAATTTAATAAAATGATGAATGCATTAATATTTTGACATTAATTACAAATAGAATATCTCATCGTACAATCTATAGGTAAATCATATGAAAAAGAGGTAGAATCCCTTTGCAAATTGAAATCAATTGAAAAGATCTCCAAATATCCAAATTTCCAACCGAATCTGATTCAGATATAATAATATATCTTGTCAATATTTGTTTAAATTTATATAATATTACACAATCTTTTACAAAAAAATGATCACAATTCAAAAATATTATTATTTTTTTATTATTAATAATATTATATTTATTTTCTTTTTTTTTCTCTATTTATTTAATTATCTTGTAAAATAAATTTAGAACCTTGTAATGCAATGATCATTGTTGGTGAATTTGTGTTTACTGTTGCGATGGATGGCATTACAGATGCGTCGATGACACGAACATTTCTAGTTCCCTTTAGTTTGAGATGTGGATCGAGTGGAGTGGTTGGATCATTCCATTTACCCATTCTAATTGAAGCATGTGGATGGAAATCACCTGAACCTCTACTTCTTGCATAGGCTTCGATTGATGCATCGTCTTGACCGAGATTGGTTAACTCTGGTTGACTTGCATCTACGATACCCATTTGAACGAGTTTATCTTGAATTCTACGACATTCTTTGATACCATCAATCAAAATTTGAACATCGCTTTCAGTTGTCAAAAAGTTGTTGTTGATCAATGGTTGGATGGCGGCACCGGTTGCATCGACATTCTTTAGCTGTACTCTTCCAACACTGGTGGCATTGACAAGCTCGACTGGACAATCGAAACGGACTTGACCAGGACCATAGTAAACAAAGTTCAAACCCAAAATGAAATCGTGTTCTGTCTTGTTTTGTTTGGTACCGAAATAGAGGAATCCATCGGTGATTGAATATCTATAGAGATCACTTGCAGTCAAGTTTGCAGCAATGTTTGATACTACAGGCTTTCCTGTGAATGGTAAATAGATGTGATCTAATAAACCTTCACCAACATTTGGTGAGTTGATAACCGGTGTAATACCTGCTTGCAATAGCTTTGAGGGATTACCAACACCACTTGCTTGCAAAAGAACCGGTGATTCAAAAGCACCTAAACTAAGAATAATCTCTTTGTTGATTCTAACGTTTCTAATCTTTCCAGTTCCAACATCTCTTAATCTAACGGAAACAGCTCTATTTCCATTGAATTGAATCTTTTCAGCACGATGATAGACTAGAACATCTAAATTCTTACGATTGGCTGCAATTGGATCAATATAATTTGAATAACTTGTTTCTCTTCTTTGGACGGTGATGTTGTCTGGTTTGGACATTGATACTCTGTTGGTCAAACCATTCAAATTACCAACATAGACATCTGGGACGTATGGTACACCAATGGCGGTAACTGCACTCTTTATCTCTGGAAGAAGAGCTCTGTTTTCATCCATCTTTCTAAAGTAAAACTTTGAACGAAGCTCTGGAATGTGTTTGGCGGCAACATTGTTCCAACCCCATTCACTCTCACCGGTTTGATCGGCCCAACGATTATACATATGTTTATCTCCAACAACAAGAACCATACCATTGTGTGCATTACAACCACCAGTTACTTTAGCTCTCAACAGTGACATAGTACGGTTATTACAACCTGGTTCAGGAGCAGTGAAAAATGCTCTAGATACAACAGGCTCTGGATTAATAAGAAAATGTGGTACCCAATCTTTTGGATCCCAAATCCATGGATGTTGAGCAACTAAAATAAATTTAAAATTAATTATTTATTTACAAGTTAACATTTATAATATAAATATTTTTTTTATTTTTATGTATTACTTACAACCACCTTCTTCAACTAATAATACCGAATTTCTTTTATTTTCAGATAGTTTATTTGCAACAATTGATCCTGCTGTACCTGCTCCAAGAACAATATAATCATAGTCATCATCATAAAATTCATCATCACCATTAATGAATTGAATGACTACAAGTATACAAATAATTTTAAATAAATTATTATATTTCATTTTCTTTTTTTTAAATAAATAAATATAGAAAGAGTTTGAGTAAAATAGGATAGCTAGAATGAGACATGTTTTCTTTTTATTGTAAAAAAAGTTGAACAAACGAAAAAAAGTTTTAAAATATATTGTTGTTCTGATAATTCAATCAAAATTAAAAGACAAATCAATTTGGTAAGGTGAATCTTTTTTTGGAGATTCTCAATAATAGTACATAGACACAAAAATCCAACACAATTTTTTCAATTTTTGGGGTTATTTTTTTTGAAAATTATTTAGTTAATTTCATTTGTAAAATGGTCATCATCAATACGCAATTCAATTTGAGATAAATAATGAATAAAATAAACACAACTCAAAATAATAATATATAATCTGTAAAGAAATTGATATAATACTTGTTTTTAGAATTATACTTTAAATTAAACTAATAGGAATATTATATCAATTTCTGATGGGAATAATAAAAAAAATAGAACATCACAAAAAAATAGTTTGATGAACTCCCGAAAGAGCAAAGTTGTGCTGATGACCTATTTTTTTTTTTAGACGACAAAAAAATTTGTTGGAACCTACTTTTTTTTGAAATAAAAATTTTTATTTTAATTGTAGTCTTTTTTATTATATTTTTTATAAAAGTAAATGTTATAGTTATTTAGAAATATAAAAAAAAGATTATCATAATATTAAATAAAAGAAATTATTTGTTATCGTTCAAAAACTATTTTTTTTGTATACCATGGTTTTTTTATTTTCAAAAAAAAATTGATTTTTTTAAATAAAATATCTAAATTTATCAAGATATCTAACAGAAAGTGATCGAGTGTTTAAACAAAAATAAATAAATAAATTATTATTTCATTAAAGAGGTGATTATTATTAATAAGAGATCAGTAAGTGATCATTTCGATTTGTAATTAACTTTGGTATAATTATAAACTAACAAACAATAAATATAGTATGTTTATATTAATATTTATATTAACAAGATAATAATTTGAGTATGGAAGAACCAACTGAATATATATCAGATGATTGATAATATTGTTTTTTCATTGCTTCCTATTTGTTTTATTAAGTTTAGAGCAATAAGGATTTCTAAAAGTTGTACAATAAATTCCAAAATAGTGCTTCAACTAATATTCTATTTTTACGCATGTACAAGTTGTTTGATAATTTATCATATTATTGGCATTTCTAAAGTTATTACACACTCTCATTTCTATCAGTATAATAATGATATGTTTGAGTAAGATCACGACCTTTACAATATTCAGTGATAATATAAAAGCTCTTATTATCTCTGTCATAATGATCAACAAGTTGAACAAACCTTTTGATTTCCTTTGAGAAGTTGCATTGCTTTGACTTTATTGATTGATCGATTAAAACTTTTCATATTGTCTAATATGTTAAAACATATCATATACTGCTCCCATCAAAGAACTCAATTAAAAGAAAGTAGAGTTGGTGGAGATAATCCTCTGTTTGTTTCTGATACCAATTAAAAATAGAGTCAAAACTTTAAAACAACTTATAATAAATTTAACATTAGTAGATGTCAAGTTTAAACTCTTTTTTTAATATTTTTTATTTCTCCAAATTATAAAATGAACAATATTATTACGATTAATTATTTTTTGATTGACAATGGAGAGTCTGCATGTTATTTGTTTTAATGTTTTCGGTATTATAGATTTCTTTAGAGGAATACGATAATGAAAACTAAGAGTCAACTTTTTGAGGCTACTAGGTAGTCTTCCAAGTTTATGATTGAATGACTTGCCAAATATAAGTACTTCAAGTGAATTGGGGAGAGCTCTCTTTTCGATTTTGTTACTAAATTCATCACCAAATTGAAGTACCTTGAGATTCGATGGAAGTGCACCTTTCGGGATGTATTTATCAAAGAATCCACAGAGTTTTAACTTTTCCAGAGACTCTGGTAGTACATTGGATTCGATAGGTTGATTATAGGATCGCAAAAACTCTAACACTCTGAGTGTGTTTGGTAGAGTACCTGGTGGTATTGGTTGGTTGAAATTATGAGTAAAAGTCAACTTGGTGATTGAATGAGTGATTGGATATTTAATTGGGATATCAAAGTAATAGGTCCATGATTTACGTTTTTCACCAATCTGTGCATGTCTCAATATCTTTTGAAGTGTTGCTCTATCCTCTCTCTTTGCTACCAACAAACTTCTAACAAATTCAATTAAATCCAATGAATATCTTGTAGTTGAAATAACCACATTATCTCTTTGACTTTCAATTAATGAATGATTTTTACTATCTTCTGGATGACTAAAATAAAAGTTATTGATTAATAAAAAAATGAATAAATTTTAATAAAATTAATTAATACCATGATAATAATCTTAATATTGTTGAACCAACAGAATATAAATCAGCTCTACCATCTATTTCTAATTGTAATTCTAATTCCTAAAATAAAAAGTTAATATTTTTTGTTAAATAATTTAAACAAATATTTTATAATTACTTGAGCTAAATAACCAAAAGTACCAACATTTAAACTATCATTTGATGATGAACTATCGATACTATCATCGGAATCATCTAATGATAGAATTTTACAACATCCAAAGTCACCCAACATTAATTGATTATTTTTGAAAAATAAATTACCAGGTTTAATATCACAATGAATAATTGAATGTTTATCCAATACAGTTAGAATCTCCAACAGCTCTGTACAATAATTCCATATTTCTTCTTCCTTGAAATATTGACAACTTATTTCCAACATTGATAAATTAAGATTATGATTTGAATGTAATACATGAAATTGATCATTCCTAAAAAAAAATAATATATAAATTAATTATTAATTAATATTAATTTAATTATTTTTTTTTATACCATTTATGTTTTTCGGATAAACGTTGATGTAAATCACCACCTTCACAATATTCCATTAATATATAAACAACTTGATTCTCTCTATCATGACTATAAGTTATATATTGTACAATATTTGGAGATCCTCTTAATGTTATCATTGCTTCAATCTCTTGAAATATTCTATCATAACGTTTTTGACAGAATTTTGAATACCATACTTCTTTAGATATTAACTAAAAAAAAACACATATTATTATTTATATTAATTAATTTAATTTTTTTTCAAAACTTACCAATTCTTTTGTATCATGTGACATTATTAAATATACTTTATTTGAACCATTATCAAATCTTTTCATTTTATAGAAAAGTTGATTATTTAGTTCGACTGTTGCATAGAGATGAGTGATGTCGTAAGGTGTTTGTTGATAGTGATCCGATTTACTTTTATCGATGATCTGATACTTGTGACTGAATCTAAAGGAACTACCTTTGGGAACTTTGACACTTGAAAAGATTTCAAGATATTTCTTGGACTCTTTATTCTCGAGGAACACTGATACCCAACAACATCCAACCTCTGGCATACACTGAATGGAATGAGAGCTATTGAGATTGATAGTGAATAGATGATTGTCAGAGGTGGATCCTTCTTTGGTTACTACTATCGATAGACATTTCTCATAGGTATCGTTTGTGATATCGATAAAATCGAGTTGATCATCGATCACAGTGACATCATATGCGAAATCCTTTGTCATTACACAGTATTCATTTACAGCGAGGTCATTGAAAGATTCATCTCCAATCTTTATATGCTTTAGTGATGGGCATAGCTGAATTTCCTCGGTATACCAACGACCCAATGTAAGTGACTCTAGATTCGGTGGTAAGATCAAAGGGAATCGGAATTTGTCAGAGAAAACCAGTGTCCGTAGTGAAGCTGGAAAGGCATCCGGTGAAAATGGCTTATTAAAAGTGATACCCATTGTCAGTGATACCAAGGAAGGTGGTAATACATTCTGAAAGATCGGTTGATTGAATGAAGCACCAAATACGAGTGACTTTAAAGAGACTGGAAGTGAACCGGCTTGTAAAGGTTTATTGAAACTATAACCAAAGACCAAAGACTTTAGATTTCCTGGAAGTGTATTTGGTTGGATCGTATGATTAAACATACGACCAAATGTCAATCCATATAAATTGTTTGGTAAAGAATCACATGTAATAGGATGATTATAATGATCTTGTAATGTTAAATTTACTTTTTTCTTTGAATTTAAACTTCCACTCCTTTGTTGTTGTTGTTGTTTGGAACTCTTTAAATTGATTGATTTTTGTTTTTTCTGTTTATCTATTTGTTGTTTTATCTTATTTTGTAAATGTATTAAATAATGATTTGAGTTGTGACTTTTTTTTTTATCATTACTAATACTATCTATTTTATCTTTATCATCAAGATCTTCATCTTCATCACTACTTGAAGTTGTAGAAATGAAATTATTACCACTACTACCACTACCACTACTTATATCTTCAGCCTCATTACCACTACTTCCACCACCACTACTACCTTCACTACTTGTAGTTAATATATGATTACTAATTGTTTTTAACATCCCAAAAAAAAAAGTTATTTATAAAAATAGTTTACAAATTAAATTGAATGGTTACATAACATAACCTTTTGGTTAATTAAATTATTTTTTTTTTAGATATTTAAAAATGATTTGATGGTTTTTTTTTTTTACATTTTTTTTTTTTAAATCAACAAACAGATTGTGATCATTTTGGAATTTTTTGTTCTTTTTAAAACCTTCATTGAATTAATTAAAATTTATTAATTATTATTTTTTAATTATTTTTAATCATTATGTTATTAAATAATTATTTATATAATATTTTAATTAAATATTTATGGAATTGTTTAGATAATATTCAATTTAATGATGATAATAGTGTAATACAATTCAATGAACATAGAAAATGGTGTTTGTCAAGTGTTTCTTTAGTTTGTTGGAATTTTTACAAGATAACAAGATCATTGAATGATAGTATATCATTGTCATCAGAAAAGATTGATTTATTTTTACAATATAAAAATAAAAACTCTATCTTTTCAAATATAAATACAAATCAATTATATTCATTACATATAGATATTGTTTCACCATTGACTATTAGCGAATCGATTTTATCATCACTATTTAATAATATAAATATTTTATCATTAAGATTTCCATCGAATCATGGTAGCATTCAGTTATCACCAACCATACACCATGAAACAGTAAAACAAAACAACAAATCAATACGTCAATTAACTATAAATTATAATGATGATTTAAGTATCTTTGATTCTGAATCATTCATTCTTACACTTTTATCTTTAAAGAGTTTAGAACATGTTTGTTTAAAGGTTGGTAGTGATCCTGCTACTTTTAAACTTTTAATATCACTACCCAGTTATTGTAGTCAAATAACGACGTTAGAGTTGGTAGATTACGATTCCAACGGTAGTATATCATGGGAGTATCTTAATAGTCCACAAACACTATTTGGTCAGTGTCTATCGAAACTAACGAATCTAAAGAGTTTAAAGATCGAATTGAAAGGAACCATTGCATTCCTTCAGATGTTGGACCAATTTCAAGATCATCTCTTGGCCTACCTCAAGACCGACGTACAGCTAAAGAGACTCTCTCTATTCCGACGACTCTTACTAATGAATAGTAAACCACTATTGGAGTTTCTATTTCAACAGTATCAGTGTTTGGAAGAGTTGGAGATTGGCTCTAATTATATCTTTCCAATAGAGATACCTTTCAAGAAACTATCGTTAACCGTTCGTAACCGATTGGACGATCAAATCATACAATCTTTTAATCGTGTAAAATCTCTAACACTCTACAACAAACCACAATTCAATCGTAGTTACAACGGAGAATGTGATATCCTAACAAGAGTGATTCAACTCAATCAAATAGCTTGTCTATCGATTACATTCCAAGTTGGATTCCTACTCATTGTAAATAATCAACTAATCGAAGCAATCAATAATAATCAAACATTACAATATCTCTATATCACTGGTAATATTAAATCAAAAGAGAAATTATCACAATTATTAGATATACATCCAACAATAAGAAATAAAATATAATTTTTAATTTTTAATTTATAATTTATAATTTATCTATCTTTTTTTTATTTTATTTTATCTCTTTTTCAATCCAACTGAAAGACCAACTATTAAACCAATAACAATAATCGATAGGAAAACAATAACGATAACCTTTTTACGGTATTTCTTCTTATATACATATGCATCACCTAGTTCCGCAACACCTTGCTCCACGTCCATGGCGGCAACCTCTGTGTTGGTGACGGCAACCTTTAGTTGTTCACCTTGCTCTACTGTAAGCATGTGTAGGTCGTTTGTAATCTCACGGATCGCTTCCAAATCTTTGACCAACGATTTGACTTCTGTATTGTATTCTTGAATAATGATCTCTTCGGTTTCATGAGGATTGTCAAGAGTGACCTCGAGATGTCTAAAATTGATTGTCTGTTGTTGAGCACCCTCACCAAAGGAGTAGTCTTGTTGTGCGTAGCTATTATCACCCTTGAAACGAATACGCTCAGAGAATGATCCTCTGTCACGTCCGTTCATCGACAACGAATTGGAACGTCCACCAGTACCAATTGCATTGGCCAATTGCAAACCAATGATTTCCGATGCTTCTTTTTCAAATTCACTTGAAACCTGTTTAAATTGTCCAGTGATCTTTGTGATCTTAGCACGATCATTTCTATCGTGATTTGGTTTTGCTAAAAACTCTTTAATATTTTGAATCTTTGATTTACCTTCTTCTATTTGCTGGATAAATAAATAAAATGATATTTAAATTAATAAATAAATTGTTATTTTTTTTTTCATTAAAGTACTTACAGCATTGATTTGAGATCTAAAATCAACACCATCATTATCACCACCAATAGATGATTTCTTTTTAATTAAACTCTTGGTGATTGTATTAATACTAGCTACTAATGGTCCAATTTGATCAACTGTTGTCATTTTTTATCTATCTATACAATTGTATTCAGGGAAAACAAAAAAAATAAACAACTACTAAAAAAACTGATTTCAAAAAAAAACTTTTTTAAAAAGATATTTAAAAAAAAAAAAAAAAATCAAAAAAATCAAAATTAATAAAATTGCAAAAAACCTTCACTTTTGACGTCAGCTTGGATTAGTTTTTTACAAAAAAACAACACACTGGTAATTTGTGGTTATCAAGATCATGATACTGTGAAAAAAAAAAAGATATTTTTAAAAAAAGGTGGTAATAAAAAAATAAAAAATAAAAAATAAAAATATTTTTAAAAAATCATTTCTGAGCAAGAAGCAAAAATTTAAAAAAGTTTATATATTCTATAAAAAGTTTTAACAATTATTTATTCATTTATGGAAATAACATTATTTAGATTAATATTTAATAATATATTTTTAAAAAAGTTTATATTTGATAAAGTTTATGTTGTTTGTAAGTTGGGGTGTGAACAACATTTCAGTTGGAGTGAATTGATAAAGATACCAAAAGTTTTGACAGGTCATAGTTATTTTCATCAATTAAAACATTATATATCGACTAGTGGTACTAGAAACATTAGAATCAATGAATATGAAAAGAAACTAAACTACCATTGTTCAACAGAGATCTTTAGAAATGCAATCAAGTGTGGTACCGTTGAAATGTTGCAATATCTGATCGATCATCTCAATGTCGATATTGAGAATCACATTGATATTCGATCTCGTTACAATCATCGAAAGGCTTCCGAAGATATGTTTTATGAATCGTACAGTACGTTGAATAGTATTCTGTTTGGAGCATCACAATATGGTAGATTAGATATGATCCGTCATCTTTTAGAGAGATATCCAATATATGGATGGAATTTTCATAGAGCATTAGTTAAAGCACCACTTTCCAAAGATATCGAGGTGTTGATGTTCTTTGTTGAGAAATCTATTGGTATAGCTAAAGACCTATCACATACAAACAATGTATTTAACATGGCATCGATAGTTGGAAGTATTGAAATGATTCAATATCTATGTGTCAATCGATCATGTGACTTGTCAACCTGTAATGTGTTTTTATATGCTATCAAGTCTGGACATTTAGAGTTTATAGAATTTCTATTTTCAAACACCGAGTATTATCAGCAATTCATTGGAAAAGATAAAGATTATTTAATCATGTCGGCAGCAATGAACAATCATTCTGAAATAGTAAAGTTATTAATAAAGAATGGTTTTCAAAGTAATAGTAATCTATGCAATGAGTTTTGTCGACATGGAAATTTACCAATGTTAAAATGGATAAAAGAGAATTCAAGTGATGCTTTTACAGATAAATCAATTAATTATGCTGCTACCAATGGTCATTTGGAGGTGGTGGTATGGATTTGTCAGAATACAACTTTTGAATGTTCTTTGACTACTTGGTCAAGAGCTGCCGAGAAAGGACATCTTCAAGTACTCGAATGGATTGCCAATAACACAACTATACCAAGATTTTCATTCGATGCTTTTGAAAAGGCTGTCGGTAATGGTCATCTCTCTGTTATCGAATGGTTACACAAAAACAACAATCAAACAATACCATACCAAAGTGAAGTAATGGATATCTCTGCAAAAAGTGGTGATTTAAATCTTTTAAAATGGATGTATGATAATATTAAACTTCCATTTACAAAGAAAGCAATTAAATATTTAGTAAATGGTAATCATATGGAAGCTTTGAAATGGCTTTATGAAAATGGTGGAATCGATTGTTCTGGTGGTTCAAAATTAATGAAATCTGCTGCCAAGAATGGACACATAGCTATATTACAATGGTTGAATGATAATATACAGGAAGAGTGTAGTTATGATTCAATGGTTGCACCAGTTTTACAAGGTGACCTCAACACAATGATATGGTTGCATCAAAATAGAACTGAAATAAAGTGTTCCAATAGAGAAATGGTTGTGGCAGCAAGAGAAGGACACCTAGACATTCTACAATGGTTAAACGAGAATCGTAGTGATGCATTTTGTAGTATCGAGGCAATGGAGATGGCATTCCTATCTGCACATTCTAACGTTGCCAAATGGTTACACACTAACCGAACAGATTGTAATCTTGGACTCATCGATATGGAAAATCTAAAAGACTCTCTATTCAGATATGATAGACCACATATTATTAAATGGGTAATATCAGAGATACCCAATGATAAACTAAATTATCTTTATCAATTATTATTAGAGGATCAATATGTAAATAATACATCAAAGAAAATATTAAAAGATTATTTATCAGATATTGTTTTTTAAAAAATATAAAATAAATAAAAAAAAAATAGTTATTAAATTTAAGTGATCATCTTTTTTAAATATTTTTTTGTAATAAACATAATTATAATAATAATGGAAGGTAGATACATTGATAATCCTTATTTACAATCAACAATTAATAATATAGATAAACAATCATTATTAAATGAAGAATTACAATCATTATTTTCATCATCATTAAATGAAATAGATCAACAATTAAAAGATAATCAACCAACAATAAAGTATGTTTAAGAAATAAAAGTTATTTAATCTATATATATTAATAGTTTATTTATTTTATAGTAAAGATAATACAATATATACAGGTTCATTAGGATTATGTTTTAGTTATTTAATGAGATATTTAATACCAACTAGTAGTGGAAATCAACAACCAACAACCTATTTAGATCTTTGTAGAGATTTATATAATTGTTTAACAAGAGATTATCAAAAAAAGAGATCATCTAAAAAGAGAATAACTTTTCTTTCAGGTGATAATGGTTTATTAACTATTGGTATCATATTAAATTCATTAGATAGAGATAATGATAAAATGTAAAGTAACTAAATATAATCTCTGAGATTATTTTTTTATTAATAACTATAATTATTATTAGGTTAATGTTATTTAAACAATTATTAAATCAATTAAATGAAATAATCAATGATGATGATGATGATGATGATGAACAAGAATATCCATATGAATTATTATATGGTAAAAGTGGATATCTTCAATGTTTATTATTGATAAAGCGATATTGTTTAAAGAATTCTTTAGAGAGTTTACAATTGTTAGAGACATTGGATCAATCTATAGAGGCATTGGTTGTAGAAATAGTAGAGAGTGGTAGAGATTATGCGATCGATGATGAATCAGAATCACCATTGATGTATGAATGGCATCGATCACAATATTTAGGTGGTGTACATGGTTTAGCAGGTATACTTTATATGTTGATGAGTTCATTAGAGATGATCTCCATCAATCAAGAAAAGAAGAGATCAATCGATAGCGATATTCGAGAATCATTAGATTATTTGGTTTCAACGATGTTACCGAGTGGTAACTTTCCAACACGTACCGATAGTGACAGTGATCGATTGGTTCAGTTTTGTCATGGTGCACCCGGTATCATTCCCACCCTCGTAAAAGCATACTCTTATTTTAATAACGATCCAAAGTATTTAGAGTGTGCCAAGTATTCATCTAACGTCATTTGGAAGTATGGATTACTTACAAAAGGAACAGGTCTCTGTCATGGTATCTCTGGTAATACGTTTTCATTCCTTTTAATATATAAAGAGAGTAATGATCTTTGTTTTCTTTATAAAGCTATTGCTTTTGTAAAATTATCAACAACAAAATCTTTTTTTAAGCAGTAAGTTAATAGTTTACAAAAAATGTAAATTCAAATAACTAATAGTTTTTCTATAGATTAAATATACCAGATAATCCTTTTTCTTTATTCGAAGGTTTAGGTGGTTTAGCTTGGTTATTAAATGATATATTAAATATTTATAAATATGATAAAGATTATTTAAAATTAATAAATTTTCCATCTTTTTAAAAAATTAATAAACCAATAAAATAGATATTTATTACAATATATTATTCAATTAAACTCGATATTTTATCACTATTTATATTTCTATCGAATACCTTGACATTAAATCTCTCAATTGTTGAATTGAATGTATAAATCCACCACTGATTTGACTAAAGTTGTAACTAATAAAAGTTATGGCAAATAAAGAATCTATTAATCCAACCACCATCACAAACGAACTGTCAAAGGGCGATATCGACAACAGCAATATTAAGAGTGAAAATCAACCAGCTACCACCCTATTCCCAGAGATCACTCCTACTAATTCCCGTCAGGATCCATTACTAACCGATCTCTTCCAATCTAGTCTAGTACCACCCAAACTACCGATCTCCTCTCCCATCATACCAAGCCAAGCGGACGGAAAACAATTAAATAATAGTAATTTAGAGAATCATCAGTTTTTAAATATAGTTTCAACATTTAATAATAGTATTATTCGTAGTTATAAGATAATAAATTTTCAACCAAATTTTATCGATTTTCCTAAAGAAAACTATTTCCAACAGCTTCAATCAATTTTTAAATCATCAACTTTAAAAACATTTTTTCAAATACAAGAAATAGCTCAGTTTATAATAGAATCTTTATTAATATTAGGTTGCCAGTTGAATATTTTATACTCTCAAGTTAGAAGTACAGCACATAAAGTTGGTCTTGAAATAATCTTTTCTTTCCAAATTGATTAAACTCTTTAAAAAGAGGATTTGATCATTAGTAGATTTATGATATTTTATAGATGAATGACCTTATATACCTGGAGAAGATCGACCAAATAGAATCTTCTGACTTTACATGATTCTTTGATGAATTCATTACAAAAAACTGGTAAAAAATCACTCCATTGTTCTCCAGTGTCCAATTCGTTTGTTGATTGTATCTAAATGTATAAACTGAATGTTGGATTGATAATTGATGAAAAGAATGGTAAAACGTTCTGATCTTATCCAAAACTAGATTAATTGACAAATGAACATAACTCCCATCTACCATTGTTCCATTCTTTCACTTTGGTTGTAAAAACCTGATTGCTTGAAAAATCCAACATACATGAAATGAATTTACCAAATATATCTATAGGTGTCATGGTAATGATGAATCGAACCTAATATTACTAAAGATTCTATTATAACTGAGGTATTTCTTGTTTTTGAAAAACTGTTTTTAATGTTGATGATTTAAAAATTGATTGAAGCTGTTGGAAATAGTTTTCTTTAGGAAAATCGATAAAATTTGGTTGAAAATTTATTATCTTATAACTACGAATAATACTATTATTAAATGTTGAAACTATATTTAAAAACTGATGATTCTCTAAATTACTATTATCTAATATAATAACTTTTTTAGGTTGATTATTTGATGATTCATATACAGTATTAAATACTGCTTCACCCGAAGGAAATAAATCAATAATAACATTTGATAAAAACAAAGATTGTTGTGATATAATCTCTGATTCTACTTAATTAAAGTGATTTATTATTATTACTATCTATTATAAATGTTTTTTTTATTTTAGAAAATGAAAAAAGAATAGGTGATATGTTAATTTGTGGATAAGGCAAAAACAATTCAATTTTTAAATATTCTATTTATATATATAAATAAGATTTTCTTTTAAAAAAAGTTACAAAAATATGTTTGTTTTTTGTTTAAAGTACCTTTCAAGTCAATATATTGACAAAAAAAATTACAATTAAAATAGAAATAATTTTTGACTAGTTGTCTCTGATATTATCAATTAAGATATATAAAAAATAATTATTATTCTAAAAATAATCTATTTGATCAAAGAAACCTAAAAATTAGTTTAATATTTATTATTATATTCCTTTGAGCAATTGATCTATATCTTTATCTGATTTACAAAATTCTCTTTATTAAATGAAGATTGTTGGAGCCATACAACAGTACTTATGAGATGGGAGCTTATTCTATAAAGGAAATCACAGATTGGTATTGACATCACTACTACTTGCAAAAGATCTATAGAAACTGATTGAGTATTGATTTAGTTTAGTGTTGAGCTTGAGGAATTTAAGTATTTGATTGAGTTGATAACATGGGTGATGAGGTATGAATCTCCAAAAGCGGTTTCAAGACCTTCGATCGATCTTTAATTAACGTTTTAGAAATATAATTATAAATACCTACTTGATTCTTTATAAATAATATAATTATTCTTAAAATAAATACCTACTTTGACTCTTATATATTCTAAATAAAAATTTCTAACAAACTATAAAACAAAAAAAACTGATGTTTGTCAAAATTGGTTTTACAATTAAAACTATTTAAATATTTTTTTTTCAAAAATATCATAATGATTGTAGTAGAAGAGATAGTCTAATGGTATCATTCCAAAAATAAAAAACTATGAATATAGAATATGGAATTATGTTAATGGTTTATAAGATTAAAAGACAGATGATCAAAGACAACCACAATGAGAAATGCTCAAAATGTAGATAAACATCACGATGAATACAATCATAAATTAAACAGATGATCAAAATAAGAAGTTATAATCAATAAAAGAAATAGTAATATAGACAACTTTATACCAACTTTCAATCAGACAAATCAAGAGTTTCCAATATTTACCATCATCCAGAGGAGATCATTCTTTCTGTAGTGAACTACAGTCATTACACAGAATCATGAGAGGTTTTTAATATTCTTTTTTTATCTTTCCAGTAGATCAATTCCTCTACACTCTGTGATATGTAGAAACGACAAAGGTATTGGCTGTAGTTCACTACAGAAAGTCGATCGCGACAGTGAGAGCAAGCTCACCTTGACAAATCGTTTCAAGGAACACATGGAACGTGAGATTTCCACCTCTGCATCGTTGTTGACCGAAAACAAAGAGTTGGTATTTCAGGTATTCAGATCGATTCCTATCAACCGACCCCAAAGACGACTTTGTTACCACCCTCAAGGGTGCTGCCTCACATCATTCAATCCTCTTCAAAGGTGGAAATCACTATATTACACATTTGGTTGTATGTTATCAATATTGATGAATACTCAAACTGTCGACAGAAGAACAAACTAGAGCTTATGCATCAGTAAAATCAACAAAACAATACTGCAAATCAAAACAAACAAAATTTTAATATATTCATTATCTATTTTAGAACATTCATTCTATAAATAATTATAGTTACAATGATCGAAGACTACAATGATGATTCTAGTATTGAAGTAATGTTTGGTTTTTTATCTTATGCTATTTAATTTGTAAATATAAGATGATTATCAATAGCAGTATCTTAGTTTTATATTATATTTATAAGTGAAATAACATCAGAGAAAAAACATTTACAAATATTAAAAAATTGTTATATGATTTTTTTTTTTAAACTAACTTTTTTTTATATATCTATCACATATATAGTTGATAGTCGAGATTTTAACTTATTATATAAAACTCTTGTTTTATTTATTTTATTTTTAATACAATCATTAGTATTACCATTACCATGGTGTTGTTTTTGATAACTTTCTCTCACCTTTGTCGCTAAAACAAAATGCAAAAACTAGTTAACACAATTCAATTTTGTGAGTCAAATTTAATGAGAATAAAACAATTTTTTAATTTAATTTCTCTTAATCAAAGAACACAACTTTATTATCATAGTTTTTATTTTGGTTTTAATTGATTTTTTATATATTAATATTAAAATGGTATTCAAAATTCTATTTTAGGCAAAAGAGATCTTATCAAGATACAACATTAGTAGATGATGAACAAATTAACAATATAGATTTCAACAATCAATCATTAATAACTTGATATATAATCTCTATTATCAGTGTTTAGAGAGTAGTAGTTTACAGTGTAGTAGTTTACAGTTCTTTGTTGATCATCGATTCAAATTTTTAGATTCTATCGATATTAGAGGTTGCATTGAGTTCATTGTAGATGTCTTTTTTGTTCCTTCATTTGTATAAGTATAAAATGTCATCTTTTCAAAGTCGACATTACATTCACCAACAATAACTTATTTATTAATTAATGATCAAAAGAGTAATTATTATAATGTCGTACCGATTTCAATCAATAGTTTATATTATGATTTTAATGACTTCATCAATAAATATGACAATGACAATTTCAAAGTTCATATACTAGTATTTGGTTCAATTGTATAAGATATTTTATTAGAGAGTCATCTCTTTTATTTATCAATTGATTCCGAGATTGTTACATTGGTTTCGGATCACTGCAACTCTGTCAACTGCTCTTTAACAAAGTTATCAATTTGAACATCTTTTTTTTCAAATTCGTATCCCAAATATTCCATTTTGGTTATTATTTGTGTGGTCCTCTCAATCTCCAGTGTGAGGGTTTCATTGTTAGCTCATGTCGACATTTTATTATCATTTAATCCATCAAATATTGCGAGAGTTCAGATCGTATCATTCAATTCTACTCAAGAGTAAGATTAATTACACACAAAATAATGGTCATGGTATTGTTCGATGTCATATCAATAAAGATAATCTAGTTTTTAGTTGTTTGGACTTTCTTGTTTCATTAATACTGCTTCATTCAAACTCATCAAGTTATCAATTGTAAGGCTTGCGATCTTTCCAACCATATCTTCTTGTTTTTTTTAATTATACTTGTTCAAGGTGTAGAGCTTACCCTACAGTTCGTGTTTATATCTTATTGCTATCTTTCCAACCCTTACCTTAATTCATTTTGTATACAGACTTTCCAACTAGTTGTTAGTGTTTGCCAACTTTTTTTGTTCAACCATATGTTTTTTTTCAATTTTTCGGGCTATATATTTTTTATACACATATTTTTATTCACAAGATGTCATCAAGACACTTTGTTTTTGCAAGTTTGTTGTTTTTCTCAGATGACTTTGTTGTGGCACCCAACAAAAAAAAATGTTGTTACTTCTCGTGCTTTAGTGGTCATCCTTGCGCAGGGACTACTGCTAATCTTCCTCTTGCACAACATTGGAAATTCTTTAAGAGCGCTTCTGTATTGTTCCATTTTTAATGAATCCCACCCGAAGGTGGTCCAATCTTTGTATAGAATAGATCATCAAGTATTTAAATAATCTACTTAATAAAATTTAGGGAATATTTTTATTTTTAACACTATTTTTTATATTAATATCATTTTAGTAATATTAAATCTTTGATTCTGAGAGATTGAAAATTATTTATAAAAAAAATTAACAGGAATCAAATAGAATAGAAAAAAATTAAAAAAAAATTAAAAAGATTTTGTTAATTAACAAAATTGTTAATAGAATCAAATCTTTTTCATTGTTAAATATAAAAGTATTATTTTAAAGGAGGAATAATGACATCCTTCAATTTGATTACTTGTTTAAAAAAAAAAACATTTAAATTTTAATAAAACATTTATTTTTTAATAAACAAAAAAAAACTACAATCAAAATAGTATTATCTTTCTTTTACATCTTTTAATTATTTATCTTTAGAAATAAGAATTAATTTAATAACTTTATATCATAGTTTATAGAAAATAGAATTTATTTTTAAATATTTATATAAATATTTATTTATAATAATGAATAATAATAAACATTTATTATACTTGATAGGAAATCAATATTATTATGAACAGAATTATCATATAATTAATAAAAATCCTTTAGAAATAATAAATGATACATATAAACATAATATTGATATTTTTACTTTGTTTAATCGTATTTTCAAAGAATTATCAACTATATTTTTAGATTTAAAGATTGAATTGTTTATACCATATCCAGAGATTCACATATCACCCATTATATTATCATTTTCTAAAATAAAAGATAATTTATTAATTAATAATATAAATAATAAATCACTTTTATTTAAAGCAACAGAAATAATAAAAAAGCTATCATTATTTTTATCAAATGATATTGTTGATTTATTTCCTTCTGGAGAAGCTTTGTTTAATACTGTTTTTCATTCTCCTACAACTCAACCAATCAAGGTTATTATATTAGATAATAGTAATAAAGATAATCATCCTTTTCTAAAGATTGTTTCAACTTTTAATAATAGTATTATATCTAGTTATAATAATGATAATCATCAACCAAATTTTCTACCATTTCCAATAGAAATGTATTTTGAACAAATTGGTTTAATTTTTAATTCACCCAATGATTTTAAAAAATCATCAATACCAAACAATATTATTGAATCTTTATTAATATTAGGCTGTCAATTAAATATTATATATTCACATGTTAGAAGAACACCACATCAAGTTGGTATCGAAATTATTATCTATTTATATATTATCTATATAATTAATCACCCAAATGATTATGAAATATCTAAATTTCAAAATCATTATTCTTTATTATTTGAATCCATCCCAGAATGGTGTTTTAATTTTGTAAATTTCTCTATCAATAAACAAATCAACACATATTCAATCAAATCAATGACAATGGATGGCCAAACTGCTATTCCACTTCGTCCTCCAACAGATGCTAAATCAGCTTTTATTTTAGGTGTTTCATCAAATTCAAATTATAAAAAGAAACAATACCTACCAATTCCAATCATTCCAAATGATTTCAAATTGAAATCTAAAGATAACTCTGTAGTTTGTGATATCTTGGGTCTTATGGATTGCCAAGATACAGCTATAGATCAGAATCATGGTTTTTATATAATCTTTATAAGTTCATTAAATATGAAATCAAATATTATTTCAATTTTAGAATCAAAATTGATCCCATCATCATCCATCTCTAAATATTTAATTGTAAATAATTATTTTATTTTTAAAACAAATTTTTTTTATTGAAATTTTTTATATTGTTTCCTTTTTTAAACAGGTGGATATATCTATATGGTTAAATTCAATTGGTAGAAAGAGACCAACTAGAATATTATCTTTACCATTCGATAAGAAGAGATCAGGAGGTGTTCATTTTTATACACCAAAGAATATAGACTCTATCACCCAAATATTTATACAACAATCAACTAAGATAAGTGAAAAAGAAAAGAATTCACTTCTTTTTATGAATAATATGATAAATAATAATAATAATAATAATAATAATAATAATAATAATAATAATAATAATAATAATTCAATTCAATATGTTAATAATTGTTGGATATTAATTAGAGAATCAACAAAAGAACAATTGGAACATGGTAAAAGTCTGTTGAATCAATCATGTCTTGGTATCAATACTATGTTGTATCTAATGAATCTCAATCTACCAGTTGGAACTGTTCAGTTACAATCTATTAATCCTAGATTGATTATAGAGATTGCTTCATGCTATTGGAATGATGCTAAAGACAGAACTCAATTGTCTTTTATGTTGGATAAATTGGAAACACTAGACTTGGTGATTATTGGTTCATTAGATCGACTTTCTCGTCGAGTTGATGATTTCAATCATATCATTGATATCTTTGTTGAAAAGAAAGTTAGATTCATCATTATTATTGCACCAACAGATATATTTGGTAAATTCATTTCCTGTTTATTGGATTTCTCAAGCAAACAAGTATTTACAACAATGGTTAAAGAATGGAGCAATGGTAAATGGGAATTAAGTTCAATGTCAATTAATATGGTTTTGGATCAGATGAGAACGTTTTACAATGCTTTTCATCAATTATCAATTCAACAATCTATCTATACTTTGAGATATCATCAACAATCATATTGGACTGTCAATAGCATTGGATCTTTGTTTTATGAATTTTTTGAAAATCAATTCAAAATTAATTCAAATACTGTAAGAGGATCTTACTTTGTTCGTTCATCTCCTGGTAAATTTGGTCAGTCTTCTTTAAAATACAACAAGTCGACTGAAGATCAATTGTTATTTCTAAAATCAATGATTAATTTGGATAGAAAAGATAGTTTTCCTAAAACTAAAGCTCATTCCTATTTGAATGTGGACAAGAATAGACTGAATCAAGATATCATTGATGATATCGATGATTTTGTAGACGATTTAGAAGAAGGTAAGTAATTAAAATTTTAAATATTGGTTTTTTAAATAAAACTACTTGTAAACTAATTAAATTTTAATATAATTTATTAGACTCTAATGATTTTTTAATTGAAAAATCAATAGAAGAATTTAAACAATTAAAAAATTCCAATAATTTTTTAATTGTTTCTATATGTATGTAATAAATATTTTTAATATTAGTATTTTTATCTTTTGTTTAATTATTTTATTTTATTTTCATAGCTCTTGACCGATTATTACGTGATGAAAGTTTTTATGATAAGATGATTCAATGCTCAGAGGAGAATGGTTGCCTAATTATCATATTTTTTCCTACATTCAACATTATCAAGGAATTATATAAATCAAATAATAATTATTTGTTATCAACACTCAACCAAATTCTACAACATTTAAATTTAGAAACATCTACAACTCTTTCTCCTCAACTTGAACATTTAAATGAATATATCAAACTTCAAATTGAGAAGGAACAATTCTTTCAATTAACATTTAATAATGGTGTAACAGACTCCAAGTACCACTTTACTCAACAAATGGTTCTTCCAGTTTTGGTAAATCGCTCCAACAAGGATTTATTAATACAAGCAGTTCTAAATTCAAGACACTTTCTGGAATACACGAGAAAGAATATGATTCCATATACAATCTATAGAAGTAGGTTTACGAATGTAGTTGGAAACAAAACAGAGGTTTCGATTGCTGAAATTGATTTAGATAAGGAAGACAAATACTCAGTTTCAAAGTTCATGGGAACTGTTATGGATTCATGCAACCTTGGCCCTCAAGATAGAGATTTGCTAAGCCAACCTATTCAAGAAGCATCAACTTTCTTCCATGCCAAGAATTTTTCTTCACAAGCTCACTCCAACGTCAATAAGAAAGCTCATGATACTATTAGAAAGTATGTATAAATTATAATTATTAAATTGTTTTACTTAAAGTTGTTTTTTTTGTTGGATATTAATATTTTATTTTTTAATTTTAGTGTTAAATCTGTTTTGGATTTTGAAAAATATTATGATCCTTCAAATAAATATAACAAAGATGTTTTTAATATCTTTTCCAAGACTATTGTCGATGATCTAAATTCACCTTCAAAAAAGACAATCAAATCTTCCACCTCGTCAACCTCTTCTAAATCAGGTGCATCTTCAACTATAACAACCTCAACCACTACCACTTCTCAATCCTCAGAGTACTTTTGTAAAGATTGTGGTAAACCTAGAGAATATAAAACTAAAAAAGGAAAATATTGTGATGATTGTTTTAAAGCCAACAAAAACTTACAAAACAAATGTAAAAAACAAAAATTACACAATAATAAATAAATACAACATTTTGTTCTAAACTTGTACACTTATTATATCTTTATTAACATGAGGTAATAAATATATTTATAATCTAATAGTTTAAAAACAAAGTCTTGAGGTAACTTTAATATTATTTGTAATATTTTATTATTTTCTAAAGTATATATCTTTGTTTATCACTTGTGTCTTAAATATAAAGCAAATGGTTTAGAGGATGACTAACCGAGTTGTCCAGTATCCAAATCGTTGACCACCAAACATGACTCTGTTACCAAACTCAAATTAGTAGCATTAAAAAAATACTAGTTTAAGGCACAGCATAACATCAAATCAACAAAGGTGGTTCCATGACATAACTAGCTATTCGTCTCTAAACGTCTGACAGCATTGCAATCTCTCTACTACTAAGTGCGAGGCTCCTACGTGCCGCCACATGGTATGGATGTTCAACAGAGATATCTCTTGTCGCCAGTTTGCTTTTTTTTGCCAAGTGTTCATAGTACCGGAGAGTAGTATCGCATTTTAATACACAAACCAACTTTGACTATCGGTACTGCTATGCATCATCCCACACTCGACACTACTATCTTTGTTCCTACGCTACTAGTATATTAGGTGACCACATACTTTTATCGTTATTATTAATTAATGAGTGCCTTTGGTAATTGTTTGTATTTTATGTAAACTGATAGACTTTACCATTCGCATTTTTATTTACTACAAAATTAGTGGGTTAATGGTGTTCAAAAAAAAATAAAAAATAAAAATAAAAATAAAAATAAAACACAACCCTTTATAAAAAGAATTTGATTTAAAGTTAAAATATTTAAATCAAAAATGATGTTTGGCTCCAAAAAAAAAGTTTGTTACTAACACATTATCAATTAAAATTAAGAGATACAAAAAAAATATGAAGTATCAAAATATTTAATATAAAATAATTAAAAAAAAAAGAGATAAATTAATATAAAATCATTGTATTGAGGTTATTTTAGCAAAACTATTCTAAATGAGGTTTTCCAATCAGGCACAAAAGTTTTAGTAAGTTGATGGTTTTTAATTCTATCAAATTCGTTTTGGTTAAAAGTATGATAGGAGAGGCCTCTTTAACAGTTGGTTAACCTTTGTTACATTTTCAAAATATTCTCTTTATTTAGATTAGTTCACTAAATAGAGAGTAGTTTGTGTTGTATTTAATCATATTTTATTTCTTTGCGCATTTATTTTTGGTAGATATCAATTTGTTAAAGCTTTTCATTGACTACAACTGTTGTTAAATGATCAACTTCAAACCATAATTTTTAGGTATTTATTTCATATAGATAATTTGTATATTATTATTATTATTATTATTATTATTATTATTATTATTATTATTATTGTGATTGCTGCAATCACATTTCTGATATTAAGAGATGACTCAGGACTTATTGTTTTAATTAATAGTTGACTTCAATGTTGATTTCCTGATCGGTGGTGGCAATTTCCAACAGATCTATTGTTGGTGGTTGTGTTTTATTTTTATTTTTATTTTTATTTTTTATTTTTTTTTGAACACTAGTTTCATTTTTATGCAGTGTTACCACCAAAGTAGCATATAATTGAATGGGTTTGTCGAAACTGCAGTTTAGAACTCTCTTTAAAGTTACTTACAGGTTGAGATTGCTTTAGTTTCTTCCTTGCCGCCTTTGTATTTGTTGATAGTTTTTTTATTGGTGGTAGCTGCCAGTGAGATAAAACTGACTATCCATTTGAGCTATTGATTGTAGATTGTGTTTGTGTGGTGACTTGCTCAACTTCTTCATTGGCAGTTTGATTTCATCTTCCGTAGGTGGCTTGCCAATATCTATATAGTCATCGACAAGTTCTAATGTTTATGGCTTTAGTGACATTCCAAGCATTATCAGTTACCGCAGCCATTACCTTGTCTTTACTATTCCATAACTCAAGGCAACTCACTTGTTGATTTGATAATCTTATCTGCTGTATTTCCAATACAAATGATACATTAATAACTTTATCCAAGTGAGATGTGATTGTGGTAAACTTGTCATTCTGATTGTTATGCCAACGATTTGTTGTTATTGCCACCCAATCTGCACGATCTATTTTCTGCTTCATCACATTTGTAAGCTCTTTCATGAGATCACTTCTCCTTAAACCTCTACACTTGGTGGTAATAGTTTAAAGTTTGTAAAAACTCGTTAAACTCATCATTCTTTTTATTTTCGACCTTTAATGTAAAAAAATGTTTATAATCATTATTCCTTCAAAATTATTGTAAAAGAGTTTGATTTTAACTTTATATTGTTATTTATTATTCTTATATTTTTATAAATTTAATTTGACTACACTTAAAAACATACTTTGATAGTTTTGTCCTCTTGTTTTATTTATTTATTTTTTAATACATCATTAGACACCCCTTTAGTGTTTTGTGGCTTTTAATTAGTTGTTAAATAGTGTAGTTTTTAATTACTTTTTTGCACCTTTGTCGCTAAAGAGATCTTATCAAGATACAACATTAGTAGATGATGAACAAATTAGCAATATACCCTTAAACAATCAATCATTAATAAATCTCTATTCTCAGTGTAAATGACACTTTAAGATCACAAGGTTTACAGTTCTTTGTTGATATTTTATCATTCAAATTTTTAGATTCTATCGATATTAGAGGTTGCATTGAGTTCATTGTAGATGTCTTTTTTGTTCCTTCATTTGTATAAGTATAAAATGTCATCTTTTCAAAGTCGACATTACATTCACCAACAATAACTTATTTATTAATTAATGATCAAAAGAGTAATTATTATAATGTCGCCATTTCAATCAATAGTTTATATTATGATTTTAATGACTTCATCAATAAATATGACAATGACAATTCAAAGTTCATATACTAGTATTTGGTTCAATTGTATAAGATATTTTATTAGAGAGTCATCTCTTTTATTTATCAATTGATTCCGAGATTGTTACATTGGTTTCGGATCACTGCAACTCTGTCAACTGCTCTTTTAACAAAGTTATCAATTTGAACATCTTTTTTTTCAAATTCGTATCCCAAATATTCCATTTTGGTTATTATTTGTGTGGTCCTCTCAATCTCCAGTGTGAGGGTTTCATTGCTAGCTCATCGACGTTTTCATATCATTTAATCAATTATTCTCAAGAGTAATTCTGTATAGGTATCTATCTCAATTGAGTATACTTGGTCATTTATTTAGTGTCTTCTTTAATGATCATGGTATTGTTTGATGTCATATCAACATTCATTCGGTTATCATGATCCAGTTTTTAATTGTTTGGACTTTCTTGTTTCATTAATACTGCTTCATACACTTACATGTGTAAGGCTTGCGATCTTTCCAACCATACCCATTCTCTTTTTTCAGGTTATCAGCTTTATTCATACCTGTATGGCTTGTGATCTTTCCAACCATCTTCTTGTTTTTTTTTTTAATTATCCTTGTACTACCTGACTATAGGTGTAGAGCTTACCCTACAGTTCGTGTTTATATCTTCTTGCGATCTTTCCAACCATACCATTCATTTTGTATACAGACATTCATTGTTAGCTCATGTCGACGTTTTCATATCATTCAATTCTTCTCAAGAGTAATTCTGTATAGGTATCTATCTCAATACTTTGGTGTGTTCTTTGGTCATGGTATTGTTCGATGTCATATCAACATGATCATCTAGTTTTTAGTTTGGACTTTCTTGTTTCATTGTTAGGCTTGCGATCTTTCCAGTACCCTACCATACCCATTCTCATTTTTTAGGTTATAAGCATTCATACCTGTATGTTTTCTCTACTCTTTGGTCATTTGGTGTGCTCTTTGGTCATGGTACTGTTCGATGTCATTAATTTTCATGATCATTCAGTTTTTAGTTGTTTTGACTTTCTTTTTTCATTCATTGTAAGGCTTGCGATCTTTCCATACCATTCATTTTGTATACAGACTTTCATTGTTAGCTCATGTCGACGTTTTCATATCATTGTATCTAGGGATCTATCTCATTATTTGGTGTGTTCTTTGGTCATGGTATTGTTCGATGTCATATCAATTTTCATGATCATCTAGTTTTTAGTATGGACTTTCTTGTTTCATTCATTGTTCGTGTTTATGTCTTCTTGCGATCTTTCCAACCATTCATTTTGTATACAGACTTTCAGTTGTTAGTGTTTGTCAACTTTTTTTGTTCGACCATATGTTTTTTTTCAATTTTTCAGGCTCTATTTTTTTTATACACATATTTTTATTCACAGGATGTCATCAAGACACTTTGTTTTAGCAAGTTTGTTGTTTTTCTCAGATGACTTTGTTGTGGCACCCAACAAAAAAAAATGTTGTTACTTCTCGTGCTTTAGTGGTCATCCTTGCGCAGGGACTACTGCTAATCTTCTCTGTATCGTTCCAATTTTAATGGATCCCACCCGAGGGTGGTCCAATCTACCATTACGATCAAGGACATTATCAATCCACGATTCTTTACGACCATTTTTGGTTATGGTTACGAGTTTTTACTTTTTTTGTCAATTTTTTTGCAAGACATTTTTATTTTTTTTAATTTTAACAATTTAATTCATGACATTTCATTAATCAACATATTCTTACCTTTTTTATATATCTCATTTTAAATTATTACATCCAACTCAATCCCCTACATTATCTTTTTAATCCCACATTTACATTTTTTTTTCAACACCACCCAACATTTTTTTTTTTTTTTCAGTTATTTTTTGTAATCGATAGTTATTAATTAAATTTTCACAGGCGAACTACCCACACTATTTTTTAATTACGTATCGTTTTATATGGGGTTCGTAATTAATATTAATTTTATTTAAACATCAAAAAATAAATATTTGATTATAAGTTGACAAAACAAAGTAAACAATTAAATAAAAAAAAAATTATAATTCATCAATTTTTATATGAGGGTTTACTGCAAATCACTTTTTGGCAGGGTTCCAAAAAAAAAAAAATTTGTATGAGGGTTGTTTTTTTTTTTTTAGAACTTTTTGGTATCAAAACAATTTTTTTGATTAAACGTTTCGTTACTATCAATTTTTTTTCTATATGACTTCATTCCTATGATTTGTTTTGTTTCATTTAAAAAAAAAAAAATTATTTAAAAATATCTTATTGTAACAAGTTTGTTAATAAACTTTGTTATTTTTTATTTTTATCAAAACAATTTTTTGTTTTCAAACTATCAAATGTATAATTGTATTTTTTTTATTATTTTTTTTCTTGCATTATTGCAAAATTTATAAACTCAGTTAAATTTCAATTTCTGATGATTTCTATTTTTTTTTTTTTTTTTTTTTTTTTTGAAAAATATACGTTAAACTTTTTTTACCACATCAAAAATATAATTTTTATTATAATGCAGAACACATATTTGAAAGTACGATAATAGTCATTTATTGCTTCACTTGACTTGATTGGTCATAGCTAACTATAATAACCTTATTTACGGCTCCAATTTAATTATTGGACTTACTGTAAAGAAGGACTTTTAGTAAGACATTCTTGCTTTTCGCTGAATCTTATCTTATTAAAAGTAAAATTATCTATTAGCTAATGACCTATCATGCATATGTAAGCAACGAGTGATTGGAATCTGCTTAAACAAATATTTATTTTATTACCCTAATTCATTTGTGTAGCTACTTAACTTGCTGCTTCACTACGATTGGTAGCTCTTGTACAGAACCCAACTTAGTTGGCCTCGCTGTACAAGAATTACTTTTAGTAAGAAACTCACGCTATTGCTTGACCTCGTCTTATTAAGAGTAATGCGCTATCGATCAGAAATGCAACAACATGTTAAGCCTAGCAAAAGTGATTGGGATCTACTTAACCAGATATTTAGTTTAGAATATGAATTAATAGACAACAATTCTGATCAATCTAAAAAATCAACAACAGATAATCCATTTACATATTATTCAAATAAGTTTAATATCAACCCACGTTGGGTTTCAATTAGCATAATCATACCAAAAAGTTCCAAAATTTTCTTTAATTGTATTCAAAGTCATTTGTATAATAACTATAAACAATAATTAAACTATAGTCAATCTAACAATTAAAATTTAACTTTTCTATAGAAAAGACCTATCGACCAAATTGACAGTTTGAAATTAACCAATCTTTGTGAACAACTCAGCAACAGCCTTGCGCTTTGAAACGCATACAGAAAATAAGAGACACAGGCAAACACCAACAAATAGCAACCCAGCAACAACAACAACAAATTACAAATATAGTTAGAGCAGTAAGTAACTTATATAAATATATATTACAAACATTATCTAATGATATTCATTATTATTATTATTATCGTCAACAATAGTAGAACCAATCTCGACACAAGACGACCCACTTCTCAAAAATAATACCACTAGCGGTACAATATATAACATCGCTTTATCCGATATTAGCAGAAGCCAGGAAGTTATCATCAGTTCAGCTCAATTATCAACACAACAAACAACAACCAAATCAATATCAATATCAATTCAATATCTTTTGTGAATAATAATATAGATAAGATCAATGACCTTCAGACCAAGCTCAACCAGTCAGAGACTAACATCAATGACCTTAAAACCAAGCTCAACCAGTCAGAGACTAACGCCAATGATCTTCAGACCAAGCTCAACCAGTCAGAGATAGAGATCAATCGATTACAATCAATTATTATGGATATGGTGCAACATTATATACCTAAAGAACTCTACACCAACCTCTCTAAATGATGGCAATTCAAAGAGTCAATCCACATCAACTGATGATACCGCTCCAATCCCTAAATCCACATCCAACAGTGATGCCACCCCAAAGAAAAGAGACAGACCTCCAAAGAGTAAACCCTCACCTGTCAGTGAGGGATAAAGGATGAAGATGAAAATAAAATTAAATTATTTGTTTTTTTTCATTTTTGCATACACCCATGTTGCGATTATTTCTTTTTTTTTTTTTTTGAAATCACATCATACATATTTTTATTTAAAGATATTATAAATTATATATATATTATAATTTATAAAATATATGTATTATAATTTGAAAGTACGATTATAGTCATTTATTGCTTCACTGATTGGTCATAGTTAATTGATATCCTTCTTTACGGCCCCAATTTAATTATTGGACTTACTGTAAAGAACACTGACTTACTGTCTCGCTTTTTAGCTTGATGCCTATCTTATTAAAAGTTAACTTTATCAACTAAAATGACCTATCATGTTTATGTGAGTAGTAGTGATTGGGATCTGCTTAAACAAATATTTAATTTAGAATATTCATTATTAGAGAACAACAGTTCTTTTCAATTTGAAATAAATAAACAAGTGCCTATACGATCGAATGATAGTCCATACAAATGTTATTCAAATCAGTTTAATATCGATCCATGTTGGATTTCACGTTGCCTAATGATACCAAAATCAAAATCATTCTTTAAATGTGTTGTAAGTAATAGTTTTGTATAGCAACATGTAAAGATAATCTAATATAATTAAATCAAATAGAAAAGATCAGGTGACCAAATTGACAGTTTCAAATTAACTAAACTTCGTGATCGACTCATCGAAAGCCTCGCCACAAGTCAACGCCAACAAAAAACAAACATGCACCAACAATTGTCTAAAATATTAGAACCAACTACATCACAAGAAAACCCACTTCTCCAAAACAATACCAACACACTTCATAACATCACTACATGTATACCCAATAAGAATATAAGCCAAGAAGTTATTCTAAGCTCAACTCAACTATCAACTTTTCAAAACAATTATCAAATTAATATTATCAACAATTCAATAACTATAGTAAATAATAATGTAAATCTGGTCAACGAGCTTCAAGCTAAACTTAATCATATGGAGGCCGAGCTTGAACATACCAATGCCGAGCTTGAACATACCAAAGCCGAGCTTGATCATGCCAAGGCCAAGCTTAAGGATACAGAGACCGAGCTTGATCATACCAAGGCCAAGCTTAAGGATACAGAGACCAAGCTTTATCATACCAAGGCCGAGCTTGATCATACCAAGGATGTGCTTAAGGATACAGAGACCAAGCTTGATCATACCAAGGCTGAGCTTGATCATACCAAGACCGAGCTTGATCATACCAAGGCCAAGCTTGATCATACCAAGGCCAAGCTTGATCATACCAAGGCCAAGCTTGATCATACCAAGGCTGTGCTTAAGGATACAGAGACGATTACAATTAACTATTATGAATATCGTACAACATTATTTAAAAAAGTTAGAGCAATCTGACAAGGTACTGCAGGAATACAAGAACGAATGTAGTTTATTGGAGTTTGAACTTGCCAATAAACAAAAGAGTTTTTTATATGAGGGTTTACTACAAATCATAACCATATCCTTCGCTAACGTTATGAAAACGTTTTTTTTTTTGAAAACCGATTGCAAGATCGAACTTTTTGAAAGTCGGGGATTTAGGAACTTTGTGGGTTGGGCAGGCAACTTCAGCATAGTGGTTTCTCATGGTTCGGATTAATTCTATTACTTCATCGACTGTATACAAAGGAATGTCAGTATCTCTTTGGAAAGTGGAGATCTTCTGTTTAATTTGAGATGCGGCTGCATCGCATGGATTACATCCATGATAACTAGCGAAGAAATTGTAATATATCTCCATTTTACCACGATATATAGTACCCATGTAATGCCAAAAATACATGTTTGTTGCTAATTTAAAATGCTTCCTGCATCCATCTATCCATATATTCAGTGTTTTGATTCTCCTGAATATCGGTTCGTTTGTTAGAAATGATATCAAACAACCTACAACAAAGGCTGGATCATTCTTGGTGGTCGTTGTTGGAGCTACGTAGGAGACATAGTTGAAATAACATGCGTTATCTTTATACCAATAAGCACTGATTATCAGTGCTTGTCTTAAAGATTGTTGATGTGAGAGCTGTGAAAAATCCATAAGAATAATTGCACACTTGTACCATCAAGATCTTTGATTACATCAACGTTTTGTTTACTGTATAATTGTCTTTGGACCACTACAATGGTTTTATGAAGTTTCAGTTTTGCCATTTTCTTGCCTTTTTCACTGTCTGCTGGAAAAGCTACCCCCCTTTCGTCTCGTGTTCACAACTCTGCACAGTCCTTGCATCTATTTGTATTCAAAAAATTATATTGATATTAGAAGAAAAATTTAAATTATTTAAAAAAGTTAACTTCTTCATTTCTCTGATGCTGCCAGTTCTAAACCTTAGACTTCCTATCTGAACACAAAAAATTTTTGGGTGTTAACTCATTTTGAAATATTTTTTGTCAAAAAATTGCCACAATGAACAAAAATTTTTTTAGTGGGGTGAGCAAGGATGACCACTAAAGCACGAGAAGTAACAACATTTTTTTTTGTTGGGTGCCACAACAAAGTCATCTGAGAAAAACAACAAACTTGCTAAAACAAAGTGTCTTGATGACATCCTGTGAATAAAAATATGTGTATAAAAAAAATAGTTCATAGAATCGAAAAAAAAATATAATGAAAAATGACATTGTGAAAGAAATTAAAATTATATCATTTAGTTCTCTTATTATAGTGGTCTCAAACTTCATAGAATCGATTCTAAGAAGATTATTGACTTCCTACTAATTGTTAAAAGTCAATTTAAAAGATAGTATGAAAAGCAAAAAACAATAGACTTAGCGAACTACTTGGCTGTTCACCATTATTTTTTAATACAAATAATTTTGTAAGTAATAACTAATAGTTATAACTTTATTTGTAAATAGTAAATTCAGAATATAATATCAAAATAAAATTCATTCAAAATTTGATAAAATAAATTGAAGAAAAATAAAACTGTTTTTTTGTTTTATTATCTCAACATTAACAGATCTATTTCATTTGATTTAACTGTTTCTATTTTAAAGATAACTATTTTCTTTTTAAAAATTACTTTTAACTATTTAAATAAAATCAAGAAAAAAAATAGTAATTTTTATTATTTCAAATAATTCTATTTAAACAGAATTTAATTTTGAGTTTTCAAAAATTATATTAAATAGAATTATTACAATATTTACCTCTAAAGAGAAACAGTTAAATATATATTGATCAATATTATTTACAACTATTTAAAGTTTTATAACAATTTTACTCTTAAAAATGATTTTTTTATTATTAATAACAATATATTTATTTAAAGGTACCAAGAAGGAAGATGTTTCGGAGGATAGTGATTGTAAGTTTAATTCTCTATCTATTATCATTGTTTTGAATTTATCAATTAACATAATATAAAAATAGATGAAGAATCAACCTCGACAACTTCTTCAACAACAACTACAACAACAACCACTACAAATTCTGTTTCTAGACCAACCAGATCAAATAGAATAACATCATCATCCATTCAAAAAGGTCCATCTAAATCCAATCATAGATACGGTAGAGTAACAAAGAATAAAGGTAAACAAGAAAGAATTGGAAAACAAAACCAAAGAACAATGACTTGTAAAGGTGGATGTGGAACTGTATTCGAGTTGGGTACCTAAGTAGGACACTATTGTTTTACATGTTACAAAGAGTATCGCGAAGAAGTGATTGAAAATACTAATTGTATTGGAGAAGGATGCAACCAACCACGTTTAAAGAAATCAGTTTGGTGCTCCAAGGTTTGCTATTCCAACAACACCAATGAAGAAGACATTCGAAGATGTAATTATGTAGATGATGGATTGGAATGTACAAATATAGTACTTCCTGGTTATGGTACTAAATGTGAGAGTCATGTAACCAGAAGAAACAAAAAGGTTAAATTTAATTAAAATAATAAATAGCTTTTGACTGGTAAAAACATTTAGTAAAGGATACTTTTGGATATAGATTTTGGTATTACAAAAATATTTAAATATTTTTTCTTTCTCTCAATTTTGATTTTAACTTATTCCAGATTTAATTTTAATAAATTTAGATCATCAAGTGATCTATATGAATTCAAAATAAATGAAAATCAAGTTGACGATATTTATTAAAAATAAAATAAATTAATACTTTATCATCATTCAATAGTTTATAAATATTTGTCCAATACATTAAATTTTAGAGTTATACTCATTATTACTATTTATTAATAACAAAGGAATTAATAAATAAAAATATTAATATGATCAATTTTGGTGATGACAACAGAAAACTGAATTAGGAATGGAAAGTATCTATTGATGGCTGATCACTTTGTATCATTGCTACCAGTAACAGTCTTGGAAACGTTATAGCTATGCTTAAAACTTCTACAACTTCAGTCCTGGTCAACGTTATGCATACCTTCAGACTTGTTAGATCTCTTTCGTGGTACCAAGCAAGTTGCTGTTCCTCTTGGGAATTGAATACTTTTTCAAGGATATTAAAGGTTTGACGTCAGGTTCTCAGCTGATCAACCCACCAATTCACCGATGACACTGGTTCGCTCTAAATATGGTACAGCTATACGATTATCAGGTTGTACTCTTCCTTCTCTAAAAGATATACAGTTTCTACTCAATTTCACAAAAGATACACTTATAGTCAAAGCAGAATGAAATTAGTATATAGCCTCAGCTTTGTTAAACAATACAAGTAATTGCTTACATCAAAAACCCAGTCTATAGAGACGTTAACTTCAAGTTCTTTGCTCACTCATTACCTATCAACAATCTCAGAGATGAGCATATCTGTTGTTCAACCACTCTGGGTTTCGACACATACCACCACGCAATTTCTTGTCCTTCCTTTAAAAACAATCACTGGCTTTCTACTATCTTTGATTGGTACGAAAGCTCTGGGTTATATGGTCGTATCACAGAATCAAATCTTTTTGTAATAGAGTCACTACTGCTGTATACAAGTCTATTTGTGTATTGGTTTCAAAACTTCTGTATGGTGGCTGCTGCTATGCATATTCTACTAGTATATTAGATATGTCACTATATAACAGTGCTTTTATTAATGACTCTTACACAATACCAACATACATACTTTTATAGCTGTAATTTATTAAAGAGTGATCAAAACTTCTAGCACTAAATTGTTTGTATTTTATTTAAAAACAGTGAGCTTTGCAAAACAAATAAATCAATTATGTAAGTAGATTGTTTTTTTAATTAATAAAAATAAGATGTATATGTAGTTGTTTAGTAGTATCACTAAAACCAAATATATAATGAAATGAGAGAACAAAAGAAAATAAAATTAATAGATAAAAACAAGTTTCAAAAAAAAAGGGAGTTTCCCATTAATCTTAAAAAAATAGAAAAATTGATTTAACAGGATGTAAACAGAAATCTATTTATTTATTAAATCATATAATCAGTGAGCATATCATATTCAATAAATTAATAATTGTTATGAGAAATACTTTATTATTATTTTTATTTAATTTTTTAAAGTTTAAAATCTTTTAAATTTTTTGATAGAAATCAAAATATTTAAAAAAATAAAAAAATAGATAAAAGTTTAACTTTATTTATTCTATTTTTATTTTTTTAAAGAGGTATAAAATAGAAGATATTATTCATTAATATATCTCTATTTGATATATATGTAATCTTAAAGTAAAAAATAATTTTAATTGATTTTTAAAAAAATATTTTGAATTTAAAAAATTCATTATCTATTTATAAACTTGTTGTTTTGATAGTAATAGCAATAAATTAATATTAGTTAAAATTTACCTTTATTATTGTTCACTAAAACATTGAGTTTCAAAGAACTCTCTATATTAGATTCAATATGTTTTAGTTTAACTTGTAAAAAATTATTTTATAAAAGAGATAGATATTTGATTCTCAATAATAATTCTATTACATATACTCAAACTCAAATTATACAATACAGAATTCAACAAGCAACTCTACACTAATACATTACACAATTTAAAAATTGTATATTATATAAAGTTGATATGATAGTACAACCACTTTAGAGAATTATCCAATTAAACAATATGATTATCTAATTTAAAAAAAGTTAATAGTTTTAATATTCTCAAAATTCGAGATGGGTACAATAACCTAAAAATTTTTTTATCTTTAAAATATATTAAAGTTCTAAATTAGATAATAGAGATTCTCTTTTCCGTAAAATACCTTTGAATATAAAGGAAGTTTATGTCAAAGAATGGAGTGACAATATGGTATTTGATATTTCAGTAGTAGTGTTCGGGTGCTCTCTATAAGATCTGAAAATATAAAGATATTATATGATTCTCTCCCAAATTCAATTAAACAATTAGTTATGAGTACCACTTTCAACCCATCTATGCTTTCCAACACAATCAAAGAAATGACAGTAGATTGTAATACACATGTGTATTTACCTGGATGTTTCCACTTTCTTTGGAATCACTCTTCATCTATTTTTATAAAAATCCATTAAACCAACACTCACTTCCCAACAATCTCAAATCACTATCTTTATAAGAATCACCCAATCACAAATGTTGATTTTTAATAACTTCCTAAATCACTTGAAACAATTCAAATAGATAAATTAGTTTCTTATTTGATGGTCAACATTTTTAATCTCTCACAATTTAGAAGCCTAGAACATTAATAGGTTGTCATATCCAGTAGCTTGGTTCACTTCCACCATCGGATACCACCTTGTTTTTACCAAGTGCTATCTCAATTACAACTTCATTCAGTAAGGAGACACTCCATAAATATAAGAGTAGATCATTCTATTTTATAATTAAATTGTAAATAAATAATCGAAGGATCGCTCCACCGTAAGATAATTAATTTTCAATGATTGACAAAAAAACTAAAATCAGCTATTATTGGTTTGACAAATTTGTCAATCAAAGTTATAATTATCTTTATTTGATTGTCAAAACATGGCTTATCCTTTAGCAATAAATATGAGGATCAGACAGTTCGACTCGTTTTTTTGCAACATTTTTTTTTTTTTTTTTCTTTTTCGTTTTTTGCAACACATTTTTTTTTTTTTTTGATTAATTTGTTTAATTAAAGATATATTAAATGAACAAAGATATAGATAACACAATACAAACTATAGATGAAGATGTCATAAACAGTGATCTTGAGTTCATTGACGAAGATGAAGATGCTGATAGAATACCAAATGAATCAACAATACCAATTCAAACAACATCAACACCATTAAACAAGTCATGTCTATCTACAATAGAACATAGTTCAATGTTTAAAATAAAAGAAAACTTATTATTCATTATAATAGATAAGAATCAAGTAACTATATATATTGTTATTATTTTTTTGTACTTTTAACTAATTTTTAATTTTTTTTTTATTAATACAGTATTTATATTTTCATGGTGTAGTTGATTTATTATTATTATATGGATCAATTAAATCACATGGTTATCAATTCAACTGTTCTAATAATAATGACGATAATGATAATAATAATAATAATATAAAGAAAACAACATTATATTCACCTTTTAGTTCAGTTGCTCTTTCAATTGAAGGTTGTAATGTTAATGATAGTAATAGTAATGATAATAAATCATCAAATAATAATAATAATTTAATTAAAATCATTGAAAATAATAAGAATATAGATGAATTAGACAAGAAATTATTATTAGAATATATTCATTTAAATATAAACAAAATTAAATTCAATCCTATATTATCATCAATCATACTATTATATAATACACAACAATCAAAAGTTAAACACTATCATTTATATACAAAGAAAGATAATAATAATAATAATGATAGTAATAATGATCATTTAGATATAACAATGGATTCATTTTATCCTGTATGTAATTTTATAGTTTTATAAAAGAGAATTAATATTAACAAACTAACTATCTTTTATTTATTAGTTATTCTATCCAGATTTCTCAGTAAAACCATTAATTATACCGAATCATTGGGATCAGTTTATTGCTGATAAGTTATTGGATGTTAAACAACAATCACCTATTATAATGACTTGTGGAAATAAAGATATTGGAAAGAGTACATTCAATAGAACTGTTGTAAATAGATTGCTATCAAAGTATCGTTATGTTTTGTATTTGGATAGCGATGTTGGACAATCAGAGTTTGCACCGAATGCATTGATCACATTGAATATGCTGAGCGAACCACTGTTGGGACCACCACATTCACATCAAATGAAACCGATTCGCTCTTACTTTTACGGAGATACCTCACCAAAGAACAACCCAGAGTACTACCTAGAGTTGGTACAATCAATGATTGACTATGCCACCACACTACACAACGCATTCAACATTCCATTGGTATTCAATACATTAGGTTGGATCAAAGGAATGGGTTATCAGCTATTATTGGAATTAATTAAATATCTTAAACCAACACATTTAATTTATTTATATTCAATTAAACAAAATAATATTAATAATCATAGTTTTAATAATAATAATAATAATAGTTTTAATAATAAGAATATAATATTTACACAACAAGATATAGATTCATTGTTTGAAGGTGTTGTTGGTTCTGCTGAAAGCACTACTAAAAAGAATACAACACTATATACAATAGAAACAGTTCAAGTAGATGGAAATGTATCGATACCAATGAATAACTCTGCGATAAGACAACTCAATCTAAAGAGTTACTTTGGTGATACAGATCTACAATCAATGTCACCCTATGCAATCAAATTCAAAGATTTAAAGATAGCGATCATCAACCATGAAGTACCATACAATCAAACAATGTATGCATTGAATTCAAGTATAGTTGGTATATGTTCAGATGAAAATTTAACTTTTAAAGATATAAATGTAAGTTGTTATTTAATAATTATAATATTTTATAATTAAATATAATGTATAATTATTAATATTATTATTATTATATTAGTATCAATTAAATTCAGAATATCCAACATTTTTAAGTATGGTTGATGGTGAGATACCAATTGCTCAATGTCTTGGTATTGGATTGGTTCGATCAATAGATATAGAGAATAAGTTGCTATTCATTCTAACGCCACTGACACAACTAGAGCTAGAGAAATGTTCACTTCTTTTGAAAGGTTCTGTATCGATATCACCAGAGATGTCATTAACGGTATCATCTAAAGGTTCAATTCTCATTCCTTATCTTAAATTGGAATTGGTAAAATCCAGTGGTTCAGGTGTAATGGAAAGACAAATGAAAAAGAAGAAATCAAACAAACAATAAATTTATTTAAAATTAATTTTTGTTTTTTTTTTCAATTAATAATATTTAATCAACAAACTTATTTATAAGATGAGCGACGATCCGATTATATTATCATTTAAAGATGCATCTTTATATAAATCAGATTTATCTATTCTAAAAAATAGATATCAATGGTTAAATGATGCCATTATCTCTTTTTATTTTGAGTAAGTAAAAGTAATAAAACATTATATATATATTACATGTATTAAACAAAATAACATATAATATAGATATCTATCAGATACATTGTTAAAAGATTATTTAGAAAAGATAACATTGATGAGTGCTTCTACAGTGTTTATGTTAAACTATGTAAATGGTGATGATGTTGCAGAGTTGAATTCAATGATAGGTGCATTAGATCTACCTTCAAAAGAGATTATTTTCATACCAATTAATAATAATGAAGATCCAGATCAAATTGCTGGTGGTTCTCATTGGTATGTAGATAAATTGTGGATCCAGATAGATTGTTTATAATTATATTAATTTTAATGATTTTGTTGTTGTTGTTGTTATTTTAGGTCATTACTTGTATATGAAAAAGTAAATCAATCATTTTATTATTATGATTCGATAAGTGGTGATTCAAACTATGCTTATGGTTGTGTTATTGCTAGAAAGCTGTATAAACTACTCACTGGTCAACAATATACATCATCAAAGATATCAAAGAGAAATACACCACAACAGAGAAATGGTTTCGATTGTGGAATGTATCTATTATCAATCACAGAGAATCTATCACAACAATTAATTGAAAACTACAAACAAAACAATCAACAACCTTTGAAAATAACATCAGATATTGAATCATCAATGTATAAAACGATAACACCAGATTATATTAGTATAAAACGTAATCAAATCTATGAAATCGTTGAAAAATTAATAAATAAATAAAAAATGAACAACAGAAGAATTGTGATCAAACTTTGAATTGGTCCGACAAATGAAATTTCATTAAAACAAATCAAATATATTTTCATTTAATTTATTATTTTTAATATATTATTTATTTAAACATAAAGAATTAAATAATAAACAAAAAGATGGTTAATTATAAATTAAAAATAAAGAATGCATCACAACTAGTTGTTGTTTCAAAGAATAAACCATATCTTGTTGGTAAAGATATGAGTAATGTAAGTTAACTTTTTTACTTTTAAACTTTAAAAATATTTAACTTATTTATAAAATATTATAATAAAAGGTTGAAATAATTGAAAATGGATCATTAATAGTTGATAGTAATGGTATTATCATTGATATTGGAACGGAACAAGAGATTTTAGATAGACATAGAGATGATAGTTTCGACACTGTTATCGATTGTCAAGGTCGTGCTGTTATTCCAGGTTTGGTAGATGGTCATACTCATCCAGTGTATGCCGGTGATAGAGTACATGAGTTTGCTATGAAACTGGCGGGTGCAACCTACCTAGAGGTACAGAAAGCCGGTGGTGGTATTGGTTTCACCGTTCAACACACACGTCAAGCTAGCGAGTCGGATCTCTTCAACCTCTTGAAACCAAGACTCGATCGTATGTTGAAACAAGGTACCACTCTCATCGAAGCAAAGAGCGGTTATGGCTTGGAGACAGACACCGAGATGAAGATGCTCAAAGTACTACATCGTGCAGCTCAATCACATGCCATTGAGATCTCTGCTACCTACTTAGGTGGTCATGCCATTCCAAAAGGGTCGACCGCCGAGCAGGCAACCGAAGACATTGTCAACAAACAGCTGCCAGAGTTGAAGCGACTAAGAGATGCCGGTGAGATATCGCCAGAGAACATCGATGTCTTTTTGGAGCGTGGATTCTTTGAGTACGATGATACCAAGAGAATATTGGAAGCCGGTCAACAATTGGGATTGGCTATCAACTTTCACGGCGATGAACTTAGTTTTATGAAATCCGGTGAGTTGGCTGGCGAGCTAAAGGCACGTGCCATCAGTCATCTCGAGAAGGTCAGCGAAGAGGGAATGTTGGAGATGGCGAAAGTACCGACATTTGCAGTGCTTCTCCCAACCACCGCCTATGTACTACGTCTAGAGTGTCCACCAGCCAGAAGAATGATAGAACTCAACGTACCAGTTGCACTAGGTAGTGATTACAATCCAAACGCACATTGTCTATCGATGCCATTCGTAATGAACCTTGCATGTGTTCTCATGAAAATGAATATGAACGAAGCATTGGTTGCTGCTACCATAAATTCTGCAGGTAACTAAACTAATTATTATCATTCATGATCAATAACTAACATAGATATTTATTTTTTTCAGCATCTATTAATAAATCAAAAACACATGGATCATTGGAAATAGGAAAATATGCTGATATGGTAATCATTGATTCCAATAGATGGGAGCATATCATCTATGAAATGGTTGATCCACCCATTTCACATGTTATTAAAAAGGGTAGTGTTGTATTCCAACAACAACAACAACAATAAATCAATCTATTTATTTAAAACCATAATAACCCTTTATGTGATTATCTTTATTATTATTTATATTTACAAAACCAATTGTTTGGCTAATTCTGATTTCTTATCAGGACCATAGAGTTGATTGACCAGTTCGAGAACAAATTCAAAGCTAGTTGCAGGACCTTGTGATGTGATGATGTTTCTATCTACAACCACTCTTTGATCAATATACTTGCTACCTAGTTGATCGATGTAGTTCTTTGCTGGATAGCATGTTGCTTCATTTCCAAGGAGTGAGTGTTTGTTTAGTACCACCGCTGGCGAAGCACATATTGCAGCCAAGAGTTTATGTTCTGCCTTTTGCTTTTTAAGTAATTCAATCAACTTGTTACATTCCGATAGATTAGATGCACCTGGCATACCACCTGGTAATGCAACTAAAAAAAAAAAAAAAAAAAAAAGTAGGTACAAATTTTAAAAAAATTGAACAAAATAAATTTATATTATTATTTTATATATTTACTCAAATCCCATTGAATATTATTATCTATATTCTCAATAAGTTGATCAGCAACTATTTTAATATGTCTTGATCCATCTATCTTTTTATTTTAACAAATTAGTCAAGTTACTTTAATAACTGTTTAAACACAGATTTGAATGACATACTTGAAGATTACTAGAAACAGATGCAACCGTAACTTTTGCACCTGCTCTTCTGAGAACATCAATAATAATTGATAATTCCATCTCCTCTGATCCATCTGCAATAGGTACTAATACTAATTTATCCATTTCTTAATTAATAAATAAAAAAAGTTAATGAAAAAAAAAAATTTTAAAAAAAAAAAAAACAATCAAATTTAACATTAATTTTTTGATGTTCAATGTGTGGTTTTTTCAAATTTGAGTGAGTTCAAGTTAGTTAGTGGCACGTTTACTAACTTACCCCTTCAGTGAGTTCGTTACTTTTCAGTGAGCAAAAAAATGAAAATAATTGCAAATATTTATTTATTGAGATTTTAGAAAAAAATTGAGTAAATTAATAAAATTATTTAATAAATATGGATAATTTATTACTATTATCTAAATTAAATAGTATAAAAGATAAATCAGGTGAGGATTTGAAGCAAAACACACTTTATAGTGATTTTAAACAGTTTTTTACAAAAAAGAGCGAAAACAACAAAAATATTTGTTTCTTTTGTATTGGACTTTATTGCATCGGAACTTTCGGATACATCAGAGAATCTCTCAAACCAACTAGTGAATTGCCTTGAGTCATGGAATATTAAAGACAAGGTAATAGCTGCGGTCACTGATAATGCTAGGAATGTCACTAAAGCTATAAACATTTCCAACATTAAGTCCTATAGA